>NC_088690.1:88310972-89654722 GCF_028017835.1 Emys orbicularis
CTGGAATATTATATCTATTAAGTATTGGTTTTAAGCTAAATAAAGCCTTTGGGTTAACGTAAGAGTATGTTCATTTGAGTTAGCCTAAAATAGCCCATATCTGATGACCTTCAGGGTATATTGCATGTCTTTTTCCCCCAGACATTTTAAAATGAGGAGCTTGGGGGAAATGTAAAGATGGGATGCTGAGCTGTTAAGGGTGTAAATTGTGGGGAGCATATGAGGAGGGAAAATTGAGTTTTTTAAGATGCCTGGCTAACTGGTGTTGGATCATCTTAAATTGTACTGCTGCACAGTAATTTTAAGTTTTGTCATTTTAAGTGCCTACAGCTTATGGCTAAGTGCCCGCATTAGCATTTCTATCAATCTGATAACTATATTAGGCTCATGCAACCAAATAATATCTTTGTTAATAACTTTTTGATTACAGGCTGATGGTGGGGATGGGAGGTTTGGTGAATTGTATTCCTCTCTAAGAAGAACTAGTTGCAAAGAGTAGCTAGAGTTTGCCACAAAGTTAATGGCAACTGTACAGATGTCACTGATTCCTCTCTGTTAATGCACCACAGGCCTAGTGGAAATCCCACAGTTAGGAAATTAGTCTTAGTTTCTTGTAGTGACGGTGACGGTGCTGGGCAAGAACTGCTGACTCAGCTCTCTATCACGCCAACTCCCATTAAGGGAAGTAAATTGGAGCTGGCTAGAGAACATCTGTGCCTAATTGGGGAATTTGAGACAGCTGCCCACCAATTAGCCTGGGGCTATAAAAAAGCAGAGGAGTGAGGGAGTGGAAGCAGAGTGATAGCTCTTCCCTCCTGGCTGCAGACACTAGAACCCAAGTGGTGTATGGTGAAAAGGTGGTGGGAGCACAACCTGTAAATAAATGGCACCAGTGGTTACTGAACCCCAGGGTCTCCGAGTGACTTTGTCAGCACAGCAGGGGCAGGAGCTAAGAGGGCAGGACTGGCCTTACTATGAGGCAAACTGAGGCGGCCGCCTCAGGTGCCAGACTGTCGGGGGGCACCACTAGGACCCTGAGTGTAGAAAATTGTCTGCTGCTGGTGCATATGTATTCTCTCTACTCTAGATGCACAGAGATGGTGGAGTGCTGTGCTGGAGGAAGGAGGGCACAAGAGACATAACAGGCAGGCAGGAGAAAAGGTGAGAGAGAATAACAGAAAGCAGCAGGATCTGCAGGGAGAGAGAGAGAAGAGGAGGAGCCTCTTATGTATCTCTCTAGCACCCCCAGGAGCCTGGACTGATTAACACCAGCTTCTAAGGGAGCTTCCTGTTTCCTGCTGCTTCCCTGAACCCACTTGAGGAGAACAGGCAGTCAACTGAAGTAGTAGGAGCCAGTTAGGCCCTTAAGATGCTGATATCTTCCCTCACTCAGGCCCTGCTACCAGCCTGCTTATTTGTCCCCTTCAATTGAGTGTTGAGTGTAGCTGGCACAGAACAGCAGTCATGAGTGAAAGAAGAAAACGCCCCTCTGGGGCAGCATTCAGAAAAAGAAAGAAAGCAAAGGAAGCTTTTCTATCTAAGCAGGAAGGAGCTCTCCTGAGATACATAGACACAAATGTTCACGGTGAGCTTTCTGGCCCCAGTGAGGATGTGAGTGGTGAGGAGATGCCTGATCTTCCAGTTAGTCAGAGTGCTGGTGACCTGGCAGCTACTGCAGCATCCATATCTCCATCTCAAATGGATGTAACCATGCACATTCCTGAAGAAAAGTGTAGATCAGAGAAGAGTGTGGTGGAGGCACAAGAAACAGCTGCTGCTGAGTTTAGTTCCTTAAGTCTAGATGATCCAGGACTGTGGACCCACTTGAGCAGTAGCCTGAGGGACTTCCTTGTACTGCATGGGCCACAGCAAGTGAAAAACTCCATGTTCCCCAAAGACAATGAAAATAGAAGTTTCCATCCAACACATTACTGGCGTGAAATCCCCAGTGGTGGCAAAGTGGAGAGGCCACGGCTTATGTACTCAAAAACCCAGAATGGCGCATAGTGTTTTTGATGCAAAGTCTTCCAGTCTAATGTTCCAGCCACATTAGGTTCTACAGGAACAAAGGACTGGAAAAATCTGGCTAGAAATCTGGCATGCCATGAGAAGGCAGCAATCACCAGAGAACATTCCATAGGTGGAAAAAGCTTGAGATGAAACTAAGGTTAAAGTCCACCATAGATGATCAGCATCAAGAGAAGATTGCATCAGAGTCTCTTTACTTGCAAAATGTTCTGAAAAGGCTCATTGCCATTGTGAGATTGCTTGCTACCCAAAACCTAGCACTGCGTGGAACTTCAGATCAGCTGTATGTGCCAAACAATGGAAACGTCCTTAAAATTGTGGAGCTGATGGCTGAGTTTGATGCTGTACTCCAGGAGCATCTAAGAAGAGTCACCACCCAAGAAATATACACACACTACTACCTTGGAAAAACAATTCAAAATGAGATCATACAGTTACTGGCAACAAAAGTCAAACAGAAGATTGTGTCAGAACTGAAGTCAACAAGATATTACTCTGTTATTCTGGACTGCACACCTGACATCAGCCATACGGAACAAATGACTTTAATGGTGCATTTTGTAACAACAACAGAACCTAGTGAAAATGTCCCTGCAATGGTGACTGTCAGAGAGCATTTTCTAGAATTTATTGACATTGATGATACTACAGGAGCTGGTATAACAAATGTGCTTCTTAAAAAGCTGGAAGTTACGGGAATTGCGATAGCTGACATGAGAGGTCAGGGCTACGATAATGGTGCCAACATGAGAAGAAAGAACAGAGGAGTGCAGACACAGATCCGAGAGTTAAACCCTCGAGATTTTTTTGTCCCATTGAGTTCTCATTCATTGAACTTGGTGGTCAGTGATGCAGCCTCAGCTTCTAGTGAGGCTGCTGAATTTTTTAATGTAATTCAAAGAATCTATGTACTTTTCTCTGCCACTCATTGATGGCAAATTTTGAAGCAACATCTGGGACCATCCTCTCTGACACTGAAACCACTGAGTGCCACACGATGGGAAAGTCGAGTACAGGCAATAAAGTCTATCAAACACCAAATTGGGAAGATAGATGATGCCATAGTTGCCATTATGGAGGATAATGCTATGACAGGAACTGTTCGTGGGAGAACAGTGGCAGAGGGAAATGGAATCACCAGAAACATACATAACTTCAAATTTCTGTGTGGCTTAGTGTTGCGGCATGACATACTGTTTGAAATAAATGTTGTAAGCAAGACACTCCAAGGTGTTGACCTTGATATATCTGGAGCAATGGAACAACTGGAGAAAGCAAAGTCATACCTACAGTCTTACCGGTCAGATGAGGGATTTCAAAATGTTCTGAAGAATGCACAGAAGTTGGCAGAGGAACTTCACACTGAAGCTATTTTCCCACCCATTCAAGAATACAAGAGTCACTGAAGAAGAAGACATTTTGATTATGAGGCACGGGATGATCCCATAAGAGACCCCAAACAACAATTCAAAGTTGAATTCTTTAACCAGGTGCTAGATTGTGCAATGCAGTCAGTTGAAGAACGTTTAATGCAGCTCAAGGAACACAGCAGTATATTTGGGATGTTGTATGATATTCCAAAACTCCTCACTATACCTGAAGAAGACCTATACCAGCAATGCAGGGCACTAGAGACAGTGTTGACACATGATGACATGCATGATATTGATGCAACTGATTTAGGTGATGAACTGAAAGCCCTTTCAAGATACATTTTAGCAGGATCAACTCCAAAGGCTGTTCTGGAATATATGTACACAAATAAGATGATCACCCTCTTTCCAAATGCTTTTGTTGCTCTGCGCATACTTCTAACACTTCCTGTAACAGTTACCAGTGGAGAATGCAGCTTCTCCAAGCTGAAGTTAATAAAAACACATCTACGCTCCACAATGACACAGGAGAGGCTGGTCGCCCTTGCAGCCATCTCAATAGAGCATGAGCTGGCCCAGACTGTGGACCTTCAGCAGGAAGCAGTTCAAATCTTTGCCACCACGAAGGCACGGAAAGCATCACTTTGATTATTCAAACAGATAAAAATGTCTGTGTTTACTATGCAGACAAGAAAAGTTACATTTGCTGTTCAGGCATTTAAAAGTTAATTTTTGAACAAGGCATTTTAAGTTGTTAGTTCTCCTTTATTGGGGTAGGTAGCAGAGCAGTACCATGAGAGGAGTAGAACAGGAAGAAGGCAGAATTGAGACCTTTCAAAGTTTTGGCCCAAGCGAGGGAGCATGGGGTCATCATTTGAGCTCCCCACCTCAGGTGCCAAAATGTTGTGGGCCGGCCCTGTAAGTGGGCCCTGCAGCAACCCTGCTACATGTGGGGGCTTGTCCGGGATCTTGTGCCAGAGCAAGAGTTTGGCAGCCTGAAGATGGAGGAGACCCTGCAATGGCTGGTAAAACAGCAGGAAGAGGTACAAAAGGCTATGCAAACCTTTCAGCAGTCCCACCAGCTGAAGAGACAGGCCTTGCTTAGCTGGCAAGCCGAGCAGCAGAAGAGCATGCAAGACTTTATATGAGAGCAGGCCAGCATACAACAGCAGCTGCTCCAGAAGATGGTGAGTCCTACGTTGGGGGATGGCATTCAGGTTCTGGGCTTGGGACTTTGTAAGATGGGCCCTGCAGATGACCCCGATGCCTTCCTAGGCACTTTTGAGCAGGTAGCCACAGGGACAGGATGAGATAGGACAACTTGGGCCCTGTGGCTGGCTCCCTACCTGGCTGGCAAAGCCCAAGCAGCCTATATGGCCCCGAGTAAAGAACAGGCCAGGAGTTATGAGGAGGTAAAGACGGTCATCCTAGATTGGGTGGGGCTGTCCACCAAGAAGTACTGCCAGAGGTTCTGGGTGGCAAGGTGGACAGGGGGTTTGTGGCCCCGTTCGTTTGCCCAGAAGTTAATGGACAGGCCACCTGGTGGCTGAGACCTGATGCCCAGACAGTGGGGGAGATCATGGATGCGCTCGTCCCAGAATGGTTTTTACGTGGCCTCCCCGAGAACATGAGGTTATGGGTGAGATGGCACCAAGCAAGCATGATAGAGGCAGCGGTAAAACTGACGGAGGAGTATGCAGAGACGGACTTTCTCAGGAAGGACGGATGCCCATATAAGGAAGAAGAAACTGGGAGAAAAGCCAGGGAACCCCTGACCAGGAAGGGTCCAGAGAAAAGACAGGAGAACAACCACGGAGCTCCCACTGGAAGCAGGCTTCTCATCTGCTGGCAGTATGGGCAACCGGAACATAGAAAGGGGGACTGCCTGGACATGGAATGTGGTTTCACAGAGTTTTGTGGGTGGACCAACTCTGGAGGGCAGAGGAAGGGGCGGAAACTGTCCACCATTCCCGTGACGGTGGAGAGGAGACCCCAGTGGGGTCTAGTGGACATGGTCTCAGCCTGCTCTCTTGTAAGGAGGGGGCTGGTAAAGTTGCAGTGCATGATTCCCGGTGCCAAAGTGAATCTGGAATGCATCCATGGGGATGAGAGGCAGTGCCCAATGGCCCAGGTGCCTCTCGAGGTCCGGGGCAGGTTCCACTGGAAACAGGTCTGGGTAGTAGAGGGCCTGCCATACCCAGTGGTGGTGGGCACTGACTGGGACCTCTGCCCAAGAGGGAAAGGAGGTCGGGGGAGGAAGCCCACAGTAGGAAAAGGGGTAGACCCCCCCATGGAAGGGATCTCTGAAGTAGAAAACTCTAGACATCAGAGCCCGAGTCAGGAAGGACAGGAGAAGGAAAGGATAGAAGAGGTATCTGCCCCAGGATCGAAGGGCCCAAAGCAACTCCCTGGAAGGGACCCCTGGAAGACAAGACCCAGATCCCGTTTGATGAACTTGAAGTCCTGGGTGCCCAGGGGAGAGCTAGGATCAACCCTGAACCGCTGTCGGAGACAAAGGGAGAAAAGGAAGGGGGACACACCCAGGGATGTGAATGGTGTGAGGACCTGTGGGTGGTGGCTATGGGGGCATCCACCCCCCATGCAATGTGGTTTCTGCGGGTGAGGTATGGCTAAACCCCACAAGGAAGACCTGGCAGGTCACCGGAACAACGAGGAAGAGCTCCTCCACAGGGCCCCGCCCAGTAGAGGGAGAAGAGGATGCGGATGGGCAAACATGGCGGTTGGACAAGGGGAAGAGGCACTCTGTGATGCCAGCTCCCATTTAGGGAAGTAAATTGGAGCTAGCTAGAGAAAACCTGTGCCTAATTGGGGAATGGGAGACAGCTACCTACCCAATTAGCCTGGGGCTATATAAAAGAGGAGTGAGGGACTGGAAGCAGAGTGATAGCTCTTCCCTCCTGGCTGCAGACACTAGAACCCAAGCGATGTATGGTGAAAAGGTGGTGGGAGCACAACTTGTGAATAAACGGCACCAGTGGTTACTGAACCCCAGGGTCTCCGAGTGACTTTGTCAGCACAGCAGGGGCCGGAGCCAAAAGGGCCCTGCAGTGACTCTGCTACATGTTGCCAAAGATTAATATTTTTACTCAAAGAGAAGGTGTTACCACTGAGGTCTA
Organism: Emys orbicularis; assembly: GCF_028017835.1. NCBI lineage: Eukaryota > Metazoa > Chordata > Testudines > Emydidae > Emys > Emys orbicularis. The sequence continues at coordinate 88,317,511 of NC_088690.1, forward strand.
CCGCATACATTTTCATTAAATATGATGTTAAAAGAAGTTTTATCTATTTTTATTTTGTGATAGTTTTGTTTGTTTATAGCCAAAGGACCACCATTGGTCTGTCTTGATCAGGCTTGCCTTTTAATCTTAGTTATCTCTTTCACAAATATGCGTTGTCCGCAGAGCCCAAACTGGTAAGTTGTTTTCTGTTCTTTGACTCTTCATTCGATTGAACTCCCAGGGAAAGTCTGTAGAGCCTATAATTTTATAATAGTCATCAGAACATTTATCCTTAAACAGAAAATACCAGCTAAGTTTGGATGCTGTGTCTTTTTTTTAATCTAGCTTGGGTTACAATAATTCAAAGTGATTGAGGTGAACTTTGAGTAGTGGTAATTCAATGGACATGCAAGTCACACTCCTTTTCTAAAATTAAAAACAATAATCATTCCTACTTAGAAGTCTAAAGGCAACTCTGTAGAGATTTCAACTTTAATTTTAAAGCCTGGACGCAAATGCAATGTGGCTCTTGCTAGGCTCAGGGAAAAGTCAATATTTAATATCCAATGCACTCCAGTTATAGAACATTTTTCTTTTCAGTCAAATAATAATGAATTAGCTGCTGTTGTACTGTGGCACATTTAGAGATGGTGGCATTCACTCTGGCATTGCCGGACAAACAAGGCTTGACTCTCACCTGGAATACATAACCATCAACCTGCTACAAAAGGGTCCAATGAAAAGATACAAAGTGAGAATTTAACTGGGCTATGAAGAAAGTATTTCCCTGACATGTCAGGTTGTAGGTAAATGAGTTGATTTACAGGAAGAACAGTTAATGAAAAAGTGAGCACTTGCAGATTTGCCTTCAGTTCTGTAACTTACTTGGGATATACATAGTAGTGGTATCCTGTGCCTCTTTCCAGTAAACTTTCATTCATTTGAATCTGCGTTCAGCCACAGGTTGTTATGCTGCTTTTGTTAGAAAAAGATTAAGCACATTATTTTGAGAGGTGCTTGTGATGCTAAAAACCTCCATAATATCTACTAAATGACCTATAGTCTATTGTGGTTTCTTCCTGGTCTAAGATCAGTGACTATTTCAATGTCTGACCAAGCAAAGAAATTAATGCTATACAGCCCTGTGAATTAAGAAATCCTAGCTTCCCAGTAATGAAAAGTAGATTTTTCTAGCTTTGAATGTTCAAAAAATATCACGCTTTAAAATAATATTTTGGTTATGCTTCCCTCACCACCCCACAACACACATCATTCAGGATCTACTCTCTTATGAACTGTTAGCTAGGAGTCACCTGAAAGTGTGTGATCTTAGCTTTCAAGCAGTATGATGCAGTAATTTTTAACCTGCAAGAGTTTGTGAGAAGATTGGCTGCTAACATCATGCTGGAATTGAAAGTGTCAATCAAAATAACCTGGTTTTTATGGTGCTCGGTGTTATCTAGTTTATTAAATCACTTCCCCCCACTATTTTTGTTGTTGAATTACCATTTTAAAGTTCTCAGCAGATTCACAACACTTAAGCAAGTGGTTAATATTTATCCCTCTATCGTGATCCCCCTTCCTAGCAAAGTCTGAAAGGTTGTCTGAGTCCATATTGTTGCTACTGACAAGAATTTTCTTTTCCCACAGTCAAGAGAAATTACAACGGTCCAGTGGAATTAAGAGGAGAAAGCATCACACAATAAATGGGTGAGATTGTGTTTACACAATCTGTCCTATTTAAGGGGCAGCACACATTACACATTACTAAGGCTATCATTCTGCCAAGAATATACATGCTTAATTTTAAGTATGTGAGTAATCTGACATCACAATGGGCACTCATGGGTTTAAGGTTAAGCAGAGGAATAAACCTTTGCAGGATTAGAGCCTTAGTTTTTTACATTCTTTGGGACAGGGACTTTACTGGCTTGTGAACTGCCAGGCACCCCATGGTGCTATGCAAATTATCATATTAACAATAATACAAAATCATGTAGTCAGAAGGGACCATTGGATCATTACTCTGGGCCAAGGATTGAGAACCAAGTAAAATAACGGTGAAAAGGAAAGGGTAATAAAAGTGCTGATTTTCTCCTGCAGAGCATCCACATAAGAGGGGAAGTTAATCAAAGCTTTATTACTTTAATGAAAATCTCATATTAAACACAGGACACTTGATATAATTTATCTAAATTAATTACTCTCTGCTGCTAAGAGGAACTTGTATGACAAATTATTTGTTCTGCCTATTCATCCATTCTTTATCAGCCCTTTTCCTACCCTGATACAGCATATGGAGTAGAAGCAACCCTTTCATGATGCTGAGTGGCTTAATTTGCATTCATCCCAGGCTACACAGAGTCTTGAGTTATTCACCCAAGACAGCACTCAATATTTTTAATAATGCATTGTTTTTCTGTGACTAAATTAACAACCATTTTACAAGTTAGGTAAACACAACAAACAAATGGGCTTTGGAAACTGCAGATTCTAGGAGTATTTTCAATTACAAAAAGAGGATTTTATTAGAGTGCATAATAAATACACAAATCCAGAATGGTAATGTGTGTTCATATATTATGCACAAGAAAATTCCAAACAAATTTCAAGATTATAAATTTTATTTAATTCATCACAAATTATTTCTGTTGAAATAAGATGCAACAGATGAACAGCTTCTGTATCCAGTTAGAGTAAATGAAAACAAAATGTAAAGAATCTATAATGTTTAGGGGAAAAAAACCCCACATGTGTGATCATGGAGGACTTCAATTTGTGTGACTCATGCTAGAGGTCTAATGCTGCTAGTACAAAAACATTCTGAAATTTCTAAACATCTTAGATGATAACTTTCTAACTCAGTGCTGCAGCCAACACGGGGAAATTCTTTATTAAACCATGTCTTAACAGAAAAAGAAGAACTGGCTACAAAACTGAAATTAATGGTGGCTTAGATACAAATGACCATGACTTGATCACATTTATAATGTGCAAGCAGAATAAAGTCCAGACCAAAAATTGGGCCAATTTCACAGTGTTGAAAACAATTATGAGCCAATTCAGATGGGAGAAGAATTTAATCAGAAAAATGATGATTGGGAATTGTTTAAGAGCACTTTACTAGATGCCCCCAAAGCCACAATTGAGGAAGAAGTCCATATTGGTTAAAAAAACAACAAAGTGCTTTATAGGGGAAGTTAGAGCAGCTATAAAAATAATTAAAATGTATAATAAATGGAAGAAAGGGGGACATTGATAGTAGTGAATATAAATCAGAAGTTAGGGACTGTAGAAAATTGATAAGTGAAGCAAAGGTACACAAGGAAAAATTCATTGCCAGCAGAGTGAAGGACAATAAGAAAGAGTTTTTAAAATATATTAGGAAAAATAGTGTTCCCACTGGAAACAGACCCTCTTGATGACAATTCCCCATTTTACAGTTACATTTTGAGACCTATCAATTAGCCAATTTTTAACACATTTAATGTGTGCCATGTTAATTTTATATAATTCTAGCTTTTTAAATCAAAATGCCATCTGGTACCAAATCAAATGCCATACAGAAGTCTAAGTATATTAGGTCAACACTAATACTTTTATCAACCAAACTTGTAAAAATAGCAAATTAATTTGAGATGATCTATTTTCCATAAACCTATGTTGAATATCATTAACTATATTACCCTCCTATAATTCTTTATTAATGAAGTCCTATATCAGCCGCTCCATTATCCTGCTTGGGATCAATGTCAGACTGACAGGTCTATTATTACCCAGGTCAACCCATTTACCCTTTTTAAATATTGACTCAATCTTAGCTTTCTTCCAGTCTTCTGGAACTTCCGCAGTGTTCTAAAACTTATTGAAAATCAACATTAATGGTCCAGTGAGATCCTTAGCCAGCTCCTTTAAAACTCGTGGTGGCAAGATTTTTGGACCTCCTCATTAACATCTTCCTGAGATACAAGTGGAATGGAAAGACTGCTATTATATAGTATGAATCATAGAATTGTAGGACTGGAAGGGACTTTGAGAGGTCATCTAGTCCATTCCCCTGCACTCATGGCAGGACGACATCCTCTTTTTTTTCTCAAATACAGAGCATGTATGAAACTCCTTCAATGTTTGACGTATGTAAAAATTAGCCTTAATCTTTAAGCGACTTACTTTTATCTTTAAATATGGAAAGACTATGAATCTATATATAATGAAGTTTTTAGAGGTGGATTGTGAGTAGAGAGAAGCCAAAAATACGTAGTTCAGATCTGGATCTGAAATTCTTTACTGTTCCCAGTTTCCCACCTAAAAGAGTACCTAAATCAGTTATGAGTATAGGTGATTCTTTTTGATCTAATATTGCAGAGATCCCTACTTATTCAAATGATTTCTGAATAATTTGAAAAATCTGGGATGAACATTTATGACTCTGTAACAGAGAACCCCTCCTCTCAAGGGCACCCCCTTTTCTCTGGCTGATATACCTGAAAACACAGTTCTTTTCATGGCGGTGGGGAGGGCAACCCACCTCTCACGGGCAGCCCCCTTTGGTTTGTTGGGTGTGAGCCTGTTTTGGGTTTTAGTTCTTATATCAGGATGGCACCCGCCTCTCGCGAGCAACCCCCGCAGCTGATGGTTCTCTTGGCTGGTCTTCGGCAGCTCAGCCCTCCGGCCAAGCCGTGCACACTTCTGCCCTTCCGGGGTATACAGTCCAAGTTCTTTCTTGGCCCTGGTATGGGGCCAAACTCTAAGGCTTCTTCCCTGAGGCACTGCCTCCTTCAACCACCCAGCTGGGGTCCATCTTGGTACCCTCAGCTGGTGTCCTTTTCAGCAGCCCTCCCTGGACTCAGTTTGAACCAGACCAGCAGGGCCCATCTCAGTACCTGCGCCTGGTCTGGCCAGATCCGGGCTCAGTCCCCTGGGCTCAGCCTGCCTGCACTGATCTTTTCATGGGCCTGCCCCATCTCCATCCAGCCAGTCAGGCACCTGGTCTTTGGCAGCATTCCCTGGGCTCAGTTCTGCCTGGTGAGCTCTCTGCAGTGAGCTGCCCATCAGCTACTGCTCATCTAGCCAGCCAGCCAGCCAGACACCCAGTCCTCCCTCATCAAGCTCCACACAGCAACTGCAACTCTTTGTTCTGCTGCTTGTCTTATATAGGGCCCTTCTGGCCCTGGATTGGCTGCTCCATCGGCCCCTCTGATTGGCCACTCCTTTGCAGCCACTCTAGGCTGTCGGGAGGACCTCTCTCCACTCTATTCTGGGGCAGGGTGATGCAGGGCCATGAAGCCTCCAGCAGGGGGTCTCCAGACCTAGTCCACCCTGCCACAGGCTTGCACAGGCCACAAAATAAAAGTTAATTGTTCATATTCTTCCATATGAATTCTGTGGAAATGGTGTTGGTTTTTCAGCACTTTTCACTACAAGTCTGTACTGACCTGTTGATCCAGCATGATGTTAGGGGACACTACTCTGTGCAATCTTCCAGATGATGTTTGCCTTGGATCTGAAGTTAGAGTCTGCTACCTATAGCTATGTCAAAACAGCAATTAAACACCCATGGCTGGCTTGGGTCAGCTGACTTGGGGCTGTGGGGCTGTAAAATTGATGTGTAGATTTTCAAAATCGGGCTGAAGCCCGGCCTCTGGGACTCTCTCTCATCACAGGGTCCCAGAGCTTGGACTCCAGCCAGAGCTCAAACGTCTACACAGAAATTTGCTATGGCCGTGCTGCGGGTCTTTTATTCCAGTGTAGATATACCCTATGTCTATCAAAGGCTGAATCAAACCTCTTGACTTAAACCGCTCCTCAATTATTGCTGTGCACCTCCATTCAAGATCCTTGGGTTGTACTGGTGCAATTGACCACGGAGTCTAGCTTTAATTTCCCTGTTTAGAGCTGTGAGCTCTTGTTCTCATAGGCAGATGGATTATCATTAGCTTGTGACACCAAATGGCATAAAGGGAAGTACTAACAAGGCAAAAGTGCAAGATTAGTTTTTAAAATAACTCCATTGAAAATTATCCATATCATTTCTGTCTAAACTGAACTTCGCTTTTATAACAGCCTCTCTTCTTCTACCAAGCATCTAATAAAAGCATTATATATTTTTCTTTTAGTATTGTCCCTAGCCTCTTCTAATCTTTATGGAGGAATTGGACACTACCTGTATGCTTTCAGCATGAGTATCCAAAGCTGTTACACTATATAGGTTTCTTTCTTTCTTTCTTTCTTTCTTTCTTTCTTTCTTTCTTTCTTTCTTTCTTTCTTTCCATTCTCCACAGCATCCTTCTTGTAACTCAAGGTCGTTAGCTTGACGCTGATGTACCCAGGTGAAAGATGTAAAACATTCCTCTCAAACATGGAATGCTCTTTAAATCAGGCTTTGTTTTTGTTCAGCCTTTGATGTCCTGTAACAATCAGGGTATCTTAATGTATGCAGGGAAGGTCATTTGCACCAGTACACCTTGATCACACAAGATGTGAGTGAATATATATCTCTAGTAGGAAGTATAGCTAATGGCAATTTAGGGTAAAGTTTGGAAGGTCGTTTTAAAAATATATATATTATGAAAAACATTTTCCACATGTTTCACTTGTACAGTATGTTCTGTTCTCATTGTCATAATAATTACTGCAGGTATATCAACCTCATGCAGTAAGGCCCTGAAGTAAAGTATGGAGAGAACAAGAACACTTTGTTAGGTTTCATTTAATTCATAAATATAGTATTTTCAAGGCAGATTAATGCATTCATCTAGGGAAAATGCTTTGGTTACATGTCCTGTAAAGCAGGACATTGGAATGTGCTTCACCTAAGCTACCAATAAAATACCAAAGCAACCAGTGTAGAGAGAAGTAGATTATATATTTATTAAAGATTCCAATTATCAACCTGTAAAACATCAGATGAGATATTCTATTGTTGCTAAAGGGGAAAATTTGCTCCATAAATTATAGCAATATACCCTCAAGAAAACTTGGTAGTAATAAGGCCAAACCCTGCAAGGTGCTGAGTTTCTTCATCTTCCATTGACTTGGATGAGAATTGGAGGGCACTCAGTATCTCTCAGGAAGTGGTTAGCACCTTGCAATATTAGGCCTATAGTTATAATACAGGACTAGATGGAGCCATTAGGTTCAACTCTGAATAGGGGGCAGCATAAAGCGATTTCAGCCAAGGGACAGCTGAGAGAAGAAGCCGTGACTTGCAGTTCCTTGACTCAGTCATAGTTCCTCCCCTGCTCCCCTCTTGCTCCTGGGTGAGAAAGTAAGTTACGGCAGGCCTGGAGAGGGTGCAGCCTAGTTTCCACCTCATGCCTGGCCAGCGAGTTGTAGGGCAGAAGCTGAGCCAAGGTTCCAGCCATACCTTGCCCATCTCCACCCTCTCCTTGCCTACTTGCTCACAGGAGGGAATATCTGGAGAGCAGAGGCTGTGCTCTGCACCAGATCCACACACAAGATTTGAGTCAGTCAAGCAAGGGGATGGAAGGGGAGGTTAGGACCAGGGCACATTTTCTGTCCCATTTTGAATAATACAATTCAGGAACACGGAGCTCTTCTCTCCTTTGTGCTTTGTCGCATGAGCCATGAAGGTCTCTCCAGGATTATGATTTTCCCCTTTCAAGTGACAGCCCAAACCATTAAAATGGAAAACCAGCTCAGACCACAGGCACCTCAATGCATAATTAAAGGTAGCTGTGCAGAGAGTTGACTTTTAATTTTCATAATCTAAAGCTGTCACACAAAAGGGGAACTTTCAAGTTGTCACTTCTCACCTCATGAAGAGATCTGTATGGACTATTAAACCAATATATATTTTACACGCAGAAGTGCTACCAAGGAAACAAATCATTAGTGACATTTCCTGTGTCTGGGGCAATGTGGACCATGCTGGTGCAGCAGGAAGCTGGCTCACTGTGAACTAATTCTCACTATGGTCATTTTCTCAATCAGTCAACAGGGAAGTGGGGAAAAGTGAATAAGATCAGATAATCTAAAAACCAACCCAATTTCCAGTTCAGTTTTAACACCAAGAATATTTGGAAATGTCTGGATAAGCATCTGAACTTGTCAGTGCTTATTTGAACTGTTTGAAGTTATCTTGAAGTTGTCACTAGTTGGAAGTCCCTAATCTCTCTCTCTTCTCTCTCCCCCGCCCCAATATCTCTGTTAGATCTATTTCCCCCCACAAGCAATTGACTTTACTGGCCACTTAATTTTGGCATTAGCAGTAAGCATGACGATTGCACTACGCATGCAGCAAGATATGGATGGTCATCTGAGGCATCTAAGTAGAAGGCAAGGATACACTGACATTACAGTCCTTGCCAAGGGAATATGACTGGGAGAAACTATGATCAACCCCTACAATCTGGCTTCCAGGCAGTCATTCATGGCAGCTGCCAATCACCTGAGACTATATTAAATTCTTTTGGACAAACACAAATGAAAATTGACAGTGCAGCACCCTAAAGTCACACTTTGACTTACTTTTGAGACTTCCAAGGCTAGAGTGGGGCCAGAGATATGCAGGTGGCTCTGACAGCTGCACTGTTCAGTAGATTCTAGTCATGCATCCTTAGAAACTAGGTTACTGTACTGCTTACAGGAAAGCTGGCTGCAAGAAAGAACATGAAAATGCAACCGTTCACTGAAATGCTTTATTTCTCTTTTTCATTTTAAACTCTTTGCTATGTAGCTTTTCTTCTTTCTTTCTTTCTTTCTTTCTTTCTTTCTTTCTTTCTTTCTTTCTTTCTTTCTTTCTTTCTTTCTTTCTTTTATGTCTGCCTGTGTGTCTCTCCATTTCTCTCCTGCCCTTTTTTTACATTGCTGTTCATTTCAAAGCCCAAAGTTCACTGAGTGAAATCAACTTGTTTGTGTAAGTGCTTTGCTAGGAGCTGCTCTTGCGTTATTGGCCTATGAAAAAACACCTAGGCTTGCTAGCACTTAATGAGTGTTTCTGCATACTTATCATTAGGCCAGAATCCTGGGTTTAGTTTTGTCTTAGAAGTGAAACGTACTTCATGTAGTGTCAGGCTATATTTTAGTGGACTTCTGTCCACATCACTAAGATAAATGAGCATGAAGCATAGAATTCAGATCTACATTTTTAACTCCTCAAGGGTGTTTTGAGCCAGGCATTTGGTTTGATCCATTGCAGAGGCATATACCAGCTATGAAATCTGAATTCGGATTTGGGACTGAATTCTACATGTATCCAAAATTTAGTGGGGTTGGTGCAAATTTGGTTCCAGGAGTCCTACTTTAACCATTAAACCACCAGTCAAACAAGACAGAGTCCAGCAGAAGTCGTGCTGATCCTTACTAGGGACTTGATCCTGCAAAGTGACAAGTATCTCAGACGACATGCTCATTGCCTGGACAACTGCCATTCACTGTCTTGGCCACTGAAAGGTTGCTCAGGACCTCTTATGAAGGCAGCCCAAAATATATTTTGCCAGGTCTTCATTGTGGAAAACATTATTGCTTCTGTAAGGACTATACTGCAAAGGTTGAATAGTCTTTGAGAATTTCCAGCATTCTCTTCTGTGACTCTGTCACTCCTTGTAAAATAGAAAACAGTCCACCTACAAAAACAGTAAAGGTTACTACCCTAGTGCTACAAAGGGAGTGGCAAACTTCTTGCTCTGAAGGTAAAGGGCAATTCCACCCCAGAACCCTTGAATTGCTAAAATAAAATTAAACCTGAAGTGTGACTATGGCTTGACATGTCTGCAGGCCTCTTCTTTTATGCTCTAACTTTATTGTAAGAACCCAGTTAAGTCCCTTGGGCTGCTAGGAAGTAGGATTTTTTGTTATGCATTTGTTTGCCGGCAATGACATTTCTGACGTCTGCTGGAACCAAAGGTTGCATTTAAAAATCTATTTATATTACTTTCTTGTGGGACTGATGAGTCAGAGCAACTGTTAGTGGGATTGCCATAGAAGGAAGATGTTTTTTAAATACCTAACAGGCTGTGACCCAATTCTCTTCTTACATTGGTATGAAACTGATGTAGCTCCATTATCTTCCAGGCAGTCACTCTTGATTTACACTGGTGTGAGAGGACAATCAGGTCCAATAAAGAAATGACTGTACTTACTCTTCAGAATGTGGAAGGCGTTAAACTCTCTTCCTTATCCATGTCCCTTTTTAAAGACTCCCTTATGTGGTTCTTCACAACTTAAGTCAGTTAGCAGCTGTCTTCCTTTTGCATCAATACTAAGCCATATCCCAGAATGGAGGGCCAGACCCTGAGGTCTCCGTGGCTCCATCCGTTTCCTGCCCTCTTTGGGCTGGCTAGTGATGCTAGCTCCACTCAGTCCTTGTGCTCAACTGATCCCCACCCCTGAGCAGGTGGCACATGTGTGTCAGAGGCTTCTTGTGCTCTTTCATCTCTGTTGTGTACATATTAAGGGAGCAGGCATAATCTGGTCCTCAGGTTGTTCAGGTAACTAATGAGAATTTTCCTTCTCTTCAAAACATCAAGAATTGGTCTTTGCCAGAGCCAGGCAGAGCCGTCCCCTGGGTAGGGCGAATCGGGGCGACCGCTCCAGGCCCTGCACTTTGGGGGGCCCCACAGGCCAGTGCAATTAGCCGGCGTGGTCGGTCCCAGAAGAGCCAAATCCATCACTTCCTCACTGGGCTCTCCCCCCGGCTCTGGACCCTGCGCTTTGGGGGCCCTGCAGGCCAGTGCGATTGGCCGGTGTGGTCGATCCTAGAAGAGCCAAATCAGTCACTTCCGCACTGGGATCCTGACCCCCACCCGCTCTGGGTCCTGCGCTTTGGGGGCCCCACAGGCCAGTGTGATTGGCTGGCGCGGTCGGTCCCGGAAGAGATTAATCCGTCACGTCCGCCCCGGGCCCCACATCCCATAGGGACGTCTAGATCGTCTAGATGGACCAGTCTAGATGGACCATTGGTATGTTCTGGTGGGTCATGTAATATTTTCTGCAGTTACTGGCTATTCATCTGGTTTAATATCAATAAGTAACTTCTTAATAAATAATTGGTATCTATCTTATTAAATCTACAGTGGCACTCTTAATCCCTTTGGTTGCACTGTTAGTTAAAAAACAATTAATTATTAATATTAAATCATGGTGGAAATTCCGTTTCCTGACACACACAAGCAGTTTCCATTGGTTTCAATGTATATACCCGAAGACAGAATTTGCCCAACTGAAGTTCAGTGGGACTGAATGGGGTACAAACCTGCACATAATGCTGGCTACTTAAAACATAGCTATCTTTCAAGGAAACTTATGGGTGGGCGCTTTGCTTTTATTTGCAAACATCCACCTGACCTTTCCCAGAAAAGCCCATTAGTAAATGGCATCTAGAGGATTCCAAAAGAGTAATTTCAGATCACCCTGAGAAAGTGATAAGCCGTATTTTATGGTGGCGATCCATCATTGCATGATAGGTATCTCAAAGTGAAATACAATGCAGCTAAAATTCTGTTTAGAAAGTCTACCAATGTAAAATATGCACAATGGCTATTCCAAGGACTCCCACTTTAAATTCAAACTCTCTAGGTTTGTGGGTCCATTGGTCAACTGTCTGCTTACCACCCATTGTGTGCATCTTGACAGAATTAATCCAAATGAAATGCCGCAAATTGGGGAAATATATTTCAGATAGAAGTTAGTCAGGTTTCTATTCTCAGATATGATGAGGTAGGTCAGTTTCCTTGCAGTCAGAGTAAGCTTCATTCTAAATCAGAATGCACGAATAATAAAAAGGCAAAAATAACACACACATTAATAGACACTGATTAAACTCAGTAAGAAACGCATGCATTATTCCTAAATTATTAACTTTCTGACACAGTTTAAATTGCCATAAATTAAATCTGCATGAATGGTTTAGACCCCCTGTAGTGCAGAATGTTAGGGACGATAATGGGGTTAGAAGTAAATTTAAGCCAAGAGTGAAATCTTAACTGATGAGAGTTGATGGAATTCCTTATCTGTGTTGACAATGAAAATACCAAGAGGACCTCAGGTCGTCCTGATGAGACCAATCAACACCACAGTAATTAAATCACTGCCCAGCATTTCTCTTGTTGCTATTATGAATATACAGACTGTAGTTTTGTATATTTCATACTGTCCTTCTCTTATTAAATATACAGGGCTAGAGAAAAGCTCTTACATTATTGGCCTATGAAAAAACACCTAGGCTTGCTAGCACTTAATGAGTGTTTCTGCATACTTATCATTAGGCCAGTCTTTTCTAGATACACAGAATCTGAGCGTTAGGATGGAGGAACATATGATAAGATATTTACAGCGGATTTTAATACAGTTGAAGGCAGAGTGTAATGGCTTCAAAATAGACATGACCTTGCAGGGGGCAGGGAAAATTTGTTAGCTGCTTTTCTTGTATTAACTGACATACAACGTCAACAGGCTGTTTTAGTCCAATCAAAGATGCAAATTGGTAAGTTTACAATTCATGAGCTCCAGATAAGTGGGCATGAGTGGGCGTGTGTACTCAGCTATCCTTTGAATTATAGCCGATAGAGGTGATTCTTGCTTATGTTTATATGAAAATGTTGAAATGTAAGTAGGCCCAAAAGTTTATTTCTTAAAAATAGGCTTGACAATTGTCAGGTAAGGCCTGGTGAAATATGAGTAAAATGAAGTGAAGCAATTCAGAAGCAAGTTGTAGATAAGTTAGTTCAGGTCATGTTCTAAACATGTTTTGGTCCTGTTTTTTATAAATGTATTAAATAAAATATTGTTGATTTGGAAAATGCTGTCTACATTGATAGTTACTGGTATAGCATTTACACAGATGTTAATTAAGATGAAGCTTAATGTTAAATAGCCAATAAGAAAGTAGATTTAATGTTAATTAAGGGGCATTGTTATAATTGATTATAAAAAGGGTAGTATGCTAATTTTAGATTAGGCACATCCATCTACCATCAAGGTACCATTAGAGAAAGTATTATACCTATTCTCCTCATTTATGGGCTGATCACCCCTAAAGGCATCATTCCATCTTAGAATGTGAATATCAGTGCAGTATATGGTTATATTATGATGCCTGTTTGCGTAACTAACAATTATATATTAAATAAAGTTCTTTTTAATTTTATTTTATTTTATCACTGTGTCATTCACAGTCCTTCACTAAATTAAATTAACTGTAACCTCCCTGGTAGATTGACCCTTAAAGAATTCAGTTTGGTTTTATTCCTTATTTTTAAATGGCTAACTGGGAACACAAATCAAAAGTTACAGTATATCTACTTTATGATTACATGAGTAAGATGATGGACTGATTAAGCAGAAACAAAATGCAAACATAGGAAGCAAATATTTTCTTCAGAGATTGATGTGTATAATCAGAAAGGTAAACTCATTTAACAGAGAGTGACTATAGCAGGGGTTGGTAACCTCTGGCACGCGGCTCGCCAGGGTAAGCACGTTCGTCGTCCCAGGCCAATGGGGGCGGCGGGAAGCCGCAGCCAGCACATCCCTCGCTGCTTCCCGCAGCCCCCATTGGCCTGGGATGGCGAACCGCGGCCAGTGGAAGCCGCGATTGGCCGACGTGGCAGGTAAACAAACTGGCCCGGTCCGCCAGGGTGCTTACCCTGGCGAGCCGCATGCCAGAGGTTGCCGACCCCTGGACTATAGCATGAATCTCATCCTGGGCTCAAACTCTTTCCTTCCCACAAGGCACTGTATCCTCTTTTTGTATCCCAAGGAGATAGGGTAGTTATTTCTTTATGCCCCTGTGTATAAGCATATGAAAGCTGAGCTGGGGACCATCACTTGGCTGGGGTCCAGTTGTGCCCCTCCACTCTGTCCCAGTTACAGCTGGCAATTATGGGGGGAGGAGAGGGGGAATTTCAGGCTGACCCAAAAAGGACCATGTTTTTGATTTTTGGCAAATTGAATAAAAAATGTTTTATTTTGATTTTTGAGCATTTTAACATTTCTAACTGTTTGAAATAAAATGGAAGGAAATTTCAGAATGAAGAGTTATGAACCAAAATATCAATTTTTTTATTCTGCAAATATTGAAATGAAACATTTAGGCAGTTTCAGAATGTTTTTGTTGTTTTTTTCCTCCAACATGAGCAATTTGGTGAAATCTACACAAATTTGCAAAATGTTTCAGTCACCAAACTTGCATTTTTCTCCACAAAAATCTTTTGGCCAAAAGTTTTCACTTCAGTCACAATCAGTAAATTCGGAGCAATCTATGAGAGGTGATGAACAATCAATGCCACTGATCTAGTGGTCAGTTGCGTATTTTCTCCTGCCAGCAAAAATTCCATTCAGTTTGTGTACAAGATCAATTGGTTGTAAACCAGCTTGGCCGCCTGTGTGGTGACAGATGTGTATCTGGAGGGGACAGATGCAATCTCCATTTAGGGCTAAATCTGATCTCCTCTTACTCCCTAAATCACCAATTCAGCAAGGTACCTAAGTAAATATATAACTTCAGTCCCACTGACTTCAGTGTGCTACCCATGCACTAAGTTATGTATGTGCTCCTGTACCTTAATGAATTGGGACTGACAGTTCTATATGTTCTGGGTAGGGATAGGCCTATGCTGTGATTTGGATCTATGGCCCACTTAGTGATCAAAGTCAAACAGGTGTTTGGTCCATTGCTTGAAATGGTTAATGTCTTTACAGAGATGTGCAGGCTGCCAAGCCATTTTCTCTGAAACAAGTAACTGTTAGTCTTACACTGAAGCTTACACATTAGTAAATGAATCAAGACAAAGTGGTGTAGCGTAGAGGGCACTGAATGGAGCATCAGGGGACCTGGTTTTCATCCCTGGTTCAGTTAGTGTTCTGCTGGGTGACCTTGGCAAGTCGATTCACTGCTCTGGGCCTCTATCTTCCCTCCCATATTTTGTTGTCCTGTCAATTTAGATTGTAAGCTCCTCAGTGCAGAGACTGTCTCTTGCTTTGTGGCCGAGTACCTAAATACCGTTGAGAATCTGGCCTTTAGGCACTTAGAAGCCTAAGTCTCATTCCACCACTTTGGTCAGTCAGTAAAACTGAGATGAAGGAAGAGGGTGGGGTGGGTAGTGCAATTACACAGAATTTGCCCTGCTATCCCACTACAGAACGAAATGGATGGATCCATTTTCCTAACCTGACTCAAATGTCCAACTCACTACCCTCTGATTCTGCCATGTCAACAGAATGCTGAAGCTGTGGCCTTATTCCTGAATCCACCACCTAATGGGGCTGCAATTTCTAAGAATGGTGTGTGTGTGTGTGTGTGTGTAATGTTCAATTTTATATCTATATATATAGATAGGTATTTGAGGAATTCCTACAGGAACTAGGAATTCTTAGTTTATCCCTTGTCAAATGAAATATATTACTATGTTGTTTGGTAATGTTGATGTTATCACAACCAATGTAAATTACTGTTACACATCTACCCTTTATTTGCAATATATGTAGAGACTATTCTAAAGGAGGAAATTTAACAATTCAGGAAAAGCATCAGCACTTGAGTATTAAAGAAGTAATTAAATATACCATCTTGCCAGAAAATTGACATTTTTAAAGTTTCAATCTTCAAATCAAATAGCTTCAGATGTATTTATTCATGATTCTCTTGTAATACCTCTGCTTTTAGCAACTCAGGCAACAGATGAAACAGTAACAAGTGAAACAATTTCCTCAGATCAACCTTCTGAGCAATTCACATAGACAGAGGCAGTTGTTGTAATAATCTGTTTTAACAACATACCTACTGTGATTAATGGGTTTATTTCTGTTCAGATTATATTCCAGCTGTCCTAAACAGCTTTCTTATATCTTGAACTATATTATAGCTTGGTCTGGAAAACATAAGTATATCCCATGTCTCTGTTCTACTATGTAAATGATCCTTATAATTGTTAAAATTGATTAAATATATATTTGCTATATTGATTAAATATATATTTGCTGTACCCATGCAGAGCCCTATTGCAGGATATGGTTCTCACTTGTACACTGCTGGGGGTCAGGACTGTCTTTTTATCATATGTGTATACAGGGTCTTGCACATTAAGGTGCTGATTGGGATCTCTAGATGCTACTTCACAATAAATATTAATAGTCACATTAAATTTCTGTGAGGTAGTATGGCATGGCATACCACTTCCTCCATCCCTGGTGATACCCATTTCTCTGGTTATTACAAGGTTGTGACTATTACTTAGCTTCATGCAGACTGTTATCAGCTGAGTTCATTTTCATAGATTCATAGATTCATAGATTCTAGGACTGGAAGGGACCTCGAGAGGTCATCGAGTCCAGTCCCCTGCCCTCATGGCAGGACCAAATACTGTCTAGACCATCCCTGATAGACATTTATCTAGCCTACTCTTAAATATCTCCAGAGATGGAGATTCCACAACCTCCTTAGGCAATTTATTCCAGTGTTTAACCACCCTGACAGTTAGGAACTTTTTCCTAATGTCCAACCTAAACCTCCCTTGCTGCAGTTTAAGCAGACTAAGGTGAACAAGTTTTCTCCCTCCTCCTTATGACACCCTTTTAGATACCTGAAAACTGCTATCATGTCCCCTCTCAGTCTTCTCTTTTCCAAACTAAACAAACCCAATTCTTTCAGCCTTCCTTCATAGGTCATGTTCTCAAGACCTTTAATCATTCTTGTTGCTCTTCTCTGGACCCTCTCTAATTTCTCCACATCTTTCTTGAAATGTGGTGCCCAGAACTGGACACAATACTCCAGTTGAGGCCTAACCAGCGCAGAGTAGAGCGGAAGAATGACTTCTCCTGTCTTGCTCACAACACACCTGTTAATACATCCCAGAATCACGTTTGCTTTTTTTGCAACAGCATCACACTGTTGACTCATATTTAGCTTGTGGTCCACTATAATCCCTAGATCCCTTTCTGCCGTACTCCTTCCTAGACAGTCTCTTCTCATTCTGTATGTGTGAAACTTCCTAAGTGGAACACTTTGCATTTGTCTTTGTTAAACTTCATCCTGTTTACCTCAGACCATTTCTCCAATTTGTCCAGATCATTTTGAATTATGACCCTGTCCTCCAAAGCAGTTGCAATCCCTCCCAGTTTGGTATCATCTGCAAACTTAATAAGCCTACTTTCTATGCCAATATCTAAGTCGTTAATGAAGATATTGAACAGAGCCGGTCCCAAAACAGACCCCTGTGGAACCCCACTTGTTATGCCTTTCCAGCAGGATTGGGAACCATTAATAACAACTCTCTGAGTACAGTTATCCAGCCAGTTATGCACCCACCTTATAGTAGCCCCATCTAAGTTGTATTTGCCTAGTTTATCGATAAGAATATCATGCAAGACAGTATCAAATGCCTTACTAAAGTCTAGGTATACCACATCCACAGCTTCTCCCTTATCCACAAGACTCGTTATCCTATCAAAGAAAGCTATCAGATTGGTTTGACACGATTTGTTCTTTACAAATCCATGCTGGCTATTCCCTATCACCTTACCACCTTCCAAGTGTTTGCAGATGATTTCCTTAATTACTTGCTCCATTATCTTCCCTGGCACAGAAGTTAAACTAACTGGTCTGTAGTTTCCTGGGTTGTTTTTATTTCCCTTTTTATAGATGGGCACTATATTTGCCCTTTTCCAGTCTTCTGGAAAACAAATATTAAACAAATACTCTGTCAGTTTGTCAGATGCTCTTGCCCTTTCTGGAGCGCCTCCCTCCCCTAATGTCCACTGGAAGAATTTGGAAGGCACTCCACAAGGAAACATCTCCTTGGATATGTGTCTCTAAGGCCTGGTCTACACTAGGAGGTTATGTCGAACTTAGCAGCGTTAAATCGAATTAACCCTGCACCCGTCCACACAACAAAGCTATTTAGTTCGACATAGAGGTCTCTTAAATTCGATTTCTGTACTCCTCCCCAACGAGGGGAGTAGCGCTAAATTCGACATGGCCATGTCGAATTAGGGTAGGTGTGGATGGAAATCGACACTAATAGCTCCAGGAGCTATCCCACAGTGCACCACTCTGTTGACGCTCTGGACAGCAGTCCGAGCTCGGATGCTCTGACCAGCCATACAGGAAAAGCCCCGGGAAAATTTGAATTCCTTTTCCTGTCTGGGCAGTTTGAATCTCATTTCCTGTTTGGACATCGTGGCGAGCTCAGCAGCACTGGCAACGATGCAGAGCTCTCCAGCAGAGGTGACCATGCAATCTCAGAATAGAAAGAGGGCCCCAGCATGGACTGATCGGGAAGTCTTGGATCTGATCGCTGTGTGGGGCGATGAGTCCGTGCTTTCGGAGCTGCGCTCGAAAAGACGGAACGCAAAGATCTACGAGAAGATCTCAAAAGCCATGACAGAGAGAGGATACAGCCGGGATGCAACGCAGTGCCGCGTGAAAATCAAGGAGCTGAGACAAGGCTACCAGAAGACCAAAGAGGCAAATGGACGCTCCGGATTCCAGCCCCAGACATGCCGTTTCTACGAGGCACTGCATTCCATTTTAGGTGCGGCCGCCACCACTACCCCACCACTGACCGTGGACTCTGAGGATGGGATTTTGTCGAGGGCCGCTTCCTCGGAGATGTTAGCGGACGGGGAAGATGAAGAAGGAGATGAGGAGAACGAGGCAGTCGACAGCGCTTACAACACTGATTTCCCCGACAGCCAGGATCTGTTCATCACCTTCACAGAGATCCCCTACCAACCGTCCCCAGGCGTTAACCCGGAGCCAGAATCAGGGGAAGAATCAGTCGGTAAGTGTTTAAAACATGTAAACATTTATTTTGAACAGAACAGGAATATTAACAATATTAACAATGGGTTTTTCATTATTAGTTTGCCCTAGGCGCTTAACGTTTTAGTCCTTGGCAGTGCAACTACTGCAAAAGAAGGTCTATATGTCTGGGGATAGAGCTAAAATCCTCATGGGACATCTCCACGAAGCTCTCCTGGAGGTAATTGGAAAGCCTTTGCATGAGGTTCCTGGGGAGAGCGGCCTTATTGGGTCCTCCGTGGTAGGAAACTTTTCCATGCCAGGCTATCATCAAGTACTCCGGGATCATTGCCTTGCAGAGCATGGCGGCATACGGCCCTGGTTTTTGCTGGCTTTCACGCAGCATGCTGTCTTTCTCTGTCCCAGAAATCCTCAGCAGAGTGATGTCGCTCATGGTGACCTGCTTTGAATTAGGGGAATGTTACTGTTGGGACTGCTTGCCTGTTCCTTTACAGAACTATAACCGGCGGTTTACAGCCACGCGGTGGAGGCGGGAGAGGGGCAGCATACAGGGATCTTTCCCGGGGACAGCCGCGAGGGGGTGGGACAGGGGCAGAGTTCATGCTTGCCGGATTGCCGGCAGCAGGAACTGGCCAACGCTAGGAGCATTGCTTTGAACGTGAAAGGAGGGCACTGCTATAATTTAAGTTTTAAGCAGCCAAAAGTCTATGGCTTACCATGTCAACCTGCTACCCGAATTCCGCTGTCCTGCCCCGCTTGTCTGATCTCCAGTGCAAGACCCCAGGCACTGAATGCGAAGGCCGAAAATTCGACCTTGTCCTGAGTGCTCATGTGATAGGTGCTGTGCATGGTCTTCTTCACAGAGAAAGACTATGTTCATTGTTCACAAAAAATTATC
Source organism: Emys orbicularis (assembly GCF_028017835.1). Classification (NCBI taxonomy): domain Eukaryota; kingdom Metazoa; phylum Chordata; order Testudines; family Emydidae; genus Emys; species Emys orbicularis. The sequence goes on from NC_088690.1 coordinate 88,337,109, forward strand.
TTTGTGAGGAATTCACTCCCTTTTTCCCATCCCACAGCTACGACTGTCTCCCGACCTACCCTGGCATCCCCATCCCAGAGGCTGGCGCAGATTAGGCGTAGAAAGAAAAGGACACGGGACGACATGTTCTCAGAACTTATGGGCTGCTCCCGAGCCGAGGCGGCCCAGCAGACCCAGTGGAGGGAGAACATGTCCCAAATCCATACATCACACATTGAACGGGAGGAGAGGTGGCGTCAGGAAGACCAGCAGGCGACTCAAATGCTGCTTGGACTAATGAGGGAGCAAACGGACACGCTCCGGCGCCTTGTGGATGTTCTGCAGGACCGGAGGCAGGAGGACAGAGCCCCGCTGCAGTCTCTCTCTAACCGCCCTCCCCCGCCACAAAGTCCCATACCCCCCTCACCCAAAGTCCCAAGAAGGAGGGGCGGCAGGGGCCGTGAAAACTGTCACTCCACCCCTGCAGACTGCTCGAGTACCAGAAGGCTCTCATTCCCCAAAATTTGATAAGTTCTTTCCTTCCCGCCTCACCCAAGCCCCCGTCCCAGTTTCATCCCCTAACTGTGTAGTTGCTAATAAAAAATACGTTTCTGTTAATTACTGTTTCATCATGTTCTTTTACAGGAGAGTGTGTTTGAAGGGTGGAAGGGGGTTGGTAATTGGAGAGGACAGTCACCTTTACCAGGGTACAGACACGGGGGCAGGTTCAGCAGCAGGTCACACACACATTGCAGTCACTAGGCACCCTGGTCAGTCTGGGAGGTGGTTTTCATGTTCTGTGTGGGGGTGGGCTATGTGACTTTGTGGCGGGGGAGGGCGGTTAGAGATCTTATGCAGCGGTCCTTATCCTGGATCACAGAGCCACGCAGCAGTGGATCTGTAACCGTCCTCCCCCGCCACAAAGTCACATAGCTCCCACACACAGAGTCCCGAAAAGGAGGGGTGGCAGGCTCCGTTGAAACAACCAGTCCAGCACTGCGGACCGCTCTAGGAGCAGGAGCCTGTCATTCCTCGAGTTTATAAGCGTTCTTTCCATCACTACGCCCGCTCCCCACCACAGTCTGCGTCCCAGTTTCAACCCTTTACCACGAAACCCATAATAAAGACAGGTGTTCATTAACAAAGTTCCATGTATTTTATTTTTAAACGTGTGTTAGAAGGGGGGGGACTGGGTGAACGGGGTATGTAGCTGCAGAGGATAGTCAACATAAACTGGGTAAAGAAACGGGGGCAGGTTCAGCTTCTCTTTAAACAAAGTTAATAGTCACAGGTTACCCTGCTCACTGAGGAACCTAGCTTTCAAAGCCTCCCGGATGCACAGCGCGTCCCGCTGGGCTCTTCTAATCGCACGGCTGTCTGGCTGGGCGTAATCAGCAGCCAGGCTATTTGCCTCAACCTCCCACCCCGCCATAAAGGTCTCCCCCTTGCTCTCACAGAGATTGTGGAGCACACAGCAAGCTGCAATAACAATGGGGATATTGGTTTCGCTGAGATCAGAGTGAGTCAGTAAGCTTCTCCATCTCCCCTTGAGACGTCCAAAAGCACACTCCACCACCATTTTGCACTTGCTGAGACGGTAGTTGAAGAGTTCTTTTTCAGTGTCCAGGGCGCCTGTATAGGGCTTCATGAGCCAGGGCATTAGCGGGTAGGCTGGGTCCCCGAGGATGACTATAGGCATCTCCACATCCCCAACAGTTATTTTGTGGTCCGGGAAGTAAATACCTTCCTGCAGCCATCTAAACAGATCAGAGTTCCTGAAAACATGAGCGTCATGAACCTTGCCCGGCCATCCGACGTTGATGTTTGTAAAACGTCCCCTATGGTCCACCAGTGCTTGCAGCACCATTGAAAAGTAGCCCTTTCGGTTAATGTACTGGCTGGCCTGGTGGTCCGGTTCCAGGATAGGGATGTGAGTTCCATCTATAGCCCCACCGCAGTTTGGGAATCCCATTGCGGCGAAGCCATCTATGATGACCTGCATGTTTCCAAGGGTCACTACCTTTGACAGCAGTAGCTCAACGATTGCGTTGGCTACTTGCATCACAGCAACCCCCACGGTAGATTTGCCCACGCCAAAGTGGTTCGCGACTGACCGGTAGCTGTCTGGCGTTGCAAGCTTCCAGAGGGCTATGGCCACTCGCTTCTGGACAGTCAGGGCTGCTCGCATCCGGGTGTCCTTGCGCTTCAGGGCAGGGGACAGCAGCTCACAAAGTTCCAGGAAAGTTCCCTTCCGCATCCGAAAGTTTCGCAGCCACTGTGATTCATCCCAGACCTGCAGCACTATGCGGTCCCACCAGTCCGTGCTTGTTTCCCGGGCCCAGAATCGCCATTCCACAGCATCAACATGACCCATTGCCACCATGATGTTCATGGCGCGGGGTCCCGTGCTTTGTGAGAGGTCTGTGCCACTCTCAGACTTAATGTCCTCACCGCGATGCCGTAACCTCCTCGCCCGATTTCTCAGCATCTGCCTCTGGAAAAGGTGGACGATAAGGTGCGAGGTGTTGACAACGGCCATAACTGCAGCGATGGTCGCAGCGGGCTCCATGCTCGCAGTGCTGTGGCGTCCGCGCTGTCACTCACCAGAGAAGCGTGCGAAATGAAATGATTGCCCGCCGGCGCTTTCAGGGAGGGAGGGCGGGAGTGACGGTTGGATGACGACAGTTACCCAAAACCACCCTCGACACATTTTTTTCCCCAGCAGGCATTGGGGGCTCGACCCAGAATTCCAATGGGCAGTGGGGACTGTGGGAACTGTGCGATAGCTGCCCACAGTGCACCGCTTCCAATGTCAACGCTTGCCCCGTTAGTGTGGACTCACAAAGTCGAATTACTGCCCTTAGTGTGGATACACACGTTCGACTTTGTAATATCGATTCCACATATTCGATTTAAGTAAAATCGAACTACTCTCGTAGTGTAGACATACCCTAAGACTAGTTCTCACAGGCTGCAGAACTTGTGTATACTCTCTTTACTCCTCTACATTGTTTTGTTATCTTCCTGCTCTCACCCGTCCCTGAAACCATTGTGAGGTTTTGTTTGTTTGTTTGTTCATTTCATATTAGATAGTTACTAGAGCCGGTTGAGAATTTTCTGTCAAAATGTTTTTGACAGAAAATGCAGTTTTTGCAAAATAAAATTTTCCAGAAGACAATTTCAATTTTGTAGAATCTTTTCAATTTTCCTTTGGATGGATCAATTCTCAGGATTTTTGTTTGTCAAATTGAATCTAATCTTTTTGTTTTGGTCAATTTCACATGAAACTGTCTGCTTGAGATGCCATGGTGCCTCATGGGAGTTGTAATTCTGGTGATACATGTCCCATTCTCCCTACGGTCTACCTTGTTAGTCTACACGTCCCACGATGCACTGTCATCTCCCCCAGGTTGACTCACTGTGGTATGTCATGAGGGAGATAGTCTGGGTAGGGAACTGAGCCCATAGAGAAGAATTGGGGAATGTGGCACCAGAATTATAACACCCATGAGACCCTAGCTCAACTCAGGCAATATTGAACTGTATCTAGATGGTTTTAAATCTCAAACAAATTAATTACATATCACCTCTGATTTCTAAGGGCCTGATATTCAGAACTTACAAATATACAGATGAAGGATTTCCAACCCATTAAATTATGTTCTTGTTTGTGCCTAAAGATGACTCAAGGTTCTCTTAAAAACATTTTGTTTCCTGATGGTGCACCAGTTGTAATGAGGCTTAAATGTAGTAAACAGTATTTTCAACCTAAATCCAAATTTGCTATTGTATTAACTTGAAAATGAAGATATCTCATGGAAATAGGGTCTCCTTGGTCTGCCTGCTGACCCTTCACTGAAGGATAGTTAGACCTTTATTTAAAAGTAGCGTATACTTCTAAGGGTTGATCCTACAATGAGAGGCACACAGGCAGAATCCTTTGCACAGTTAGAGCCCCACTGAAATCTATGGTCAAATAATCATTTTCTGACCATATGCAATTTATTGAAATTGTCCTGCACGCAGGGATTTGCCTGCAGGCATGTCATTGCATGACCAGGGCCTTATTGTCTGATACCTGGTCAGGAAACTGAAGTTGAGAAGAACAACAAAAATAATAGTAATGAAGAATTGCATTTCCCCCCTTCCTGGCATATTACAGAACAGTGCTTAAACTAACACAGTTCAAAAAGTTATCCTTTCCTTCAAGATACTTTAACTGGATTTATTTCAATCTGCTTTCCTAGCTCATCAAAAGAAAGAATACAGTCCTGGAATGCTTGCTTCATTTGATGGCTATATATTTAAATGTGATTGCAGTATTTTCTTATTCATGTACAATAAATGAATATAAATAAGGAAAAATGAAATATTTTTATTTAGTTACATCTTCTGAGCAATGTAGCTGAAGCAGGGAGGCTATCTGTTGTACAATTTATTGATCTTTTTTGTTGTCCCTCTTTTTTGTTGATTCAAAATACTTTAAGTACATGAGACTTGCTGGCAGAAATTCAGTTTAAATTGTACACTAAAGGAAATTGCTACTTGCCCACTGTTTCAGCTAAGCAGAAATTTGAAAACAGCTACTTATGACCTGGCCTCCGAGTTCAGAAAGACCTAAGTAATCTTGCAAAAAATATATATATATTTTAAAAAGTAATTTATTCACATGTTGCATATTCTCTGATTTGTCTGTAGAGGATAAAGAACAGGAGTACTTGTGGCACCTTAGAAACTAACACATTTATTTGAGCATAAGCTTTTGTGGGCTACAGCCCACTTCATCAAAAGCTTATGCTCAAATAAATTTGTTAGTCTCTAAGGTGCCGCAAGTACTCCTGTTCTTTTTGCGGATACAGACTAACACGGCTGCTTCTCTGAAACCTGTGTAGAGGATGAATATCTCTCGATGTACTATTAGCTAAATTTATGTGCTTAACCTTTACTTAACTGAAGTTCTTGGGCCCCTAAAAATATGGTCTGAACCACATGGTGCAAACAAATAGATGTAGTTTAATTTATTAATTATTTATATTAAACCATTTCACCATGAGCCACAGTAAATATATGCTCAACCCAACACCTATTTCTATGCCTACAAACAAGCAAACTAAAAAGAAAATATATATTTCCTTCTACAGTCAAGAAAGTTGCTTACTAAAGTTAATATTTTTGAGCGAAAATGCTACTCACTGGTTGCATAATAGGCATGGAGCATGCTTTCATAACAACTATTGGACTGATTGCTTTTGGATACATCATTTCAGAGCTCCAAAATACTCACAGTGCTGCTATGAACTTTGAAAGAGTCCAAAAGCCTATGGAATGTGTTACTTCTGGTTGAAATTCTCCCAGTGCAGAAGGGTCAATATGCCTTTTAAATTCCATTAAGTCTGAGGAACAGATTTTGGTGTTACATATAGGCAATAATTATTTTGGGTAGGGAATAAGCAGCCCAGGTGAATTTTTAAGAAACAAAGATGCAAAGCCTGTTTTCTTTCTCAGGCCTGGTCTACACTAGGCGTTTATGTCGAATTTAGCACCGTTAAATCGAATTAACCCTGCACCCGTCCACACCACGAGGCTATTTAGTTCAACATAGAGGGCTCTTAAATTCGACTTCTGTACTCCTCCCCAACGAGGGGAGTAGCGCTAAATTCGACATGGCCATATCGAATTAGGCTTGGTGTGGATGGAAATCGACGGTAATAGCTCCGGGAGCTATCCCACAGTGCACCACTCTGTTGACACTCTGGACAGCAGTCCGAGCTCGGATGCTCTGACCAGCCACACAGGAAAAGGCCCGGGAAAATTTGAATTCCTTTTCCTGTCTGGGCAATTTGAATCTCATTTCCTGTTTGGACAGCGTTGCGAGCTCAGCAGCAGTGGCAACGATGCAGAGCTCTCCAGCCGAGATGGCCGTGCAATCCCAGAATAGAAAGAGGGCCCCAGCATGGACTGATCGGGAAGTCTTTCATCTCATCGCTGTGTGGGGCGATGAGTCCGTGCTTTCCGAGCTGCGCTCCAAAAGACGGAACGGAAAGATCTATGAGAAGATCTCGAAAGCCATGGCAGAGAGAGGATACAGCTGGGATGCAACGCAGTGCCGCGTGAAAATCAAGGAGCTGAGACAAGGCTACCAGAAGACCAAACAGGCAAACGGACGCTCCGGATCCCAGCCCCACACATCCCGTTTCTACGAGGCACTGCATTCCATCCTAGGTGCGGCCGCCACCACTACCCCACCACTGACCATGGACTCTGAGGATGGGATATTGTCCAGGGCCGGTTCCTCGGACATGTTAGCGGACGGGGAAGATGAGGAAGGAGATGAGGAGGACGAGGCAGTCGGCAGCGCTTACCAAGCTGATTTCCCCGACAGCCAGGAGCTCTTCATCACCCTTACAGAGATCCCCTACCAACCCTCCCCAGCATGTAACCTGGACACAGATTCAGGGGAAGGATCAAGCGGTAAGTGCTTTAAACATATAAACCTTTATTTTGTACAAAACTAGAATATTAATACTAATAACAATCTTTGAATCATGATTTCTTCCCCCTGGGCGCTTAAATAATCAGTAACAAGTATTTGTAAAAAAATCAAACAGTGTCCGGTTCTGCATGATTGTGCTGCCCAAGCTGCTCCACTCTTTTGTCGCTGCAACTGCAGCTATATGAAAAGCCGGTCTATATGTCCGGGGATAGAGCAGTAGTCCTCCACAGACATCTCAACAAAGCTCTCCTGGAGGTAAAGGGATAGCCTGTTCATCAGGTTCCTTGGGAGAGCGGCTTTACTTGGTCCTCCAAAGTAAGAGACGTTCCCGCGCCAGGAGACAAGCAGGTACTCGGGAATCAGCGCCTTGCAGATCATGGCGGCATAGGGCCCCGGTCTCTGCATGCTTTCTCGAAGCATCCTCCGGATCTCGTTGTCCGGGATCCTCATGAGGGTGATGTCGGTCATGACAACCTGCTTTGAATTAGGTAGGGGACTGGTAGTATTGGGACTGCTTGCAACAAGTTCCTTTACAGAACTGTGACCGCTGGTTTACAGCCACGCGGTGGGGGCAGGAGAGGGTCAGCATCCAGGGATCTTTCCCTGGCACATCCGCGAGGGGGTGGGACAGGGCCACAGTTCTTGCTTGGCCGACTGATGGCAGCACAGACTGGCATTGCTTTCAGTGTGAAAGGTGGCCAGTGGTACTCCTAAAGTTTTAATCTGCAACAAGTCTACGGCTTACCATCTTTGCCTGCTAGAGAGAGAGAGTACCGTGTCCTGTCCTGGTTCCCAGATCGGCAGTGCAAAAGCCCAGGCACTGAAGGCGAGGTTCGAAAATTCGACCTTGTCCTCAGTGCGCATGTGATAGGTGTGGTTCATGGTCTTGTTCACGGAGAAAGACTATGTTCTTGTGAATCAAGGTTCTTGATTCACAACTACATTTATCTTTCGGAGGAATTCACTGCCTTTTCCTCATTCCCACAGCCACATCTGCAACTGTCTCCCAACCCAGCCTGGAATCACACTCCCAGAGGCTAGCGCACATTAGGCGGAGGAAGAAGAAGACGCGAGAGGACATGTTCTCTGAACTTATGGGCTGCTCCCGAGCCCAGGCAGCACAGCATAACCAGTGGAGGGAGAATTTGTCCCAAATGCACCGGATACACATGGACCGTGAGGAGAGGTGGCGGCAGGAAGACCAGCAGGCGACTCAAACGCTGCTTGGACTTCTGAGGGAGCAAACGGACACGCTCCGGCGCCTTGTTGATGTTCTGCAGGAACGGAGGCAGGAGGACAGAGCCCCGCTGCAGTCTATCAGGAACCGCACTCCCCCGCCACCAAGTCCCATACCCCCCTCGCCCAAAGTCCAAAGAAGGAGGGGCGGGAGAGTCTGTGAAAACTCTCACTCCACCCCTGCAGACTGCTAAAGCACCAGAAGGCTGTCATTCCCCAAGATTTGAAAAGTCCTTTCCTGGCCGCCTCAAGCAAGCCCCCGTCCAAGTTTCACCCCCCAGTTTCATGTGTGGTTGTTAATAAAAAATACGTTTTTGTTCATTACTGTTTCAGTCATGCTGTTTTGAGGGAGAGTCTGTCTGCAGGGGGGGAAGGGGCTTGGTAATTGGACAGGACATTCACCTTTAGCAGGCTACAGAGGCGGGGGCAGGTCCAGCAGCAGGGCACATACACAGTGCACTGACTAGTTACCCTGGTCAGTCTGGGAGGTGGTTTTCATGTTCTGTGCATGGGGTGGGGGGGGTGTTGCTCTGTGACTTTGTGGCGGGGGAGGGCAGTTACAGATGTTATGCAGCGGTCCTTGTCCTGGATCACAGAGCCATGCAGCAGGGGATCTGTAACCCTCCTCCCCCTGCCATAAAGTCACATAGCGCCCACATACACGCAGTCCCGCTCAGGAGGGCTGGCAGGCTCCGTGGAAACAACCAATCCGCCACTGCGATTCCTGTCATTCCTGGAGTTTAGAAGGATCATTTGCATCAGTACACTACACCCGCTCCCCACCACAGTCTGCGTCCCAGGTTTAAAACATTCCCGCGAAAACAGTAATAAAGACAACGGTGTTCATTAACAAAATAAAAGTAAATTTATTTTTTTGGAAGGGGGTGGAGGGGGTCTGTAACTGGAGAGGATAGTCATCCTTAACTGGGTAAAGAAACGGGGGCAGGTTCAGCTTCTCTGTTCACAAACTGTAAAGTCACTGGTCACCCTGCTCAGTGTGGAACCAGGCTTTCAAAGCCTCCCGGATGCACAGCGCGTCCCGCTGTGCTCTTCTAATCGCCCGGCTGTCTGGCTGGGCGTAATCAGATGCCAGGCTATTTGCCTCAACCTCCCACCCCGCCATAAAGGTCTCCCCCTTGCTCTCACACAGATTGTGGAGCACACAGCAAGCAGCTATCACAATGGGGATATTGGTTTCGCTGAGATCACAGCGAGTGAGTAAGCTTCTCCATCTCCCCTTGAGACGTCCAAAAGCACACTCCACCACCATTCTGCACTTGCTCAGCCGGTAGTTGAAGAGTTCTTTTTCAGAGTCCAGGGCGCCAGTGTAGGGCTTCATGAGCCAGGGCATTAGCGGGTAGGCTGGGTCCCCAAGGATGACTGTAGGCATCTCCACATCCCCAAGAGTTATTTTGTGGTCCGGGAAGTAAATACCTTCCTGCAGCCGTCTAAACAGACCAGAGTTCCTGAAGACGCGAGCGTCATGAACCTTGCCCGGCCATCCGACGTTGATGTTGGTAAAACGTCCCCTGTGGTCCACCAGTGCTTGCAGCACCATTGAAAAGTAGCCCTTTCGGTTGATGTACTGGCTGGCCTGGTGGTCCGGTCCCAGGATAGGGATGTGAGTTCCATCTATAGCCCCACCGCAGTTTGGGAATCCCATCGCGGCGAAGCCATCTATGATGACCTCCACGTTTCCCAGGGTCACTACCTTTGAGAGCAGTACCTTGACGATTGCGTTGGCTACTTGCATCACAACAACCCCCACGGTAGATTTGCCCACGCCAAACTGGTTCGCGACAGACCGGTAGCTGTCCGGCGTTGCAAGCTTCCAGAGGGCTATGGCCACTCGCTTCTGGACAGTCAGGGCTGCTCGCATCCGGGTGTCATTGCGCTTCAGGGCAGGTGACAGCAACTCGCAAAGTTCCAGGAAAGTCCCCTTCCGCATGCGGAAGTTTCGCAGCCACTGGGATTCGTCCCAGACCTGCAGCACTATGCGGTCCCACCAGTCAGTGCTTGTTTCCCGTGCCCAGAATCGCCGTTCCACAACATCCAGATGACCCATTGTCACCATGATGTCCTCGGAGCTGGGTCCCGTGCTTTGTGAGAGGTCTGTGCCCCTCTCAGAGTTCAGTCCCTCACCCCCGGTGCCGTAGCCTCCTCGCCTGGTTCATCTGCATCTGCCTCTGGGAAAGGTGGATGATAACCTGCGAGGCGTTCACAAGTGCCACAACTGCAGCGATGGTCGCAGCGGGATCCATGCTCGCAGTGCTGTGGCGTCCGCGCTGTCACTGATTTCCCGCCGGCGCTTTCAGGGAGGGAGGGAGGGCGGTATTGACAGACGGATGACGACAATTACCCAAAAGCACTCTCGACCCTTTTTTTTTTACCCAGAAGGCATTGGCGGCTCGACCCAGAATTCCAATGGGCTGCGGGGACTGCGGGAACTGTGGGATAGCTGCCCACAGTGCACCGCTTCCAATGTCGATGCTTTCCCCGTTAGTGTGGACTCACAAAGTCGAATTACTGTCCTTAGTGTGGACACACAAGTTCGACTTAGCAATATCGATTCCACATATTCGATTTAAGTGAAATCAAAATACCCTCGTAGTGTAGACATACCCTCAGTGTCTTGCGTCTTGTGTAGTCATTTACACCCATGCAAAATGGGTGTAAAATGTTAACAAATCATAGTTCTCCATCAGACCAATAGTAGCATTTGATATATACTTTTCACTTGCTTTGCAGTGTTATAAATGACTATGGGCCATTTTGTACCATGAGCTATTAGACTTTTGTCAAGGATTTCAGTGGAAACATCTGCTCAAGAACTGATGGTGCAATATTGCCCTCCACAAGGTCCCAGGCAGTGGAGAATCAGGACCCCAGCTTTTATTCAAATACTCTGAATAATAAAAATAGAGAAGACAATGTTTCTGAGACAAATTATCTCAATGTACTTCAAGGCATTGAGTTAGGCACCAGTTGTGCCTTAAAAATACCACCTCTGCCTTAGATTTTACATTCTCTCTACAATCTGTAATTACTTTTCAGACTAAAATCACAAATGCTTTATGGTCACAAGTCATCCTTCTTTATGAATGCTTAGGTCCGAGCCTGTGCTGCACAAGCAGAGGCACATCACTTCAAAGAACTCCAGCTGATACAAAGCCTGAAAATTTCTAAGGCATTACTCCTTTGAAGTCCTGCAAGACATGTATGTAACTGTGGTCATCTCCTTGTCTCTCTTTTAGGGTATGATATTCGTAGCTCTCAAAAGGTCTGATTACACATATAAGTAAAACTCTTGTGCTTTACAAAATACATATCCTTAGACCTATGAAAAACTAACAGTTTAAAAATGGTATGAAAAATGATCCAATAATAATATGATTTTTCTAAATTTCCTATACCCATATTTTTTCTTTAAATAAAACACGAGAAGTAGATCAGATGTCCTTTATCTGCTCAATGCAGTAGGGTAAAAATATTAATAGCATTCTTTGGATAACTTTCACTTGTCTTCTCAAAAGCTGGGTGGAATCATTTATCAGTGTCAGCACTTGCGGGTTTGTAACCACTGAAGATTCTTCCCTCTGTTGTCCCTCCACCCCCCAAATCTCCTCCCACACACACACACACAGGAAAAAATACGTCTTCTCAAGGCAGAGGATGGTAATGAATGACAGCTGTGGGGAGTCAACAGTATGGAGAGGAAATATACTTTAAATTCAGGAGGACACTATGACTCAGCAAATCTAAGATTCAAAGTAATTATTCACTTTCACTAAGGGTTCTCATTTTTAATATGTACTTGGCAACAGTCATTAAATTAGGCAAAGAACTTTGAAGTAGGAATCTTATGAAATAGGACAGGGAGGGAAGGATAGGAATAGGATGCTGGATTTTGGGAAGTTAGTGGGCTTTGGAGTTAGCTGCTTGCTCTCCTTTTTGCCTAGGGTACAAACTTGCAATTAATGACTGATGTCCTCGTCCTCATCCATGTTCTTAACTGCTCAGCTCCATTTTTTTGGTTTGGCTCAGACAGCTCAATGCAGGCAGGAATACAGAGAACTTGAACTGTGAAATCCCAGAAGACATCCAAAGATCAAATGGGCTTTTCAAGTCTTTTGTTGTTTTGTTTCTTGAGAAAAATCACTGTGACCTTCCTGACCCAAGTGAGGTGTACACCTGGTATGAGGCATCACTGTCATACCTCAATTTCATCTAAATTGCACTCCTTCTAAAAGAAAAAAACCCTCTCATGTGGGTCACAGCTTTCACAAATGTTTGGATATTACAGGCAGAGAAATGTAGCTATCCTGGAAACATTCATAAAGCAGTCATTCAGGAAAAACTTCCTAAATGTAAGAACACTCGGACAATGGAACAGACTGCCTAGGGAGGTTGTGGAAACTTCTTCACTGGAGGTTTTTAAAAGGAGGCTGGATAGCCATCTGTCTGGGATGGATTAGACACAATAAATCCTGCATCTTGGCAGGAGGGTCAACTAGATGACCCTTGTTGTCCCTTCTAAGCCTATGATTCTATAAAAGCATTGGGGCAAAGCTCCCAGCATACTTCTGGGGCAGAAAATAAAGAAGCTGATGTAATTTCTAAATTTGAATTCTCCAAATATGTACATTTTAAAAGAGAAAAACAACTGCTGTCCATGCAAGCCCCTCATGCATTTTCACTCCTCAAGCAGTTTTATAGGATTACAAACTTTGCTAATATTCTCCATGATGGTGATGCTAAAGATATATATATATATATATATATATATATATATATAAGCATGAAGATGGGCATTTCTACATGTCCTACATGCACTGTGAAAAAGCTTTAACCTTGAGCAAATCAAATGGAAAGAAAAAAAAAGAGGGGGGGGGAATGGAGGGAATAGAGAGAGAACTTTTGGACTAGGTCAATGTAAACATTCATTATTCATCATAAAAGAACACTAGTTGAAATCCAAGTGGAATTTATTGTTCACATTAAGTCTCATTGCTCCTTGAAGTTAATGTAGGCTGATAAAAACGATTAACATTCTTTCCTCTCTTGGTTTTTAAAAGAACATTCCTTGTGCTGTCTAGTTCTGATCCACCTTCAATGTTGATTCCCTGGGAGAAGCATAGTTTCCCTTCTTATACTCTGGCTAAGTCAGAGATATATTGTAGACCTGCTCAAAGAGACACAACTATGAGGTTCTTAAGGATAGCTTTCTTTTTTCATTCTTCCCCTTTGTATTTTTTACAGTCAAACATCTCATCATATTTAATAAAAATCTATAGTTTGGGTAGTTTGCTAATAAAAGTGTTCTTCAGCTTGAAGGCATTATATTTCTCCCTGTTGGGCTCTTATGTAGACATTTTGGCTCAGATTTTCAAAGATATTTAGGTTCTTAATTTCCATTGAAATCAAGTCACGGAGTTACAAGCCTAAATATTTTTGATGATCTGGGCCTTTGAGCCTCATTTCCACACTATATAAAGTCAGGTGTTCTAGTGTGCTTGTCTATATATTTGGATGCTAGCATAGCCTTATACTCTGTTGTTCATGCTACAATATGCCAAACGTTCTTGGAGAGGTGTTTTATATCAGTATGACCCACTGTAATGTAAATACAATATACGGTGCTAGCCATATTGAAATGGACCACGCAGTTTCCTTGTCATCCTCTTACCCTTCCATTTAAGTGTGTGAGAAATTTTTGTGTTTCATGCCATCACACTACATGGCTGAAATGGATGATGAGTGCTAGAAAATTTGTCTTTCTCTCTGCCCAGCTGCCCTCTTTTCAAAGATTGAAATGTCACTTTTTTTGTCCATTATCTCAGAGAAGACAGATCCCAAGTTCTCTGTTTAACCCAAAGCACACTCACCATGCCAGGCAGAAAAGATGAGCAGATAATAAAAAATGAGTATTCCTTAATTAAATTATAAGGTGCCTATTTGACTTTCTGCTCCACTGCTATAGGCCATGTGTGCCCTTGTCACACCATGTTCAATTGGATATCCATGAGGAGGAATATGTAGTTAGCAGATGTGCATCAAACACAAACATGAACAAAGGTTTAGAAATACAAAAATAGATTAAGTTAACAAAACTCATAAAACTCTCTAACCATATGCCAATAAGTTGTTGCCTAAAAGTTATTACAGATTCTTACCATACATTTTGGATTCATATAACTGAGCTAATATTTAGGACAAGAAAGCCTTGCTTTCACATTTTAATTCAGACTTCTGGGGCCAGATCCTCAACTGGTGTAAACTGGTGACTATTGACTTCAGTAAAGCTATGCTGTCTTACATCAGCTGAAGACCTTGCTCCGATTTATAAATCAGAACTATGTTTCCTTTATTTGTATGTAGTTGTAATGCAAGAACTACTTAGTCAGGCTAGTGGAAACAATGGATATGACACTGGAGCTTGCATTAAAGTTGTTACACCTTAACTGTCCAGTTAACTCATGTCACTGCTCTATGGAAAGTTTGGCTTTTAGCTCGTGTTTAATGTCTCAGTTGCCAACATAAAAGTGTAGGCTATGTAACATAATGTGATATGAAATGTGTGTGAGAAAGAGATATAAGTTGACTATGTTTTGTATGTAGCCCTCTGGAAGAACTATTTATATTATTCTTCCAGTGTGGTAAAATATTAACTCAGGCAGCTTTCAGCTCTCCCCAGAAAACTGCCAGTTGGTTTTATGTCTTAAGCAATAATAGCTATCCTTCCCCTTTCACTTCAGTCAGTTATCAGTTGTTCAGAACTGCCATTCCATCCATCTTTTCTGGCAGTTTCATTACTCTTCCCTTTACTCTTTTTGGCTCACTGTAATGCAGGGTGGTTTGGATAGAGTTATTACTTCTTCACAGGAATTATTTTGCCAAGTCATTCCCAAGATTGGCGAATGGTCAAGAAACAAATGAGACTAGCAAACTTAATAATGCATTTACTGTATATATGTATCATTTGATCACCTTTTATGGACACTGGAAGAACTATATGGACATCAACACTCCAGGAGAAAAGTCAGATAAAATATACTACTTGAGGTGTAGTGCTGTTATTTCTTCCTTTGAAATTTCATGATTGCTGCTCCCAGTTTATAGAAGATGTCCTGTTCTTGCATGTTGAAGAAAAGCTCTTTCCAAGGGACTATATTAAAAAAAGGCTCTAACTCTTCATGGATTTTATCTATGTCCTTATAGCTAATGTTATCTCTTGTAATAATTCCTTGCTGCAAGTGACAGTCGAAGGGCCATACCCAAAGCTTGACTTATTTTTAAATTGTTTTAACAGAGCAAGGAATGTCTTCTGCATCTTTCAAACTTCACCTGCTTGAAGGAGCACAAGTTGGATACCTGCTCTTGTGATCAGCAGTGCAGATGGTATGACACATGCTCACAGGTTGGTCAGATCTTTGCCTTGCCAAAGGCAGTGGCCTGCACAGGGGTTTGCAATGCTGCACAACCTCTTTCAGAGTTCCAAGAGAGATCGTGCTTCAGGGAAGGCACAATCCTTCACCAGGTTTAGCAGCTTGCAGGGGGAATGCACCTGCTGCCTTGATGTTTAGGAGTGTGCAGCATATAAACTTCCAGCTCCATAGGCTGGGGGCAGAAGGCAGGAGAACAGCTATGTGACAAGGGGTATGTGACAAGCTATGTGACAAAGTACATACTCTGGTATGTAAAAGGGTTATTGGGTTCCTGCCTATTGCATAACTGATATAGGTGGGATTATGAAAGGAGAGGGGAAGCTGGTACAATGGAAGCTTCCATAGGGTAAGGCTGCCCTCCTCTCAACTTGCCACAGCTGGAAAAGCCTCAGGTGGTTATTGTACAGTAGCTTGAGTTGATTTAGGATATGAAAGAAAGAAATGGGAAGTTACCTCTAGCTGGGACTTCTATTTCTCTTTCCCAAGTTGGTGAGTCTACAGGCTGCATTTGGCATGATTTGTATCCCTAGGAGCATTGGAAGATTATTATTTGCAGGAAGAACACAAGGGAGCAAAGCTCCTTGTACCCGCTCCCCTTCCCAGTCCAATTTACCCACACAAGGGCCGCCAGAGCCAATAAGACAAAATAATTGTAGGGAAAGTTTTGCCTGAATACACTGGGTGGGTGCTCAGACCCTCAGGATCAGGCCCTAACACTTGAAATTTCACTAACAAAAAATAAAAGAACAACAACAGGAGCAGAGACCTATAGAGCTACAGCTCAACAGGGGCATAAAGCATAGAGCTACAGCTGCCTATACTCAAGTATAATACTTTTTCTACCTTTGAAAGGTTCCTGATTTGAATAATATCTCAGAAATTAAATGACTGGATTCATTATATTTAAAGGAAAACTATTTTAACCAAATATGAAGGGGAATGAGAAATCTGTTATGATTTGACTCTCTTGTATCAAAGCCCACAGTACAGCTTGTGTCAAAAGTGCAGGTTATGTAATTATATGTACAGTGCAAGGAAACAGAAGAGAAGGAGAGATAATAAGAATTAATCTTAGGACTTGACTTGAATCTGACAAGGGAATTAATTTGCTGGAAATCTGTAAGAAAGAATAGAGCTTGCCAAACATTTAATTTAAATAAAATGAAGAAAGACTGAATTGAAAGCTCTAAAGCAGAAGTTACTACAGGACTTGCTGATTTAATTGTGTATGTAACCAGAATTAATGCTAACAAGTCATACTGGCCCTTTGGTACAGGCAAAGTGAGCTATGTAGTTACGGGGGAGAGACAGATGTGAGCAGACCCTCAAGATGGTCTTGGTCTCTGGGGTGGTAGAGTTGCATAGACATATCTGTTTTCACAAGAATCTATTTTCCTAATAAGAAAATTAAAGAACTTGCTCCTCTATTGTCCTTAATTCGATTAGCCCCCCGCCCATTGAGCTTTTATTTGTAATAGGATAGCACCTCAAGGTCTCAACAAAACTCTGTTTCCCTGTGTGCTAGGCCCAGTAGAGAGAGATAGCAAGAGGTTCCCTGCCCCAAGGAATGTACAGTGTAAATAAACAAGATAGAAAACAAAGGAAGAAAATAAATATAATTTTCATTTTACAGAAGGGAACTGAGGCACAGGTCACAGGATGTCTGTGGCAGAGCTAGGACTTTCTCCTCAGTTATCTCCCTGTCTTGTCCTTTTTCCTTGAATCCTCTATTCTCTGTTATCCCTTCAGGACTTTATTTCTTCTCCCCTTCTATTTTTGCTGACCACTACTAGGTGTGCTAGAGACAGGGGTGCTGATATGTCAAATGCAGCTTTCATGACCAGGCTAATAATAAATAACTGGCTACCTCTGTTAGGTGACAGCCCATACATGTACAGCTGGACCAGCTACTACAAACCATCCCAGTACAGTAACTGTTCAACTCTTTCAGGGTTGTGTTCAACATGTGAATTTACCAAAGTCTAAACTCCAACTCAACAAAAAGTGGTTAGTATTAGGTATTAGCATTCTATGATTTGAAATACATGGGTGTGATTCTTATTTCACACAACTGATTTTAATGATGTTACAGCTGAATTACCCTAGTGTAAGATCAAAACTGTGTGCAAGGATTCAAGAAAGACACAAAACGTCCTTTTGAAAAATAATTGTCAAAGATAAGTGCCTTACAGGTTGACTTGTACCATGGGTGTATTATAAGGTGCATCACTTTTCACTTTGCCTTCTCTAATTGTCTCTCCTGTCTTTTTAGAAAATGTAAGTTAGAACTGAAACAGCTGTTCAGGTTCAGAATTTTAAAATTCCTGACAGGAAGCCTTTCGACAAATAAATGCAAATGCTTTATTACACTGTGAAGGGAACATATATGATGTATTGCATGATATGTTTCATTGAGGTCTTGACTTACAAAATTCTTGTCATGATTATCACTTTGCATAGGGGAATCTGTTGACACCTAGTGCTAATGTCTTGCATCTAGTAACCCACAGCTTTGCTTCTTGTATGAATAACTATGAGTTAAGGGTAGATGAATATTTGCTCTTTTAAGCCAGAGGAGCTGTGTTTCTTCTCCCCAGAAGATGTATGTTCCAGGCTTACTCATGTGGCTTCCACAGGGGTGCACTCCACTGCTGTTTCAGAGACATGCATTAGATGTCTTACGTACCTGGAAACACTCAAACATACAATTTAGTCAGGTAGGCCCAATTCAAGCCCTGATTTTCAGATCCAAGCACCCACAGCTCCAAACAAAGTCAATGGGAGCTTCAGGTGTTCAGCACCTCTGAAAATTATTCCAAAGATATCTCTGATTTGAGGATTCCCCAAAAACTGACACCTAGAATTGGAGTCCACTTTTGCAAATGTTGACCTTAAGTTAATGTCTAGTTTTTAAGCAAATAGTATCAAAAAGGACAAGAACTCTCTCTATGTTCCAAGTATTTTTATCCTTATTAGGCAGAGCTATTTTAGGTATATCCATCTTACTGTGCCAAGCAGAAGATTTATGCATTAAAATAGCTAAGTATGTAATAAAGAATTTCAGTTTTAAAAGCATTGTCCGTCATCTATGATTCTTTTCTCTCTCTCTCTCTCTTTCTCTGCCTTCCACTCCCTTATCAGGTGCTTGATAAATCCTTGTGCTGCTAATACTGTAAAATCTCCCAAATCCATCCTTTCCTCTCTTACCTGCTGCTAAAATTCTGCTCCAAGCCTTGATTTTCTCTTGCATTGAGCACTGTAAATTCCTCTTTTATAGCTGATCCTATCTGCTGTGTCTTCTCTTCAGTCTATCCAAAATGGCACAGCTAAAGCCCTCTACTGGTGCCAGTATGCTGACCATGTCGCCCTTTCCTTCTGGAATCCCATCAGATCCTTTCACTGGCTGCCTGCCTCTTACTGCATCAAATAATTTATTGTCACAGCCCAACATAATCTTGACCTCACCTGTATTTAATCTCTCCACTCATTTCCTCCTATTCTTCTCTACTTCTTCTAATGCTTTCTTTTTTGTGTCCTTTTACTAGTCCAAGCTAGTCTTTGGGCCTGCAAAGCACACAACTTCTGATCTACTTGATCTGGGATAACAAACAGCAGGGGTCTATCTCTGAAGCAAGAAACTAGGGGGCACTAAAGCTCCACACCCAGCATCCAAAAATGCTAAGACTGGCTTTGGCTTCTTTGCCATTTTCTGCTTTGTGCTTGTTTTCTTTCACACTGCCTCTGACAATTGGAACAGCCTCCTGCTTCTAGTTTAAGTGCCTGTCTATTCTCTTTTAAGTTCCTCCTTAACACCACTCATTTCTGTGCTGTTTTTCTCCAGATTGCCTCTGTGGCATAAATATTCAAAAGGCTGCCCTGTGTTTAAGATGCATAACCCTGTATAACTGCAGAAGGTTATTTAGCTTGTGAAAATAAGAAAATACCATTTGGCTTTTCCAGTCAGAAAGAACATATGACAGATGGAGAGAGACAGTAATTGGTGGGGCTGTTTAATACTAAATGATGTGGCATGAAATAAATATCCTCTGCTCTGGATCAGAAGCTTTTTAAACAGAGGGTGTGTGCCAGATTATGTGGCTGTTTCTGAACAAAATCCTAAATCAGGAGAAACTCATCTGGATGTGGGTTCAGCTGTAAACATAAAACACAGACCAGGTTCGCTGAAAGGTTCGAGAGTTTGCAGCTAACCTGGGCTGATTTTTCAGGTAAAACTCAAGCCATTTATTGTTTCGAGTAGAAAACATGATGAGAGAAGTAATGTATATGGGAATTTTATATACATTTTAATTGTTTTTCTTTTTAAAATGGGTTTCATCTTGGTAAGTCTTAAATGAGCTTTTCTCTGTCAACATGAAGAACCCAGAAGAGAGAAACTTTTTGAGTTTTAACCAAGTTCCTAAATAGAAAGATGACTGTAAATTGTTGTTTGTGAGCAGAACAACAACATTGGGCATAAGATGTCCATGTTTATTTTTAATTTTGGTGGTGGATGAATGTTGAGTTGCTGGTTTTTGCATCTCCAAGACTAATCACTTTGGGAAGAGGAAGTCATCACATCAACAACCAGACCACTCCAGCCTTTGTCCTGGCCTCATGCACCTGAAGAAGAACTGCTAGCAAGAAGTTCTGTGCCAGCAATGTCATCTGGTTCCTTGATTGCAGTTCCAGCTCCTATTCCACGGGAGTCTAGAAAATTGACAGCTGAAGAGTTTGAAACCCCCCTCTAACCTCAAGTATCTATTCTCTTCCTTTTTTCTGTTTTTGTTTTTATTAGCTGAGAGACAGCCTTTTTATATTCTTTGGGGTATGAGAGTATGGTTGTGTGTATGAATGTCTATAAAGTCCACATTGGGAATGCGCCACACACAGAAAATGATCTAGGTTTTAACTGGCCTAAATGTTGTCTCATAAAAAAATTAATTAGTGTGTCCCATATCTGTTGGGTAGGGAAGAAAGGGTTTAGACCTTATGCAACAATTGAAATAAAAGGAAGAAGCTTTATAATTGGCACTAAGGTTATGGTTCAGACATTGGATAATTTGGTTTCAGTATTAAAATATTTTACCAGCTGCCAGTTATAGCTTTGATTGACTTTGGTAAACTTCTTTAGTTGGGATTTATAATCAGATGGACAGCAACCTCCTTAGATCTCTTCTTCAGAATTATAAGAGTTGATTATCTGTTGTATTAACCTAGTGATTTAACCAATCTGATAATTTAATCTAATATTGAGACTATCTTGTTGATTTGACCTTGATTTGATAGTTGTATTGCTTAATTCTTAGTTTAGTTTAGTAGCATTAATAATAGCTAAATATTTTCTTGATTTTATTTTTGTTGAGTAGTTTTAATAAAATAAATAAAGCTGGTATTGAGTCACATTTCTTCCAATAAGCAACATGGGTCCAGAACCTTTAGGAACATGGGTGGATATCAGCCATTAACCTAAAAGCCTGACCAACTCCCCACTAATGAGCTTTTGGTTCTCATTGCATTTTAGGGCCCGAATGAACTGGGGATAATTGCGCTAATGTAGCTAGATGTGCTGCAGCAGTGTAAAAAGGGGCTTGTACTGATGCAACTAACCTCAGTTTGAAACCAGTGCAAGGGCGGTGTTGTACATTTGTACAAGTATATCTGCAGAATACAATCAGGCATTTAAGTCTACAGTCAATTTCTAACTGGAATCAGGCAACTCTTGGTGACTCTGGCAAAGTTTTGCTTTTAGTATTTGGGTTCATGTGAACCTGAAACTCCAAGTGAATGCGAAGGAGTGCAGACACAAAATTGAGAGCAGATTATCAGGAAGAACTGGAAGCCAAAAGTATTGTGTTAAGCACAGCTATGCCTACACCTACAACACATCAAATTTGACTTAGAGAGTTGTGTCTCCAATTGACATTAATAGCAATTACATGCACAAAATTTGAATGCAGAATAATAGACCCCTAGGAAGGAAAGAGAGCACGTGGAGTGTTCTTAAAGCAACACATCTTTTCTAACAGGATTAAAAAGCTACATAGATTTATTGAAAAATATTCTTAAGAACTGCACCAGGTTTAACTTTAAAAATTTAGGAGCGAAAATCCCTGGATTAGAGGGATAAAATCAGGTTTACCTTCAGGTGGATAAATCTTCCCCTCAAGAAAGAAGGCCAGAAAGAAATTTGCTGTCACAGCCTATCCACAGCACTTTTATCCTCCTCAAAATACCCTCCCCGCATGCACTCCCTTTTCTTTTTCTTGTTAGTAAGTTAGTGGATCTCGGGAACAAGAGAAGATTGAAAGAAGCTGTCAGGAAAGGCAAAACAGATCAGTACTTTAGACTTCTTACTTTCATGTCTTTTCAAACCTTCTGCAGTAAATAGTTGAGCTGGCTGGAGAACAGAAATCCCCTCTGAGAAAAAAATTGGTTTTTGAGTTAATTTTTGTTGTGAACAAGGGCAAAGCATCAAATCCGTGATTTTTTTTTGTAGGAAGGGATTTCAAGAACATTCCATTTCAGGAGAGCCCAAATGGATTTTTTTGCCTTCCCAGATGCTCCCCTGAAAGGCTCTTGTAAATTTTACTTTCCACCTGCAGATGAAATTGACAAGAGCCTTCCAGACCAGCCAGTGGAGAGGCAGAGACATGTGCTGTTCAGCATCTCTGGCCTCAGAGCTTGGAGGGGAGGGGAGGAAGTTTAGTGCTCTGGCTCTCTGTTTCTTGCTAAGCAGTTGTCATAACTATAAAGGGAAGGGTGGCAGCTCTCCTGTGTACAGTGCTGTGGAATCCCTCCTGGCCAGAGACTCCAAATCCTTTTACCTGTAAAGGGTTAAGAAGCTCGGGTAACCTGGCTGACACCTGACCCAAAGGACCAATAAGGGGACAAGATACTTTCAAATCTTGGGGGGGGGGGGGAAAGGCTTTTGTGTGTGCTCTTTGTTTTAAGGGGTTGTTCGCTCTTGGGACTGAGAGGGACCAGACATCAATCCAGGTTCTCCCCATCTTTCTAAACAAGTCTCTCTTATTTCAAACTTGTAAGTAAAAAAGCCAGGCAAGGCGTCTTAGTTTTACTTTGTTTTCTCAACTTGTAAATGTACCTTTTACCAGAGTAAAAAGGTACATTTTTACCAGAGTGGTAAAAAGGTACATTTTTACCAAACACTTTTACCAGAGTGTTTATCTTTGTTTGCTGTACTTTGAACCTAAGACAGAGGGGGGTCCTCTGAGCTCTTTAAGTTTGATTACCCTGTAAAGTTATTTTCCATACTGATTTTACAGAGATGATTTTTACCTTTTTCTTTAATTAAAAGCCTTCTTTTTAAGAACCTGATTGATTTCTCCTTGTTTTAAGATCCAAGGGGGTTTGGATCTGTATTCACCAGGAGTTGGTGAAAGGAAGGAAGGGGGAAGGGTCAATTTCTCCTTGTTTTAAGATCCAAGGGGGTTTGGATCTGTATTCACCAGGAGTTGGTGAAAGGAAGGAGGGGGGAAGGGTCAATTTCTCCTTGTTTAAGATCCAAGGAGTTTGGATCTGTATTCACCAGGGAATTGGTGAGAGGTTTCTAAAAGCTTCCCAGGGTAGGGAATGGTGGCAGCGGACCAGAACTAAGCTGGTAGTTAAGCTTAGAAGTCCTCATGCAGGCCCCCACTCTTGTACCCTAAAGTTCAAAGTGGGGATACAGCCTTGACAGCAGTCCAGCTCTCTGATTCCAGCCCTAGGAGGGAAGTGGAGAGGCTGAGGGCAGTCAGCCTTGCCTGCCCACCTGGAAGGCTCTTGTCAATTTCACTTTCTGCCACAGCAAGAGTCTCCCAGGCAGGCAGACAGGTACCTGTCATTTTGATTTTCTTGATGGAAAAATAATTCCCCCTCCCCCCCCCAAAAAACCTGAAATTTTCCTGTGGAAAATTTTGAATTTGCAAAAAGGGGGTCAGAAAATAATTGACAGGAAGTTTCCAAGCAATTCTAGTAAATAAGCTTATTTGCCTTCTATGTTTTTCTGGCATAGGTACCACACTGAACTAGCTTTTCAGCCAGAGGCTTATAAAGATTTTTTTTTTTTTTTTAGAAAGGCTATGGGGACTGGTAGGTTAAATGATAATTTCTTGCAATAGCAAACTGGAAAACACAAAAGTGTGATACACATAGGTGACTTCTTCCCATCACCCCATGTTAATCATTTTACACATTCTTTGCACTCTTTGAGCTTGGGTTACTGAGTAAATGATGAGACCTGCTGACTTGCCAACCTCAGGAGATCAAAAATCATGAGTCAGATCCCCAAAATGATGACTGGCTCAAAATTCATGAGGTTAAAAATAATTTAATAATATCATGTTTCTTAGTCTGTCTTCTCTACTCCTCTTCCCATGTGTGTGATAATTTCACACTAAATTACAAATTTTAAAAGACAACTTTTAATGCACACAAAAATGCAAGCCTTTTCTTGGCTGCTCAGAGGGAGATTCCACTTACCCGCTCTTCACACCTGAGATAGGGGAACAGCCATCCTTTTCCTAGTACTCTCCTGACCCAGCAGCTACACTTTTCTGCCTCCTGTTACTCCAGGACTTTTCTACCTTGGAACCAACAGCACCAATTCTCTAACCCTCCACTCCCTGCCTCCTGCTGCCCGAGGACCCTCTGTCTGCTCTGAGGCCATAGATGAGGCAGGGCTCAGTAGAAGGACAGGTCTGTGTCTTTAGCCCTTGTTTATTTTCAAAAAGTGTTTTCTGCCTACTTCTAGCTCCCGAAAGTAATGTGCTGATGAGAGAGGACTATCAATCATAATATCTATCAATGTGTCTAGTACTTTGTGGAATCTAGCCAGTTGTTGGTGGTAGTGCACTGGTAAGATTTAGAAAATTTCTGCTGATGTACTAGATAAGTCAGATCAACTGTATGTGTGGTAATAAAAAGGGTGATGAACTATGGAACTCAAGTAAAATTTCAGCTATGTTTTCAGGGTGTCAACTCAGCAAATCTGTTTAGGGTTATGCTATAACAAACTTTAAATGTCAAAATGATCTGCTAATGCATCTAGTGCATTATCTTATTAGTGGAATCAACCAAAAATTCTCAAGTCTTACCTTTATCATTTATTCCCTCGGAAAGAAAGCAATAGGATTATCCTTGATTATTATTAGTATTGTTTATCTAAGTTGTAGGAGAGCTCAGAAGCTTGAACAGGATCAGGGCCCCATAGGAATGTGGTTTAGTGGTATGGGCTCTGGCCTGGGACTCAGGAGATATGGGATCCGCTGACCAGCTGTGTGACTTTGGGCAAGTCTTTGCATCTTTGGTTCACCTACCATCCTTTCTATGTCTTATTTATTTAGACTATAAGCTTTTGGGGGCAGGGACAGTCACTGGGGATCTCTGGAGCTTAGTGTATGAGTCTCTACCACATGAGCTAAAAGCCAACTGTCTCTTAGCTAAGGCTGTAGAGCAGACTCATTTTATCTCTCTCTCTCAGTGGTCTTGGTGCCACTACATGGGACAGAACACCACACCCAGGAGGTGTGTGGGTTACACCTGTACAGCACAATGGGGCGTTGATGTTGTTGGGGCCTCTAAGTGCTGCTGCATACAGAAAATAATTGTGATAGAAACTGTCGATACATGAACCCTTCCATGAAAAGCTTACAATCTAGGAAGGCAAGCAACATATGAAGGATGGAAAAAGGGGATACTGTAATGCATGGTAGAGGTGGGGGCCTTGGAACCAGTACAATCAAAGTATATGCAGACACAATCAAGCTATGTATCTATGTGTATATTTATATACATTTAAAAACATGTATATCAGTGATACTTGGCTGCCGCTCAACATGTCCTATCTTGAACTGGCATCATATCAGTGTCTTGGGGAAAGTGACTGGAAACAATGGAGAGTTCTTCAGAACTTATGGTATAGTACAAATCAGAATATTTACTCCAGGGAACCTTTATATAATTACCAGGTAATTAAAGAAGGACATAGTATAACTCATGTCATGCCATCAGTTTTGGAGGACTCTTCATATGTAATGAGTGAAGTCCAGGACTTTTTGAAGTCAATGTGAGCTTTGCCATTATGTCATGAAGTTTGAAGGAGAATTCCCCATTGTTTTCAATCACTCTTCTCAAAACATTGATTCCAGTACTTGATGCCAGGCATCATGACAGGAGTGGTTGGGAGGCAGCAGGGTATGGCTGATGATTTTTTTTTTTAAAGGTACATGTAGAATAAAAGGTAACCAAACATTTTAGAAGGGTTGATTTCAAGGAAAAGGCAGATTTGGAGTGTTTAGTTTTCTGAGCCAAGTAAATCGCTGCCTATATCATTGTTTGTTTTTCTATTACAGGAACCAGAAAGCAATGAACTGTGAACAACGGAGAATAATGGAGAGTTCTGCTTCAAAACTGAGAGCAGGGTATGGCCCTCTAATTACAGCTATTTCTGTTTTTTTAAGAGATTAGTAATAATACTTTGCATTTCTATGGCATTTTTCATTTAAGTATCTCAAGGAACATCATAAGCCTTAATTAATTGAATTCCACAATTCTCCCCTGCTCCCAGGAAATAAGCATTATTTTTTTTCATACAGGCATATGTTAACCTGAGACCTTGCCAAAAGCACAGACTGATTCCGAGTCACTGTCTCAGTGGCAGAGGTTAGAGTAGATTCCAGGAGTTCTGTCTACTAGTCCCCTGCTCTTACCAGCAGACAACAGCTCCTCAATCTATCTGTGTTCTTACATGGCAGCTATTAACATAGGAATTTATCCTCAGAATGCTGCGTAGAGTATCCTCTCCACATTAAAGATGGAGAGTTGAGGCACAGAGAGAATAAAGTGCCTGGCATAGAACAGGGCTGGAATCTGAATCCAGAGTTCCTGAGTCCAAGTCCAGTGCTTTAGCCCAGTGCTTAATTTGTAATGAAAGAGGTGCTGGGGCTCAAGCAATATTTTACTTTTATAACTGATGTGGCAAGCCCAGAGGTGCCAGGGCTATGAACTGCCAAGTCTAGAGGGGCCCTGGCTCAGCCCTGGCACAAAGTAAGTACTGCTTTAACCACAAGGCCATATTTCTTTCCCCTTACAATGCTTAATTGGAAATAATATTTAGACCCCCAAACTAGAAGTATTTTGTAGGACACTGTCAATACAAGGATATTGTTTTACTAGCTTTAATTGTATTTTTGCTCCCAGTAGCTCTTTGACACTTGAGTATGTTTTTCCTTTCTACTAATTTTGTCCTTTCCTTGCTTGGTAGCTTTGTTTTTTCCCCATGTTTTCAATGGATTTGGAGTAAGCATGATGGGTTTTCTTAACAACAAAAATCTTCAAGTTATGTAATTTCTTGTTACATCTTAGTTTTTCATAGCTGTCTAGTCAATGCTGTTAGTTGAACTCTGAACAGTACCCATTAGTTATCTATGTCAGTAGAAGTAATGATTATTGGGACCTATGTTACAAGGAGGGGAGCAAAGTTACATTAAGGGCCAGATCCTCTGGTTTTACTTGGCTTTTCCACATGGGAAACTTCTACTGGCTTCAGAGAGGATGCCACTGACAATGCATTTCAGATGTTGACGAATAGTTAACCAGTCACCTTGATCCCCATGTGCACACCAGTCCTGCTCCCATGTAATAGAGCTAAATCCTGAAGTCCTTACTTAGATTTTGCTCAGGCAAAACTCTCACTGACATCAGACACCGGAGACTTGATAAGAGTAAGAAACAGTTAGTGAGAATGCTAGTATCCCAGAAACAGCCTGGATGGGTATTAAACTTTGTCTTTATGCTTATAGCCAGTAAACTTAAACTGATGCACACAGATGGACCTTTGATTCTCTGCAGTGCCCCTTGACGCTCCATGGACTCTGCGCAAGCATAAGGATCTGCTGATGTGGATGAGGTTGCAGAATCAGGGCCTGAATATTTTTTTGCATGTGGCTGCCCAGCTGAAGTAAGTACAAGCTATTGTAGCATATCTGTATAATGTATATTTAGCCTGTTTTATTAAAACATTGAATACAACAAACACTGGCAATGAAAATTACATGCTCTTTATAAACATTTTTATTTTAAACTAGATTTTGTGCTGTGCTGCTGCTGCAGCAGCAGCTACAACATAATCAGCCTGGTAATAAGAGAAGAAAGTCATTTCTTACAATGATCCTAGAGCCCTTTGTTAATGTCAAGGATAATTTGGGCTGACTGATTTGATTGCTGCTCTTTTACTGCAAGAGATCTCAATAAATGAAACTGCTTGCATGGATAATTTAGGCTTATATGATTGCCAGCAAGCTAATGATGCAAACACAGCTGAAATAAATTTTTCATTTTGTACTGATGGTTTAAAAACACACACACACACACACATACACACATACATACCAAACACAGAAAAAAAAGCGCTTAAACACCTGCCATATGGACTATGTCAGAACAGTGAAGAGTAATCTGCTGCTCTCAGAGTGGAAAGTGGTTTATGTGTGTCATGAGACACAGTTCAGCCAATCGCCTTGTTTGAATAGTAGAACATTACTTTCTATTGTTGTAGTTAACAGGTATATTTAGAGCAGAACGCTACCCTTCAATAGTACTTCCTGTCCCAGTTTTCACACTGCTAAAGGGGCAGCACCTTCAATGTTTTTAAAGTTAGGTATTTTTTTAGGTAGAATAATTATATATATACACACTATATATAAAATCTCCATGGATACTTTAATATAAACCAGGGGTCGGCAACCTCTGGCACGCGGCTCGCCAGGGTAAGCACCCTGGCGGACCGGGCCAGTTTGTTTACTTGCTGCGTCGGCAGGTTCGGCCGATCACGGCTCCCACTGGCCACGGTTCGCCATCCCAGGCCAATGGGGGTGGTGGGAAGTGGTGGCCAGCACATCCCTCGGTCCACGCCGCTTCCCGCTGCCCCCATTGGCCTGGGACGGCAAACCAGTGGGAGCCCGCGATCGGCTGAACCTGCCGATGCGGCAGGTAAACAAACTGGCCCAGCCCGCCAGGGTGCTTACCCTGGCGAGCCGTGTGCCAGAGGTTGCCGACCCCTGATATAAACACACATCCATGTCTTGCTGCAGATTTGAGTAGATTCATTGAGGAGAACTACTCACATATAGATTGCAGTTCTTTTGGTCTCATACAAATTGTTGATGGGATGACAGTGTGATTTGAAGAAACCTTTTCAGTTGCACATATTAATATGTAGCTCATGTACTTCTAAATGGGATTCTGCAACAAAACCAGAGATATGAATCTGTTTCTCAACTACTGTACCTGATAATTTCACAGGCCTTGGGGAAAAAAAAGTCCTATTATACTTGGCTCCTAAAATGCTGTAGAGACAATTCATCATTTGATTCTAGGTCAGCCTGCTCCTTACTTCTTGTCATTTCTTCCTGATTCCTTGTCATTGTTTTTTACAATTTTTTCATATAAGTCCATCAGAGCTTGCCAACTGTAAGCAAGTTTTCAGATTACTTGGGCTCGAAGCAAAACCTTTTACAGTAAATTGTCTTTTGCCCGATTATTTCAAAAGTTCTGTTGGTGATTAATTTTCTTCAGTTCTTCAGGTGTTTTTGGCTGAAGACTTGCAGCCACATCAGGAAGAGAAATGTATTTAATTGTGAACAGAAACCTTACATCATTAGACACTGGGGGAGGCAGAGGTATATCAATTGGTTGTCTGCATTGAGCCATGAATGATACAATGCTACCTTTAGCTAATTACAGTATTCAGCAAAGAAAATGCTAAACTTCTGAGCTGATCCACAATATTATCCTCACTCTTCTTTACTGTGCTTCATCTTATTTTAATCTTATTATAGTGCTACCAGTTATTGTACTATCCTACAGTGCTGCCTCTCATAATGGACTAAACTCTTCTCTGGCATAACTCCACTGAAGTCTTTAGTGGAGTTACATCAGGAACTAATCTAACCCAGTTCTTCACATAATATAGCGGTACATATTTAAAGGACAGAGAATGAGATTGATTTGTGTGTGTGTGTTTGTATAATATACACATACAGATTGTGCATACACATAATACTTCTTTATTATGTCAAAAGTGGGTCTCTCTGTTTGGGTCTGCCCATTTATGAATGCATATCAGGGTGTAGCATAGATATCCAAAGGGAAAAATACACATGTTCCATCTAAAATCTATTGCATAAATGGGGACTAGGAGGGATACTTCTCTGAAGGTAAGTTTAATTATCAGCCGTGATATGGGCATTTACTCTAAGTTCCCAGTATCTTTGAGACTTAGAAATAATTGAGAAAATATTGTATATGAGAATACATATATAATTGAAGAACTCAACAGAAATAATATAGATGACTAGAATGTAATCATTGCTACAGGTAAATCAAGTAAACAGAATGAATGGAGATTAAATTAAGATAACATAGGAAATTAGCATGGAACAAAAATTAAATTAGGTAGTTTATCAGTGTAGGTATCAGTTTCAGTATGATTAAGGCAAGAAAAGCCAATGGCTCAGTGGCTTAATGCACCTTTCACTGTGGGAATGAAGGGAATCTTGGTTTAAGAGCCATGTGTTTGCAGTAAAATGAAGATCAAGCAGATATTAGTATTATTTTTCCTTATCCCAGGGGATAGTTCTGAAAAGTTTCCCAGACTATTAGGTGTTCATCATGTGGGCTCAAATTGTATCCAAGTATCTTGCCGAGTTCCAGCTATTTCCCCCCCAGCATTGTAAAGTATATCATATACCTGAATCTAATTTGAGTAATTCATTACAGCAATATTACAACTATAAATGAAACTAATAATCTATCTTGGCATAACATGTCTATCCTCTGAGGTACATATATTATGCATGAAGCAGCTTAAGTTTGAAGAAGTCCTTAGCATTAAAATTTAAACACTTTGTTCTGAGTTTATAGTATTTTGGTGTCCACCTCTTACAAAGGAACACATTAATTTGGCTGGTGGAAAAATAGTATTAGGATGGAGGTACGTATGAAAGTTGGTTATGATGTCTGATCCATTAGGCCTTCTTCAGGACTTTCTTCTATAGAGAGAGTGAATAGGGTTATATAGGTGGTATCATTCTGCCCGCTGTGTGATGCACAAGAGATTAACAAAAGAAGAAATCCTGCTCCATTTCCCCCAGAATGTTTGGAGGGAAGAAAAGGGGGCCAAGTGGCAGTATTATTCAGTAGTAACAAGTCTGCAGAAACCTCATTCATGTCAACAGAAGGTCTGATCCTTCTCCATTTGCAAATAACAGCAAAACTCTCATTGACTTCACTGGAACAGGATCAGAACCACTATGTGGTCATGGCTCTCCCTGTGTTTAATGGGCATGACCAGGTAGAGGAGGGCCAGGCCAGGGATAACTGCACCACACAGTCTCCTGGTCCTGCCACTGTCAGTATTAACTCTCTCTCTGGGTATGTCTACACTGCAACAAAACACCCACGGCTGGCCCCTGTCAGCTGACTTGGGCTAAGGGGCTATAACATTGCAGTGTAGATGTCTGTGGGTTGGGCTGGAGCCTGGGCTCTGGGACCCTCCCCACTTATTGTGTCCCAGAACCGGGCTCCAGCCAGAGCCCAGACATCTGCACTGCAATTTTATAGCCCTGCAGCCCAAGCTCCATGAGCCTGAGTCAGTTAACATAGGCCAGCTGCGGGTGTTTTATTGTAGTGTAGACATATCCCGAGTCCTTTTCCATACCCTCTAGCCCTATTCAGTGTGGCCTGGGCCCAGGAAAAAGACAATATGGGGGCTGGCCCCTGAAGATGCGTCAAAATCTATAGCACTTCTATGGCTTGGTATGCCAGTATAGTGAGAGAGGCATAAAACCTTCCCTTCCTCAGGCCAGAAAATCTACTTCCGTATGGGGAGGATGATTAAGGAACTTAGCAAGATCCATCTTAGTGAGTTTTCAGATCCATCTTAGTGAGTTTGCCACATGACTTCGTATTTTTCTGCCAGATGGAGGGGTAGCTCAGCCCTATCATCAGTGGGAGAGAGAGACAGTGGAAGGAGTGCACAAGGCAGAGATTTAAACAGGAAGGACAACAAGGGAGTTATATAATGGTAAAAAAAATGATAAGAATTGAATTCTGATTAAAGATGAGTATGGTCCTTGGTCCACATGCAGAATTCCTTCATGTGAATTTAGGAGCTCTGAGTGAGACTGGGGATAGACATGGCCATGAAAAATTTAAGAACTAAGTGTAGGGTGACCAGAGGGCAAGTGTGAAAAAATCGGGCTGGGGGGTAATAGGTGCCTATATAAGAAAAAGCCCCCAAAATCGGGACTGTCCCTATAAAATAAACTAGTGTGAGATGCACACATGGGGATAGTGGGTAAAGACAGCAACAGATCATAAGTTAAAGAACAGTAGGTAATCAGACAATGAATTATAGATGTGTAATCCAAGGGCAAGATCATAGGGCAGAAGAATGAAGTGGGTAGGAGAAAGCACCCATTCCCAAGCTCTAGGTGCCCCTTACAAAGTTTTAACATTAAAAATAAACAAAAAAAATCACATCAAACCACTTCCATCCCCTGCCAGTCACAGCTGGCCCTACAAATGAGTTCCCATCCCCATGTTTGGGAGGATTGAACAGGGGCTTGTAGCATGTGATAGTTTTTATGTTACCCTTATTTTGCTGGCACAACATTAACAGTATTGCTGCTCAACTTGTTTGGAATTTTGGCAAAATTTAAAATGTTAAAAATAAAAAAAAGTGGGAAAAACAAAACAAAACAAGGAATTGGCCATGAAAATTTCTCTCTGTGGATTGACCAATCCAATCACGGGTTGATTTAAAAAAAAGTTTGTTTTGTTTTGTATTTTTAAAATACCAGTTTTCCTCTTCTTTTTGGACCAGCTTTAATTTGAGTTCCTGACTCTGTTGCTGGAAACTTGATGTTGCTTGCTCACCAGGCAAGAAATTCTTTTTAACGCTTAAACACAAGAAATATAGACAAGCCTTCAAACCTTTTGAGAGTTAAAAAAAACAACACCTAAAAATCAAGCAAATCTTCAGTTTACCAAATTCTCTTATTGCTGTTCAGTTACTGGAAGACCACATGCACAGCACACTGTATGCAGTGCCGGCTCCAGCTTTTTTGCCGCCCCAAGCGGCGAAAAAAAGAAAAGAAAAAAAAAAAGGAGAACCTGATCGAGCTGCTGCCAAGGAGCAAGACAACGAGTGAAGGACCCACCGCCGAATTGCCGCCGATCCGGAATGGGCTGATTGAGCTGCCGCCGAAGTGTCGCCGCCGCCGATCCTGATGTGCTGCCCCGACAACAGACACACTGCCGCCCCTTTCTATTGGCTGCCCCAGGCACCTGCTTCCTTCGCTGGTGCCTGGAGCTGGCCCTGACTGTATGCAGCCACATTAGTCATGCCTGGGAGGCGAGAAAATACTTTTAGCTTGTCAAACTTGCCACCAAGTCTCCTTTCAATACTCCCATTCTGCCAGTCAGAAAACCTGACATGGATTCAGGGGAAAACCGGTATACCGATTTGTCCAGGACTTATGTGCAGTAAATAAGGTTGTTCAAGCTAGACACAATGTGGTAACCTTGTTGCAAGGTTTGATTTGTCCTGGATGGCTAAGCCAGGCTCTTATTTGACCAATAATATCTCCAATGAGATATTCCATTTCATGTTCTACCCGTAGAGAGCAGTCCAATCCCTGAAGTATGGAATTGGGTATGAATTTAGATCCAATTCAACCTTTCCCAAATTGAGAGTCAACCATTGTACCATATCACATCACAGGCAGAGACCAGTAGTTTTCTAGGGGTGAAACACACTGATTTAATTACTCCATTTTCCTCACTACAGAAGTACAATTATTTCAAGATAAGGGCAGCTTCCGGGGTGGAAAAAGAAGCATATATTGCTTATTGTCACAAGCAACTCCTTCACAGCACATGTGGGTCCACAGTATGCTGTGAAGGAGTTGCTTGTGACAATAAGAAATGTCTTCACTTGTCAGAATCTATTGCATGCCCTGGAAAGATATGATCTGGCAGGAACAGAGCACCAACTCAATCATCATGACTGAGACTTATGTCGTGTCTTGCATCTACACAATGCAGATCAGGCTAGGCTTGAGGCATGCAAGAAGCACTGGCAGATTCTGTTCTATCTGTGAAACAGCTGTCAGCCTAATCACTAACATAATAGACAACACACTTGTTGCCTGACTGGAGAGTAGCTATTGATCTACAACTAAAGGCTTTCTCTCTTAAACTTTAGCCATCACATCCCGTTACATATTTGAAGGGGTGAACCTTTCATTTCCTGGTAGTTCTTAACAAGACCTGGGCATATGAATCATTTAAAAATCTTACTGTATTGTGTTCACCGTTCTGGTACTTGGTTGTACAGATTCATTTTATGCACAAATTGGATGTTGCACCATTTAAAAATGTATCCCAGTAAATCTCAAAGCAATGACTAAAGTTAAAAAAGAAAGAGAGAAAACATTTTCCAGAATGAACACCTTTGACACATTTGCATCATAAATAATTGATCCAATTTAATGTAACAACTAGCAGCTGTGGAATTATGAAAGTCTTGTAGCAGCATGTAAGCAGAGTCAGAATGAGCTCTACCCTGACATCTGGTGGTGAGCTGTGGAAAAGGACTTCAGGGGCTGATCTCGTTTGCCTGGGCACACCCACCCCACCTAGCATGATGGGACTGCTTGCCCAAATGGTCACTTTGGCTGCTGTGGGATCCCCAGTCTCTTTGTTATTGGGGCAGGAGTAATAAAGGGTTGTTATCCTGGTTATGTGAATCAAGGACAGTAGAACTGTACTTGGTATTTTATGATGGAGGGACTCGTCTTCAACTAAGTAGCACTCGCTAGGCAAGGGACATGGGTTCCAAAGCCCATTGAACTGATAGAGGCTGGGGATGGGTATTTGTACCTGGCAATGTGGGCCCTAAACACCACTTTGACCCCTCCTCTCTCCACTGTGTAATAACAGAGCTAATTTTGACTCTTGTTACATGCTGCAGAGCTGAAATCACTGATACCTAGATCTAAGCATTAGACTTACTTTGGACTAGTGGTTCTGAGTGCACCAGCACTGAGGCTCCCCTACTAACAGCTGAAATCATGGAGAGTGTGTGTGTTACCGAAATGTCGGGTCCGCCTAGCTGAGAGCCAATAACAGCCAGACAGGGATAAGGAAAGGTTGCTTTATTCTGCAGAAGAAAGGAGAGCTTTGCACCTTGGTACAAAAACTCTGTCTTACACACATTTTACAGATCCTTTATACACATTCAGACAAAGGCCCTTGCCGTGTTAACACTTGATTGGTGGTTGCCAGACCCGTGCTTCTGCTATCTGGTCAGTGAAAACCAGTTTGGGACCATCTCCAACTACCTCAAGGCCTTGAAAAGGAAGACAGTTGAAAAGTTCAGGCTACTGTGTACTTGAGGTGTCTGCTTCCCCCCTAATGGCCGCTGGCTGCCATAACGGCTGCTAGCTTTTAAGGGGTGGGGGTCGCTGCTGACTGTCACAGTCCCCCCTTCGGGCCTGACAAACCCAAATTGTCAGGCCCCTTGCGCAATTTGCGATCAAGCTGGAGGGAATGATACTATGTTTTCCCACGGGCGGCAGAGCCCTTAGTAACAGCACTACACAAACATCTTGCATATTGAAACATTACCCAAATAACACATAGAAAGAAAAGAAGGAAAATAATCCACTTGACAATTTTTCGGAAGAGCCCCGTGAACCATGACCCAAGGTCTGGAAAGAGGTCCTCAAAACTAAAGGTGTGATCAAGAGATACAGCATGGAAAACAACAGCAGCATTCTTAATGGCTTGTAAATCCTGCTCAGTTAAGCCAGAGTGATTAACATAGAAACAACATTTTTCCCCGATGCGAGCACAAGCCCCCCGTAATTCAGCATTCATGGCATCTAACACACGCCTATTTTGCAAAGCTATTTCTGCCACCTCATCAATCTCCCTTTTCAACTTCTGGAAAGCATCTATTAATGCATTAGCTGTTTTTTCTAGTTCTGCAGAAATATTTACCACTGCTTTTTCTAGCTCGGCTACCCCCAACCCAGGAATGAGCGCACGAACAAAGAAGTGAAACCCCGTTTGTCTGACTATTAAGGGATTGTTGGCGCGTTTCGCTCGAGTCCTTATAGGGGGTGTGAAAAACTTATGGGAATAGCTGCCCAGGTTGAGGATCTGGCTGGAATCCAATGTGTCGTTTACTTGGACATCTGGTAACACCCGGGCCACACCACACCGACCTGGCCAACCTGGAGGGAGAGCTTTGTAGACACTGTGGCCACAGATAAAATACAAGCCAGGTGTCTCTAAATAGAGGGTAAGGGTATTACCCGCAACTCGATGGCGCCAGGCCACCCATTCATCCCAGCGCCAGGAGTTACCCACTAGGCAGTCCTGGCACCTCCAATGGGAAACATTTAAGTCTCCTAGGGTATGGGTATTATTTAAAATGGCCCCACAATACGTAACCCCAAATATGTTAGCTGTGAAACTTGCAAGTGATCCCATGGACTCCGGGCATCCAGACATCCTTTCAAGGGATTTGGGGGCAACAGAATGCCAGAGTAAATATCCATATAATACATATGTGTTTTATTTATGGGGCCTAACGGGAGGAATGAGGGAAACCACTGCCCTTGATAACGAATGCCTGTTGGTTTTACAGTAAAGGCCATGTGCAGGAGACAAGGGGTTTTTTGGGTGTTCTCAGGGGTATTTAAAGGGTAAAGGGTTCCATTTCTGACCTCAAACCGAAGGGTTTGGTCACAGGCCTCCAGGGAAAGGTAGTCCACTTCCCTCCCACTTCCTTTAGCATTCTCCAAACAAAGGGGCAGGTTATAACCAATCCCAAGAACTTCAAAAAGAGGGACCCCCTTAGCTGCCCAGTAATAATGCCAAACTTCAGACCTCCTCCCATATTTTTCATATTGATATTCCCCAACCCATGCCCATTCGGTTTTCCGTACTACCTGTAAGGAGAGTACTTCAGAGAGATTTGCAGGTACAGCCCACAACCCTATTCCTTCCTCAGAGCGGGTTTTGTGACACAGCCAACAATCAGACAAGTGTCCCAACGTGGCCATTCGGTGAAGAGGTTTAGCAGCTGGGTGTGGGTTAGCTTGTACAAGGGGCAGACCCAAAAGTAATAGCCACTGCAGCACCGTCTGAGAACCCATAGTTATAAAGTCTTAGGACTTTGTTCGCTGGAACAGAAGCTTTAGTCCCTCGAGAGGTTCAGCTTTCCAGGTATCGTCTGCTTCTGGCTCTTCCGGGTCGCGGTGGGAAGAGCTGGCGGTGCTCCCTCGAGGTCCGAAGTCGTCTGCTTCTGGCCCCGTCCTGGGGGCTAGCTTGACTCGGGTGTGGTGTATACAAGTGTCTCGCTCTTTCACTCGAATGGCAGTGTGAGAGGTAAGAAGGACTTGGAAAGGGCCTGCCCACCGGGGTTGGAGAGGCTCGTGTTTCCACTCTTTCACATAGACCCAGTCTCCTGGCTTGATCCGGTGAGCAGGTACATCAGCAGGTAGGGACTGAAACTGAGCTGCATACCAGTGAAGAGACATGAGAGTGGTTTGGAGGGAAACAACGTATCTGGTCAACTCCTCGTCCCCCCAAGCAGCTAAATCGGTCACAGGTCCTGGGTCAGTAAATCCGGTGTATGGTCTGCCAAATAAAAGTTCAAAAGGTGAGAGAGTAAGCCGGCCCTTAGGGGCAGTTCAAACTGCCAAGAGGGCCGAAGGTAGAGCCTGAAGCCACTTTAACCCAGTCTGTGCACACAATTTGGAGAGCTTAAGCTTTAAAGTTTAGTTCATTCTTTCCACTTGTCCAGAAGATGGTGGTCTCCAAGGGGTATGTAGAAGCCAGGTAATACCTAGGGCCTTAACAATGTGTTGAATAACCTGGGTGGTGAAATGAGTCCCTTGATCAGAGTCAATAGAACTAGGAGGGCCAAACCTAGGGATGACATGGTTTAATAAGGTCTTTTCTACTTCCAAGGCGGTTGCTCATCTAGTCGGGAATGCTTCGGTCCAGCCAGTCAGTTGGGATACAATTACAAGAAGGTACTTGTAGCCTTGGTACTTAGGCATTTCTGAGTAGTCAATCTGAAGTCGCTCGAAGGGTGTGTATGCCCATAACCTGGCTCCGGGAGGGCCTTTAGGTTCCCCCCTTGGATTGAATTTTGCACAGATGTCACAAGTAGCAGGGACTCGTTTGGCTTCCTGGAATACTCCAGGGGCATACCAAAGTCTATTCACAGTAGCTGCCATGGCCTCTGCGCCACCATGTGTTTCCTGGTGTAGTTTAAATAGGGCAGGCCGCAAAGCAGCTCGGGGCAAGGCTCTTCTTCCATCTGGCAGTTGCCACTCCCCCTCTGGCGTCTTGGTGGCCCC
Source organism: Emys orbicularis (assembly GCF_028017835.1). Lineage (NCBI taxonomy): Eukaryota > Metazoa > Chordata > Testudines > Emydidae > Emys > Emys orbicularis. Next base: position 88,374,701 of record NC_088690.1, read on the forward strand.
CATGCTTTCCCAACGCTCGACCTCTAATGGCTCAGGGGTAAAAGGGGCTGGGACTGGAGTTGGTGGGGTGGAGGATGTGAGTACCATCTGGTTGGTAACATAAGGCTGTAGGGAGGCTGCTTTTGAAGCTGAATCAGCCAGCCAGTTCCCACAGATGGTGGGATCGTTTCCCTTCTGATGGGCCCGAACATGGACGATGGCAACCTCAGATGGCAGATGTATGGCTTTCAATTGTTCCAGGATCAAGGGCCCATGTGCAATTTTAGTGCCACTGGAGGTAATAAACCCAGGCTCTGCCCAGAGTTGGCCCGTGGCATGGCAAACGCCAAAGGCATATTTCGAGTCAGTATATATGTTTACAGACTGACCTGCTGCCAGCTCACATGCTCAGGTGAGGGCTACCAATTCCGCCCCCTGGGCTGAGGTGGAGGGTCCCAGAGGCGCAGATTGTAATACCTCAAACTGGGTGGTTACTGCAAATCCAGATATCCATTGGCCCTCCACGACCCGAGCCGAGCTATCTGTATACAGCTCCAGTTCAGCATTTGGAATGGGCACATCTGAAAGATCTGGTCGAGGTTTTTCTTGATGATGCACTGATCAGGAGAACAAACCAAGATGTCATCCACATACAAGAGATACGTAGACCCACCCAGTAGGCTGATATCAGCTAAGTCACGTGTCAGGATAGAGGAGAAAATAGTCGGGGACTCAACATATCCTTGCGGGAGTTGAGTCCAGGTCAGTTGTTCTGCTCTCCCAGTTTCTGGGTCCGTCCATGTAAATGCAAAGATATCCCAGCTGTCCTTATCTAGAGGAATACTAAAAAAAGCATTACACAAGTCTGTTACCGAATAACAAGCAGTACCTGCTGGAATGGCAGTCAGGATTGTGTGGGGGTTAGGTACCACATTGTGTCTAGCTTGAACAACCTTATTTACTGCACATAAGTCCTGGACAAATCGGTATACCGGTTTTCCCCTGAATCCATGTCAGGTTTTCTGACTGGCAGAATGGGAGTATTGAAAGGAGACTTGGTGTGAACCAGCACTCCCAACCGCAGGAATGTGGTGATAAGACTCCGGAGGCCAAACAGAGCTTCTCGGGGGATAGGATACTGACGAATCCGAGGAATTTCAATGCCTGGCTTCAGGGTTATGCGTACTGGTTCTAGCCGGAGAGTGCCCAAGTCCGCTTTTGAAGTGCCCCATAGGGAGGCTTGTACCTCTTGTCTGACTCGTTCGGGTAGGATCAGGCCCGCAGGCAGGATCGAGTCCTCTGAATCCTGGGTTAATACAGCACACAGCTAGGGAAGTTGGTTTTGAGGTAACCGGAGGACGATCCTGTCATCTGAAAAGAAAATCTGAGCACATAGTTTACACAACAGGTCTCTGCCCAAGAGATTAACTGGGGAATCAGGAGCTAGCAGAAAGGCATGGGAGGCGGAGACTCCAGAGATCTCTACAGTAGCTTCCTGTAACACAGAACAGTCAAATGGCTTTCCGCCTATACCCATTACCGGAATACTTTGATCTGTGAGGCTTCCTTTCTTTGGCTTGGCAGTGACAGTAGAAAGGGCATTCCTTTTTGAACACCGGGTAAAGGCCATTTACTTAACATATAATCCAAAGGGCTATCCTTAGAGGGTTTTACCAGAGACCCACCCATCTGCCTGCTGACACTCTAACAGAGAATTACACAGAGAACAGAGGGAATTATGGCCTAATAGGATCCTATTACAGGAATTTCTACTAATACTGACCGCTACAGGGGACTCATAGACTCATAGACTCATAGACTTTAAGGTCAGAAGGGACCAATATGGTCATCTAGTCTGACCTCCCGCATGATGCAGGCCACAAAAGCTGACCCACCCACAACAGAATCTTCCAGCCTGCGACCCCTGCCCTATGCTGCGGAGGAAGGCGAAAAACCTCCAGGGTCTCTGCCAATCTACCCTGGAGGAAAATTCCTTCCCGACCCCAAATATGGCGATCAGCAGTACCCCGAGCATACAGGCAAGATTCTACAGCCGGACCCTCATTTTACCCGCGATGGCACGTTAATGCCTAATTGACTAAAATCACGTTATCCCTTCAAACCATTCCCTCCATAAACTTATCAAGCCTAATCTTGAAGCCAGAAAGGTCTTTCGCCCCCACCGTTTCCCTCGGAAGGCTGTTCCAAAATTTCACCCCTCTGACGGTTAGAAACCTTCTAATTTCAAGCCTAAACTTCCCCACGGCCAGTTTATATCCATTCGTTCTCGTGTCCACATTACTACTGAGCTGAAATAATTCCTCTCCCTCCTTGGTATTAATCCCTTTGATATATTTAAAGAGAGCAATCATATCCCCCCTCAGCCTTCTTTTGGTTAGGCTAAACAAACCGAGCTCCTCGAGTCTCCTTTCATAGGAAAGGTTTTCCATTCCTCGGATCATCCTAGTGGCCCTTCTCTGTACCCGTTCCAGTTTGAGTTCATCCTTTTTAAACATAGGAGACCAGAACTGCACACAGTACTCCAAATGAGGTCTCACTAGCGCCTTGTATAACGGAAGCAGCACCTCCCTGTCCCTACTAGAAATACCTCGCCTAACGCATCCCAAAATCGCATTAGCTTTTTTCACAGCCACGTCACATTGCCGACTCATAGTCATCCTGCGATCAACCAGGACTCCGAGGTCCTTCTCCTCCTCCGTCACTTCCAACCTATGCGTCCCTAACTTATAACTAAAATTCTTATTAGTCATCCCTAAATGCATCACCTTACACTTCTCACTATTAAATCTCATCCTATTATTTTTACTCCAATTTACAAGGTCATCCAAGTCTCCCTGCAGAATATCCCGATCCTTCTCCGAATTGGCAATACCTCCCAACTTTGTGTCATCCGCAAACTTTATCAGCCCACTCCTACATTCGGTTCCGAGGTCAGTAACGAATAGATTGAATAAAATCGGACCCAAAACCGAACCTTGAGGAACCCCACTGGTGACCTCCGTCCAACCCGACAGTTCACCTTTCAGTACTACCCGCTGCAGTCTCCCCTTTAACCAGTTTTTTATCCACCTCTGGAATTTAATATCGATCCCCATCTTTTCCAATTTAACCAATAATTCCTCGTGCGGCACAGTATCAAACGCTTTACTAAAATCGAGGTAAATTAGATCCACCGCATTTCCTTTATCTAGAAGGTCTGTTACTTTCTCAAAGAAGGAGATCAAGTTGGTTTGGCACGATCTGCCTTTCGTAAACCCATGTTGTAATTTGTCCCAATTGCCATTCACCTCAAGGTCCTTAACTACTTTTTCCTTCAAAATTTTTTCCAAGACCTTGCATACTACAGAAGTTAAACTAACAGGTCTGTAGTTACCCGGGTCACTTTTTTTTCCCTTCTTAAAAACAGGAACCACATTAGCTATTTTCCAGTCCATCGGTACCACCCCCGAGTTTACAGATTTATTAAAAATTATCGCCAAGGGGCTTGCAATTTCTCGCGCCAGCTCCTTCAATATTCTAGGATGGAGATCATCCGGTCCGCCCGATTTAGTCCCATTTAGCTGGTCAAGTTTGGCTTCCACCTCTGATACTGTAATGTCAATCGCCCCTCCTTTATTCCCCTCTGTCCCGCTCCCTCTATTCCTAAGCCCTTCATTAGCCTTATTAAACACCGAGGCAAAATATTCATTTAGATATTGTGCCATGCCTAGATTATCCTTAATCTCCACTCCATTTACATGCTTCAGCGGTCCCACTTCCTCTTTCTTTGTTTTCTTCCTATTTATATGGCTATAAAATCTCTTACTATTGGATTTAATTCCCCTCGCGAGGTCCAACTCTACACGGCTTTTGGCCTTTCTCACCGCATCCCTACATGCTCTGACCTCAATAAGGTAGGTTTCCTTGCTGATCTGCCCCCTCTTCCATTCGGATCCCAATTCGACCTCAGAGCTTCATCGCACGCGATGGCTTCCACTCTGAGGAATTACGAATGAGAGGCTCAGTTCCATCCACACACCTAATGCCCAAATGTATAAGACAGAAATTCATTAACCGGTTAACCAGAACAGAACCAGAACCAGAGTCAGATAGTGTTTCCTTATCCTATTAGGGCTCACCTTATCGGAGCACAAACCCCAGGGGCCGCGGTGAAGTGAGGAAAAGGGGCTAAGCACCCCCTTGGCGCCGTTCCTAGTTCGCCGCAGCCGTCCAGAGTCCAATGTCTGAGCTAGGAGGGTCCCATCTGGGTCGCCAGAAACTGTTACCGAAATGTCGGGTCCACCTAGCTGAGAGCCAATAACAGCCAGACAGGGATAAGGAAAGGTTGCTTTATTCTGCAGAAGAAAGGAGAGCTTTGCACCTTGGTACAAAAACTCTGTCTTACATACCCAAATTGTCAGGCCCGTTATTCAATTTGTGATCAAGCTGAAGCCATATTGGTGGGCGGCTAGCAGGACAGATAGCAGGAGGAGCGGCTAGCAGGGTGGCTGGCGGAGAGGCGCGGCTGGCAGCGAAGACTGCAGTAGAACCCCGCAGAGAGGCATAGCAATTGGCCGTTGACCCGAGCAGCAGAGCATGTAAGGTGCCCCCATACCTCTCCCCACTTCCATCCAGGCTGGGAGGTAAAACTCTGCAGGTGAACTTCTGAACTCTGGGGGCTGCACTGACCAAGGACAGAAACTGTGGGTGGAGTGACGGTTGGGTTGCTGGACTTAAGACCCTGAGGGGAAAAGGACACTGCCAGGGTCTTTTGCTCATGGTTTGTGTTATGAATCTTGTTTGTGGTGTTTCCCCAACATAATGCTGCATTGTTTCCCTCCTTTATTAAAAGGCTTTTGCTACACTCAGACTCTGTGCTTGCGAGAGGGGAAGTATTGCCTCTTAGGGGCGCCCATGGGGATGGTATGTAATTGTCCCAGGTCACTGGGTGGGGGCTCGAGCCAGTTTTGCATTGTGTTATTGAAACGGAACCCCTAGATACTGAACCGGCCCTTGTTGCTGCCAACTCTGACAGACAGAAAGGTTACAAGCAATATCAGCAAGGTAGCTGATACCCACTTAATCAGTACTTTGGACTGATTTAAAGCCCAAAGAACTTCCTGTACCAGTTTTGCTATCGTTAATGTAATGGAGAGAAAAGGGTTTAGTCTGATCTGTAAGACATCTGAGATGAAGGAATGGTTAAAGGGGTATTGTATCTATCATCATAAGAAGCAAATTCTGAAACACATATTGAATGCTTCTTCCTAAAGACCATAACTTATTGTGCAGGACAGGAATATCTTTGCTCAGACAGAACAAAATTAATAAGGAAGATATAGTGCTTTGTATCCTGCAATGCTGTAACCATAGATACAGGATTTTTTTTTCATTCACCAATGAAATGCGGCAAGCTCGTGGTGGAATATAGTCAAGGCTAAATCATTGTTTTACTGAAATCAATGGCCATTGATATCATTGGGGAAGGATTTGGCCCAGAGTACTCACAGCAGTTTAGGATAGGAAGTGAAGAAGAATAACTGCAGGGAGAATTCAGGTAGCAGAATATAATTACCCCAGTTGGAGTTTGGCGAGGACAGGAGAGCTAATAACTGTATTCTTGTGAAAACTGTCATAGGATTTTTAATGATAATTTGGTTTTATCACTCATTACAAACATTGCCTGTTTTTGTTGGTGCATAACTTGAAGTTTGCAGTTGAGACAAGGGAATATTTGTGACTGGAATTTAGGAGACAGGGAATAGCATAAAACATGGGAGGCATGTAATTCAAATTTAAAAATAAAATAATTACAAATATATATTTTTTTATTTTCAGCCTGGATACCTTACAAATAAGTTTAAATGTATAGTAAGAGAGTTTTGTGCTAGCTGATTGCACATCTAATTCATTAAGGGCAGATAGGAAAGGATGAGTTGTTTGTCTTAAAATAGAGCAAGTTACATCATAAAATGCTGTTTGCCAGGAACCAGCTGTCAGAAAACATGTATCTTCCATGCTGAGAACTACCAGCACTGACTATGCATCCAACTTTGTGTTCATGTACAAAAGTGCATAAATAATAAAAATAATGTACGAGGGACACTAAAGAATCAAAACATGATTTTGGTTTTAAAATAGCAATGTATTTAGATGAGAACTGTCAGGCGGCCTTCAGGAGGCTCAATTCTGAACTCGGAGCTGTTCTGTGAGGTTCAGAAACTCACTGTTGGATATGGGTAAGAAGGCAGATTAACATGATGGATGGTTAAGTAATGGAGAGGAGTTGAATTGAGCTAGAGACAAACATATCAGGGGGCTGATTCTGATCTCACGCTAGTGTAAATCAGAAAGAACCCTGCTGAAGTCAATGGAGTTGCACTAGTGTAAAAATGTTTTGAGAGAATCAACCCCTGCACAATCCATTGCTGATTTTAAGAAAAACAATCATAGATTTTTCTCACATCCATGATCTTTCTCTCTTGTTTGAGATTTAATTCAGTTCCGTACCTACTCTTTTCTTTCTTATGAATAAACCCCAAATAAAGGCAGCTTTGCTTGGTCAGCCTTTGTGAGATTGGCATTATTAATAAAAAAATATCATTTTGTTACTTGTTTTTGAGAGTGGCAGAGAGTTGGCATTTGCCTACTCCCAGCCAGGAACGTGTCACATTAATGAACAAGTGATGCGTGAAAGGTCATAAGCAAAATAAACAATTTAGTCTTTCATGATTTACCCTCCTTAATAAACATTTTGTTGAACTTTTTATTTTTTTTTGGGGGGGGGGATGCAGTACTTACTGTGTGTTATGATGTATTATTTGTGGCATTCCACTTAATGAAGTAAAATACTGTACTCATTTGTGAGCACTGACATTATTTAACCTCCTACTTACTTCCTATTTACATACACCCACTCTTCAGCATCTTTACAAACAGTAGTCAGCTAAGCCTGTCAAGTCTCCTTTTATGTATATTAGATAAGAATTATTTACACCTGTCTTTGAAGATAGGTAGAACAGAGTAGTTAAGGGTGAGATTCTTTGCTGCACTTCTTATGGGGCAAGGAGGGCTTTGAACCACCATCATGCTTTCCAGATTTTGGGTTGGTCTTGCATGGTAGTCCCTGATTGTGGTACATCATGAAAGATGTAGTCCAGTGAGGGGGCCCGGCCCATAGAGGAGAATGGGAGCAGGAGGCAGCCAAACTACAGCTTCTGTGAGGCACTGCGGTGGCTGAAAAGAGAAAAATGTTTGGCTTTTGGGATTGTCACACTGTCTGGAGTGGCTCACAAATGTGGGTGCCAACCATAGGGCAGACTATCAAGAAGCAGGGCACAACCCCCAAACTGGTCATGTGTTCTGTAGTTAGATGTCACCAACCAAGTATCAAGTGTGAACACCTCAAGTATTATAACAGCCTGGACATGCAGTCACAGACAGGCCCCTTGGGCACTCCAGTCTAAAAAGTCTGCCTTTGTGATAGATGGACCCTTACACGAAAAATCACAACAATATTCAGGTTACTCCCAGTCCCAAAGGATCAGTCACTTACCCTAGGTCAATTGTACCTCAGATCTCAAACCAAAGACAATGCCAATGCTGTAATAAACTAACTAAAGATTTATTATCTAGGAAAAAGAAATGAGTTATTTACAAGGTTAAAGCAGTTAAACATACACACACGAATGAGATACAGTTGTAGGTTCCAAAAGATGATAGTAGCTGCTATAATATGCAAGCTCTATATGTCCTTTAGGGCTAACCCAAGCTAAACAGCTGGGGACCCCTTGCTTATGCTTAGAAATCTTCACCCCCTCAGAGTTCAAACAGCATAGGAATAACAATTTCTCCTTAACAGGGATTTGTATTCCTTTCCCCCAGTGTTCAAGCTTGTCTATGTACCCTCTTCAGGTATGTGGGGGAAGCAATCTTTTCACACTTGGTAATCCTTCTGCCCTGACAGTGGGGATTTACAATCTTAGCAAACATTTTTATAGTTACGGAGCAAACACTCAAATATTACCTTATTACATGGGATACAGACATTATAAGTAAGATTAATACATGTAGAATCCTCCAAGCATTTCACAAAGTCTAAACACTAAACATGTTCTTTTAACTCTAATATCTATTTTAACAATACCAACACACAGGTGAGCCAGACTGGTCTCCAGCTATGCATTTGTCAATGTTCAGAGAGGACCAGGAGACTTGGCATGAGCTGGCATGTGGTCTGCCAGCGTCACAGGGATGTACGGTTTTTCCACGAAAAGTCAAAATTTTCTGTGGAAAGCCAATGATCTTCACAAAAAATATAATTAAATTAAACCCTCCAATTTTCTGTCAAAGTAGTTTTGAGGAAACAAATTGGACCATTCTTAGCAGTTGCCATCTATCCATTTGACTTGATTTATTTACCAGGGCCTGCTTCTTCAGTGTAAATTGTAATGTTTTCCTATTGGGACTGAGGCTGCATTTAGAGTGTTCAGAGTGGTGTAATGCAGCTTTATCATGTATCTTTAGGTCTGATTATGTTTTAAAGTCTACAACAGATGAGAACAGAGGTGGTCTGAGAAATTTTAATTTGGAACCATATTCTGATGAAATTGAAATGCTTCATTAAATTTAGGTTAATTTGGCCAAAATGTTATTTAGGAGAAAAACTGAAAATGAATGTTCCAGCAATGTCAAAATATCCCTTTTCACATTTTTAGAACCAAATGGTCTGATTTTTCATTTTGAAGCAACTTTTTGTTTTGAATTTTTTGTTGTGTATTATATATTAGATTAATTATGTATTAAACCATTGAAGTTGAAGAGTTATTTTAGAAAGTCTCCCATATAAACCATTCACCTCATAGCACCGTATTTCACTTTCATTACCACAATACCAGTCTTATCATATTAACAATTAAAACAAAATTGAGATTGACTCATTCTGTTGGAACCCCCTTGAGAGTAAAAGCCTACCACAATGACATATCCATCTAGGTCCCTTCAGACACACTTGTCTGCCAGCCTTGACTCTGTCTGAATGGGAACAAAGCTGGGTAACTACATTAAATTGAGGGTATCTTATGTAACACTTCAGAAAGTTGTTAATAGGATCAGACTCTCATTTTATTAGACGGCTGAAAGTCCACTTTTATTTCTGAAGGACTCATCTGATTCTATAAATGATTTGTCAAACTATTTGGAAATAATTTCAATGGTTGTCTACCTATTATTTCTGCGGCTTTGCAAATGGTACAAGAACTGAAGAGTTTGTTCCAACACTGCTACTCGATAGTGTTATTAAAAAAGTATCGAATGAAAATAGACTGAACCCTGTCTTAACTGAGCACTCATGGCCCAACAAAAATTAGTTGTTTTACAGCGATGGCATTCTAATAAAGATAGAACGGAATTGCACTCAGTGTATTTGGAAATGTAATCAACAGGAGTCAATTGCTGTTGTAGCTACCCCAAGCCAAAATCATTATTATGTTCGTTGGAGGGGAAATTGAACACCCTTGCTATTGTCACATAGGCAAGGAAAATCTTCATATGTGATGAGTGAGAATGAATATTCTCTCTCTGTCTAAAACACCATCTATTTTCCCTTACATTTTTACCATAAAGTTGTTTAATAAAAAAAAATGCAGTGTCACTTTAACTTCGGAGCAGCTCATTATAGCACCACTGTAGCTCAAGTCATGGTGAGTATGGGGGTGTGGGGAGCTGTTGCACAGGAGGTGTCAAGGCTGTATCCCCACTTTGAACTTTAGGGTACAAGTGTGGGGGCCTGCATGAGGACTTCTAAGCTTAACTACCAGCTTAGATCTGGTCCGCTGCCACCATTCCCACAAGCGAATTCCCTACCCTGGGAAGCCTTGAGAAACCTTTCACCAATTCCCTGGTGAATACAGATCCAAACCCCTTGGATCTTAAAACAAGGAGAAATTGACCCTTCCCCCCTCCTTCCTTTCACCAACTCCTGGTGAATACAGATCCAACTCCCTTGGATCTAAAAACAAGGAAAAATCAATCAGGTTCTTAAAAAGAAGGCTTTTAATTAAAGAAAAAGGTAAAAGTCATCTCTGTAAAATCAGTATGGAAAATAACTTTACAGGGTAATCAAACTAAAAGAGCTCAGAGGACCCCCCTCTAGCCCAGGTTCAAAGTATAGCAAACAAAGATAAACACTCTAGTAAAAGGTACATTTGCAAGTTGAGAAAACAAAGTAAAACTAAGACGCCTTGCCTGGCTATTTGCTTACAAGTTTGAAATAGGAGAGATTTGTTTAGAAAGATGTGGAGAACCTGGATTGATGTCTGGTCCCTCTCAGTCCCAAGAGCGAACGACCCCTTAAACAAAGAGCACAAACAAAAGCCTTTCCCCCCCCAAGATTTGAAAGTATCTTGTCCCCTTATTGGTCCTTTGGGTCAGGTGTCAGCCAGGTTACCCGAGCTTCTTAACCCTTTACAGGTAAAAGGATTTTGGAGTCTCTGGCCAGGAGGGATTTTATAGTACTGTACACAGGAGAGCTGTTACCCTTCCCTTTATAGTTATGCAGGAGGGTTCAATGTTGGGTGCCCCTTACATATGAGATAGGGAAAGTGCAGTGAATATTGCCAATATTTTCACAGGCAGTGGTGGTTTTGGCTGATATCTCACTCCTAAGGGGGGCAAAGGCCCAGAGAACACAACTGCTACTGGAGTCCTGAAGCTGCTCTGGCTCATATGCTACTAACCTGTTCACTGAAATGGTGGCCACAGAATTCATTGCAAAGTCTCTTATTGCAGGGAAAGAAACAAGGCCACCATCCCTAGAAATACTTGGGATAGGATTGCAGAATTGCAGAAAGGGTCATCAAGATTATTCAAGAGGATGAGAGGGACATCCCCTGCACAGCTAAACAAAGTATTCTGCATGGGGAGAATTAAAGCCCTCTCTTCCCCCAGCCCAACAAGCCAAAGAAAGGAAAAGTGAATGACACTTCTACCTCTTTTTTTCTACTTCTAGCCAAACAATGATCTGTTGGGGACTGCGTAATTTGGACTGCTATACTAATCTTTTTGAATTAATTTCCTACCATGCAGTACTTGATTGAAGTGACAACTATATATGCATTCTCTATATATAGCCTATATCCCTCTTGAGCCAGCTACCTTAAGTTAACTGCAGTGAAGACAAGCCCTTAGCATCTACTGCTGATAGAGTTTATCACCTTTAAAAACATGTAAATCAATCGTGGCCAACTATCTTATGTAAAAATAGAGTTTATTGTCTGAAAAAAGGAAAATATTAATTTTTTCATTATAATTGTCATTAAAGTATTAAATAACAGAGCACTGGACAGTTGGGGATATATTTGGACACTACAATATATTTTTCAGTTCTTAGCTACGTGCATTAGAACTGCATTGATTTCTGAAGTGGAAGTGTGTATTAGTAGAATGTAATAATGGTCATGGGTTAATTCTTGGAGACTGGTATTATGTTGGATGTGAATGTTGCCTTAATTTAATAGTTCCTTGCTTTTTAGACTCTGTGCTGTTGTGGAAAAATACATTTAGGTGACTTTAAGGGCTTAACTCTACGCTTAAGAATGCTGCATTGTCACAGCTGCATTGCTGTAGCACTTAAGTGAAGATGATCCTATGCCAACAGGAGAGCTTCTCCTGTTGACGTAGTTAATCCCAAGATGCAGTAGCTATGTTGACAAGAGAAGCCATCCTGGTTTGGTATTAACAACAAATTTCATTCCATTACTGTATGTCCCTTCTTCTAGGTCATTAATAAAATGAAGAGAATCCTGTAGCATTCTGCTAGTCCCTTGTTCCACTCCAATTTTTTCAAATTTCAACACTTTAAAATATTGTCAATTTCAAAATATTTCAGTGAGTGCTACTACTGAATTAAGATAATATGCAAATTGCTTATCAAACAGTGGGCATGTTTCCACTATTTTCTCTACTGCTATGTAAAATATGAAATGACATACACCTCTCCTGCTTTCACATTTTGCTACAAACCCAGAGCAGATTCACTGAAGGAACTACTACGGATTGTGAATCTTTGGCAGTGCTCTAGTGTTGAGTTATGGAGTCAGGTTGGAAAAATGCAAAATCACATGGCACAGACAGATGAAAGTTGATTGCTTCAGAGGAACCTCAAATGAATTTTTTAGATTATTTCATCCCAGAACTAAACTCAAAACTCAGGAGGCGCAAACTACTGTGGATTGAAACCAAATAAAGCCTTTCCATTATCCCCTGTGAAGATAAGCAGTCATGTTTCATACACCTCTACCACTGAAGTAAAAAAAGAAAAAGACTGTGCTTTTCTGAATCTTTCCTACATTGCTTCTCAAATTAAAACATTGTGGCCTTAATGGAGCAAAGCACTCAAGTATGTGCTCAAAATTCCATGGATTAAAAGTTCAGTGCTTTGCTGAATCTTGGGGCATAAGAGCCTCTGTCCAATCTGTGTATATTTTTTATGTTTTCACATTCATTTTGAATTAAAAATGTCTGATTTAAATCTCTCTAAGCCTATCCATTTATCTCTAACTTAAACTCCCATGCTCATCTTTTGAAGGTGTTTGTGCAGGTTTCCTTTGAGGAGGAGGACTGAGGTGTCAGTTATAGTGTGATTGTTTTGTGAAAAGTGTTCACCCACGGGGAATATGGTGGTTTTGTCTTTTATCATTTATCTGTGTGAGTTCATTCAAGAGCATAGTGAGTTGTCATTGGGGGCACTTAGTGCACTGAATGAGATACACCTCATCCTCAGGAGCAAGCTCCCCACAGACCAGACCCACCAACTCAAAGCAGCACCAGACCCAGTCATAACAACAGATACAAAACCTTCAGATATATCTCCATTGCTACAATAATCAATACACCCTCCCCCCAAAAAACACCTTTCAAGATTGATGGGTCTTATGTATGATTATCACAACATGTACTTCGGCCAGTGCACCTAATGCCCCAATAACAACTAGGTGGGTGAAATGAGACAATCACTATGCTCTTAGTGCTCATCCTGAAAGGAAACCTACACACCTTCAAAAGATGAGCCTGGGAGCTTAAATGCATAACATTTAGACACTAAAAATCATGGATTTAATAAAGGCACTGGATGCATGGCTCATTACAACAATCCATAACCCACTAACCCTCCTTTGTCTTATAACTGCAGAGGTGTTAACTACCCACTTCACCTTGAATGGTCTCTTACCACATGTTAACCCCTTATGCAAAACAATCTGTTCCTCCTCATATGCAGCTGTGACACTCTGAGAACCTTTCCCAGACCTGAAGAAGGGCTCTGTATAAGCTCAAAAGCTTCTCTCTCTCACCAACAGAGGTTGGTCCAATAAAAGATGCTATCTCACCTTGTGTCTCTAATAACCACTACAGACTTGCTTGTTCTGAAATATTGTGCAGTGGTTGCCATTTAGAAACTCAACATTTACCAGCAATGTCCACCTCAAACCACAGTTATTTCCTTTATTAAGTAATTCTTACATACCACAGAATAGTAACAGTTTTTAAACACTGACTTTTAAAAGCAATCACTATAATACCAAATTCTTCCTCCTTTTTTTATAAGGGAATTTGTCTTACCCTCTGCCCTTTCAATTTCCATTATTGCTTATCTATTTTTCTGCTGTGAAGATAATACCAGTGGGCTGTTTGCATCTTTCATCAGCTTCAGTGGGTGTTGGTTTCATGGCAATGAGAACAGAACTTTGGCCCAAGATATGTACATAAGATAATATGACCTAGTGTTAGCCTTGATTAAATGGCAAAAAAATAAAAAAATTAAAAAAAAAGACTCTGGTTTAGCTGAAGCTGCAGCTAAACTAAGAAGCTGTAGTGTTGTTATACAAGAGAAATCATGCTGCTTATAAAATTTTAGTGTAAGGCTTGTAAAATTGGAAGAAAATAGTTTTTTACAACTATGATGTAAAAAAAGGCTAGTTTTATTACAAATGCTTTGTGATCATTCAGGAGAAAGCAAATAATTTTACTGTTAGCTACAAGGCTTCAAAGGTGGGTATTTTAGTGCCAGGGCATCATCTCTATAAATGTTGACTTAGTGTTGAGCATCACAAGCAAAGACTCTGTTGACTCAGTGATTTTACGTCATTTAAATGTATCTGATAACTCACAGGAATAGTGTTGCAGGATTTAAGATACACTTAAAATATCCACTCACTGTAAGAGTCCTGATTATAAATATGCACTGTTTATTTTGTCAGTCCTTTTTATGTTATGGTTGTTTCACTCTAGTGCCCTTAGGTTACCCATCACATCTGTCTTTTGACTGTTGGCCACAAATCAGGCCGTCTTTCTCAGTACATATTTCCTGCCTGCTTCTGGAAGAGGTAGAAAGCTTCCCTTTGTAAGTCCAAGTCTGTATTCTCCGACAGATAAAGTAGCAGTCACTGGTGGTCCTAAACAAACCCAGTTTTTAATATGAGAGAGGTCACAACAGGGAAAGCATACAGAAAATCAGTCATGTTAAGCCATTACTCAGCCTCCTTTTATAAACTTGAAATATAAAAGGAAAATAAATATTACTTGACATTCAGGGAACTTAAGTTTGAATTAAAAGTTCTTGGCCAGAGTCACTGAGTCAATGGGCCAAATTCATCCTTGGTGCAACTCCATGAAGACAGTGCAGTTGCACCAGGATGGTTTTGGCCCACAGCCATTCATTTTTTTGTTATTGTCTTTTCCCTGGTAGCAGGCACTTTCACATTAAAATTATAATAGATTAGGCAACAGGGTTACATGTACTGGAGCCTTTATCCTGGAAGAGGGTGAGTTCCAACAACTCTCACTGAAGTCACTGGGAGTAGAGAATACTCATCACTTCCCAGGAGTCTTCAGGACCTTATGGGAGTACTTAGCATTCTGCCGGCTTGAGACTTGGGTGTGGCTGTTGCTCTGCTCTGTGTTAGGCATATTATGAATGCTAATATTACAGCGCAGTGGGAAGTCATCAACCACAGTCTCCTTTGCAATAATTTGTCCCCTTGTGCAACCGAAGAATTTAACATGGAAGGCAGGAGGAAAAAAGATAACACAAACTATATAAAGTAGAAAAAACAACAGTGCTGGAGCCTGAATAGAAACTGAGCTATGAATACTAGTTCGAGTCATGTTGGAAAACCTTTTGATGATACAGTCAACAGTTTCCCTGGCGATGAGTCATTTTAGGTCTCTCAAATAATATTAGTTTGCCAGAATAATCTAAAAGGAAGCTTGACAGAAGTAAATGCCTCTGCTAAAAAAAGGGGGGGAAATACTTTTTGTCTACTAAATGTGCCCTTGTTATACAATTTGATGGCATTTTTTTCTTTTCTGTTATTTTTAGACTTTGGGGGTGGATTTTCAAAAATGCTCAGTAATGGCCTAACTCTGTTAACCCCGAAGTCAATAGTAAAACTTCTGCTGACTTTAATAGGAGCTCAGTTAGGAAAATGCTGAGAGCTTCTGAAAATCCCACCCTTAACAGTTTTCTGTTCTAGGTCCTTGGGGAGATTCATAAAATCCAGATTCAGCAGGAGTGAGAACTTGCAAATTCCACATGGGTATTGGGTGGGAAGATAGGTATATTTTCAGGAAGAAGCTGCGTTAAGAACTCAGTTGTATCTCAGTTGTTCACAGTAGTGACTGAGCTTTACGTTACAATCAGTCACATCATGTATGTGATAAGAAAGTAACATGCAGCTGTACAGGAGGTAGCAACAAAGTTAAACCAACTCACTTTGACGTTAAGCATTAGCTCACCATTCCTGGACTCCTACTGACCATATATGGACAGCAGTGGTTCTAAAGAACCATTGCTGATGTGTGGATGTAGTTATATCTTGAACCAGGGCTGATTTTAAGTAATTTTGTAAACTGAGCCAAGCAATCACAACAAGTGTGCTCTAGAGAATCTCAAAATCACATGAACATCAGGGTCTGGAAATCCCTATGTGGAATCAAGTATGTGAATTCTGTTTATTTTTGGCCCTTTAGACTGTTTTGGAATAAGAGAATGAAGGAGAGAATTCCCAATACATCTGTTAGTCTTTAAGGTGCCACAGGACTCTTTGTTGCTTAATTCATGTACAGTCATCCACCAATCAATTTCAAGTATATGGGCTGAATATCAGAATAGGCAAAAAGAAGTGGATATATTGGTATTCTGTGGTGTTGCTAAGAACATTTTTCAGAGCATTCAAATTGTGGGAGGTTAATTTAATTGAGCAATAAAATAAGAGGGTAAATGGGAAAGAGACACAAAAAAGAAGAGGAAGAAATTGATGAAAAGTTTGAGAAAAGAGATAAGCCATGGTAAATGAGAAGGTGTGTGACCTATGGGAAGAAGAGATTCTAGGAACAACATAGGAATAAGAGAGTGAGAAAAAATATATATGGAGGAAAGAATTCTAGAAAAGAGAGAGGCATAGGACATCCATCATTTAAAAATTCAGGCTTGTAAGTTTTATAGAGCAAAGTTTGGGGGCTGATACTTCAAATATTCATAAATGGTCAGGGTGACAAAATGTATATGAGAGTGATGGGTTACAATTTCACAAAATTAAGGCCAGATTCTAGCACACAATTCCTTTTCCCTACTCACCACCCCTGTAATTCTAATGAGATTGCATGGTTTAATCCCAGTAATTTGCTTTTAAAATGTGTTGGTTGGTTTCTCTAAGCATTTAATTATCATAATTCTGTGCTATAGAGATAGAATCCCTTGAAATTTCAGTCCATTAATTAAAGAGACTTTTTTTTATTAAATGCTTATTGACATTTTTAATTGAAAAACATCAATGTTTCATTATACAGTATTGTCATTTAGAAATGGGTATAATATCACAGGCAAAACCAAAGGTATATGTAGAAAATTTCATATTACCATTTATTAGTATTTAAATCAGTGGTGGGCAACCTGCGGCCCAGGCCACAGGGACGTGCTGGCCACTGCTTCCCGCAGCTCCCATTGGCCAAGAACGGCGAACTGCAGCCCCTGGGAGCTGGGGGCAGCAGTGCAAATGTAAACAAACTGTCTGGCGGCCTGCTAGCGGATTACCCTGATGGGCTGCATGTGGTTGCCCAGCATTGATTTAAATGCTATGATGATGTGCTCCAATGCTTTGAAACACCTGGAGATAGAAAGATATCATATAGGTCATATGGAAGAATTCATTAAAATAATAAAAACCATCAGACAAATGCTACTAGTCATCTAATACTATTATGCCATTTGCAGTGTTATGAGTAGCAATGAAGGCTTTTTATAATTGAAATTTCAGTTTGCACAAAGGATCTTTAACCCCTTCAATAAGGTGACCTAGAGACTGTCAACTTCCTTTTCCCCACAGCTAATTTCAAATGAGAATTTGAAACCTAGATTGCTTTTTTTTTATTCTCCCTTGATACACAGCCAAATGACTCCTGGTAAATTGCTGAAATTTAAGAAAAGTGATAGGAGAGATTAAACTTTGGTTGTTTATACAGTATTTTAAGATGCAATACCTAAGCTGCAGTTTGACTTCTAAATGACCTTAAAACTCACAAGACAGAGAAGAGCCTTGGTATTAAAACACTCTGAATACTAAGAAGGATACAAGGTGATGTAGCATGGAGAACTCTAGAATGAAACAGACATTAAATTATGCAGACTTTTAATCTGCTCAAGTTAATATACTGAACTATTTACAATACTTCACTATAGCATTTTGCTGAAGGTTCTGTAGTCAGGACATGGTGACTAGCTCTTCAAGACCAATAACTTCTCTGTGTATGCATAGAATGGCTAAAGATGTGGTGCCTACACTGTTATTGATGTGTTATCCCTCTCTCCAGTCCTCTGGTCTCTCTCAAAGTCTTATAGTAGAATATTTTCACCTTCTTTAGCTGACTTCCTTCAAACAATGATGATAAGGTTTTGAACTATTCATTCCCAGTTTTGTAAATATTCTTCCTCCTTTTACCCTTAATTTAACCTGCCATCAAACCCTGATAATTGAATCAAAACTGAACGCCAGCATAGTACTGCAGTTCTTCAATTCAGAGTGTTCTTTTCATGTTTTTCATGGTTTTAGTTTTTGCAATTTGTCAATGCAATTCTTGAGGGAAATTACACGGGGACATTTCAAACTCAAAGGAAAGTTGGCCCAGTCAGCTCTGGATTTACAACCGAGTTTAAGCACCATTCTTAAGTCCAGTGGCTGTGTCTACATTGAGCTTTTCTTATAATCTCTCATGGTTGAATTACCACTTTTGCAGCCCCACAGATGGTAGCTATCGGGAAGAAGAAAATACCTATGCTAATCTAACCCACTGTTGCTGTCCTGAGATACATCAGCAATAATATTTTCTGAGGGTTTATTTTAATTTATGTATGTTGGAGATTGTGGATGGATATTATTGCTCTAATGTAAATTGCTTTTGGCATTTCAAATACTTCTATCCAATATATGAATCAGTACTGTCTGCCTGAGCTAGAGAGAGAGAGAAAACAATGACAGAGTTTGGACCTAGCCAGAAATTCTGCCGGATCAAGGCCTGGTTGGCCTTCTGGCCCCATAAGCCTGAGCCATCTGAGTCCTGCTTTACCCCAAAACAGTCAATGAAAGACAAAATAAAAAAAAATATGTCTAATATTTGTCCTGTATGTAGGAATGATATAAAATGTCCCTTGATATTTGGTTCCATGAATATTCAAAACCCTTTCCCCCAAATGTAAGCCATTTATAACCGTAGACCAAATAAGATGCACAGTAAATGTAAAGAAGGCAATGCTATCTAACAGTGCACGAAGCACGGAACTTCGACCGCAGTTCTAATCCTCATTCTACCATTGATTGGTTGGGTTCATTGTTTTGCACTGGGAAAGTCATTTATCATCTCTGTGAGCAAAATTCTGCTCCCATTATACAAACGTAAGGCCTCGAGTATACTGGAGATTAACCTTGATTACAGCTATCAGTGATGAGCAACACCAGTGAAAACCTCTAGCACAGAACACCAGAGTGCACCGGAGTGGCTTATTCCAGTTTCAATAAGGGGTAAACGGCACAGCCACAAGTTTCAGTTTATAGCCAGTTTACATTACTGGTTTGTACTGGTGCAGATACATAGATGGCTGAGAGGCCTTTTCTGCATTGGGAATACCTCAGGGGAGTCATTCTCAGTTTACAGAAGCATTGCAGAGAACAGATTTTAGCTTTGTGTTTTAGTAACCTCCCTTCTTCACTTGCCTGCACCTCACAACAGTTTTATGCAGAATAATCAGTGAATAATGTTTGAAGAGTGCTTTGAAGATTTAAACTGCTAACTACTGTTACTAACTCTTCTACACACAAAGCTGTACATGCAAAGTTCTGTTAGATGTTGCTGTGATCCTCTCCCATCCCCATCAGTTTGAGGAGTTCCCTGAAGGGCTGGCAGAACTGGCTTGCATAAATCATAAATCTTTGCTTAACATTTGAACTAAACCTGGAAGCTCAAATGATTTGGCTAACTTTTTGTTTCCTTAATTTTCTTCCGCACACATCTGCATAAATACTGCAGACACAGTAGCCCCCCTAAGAAAGGATGGTCTCATGAAACTTGTGGTGTGGCTGGGTGCAGGAATTACTGGAGTTCACATACTGTTCTCATGAGATTTTCAGCCCCGCATTTGCAGACCCAAGTGCTTTGGACCTACATCCAAACTTGTGAGTTCTTGTGGATTCTCAACATCTTTGGCTTGTCTTTCCATGTAACTGGTATCCTATGGGGCACTTCACTAGAATGTCTTGACAGAGAGACTTTCTTTCTCTGACCTGTTTTCTATTATTCAGCAAAGGTTTAGTTATATCAGGGGTTGGCAACGTTTGGCACGCGGCTCACCAGGGTAAGCACCCTAGCGGGCCGGGCCAGTTTATTTACCTGCTGATGCGGCAGGTTCGCCCGATCGCGGCCCCCACTCGCCGCGGTTCGCCGTCCCGGGCCAATGGGGGCGGCGAGAAGCGGCGCGGGCGAGGGATGTGCTGGCCGCGGGTTCCCTTTTTACTCTAAGGTGAATTTAGTGAGGAAAGGTACTAGATTGACAACATTGTGCGATATGGGCAGCAAAGTAGCAAGTTGTGCCAGTGAATTTCAGTGTTATTTTAGGTTACAGGCAAAGCACAATTGTTTACTGTTGTCATCCCTTTTTCCAATACTAGTGTCTCATTTTGACACTAATGTCTGTGCTCTGCTGAGTGGTAGCAGATGTCCAAGGACTTGTAGGTCAGGTTTCGAGTGGAGGAGAAATCACTGATGTGGAGTCTGGGTAGATTCTAAGTGTAACTTGTTTTATTTAAACATATACACCAGTCCTGAAAAAGGTAGTCAGACAGCATGCAGGCAGTCTTTCTTTTAGGAATCGCAGTCCAACACCAGTGCCCAGTTTCCAGGGATCAACTCTGCCTCAAGAATAGCCTCTAATCAGAGACCATGTACTAGAGAAAGCTCTCTTGCTGCTCACGCAGCTTGCATTCCAAAAACTATGCATAACAAAAATTATGCACAACTCACCATGTCTTCCCAAGATTGCTCAGACATTAAGAGAAAGAACTTGAAAGACTATGTATTACAATGTCACTTGGCTACATCTGTCATAACACCATTATTTATGATGTTGGAAACCAGATTCTGCACTGAAAAGACTACGGCTATGCCAATACTACAGGGATTATAGCAGTGTAGTTATAGCGCCATATCCAGGGCCGGCTCCAGGCACCAGCTTGGCAAGCAGGTGCTTGAGGCGGCCACTCCGGAGAGGGGCGGCAGGTCCAGCTATTCGGCGGCAATTCGGCGGACGGTCCCTCACTCCCGCTCGGAGCGAAGGACCTTCCGCCGAAATGCCGCCACAGATCGCGATCGCGGCTTTTTGGGTTTTTTTGGCTGCTTGGGGCGGCCAAAACCCTGGAGCCGGCCCTGGCCATATCTAATCTTGTAGTGTAGCTGCAGCCTACAGTGATGGAAGGCATTTTTCTGTTGCAGTAGGAACACCACCTTCCCCAAGCGAGGGTTGCTAGGTTGAAAGAAGCATTCTAGCTAGGTTGACTGAAACATTCTTCCATAGTCCTACCTGCATCTACACAACAGTTAGGTCGGCATAGCTATGAGATGTGGATTTTTCACAGACCTTAGTGCCATATCTATGTTGACCTAAATTTTAAGTGTAAACTAGGCCTAAATCCCAGAGAAGTTAGTTGAACATGCATTCCCATCAGTATTTGGCATCTTCGAAGAGAGGGACCAATCAGTATTGGTTGTGGTGGTAGTTTCTTAATGAAATAAACACAGACCAAAGAGCAGCGAGATGGTAAAATCTCTTTATTCAGTTACTGGTCTTCTGTTCATTGTGATCATACTTCACAAATCACAGAAACATTGAGTAAAATAGAACAGTTCAGCTCCAAGAGGTGGGTGTGCATATGCCTGGGTGAGAGAGGTACAGTACAAGTAGATGAGAAAGGATATTGGTATGGACTAGAGCTGGTTGAAAGTTTTCCCACTAAATATATTTTTGATGGCAAGTGACTTTTTGACATCTGAGGACCTGAATGTGCTTTATATATATTAATTACTTAAGCTTCACAACAGTCCTGCAACATACTGTATATAAATATTGTCTTTTCTGAGGCACAAGAAGTTGAAATGATTTGCCCAAGGCAAACACCAATGCAAACAGAACCTCGGAGTTCTGAGTTTCAGTCCTCTACTCTAATCATTAAGCTGCACTACTCTCATTGAGTCTATTTCATAAACTTTAGGTTATAGATCTGGTTCTCCACTGCGTTACTTCATTTTCATGTTAGTGTAACTTGAGATGTATCTGGCCCACGCATGCATAGTTTCCAAACTCTTGCACAGTGTAAATAATTTGTCCTATCACATTTACCAATCTCTTTCACAATTCTGAAAAAATGTGTATTAATTCACTTTGATTCTTTTCCAATGAATTGATGCCCACCTAACCTAACCTATCCCATCACTTAGGGTTACTTACTTCCTTACTTACACAGAAAATACCCATTGGTTCTAACAGGAGTTCTGATAGTATAAATGAAATCTAAATGAGAGAAAAGTGATATAAATAGAACAAAAACCCTGCAGAAATGTCTCTGAAATGAAATTCTTCCCTTTGCTGAGCATTAGTGTGCTAACTAAGCAGCCAGAAGCTTTAGACAGAAGGAGAGGGTGGTGACTTCATTTCTTTAGGAAATAAATGAAAGGACACAGACAAGTTAACAGTGAGGGTAATTAACCATTGGAACAATTTACCAAGGGTGGTGGTGGATTCTCCATCACTAGCAATGTTTAAATTAAGGTGTTTTTTTTTTTAAATAAGATATGCTCTGTTTCAAAAGGAATTATTCTGGGGAAGTTCTCTGGCCTATGTTGTACAGGAGGTCAGAGTAGAGGATCACAGTGGTCCCTTCTGGCCTTGGAATCTATGATCTGCATTGCTTATTTATATGCAGAGCCCCTGAAGAAACAATTCTGGACAGAAGTGACTTCTAAATATCTAGTATGTTTAAATGTAAAACTTTAGAGATTCAGGAAAGTCTGCCCTGAACAAACACAGACATGAAAAGTCAGTCCTATTTGTACCTGCTTCTCTTCAAATGCTCTTATGAGCTCTGGTTAAGTGGTTTGGAGGATTGCTTCCTCCTGCTGGCTTCAAAGCCCTTCTGTCCAGGAGTCAGTACAAAGGGTAGCCACTTAACAAATTTTGCACCTTACTTTAACACCTTATTATTTCAAATGCACTTACACAGCATGGGCCTGTAAGGACCTGATTCTGCATCCTTTCTGTTGTAACATTTACTCATGTGAGTGGCTCCACTGACTCACATGGGCTGTCTTAACACTTTATCAGGATAGGAGGCACTATTATTTCACATTAGTACTCTTAAACTCTTGACATCTAAACTAAAAATCAGTGTTGCTGAATCTTGCAATTTTACTGGGAATCTTGCAATAGCTGATATTTTTCTTCAAGGCTCAATTGCTGGAGGAATGTGATTTCTTGAGAAACTCAGCTTGCATTAAAAAAAAAAAAAGTTTCTAGTCCTCATAGTCACTGGGCAACAAATGAAAATGTGGCCCGAGTGTAATCTAAATGCTCAAAAACCGAGATGAGAAATTTATTTTTAAATGTTATGATTTTTAAGCCAATCACATGATTTTGGGGACCTGACTCATGATTTTTTAATGTTTTGGCTTAGCAATACTGAAGACTAACTTCCAGCATTTCCAATTCTAAGGCCTGACCTGTGTACATTTTTTATAGTGGTATGAATATTTCAGTGAGGAGAGTGATTTTTTAAAAATAGTTATATCAGTACAACACCTAGTGTGGATAGAATTATAAGGCGCATTATACCAGTACAGATTATTCCTATTCCTGTGCAGGAATAGCTATATTACTATGAAGCACCATTATACTGATACAATTGCATCCATACTGGGAGGGTGGGAGAGGTGTGTGACACCCTGTACCCCATGTTCACTACTTTTATATGGTTATGATATATTTTGTACGAAGTATGTCTTGTGAGTACCATTTGAAAACTCATAATCTACTGAATATTATTATCCTGTTGAAATGTGTGCAACATCAATGCAATGATACCTCACAAGGCATACTTTGTATAAAATGGTGAACATGGGGTACAGGGTGTCACAGGGGGTTGGGCGTTATACTGTTTTAACTGTACTGGTATAGATAAAGTGGTACAATCAGTGTGTGCAGACAAGACCTTATTGGTAGGAGAGCTTCCTTTATAAGTTGCATAAGTTTGCAAGTTTAGTCACATCGTCCTCCTTGAAGAATAGGGAACATTATTATGCACAGTGTTCTAGAGGGAGTCTAACAAATGCCTCATACAGTAACAGCATCAATTGTTTGGTTCTGCAACTGCTAATATAAGTAAGTATTCTGTGTTCTTTTCCCTACAGCTTTGCACTGAGCCAATAGTTTCCATGACTTTTCCACACTAACCCCCCCAAATCCTTTTCCTGTTCAGTGTACTGTATAATTGTCCCATTTAGCACACTTTCTCTGGCTCAGTTCCTTGCTTCCAGACTAATTATTTTGCAATTATCTGTGTTGAACTGCTTTTGCTATCTGTTGGAGCAATCACTGAAATGATTCAAATCCTTTAAATCAGGTTCCTCATTATTTGTTCTGCCTCGAGTTTTAGTATCATCTACAAACTTGGTGAGCTTGTTTTGAATGCCGGTGTTTGCATTGTTTCTGAAGGGAGTACAGGAAAGTTAATGAAAAATTTTATTGTTTATTTTGGGGCTGTCAGTTTGCATGGAAATATTTGACCCCAACATTTTAGTTCCAATCAATTAGTTTCCATTGTGACTATATTATTGCAATAGAAGACACTTATATGAATAATCTATCTTGGTAGCTACGGTATTCCTGTCATGGGGTCTGTATATCGTGTTCAGGTTCAGCAGCTAAAGGATTAACAAAGCATCTGCCTTCCAGCTCATCCAGAGCCACAACAGCTGTGCAGATGAAAGGGCTGCAAGGCAGAGGAGTGTGGTGGCTGCTA
The DNA here is from genome assembly GCF_028017835.1 of Emys orbicularis. Taxonomy (NCBI): domain Eukaryota; kingdom Metazoa; phylum Chordata; order Testudines; family Emydidae; genus Emys; species Emys orbicularis. The sequence goes on from NC_088690.1 coordinate 88,399,291, forward strand.
GGAAGACTGGTGAGAAGCTGCCAGACAGACCAACGCACCTAAGAGGGAGACACTGGGGAAGACTACAGAGGTAGGAAGTAGCTCAGGGAACCCCAAGGAACTAGTCCTGGCTATTCCAAACCAAGAGCCCAGCTGGAATGCAGTGAATGGAGTGGGGGTTGGCCTGGGATACCCTGCCTAGCCCATCCAGGGACTCTTCCAGAAGATGGCCCTAAACCAGGAGAACTAGGGCTGATTTAGCCCTCATTGGAGACACAGAATGTCCATTTCCCCAGTATGCTAAATTATTACTATTATTCTAAAGGTCACAGAGACCTTTGAGGACCCAGCCAGGAGAGGGCTTGGCCCAGAAAAGGATTTGACAAATCTACAGTTGGGTGGGATGGAGCTTGGTGGGTGTAGCTCCCTGCAAGGGGACACTAATGAATAAAGACCCCCATGTTACAGTTACATCTGCTTCCTACAGAGATTAAGCTTTAATGCCTGTGAAGTAGTTTTTCTTTTTCCATTGCTAAGATAAGGCTCTCCCTAAGGACTTCAATGATTACTCTACACTCAGAATGAAATTCCCCCCTGTGTAGAGAGGTCTGTGCATTTGTAAGCTCTGCGGCTGTAGGAACTGACTCAAACGTTCCCTTGTAAGCTGGTGTGCTAACATTGTTTTCAGGAAACTTTCTCCAGCTAAGCAACAGTAACTTAGGGGTGAATTCCACATTACATTGATTTTATTCAAGTCACTAGTGAACTCTCCTTCCTGTTCCATTAATCTCAGTGCGGTGTTAATTTAAAAATGTTGTTAGGACAACTAAACCTTAGTGTAGGATAGAAACTGAGAAAAACAAGGTATAAAATAGACCTTAGTTAAACAACGGCTTAACTGATTACCTGTACCACCTTTCCTAGGGTACTTTTAATTTCAATTAATTAAACAAAAAGGATTCGAGCATTGAAGGTATGTCCCAAGATAGATGTGCCAACAGCTATGGCCTAACTTGTCTTACACAAACTAGTGTAACAAGATGTGTTGCAGAAAGAGACTGGAAAATTCCAGTCCCACTTACAAGAACTCAAAAAGTGGTGTTCTGACTAGATTGTGAGAGAGGACATTTGGAAGGACATTGTACATCTTCTGAAGAAGTATGGGTCACTATCTGATTAGTCCACGCTAGCACCTGGGATATATCCTTTGGCCAATTTTATAGTTATACTTGCTCAAGTTGCATCAACATTCTGTTAGCTGCTTAAATGTCCAGTTTAAAGTTCATATAATTTTTACAAAGTCTGTCCATATTCTTTGATGCTCTTTAAACTTGTTTTAACAGTTCATTATACAATCAAAAGTCACTTCAAGAACCGTGCAAGAACAGCAGGTCAGAACAGTTATATAAATATTCCATTTCTGGTATCCTTGTTTTAACAATAATAGTTGGACCTTCGTATGTATGGTGGAGGTGAGTCTTTGCATTATTAACCAAACAGTTACATTTCTGATTATTCCACTGTGTGGTCAAGTGTCCATATAAACATACTGTTTGGTTTCAGTTCCTTTTATTTACTGCTGCTTTCAGCACAGTTGTATTTCACTAACACATAATATAAGCATGCTTGAGTGCAAACATTAGCCTTCTTCAGTTTGTCACTGTGATGTTTCTTGGGATGTCTAGGACTGTAGGCTACCTTGTTATCCCCTTGCCTTAGGGCACGTCTTCACTACCTGCTGGATCGGTGGGTAGCGATCGCTCTATCGGGGATCGATTTATTGCATCTAGTGTAGACACGATAAAATCGATCCCCGATCGCTCTGCCGTCGACTCCGGAACTCCACCGCAGCGAGAGGCAGAAGCGGAGTTGACAGGGGAGCGGCAGCGGTTGACTCGCTGCCGTCCTCACAGCCAGGTAAGTCGACCTAAAATACGCAACTTCAGCTACGCTATTCGCGTAGCTGAAGTTGCGTATCTTAGGTCGACCCCCCTCCCCCCCCGTAGTGTAGACCTAGCCTTAGTGAAAAACAGACTTGCTGGTGCTAAATTAGATGTCAGCTCCCTGTCACCCCAGTCTCTTAGCCACTCCAAACAATCTCCTCAGAAGCTCTGTTAGCCTTTCACTTTGCCATGCAGGTAGCACTTGGTGTACTCCAGTTCCCAAACACCTCAGAAGCATCTTCCTGTAGTGTTCAGCCCCTGTCACTGGACACTCTCAGTAATTGCCAAGTCTGCTGTCTCCAAAGAGACAGTGTACACACAACTGGAAAGTCACCACTCAGGATTGGATCCTTTATAACAATGTAGCACTGTAAATTATTTATGATGAAAACAAATATAAGTTTATTAACAAAGAACAGATTCACAGATTTAAGTGAGTATTGAGTAAGAATAATGGAAACAGAAATGGTTACAAAAAATAAAATGCTTATAAGAGACTAAACATAATGTTGACAGGCTACATTCCTTTGTCCAAAATAGCTTTTCACCCTTACAGTCCTTTTGCAGAGCTTGTTGATTTTCAATCCAGTCAGGATCCAGATTATCAGGAGTACCACCAACACGAGTGTTCCTCAATGAAATGGAGAACTAAGGGTTTCTTTTAGAGTGGTAACCGTGTTAGTCTGTATCAGCAAAAACAACGAGGAGTCCTTGTGGCACCTTAGAGAGTAACAGATTTATTTGTCCTTCTTATCGTCCATAGTAAAAGACAAAGTCTGCCCCAAAGAGCTTATAGTTGAAAATATCCTTTTGAAGTATATCCCCAGATAAGATTCTCCTTCCCCAGTTGCTGGTTCTTTGATGTGTCAGTGACGTGCTGATTTTACATCCCCCTATTAACTTGTTTTTTCCTGTTTACTTCACTTGCAAGGGCAATTCCCGTTGTTCAGCAGACCCTTGCTAGAATGCGCGTCTTTATAGTGCAAATTCGGTTATAGCGCGGGACCGCGCATGGATCCCAAATTTAATTACCTTCATTGGAATCCATGGTAACGCGGTCCCCACTATAACGCAGTCCCTGCGTTAATGCGGGACCGCGCATGGATCCAAAACCCTGCATTCTAGTGGGGGTCCGATGTACTTGGTTTCACAATGCTTAATTTACATTAGAGACAGGGATAGCTGAATAGACATGTTTTGTCTGGCAGAAGCCCTGCTTGTCTACTCTACCTTGTTACAGACTTTACAGCATAACATCACACAGTATTAATACATAAATTTCACAGTGATATTAATGACCAGAGTGTCACTGGTTTTCATTGGCTACCTCACAAGACACTTTTTGGATAAACACTATTAAAACAGTGTATTAGGTGTAATGAGTTTGTCAGACCTGATAGGAGTTGCCAACAGAATACTGAACCCGTTTGCCGAGAGGTTTTTTAGGGTCACAATCTATTTAGCTAAAATAAATCAATATGAACACAATGAACAATATGAACACAATCCCTCTCTCCTAACATGAGGTAAACCCTGGCATTAAAGTTTACAATATTTTGCCCACAGCTGCATCCCTTATGGCTGACTTTCCTCTTATACACATTTTGTTTAGAATATTAGATTCCATCAAGGTCCCCATTTTACTACTGTATCTGGCACATCATATAAATATCAAAGTCTGATATTAATCTTATTATTATTTTCATTCATTCATTCACAAACAGGGAGAGGGGGAAGTCTCTTTAGGTGCATCAGCTTGCAAAAGGCTGCAGCAACTCTGAGTTTCCTCAGACTATGGAAGAAAATCTAGCCATTAGACTATAGATTTTTATTCTCTTAGCCCTCCATTCTATCTTTTCTAAAAGGCCTTGATGCCTGGGCAATTCTTAAATAGTAATCACTTATAACTTGAGGGGTGGGAGGGCTTAGTTACTACAAAACTACAAAGAAGAAGGCCAAAATATGACTTGATAGGAAAACAGTCCAGGAATCTTAAACATTTTTAAGAGCTATTACATAAAATATTTTTTTGTTTTCTTTTTTAAACCAGGAGACTTTTGGACAACATTGTTAAAAAACAAAAAGAAAAACACAACCTCTTTCGTTCTAAAACTAATTGACAGGATAGTCTTCTCTGAGTTCTCTTAACCCATTTCCATCTTAAAAAACATATCTTGCTTATTGTTGTTGTTATAGCAATACCCAGAGGCTTCAACTGAGAACAGGACCCGGTTGTATTGGATACAACGCATATAGTGCCTGCCGCAAAGAGTTTACAGTCTAAATAGACCAGTCAGATGGTGGGAGGCTACTCTTCTATTTAGTACTTGAATTAATTATTATTGTTATTGAAGAGATTACAGTAATACAATGATAAAATAACAAATGATATTTCTCTTTTTAAAGTGATGATGTACAGAATAGAATAATTGAGTTTAAGGCAAGAAGGGACCACCAGTCATCTGGTCTGACCTCCTGTATATCACAGTCCATTAAACATCAGCCAGGTACCCTGATACCAAGCCCACCAACCAAAATTAGACCAAAGTATTAAGCCCTCAGGAAACTAAACTGTTGTGTGCCATGGGCAGAGAACAGGAGGGACCATTGTGCATCAATGTCAGAAACCCCTGAAATGGCAGAGAATTGAATTGGTGAGATGTATTCAGATGATCCTAGCAAGTGACCTGTACCCCAGGCTGCAGAAGAAGGTGAAAACCTACCACGGTCCCTGCCAGTCTGACCTGAGGAAAAATGAGTCCTTGGTAAGGGCTGATAGAGAGGATTACCCCATTCTCTGGCTTTACCCTCAGGACAATATCTTAGCATGTCAGGAAATAACTGTGATGTTACACCCCATATTCTTCTTAGAAATATTGTTATGATATGAATATGGCATAGCTAAGATATGTTTTATGCAAGAGAGGTCATGTGAGGTATCATTGAAAAAGTTATGATCTACTGAATATGTTTATCCAATTTGTATTAGAGCTGTTGATTAATCGCAGTTAACTCATGCGATTAACTCAAAAAATTAATTGCGATTAAAAAAATTAATCGTGACTAATCGCACTGTTAAACAATTGAAATTTATTAAATATTTTGGATGTTTGTCTACATTTTCAAATGTATTGATTTCTATTACAACACAGTATACAAAGTTTACAGTGCTCACTTTATATTATTATTTTTGATTACAAATATTTGCACTGTAAAATGATAAACAATAGAAATGGTATTTTTCAATTCACCTCATACAAGTACCGTAGTGCAATCTTTTTATCGTGAAAGTGTAACTTACAAATGTAGATTTTTTTCTGTTACATAACTGCACTCAAAAACAAAACTATGAAAAACCTTAGAGCCTACAAGTCCACTCAGTCCTACTTTTTGTTCAGCCAATCGCTAAGACAAACAAGTTTGTTTACTTTTACGGGAGATACTGCAGCCTGCTTCTTATTTACAATGTCACCTGAAAGTGAGAACAGGCATCCACCTGGCACTTTTGTAGCCAACATTGCAAGGTATTTACGAGATAGATATGCTAAACATTCATATGCCCCTTCATACTTCCAGAGGACATGCTTCCATGCTGATGATGGTCGTTAAAAAAAATAATGCGTTAATTAAATTTCTGACTGAACTCCTTGGGGGGAGAATTGTATGTCTCCTGTTCTGTTTTACCTGCATTCTACCATATACTTCATGTTATAGCAGTCTCGGATGCTGACCCAGCACATGTTCATTTTAAGAACACTTTCACAGCAGATTTGACAAAACGCAAAAAAGGAACCAATGTGAGATTTCTAAAAATAGCTACAGCACTCAACCCCAGGCTTAAGAATCTGAAGTGCCGTACAAAATCTGAGAGGGACGAGGTGTGGAGCATGCTTTCAGAAGTCTTAAAAGAGCAACACTCAGATGCGGAAACTACAGAGCCCGAACCATCAAAAAAGAAGATCAACCTTCTGCTGGTGGCATCTGACTCAGATGATGAAAATGAACATGCATCGGTCTGCTCCGCTTTGGATCGTTATCAATCAGAATCCATCAAGAAGGTGGTTGAAACATGAGGGGACATATGAATCTTTAGTGCATCTGGCACGTAAATATTTTGCGATGCTGGCTACAACCGTGCCATGCGAACGCCTGTTCTCACTTTGAGGTGACATTGTAAACAAGAAGTGCGCAGTATTATCACCTGAAAATTGCAACCAAACTTATTTGTCTGAGCGATTGGCTGAAGTAAGACTGACTGGACTTGTAGGCTCTAAAGTTTTACAGTGTTTTATTTTTGAATGCAGTTATTTTTTGTACATAATTCTACATTTGTAAATTCAACTTCTATAATAAAGCAATTGTACTACAGTACTCATATGAGGTGAATTGAAAAATACTATTTATTTTGTTTTTTACAGTGCAAATATTTGTAAATAGAAAGTGAGCACTCTACACTTTGTATTCTGTGTTGTAATTGAAATCAATATATTTGAAAATATAGAAAACACCCAAAATATTTAAATAAATGGTATTCTATTATTGTTTAACCGTGTGATTAATCACAATTAATTTTTTAAATTGCGATTAATTTTTTTAATCGCTTGACAGCCCTAATTTGTATGCATGTATCATTTTTGTATCTGAAGCTAGGAATATTGACCATGTATCAGTATTCAAATGTGCTACTTTGGGTGACATCCCCCAACTATCCCTTCAGGTTCAACAATGAAAAAATTAGACTGGGCTGATGGCCCATGAGTAGAGACAATGGACTGTGAAAGAGCTTAGTCTTCCTGTGGATGTTCCAAACAGCCTGCGAGTAATGGCTGCTATGACCCTGCAGGGACATGTGACTGAGTCACCTGGTACTGGACCTCACCTTGGAATGCCAGTGTTTTTCCACTGGAAAACAAAGGGTTCACACCATACACAAAAGCTATATAAGGCAGGGGAGTGACATCATCGAGGTTCTCCTCTGCCTCCCCACCCAAAGAGACACTGGGAAACACCTGAAAACAAGAGAGAAGAACTGAGCCAAGGCTAGAAGGGTGTTCAGCCCGTGAGTGAAAACACCTGAAGTTTCAAGCTGCAGGCCAGTGCAGCTGGCTTTCAAGAATCTCTTTAATCTGCCTGAGACAATATTTAGGGTGAGAAATGAATATTTGTAGCCAATTTCTTTAGTGTATTAAGTGTAGCCTATGTGTTTTGTTTTATTTGCTCAGTAATTTGCTTTGTCCTGTTTGCTATCTCTTATAATCACTTAAAATCTACCCTTTCTAGTTAATGAACTTGTTTTTGTTTAGTCTGAAACCCAGTTTGTGCAATTCATGATGGGGGAGGGAGAGGGAGAGGGTAAGATGCTGTGCATGCCTTCCTTCACATTGAGGGAGGGGGCGGATTTCACAATATACCTTTGGCTCTGCACTCCAAGGGAGGAGGGCACTTGAGTACTGGGGAAAGTCCCTTAAGCTGAGTCTTCCCAGAGCTGATCTCAGTGTCTGTGTCTTTCTGCAGCTGGGTGTGGCCCTGCTTATGTGTGCACTAGTGGAGGCTTAAGAGCCTGCACCACAAGACAGGGTAAAAGGGGGCCCAGGCTGGCAGAACAGGTGGGCTCAGTGGTATCCCAGTACATCAGGTGGCATCTTAAAAGGGGGCAACCCATTACAATAACTAGGAGACAGAGAGAGAGACTCTCACACTTTGTACCCTGTGACTAGGGCACAAGATTGGGATATGGGAGAAACCAGATTCAAGTCCTGTGCTCTCTCTGATTAAGAGCAGAGTTTTTCACTCCAAATCAAGCAGAGCAGGGACTTAAACCTGCTTGTCCCACATCACAGGCCAGTGCCCTAACCTCAGGATGTGCATACATGACACAATTCTGTGTTTTGCAAACATGTTTGACAGCTTTTGTTTTCATTCCAATGCAGAATGGAAACAAATTTTGAAAGCTTGACCGTCACCGTGATATGTAATTGTCATCCTCTGGTCAGCAATACTGACAATGACTTTGTGGTCAGTGAAAACAAGTGCAAGTCACATTCATCATAGTCATGCTGACTAACTCAACTCTTTACAATCACAATCTAATATACTAAATCCTTGTACTGAAGACAAGCCTTTCATCTGACTAGACTATGGGCTATATTGCCTGCCCTTGGTTCATGGATCAGCAGGGCTAGACCAGTTTTGGGGGATTACACTGGTCTACAATTTTTGAGAAGTCGTCTGCTTCAGAGATAAATTGTGCTATTTATTATGTATTTTGATGTGCTGAATTCAAATATGACAATTAAAACAACTGATTGGCTACTGTTTCTAAGATATTTAAGTTTTTACATTGTATGTCTATGTATATTGTGTAGATAGTAGAGTTTTAATCATAAATTGTAAACCTAGGTCTTTTCATGTGTTTATGGTTGCTTTACATGATAATATTTCACCTGTCCTGTTTATGTAACACTTTAAAAATCAGCAAAAGGGTTATATAAATAAAATTTATTATGAAACAAAAGGCAAAAAACTATTACGTACATAGTTTAGTCCTATTCAGTGTCTACTCGGCGCTTCTTGGCTTGTCTCTTGTATTCATTAAATGGAGCATCTCTTGTCACTGTCCAGCAATAGTCTGCAAGCATTGATGGGCTCCATTTGCCCTGATAGCATTTCTCCATTGTTGCAATGTCCTGGTGAAATCGCTCGCCGTGCTCGTCGCTCACTGCTCCGCAGTTCGGTGGAAAAAGAGCTAGATGAGAGTGCAAAAAATGTATCTTTAGTGACATGTTGCAACCAAGGCTTTTGTATGCCTTGAGGAGGTTTTCCACCAACAACCTGTAGTTGTCTGCCTTGTTGTTTCCGAAAAAATTTATTGCCACTAACTGGAAGGCTTTCCAGGCCGTCTTTTCCTTGCCACGCAGTGCATGGTCAAATGCATCATCTCGAAGAAGTTCACGAATCTGAGGACCAGCAAAGACACCTCCCTTTATCTTAGCTTCACTTAACCTTGAAAATTTTCCACGGAGGTACTTGAAAGCTGCTTGTGTTTTGTCAATGGCCTTGACAAAGTTCTTCATCAGACCCGGCTTGATGTGTAAGGGTGGTAACAAAATCTTCCTTGATTCAACAAGTGGTGGATGCTGAACACTTTTCCTCCCAGGCTCCAATGACTGTCGGAGTGGCCAATCTTTCTTGATGTAGTGGGAATCTCTTGCACGACTATCCCATTGGCAGAGAAAACAGCAGTACTTTGTGTATCCAGTCTGCAGACCAAGCAAGAGAGCAACAACCTTCAAATGGCCACAAAGCTGCCACTGATGTTGGTCATAGTTTATGCACCTCCAAAGTTGTTTCATGTTGTCATAGGTTTCCTTCATATGGACTGCATGACCAACTGGACTTGATGGCAAAACATTGCCATTATGCAGTAAAACAGCTTTAAGACTCGTCTTCGATGAATCAATGAACAGTCTCCACTCATCTGGATCGTGAACGATGTTGAGGGCTGCCATCACACCATCGATGTTGTTGCAGGCTACAAGATCACCTTCCATGAAGAAGAATGGGACAAGATCCTTTTGATGGTCACGGAACATGGAAACCCTAACATCACCTGCCAGGAGATTCCACTGCTGTAGTCTGGAGCCCAACAGCTCTGCCTTACTCTTGGGTAGTTCCAAATCCCTGACAAGGTCATTCAGTTCACCTTGTGTTATGAGGTGTGGTTCAGAGGAGGAGGATGGGAGAAAATGTGGGTCCTGTGACATTGATGGTTCAGGACCAGAAGTTTCATCCTCTTCCTCTTCCTCGTCTGACTCAAGTGAGAATGATTCTGGTGCATCAGGAACCGGCAGTCCTTCTCCGTGGGGTACTGGGCATATAGCTGATGGAATGTTTGGATAATGCACAGTCCACTTTTTCTTCTTTGCCACACCTTTCCCAACTGGAGGCACCATGCAGAAGTAACAATTGCTGGTATGATCTGTTGGCTCTCTCCAAATCATTGGCACTGCAAAAGGCATAGATTTCCTTTTCCTGTTCAACCACTGGCGAAGATTTGTTGCACAAGTGTTGCAGCATATGTGTGGGGCCCACCTCTTGTCCTGATCTCCAATTTTGCAGCCAAAATAAAGGTGATAGGCTTTCTTAACCAGAGTGGTTATACTGCGCTTTTGTGATGCAAAAGTCACTTCATCACAAACATAGCAGAAGTTATCTGCACTGTTCACACAAGTACGAGGCATCTCTGCTCACTTTGGCTAAACAGAAATGTGTCCCTTTGCAAAATCAAACACTGACAAATAAGAGAGCACGACACTGTATGATTTCTAGAGCTGATATAGGGCAATTTGTTCAGCAGAGTGATGTAAGCTTCGCTATGATTGCATCATCCGTGACTTCTAGGAATAACATGATGCAATTCATATCATGTATGACGCAATACCAGCTTCAGATTGCATCATTCATTGTTTTGCCTAAAAGGCAAGTACTGTCCAAACCCAGTCATAGATTTATTCATAGATCCAGTCAAAGATGTATTTTAGTCATTTCTGGTTTAAATTGAGATCCCTTCCCTTTATAACCCACTTATCCTCTGCCATTCCCAAGTCAAGGGTCGTATATACTGACCCAATAGCATATCTTGAAAAATAGAGCCAATCAACAATTTTAAGCATCATTTTCGTTCTCAGTGACCCAGAATTAGTAAAGTTTGACTACATTTATTTCAGAAGCATTTTGGCTGTAGAGCAGTGTTACAGAACAGAATAGTAGAGGGCTGGTGAGGTTTTTGCTGCCAAACTCAGCCCATCAGCAAGGAATGTTCTCTGAAAAGGGTAGGAGAAAGGAGAGATTGACTTCAGTTTAGACTTTCTTTCTGGAACTTGAATGAAGTTTAACTTAGACCTGGGCTTGAGCAGTTGGTAGAAGCAAGCCTTACCTTATTCCTAGACTTGGGCTGAGTACATTTGATTTGCCTTTAAAGATGTATTTTTTTTACAATAAAGCCAACCACAAAATGTTTAAACTTCACTCACCATACAAGATCCTTTCCTGCTTCAGCTGTCTTCACACAGTCTCTCTTGTGGTAACTGATTTGAAGAATGTAAAGTGCCCAGTTGCCATTAGGATGGGAACCCTAAAACAACCTGTATAGCTAGAGCCCTGGTAATTAATATACACTCCTGTTTTAATAACTTGTTACCTTAAATTTCTAACATGGAACCTTGTCAAATGTCTTTTGAAAATGCCAAGTTTTAATACATCCACTGAATTTGCCTTATCTCTCATGGCAGCAATATCTTCAAAGAACTCCATCAGGGTAGTTATGATTAAATTTCATTGCTCTTTCACCATCTTTTTCGAGTCAGCAATGAGCAGCTCCATTGTCAATATAAATACAATACTTGTTTCTGAACTCCTTTAAATAAATCCATGTACTTCAATAGTGCCTGTAAAATATGCTGGATGACAAGAAAAGGTATATCTGCTTTATTATCTGCTCTGATGGTCAGAAAAGTTTCTCTGCTCCTGGCTAAAGGGATTACTCTAAGGCTTCATTAAACAAGATGTCCACTCACTTTGTATTCCAAGCACACCAAGTCATTTATTATGAATTTGAAATTCAATGAAGGGGCCAGAATCCACAGTTAGAGTTGGATTCATCCAGAGAATAATGAGAAGGTTTTTTGTTTGAATTTTAATGAAGGGCATTGCTATTTGTTATTTAAACCACTGATGAATATTAATGGCTGACCCTGTTGCTAATGATTGATTTCTAGATTTAGAAGAGACTGGCAAATATACAGTTAATAGCATTTAAATTGAAATCTACCAAATGGTGGGATTTTTAAACGTATACAAATGTAGTAATTTTGTTAATACTCAGGAGTGGACTAATAACTAATAGACATGCTATTAACTTTTGTAAACAGTAATACAGATGCACAGTATTTGCAGGAGTTTCTGACTCTTTAACGATCCCACATGAGCACATTCCAGACCAGTTCATTAAAAAGATTTCACCAGACATGAAGAAATGGCCTTCACATATCTAGGAGGTCTACCGCTAGGTCCATAACTTCCTACCCTCCACCTTCTCTGTCTCATCTATATATTAACCTATGAAAAGTGTCTGCCTGCCTTACAGAAGCTGTTACTCAATATGTCACGGTTGGGATCAATCCTCTCTATTGCTGAATTACCTTGATTTGATAGCCATATTATCCTCCCCACTAAAGTTTTCCCCTCTCTTCTAAATCCTAATTTCTATACACTCTGCAGTTATGGTATTTACCAACTCAGACTGTGACCTTCTCAGAGCTTTGGCTTGGAGAAACACCACTGTTTCTCTAAGTAGGAGCAGCAGACATAACATAATCTTTTATTTCCCATATGATCTTTCTTGTCAATGAGCTAGGCAGCTCAGGACTTGGTGTACCATTGCCTTGTGTCTTCTGAGGTCATTTACCTCAGTGCAAATATGCAGGGTAACTATGAATCTGCTTAGTGGGTGAAGAAGCAGAGTGCAGAATGGATCTCCCACCTCTCCTTTCTTGTTCCACCTTGATTTTAGGCTAATTCCCTGTTTGTCACTGGAGGCTCATAGCACTGTTGTGCTCTTTAAAATGGTCCGTTTGTTGGGTTCTCCTCTAAATAAAAGGGAACTATGTATTTTACAAATCTGAATTTCCTGGATATATATTCCTTTTGAAAGCTTTTTGCCTCATTAAAATATTCAAAACAATATGGCAACATTCATTCTCTTTTAGGGTTTCTGAAACTATCAACAACACATTTGGAAATTTCTAAAGTGCCATTCTTTAAGACTCAAAATCTGATATTTTTAAAGTTACCTTATACCTGATCCTTTAGCTGTTCACCAGTTACTCATTTTTCTTTTCTATTGACTTTTTTATTTTTGGCCTACTTTTATGAACAATTCTTCAATCCCAAACCTTCCCTAACTTTGCCTTTGCCTTTCATATTTGGGGTCTGATTGCCCATTACCTTGCACTTTCTGCAGTCTTTTACAATCTGGAAAAACTGATTTGGTAGTATTTTATACCCCCTTTGCACTTCATTTGCACAGATGTAAATAACACAAGGTGCAAGGCAGTGAGGAATCAAGCCCTTTAGTCAAACTGATCAATTTCAAGCCCTTCTGCAATTAAACTCATCTGCCTATTCACTTAGGCTCTTAGCAGCTATTCATGCTTTTAGCCAAATTAAATACAAACCTAAGTTAGTTTTTTTCCCCCTGTATTCTAAATGTCAACCCAAACTGAATTTGAAATACTGCTTTTCTGTATTAAAAACACCTGGGATTTGAAACAGACAGGCCTCTTGAAAAATGCTTCAGATTCTAGCCTACGGAGAGTTTTCATCTAAGTTCACCTTTCACATTTACAAGCACTTAGGAATATACAAGTTCAGTGTTATATTATTTTCAGAAAGTTTATTGCGACTACGTAAAAGCTTTACACGGGGAGGGTAAAATAATTAAATTAATGAGGGCTGTAGATATGCAGATCTATCTTAATTGCAATATATTTTCAAGATGCTTGTTGAACCAGCCAGGCCTCACTATGTAGTGTACTATGCCAGGGTCACAAGGACAAAACTGGAATAGCATCATGAAGAATCAGGCTGACAGGCTGCAAAAATTGACTGTGTTAAACCTAAAATTCAAGTAAGTATGGACGTGGATTTTCGTAGGGAAATAAAGACAATCTCTCAGTTTATTAGCTGATGAACTACTGGTAGCTTCTTCTTGGAAAAGGGAAATGGAATGTCCAAAATTTGTGAAAAGCTTAAAAATATCTGATATTATTGTTATGAGAAAATTAATGCATCAAGTGGCTACACAGCAAAAATAGGCAAAGGACATACAGATTTTGGTAACTATTTGTTTAATAGTCAGGCAGAATAGACTTGTGGGCAAAAAATCACCAAAAAACAAACAACGTTGGGTTTGACAAACTGCTTTTACTAATTAGTGCAGGGATCGGCAACCGTTCAGAAGTGGTGTGCTGAGTTTTCATATATTCACTCTAATTTAAGGTTTTGCGTGCCAGTAATACATTTTAACATTGTTAGAAGGTCTCTTTCTATAAATCTATAATATATAACTAAACTATTGTTGTCTGTAAAGTATATACGGTTTTTAAAATGTTTAAGAAGCTTCATTTAAAATTAAATTAAAATGCAGAGCTCCCCAGACCGGTGGCCAGGACCCGGGCAGTGTGAGTGCCACTGAAAATCAGCTCGTGTGCCGCCTTTGGCACGCGTGCCATAGGTTGCCTACCCCTGAATTAGTGTAATAGATAGACTTTGGATGGCTACTATGAATAAAGACAGAATTTTATTTAAGTTCTTTAAGGAAAACCCCAGAAATATGTCCTTGATGTTGTAGGAACGACCATCCTGTAACTTGGCATTGTCTAGTCTCAAAAAATGTGATGAGTGTATTATTTCTAATGTTTCTCAAAACAAACATTGTATCTATTGTTTGTAATTGTTAATATTTTATTTTTGGAACATGCATTATGATGATTTGTAAAATTGCTTGTATTTCCGTTAGTTCTATCTAGATTCACTCCTAAAATAATTCCATTAACGAGTAGTAAAAATAGATAGCCCTCAACATGTGTAAGGCTATCACAATCTGAATTAACAAAGCACTGACCATGATATAAAAACACCTCATGGTGACCCCTTGTATCTTCCAACAGAGAATAAATGGCCTCACTCAATATCATCTAGAAAATCCTAGCTCTGGTGACTCTAGCGTTTGGGAGTCCAGAAATGAATTACTACATCAGTATTTCCAGGGTTGCTTTTCCTGATTTACAGACCTTAATGATATATAACATGGTTGGCTAATGATGGACAGAACCTTTCCAATGACTTTAGTGGGAGTTTGATTGGGCTTCTAGGCATGGATACAGTAAGTTCTGTGCTAGTGAACCTCACTGAAGTCAGCTGGGGTCTGCACATGTGGAACAATTTCCAGAATAAGAGTGTAAGGTAGGAAACTCTTTGACTAACTGCGAAACCCAATACTCCTGTTTAAACCCTTCTGTTAATGCCTATTCGAAAACATACAGTAGTTTTTATACTACTTGAATTACTCTTCCTCTGGTATTCACAGTCTATATAACAATCCTTAAAAGTAGGTTCCAATTAATCTTATGCCGTATTGTAACTGTTCCAGCAAGCACTATGGGATGAATATTAAATTAAGCTCTACAAAGCTTATTTCTTTGCAAACTTTTTTTTTGTGAACAGCCCTACCATGTGGTTAAATTTGATAAAGATCACTTAGTGTTCTTTATTAAATTCACCAGCCTCTGAAACCACAGGAAAGCCTGAAGTAATTAAATAGAAGAAAAAAAAAGCACAGTCCACCCCAAATCCTCATCTAACCCATCTAGTTATATTTAGCTCTGTGCTGCTATTGTTTTTTTTCAAGCATAGAAACCTTCTTTCTTCTTTACACTTTAGAAGAGCAGTGAGGATTTAAATCCTATACAAAGGCATGCGTTTCTCTACATCACAAGAAAAGAACCATTATTTGTTACAAAAGGGGGAACATTATATTTCCTTAATGACGTTGTCTCACAAATAATCAAAATGGTTTTTCTACCTGAACTCATAAAGAAAAAGTGTCAGATGAGCTATGGGCTTTTACTGGTGACAATATAGTAAGGTATTGTAAGGTACAGCACAGTTAAAAGAGAATTGTCTAAAAGTCTGTTACTTCAACATTCCTGAATTCCCTAAACAACATTATTTAGGTCCTCATTAAGCATGTGCTTAACAATAAGCACATAAGTAGTGCCAGAGAAGTTGCATAATTGGTGCTTACTTTTAAAAGTTGCTGTATGGATTGTGAATGTGGGTGGGAGAGCGGGAAGTAGTATGAATATTGTAAGAAATCAAGAGGAGTATTTGTTTGTTAGGCATGTGCTTAAGTACTTTGGTGGATTGGGGCCTTTCTATTTTTGCCTTTCAAATACTTTATAAAGCAGAGAAGGTTTATTTTTACATGTAACCTTGTAAGTATGCTGTGGCCTCTTCTCTACTAGGAAAATGCATCATGGCTGAACTAGATTGACAGCATGATGCTAATTGGTCAGTAGGGCTGGTTCAAAGTTTGCCTTGCAAATGTGTTTCAAAGGAAAATTGAGTTTTTTGACTAACAAGAAATTTAAAGTGACTATTTTCTGTGGAAAAGTTTGACTTTTTGTCTAAAAAACCCAAATATTTGAAAACTTTTTCAGCCAAAACCTAAAACATCTTCAAATTTAGAAATGTTGTCAAAACATTGTTCCCAAAATTAAAATGTTTTTATTTCGGCTCATTCAACATTAAACTGCGTCTTGAGCTTCTACTGTTTCTCATAGGAGTTGTAGTTTGAATGCTTCAATACTCCCATTCTCTATCAGCCAGTTTCCTAGCTAGACAGTATCTCCCATGATGCATCACGGCCACATGAATCCTATGATGTACTGTGAAGAGTCATCAAGACAGAAGACCTTGGGTGCATCCTGGGAGACGTAGGTCAGCCAGTGAGCTGGGCCCAAAGAGGAGAAAAGGGAGGTAGAGGCACTGGAAGTGCAGTTCCCACAAGGCACTGCAGCAGCACACTGTGTAATGTCAGACTGCCCCAAACATTTTGGTTTGACAAAGCAAAATATTTTGATTTGTTCTTGAGTCTAATCAAAATATTTCACTTTGACTTTTCCCAGTGGAAGCTTTGAGTTTTCAGCCCAAAGGTTTTGTTTTTGAAAAATTATTTTTCCATGGAGCACCTTCCCCACCATTTTCCTACCAACTTTATGGTCGTATAGACAAGATATTCATGATCATCGTGTCAACTCATCATAAGCAAACAATATTGGTCTCAGGGTTTATTCATGACTTGCTGATGTAATGGTAAACTTGTTGATATAGACAGCTATACGTCGGGTCAGTTGTGATCAGTGTTGTCACTAAACATAAACGTCAAAAGTTGAGTTTAAGCACAGTTAAATTTCCTTGTGAAGACCAGCCCAGTTAAATAGCTACATAAAATAGAATGGATTAGAAGGTGACTCAAATAATTCTTCTGGACAGCATTGTTAATAAGAGCCAGAGCAGAGCTAATGGGGCTCTGGTTTATTTATGCTAAACTTTGTTGATCAGATTTTGGTTTTGCAAAAACAACCAACCCACAAATCAAAGAAATCCAAACCAAAAGGGGTTATTCAGGTTCTATTTTAGTCCAGTTTCTGAAGTTTGGTGATTTGCGTTTAAAAAAAAGTGGCTCTGGTTCCCTTTATAATGGGAAAATCAGCATTATAAGTCATGATGACCTAGTTACAGGAAGACAACAGCATGCTAGTATAAGCAACTAGCAATGATGGCCTGTAGCTGTCATGGTTACTAAACAAACATTAGCTTTGCTTTGTATGGATAGGCACTATATTTAGAGGCAAACATATTACTAAATGGTTTCCCATTCAGCAAAATATTATAGTGTAAATCAGACTATAGACACTACAGATTGTCTGTAAAGAAATTGATATCACCTGTTAAGGCTTAAATATGTTTGAGGTTTCACTCACTGTCCAGATGCTAATACAATTGTGGTAACAAGAAGTAAGCCATCGATAAGCAAAGAACAAGTTCTGTATTAATTTATTTAGCGCAAATATTGCAGAATGAAATGATGATGTATTCACTGTACACATACTCGAGGAAGTAGGACTTTTTCAACACAAGATATTGATCGCAAATTGTGATAATGGACAGCTTTTGGATGATATTGTTTTCCGTGGTCACCTAAAATAAATGTTGTTAAGGGAAGCCTGTCTGATTATCAAGGCAAAATAGTAGGATAATTCAGCTTCCTGGTGCTTACCGTCCCCGGCGATATATTGTAGAATGTCAGATAACTCTGTTAACTCTTAACTTTGAAGTGTTTGCTTTCTACAAGATTCTCATTCGGACTTTTAATTAAAACTTGTTTACAGAACAGATGAATGATTTTTGATATTTCTTGGTTATTGATGTTCAGTCAAAACAAACTTCTCCCCTCCGGACCTCTGAAAATTAAAGTAATACTCCTACATGCCATCAGTGACTCTTGTGGGCACCTGAAATTCCACAGAACTCAATAAGCATGTGTGAAATGCTATACTGTGGCCTGGCTTCCAGCAGCTGACAGGATTTGGCATCTCTTTTACAAAAACCCTGTGCCATGTACTTCTTTATCTGTATGGCAAGGGGTACCTGTGCTGTAAATAACAGGGCTCTGAGGCTCAAAACAAGCAGGAGGAACAAAGCAGATTGTCATGTAGGAATTTTGCTGCATAAACCACAAAATTAGGCCACTCTGAGAAAGGATGATCCAATAGTGAGCCTGGCCCATGGAAGACTTGGATTTGATTTCCTCTACTGCCACAGACTTCCTGTGTGACCCTGGGAAAATCACTTAGGCCCCACTGTGTGATCCACAAAGCTCCCACTCAGCTGCCGCTGAATGATGTAGGCACCTAATCACATTTGGTGCCTAACTTTTCAGGGCAAATGTTTCCTGGGCACCTAAGTTTCTTCCTCTGGGCATGTGCTTTACTGCCTCACTCTTGGTGTCTGGCCACTTACCTCCCACCTAAGAACTAGTGGGATTCACGAACTGGGAGAGAGTAGGTGTTTGGCTCCTTAAGTTGCATACGGGGCCTGATCCAGTAGGCATGCTCAGCAGCCACCTACTGGATTGGGTCCTGATCAAAGTCCAGCTAGAGTGACTGGTTAAGTTTATAACCACAGTGGAGCAATAACTGGGTCAAATTAAAGTGACTCTATAGGCCAATAGTTAGGGCACCTACCTGGGAGGTGTCAGACCCAGGGTTCAGTCCCCCTGTTTCAATTGCTCTTTCATTATTTAGCCAAATATGGAACAATTTCAACAGGAGAGATTGAGGGAACCCCTCCAGCAGAGGAGGAACTGAAACCCCCTCCCCCCCATTCTGCATCCCAGGTGAATGCTCTAATTGCTGGATGAAAAGTTGTAAGTTGAGGAGTGGCAGCTCCTCTTGTAGCCATTTTTCTGTGAAGCCAGACAGGCTCCTGATTCATTCCCACAAGAAATACCTAAACTGCCTGACTTCAGTGGTGGGTTCCTGTTTATAGATTGCTAAATAGAGAGAGGTGCATCCTGGCAGCCTGGACTTAGGTGCTGAACTCATAGGAATTCTGTGTTTTAAAGCAGCTTGCTTGGCTCCAGCAGCTATAGGTGTCCTGAATTATTGCAAAGTGCCTTCAGTTCCATAAGGTACCATAGGTGTCTCCTGGGAAAACAGGCCTACTTTGTCAGCCCTGCTGCCATGCCAGGGCCTGTTTTAGCTAGACAACAAGTTGGATCTTACATTGACTTTTGCTTTACTCTGAACAGTTTTTTTTGACATTAAGACTTCAGTTCTCCTGCTCAGCAAGGGAGAATAAAAAGCATATAACACTTCACCGTGTAGAGAGAGACTTTTCATTCAAATCATTTACCACAGTTACAGTTTGTTTTGGGATGAGAAGACAAACATACATGAACAGTAGAAAAAAAGATGAGCTGCATCTCTGGTATTTGACAAAACTCCTATGTTCTCTATCCTTCCCTTTATCCTCTTATTATCCATCTAGGCAGCAACCATCACAGATGCTAATAAAGTCCAATTAGCCCTTCAAGTTCTCCAACATTCCTTTTTTCTTCATTTACAATGTCAGCAGGGGCGCTGGAACAATTTTTATAGTGGGGGTGCTGAGAGCCATTGAACCAAACTGTAAATCCCATATGTGACGGAAACCACTTCAAGCTACATGAATAGTGAATAAACTAAGGACTATCACAAACCTCACCGCTTTCTGCTCCATGTGCAAGGCATATTTATTTGATCTTGTCTTCACTAGTATAGCAACAGGAGTATATACATAACAATAAATGAATAAATAAACAAACACCCTTTCAAAACAATGAACCTCCACTCCACATGCTTCTCCTTCTGGGGAGCGGTCGAGAGAACAAACACCATGTGACTGAGGTGTAGTCACATTGCTTAATGCATTACTGGAATGGGCTCAGCTTCTGTTGTGATGAGCATAGTATAAAAACCTATATAAAAATACTGTTTATATAGTAGTTAAGCCACAAAGTTCTACATCTCCATCAGGGATTTTTTTTATATGTTGAGTGAATTCCACTATGTAGCAAAATAGGTTGCTGTTAAAAAGATACTTTCTTCCTCCACGAGACTGGAGTTTTAAAGAATATTAATATCCAGAGCTGTGATTCAGAAAGAGAAAACTATATACACAGTTTGTTACATCTCAATTCTGGTTTTGGGTTCATACAATGAGATGATAAACAGACATTCTCAAAAGCCTCTTTGTATTTAGCTTGGGAATCTTTCAGATTATTTGGCACTCCCTAGGATCCATTGACCTCCATCAGCTTCCTCCCAGCATTGTTTCAGGAAGGATTACAAACCACTGTTAACCAGTACTAATGCTCTGGCAGTTCCCTCTTCTACTAATTCAGCTTTATCTGAGCTTGGTGCACCAGTTCCTCCTAACAGCGGATACCTTCACTAAACAGCCCCCACATCCAATCCCACTGATTTTACATAAAAGTAAATTTACTGTCAAAGGATAGGAAATAAAGAAAAACCAGAAATAAAATGAATGTTAAACAAAATATAAATACAGCTGGACTAATCACTGCAGCAATTGTAGCTACTGCAGGTGCAGAACTGAATTTATATAAAATATTGGTTTAACACGATGAAAAGCTTAGATAATGAAGAGCCCTTGTTTTGACTCAGCCGCAGTGGACTCACTCAGCGTTCGACTGTGAATTCTTTCTGTTGATCTGGAAATGAAGTGTTTCCTCCAACTCAATACCCTATTGTGTAGGAATCCGATTGTCCGCTGAGTCCATGCCCAGTTCATTTCTTCTTCTTCTCCTCCTACTTTGGATAGAGCACAGGTGTCTCTCTCATAATGTTTTGATTTTCTTTTCCTGTTGCAATATTTACAAGCAGACTGATTTGCATTTAATCAAAGGTTTGCTTGATCAGTTCCATTGACTAAACTGACCATCAGGTATACGCATGAAAACCCATTAGCATGTTTTCCCATTACCATGCAAATGGAAATAACTCATTTCCCAGCCGGCATCTGTTACATAGCATAACTGTGAGACCATCACATAGCTCTAAACAATAATTTCATAAGTCTCACATAACAAATATAAATGATATGGAACAGGAATGGCATTTGCCATCATATTCCCCTTCTTTATTTAGACTGTAAGTTCCATGGGTAGAAATTTGTCTCTTGTTTCTGTGTAAAGTGCCAAAGACAGCTATAGATCTCTAGATAATATTTATAAGTTACATATGGCTGGTCAGTCTCCTTTCATTTTTCCATTAAAAATAATGTGGAAACTGGAATTAAAAAATGGCCATATGGAATCAGACCAAAGATCCTTTTACTCTGGTATCCCACTCATTGCAATGGCTTTCTGGATATGCATGCTGCTACTTTACATCTGTAGCACGAAGGTGACCTGATGAAGGTTCAAGGCAGAAGTACTACAGTGCAGAAGAAAAAGATAGAGTAGCTTTAGGGATAATACTTATTCTACTAAAAATCTTGATCATTATTAGAAGAAAGTTTATTCCAAATCATGAATGATGTGGTGAATAGTACCAAACCTAGTAGAGAGCCTGAGGGCAATCCATTTCTTCCATGATTAAAATGAAAAGTACATAAGAGTGGCAAGTACATGGGAGTGAGCCAGCCAGCAATCCCTGAAAAGATTGGGAAGGGAGTTGAAGGCTACTGGGCTCCTTCAAAAGTGGTAAAAAGTGAATGAAGCAAGGTAAAGAGGCCCTGGACAACGTGACTTTTAGGCCAGCCTAAATTTGCTCAGAGGCACTGCAAAGGCCCATGTGAACGGTTACATGCCCTCATGGTCTCAGACCTCTCAATACTCCTGGGTTTTGCGGGACTGTCCCGCTTTGACCCTCAAAACCTCTTGTCACGGTTGAAGTGTCTCCTGTCCCACGGGGCTGACTTGGCATGGTTCCCTACTGTGGGTGTTGCATCTTGGCCCATGGCACATGGGATCACAATGCCACTCACTGAAATTTGGCCCAGCTCCCCTGCCAATTAGGGGGACTGGGCCAAACCTAAGCAGCTGTGTGATCCCATGTACCAAGGGCCAGGCTGTACATCTGGAGCAGGGAACTGAGCCCAGCCAGCTCTGTGGGACCTCTGTGTGGGGTGAGTACAAGATGGGCTTGCTCTGTAACTCCACCCCCCAGGAACTGGACCCATCTGTTTTAGGCATTTTAAATGTTGGGAGGTATGTGGACTTCCTATTGGAGGATTAGCACAAGCAGGCAGAGTCCCTAGAATGATGACACTGGCACTAACTCATAAGCAGTGGAATGTGTATTTGATATGGGAACTGAGGACAGAGTCAGCTCCTGCCTTACTGATGCTATTGACTGAAAACACTTACCCCTCTTCCCCAGGCAGGAAGCACACATTCCACCATGAACATCCTCTCTGGGGTACTTCCTGAATCAGGAGTCCTTCCAATGTAGCAGGAGCCACACCTTTTAGGGGCTGTCTGTGACTGTGCCTACATACAGACCTAGCCAGCCAGTGCAGTAGCTCTGCTACAGAACCTGTGAGGAGGTTGCTCAGATAATGAAACTGAAAGTAGGTACATTTATTTTAAATGATGGAATGCTTAATCAGTTATGGGGTTGCAAGTTCTGAACACCTCCAGTCACTGTGTGGAGCAGCTGCTATTGTTTGATTAAGGGTGTTGATTGTGGAGAGTACAAAGGCATTACCCTAAATAGCGTTGCCATGGTCCGAGTCTGAATGCTGATCAGAACAAAGAGCTGCCTGCTGTAGCTAGGAGAAAGCTCTGCTTTGTGTGATGTTAGATTAGTTTATTCTTAATTTTAAATCTACATATTTGTTTAACAGCAACTCTTCTTCTGTTAATGCGGAGGTCATAAAGACAACCCCAAAATCAGTGATAGCCAAAGTAACCAGGATTACAAAACAACCATTCTCAACACTGGGGAAGACCAAAGTGAAAATACATAGAATAAAACTGTCACATGTGGGTACAAAGCTCATCTTTTATAAGTTATCTTGTTAGATAAAGATAGTGTGCGTGTAAAATATTGTATATTCTTGCTATCAATACAATGGTTTCCTATAAAAGAAGCAAACTAAACTACATAAAGGTCTGGTACATGGAATGTGAGTAAATACTAAATCACATTACGTATGTGATACCAATGTAGATGTCAGTTATGCAAATATAAGTAATGAGTAGTCCAATTAAAGTGGATGCCACTACTCTATTGTCTAAAGTTGTGCACATGGATAAGTATTTGCAGGATTGGAGTCTTATTTTTTAATAGCCTAAAATTTAATCTGGCTCATAAGTATTGTATTTTGAACTCGAACACAGGAGAAATAAATTGCATTGCAATGTGATGTTTATGAAAGAAAAACCTGTAACACAATTTGTTTCAGTTTGTCTTTGCCTAGAGAATAACCAAA
Source organism: Emys orbicularis (assembly GCF_028017835.1). Classification (NCBI taxonomy): domain Eukaryota; kingdom Metazoa; phylum Chordata; order Testudines; family Emydidae; genus Emys; species Emys orbicularis. Next base: position 88,422,837 of record NC_088690.1, read on the forward strand.
CCATTGGTAGTACATTTTAGCATAGTTATACTGACATAATTGGAGTAGTGTAAAGAAATGAACCTTTTGTAAAAAGTTCCCTTACTGAGGCTATTATCTCCCATAAAGTGTGCTGTCTACTTTTAATTAAACCACCTTGTCATCATAGACACATACAAATCGTGGTTGTTCATAGCCTTAGTGTCATAATTCAATATTTCAGCAATAATAAAGAAAACTACTGCTAATCATTTGAAGGGTATGGGCAAAGTTTGCCCAGAAAATGTCTTCCTAATACCTAGATAGTTAATAAGGCACATTTTTTAGCTTGATTTATATCTAGTTTAGCACTGTATAAAAGGACTATTGTATAGCCACTGCTCTATTGACACTGAAGAACAACTTTAGATAGCAATCCTTATTCTTCCACTGATATGTCTTCAAGAGTTTCTTGATTTCTATAAAAGTTGGTTTCAATTCTGCCTCACAATTTGGAAGTATATAGAAATTTCTAATTGACAATCTCAGAGAAAGAAGAATGGGCACTGCTTTTTCAAATGACTTTCTTCAAGTCTGACAACATAAAGTGTTGCAGACCGTTTTAATATTTACAGAAATGAAAGGGTTAAATCAGATAATTGGAGGAACTTTCCCCTGCCCCCGGAAAATCCCGCCAGAGCAGTTGGTTACTTATTATTTGGATTGGGGTAGAATCATGGACCAGCTTCCCACTGTTCTCAGTGCTATAACAACACAGGAAAAAAGTAGACAATCGCTGCCACAAACAGCTTATGTCGTGGGTGTATGGAGCTAGATTCCCCAGCTGGTGTAAATTCACATAGCTTCATTGCCTTTAGTGGAGCTATGTCAATCTGGCCTGAAGATCAGGCCCCATGGACTTTGATGTAAGGGTCTGTCTGTGCTAAAAAGCTGAAGGAGCCATCTCAGGGTTGTATGGCACAGTTTAGAGTATCTGGGACCTAACGTGCTTTGTTGTGGTGATTTGGTTTAGTTTTGGTTTGCAATATATACAGAACAACCCTGTTATAAACCTGCAATATGCATTTGTGTTACATTTGAGGTCATGCCTCCGTAACTCCCATAACCATGGTGTTCCATATATGCTACAAAGAGCCAGATAAAAAACATTGAAGTCATTTGGCTATGCTGAAACAGTAGCATGTGGGGGTAGTCCAGGCTATTTCAAAGTATTCATTCCTTTTGGACATGCCAAGTAATATATAACCCTTACTCAAGTGTCTGTTTGTAATCAGCTCTCAGATACACCCACAAACAATTTTTGGCACATCAAATAGCATTTCTGTCAAACAGAAATATTTGGCATAATCTGGGTGGGGTGCCAGTGATCTGTATGAGGAAGGACAGAGACTAATCGCAAAATATCCTGGAAAAATGCCCAGAAGAGCACTTAAAATGAGAAATATAACATGCCTAACAACTTACTGGCACGGCACAAGGAAGCATTCTGTCTCTTTCCCATGCGCACAGAGAGGGCATAAACAGATGCAGTGTTCACAGCTATCACTAGTCTATATGGATGAAAAGCATTATTAAAGTTCTGTTGCCCATAAGTTATCAATATTGCCCACCCCAAGTTTTCAAAAATCAAAAGTCAGGACCCAAAATATCTTAATAGACTTAAACATAATGACATTTTAAAAAAATAATAAATATAGGGTCTTCTTTATTTGCCTTCTCGTTTTTGAACCTGTAGAGATCGTGGTTTTAAGCTGTTCTCCACTAAACTCTGCTTGATTCAGACAAGGGGCTTGAATCTGGGTCTCCCAAATCCCAGCTAAGTACCCTACCCATTGGGTTATTCAGACATGGATTTTTCTTGACATTTTTGTGAAGAACTTTAAAAGGTCTTGGTTACATTCCATGCAGGAAGAGAACCAAGTGTTGAAACCTTAACAGTTTTCATGAAATGGAATTCTTGTTGTCCAGCCATTCCTATTTAAATCTCAGAAAAAGATTACAACCATAGCACATATGCTTTTGTTACTGTGGTATAGGCAACATCTTACAAAGTTGTCCGATCTCTGTAGATTTTGAATGGAACATTGCATTTTATTTACTATACAAAAGTCCAAGCTAAAATATATGTTTGTCAACCTTAATTTTCATTATTACCAAACAGAATGAATATGGGAACCAGTGAGATGTATAAATAAAGGCATGCAACATAAGAGAGAGGAGAAGTTAGTTTCTCCTTTTATTTGTCAATTTCAAATACGTTTGGAGGATATATATGTTTTCTTGAATATTTATACATCACTGACAAGAAATGTAAAAGTTTAACATTTTATGCTGATTTTATCATTGTACTAATGCTCAGATGGAAGGGCCAAGGAATAACAATCTCACCAGCTGCTTCAGGCTGACTTTCTAGAATCTAGCACATTGTTTTAATTTCAAATTATATTTGCATTATGTTGATCAGCACCCATAAGTGTGAGTTCTAATGTCTTAGCCTGATATTGCTTTAAGACATTAGTCCTATCAGTCAAATATGGTCTTCTGGCTAACTGAATAATTACACCAGCTTATGTTGCTCATATTAATGAAATGACATCTGGATGAATGAAATATAATACTAATTTTGGATAGGAAAATATTTAATCATCAGTGAAAATGATACTTACTTTAAATATTACACCAGCAATTTAATTTACTAATAGAAAATATACAGTATGCATTATTATGTTTGCACATCCTTATGTTAGCAAGACAATAAGTAAGATACTCAATTTTCTTGGCACAGTGGCATAACTATTTTACCTTCTCATAGTGCCCTACCAGATATACAATTACATCCTTTTTATGTTTCATTCTGAGGGTATGCTCATACAATGCATAACTAAACTTTGTACTGAAAATATTCACACAGTCAAATGTTTATCTTATCATGCTATACATTGCAGCAAGTCTACGCATTTTCATTCCAATTAAAAATTCCTGCCTTGTGTTTTGTAAGTTAGGACAGAGTGTGCTTTTCTGGGGGTGAGAAAAAAGGTTTTGAATTCTGCAGGCAAAGGATGCTTTTAACTGAAATTGATAAAGGAAGATGTGCACTAACCGCTTACATTGCATTACTTTAGTGTGAAATTGCAGCTTCAATTACTGGCAGCTCTAATGAGGCCTGTTTTCTCTCAAATGAGAATGGCATCATACTGCTATGAGTCTGTCAGAAAATATATATGCAGCCTTTCCAAAAATCACTGGGAGATGCCATTCCTACAAAATTACTGGCACTAAGGGAACGGGTCAGGAATCAGGATGTGTCCTCTGCAGGCGATGAGGACCAACAGAATATGTTAGTAAATTAAAACTGATATTCACTGAAAAAAATTGCAAACATCGAATAGAAGCAATACATCTCTCTTTGCATAAAGAGTGAAAGGAGACTGCTTATTTTCTCTGTCCATTCACAATTTCAATGGGTGAGGTAGTCTCGGTCATTCAGAACTAGCCAGAAGTTCAGGTAAATGAACAGAACAATTCAGTTTTATTATCGAAGTTTGGTAATTGCCTGAACTTTCTTTGAAGCATTAAGTAGAGGCAAAATCCCTGATTTTCCAATGCTTATGCAACTCCAAAGGCTGCAGCTATTTTCGGTTGGATTCTCTTTTGAAGAGAAAAGAACGAAAAACCACTTTACAGCCAAAAACAATTGACAGTGTCACACAGTTGCTTTTCAGTGACTTGAGTTTTTTTCTTCACTGGGCTAGATTCAGACCAGGATTATGGTGGCCTCTGCCACCATGGCTCCAGATGTGGACAGTCAGGTGGTTAGAAGTCATCAGGGTGAGGGGTTTGTGCGCTCTAATAATGATGAACCTGGCTTTAATTAAAGTAGCTCTGGACTATTGAGCCTGGGGAACATGGAGACTTTTAATGTACTTCAGTCTCGGCCCCTATTAGGCTTGTCCTCTGGTCAGTTTGATTCCCAGGCTTCTCTGCCACAGAGGTTACTGCAGGTTGTTTAGCAAGTGATATTTTTGAAAGCAGTTTTCATACATCTTGGCTAGCAAAATGCCTGTGATTCCTAGAAGGCAAGAAGGTGCCATGGTTTTATTTCAACATGAATTATTCATGGGCAATAGGCCACATTTATTAAATAGGACAATTTATAATTTAGTGTTAAACCAGAGAAATTAGTGGCCAGATCCTCAGTTCTGACTGAAGACAGTTTGACACAACTCAGAGCAGATGTATATTGTGGTGGTGCTGGGATGTTGGCCTGCCTCAGCCATGCTTTCCTCCCCAGCCACATCCTAGCCACCAATAAGTGGATAAAGGCAGCTGTGTGTCAACTGAGGATTCCCTTATTGTATAGAAGTCCTCCTGTGTAAAGACTGGCTTGCATGGACCCTATTTTCGAACCTTGAAACAAAGCCTAGGAGTGGAAGGGGAGGAATAGGGAAATCATTCAGGAAGATTCAGGGTCATTTCTGTTACTTGAGATTTCTTGGGTTGTGACATTTGAAAAAAAATGTTGTGGCTGACAAGCAACCAGAGATTAAACACTGTATAATTTCCAGATGATATCTATAGAAACCCTTTGAACAAACACAGAAGGGAACAAATCCAAAGAGAAGAGGACTTTGGGATTTTTTTAAAGAAAAACACTGCATTTAATTCCTGACAGGCTAGAAAAATATAAGATATTGTCAAAGCAGAGTGATAGGGATCTGAAAGCTAAAAACATACTTACATCCATAAAAGAAATGCGGAGACACATTATCTTGCAAAAGACAATATTAAGATTGAGTTAGAAGCTAAATCACATTTTTGCAGCATCCACGTGGCAAAGTTTCTGAAGGAGAGTCTTGATTTGTCTTTAAAACAGCCTTTCTTTTTCATCCTCCTAATTGATTTTTTCAAATTATTTAGGAAACAAACTATGGACCACACCTGATTTCCTTGTGATAAAAACTCTAGGAAGGGTTAAAATGACTCAGGAAACACAACTAGGTTCCCCTTGCAGGGATTGCACCAATATTCTTCTCTCTGGGGCCAATGGAGCGGGCAACGAGTTTGGAATCTAGGGATTGTTGAGGAATACGTCTTCCGGCTCAATGCATTTTGAAGCATCAAGAGGAGGAATCTTTGTGTAAAGAGCTGGACTCTGGAAACCACTTGTGCTGCATAAAAACAACTGTGTTGAACCAAACCTCACTTATGTACAATGATACATATATAACGTGCCCTTGGCTGACATTCTTTGTTACCTACATGTACAGCAACATCCTACGCTAGTAGGGGACTGGATTCAGTGACACAGGAGGTACCTCCCAGTCCTATGTATATAGCGCTCTCAACACCTTGGGTTTGCTCTGCAAGCCCATTCAGTTTCAGAGGTGCCATGATAACGATGACCAGCTTGAGTTGTACTCTATTCCCCTTCTACAGGTAGAAGGCAGTATAGATGAAAAATTACTGCGACTTTTTCTTGAATTCTGTGGTAGTATCATCAGTTGGGGTGGGGTGGGGTGGGGTGGGGGGAGCAGATTGCACAGCAACCATTCCTCAGTCTAACAACCAGTCCAACCTAGTCCCAAGTCCAAGATCCTAGTCAACGGTGGGCATGCCACAAAGCCACAATCACTCCAATCCACAACACAGTGCTCAGCGCATATGTGGAAAAGATACTTTCTGATTACTGGAATTTAAGGAAATGATGATTTTTTTCAGGGGGGAAAAACTTACAAACTTTTTTTGGTTTGACTTTGCTGATCTCACACATTGGATGCAGTGATCACTCGGACTCTTAGCTGGTTATAAGAATGTAGTAGTTCACCATGACTATGTGTTACCAATATCTGCCCATTTGATATAGAAAGCTCTGCAGCCAAGTATCATATGTTAAAGATGAGCAGCCTATATATTCATATTGCTTTAGGGAAAGGACTAGTAGCCATGTTGATATTATGCTCTTGTGGTCCAAAAGGCCAGATTCTGCTACCCTTATATTTAGTAATTTTGTGATGGGGTATACAAACCTCACACTGGGCCTGAAGGGGTTAAATGGCAATACTAAGCCCAGGTAGCCCCACCCCTTCAGACCATGAACATGCTCCTACTCGAGGAGCAGGTTAAATGGAGCTCAGAAGCCCAGGCAATGGGTGGTGGACAGGCTGTTAGGAGAGAGAAATCCTTCTAGAAAAAGCCAGGCAGAAGAGAGCGCCTAAGAGGGGACCACATGGCGGGTCAGGCCCTCAGGCAGAACCTTCTCTAATCACCCCCTTAGAGAACTCTCATATCTGGTAGGGCCATGCTTCTCTGGACTCCTTTGACTGTGAGGTGACTGTTTTGACTACAGGAACCATGCCACAAACTGAAGGGATCTATAGGTAGGAAATAGCCCAGGGAAGTAACTTAGACTCTCTTCAGGGAGGACCTGCTGGTGTCCCTTCCCACAGGCCCTGGGCTGGGACCCAGTGGAGAGGGAGGGCCTGGGTACCCTACCATACCCCCTTAAGGGATGAGGCCCAGATGTGGGTGGAAAGCTGAAAATCCCTGGCTTAAAGTCAGAAAAAGGTACAGCTACCACCCTGAAAGAGAGGCAATGTGACCAGAAGTCGGGTGCTCTAACCACTATGCTGCCCAGCCCTCCAAGCTCCCTATCACTACTTTATAATCCTAATAAAATCAAGGTACAGTTCAAGAAGTAAAGTTCTGTGAGCTGAGTCTGGCCCATAGTCATTAATATGAATGCACTCTTCAACACTTTTATTTTCTTTATAATGCTGCAATGGTACATTAATAATAATAATATTTCCTCATCGCTGATGTAAGTTGTAGTGTCCCATACAAAAATCTGCTTTGGGCTGTTGCAATGACATTAGCAGACCTGCTGAAAATGTTAGTGTGCATCAATTTAAAAAAATCCAGTTAGCCTCCTTTTGAGAATAATATCATACACTGCAGTGTAGAAAGCCATGCAGCTTCATGGAACTATAGCACTGAGAGAGACAATTCTTAACTGACATTTTCTTGTGAAGCTAACCTTTATGCTAAAACAGTTCTTCTGTTCATATCAGACAAGTACACCGAGACAGTCTCTCTGACAGATATTGCAACCTCCTGCACTATCTTTGGGGAACATATTGTTTTAAATTTCGGTACCACTCTGGGTCTGGGATGGTATGATTGTGTACTCACTCCCATTGTAAACATCTCCAGAGAGGGATCGCTGCCTGAGGAGGTTGACATATACTGGTTCAAACTGGGTTTCCAGAGATTAGGAAAATAAAGGGGCTTTGGGTTTAAAAAGGTGGCATTTAACTGACGTAGGGCCTTCTTTATGACTCAGCAAATGGACAGGATATTCTGTCCAAGGGCCACAATCCCTGTGAAAGGATTGGATGGGTGACCTCTGGTAAACTTTTAGCATGTGTATGGGACCTGCTATTGTTGTTTTTATATGGTTTCTCTGTAATGCTTTTGCCTTAAGCATGTTTGCTTAGTAGGAGCTGTGTGGTAACTTGTAACTGCTGGCAATACACTATTCATAGACCTGAGGGTATGTCTACACTACGAAATTAGGTCGATTTTATAGAAGTCTATTTTTAGAAACCGATTTTATACAGTCAATTGCGTATGTCCACACTAAGCACATTAAGTAGGCGGAGTGCCTCCTCACTACCATGGCTAGCATCAACTTACAGAGCGGTGCACTGTGGGTAGCTATCCCACAGTTCCCGCAGTCTCCACTGCCCACTGGAATTCTGGGTTAAGCCCCCAATACCTGATGGGGCAAAAACATTGTCGCGGGTGTTTTTGGGTACATGTCGTCAGCCCCCCACCCCCCCACTCCCTCTGTGAAAGCAACGGCAGACAATCGTTTTGCACCTTTTTTCCTGGGTTACCTGTGCAGACGCCATACGACGGCAAGCATGGAGCCCGCTCAGCTCACCGTCAGCGTACATCTCCTGGGTGCTGCTGGCAGATGCGGTACTGCATTGCTACACAGCAGCAGCTCCTTGCCTTCGCGGCAGATGGTGCAGTAGGACTGATAGCCGCTGTATGTCTCCTGGGTGCTCCTGGCAGACCTCGGTGAGGTCGATCAGGGGCGCCTGGACAGACATGGCTATCCTCCTCTTAGAGCACTAAATGGGAGCCAGAGACTCCAGGTCATTCTCTTCTTTAAGTTTTGTCTCATGGAGATTCAGTCCTGCCTGGAATATCATGCCAGCTGGAGGCTTCTGCCTCAGGCTGCTCTCCCAGCCGGCAGCACCACGCGGTCACACCTACTCTAGCCTACCCCTTGCTCCCATGGCTCATGAAGCCTGGACAGTAGTAAGGAGCAGTTCAACTATAGGCTGAGCAAGTGCCGAATGGTGGTAGATTGTGCCTTTGGACATTTAAAAGCTCGCTGGCACTGTTTGCTGACTAGGTCAGACTGCAGCGCAACCAATATTCCCATTGCTATTGCTGCTTGCTGTGCTCTCCATAATATCTGTGAGAGTAAGGGGGAGACGTTTATGGCAGGGGGTGGGAGGTTGAGGCAAATTGCCTGGCGTCCAATTTTGAGCAGCCAGACACCAGGGCGATTAGAAGAGCACAGCAAGGCGCGCTGCGTATCAGAGAGGCTTTGAAAACCAGTTTCATGACTGGCCAGGCTTCGGTGTGGCAGTTGTGCGTGTTTCTCCTTGATGCAAACCCGTCTCCTTTATTGATTTTAATTCCCTGTAAGCCTACCACCCTCCCCCCTTTGAAATAAAGTAACTATTGTTTTGAAACCAGGCATTCTTTCTTTATTAATTAAAAAAATGAGATAACGGACAAGGTGGGGTGGGGAAGGAGGGAAGGAGAAGGCCACGTTGCTTATTGTAGCCACACTAAAAATCAAACTGTTTGAATGAAAGCCTTCTGTTGCTTGGGCCATCCTCTGGAGTGGAGTGGCTGGGTGCCTGGACCCTCCCCTCACCCCCCCCCCCCCCCGTGTTCTTGGGCGTCCGGGTGAGGAGGCTATGGAACATGGGGAGGAGGATAGGCGGTTATACAGTGGATGCAGCGGGGGTCTGTGCTCTTGTTGGCTTTCCTGCAGCTCCAACAGATGCTTCATCATGTCCATTTGTTCCCCCAACAGACGTTTCATTATGTCCGTTTGCTCCCCCATTAGTCTCAGCATCGCATTCTGCCTCCACTCTTCGTGCTCACTTAATTCTTCCCTGGCCTCTGACACTGAATGCCTCCATGCATTAAGCTGTGCCCTATCAGTGCAGGAGGACTGCATGAGCTCGGAAAACATGTCATCGCGAGTGCATTTTTTTCGCCGTCTAATCTGTGATAACCTCAGGGACGGAGATGATAGGGGGAGCGTAGAAACATTCTGTGCTCTACGATTCTGGGGGGACTGCATGGTCACCTGTGCTGCTGAGTGCTGCTGACTTCTCCACGCTGACCAAACAGGAAATGAAAATCAAAAGTTCCCGGGGCTTTTCCTGTGTACCTGGCTAATTCATCGGAGTTCAAAGTGCTGTCCAGAGCGGTCACAGTGGAGCATTCTGGGATAGCTCCGGAGGCCAATACCATCGATTTGCATCTCCACTACCCCAAATTCGACCCAGCAAGGTTGATTTTAGTGCTACTCCCCTTGCCGGGGAGGAGTACAGAAGTCAATTTTAAGAGCCCTTTAGGTCAACGGAACAGGGTTGGTTGCGTGGACGCATTCATTTTAAAATCGACCTAACATGGCTAAATTCAACCTAACTCTGTAGTGTAGACCAGGGCTCAGAGAGAAAGCAAAGCACAGGCACTGTACTGTGGGCTAGGAATATTGCCGTGTAAGGCAGGGAGCAGTGCAGCCTTAAAACCCTGGTCAGGAGGGAGAGAGTTGATGGTGGGAAGCTCGAACCTTAATTGAGTGCCCTTGAGGCACCATAGAGGGGGAACATGGGTGCAGTTACCCTGCCATGGTGACAGCCTACCTTTGGCATCCTCCATTTGCAAACCAACAGAGATATTAATATGTCCCCAAAGACAGGCAACACAATGGATATGAGTGTTTCTGGGACCAACACACAATTCATTCTGGTGCTGTCTTGACAGTACCAAATCTCTTCTGCAGAATAATTTAGCCACCAGGAAACTGCATAGTTCACCAGCCACTTACAGCCATAAGCAGCATAATAATTTAATGTCTGCTGAACTGAAGATGTCCTTTTCCTTGATAGGGTGGGAGAGGCGGGAAGAAGGAAAAAGCAACAGAAAGAAGGCTGCCATGGGAAAGCAGTCTCTGATAGCTTTCTTTTGCCTGCTATTAGTTATTTGCATTTCTGTATCATTCATCGCCAGTCCTGCACCTTGCATTTGATGTCTAGGGGAAACTATTTATTTTGCTTTCTGAGGCAGGTGTAGTCAAATGTATTTGATATCTGTGCAGCCAAGTGAGTCAACTCTAAATGTATTTTTATCAAATGCAATTGAGAATTCCTTAGATTCTTAAGGACTCTCACTTATGGTCTTTCAATTTCCTGCCTTTTCTTCCCTCCCCACTTGTGTATTTTCATGTTTTAGTCATTTTCCATCATACATGAATGTGCCTGCTCATTCTAACTGCTGCCACCATTTACAGGGTTGATATGTATTTCTTATTTTCTTTAGGAAATTGTTTACTGCAAAGACATGAAGCTTGGAAGCTATTTGTCAGCCCTGTATGCAAAAAAAAAAAAAAAAACCTGGAACGGGAGAGTGTTTAACTCACTCATTGCTGTGCTCTTCCCTCCCATTGCTTATCCTGATGTTGCAATTTGCAATGGACATTCACTAGAATTAATAAATGGGAAATCATGAAGCGCTGGAGCTGCACACCTGCTGGGCACACCTGGTATATAATATATAATTTCTCAGTGAAGTAGCTAGGGAATTCCTATGGATTAGTGAAGGTACTTACATAAATCTACCTCACCAAGCCATGAGATGATGGTCACTTAATTAAACTGACGATGAATGAATTTAGACCAAATGGAAGGAAATGCTGTTTCATATAGTGTGTAACCAGCCTGTGAATTTTACAGCTGCAGGAGGGCAGAGAGTCAGCTATTAAAGCAAGCTTTAAAAAGGTGGGATCATTTTATGACCAATAATATTTTTAGTTGTGCATGTTAAGTTGATCTTATGCTTTGGTGCATGAGCTGATCACCTTGTGGGGCTTAGGAAGTGGTTTTCTCTCCACTGCCCCAAATAAAACATTGCATAATATGGCTAGAGCTATTTATTATGGCCTGTGTTTGCCTTCCTCTGAAGCACCAAGTATTGGCCAGAACTTGTGGAAGAGCATTAGACTGCTGGACCACTAGTCTCACCTGGCAAATCCTGCAATCCTATGGGAAAGTAGCAAACTAGATTATTTGATTACAAGAGCCAACAATTACAATTTTGTTAACCTTCAGAGGGAATTTACATGGGGAAGAGGAGGCTGGAAGAAAGAAACAAAATATCCAATATTAGAAATGGCTGTTTACTTAAACACTGAGAGCCCAAATGCCATTCCTTTTACTCCAGTTTACTAAAAAGAACCCAAACAAATCCCTTCCTGACCAGCTGTAGTTACAGGTAATTAAAATGGCCCTCATTTTATAGGTTGTCTTCCTATCTTTTTTCTCGGGGGGGAGGGAATGGGGGCTCTCTAGCTCAATAATGGGCTGTTTTGTTAACTTTCAAACTCTCCATATCATTACATTAACTTGAAAACTTGCGTACTGTCTATATTTGAGAAAAATAGTAATTAAGTAAATCTATCAGTTATTCTAGTGGGTCCCATCGATATAAATGGGAGGGTGGTGGGTTTTTTTTTTTTTTTTTTTTTGCCATTTACTTCAGTGAGAACAGGTTCAAGCACTACAAGCCTGATCCAACTTGCATTGAAGTCAGTGGAACTCTTTTCACTGACCTCAATGCCAGTTAGGTCAGGCTATGTGTGTTATACCACATCACAACCCAACAACCTTAATTCTGCCCCAAAATGAATACTATTCTTGTTGGTTTATAAGGAAATATATAATGCTTTATCCTTGAGAATAATTTGCTTATTATAGGGTGAGTGCAAGATTTATGACATCTTTAGCTATTCATTTCCTTTCTTTTAAGTGTCTGAGTTTTGCAAAAGATGTGATACATTGTTGTCACTTAGTAACCTTAATAGGTTTTTGATACAAAGCTTTTGTTTTCGTAACTTATAAACATACATCTAGCCTGGCACTTTATACATATATACATATTTTGTGCATAGATTTTGATTTTTGGCATAAGGTAATAGATGTAAATGAGAACCTGTACAACTGCAGTCAACAGACTATTATCTGGAATTAGATAGGATTTACTTAACCTGAAATCTCATTAGCATTTACATGAGTTAAGCATTTTTAAAAACAGAACCCTTATAATAATCACTTCAGATTCTACGCATAGCTAAATTATTTAAATATATTCCCCTTTGTGGGTTTCAAGGTCACAGTGAAATGATAACCATTCCTTTTTCACTGCTATGGTAAAAAAGGGTCAGCAACTAACTTCTGTTAGGTGGCTCTAAATGACCACCCGAACACATAACCACATGGCTCTAAATGATTGCCACATAAAGAATTACGTAAAGCAAGTAATAAAATGAAAAGTCAATATCCTAATTTCTTCCAAGTTGGCTAAAGGCATTTAAAATGCATTATTTGTGTCATTTCCTTAAGACATAGTGTCAGGGTTCCCTCCCCACTCTGAACTCTAGGGTACAGATGTGGGGATCTGCATGAAAGACCCCCTAAGCTTATTTCTACCAGTTTAGGTTAAAAACTTCCCCAAGGCACAAATCCTTTCCTTGTCCTTGGATGGTATTGCTGCCACCACCAAGTGATTTAGACCAAGATTCAGGAAAAGGACCACTTGGAGTCCCTATTTCCCCAAAATATCCCCCCAATCTCCTTCACCCCCTTTCCTGGGGAGGCTAGAGAATAATATCCCAACCAATAGGTTAACCAAGTGAGCACAGACCAGACCCTTGGGTTTTTAGGACACTAAAAACCAATCAGGTTCTTAAAAGAAGAACTTTATTATAAAGGAAAAAGTAAAAGAAGGACCTCTGTAAAATCAGGATGGAAGGTAATTTTACAGGGTAATAAAAAGATTCAAAACACAGAGGATTCCCCTCTAGGCTCAACTTTAAAGTTACAAAAAACAGGAATAAACCTCCCTCTTAGCATAGGGAAAATTCACAAGCTAAAACAAAAGATAATCTAACGCATTTCCTTGCTTTGCTTACAATTTTTGTAACCTTATATGTTTATTTCGGGTAGGGTTTTAGGAGATGTTTTTTCCCTGCCCTGGTCCCTCTCTGGCCGAGAGAGAACAACAAGGAGACCACAAACAAAACCTTCCCCCACAGATTTGAAAGTATCTTCTTCCCTTATTGGTTCTTTTGGTCAGGTGCCAACCAGGTTATTTGAACTTCTTAACCCCTTACAGGTAAAGGAGGGATTTTATGTTACCCTTAGCTGTATGCTTATGACACATAGTAATAGTGCAATTATTAAAAGCACACTAGCAAAACTGACATGTTTTATTCTAAAATAATATTTAAGCAGAAATAAGTGTCACCTTGGCTAAGCCTGCTTAATGCAGCATATAAGAGAAGTACTCATCTTGCTCTCACTCTACCAGCTCTTTTTTCCCCTCTGACAACACTCACAGGCTACCTCATGACTGCAATGCTGAAAATAGAGTGATACCACAAAACTCCAGATTCCTCATATTCCCAATTTTGGACATGTTCGGTAATGTTGGGTGTAGGTGGAATTCTGTCTGGTAGTTTAAGCCACACACATGAAATGAATTTCTTTTTAGTGTCCAAGCAATCTTGTCTATTTTACTTTGAAGTATATAGTTTCTGCTGCTCCCCAAATTCAAATCTAGCCAACACTGGGACAGTACACTCATCTGGAGATGTGTCAATTTTGGTTGTCTCACATTAAGAATTATATCATAGTGTTAGGGTTTAGAAGTACAAAAAGATGCCTAGAGACATTCAGGTTGTACATCCATTGAGAAACTGCAAATAGTAGGATCATTTAACAAGGAAAGGGGAGGAGTTATTGAGCTTCTTGCATTACAGAAAACCTAGACAGACACAGGGAGAGATCATCCACTCTACTAAGCCTCTGTATGCTTCTGTAGTGGCATACAGGGGCTGTAAAAGTTCCTTAGCTGTTCCGAGAGGAATTCCCCTGGTACAGGCACCATATAGGACAACCTATGAGCTTCTCACAAGCCCTGCTGTAGGAGGTGTACTGGGGGTTGGTGTCTGGGGTAGGGGTGGGTGGAGCTGTAGCACTATGGCCATTTTGGGTAGCTTTGGTTTTCAGGGCTGCTTATATGCAGCCCAAACCAAGGCCTCATATCTTAGAGCAGATCCCTAGGCTGCCTGTGTTACACTGGAGGCTGTTTCTTGCCCTGACCAGCCCAGAATAATGAGGACACCTGCTCTTGGGCTGTATCTGTGTGTGCTGTGCCTGCAGGAGATGCAGCACACTATCACCCACAGTGTCTGCTTGAAAGATCTTAAAAATCTAAGGGCCAAATTATGCTAACCTAATTCAATATGATTACTACCTTACTGCACAACTATTATTTATTTGTATTGCCATAATGCCTAAAAGTCCTAGCCATGGACCAGGACCTCACTGTGTTAGGCGCCATGCAACAACACAATGAAATGATGGTCTCCACCCAAAGAACTTACAATCTAAGTATAAGGCAAGAGACAACAAATGCATTCAGACAGATGGGGGAGTACAAGGAAACAGTGGGAAAATATTGGTCAGCACACCACGCAATACTCTCTGCACATCAGCAATCTAACCCAGTGTTTCCCAAATGATGGGTCCTTACCTTGAAAGTGAAGACAACAGTGTATGTATGCTGTGACAGAGAAGGGGGAGCGATGGGAGGGATGCAAACAGAGGAATCAAAGTGATGGGCTAGGAAATCAATCTTTGCAGCAGCATTTTGAATGGGTATGAGTGGGGCAAGATTGCATTTGTCCAGGTCAGAGAAATTGATGTTGCAGAAAAGTAATCAAGACACGAGATGATGAGGGTTTTAGCTGTGTGGATGGATTGGAAAGGCTGTATTTTAGAAAGGTTATGCAGAAGGAATCTGGAAGATGTAGACTTAATCTGAATGTGGGAAGAGAAGTCCATGTTGAAGGTGGTGCACAGGTTACTACAGGCCCAAGCGACAAGCAGTCTGGTGCTCTTGTCCATGGTGATTGAGAAAGAGATGAGGTGGGTTGTAGGAGGAAGAATTAAGAGCTCTGGCCATACTGATATTGAGCAGATTGCTAAACATCCATGAGAAGATGTCAGAGAAACAGACTGAAATTTTAGTCCAGACAGAAGGAGACCGGTCTGGAGTAGATAGGTAGATCTGTGAATCATCAGCATAGAGATGATAGATCAAGTTGTGTTGTGGATGATTATACCCAGAGTCAAGGTGTAGCGGGAGAAGAGAAGGGGACCAAGGAAAGAGCCCTGTGGATCTCCTACAGAAAATTGTGTGGGAGGGAGGAGGATTCTCTGAAGGACATGCTGAAGGAGTGATGAGAGGAGGTAGGATGAGAACTAGGAGGGTACAGTCATGGAAGCCAAGGGAGAACAAGGTTTCAAGAAGACCATGGTAGATTGTGTTGAAAGAATCTGACAGGTCAAGAAGGATGAGGATGGCATACTGGTTCTGAGCCTTGGCTAGGAAGAGATCATTAGAGACTTTGGGAAGAGCAGTTTCAGTGGGGTGCTGCAGGTGGAATCTGGGTTGGAGAGGACCTAGCTGGAACTGGAAGAGGGGAACTCTAGAAAGCAATTGCAAACAGCATGTTCAATGAGTTTATAGCTGAAAGGGAGAAGAGTGATGGGGTGGCAAGTGGAGTCAAGGGTGGGCTTTTGAAGATGGAAGACACTAAAGCATGCTTTTATCGTGTGTACAGTGGATCAGAAAAATTCTGACCAACCTTTCTATTTTTGTTGTCAAACTTCGCTGATTTGGCAAAAGAAACCGTTTCATAGAGACTGCTCAGTTTCACCCAAGGTTGTAATCTGCCTGCCAGGCAGGATTCTGCCAGCACGAGATTCCAGGGTCTACAGCTCCAGGGCAGCCTGCCAGGCAGACTGACTTAGGCTGGGCTAGATGGACCTTTGGTCTAACCTAGTATGGTCGTTCTTATGTTCTTCTGATGTCCAGGGTCCACAGTTCAGGCTGATCCCAAGCTAGGGCTCTATTCCCTTTCCTGGAGAATTATGAAAATTGGTTTCCGTTCAATTCAGAATGAAAAACAAAAATTTTGAAAGTCTCCTTGAAATGGAATGATCTTTCTCCTCCCAGCTCGAATTGTAAGGGGAGAGAGCCAGAGGAGAGAGAGAGGTAAAGAAGAAGAGTAAGGGAGGGCATGAGAGTGGGCATGAGGGACATCAGGAGATGGGTTGGAATGGGGTGACTGGGGCAAGCAGAGGAGTTAGATGAGGAGTGCAAATGTGAAACTTCTGCATTTGTGACAGTGGAGCAAGAGGAGAGAGTTTTAGTGGGGGAAAGGAAGGGAAGCTGAGGGCAAGAGTTAATCCCTGTGAAAGTTATGGGACTAACTGTGGGGTAAGGTACATCTCGGTATGTCTAAGGGTAGTACACACTGGTCCTAATCTTGAAACGAGACATTAGGACCATGCTGACATGGAGTAGTACATGAATCCATGCGTAGACCCATTGAATCAATGGTATTTTTTACAGAGTGTGTAAGGGTGGCACAGTCTAGTCCTAAAATCCCAATTCATCAATGCACTCAGTCATGTCTGTAACTTTAAACATGTGACTTCAGCAGGAGTACTCATAAGCTTAAAGTTAAACAAGTGCTTCAGGCCTTTTTCTGAATTGGGGCCAGGGTGAGGCAGGGACAGGATGAGAGGATGAGTGCCATAGCAATATTATCCATGGTTACTTAGTTTAGGAATGTGCACATCTGGGCATTTTGTTTGTAGTATATAACAAAAGAAGATTTAGAGATAGGAGAATAAAAACCAATGTGTATTTGTGGTCACCATTGTAAAATAAATGAAGATTTAGGGGAGATTTAAATGAGGAGAGACAGAGGATAGAGCACTAGCCTGGGACTCAGGAGACCTCGGTTCTGTTCCTGGCTCCATCACTGACTTGCTGGATGACCTTGGCAAGGTCATGTCAGCTCCGTGCCTCAGTTTCCCCATCTGTAAAATGGAGATAATGATACCTCCCTCCCTTTGTAAAGAGCTTTGAGATCTACTGCTGAAAATGGCCATATAAGAACTAGGTGTTGATTTGTCATTACTCTAAATGATGAATAAAGAGGACAGGTGAAATGGATCTGCTCTTTCTTTTTACCAACTCCCATAATAAGAGAAGGGATCACTTAGTGAAATGAACAAGTGGAGTATTTATTTTAAAATGCAGTGTTTTACAGTTTTATTTTACATAATACCTTCAGTATAAAGTTTATTTCATAATGCTTTACAGAGTTCAATGTTGCAATTACAGGGCTAACTAGCAGAAGGAGAAAGAAATTGGAAAGGCAGGCATTGGGAATGGGTTGCTCTTGAGGTTGGCAATGAGATGGAATGTTGTTGATGAATGGAAGAGATACAGAAAGGCTATTCCAGACATGAGATGTAGAGGAGAAGGCTCTTTTAACCGCAGTTCTGTAGAAAAGGACAGAGAACAGGTAAGGATTGGAGGACAGAGAGAGAGAGAAGATAAATTAAGTTCAGGGATATTTTTTTTAAAGTAGGCTAGAGCCTTAGTGTAAATCTCTAATTTACATCACCTGAGGACCTGGCCGCAAAAGTTCAGTTTTGTCCTGAATCCTGTAATGAATGGGGAAACAATGGGAATTGCATGAGAGTGAGCTTGTTAAGGCTTCACTTCTTTGTATGTTTGCGAGGTGATAAATTGACATTCTTCATATGCCAGAGCCCAGAGACCTGGAAGCTGAGGATGCCATAGAGAAGGGAGTTTCAGTAACTAAGGTGAGAGGAGATTAATGTCAAGGTGAGGAATGCAGCAGGGAAAAGGCAAATTAAAAGAAACACACGTTTATGCAGCAGTCTGTGCTGTGGAGCTCACTGCTAAGGTCACTTAGTCACATTCTGCCACGGGATTTTAAAATATGCTAAATAATTTGATGGCACCTGGTAATGCAATACAATAACAAAGGTGATCAGATCTCATGCTTCAGGGCATAAACTGCTCATCCAGAGAATTCAAGGACACATCTTTCCTTCAATCCATCTCCCTAGCACAGCATTACAAACCTTGTACACAACATTGTAGCAGTAGCTTTTAGCCTTCTCCTCTAGCTGCATGTTTTAACCTCTGCCATACCAAACAGATTAATTGTGTGATCTGGTATGACAAATCCCATATTACCCTCTTGCTTTTAAAAATCAGTCTAAGGTTCTGCATTCAATTAATTTGTAACATAAGTAGAATTTCCAATGAAAAATAGTGAGCGACTACACAGGATGCAGAAGTAGAAGACCCATAGATTGTGTCAGAAAAAAGATTAGCATGTATGAGATGTAGGACTAGAGGGATTTTTCAAGTTTTAGTTCAAGATGCACAACGTTAAATGAATATTCTTGTGGAGGGAATAGTGATTAGTTGTTTCACTGTATTATATTACCAAGGGCTCCACAGTTCCCTCAAATTAATAATAAGTGCACTGAAGAGCTCAAACCACACAAACAATTAAGGGTTGATGAAATTCAGGTAAAGAAAGTGCCCTATGATTCAATCAGGCAAAATTAATAGCAGGTTAGGAAATCTTGGGTGTTGCATTGCTCATGAATTTAATGAGTATTCCTCATCTATTGACAGATAGGTAAGTGACAGAACATAAAATAGCAGCAGATTATTGGGATTCTAATTGGGGAATTCAGATAAATTCTCCCCCCACTTAAGAGAAGAAAAATGTGTGTAGCACTTAAGTGCCTCTCTTTCAAGGTGACACTTCAATCTACAAGGCATGCTGCTTATATCTATAAAATACCTCCATATTGGTTATAGTTGTACAAATGCTAGATAGGACTAATACAAGTAGATGCAATAGTTTTATATACTGGCTATGATTTGTGGAAGGCCTTATCAAGTTGTCTTATAAGTTTCTTGAATTGCTGACAGAACAACATCTATAATTTTACTTACTCCACCCCTCAGACCACTGGTATTTCCCAAATGACTAGCTAATGAATTCTTAGGGGTGCATGTGTTTGAAAATAATCCACCTTTCCTATACAAACCAGGAAGGGGACTATCAAAATAGCATCCCCTTCATCCTCTATTCTGGCATAGAAAGGAGTAGAAAGGAAGTGGACCCCTGCTGTAGGGATGAGAAGAATTCTGAAGATAGAGCCCCCATGGGTGATTGCATTAGCAGCTTATCTCTATTGCAACATTTTCCAAAATGAAAAGATTTGATTTTTTTGAGTCAACACAACTTTTTGTTTAGATAATTTAGTAAATTTAGATTAAAATGGGTTTTAAAAGGTCAAAGTCAAAGCAAAACATTTAGAAATGATCAAAATGGTTAGTTTTTCCAGTGACCCAAAGCAGGGAGAAAAAAAAGTTTGTCAGTTCACAAAAAAATATTGAGACTTCATTTATTAGTCAATTTGATTGGTCATTTGCCCAGATGACTAAGACCTCTATTCAGCAAAGCACTCAAGCATGCATGTAACTTTAAATATACAAGTAGTCTTATTAACTATGGGAACACACTTAAAGAAACATGTGCATGTATGCCCTTTGATGGACTGGAGTTTGATGTAGCATTCCCAAGAGAAAGGGCAATGACCTAAATCAATTTTAGATGCCTCTGTTCATAAAATAATCTTACCCATAATTGCAAAGAGAAGGCAGTAACATGCTTATGAAGATCAACATTTCTTATTTTAACTAGGTGACAATAGTACCATCTGATCAGCCAAGACAGACTAATTATCTGTGCAGATGGAAAGAGCTTGTGTCTATGGACTCTAAGTGATGATGAAAGGTCCTCAGATTATAAATTATCATAATATTTTCTTTCTGAAATTGATAATGTTCTTGGATAAATATAATCTTCTAACTATGAATTAGACTGTTTGTTTTCATAATGGGGTATAGGACTGCCACATTATCTGTGATTTAAGCATGCTTTCATCTTCTAAAACTTATTTTGTTTAAATCTATATTTTAATTTTAAAGGAGCTCTATACATCAAGCACAAGGGACCATGGAAAAGAGATGAGAAGATTAATTCTAATAAATGTGTGGGGAATCTGGGACTTTCTTGCTTCTTGTGTGTATTCTTTCCCCCACCTAGAACCATGCTCAGCTCTTCTCAGGAAGAGATGGTTTTTATATCTCCTAAATGGCACATGGATGATATGAGCACATGTCCTATGGAACGAGACAAATTGGGGGCAGATCCTCAGCTGGTGCAAATTGTCATACCTCCTTTGCCTTCTGTTGACTTCATTGGAACAATGACAAACTGTACCAGATGAAGATCTGCCTGAAGGAACTGGTTTCATACAGCAATACGGAATATGTTGCATCTACAGTCCTGGGGTTTTTTAAGTTAAATCTTAAGGCCTTTGCTTCTGAGTAGAAATTAAAGCAGCGCAATTCACTACAATAGGGACGCTACTTATTTGCATTGATATTTTCAGATTGCATAACTATTTGATCAATTTCATATGTATTTTCAGATATCAGAAATATTTACAATAGCCATAACCTTATTTGTCACTGGAAAGAAATACTGCACTTAACAGTTCATCTGGGAATCCTTGTTGCAAGTTAGCCTGATGGGTTTGTCATCATTGTGCATAAAGTGTGCAAACTGAAGCCCTAATCCTTCAAAGACACACAAGCATGCTTTAATTTATGCAATGTGAGTGGTCCAATGGGATTGTTCTCATTGCATAAACTAAAGACAAGCATATGTTCCTGCAGGAAGAGGGCCTGAGGTGGTTTTGGTTAGGGTTCATGTAAATCTTTTCTCCTATGCCGCTTCAATTGGATTGACAGCCCTTAAACTTCTTATTACATAAAACACCAACAAAAACAACAATATTCAAAGTGAAATTCAAAAGAAAGTGCCAGATTTCAGCTGTCTTCTGCGTTGCATGTGGCCTCCACTGGGTCCCTAATTTGGTCCAGGTTTGCTTGAAATTCAGCCACAGTTCATGTAAATCTCAAACCTGTCCCACATCTTAGATTTGTAATGAAACTCATAAACAGCTGAAAAATGTCAAACATTTGGGGTTCTGTTATTAAAGTTTCACCCAACTCCAGCTCTGACTGAGAAATGAAAATTGGATGAATGTGAAATGAGGACTATTGAATCTAGCTTGACTGTTTGGAAAAACAATACATAGCTATCACAAAATACTTCATTTAAATGCCAAAGAGCAGAACTGAAAACAAAACATAACTTAAACTCTTGAAATATGCCATTGCCTAATTTAGAATAGGGGAAAAAAGGGAAAAAGAAGCCCTAAAACAAATACCGCCCCCACTGTATAGTGATCAGTGTACAGTAACCAATCTTAAACTTACCAGGCAAAACTAACCCAATTTTTTTGGCTTCACATGTTGCCATGCTATTTTCTCAAAAACTGGGCTTCAGGGGGCCATTCAAATCAACTGTTCCATCTATCTGTCTTGCTGTGTGGCATTCTGTTAACACTAACACATCCCACAAACATGATCCTTCTATCTTATCCATGGGCATTCCATTGTAAGTCTGTCTACAGTAGGAACATTTTCTAACTGGTTAGAACTGTAGCGTGGACTTGGATTAAAGGGGCCTGACACATTTTAACTAAACTGATTACAAAATGAGTAAAGTCACCTTAAACTACCCAAATCAGGTCTACCCTATAGGACAGCTTCTGCGGTGGTTTAATAGCTCCATTGAAGTCAATCCATATCTTCAATATCGTTGAAATTAGTGCATCTATGACAATTTATACCATATGAGGTTCTGTCCATGTAGCTCTAACGGAAAGGAATCAAAGGCTCTTTCATGGGCCAAACATGAACAAGTAGGTACTTAAAAAGCCAGTTTGAAACTTGTATGCAGTGTCATTGTAGCCATGTTGGTCCCAGGGTATTAGAGAGATAAGGTGGGTGAGGTAATATCTTTTATTGGACAAAATTCTGCTGGTGAGAGAGAGAAGCTTTCAGGCTACATAGAGCTGCTCTTCATGTCTAGGAAAAGGGAGATAGGTAGGTTAATTGTAGTAATAAGTAATAAATCCAGTGTCTTAATTAAAGCTGTGATTTTTAGTGTCTAGAAAAGTTATGAACTTAAGCTTTAACAGTCTGTAACCCACTTGTCCCCCTTTTTGTCCTATGATTACAGGGGTGTTAATAGGCCACTTCATCTTGAATGGTTCCTTAGAATATGTGCTAACTTCTTATGCTAAACTATCTGTTCACCCTTTTATTTAGCTGTGACACTCTGGGTATGTCTGCATTGCAATTAGACACCCATAGCTGGCCTGTGCCAGCTGACTCAGCCTTGCGAGGTTCAGGCTAATTGCAGTATAGATTTTCGGGCTTGGGCTGGAGTTAGGGTTGCCAATTTTGATTGGACATATTCCTGGAGGTTTCATCACATGACATAATTTTTAATTAAAGATTAATCTTTAATTCCTGAAGACTCCAGGACAATTCTGGAGATTTGGCATCCCTAAATAAGCCTGGAGGCTGAGCTCTGGGACCCTCCCACCTCACAAAGTCCTAGAGCCCGGGCATCAGCCCAAGTGTCTGATTGGTGATCCCTCAATTTGAGGATGATCTCTACCATGGCTTTACATATGGGTTCTGAGATGGCTCAGGAGACCGATCCTGGAACCACAGATCCGCCTGCAGTAGGTACAGACATTTCCTGGCAGGTCAGCTGCCTGCTGGGAGAAAGTCATTTCTTTTTCATTCTTTCTCTCTCTCTTTTCAGCTTCGAGGGCAAGGCGCTTCTCCTTGAAGCGAGCCACTGCCTGATGAAGGATATGGTTGCTTGGTGGCTTGCTCCTCCCAGCTTGTGATGTCCACCTCAGTTTTCTTAAGATACACTTTCAGTATGTCTTTGTAGCGTTTCCTCTGACCACCACAGGATCTCTGACCACAGGTGAGCTGAGAGTAGAGGACTTGTTTTGGGAGGCGAGAGTCTGGCATTCACACACAATGTCCAGCCCAGCAAAGTTGGTGCATGAGGATCATTGCTTCAATGCTGGTGACATTGGCTTCAGCAGGGATGCTGGCGTTAGTGCAGCGATCTTGCCACTAGACACGAAGGATCTTCTGGAGGCATCGTTGGTGATACCTCTCCAAACTCTTGAGGTGCTGTCAACAGGTCATCCAGGTTTCGCATCCATAGAGGAGTGTAGGAATAACAATCGTCTTATAGACCTGGATATTATAGACTGCCATAATCCGTAATGCCGTGTCCCGCTGTAGGTTGCGGTCCATGAAAACGCCTAGGAGAAATATCCCAAAGGAAGCCCTTCTGCACTGGATCCTGTGCTGGACCTCACTGTCGATATTTGCATTTTGAGAAATTTGGCTACAGAGGTAGCAAAAGTGCTCAACTGTCTCCAAAATATGACCCTCAATGGTGATTTGTGGTGGGTCACGTGCAAGGCTTGAAGCAGGTTGATAGAGCACTTTACTCTTCTCACTATTGAGTGAGAGTCCTAGGCTTCAATAAGCTTGTGCAAGTATGGACTGAAGGTCATTCTCAGTGTGCACGAGGATGACACAATCATCAGCATACTGAAGATCAGTAATGGATGCCCTGAAGACTTTACACTTTGAGTGGA
Organism: Emys orbicularis; assembly: GCF_028017835.1. Classification (NCBI taxonomy): domain Eukaryota; kingdom Metazoa; phylum Chordata; order Testudines; family Emydidae; genus Emys; species Emys orbicularis. Next base: position 88,446,719 of record NC_088690.1, read on the forward strand.
GATGTCCTAGATTCAAGAGCCGCCCATCCATTCTATATTGAATGTCAACTCCATTGGAGAGGTGATCTTTAACGAGGACCAAAATGACTGCTAAATAGATGGAAAACAGGGTTGGGGCAATAATGCCTCCTTGTTTAACCCCAGTTTTGATTAAACAAGCTGGAGCTTTCTTACCAGCCCTTCACCTCCAAACTTGTTGACTTCAGCTGGAATGCCATCTGGCCCTGCTGCCTTGTTGTTGTTAGTTTGCATAATGGCTCATGTAACTTCTTTGAGGGTGGGGGGTGTCAGCAAGAGATTCTCTTTCATGTAGTTGAGGTATAGATTTGATAGTGGCATCAGAGACAGTTGACTCATGGTTCAGGAGTAACTCAAAATGCTCCTTCCATCTGGCTTTGATGGCTTTGCTGTCCTTAAAATATGTTGGCCCATCTTGGGCTCGGAGTGGTGTGGGTCCATGGGAGCATGGATTGTAAATTCCCCTTATTCCCTGAAAGAAGCTCCTCATGTCATGTGTATCATCATAAAGCTCAATCTCCTTTGCATTTTCTTGCCACCACTTATTTTTGATGTCACGGATTTTCCTTTGGGCTTCAGTCTTGAGTTGCTTATATGACTCTTTCTTCTGTTGCTGTGATATGTCGTTTTGCCACATGCGATGAGCTTTTCTTTTCTGGATGAGCAGGCTCTGAATCTCAGCATTGTTCTCATCAAACCAATGGACTCAGCAAATGCCGAGAGAATGGCAGTCTTTAATCCCTTCCAGAAATTTTCATTATCATCATCAGCTGTAGGCAGAGTGGCAAACTTCTCTTAGAGACACTGCTGAAGTTTCTCTTGAGTCACTATATCTTTAAGTGACTTGACGTTGAATTTCTTCCGTACTGATTTTGCCTGCTTGTGATGCCTTGAGGCAATCTGGAAATTCATGATTGATCTAACATTGCGATGGTCTGTCCAACAGTCATCTGTTCCATGCATGGCCCTTGTGATGCGGACATCCTTCCGATTTCAAGCTCTAACAAAAAAATAGTCAAGAAGGTGCCAATGCCTGGAGCGAGGGTGTCTTCAGGTGATCTTATACTTCTCACTTTGTCTAAAGAGGGCATTCATGATGACCAGGCCACGTTCTATGCATTTGCTCAGGAGGAGGATGCCATTAGAGTTAGACTTTCCTAGTCCTTCTTTTCCGATAGTGCCATTCCAGAGATCTGACTGCCACCCGACTCTAGCGTTAAAATCTCCAAGGAGAATGATCTTGTCCTCCTTGGGAATGTTGGTCAAGACTCTGTCAAGATCTATATAGAATTGTTCCTTGATATCCTCAATAGAATCAAGCATTGGGGCATACGCACTGATTACAGCAGCAGCCTGGTTGTTGCTGAGCTCAAGATGAAGAGTCATAAGATGTTCATTGATTCCTACAGGAAATTCTGTAAGCTGACTGACAAACTTATTCCTAATTGCAAAACCGACACCATGAATGTGCCTGTCCTCTGCAGATTTTTCTTTCCAGAAAAAAGGTGTAGCCTCCACTTTCTTCTCTCAGTTGACCTTCATCTTGGCACCTTGTCTCACTCAGGGCTGCGACGTTGATGTTATATCTCACAAGTTCCATGGCGACGATAGCAGTTCTTCTTTCCAGCTGTACATTATCTTTGTTATCCAGCAGAGTGCGAACATTCCATGTAGCAAAAGTCACTGTCTTTTTATAGCTTCAACCGCAGGCAGAGTGATCCCATTGGATGTGGTAATCCAACCAGGAATGTATGAGTGTCTACAATGCAACTAACAGTCCCTTAGCCCAAATCCCATGAGCCCAAGTCAACTGGCGCAGGCCAGCTGCAGGTGTCTAACTACAGTGTAGACATACCCTCTGAGTATCTTTCCCAGACCTGAGAAAGAGCTCCGTGTAGCTCAAAAGCATGTCTCTCTCACCAGCAGAAGTTGGTCCAGTAAAAGTTATTACTGCACCCAGTTTGAAACTTGAAATTTCACCATGTACAATTGTATTAATTTTTTTTCAAAAACATCCAGATAGTTTAAAAAGAAAGGAGAGAAAAAATACTTCAAGTTCAGCTTTGACCACATTTCCGCTTACATTTAAAAATGCCAGGAAACACTGGATTTTCAAGAAAGCTCAGCAGATTTGTAAAATGGAATATTTTGCTTATCTTGAATTTTGGAAAGAATATTTCAGAGTGCGCTAGTAATACACAGCCTGTGTGCTAATGTACATCAGTGGTTCACTGAACTCTGCCTTTGGGGAATAAATTAAGGTTTAATTGAAGAGAGGTAGTCTCCACCATGGTTTTGGATAATTGGGAATGTATAGGTTTTTCTTAGCATATTTATAATTACAAATAAGGCAATTAAGATGCAAAATAAATTACTAGTCATTTGACTGCAGTTCACCATACCAAAAATGAAGTTTTAAAAAATCTGACATTTTAAAATTGCTTGGATTCTGATTTAAATATTAGAACAAAAAACAACAAAATAAATGATGGTATCCTTGAAACTACCATTTTAAGCTGTACAATAAAAAAGCTCACATTGTAGCATGATGGGATTTTTCATTCAAAATATAAATCACAATTAAAGTAAACATTTAGTGGGGTTTTTTTTGCTTTAAAATGTATAATATAAAATGATCTACTTATGGATTCAATTGATGGAATTGCCAAACCTTTTTCATATAAAGTAACACTCATTCAGGCATTCTCTTGGCAGTTTGTTTTATCAGCACTGAAATGTTGCTATAGCAACACCCATTTGGATGCTGAACAAAGTAACAAACCGTAATTCCGATGCCTGCTTCTGTAAAGTTGCACCCTGCTTGGAAAGCTCTAACAATCCATCTATTTGTCTGTATATTTGCAATGTATCCATTACAGTGAGATCTGGGCATCAGCAAAATAATGTAAGGGGTAAAAGTGAATATGATCATTATTACTTAGTTTTTATCAGGGCAGATTGGTGGGGATGATGAAGTTGGATGTAATCAGTTAAATTTTCAGAAAAGGTTTCTAGGTGTTTGTCACAGGTCACTTTTCTAGGAATCCTAAGTGCTACTGTAATGTAAATAATAAATGCTGCTGTGATCTAACCCTGTCTGCATTCTCTTTGTTTTTGCAACGGCTACCTATTTCTGTGTGTGAGACAATCTGTTTGCAGTGTTGTTGTAGCTGTGTTGGTCCCAGGATATTAGAGAGACAAAGGTGGGTGAGGTAATATCTTTTATTGGACCAACTTCTGTTGGTGAGAGGGATGAGCTTTTGAGCTCCACACAGCTTTTCTTCAGGCCTGGGAAACTAACTCAGTGTATCACTGCTAAATACAAGGTGGAACAGATTGTTTAGCATAACTATTAAACCCATTCGTCTGTTAGTTTCCAAGACCTGAAGAAGAGCTGTGTGTAAGCTTGAAACCTTGTCTGTGTCACCAAGAGAAGTTGGTCTAATAAAAGATATTACCTAACACACCTTGTCCCTCTGAGACAATCTGTGCAATTCAACAAGAACCATGGCCCTATAGTAGTCTCCAGCAGGTTGTGTGGCACTATTAAACTTCTTGCTGAAGTCTTGCTTTATGGCATGTAACTGCAAATTCTAACATTTTAGCCAGTGTAGGTATTGGATTCAGACCAACCAATGAAATGCTAGCATGCACAATTGTTACCAGATTTGCCCGTTACTTTGGGGTACGCTCATTTATTAGGGTTACTCTTGGGGGGGGGTGTTCTGTAATTCTATCAATGTACTGTTGTGTCACTTGTGTTTTCATATGGAGCTCTACTTCTCCCTTCTCCCCTCCCAAGGGAGCTAGCCTCCAGGACCTAGGTTTCCCAGGGCTCGGTTCCTCCAGCCCCAGAACCAGATGAACACACACACACACACACACACACACACACACACACACACACACACATTGACAGAGCAAGTCTGCGTGGACCGGGTCAATCAGCACTCTCAAGCTGACCCCTTATATGTTCCTGGACTCAGTGGGCTGGATCAAGCAGGATTTCCAAGCTGCCACCCTTATATGCCCCTGGGCTCAATAGGCTGGGCCAAGCAGCTCTTCCAAGCTGCCACCCTTATATGCCACAGGTACCGCACCAGAATAGAGTAAGCCTGAGCAGGTTGGGTCGAGCAGCACTTCCAGGCTGCCACCTTTATATACCCCTGGACTCAGTAGTCTGGATTGAGCAGCACTTCCAAGCTGCCACCCTCGTATGTCACAGGTTCAGCACGTCCCTATCCCCACTTTCATGTTACAATTGTTCGGGTAGTAACACACTTGATGAGCAAACCCCACAGTATTTTTGGGTGCTACAGGGATCTTTAGCTTAGGTAAGAGGAGCATTGCTGCAAAGTAAATGGGGAAGCCAAAACCACAATAGAGTTAAGTTCAGAGAGAGAGGGAAGGAAGCAACCAGCTTAACCATAAAAGTTATTTATTGAATAATAGTGATAACCACACAAGGAGTGTTATGCTTATACAAAGCACACGGGATCTTTATAGAGGAAGGTAAATACACTGCATTTATTGAGAATACCACAGTTAGCATATGCTTTTTAGACACACACACACACACACACACACAGTCCTGCAGTGATGTTTATAGTTACCAGTCCAGAGTCTGGATCAATCTAGTGGCCAGCCAGATTGGTCGCAGAGGGGAGCGGGGTTCTATCGGTCGCGATCCGATGCTCCTGGAGTGTGGCAAGATGAACCCAAAGTCCTATGGCAAAGCACCCTATTCTTATAGGTTTTCTTCTCTGTTGAAGCCTATGGATTTTGCTGTGTCACTTTGTGACCGGTTACTTCTTAATTGGTGTAAACATTCCAATACACCTCCGAGAGGGTCATCCTGTTCTTTGTTCCGATTTAATCAATTGTCTTTAGGGGTGCCAGCCTTTACCTCAGGGTCGTCAATCTGCCCTTCATTATGGATGCGTGTTGATGATTCCTTGATGTTCTTTAAGTTTCTTCACTCCTTCTTTCTTGACTCTGGCTATAACAATGGCCTTTACACCTTGTCTTTTTTTAATGCGTACATTCCTCATTCACATAAACAGATTGAGAATACAAACAGTAGTATTTTATATCGAGCAAAAGGGCATTGCAAATTAAACCTTGCTAAGTTTTACAATTAATAACCAAGACAATTTACATTGAGACCCAGGCCTTCAATGTTCCTCTAATCTACTTAACATAGACACAATCCTGTCTCTTACTTCCTAATTTGTAATACATATAGGAAACCATAGTAGCTTTATAACTTATTCTAAAACAAAAGAATGACCATAATTAGTCATAAGGATTGTTCTGGTCTGTTATTCCTTTCTGCTATTCAAAAAGGGTGGCTGACAAGATGAAATCGAATCATACATTAATTCTTATAATACATTATAAAATCCAGCTCCTACAGGAGAGCCTAAACAAACATAACAGTTACATTATAAAAGATTACAAAAGTCATATATAGAAAACTATACCTGATCAAACAAGTCAGGGTTAAAAAAAGTTATACCTGAAGTAGAAAAGAAAACAGAGAGAGAGAGAGAGAGAGAGAGAGAGAGAGAGCTGGGGTCTCACCACTCCAGGAAGCTTTAACTGGTCGGGGTTCCCAGGTGATGGTGGTAGCTCAGGGTTCTGAGTGCTGGAGACAGGCAGAGCCCCCAGCACAATCAGCCAGGAGAACATGAAGTCCTAGTGAAACTGATGCAGAGTTTGGATCCATGCATCAAAACACTTACTTGAGCGTGGGTAGGGGTTTTCTGTAGGGAAACAACAATAGTTCAAGGGAGAACACTAGATTTGTTTATGGGTAAACTGATGACTCAAGGGTTTTCTTTAGGCTAGATGATAGGAACTGATCTTTCCTCGCTATGGGTGGTGTTCCTTCAAGGGAACTCACAATGCAATTAGGCAGCTTCAGTATTTTGGATATCAATCAAGGATTCATTACTAGGATTGGTCTGATAACTGCTGAGCTGGATGCATGCAGGCATAGGTTCATTAATATCTGGAGCAGAGATGCCCCATGATGCAGTGCTTCCCTGCTTTTCTGGTCCCAGAGTTCAGTGCAGTTCTTGCCTTGGACTCTCTGTTCTCCATTCTCTATGCTAATGGAGATGCCTCCCTGTTCCATCTTTGAAGCAGATGAGGCTAGCAGAGTTGCCTTAATCCTATCACCCTTGTCAGGAGGGGTTTAGGCGTGTCTCCCACCGCCTTTTCATTCCTTTCTGTAAGTCTTTCCTCTGATCGGTTTTGGTTCAAGCAGAGGTTGGGAGCGGGGAGTGTCCTTCATGAGTCAGATAGGCTGGATACTGTGCCCTGGTTCCCCAAGAACACAGAGCTGACCGGTATCACAATGAACCCCAGGAATGCCAGCCACAAAGGTCACATCCCTCTGACTTCACAGGTAATCTGTTCATGTGATCTCACATGCGCTTGTCAGAAAACAATATATTTTTGGTAAAAACAACTATTTGGGACAGATGGTCTCATGAAATGACAGTGTGAAAAAAGTTAGCGTTTATGTAATATTTTTCATTCCACTATACTTAACCAAAATGCTGGAGAGTTTTGCAGTGAGTGTACCAATATGTTTTCACAGCAGGTAATGTTCCAGATTTTCCAGTTGCCTGACTGGCCATAATAGAGATGTCATCGGCTAGCTGATGGTCATTCTATTTGCAGTATTTTGACACAGCAGTGTCCAGTGTATTAGACAATGAGTATGTGTGACTAATGAATCTCATTTCCGATTGTTTATTTTCCAGCTTGGCCTTCATGTTGTAAGTCAATCGTTCTCAACCACAGGTAAGCGTGGCCCTGGTGGGAAGCAGAGGTTTTTCAGGGGGTACATCAACTCATCTAGATATTTGCCTAGTTTTACAACAGGCTACATAAAAAGTACTAAGTCAGTACAAACTAAAATTTCTTACAGACAATGACTTGTTTATGCTGCTCTATAAACTATACACTGAAATGTAAGTACAATATTTATATTCCAATTGATTTATTTTAGAATTATATAGTCAAAATGAAAAAGCAAGCAATTTTTCAGTAGTAGTGTGCTGTGACTCTTTTGTATTTTTATATCTGATTTTGTAAGCAAGTAGTTTTTAAGTGAGGTGAAACTTGGGGTACACAAGACAAATCAGACTCTTGAAATGGGTACAGCAGTCTGGAAAGATTGAAAGTCACTGTTGTAAGACTCATCTTTTGAAGCTGATCAGGTAAAAAAGTTTAAATATCTCTGACATGAAAATATGAAAGTGATTTATATTTCCTCTGCAGTTTATCCTGAATCACTTTGGATAAGACTGGGGTAAACCACTGAGTGTGGCACTGACTATACCTTTTCTTTATTATTCAGGATTTTTTTCCACTTCTCATTCATCTATCACTTTCCCAAGATCAGTTTCCCTGAATTTCCCAGGGATTGCTAATGAAGGTTCATGTACAAAAATGTCACATTACGGTCAAATTTATTTTAATGCTTCTGAAAAAGTCTGTTTTAATAACTTTAAACCTCATTGATTAAAACTTAGTACACTCCCTTAGGTCAGGCTCCACTGAAATTGTGAAAAGATTCACATTGATTTCAGTGGGAAATGATGTAGCACCTTAGCCCCAACTTATTATTCAGCATGCTGATGTGACTTAAACTAGGAAATGTGATGCAATTTTCTTTTTTTAGTTTTGGTGAGGTGAAGTTTGCAACTGTAAAGTATTCCAGTTATACTGCAGAGTATGAGAACAGCAACATAGTGGGTCATCACTTAGGGGAAGACAAAAAATTTGATCAATACTTATAAACACCAAGGAAAAATTACAACTCAATTCAATCTGTCCTAAAAATAACAAACCCATATAGACAAGTCATATGACACTTAGAGGTCTTCAGCTCTTCAGAGTCATTCATTTCTCTGGGGCAAAACACTTTTTGCAGTTTATTTAAAAGATCCTGATTCCACTAATGGTAGCGATAACAATATCCGAGATCTCCATTTGTTGATGATGATTATAATAAATTTGATTGGCTGATACAGTACATGTAAAAAATCGCCACATTAGAATTTGGTTTTAAAGTAAGAATAACTAATGTGAAGGTTCTTGTATGTTTATATAAATAAGTGATAGTGTAGATGGACAAATAGTATAACTAGCCTGATAAGTTCTGTTCTTGGCTCTGAAACATTACTTTACATGAATCATTTACCTGCTGTGTGCCTTTTTATCTATCTGTGTAATAGACACATACATTTTTACCTACCTAAAGGGGTGTTGTGAAACTTAATTAATTAATATTTGTAAAACTCCTTGAGTTGGTGATTGACAGTAGATTTGATTTATAATTCCAAAAGGTTATTTTCATGACATATATTTCTTAAATCCAACTAAATTAGTAGATTGTCAGGCTTGGTAAACCTATCTGAACATGATGGCCCTAGATTGGATTTTGTAGTTACCTTAAATTGAAACCAACTACCAACTAGACTGCAATAGATTTCTGCATCTCTAGAGATACTCCCACCTTGGCAAGACTGGAATGAATTATGATGTAATTACTTCTCTGAGCCAAAGATTCACTAGGTTTGTGTTGCAAAGAAGTAACCTACCATAGTTATTCTCTTTACTTCTGAGAGGAAGAGTAGGTCCAGTTGCATGGGCCCTAGTCTAGGATGTAGCTGCCCTTAGATAAAAGCAGATATAAAGCCTCCAGCACTCAAGGGATGGTGAACACATTGGAAACCACAGCATACCTTTTGTGAAGGTGTAGCATGTACTCCCCCAGCATTGTCCTCCAGGTGCTGTCTGGTCCAGAGAAGAAGATAGGACTTCCATCACACCCTATCTCAGCCTTTGGGCTGTTCAGCACTGCTGGCAGGACTATCAGTTCCATCCTCCTCCTTCACTCAGGTAAGCAAGACACCAAACTGTGCGTTGCATTGCTGTGCGTAGGTGTATGAGAAGGACGAAGGATGAACATACACTCCTGTTCTAGGCATGGCCATATTTTGGCCCTGAGTGTTATCAATTCCCCAGCCTGGTTTTACAGCAACTGGTAACTCTCAAATGCTGCCCCCCCTGCTATTGGTACATTATATTGGTGAACAGCAATGATGTTTAGAATGGTAAAAGGAATATTCTAAAGTTATTGTTGATCTTGTTATACCAATTTTTTTGTCAATTTCAGTTCAATTGAAAACATAGGAAGAAAATCATTGCTCGCCAAATGGAAAAAAGATAAAAGGGGCAGGGAAAGAATCATTCTCAAACACTTATTAAAAATGAAAGTAAAAACAAATATTAAATGTTGTTATTTCTCAGTGTCCTTTGTGACTGTGTGATTTATGTAGTCTGTTTTTTTAATTTGAATCGGATATGTAAAGTAACTTCCATTTCTTCTCCCCCTCCCCACCCCCCAGTATTGCTTGATAGATTAGTCATTCAAAGCATGATTTGATGCTGTGCTAGTCAGGACGTCTGAGTGCAATTATATTCAAAACCTAAAATTAAATAGCTATAAAATGCTTTATCTCATTTCTCCAGGAGTAAGTTTCACTAGCAAGCCAATAAGGAAATTCAGTACACACACTCTGCAGTACACAGAGCAGAAGGGATGGATCCAGACTGGGATGGGGTCCTTGGACCCACAAAGATGAGATTCAAGGATCCATTGGGTGCCTTCAGCTGGTGGAGCATGAGGGAACATTGACAGGATAGGTGACCAAGAGCAACAGAGCACAGGTACTTCATAGATGTGTCCTCGATTTGCGACTTCTTTCCCCCGCTGACTCTCTGCCTAATCTGAGGTTTGTGCCTAGGACTGAATTCCCCAGACCCCTTCCAGGTTATGTCTTTCGGCTGTGAAATAATGGACAGAATGGGGAGGGGAGAGAGGAGGTGAGAAACATTCTTAATCCTCCACAGTTATGAACATCAGATTCATAGGCTATTTTTTTTAAACAAAAAAATATTGGTTCAGAGCCTTGCACACCCACACCAGCCCTTGGAGCTGTTCAAAGATTCTTCCAGAATGGGGGAATTCCCAGCTTGCAGAAAGCCAAAATAGCTAGTTGGATGCCACCAAATCCTGTCACCAGTAAAGGGGTATGCCACGGTTGCAAGAGGGTGTGGCCATAGATTGCTGCACTCTGACGATCCCCAGCCAGGATGATGCTCCTTCTGTTACAGAATCTCCCTCTCTCTCACACACACGTACAGAGTTTTCAGTCAGGAGTCTTCTGTCTTTTCCTCTGACATGAAAGTCACTACAATTGAAAGCACATGCTTGTTGTCTCTCTATGAGAAGACTTCAAACCCAAGGACTTAATTGACAGAAGGATTGAACTACTGGATCAGGGTTGCAACACAGGGGTGGTGAGGTGGGAAATCTTTGTTTTTAACTGTGCTGAATAAAACCTTTCCTTTTTCAGGATTATCAATCAAGCACTAAATTCATGTTAAGAAAGAGCAAACAAATCAAAATTCCACTCTGGTTTTGGCTGGGTTGTATATGTTTTCCTTTGCTACCCTCACCTCAGTCCCTGGAAAAATCATGGAGTCCATTTTGAAGCACTTGGAGGAGAGGAAGGTGATCAGGAACAGTCAACATGGATTCACCAAGGGCAAGTCATGCCTCACCAACCTGATTACCTTCTATGATGAGATAACTGGCTCTGTGGATATGGGGAAAGCGGTGGATGTGATATACCTTGACTTTAGCAAAGATTTTGATACGGTCTCCCACAATATTCTTGCCAGTAAGTTAAAAAAGTATGGATTGGATGAATGGAATATAAGGTGGATAGAAAGCTGGCTAGATTGTTGGGGTCGGTCTTGGGGCCGGTTTCGTTCAGCATCTTCATTAATGATCTGGATGATGGGATGGATTGCACCCTCAGCAAGTTCGTGGATGACACTAAGCTGGGGGGAGAGGTAGATATGCTGGAGGGTAGGGATAGGGTCCAGAGTGACCTACACAAATTGAAGGATTGGGCCAAAAGAAATCTGATGAGGTTCATCAAGGACAAGTGCAGAGTCCTTCACTTAGGACAGAAGAATCCCATAAACTGCTACAGGTTGGGGACCGACTTTGTAAGCAGCAGTTCTGCAGAAAAGGACCTGGGGATTACAGTGGACGAGAAGCTGGATATGAGTCAACAGTGTGCCTTTGTTGCCAAGAAGGCTAATGACATATTAGGCTGCATTAGTAGGAGCATTGCCAACAGACTGAGGGAAGTGATTATTCCCCTCTATTGGAGAGAGTCCAGTGGAGGGCAACAAAAATGATTAGGAGGCTGGGGCACATTACTTACAAGGAGAGGCTGAGGGAATTGGGCTTATTTAGTCTTCAGAAGAGAAGAGTGTGTGTGTGTGTGTGTGGGGGGGGGTTTGATAGCAGCCTTCAACTACCTGAAGGGGGATTCCAATGAGGATGGAGCTAGGTTTTTCTCTGTGGTGGTAGATGACAGAACAAGAAGCAATGGTCTCAAGTTGCAGTGGGGGAGGTCTAGGTTGGATATTAGGAAAAAAATATTTCACTAGGAGGGTGGTGAAGCCCTGGAATGGGTTACCTGGGGAGGTGGTGGAATCTCCATCCTTAGAGGTTTTTAAGGCCCAGCTTGACAAAGCTCTGGCTGGGATGATTTAGTTGGTGTTGGTCCTGCTTTGAGCAGGGGATTGGACTAGATGACCTCCTGACGTCTCTTCCAACCCTAATCTTCTATGATTCTATGATTCTCTTATTTATGCTCATCTTCTGGACCTTATCTAAAGAGGGAAACTGTTTGCTTACGAAGCCTTCTGTAATCCACTGCTGGAATTTCCTAAGCAGTAGTTGGTTTTTTAGAGAGCTTTTAAATAAAATATCAGCTACCTGCTTCCTTCAGGGAAAAGCCAAGATCCTGCTCTACACACGGGGAGATTTCAGTCACAGATGCTCTTTGCCCTTTTGTTTCTTCTGGCAACTAAATAAAATAGTTTGATGTGTGCTACACTAAAGCCATGTTTTTATCAGAAAAATAACACTGCATCCCTTCCCCTTTGTGTGTTAGTGGGCAGGAGTTTTCATCAGCTGAAGCTGTAAAGGAAAGAGATTTTATGATTATGATCTATTATTTCTATTGCTGTATTGCCTGGAGGCCTGAAATGAGACTGGGGCCTCATTGCACTAGGCAGCGATTGTCCCTACCCCAAAGAGTTTACAGTCTCAATCGATACTGTATTTAGAAGGGAAGCAGAAGCACAGAGCAGTGAGGTGGACAACGACCTGTCCAACTTTCTGTTATAAATTGTACACTGTTAAATTTCTTTACTACTATTACTCCGTTCTACTTTTATTATACCTTGTAGCGGGGTGGACACCCGCTCCTGCCCTGAGGGGTTTGGAACAGCCCTGGGAGAATGCTGTTCCAGGGAGAAGCAGCTACTGGGCTGATTGGGGAAACAGCTGCAGCTGGGCCACACCCCAATCAGGCCCCAACTGGCCTGTATAAAGAGGCTGGGAGCCAGGAGCTCAAGAGTCTCTCTCTGCACTTAGAGAGAGAGAAGGGCCTGGCTGCAGGGAGCTAAGACAGAGTACCTGAGTGGAGCAGGGCTGGGGAAAGGCTGGGGAGCTCCAGCCTGGAAAGCCCCAGGCTGCACCCTAGCATTGGGCCAAGGGGTACTGGGGGTTGCAGTGGGCAACCCAGGTGTAGGCCAAGGCAGTAGGTCCAAACCCAACCTTGCCTGTGATGAGTGGCTGCTACTGCAGTCTGCCCCTGGGCGTGGGGCTAGATGGTGACTGGCAGTAGCCTTATTCTGAGGTGAGGCGGGGTTAGTTATAAAGGGAAGGGATCTCAATTTAAACCAGAAATGACTAAAATACATCTTTGACTGGATCTATGAATAAATCTATGACTGGGTTTGGACAGTACTTGCTTTTTAGGCAAAACAATGAATGATGCAATCTGAAGCTGGTATTGCGTCATACATGATATGAATTGCATCATGTTATTCCTAGAAGTCACGGATGATGCAATCATAACGAAGCTTACATCACTCTGCTGAACAAATTGCCCTATATCAGCTCTAGAAATCATACAGTGTCGTGCTCTCTTATTTGTCAGTGTTTGATTTTGCAAAGGGACACATTTCTGTTTAGCCAAAGTGAGCAGAGATGCCTCGTACTTGTGTGAACAGTGCAGATAACTTCTGCTATGTTTGTGGTGAAGTGACTTTTGCATCACAAAAGCGCAGTATAACCACTATGGTTAAGAAAGCCTATCACCTTTATTTTGGAGATCAGGACAAGAGGTGGGCCACACATATATTCTGCAACACTTGTGCAACAAATCTTCGCCAGTGGTTGAACAGGAAAAGGAAATCTATGCCTTTTGCAGTGCCAATGATTTGGAGAGAGCCAACAGATCATACCAGCAATTGTTACTTCTGCATGGTGCCTCCAGTTGGGAAAGGTGTGTCAAAGAAGAAAAAGTGGACTGTGCATTATCCAAACATCCCATCAGCTATACGCCCAGTATCCCACGGAGAAGGACTGCCGGTTCCTGATGCACCAGAATCATTCTCACTTGAGTCAGACGAGGAAGAGGAAGAGGATGAAACTTCTGGTCCTGAACCATCAATGTCACAGGACCCACATTTTCTCCCATCCTCCTCCTCTGAACCACACCTCATAACACAAGGTGAACTGAATGACCTTGTCAGGGATTTGGAACTACCCAAGAGTAAGGCAGAGCTGTTGGGCTCCAGACTACAGCAGTGGAATCTCCTGGCAGGTGATGTTAGGGTTTCCATGTTCCGTGACCATCAAAAGGATCTTGTCCCATTCTTCTTCATGGAAGGTGATCTTGTAGCCTGCAACAACATCGATGGTGTGATGGCAGCCCTCAACATCGTTCACGATCCAGATGAGTGGAGACTGTTCATTGATTCATCGAAGATGAGTCTTAAAGCTGTTTTACTGCATAATGGCAATGTTTTGCCATCAATTCCAGTTGGTCATGCAGTCCATATGAAGGAAACCTATGACAACATGAAACAACTTTTGAGGTGCATAAACTATGACCAACATCAGTGGCAGCTTTGTGGCGATTTGAAGGTTGTTGCTCTCTTGCTTGGTCTGCAGACTGGATACTCAAAGTACTGCTGTTTTCTCTGCGAATGGGATAGTCGTGCAAGAGATTCCCACTACATCAAGCAAGATTGGCCACACCGACAGTCATTGGAGCCTGGGAGGAAAAGTGTTCAGCATCCACCACTTGTTGTATCAAGGAAGATTTTGTTACCACCCTTACACATCAAGCTGGGTCTGATGAAGAACTTTGTCAAGGCCATTGACAAAACACAAGCAGCTTTCAAGTACCTCCGTGGAAAATTTCCAAGGTTAAGTGAAGCTAAGATAAAGGAAGGTGTCTTTGTTGGTCCTCAGATTCGTGAACTTCTTCGAGATGATGCATTTGACCATGCACTGCGTGGCAAGGAAAAGACGGCATGGAAAGCCTTCCAGTTAGTGGCAATAAATTTTCTCGGAAACAACAAGGCAGACAACTACAGGTTGTTGGTGGAAAATCTCCTCAAGGCATACAAAAGACTTTGTTGCATCATGTCACTAAAGATACATTTTTTTGCACTCTCATCTAGATTTTTTTCCACCGAACTGCGGAGCAGTGAGCGACGAGCACGGCGAGCGATTTCACCAGGACATTGCAACAATGGAGAAACGCTATCAGGGCAAATGGAGCCCATCAATGCTTGCAGACTATTGCTGGACAGTGACAAGAGATGCTCCATTTAATGAATACAAGAGACAAGCCAAGAAGCGCTGAGTAGACACTGAATAGGACTAAACTATGTACATAATAGTTTTTTGGCTTTTGTTTCATAATAAATTTTATTTATATAACCCTTTTGCTGATTTTTAAAGTGTTACATAAACAGGACAGGTGAAATATTATCATGTAAAGCAACCATAAACACATGAAAAGACCTAGGTTTACAATTTATGATTAAAACTCTACTATCTGCACAATATACATAGACATAAAATGTAAAAACTTAAATATCTTAGAAACAGTAGCCAATCAGTTGTTTTAATTGTCATATTTGAATTCAGCACATCAAAATACATAATAATAAATAGCACATTTTATCTCTGAAGCAGACGACTTCTCAAAAATTGTAGACCAGTGTAATTACTCTATTGTGTCTGTTTGCTTGTTTCTTGTTTTGGTGCTTTTTTGGGTGTGGGGCTTCCACTTTTTTCTTGGGTTTTGTGAGTTTTGAATTTCTCGCCAGAGAATGGGATTGACTCTTGGTTGTGCAAGCCTCTTCTCTGCTCATGAGCACACTGCTAAAAAAAGCTCAAAAGCCTGCTGTTGGTTTCATTTTTCCTTTATCTTTTGGGTCGCTGACTCTGCTGCGTGCCTTGCTTATTACTAGGAGGAGAACTGCTGGTGACTGACAGGGCAAGAGGAAGTGAGGAAAGCACAAACTGATATAGGCTGCCTTTGGAAAAAGTAGAACTGGTTTTTAGATAGGGTTTCTTTGGCTGCGACATACCATTATGGTGACAGTATCCATGTGCTTCTGTAGCCATAGCATTCTGTGGCAGATGCCACAGGCAATTTTCTCCTAAAAGCTTGTTTCCTAAGAGGGATCCCTGACAGGAAAAAAGGGCAGATTTTTTAAAAACTTGGGCTGATCACAAAAGTGTGAAGATAACAAGACTTCTTTTATAGCACCTAATTAAAAAGCACTTCAAAGCAGGTCACTGCCTGGGTTTGTTAGAGGAGAAAAACATCACCTGCTTTGCTATTAAATGTGAGTGTTGACAACTACATGGGCAGGTTTGAGTTAGGAGAAAAGTGTTAGAATTCCCTGAAGGGAGTTGAAGAGAGAACTTAAATAGCAAAATGCAATTTTTTCCTGACATCAACCAGGGGAATTTCTATGATGGAAAACCTCAGAATAGGTTGGCATTCAGTTATTTATCTGAAGCTTATCTCAGTCTCGTGGCTTGATCCAGGGGAGTGGTTTAAGTGATCTAAGCATCATATTTAACACACATTGTCTATTATACACACTTTACAAAAAAATATATCGGGAACCCCAGAAACTACAGGTTCAGTTTCCACTTTGCTCATTGTTCAATACTGAATCTCTCATTTCTATGTACGAGGCAAAAAGACTGCGCTGAAAATGGTGTGTGTGGTGTGTGTGGTGGTGGGTTTTTTTTTGTTTTTTTTTAAGTTGAGACCTTAATGAAAAAGGAAATGTAAATTCTATCTACTCTTTGTGGACATTAATGATCCTTTGGCATTCTTTGTAAGGTATGGGGGCAGATCCACAGCTCAGGTAAATTGTCCTATTTCCATTGGAGTTAATGGGGGCAGTAACTATTTACACTATCTGAGGATCTGCCCCTAAGTGTTTACTATGGTAACTTGCACCAACATTTCAGGGACTTAAATAAAAATCTTCTGCAGCAAAAGAAGGTGGCACATTTTAAAATGCATTTATAGAAGTAGTTGAAATTTCTTGAATCTTTGAAAAGAGAACAAAAAATAACCATTTATCTGATAAACTTTGTTTTGCTGTTTTTATGAGTTTAGAAATTTTCCATTTTGCATTTCAAATAACTGGCCCACTTTCCAGTCATAAAGTTTTATATGAAATCACAGCCATTTGAAACACATTCAAGTTATAAAATGTAAGTCAAGTCATGTTAATTTAATATTTATTACATCAAAATATATTGAGTTTGATAGCGCACACATTTTGTGACATTAACTAAGATTAGTACAGTACCGCATGTGTTTCATTATAATACGGAATATATTTGATATATATGTGAGCTGCCTTGGTAAGTGTGTAAAGAAGTAAGATTTTACAGACAGTAGTCAGATAAACATAGGACTCTGTTTCCAGGCCAATCTTCAAACTACCAGGGGTTTTACCTGTTGACCAGATTTTGCTTTTTTCCATGACATCCAGCATAGTCCCATAGATATTCAAAAGTATGGTAGCTGCTTCTGTGTTACAGAGTTTGAGGCATGTGTAAGAAAGTTTTCCCACATTGGTCCAATCACAGTAAGCCTGACTCTGCTCTCCATTGCACCAGAGCAGATCAGGAATAACACCACCAAAGCAGTGTAAATGGAATGACACTGCTGCAGTACAAGTAAAAGTGAGTGGCATTAGACCCTCAGATTATATTAATACAAGGTTTGTTGTCTGCTCATTTTGAGATTTGTTTGCAAATTACATGAGGAGCTGATATTTTTATAGCTTCCCAAAGTAAAAGAGAATCCATGTCCATTATTAACATATGAATTAATGAAAGCCATTAGGAGTGCCCAATATGGTGAGAGAGATTGGTTTGACTCAGTGGTCCTTCTGTTCGTTTGTTGTTTGTACTGTGGTATTAGGACACCTAGTCATGGACCAGGACCCCATTTTGCTAGGTGTTATATAAACTCAGAACAAAATGACAGTCCCTGTTTTAAAGTGTATTTCCATCTTTTTATCTTTTTCTGCCTTCATCCATTTACCTATTTTGTGAATATAATTGATGTTGTAGTTTACTATTGGAGGAAAGTAGATCCCATAGATCAGGGATTGGCAACCTTTGGCATGCAGCCCATCAGGGAAATCTGCTGGTGGGCCAGGATGGTTTGTTTACCTGCAGCATCCGCAGGTTCGGCTGATCGCAGGTCCCACTGGCCGTGGTTTACTGTTCCAAGCCAATGGGGGCTGCGGGAAGCGGTGGCCAGCACATCCCTCAGCCCATACCGCTTCCCGCAGCCCCCATTGGCCTGGAATGGTGAACTGCGGCCAGTGGGACCTGCGATCGGATGCTGCAGGTAAACAAACCGCCCCAGCCTGCCAGCAGATTTCCCTGATGGGCCGCATGCCAAAGGTTGCCGATCCCTAACATAGATTATTGTATTTGTTGTCTGGAAAACAGGGCCGGCTCCAGGCACCAGCCCACCAAGCTTGTGCTTGGGGCGGCACCTGGAGGGGGGTGGCGCGGCGCTCCGGCCGCCGGGGAGAGCGGGGCCACGGCCGGGCTCGCCGCCCTCCCCCCGGCGCTGTGGCCGCCCTCCCCCCCCGGCGCCCTCCCCCCGGCCACCGGGGGGGAGGGGGAGGCGCGGCGGCCGGAAGCTTTTTTGCCTGAGGCAGCAAAAAAGCCAGAGCCGGCCCTGCTGGAAAATGCATCTCCTTGCCAACCAATTAAGATTTCCTTTGTTTTGTTTTTTTGTTCCATTTTATGAATATAAAATGTGTCCTGTTTAAAAAGAAGAAAAAAAACACCATCCCAAAACCCTGTGCTCAATTCTGTGATATTTTTGCTAAAAAATTGAGCCATTTCTTAGCAAAATCCATTGGCTTCTTCCAAACAATAAGTCTATTCAATAGCAAAAACGGATATATTGGCCAAAAAAAGATGGCTTACTGTGTAAAAATGGCCTTTAAAAATGCAACAAGAGACTTCAGAGGGTGCAGAGTTGGGATTATTTTCATATGAACTTTAGTGAGAAAAAAAGTTATCAGCTCTAGGGTCTGATCCAATGTCTGTTTAAAAACAATGAGAAAGTTGATTGTTTGCCATGGATATTGCATCAAACTCCTAGTAAATAAATTAGAGGAGAAATAACAGGCCAGAGAGTAGCAGCACACTTTTATTCTAGAGGAACACCATTGAGAAATGGTCTGCCTTTCAGCTGACAACGTGGCTTTATTACTGAGTGCCAATCAATTTTTATATTGTCCTGTGATATATACAAGAAACTATTTTTGTTGAGAAGTGCATTTTATATCTCTGTATCAATTGAGTAGTACTTAGACTCAATAATATCTCTTTCCAGTAGACCATTTCATTTCCATTTTACTAAATGATTTATTGGAAAGCTCCCAAAATGATTAAATATAAATGTCAGGTAAAGGTTAATGCAATAATATAGGTCAAAGTGACATAAAACACTTAAGCATGGCACAGGGATTACTAGACCATTTACTCTGGGAAAGAAAATTGAAATATTTATTATGCAGCCATGACAAGGGTAGGGAAGGATTTAAAATATTTTAGAATCACTACATGGTAAAATAATAATTTATGGTCTCCTATATCTTGGCTAGAAACAAATATATTAAATGAGTTTGGCTTCATGCTGTCAAAGAAAGCAGTTAAGATAATCACTTAACTCTCACAGTATGTTTGCAAAAGTAGCTGAAAACGAGTCTCAATTTTGGACAAAGCCTGGGTCAAACCTTGGAGAGCTGGATTGACAAGATGATTGAGGACTTGACCTTTGTAACTTTCTGGCAATATACCAGATTGGATGTTTCAGAAAAAAACAAAGCATAAACTTTCTGTTAGGGAGTACTGTACTCTTGGAGGTGCTAGCTTTCAAATGAGACATAGAAAAGAGGTCATTGACCATTAACATTAATTAAAGATCCCAGAGCACTTTTCACAGCAGTTAAGATATTATCCATCTGGTATCAACTTGGGTAATAATTGTATTCTTCCTGCCTAAAACTCCCTCTGTGGCTTAGAGATATAATTACTCAGTACTGCTGGTAAGAAAATAACTATTGGGTACTGCTGTTCACTTAAGATAGCTATCACGTTTCACCCTAGTATTGGCTGGATTTCAACTGATATTATTTATATTACAATATCACCAAAAGTTTCCAACTGAGTTCAGAGCCCCATTGTGCCAGCCAGTTTACAGACACTGTGGGTATGTTTACAGTTTGAGATGGTGGTGTAATTCCCAGCGTAGTGTGCTAAAAATAGGGTGTTGCTGCAGAGGTGTGAGCAGTAGGAGGGGCTAGCCTCTTCAAGTATGTGCCTAAGTGCTTGAAGCAGCTGGTCACTCCTGCTGTCACAATGTTATGGCTACACTCTTTTTAGTGCATTACCTCTCTGATCTAGCGTGAGTATGTCTCCTCAAGCTGGGAATCACAGCCAGCTGGGGAGATACCCATTAAGAGAGGATCAATAGCTGAACAGTTTATAGAAAAGACAGACAAAGGATGGGAGAAAGGAAGTATTGTCATCCCCATCTGTAAGATGGGGAATTGAAGCGCAGACATTAAGTGATTTGCCTGAGATCACACAAGAAGTCTGTGGCAAAACCAATAATTTAATCCAGATTTGTTGAATCTCAGTCCCTCTCCGGGGCGGTGGGGAGCCACACCACCTCACTACAGGCAGAAAAAACAGTGAATCACTCTCCTTCTCTGGTTTGTCTCTCTTGCTCTTGGCTTCCTTGTTATACTGCTCTATTAAAGGCATAGGTTGAAACCACATTTTTCATTAAAAATGCCTTATTGATGGAAAACATGTCAGGTATTGGCCTTAGACTGCACTGAAAATCGCAACCATGAACTTCCCTAAACACAAACAAAATATAGCCTCTGAGAGACAAACTGAAAACCAGCAAAATCTTGCACTTGGTTGATTTCAGGAAGCGTGAAAACTGTTTGCTATTTAGGGGAGGCAAAAAGCATATGGGAAGGTAAGTTGTAGCCTGTAGTCTACTTGCATTGTTTTTCCAAGCAGAATCTGATAAAAATAACATGCCAAATTCACACTCAACAAGAGGGGAGGTTAGAGAAGGAGGAAAAAGATGTAGGCATTGGGAACAAAATCTTAGAAAAACAAAACATGCTAAATAATTGTTACGTGTCACAGAGATGGGTCTTTTGCCTTGATCTCTGTGAATCTCATTCCATTATTTCCCTCCTTTCAATGGCAGACACTCCCTAGGCCTTCAGGCATCTCTAGCTTGCTCTTTCACTTCCCAAAAAAGTGGCTTATGGGATTTGTCAGATGGTATTGGCCTTAGTTACCTGAGTGATCACATCTTCCTTCAATAACATGACCTCCCATGACATTTCATTGGAGCTACCTGAACTGTTGACCAAAGAGGGAGGCTTGTGAGTGTGGGAAATGGAATTTTCATTAATTAATGCTACTTACAATATGAAAATCTCCCTAGAATTACAGGTAAACCAAGAGTCCGATGGCACCTTAAAGACTAACGGATTTATTTGGTGCTTATATAAGCTTTCGTGGGTAAAAAAACACTTCTTCAGTTTTTTACCCACAAAAGCTTATACCCAAATAAATCTGTTAATCTTTAAGATGCCACTGGACTCCTTGTTGGTTTTGTGGATACAGACTAACACGGCTACCCCCTGATAGGTAAACTAGGGCAATTACATGCATCTTCTAGCAAACAATGGTGCTTGGCCAAACTGGGGGGGGGGGGAACTGGGGCATGTTTGTCAGAATAGTCTGGAAGATATGCCAGAGCTGGAAGTACTCCAAGGCTAGATGTTAGTTACAGACCAAAGAAAAGGACAGTTCATTGATGCATTGCCTCCAGGGGAGAATCAGCAGGCTTTCTGCTTATGTTTCATGCATTCATATATCTCTGCTGATACTGTCTATTAAGGCTAATTGTGGTATTAGGAGCTGGAGTAACACCACTAACTGAGTTTCCATCAGCTAACAAGCAGTCACCATACAGGAATAATTTTGGTTTCAAATCCAGACCAGTGACTGAGAGGTGACAAGATCTGTAGGTGGTTATTACCAGAGTAATTTCCCCCAACAGACTAGGAACATCAGAATTGCCATACAGGATCAGCCCCAAGGGCTGCGCAGTCCATTATGCTCTCTCTCTGACAGGGGCCAGCACTAGATGTTTCAGAGGAAGGTGTGAGAACCTCACAATAGGGTTAGGATAGGTATTGATGGATTGCAATGGGTTATTTCATTTTTACAAATTGCATGTCGGAGTCAGAGCCAGAGACTTGCTTGGAATGTGGGAAGATGCATCCTTTGGGTAGCAGTGGAAGGAGCTGTTATTTCAACATAAATCATAATACTTCCCGGGCTGCTGAGGAAGTATGGTCACTGGTGGCACTTTCAAGATCTAAAAAGCTCTCCCCAGGGCTGCCCTGCTGCACGTGTGTCATGGCTATGCTCCCACTCTGACAACACATGCTGTGGGGCACTACTAGATAGTGGGAGCACTAGCTAGCCCCCCTTCCTTGTGCTCTTTAAGCCTTTCATTCAAAGTATGGTTATTGCTTTGTTAGAGGGTGGAGCGCCTTGTTACCTTAAAAGGCACCAGTACAGGGGAAGCTACAGCACAGCCCTTAATTTGGGTCATACACATTTTTATTTTCATCAGCAGAAAGCAGAGAAACAGAAGCAAGATATGTTGCCTGTTTCCGCTGATCACACAAGTTGTGGTTTATGATCTCAATCTGGATTATTTTTAATTTGAATGCTTACTACTTTTGCCCACTTCTATGTCAGCACCTTCATTCCTCTCCCCCTTTTTACACTGCCTGGGATTTTCATTCTTGTGTTGATCTAAATTTTCCTCTTGCCCTCTGACTGTCAATTTCCTCAAAAACGATTGAGTAGAATGCAAGGATGACATGTTGGACCTACCACAATGTCCCCTTAGGGTACACCTACGCAGCAGGTGGGAGGTGTAATTCCCAGCTCAGGTCCATGTACACACAGTAGGATCTAAAAATAGCAGAGTGGCTTGGGGTAACCGCCTAAGTACAGACCCCCACTCCTCGTCCCCCTGGGTTGGTACTCAGGTGGCTAGCGTGAGCCACTGTCTGTGCTGCTGTGCCCACACTGCTATTTGTAGGTGCTAGTTTGAGCAGAGCTAGCACACGTATGTCTACCTGAACTAGCAATTAACCTCCCAGCTAGTGTGTAGGAGGTGTAGTGAAACCTGAATAATGAACCTGCCTTTTTATGTATGAGCAAACAAACAGTGCCACATAAGCAGCCTTTCTGTTCTTTCCAAGTGTGCAGTCAGGTAAGTATATGCTAGCAGGCCCAAGCGATTGGTCTCCGATTCAAAATGTCTTCCACCTAGATTTTTTTCACCTCTGATTCCTTTGGGGGACCTGAAGCGCTTTCAAGGACCAGGTTGGAAATGTTTCCCTGAGGATGAGCAATACATAAGAACAGCCATGCTGAGTCAGACCAAAGGTCCATCTAGCCCAGTATCCTGTCTTCTGACAGTGGCCAATGCCAGATGCCCCAGAGGGAATGAACAGAACAGGTAATCAAGTGATCCATCCCCTGTTGCCCATTCCCAGCTTCTGGCAAACAGAGGCTAGGGACACCATCCCTGCCCATCCTGGCTAATAGCCATTGACGGACCTATTCTCCACAAACTTATCTAGTTCTTTTTTGAATCCTGTTATAGTCTTGGCCTTCACAACATCCTCTGTCAAGGAGTTCCACAGGTTGACTGTACGTTGTGTGAAAAAAATACTTCCTTTTGTTTGCTTTAAACCTGCTGCCTATTAATTTCATTTGGTGACCCCTAGTTCTTGTTATGAGGAGTAAATAACACTTCCTTATTTACTTTCTCCACAGCAGTCAAGCTTTGCAACTTCAAACTTGACATGTACTAGATAAGCAGCGCATGCTCTGCTGAGTTTGAAATCAAATAGTTTTAAAACACAGTTACAAATTTGAAAACATAGAACTTATTACACACATGGAAATTCTGTTAGACTTTCAATTGTGCTGTGCATATAAGGACAATGCAGCAACTATGTTTATGCAGATAGTTGCACATCTACTTGATTTGGTTAAAGGGCTTTAACAGTTTCATCTACTGAAACACACTGAGTTTGAGAACTAGTTGCGGTGTTCTGCTCAAAGTGCAGGAACAAAGTGGTATGTCCCCTTTTTGCTCCCCAGATCTGATGCTAGGATAACTTACAGCTGCCTTGAGTTTCCTCTTAAAATTTATGCTGGCTTGTAACAGCTCCCAAGAGCCCCCTGAGCTCCAGAAACTCCATGCTCCCAACATCAGGGAGCTAGGAGGGGATGGCACAGAGCTTTCTCAAGCTGCGGTAGAACAAAGTTGGCCAGCTTTCTCAGTTTCCACTGCTGCTATTCAGAACATTAGGTGCAGAAGTGAAATTAACAAGATACTCACATGGTTGCAGACAGGCACAAAACACATACTGAGTAGGGCCCCAAAAACAAACAGAGGGGTATTTTAGCCAGTGGGCTCTGAGATGTGAGAGAAAAGAAGAGAATATTCCTTCTTCTAAGCAGCCTGCATGAGATGTGGGGACTTCAAGTTTATTAGACTTTCTAGCAGAAAGCTACAGATTTCTCCAAAAAGAGTCCAGGGATAAAACCCTGGGAGAAACTATTTCAGTGACTGAAATACTTCCCTAAAATGTAACCTGATTATTTGAACATTTCCTGCAGATAAGGTCAGAAATTTGAATGCTTAAATATGTCCTCCTGTTAGATGATAAGCAATTTGGCATTTAAACTCCATTTCCAACTGACTCCTTGCTTGCAGGTGGCTTATGCTCAAAATGATCATTAGGACAGCTTGATCCATTGTAACTGGTGCTGAGCTGCTGGCCTTGAAACTCTGAAAATGAGGTAATAGTATAATATACACATTTAAAATAGTGTTGTACAGCTCATGGTTTTGTAAAGCAACGTTCTGTGTAATACAGTACAATATAAAGTTAAATTTTATAGCTCTCTAAAAGAGCTGCATACTATGTATTATAACTATTATTGAAAAAATTATGAGCAACTTGTAGAATTATGGTATTTTCTCATACTTACAGGTTTATGATCATATACGGTGGTGACATACAATAAGTGTGTGTGTAAAATCATGATTCTTTGATATATAAAAGGTTTTTATCAGCATGATTTTGGGATTACTACATTACATTAAAAAGGGAGACCACAAGTGAGTTATGCAGGTAATCCAAAGAAAAGGACAATAAAATCTTTACTCCATACCATCATGTTATAAAGAAAAGCTCTTTTAGAAATGAAAATGGCTCAAATTCTTTCCTCTGTGCTTCTGTCCATAAAGCCACCTTACTATTGAATTGGAAGGAAAGAACAACGAGTACATTGTAGAAAGCTCGAAAAGTGACCTAAAATAGCTTTTATATACATAATGCTCCAATTGAATGCCCAATAACTTGGGACCTAGCAGGTTGAGAAGTGAGTGTTGCTTGGAAAGGCAGGAATCTCCACTTCCTAGCCCTGATGCATCTCAAGACATCAGACCGTAATCCTGTTTCTGATGCTTGACTGAATATTGCCCATCGTTCATCTCGGATCCGGTGTATTTTCTTTTTCACAAGGAAACGTTTCTCTATCAAACTGTTTTGTTATTTTTAGAAGCAACCTCATAGAAGCTGCTTAGAGGTTTGGAATGTTAAAATTCAGGTTTTAGTCAAAGGTGCATGATGAATGCAAGGTATCACAGAGCTCTATAGTTTAGTCCATGTACATCACTACCACACATGGGTTGTATTGAATGATACCAGTATTGTTTTATCTACTTAGCAGTCTGCCTATTTATTTCTAGCCATATGTAAATATACACCTTCAGTATTACAGAACAAGGTTCATCCTCTACAATAACCATACTTCATAACATGCCTATATTATTCCATGAAAAAGAATGGACCACTTAATTCTAAAATCACCCTAGTACCTAGTGCAAGTGCAAATTATCTAGCTGCATCCAGTTTGTTTTTAAATGAGTGCTCCTGTGATTCACCATTGTAGTGTTTGTTCTGGTTTTGACCAATGACAATAATCAACTCAGTCCTGCATCAGACAATGCCATTTTCTTAGAGTGCAGAAAAGAAAATGGTCCTAATGCTGTAGCTGGAGGTCAGCAATTGCATATGGAAGAGAAAAGCAGCTCTGTGTTATGTTCTTCCCCCCCCCCCCCATAAACAGTAGCCACCTATCTCCCCTTTGTGTCTTCTGCACAGAAGCTAAGTTTGTGAAGCTGAGAGGCCAGGTCTAGACAAAGGGAAGAATACCTGGGAAAACAGCTATGGCATGTTCCACTCTTAGTTAAGTGGGATTTACAGTGCAATTCCCATTTTAAGTGGTTGCTGCACTGTAGAACAATAGCTCACCTTCTATAGCTTTTACAGACTACAGTGCTGGTTTGGGCACTGAACTATCAGATCCACAGTAGGTGTCATGCTATTATTGCTGAGAGGGGGCTGGAGTGATATAGAGGAAGTTGCACATAGCCTGAGAGCCATACAGTCTCCTTTGTGTACTTCTGTAAATCTTAAGCTTTTGCCAGAAATTTCCATTGCATGTCCTTGCTACTTGTTCCCACCAGCCTGCCTGATGTGCAAGGACAAGGAGATGGACTGGTGGCTTTAAGCATGAAAGAGAGCACATGGCTTCCTGTTTGGAAGGTTTCACTTAGGTGAAGTAACCAGAAGTAATGAATATTGGAAATAAAAATATTCCCCCCTCCCCCATATATTCTAAACATTGCCCTAAGGGAAAAATCCAAAGCAAAGATCATTCTACTAAGACAATACCATCAGTTATGTCTGTACTGTAATTATATTCCTTCATTAATGCATGTTTCCATAGACCCATCCTTCTGTGGAGAATTCTCTGAGATTGTTACATTGCCACTGCAGCAACTGCCTTTCTCCACCAGCAGCATGATCTGCATAACCCATCAATGATCATTTCATGTATTCCAAATCTTCAGCGACCAGTATTTTAACTGATAATATTTTCCCTCTAGTTGTTTCTCACTCAGACAGACAAACACAATAAAGGCACTATGGCAAAGAGTGAAATATGTTTACGATGTGTCGTTAACTCAACTACTAAGAAAGCTTTGGTAGGTGTAATAAAAAGGTGCTATAGCTAGTACTACTTATCCTTCCCTAGTTCACACAAAGATTGTCCAAAACATAAAAAGCTCAGTTAAAAGCTTTATCTAAAAGCTGAGAACAATGCAAACAAAGCTCCTTTCAATCGTGTTTTTCATTCCTAATAAATGATCAGAAATGACTTCTGCAGTAGCGTACAAGATGTGCTATCAGCAGGGCCGGCTCTAATTTTTTTGCTGCCCCAAGCAGCAAAAAAAAAGCGCCGCCCCCCGAGTCCCCCCCGCCGAGTGCCGCGCCGCTGGAACCCCCCCCTCTGAGCGCCGCGCCCCGTGCCACCCCCCCGCCGAGCGCCGCGCCGCCGGAGCCCGCCCCCCCCCCGCCGAGCGCCGCGCCGCCGGAGCGCCCCCCCCCACGGAATGCCGCGCCGCCGGAGCGCCCCCCCCATGGAATGCTGCGCCGCGCTGCCCCCCCCCGCCACCCCAAGATTGGCCGCCCCTTACCAGGTGCCGCCCCAAGCATGTGCTTGGTTGCCTGGTGCCTGGAGCCGGCCCTGGCTATCAGTTTGGAATCTATACCATTCACTATTGCGAGGATCACTAACAGGGCTGCCCAGAGGGGGGGGCAAGTGGGGCAATTTGCCCCAGGCCCTGACCCCCACAGGGGCCCCCACGAGAATATAGTATTGCAACTTTTTTTTATGGAAGGGGCCCCTGAAATTGCTTTGCTCCAGGCCCACTGAAGCCTCTAGGCGGCCCTGATCACTAATGCCTGCTTTGGGAAAAAAAAAGTGAAAAAAGCGGAGTCTCCCAATAAAACCTGTGAAGCGTGGGCCTCTGTTTTTGTTAAATGCTGTCCAGCAGACACAAGATGGGTTAGACATATGCAACTGATGGCATGAATGACTGAGGATACTGGATTGTCAATTCATACATTGCTAGACATTTGTAATTCTACATGATGTAGTAATAAGTAGTATAAAGCTACCTGCATAGATTACAATTTATTTAACTAATATCCAAAGGCACACAGTTGCTTCTTTATAGCCAATTCTTAAGCTCCTTTTATAGTAGATATTTATCCTAAGTGCTGGAAATGAAGTTCCAAAAATGTCAGAAGCTTTACCAGCAAAGGAGTAAATATTAATATGCATTGT
Organism: Emys orbicularis; assembly: GCF_028017835.1. Classification (NCBI taxonomy): domain Eukaryota; kingdom Metazoa; phylum Chordata; order Testudines; family Emydidae; genus Emys; species Emys orbicularis. The sequence goes on from NC_088690.1 coordinate 88,474,611, forward strand.
GGTTTATATCTTGGTTTTACATTTATCTAAAGGACCAGCTAGAATCAATACATGTTTTGATGAAGAATGGAATGCAGGAGGTGGTTCTCTGTCCATGTTATGATTGTCCAGGACCCAGTTCTATAGAAAACTGGTTCGAGTATCCTGTTCTCAGGGGTACCAGATGACAGAACAAGGAGTAATGGTCTCATGTTGCAGTGGGGGAGGTTTAGGTTGGATATTAGGAAAAACTTTTTCACTAGGAGGGTGGTGAAGCACTGGAATGGATTACCTAGGGAGGTGGTGGAATCTTCTTCCTTAGAGGTTTTTAAGGTCAGGGCTTGATGAAGCCGTGGCTGGATGACTTAGTTGGGGATTGGTCCTGCTTTGAGCAGGGGGTTGGACTAGATGACCTCCTGAGGTCTCTTCCAACACTGATATTCTATGATTAAATAGACTGGTTCTTAAGTACTGGAGAAGGCTGTAACAATTGGTTAGGTCTAACCCTCTCCATAAGGACAAAGGCTGAGAAACAAACTACTTGGCAGAGTTGACATGATGTCATTCCAAGAATCCAAAGTGTTGCCCTTTAATCTTGTATAGGCACAAGTCAGCATAGGCAATGAACTAGTGAGATGGTTCTGGAAATTAAATACTTTGCACAATCTTCCAAAGACAGGTAGACTATAAGAGAGGAAAAAGCATGACTCCCATGGACCCCCTGTTTTGCCTTTCACTCCTTAACCAGATAAAAGAAACTCAAAGATGCCTTTATGGCATGGTTATTTTAAAAATGAACTTTATTAACTATGTCATACCTTCCTATAGACATCTTGTTAAGCAAGTCACTCTACATGTTATCCTGTGTCAAGTTTCATCTAGTTCCAGTCATAATTATTATGGGGCATCTGAAAATGTTCAGCACTTTGATTTGGTTTGGATAATCCAAAAGTTTTATGCTTTCCAGAACATACCCAAACCTTGCAAATTTGGACCCTATGATGACACATTTCTCTAGGGATTTCTGGCAGTTCCAGTTCATGCTTGCCTGAAATACAATGAGAAGGGTTTTTTTTCTTCAATATTTGGCACCTCCAGTCCTATTTGGAAACCAGAAGTGCAAAGGGTGTGTGAAATGAAGAAAAAAATTGTATCTAAATTCTTCAGAATCTCAGAAAAGTTGTATTCACATTTGGCTCTCAAGAGAGACAAAGGTTCAGCAGGATCTGCATTTTTTTCTGAACTTGGTCCATCCTCATGTTACTGGATTTCTCATGAGCCATGAAACAGAAGGTTTAATCCAGGTGCCCTCTGAATGCACATGCATATTATTGTATACATGGAACTCTCATTATATGCAGATAGTCATATATATGTCTATATATATATATATATATATAAATGCAGCAGTGTTAATTGGTGCCCATTGCCCTACCAATGAGGACTGGTTCATGCTAATTTAATAGTTGTGTGTGGTTTCCTTCCAACTGAATGGCTGCATCAGTAAGCCTAAATAGTTACATAAAGAAGTGACACATAACTTATGTTCACATTTTTGATGGAAATATCTAAAAAATGTCTACGCAACAGTTCTGCAATCACTAAACTCTCAGACAGCAGCACCTTAACATGCAAATAGGTGGATTACGGAGATACTGAAAACCGATTGGTTTTGGTGGGTTTTAGCAGAGGGAAGAGGGGAGGAGAGAAGAATAATAAAAAAAGTTAACTACCAGTCAAAGGGGTCCCTGCACTGATTTGTGGTTTATTAAGTTAGAGTGGAAGTGGGAGGTTTGGACTAAAGACAGTAGATCAAGGCAGTGATCCTGGTCTTAAATAGCTTTCAAGAACGTCATTAGGTAATTGACTTTGAGTGTCTGCCAGTGATGCCTTCCATATCAGACTACAGAGAAAAATATTCCCATAGGTTTTCATAGATGTGACTAAAAGACACAAAAGCTCAGGGGATCCAAAGTTATTGGTTGGAAATCCAAGCTACTTCAGCCACCAGGAGCTTTCTGAGAAGATAAGCAAAGGCTCAGGAGTGTGCATCCAAACTGTTAGACTGACCTTTCTGATATTGCTCTACATAGAATAAAGGGGAGGAAAAATGTCCGACAGGTTAGGATACTTGCCTAAGATTTGGGAGAGCTGGGTCCAAGTCCCTGCTCCAACAGAGACTTCCTGGGTGATGCTGGGCAAGTCATTTAGCCTCTCTGTGCCTCAGTTCCCCAGCTGTAACATAGCATTTCACTACCTCACTGACGTGCTGAGATGATAAACAAGTTAAAGATTGTGAGGTACTCAGACACTATAATAGTGGGAAGCCAAATGAGTACCATAGATAGAATGGTAACAATGGGAGTTAGTGAGTGGGAGGAATGGTGGAAGGTGTCTTCAGGGACAGGACACAAAGAATAATACATCAAAATGAATCTCTGCTCAAGAACCCCAAAAGATTGGTGGCTGAAGTGCAAATCCTTTGGCTCCAACAGCCATCAGTTGGAAACAAATATGAAACTAACAAACCTTTTTGAGTCATTTGGCTTTCAATCCAAACTGCTAAGGATCACCCATCCCGAAAGTGAATAACTATCTCTTCTGCTACAATGGTACACTAACATTTATATCTTGCTCAAGGCTAATCAGGGGAGGTTTATAAATCTTGGAAATCACTTTAGAGCACATTTCACAGTAGTTTAAGGGGCTGCAATGAAGCTAATAGCTTTCCATATTTCTTAAATGCTTGTGATTTAGAAACGATACAACATTTATAACACTTTAAAATTGCTTCCAAAAATAACAATACATTCAATCATTGCATAATCCACAGGAGACGACAAAAGGCATTTGTCAAGTTGCCATAAAGAAGGCCTATTTTCAGGTATTTTTCATCAAAGTTACCAAAGGTTTTATATGTAGCATATTTACCAGAATGATATAATGCTACTGAAGAAAAAATACTGGAGGCCAGATTGTCATTTGGATGAAGGCCCAGATTTTTAAAGGTATTCAGATGTTGCTCTGCTCAGCATTTCAAACCCTAAGTGACTTAGACAGCTAAGGGTATGTCTACACTATCAAGAAAAACCCATGGCACAGAGTCTCAGAGCCCAGGTGAGTTGACTCAGGCTCATAGGGCTTTGGCTGCAGGGCTAAAAATAGAAGTATAGATGTTCCTACTTAGACTAGAGCCTGGCTTCAATTTACAGAGCCCGGGTTCCAGCCTGAGCGGGAACATCTACACTACTATTTTTAGCCCACAGCCTGAGCTCCACGAGCCCAAGTCAATTGATCTGGGCTCTGAGACCCAGTGCCATGGGATTTTCTTTGCAATGTAGATATACTCACTGTCCCATTTTCAAAAACGTCTTTCATTGAAAGTCAGCAAGACTCCGACTCTTAAGTGCCTAAGGCCTAGATTCTCAGGAACTTAAAGGCTAATTCTCACTGTTTTCAATAGAAGTTAGGTGCCTAAACATGTTTGAGGATTTCGGCCTAAGTACATCACTTTTGGAAACGGGATTTAGCAATCTAAATCACGTAGCCCTTGCTCCACAAAGGCACTAAGGCATTGCAAAGTTGAGTGGCACAACACCTAACTTTTAGGTGCCTAGAAAATCACTGGAATCTACAAAGCTTGAGTTAGGTGCCTAGGCTCTCTACACAATGAATGGGGAGAGATTAGGTCCCTGAGAATGGGATCTACAAAAACCAGCACACTAGGTGGAGCGTCTTCTAAGGTAGCCAATAGAAGATACTGTTGAGAGAGGTCTGTCCTAAGCCCCACTTCTCTCAGGAAATTTGGCTTCTGAGTGTGGGCTTCCGGGAGGTGCCTATCTCTGCTCACAATCCACAGCTGGGAACCCCCTGTCCTGATGTCAGATAGTTCAGGCTCCTAACCCATTTCTTGTCAGAATGACTTACACCTTTGTCTGTCTCCACATAAAATGTGCAGGGGCCTCCCTTATAACCTTTAGCTCAGTGGTTAGGGTACTCTCCCAGGATGTCCTCAGCTTTGCAATGTCTGACATCTTTGGTGGATCTAGACCTTAGGCCTTGCAACAGTGGAGCAATGTCCGAATATCTTTAAAAATCTGGGCCATACAAATATATGCAGGCTACCTAGCTCTTTGGGGTTAGCCCCTGCTTCTAAAAATGTAATGGCAAACTCCCATTGGCCTGGTCTACACTAACCCCCAACTTCGAACTAAGGTACGCTACTTCAGCTACGTGAATAACGTAGCTGAAGTCGACATACCTTAGTTCGAACTTACCGCGGTTCAGACGCGGTCCACACGCGGCAGGCAGGCTCCCCGTCGACTCCGCGGTACTCCTCTCGCCGAGCTGGAGTACCGCAGTCGACGGCGAGCGCTTCTGGGATCGATTTATCGCGTCCAGACCAGACGCGATAAATCGAACCCGGAACTTCGATTCCCAGCCGCCGAACTAGCGGCTGGGTGTAGACAAGGCCATTGACAGCAATGACAGCAAAATCCCATTTACCTGCGTGAGAAATTTCTAACGAAGAGGTAGAATAGTTATATCACCACTCTCATTACATATACTATCAAACATAAAAAAGTATCCACTTAACCATTCATCAGATGACATGACATAAAGATAGAAGATGCCCAGGCAAACAGAAATATTATAGCAGCTCCAGGCCTTTTCTGCATTTGGTTATAACCCTACTTTAGCAATCTGTGGCCAACAACTGGTGGAGCTGCACTGGGGCTGATCCCTAAGTATAGAAAGTCAAATAAACATTTACCCCAGCTCAGCCTTGTCTGTGCTTAAGGACCAGCACTGGTGCAGTTTCACTGACTGCTGGCTAGTGGTCCTTGATTGCTGAATTTGAACTATCCCCAAATGTAGACAACCTCCATCACCTCGAATTCCTGATTCAGAAGGCGTATTAGCATTAGCAACAGCCCCCTTAGCCTTGATTTCTTGAGGCAGTCGCATAGTTTTCCACAAGTTTGAGTTTATTGCAGGTAAATAGGCTGGTAAAACCCTTGTTAAAAGCACAGTACGATATAATGCTGCTCAGACTCTCTGCTACATCTGTTGACTCACCTGGAAAGTTTTTTCTGGATATTGAACTCTGGGCAAGCCCAGTGGCTATCAAACAGGTAGTTCTTATTTGCACCAATGGGTTGTTTGTTTCATTGCTATAGTGTTACTATATATAATGTCCTTTCTCCTGATGACAATTTTTTAACTGGTTACCAAGAAAATCTACCCCTTTCTCCACCAGTTTAACTCCATGTTGCAGTCACCAGACTTACATCTATCAAGTACTAGGTGGACTTCCTGCAGTATCTATAAGTACTGCTTACTCATTAGCCCTTTGAGCTGTGTCTGCCCTGACTCCATGTTAGGAGAGTGAGAAACCAAGACTGGTATATCCAGGCCTTTGACATGACATGGCCAGTGTCAGTATCAACATAACAAATAATATTGGCCCAATGCATGTATTCTGCGCCGTCATGTGGGAGGCCTGGATTATAAACAAGAATTACACAGCAAAATGAAAGCGATGAGCTCTAAGAGTGGAGTCTTCAGCACACCTGTAGCCTACAGCGTCCCATTCACAGCTACTTCTCATGTCAGCAGGACCACTATAGTTAATTGTCCCATACTGTTATTGTAATATACATGAATTTCTAGTAAATTATTCCATGCACAAGCAGACATCTGTTAATTCACTTCTTGCAGTTTCTTGGACTAATACATGTAAACTGCTTTGAGCAATAAATTACAAGATTAGGGCTTTTAACGCTTAGGGATATCATTAAGCATTGTATGCTGGAAGTAGATTTGACAAATGCTTTTGCTAATGGAGTTTATTTAAAGGAAAATCTGCATGAATGGATTTTAATTACTGTCATATTAAGGGATATAAAAACAACTAATGTCAAAGGTGTACCAATCCTCTTGATAGAGTTTATCATGTGTGTGTATGTGAGTGTATATGATTATATAGTTTTTATACAAATATTTTATTCAAACTAGTAAATAAATGCATTTTTATGCAAAATTCAGATCTTAATGTGATGAATTCTCTAGACTGTTATGTCTATCTGAGCACTATAATGAACCTTATGCATTTAGAACATCAAGAAGAAGCAACCATTTGGGAACATAGCTGCAAATCTATCTTAAAGCTATTTAGAGCATCATGAAAACTGACAGGGCTGAAGGGGTGAGAAATCCCAGATGTTGCCAATTTCAGGAAAAAGAACACATTCTGCAGCTTTGCCCTGAAGCTGGTTACTGTTTTTCATGGAGAGGGATGGAAAATTTTCATCCAGGGCAAAAATGTGAAGTGGTGTGGTTTGCTTCAGGATAGTTTTTGTCACTTTTCCCTACATAAAACATTGTTCTCTACCAGTCAATGCAGAATTTCACCCTCTTTTCTCTGGGATTATCCCTATAATTTCAGTTTTTCCTGAAGCAAAAATTCAAAAAACGAAAATAGAAAATTACACACAGTTCTCAGAATGTTTTGCTCGAAAACCACAGCTCTACCATTACTAATTTAACCATAAGGAAAACCATTGTGCAGACGTAGATCTGTCTCTGACCAGGAGAGGGCAGTAGTACCTAATTACACAAGGCAGTCCATTTCATACCCCATATCCTCCCCAGCCTGTTGTAAAAGGATCCTGAATTTTAAAAAATAAAAATAAAAGAACTAACTGACTTAGGAACTTAAGTATCATTTTCAAAAGTATTTGAATTTTAATTGGCTTTAGGCTTCTAAGACACTTTTTCACTTAGGCACTTTTGAAAACGTTATCCCCCATTCTTAGATTAAAGCAGAGCACCACAATCAGTCCAATAATTTTGGTCAAATATAAAAATTTTCATAGGTCAGGTACATATTGTGCAAACATTCAAAAAGGCTGGATGTTTATGCAAAGATCAGCTGGCTTACCTGAACCTTTTAACAGGGACCATCTCCACTCACCCCTCAACAGAATCAATGCTTCTCCACCCGGCCACATATTATTCTTCTCCTCAGCTGTTTCCAGCTCCTTCCACCCTGATGTTGTCTTCTAGGAACAACAGCCCAGCCACCTGACCAAGCCTGAAGGTGCTAACAGGCTGCTCCACTTGTCCATTTTTCCAAGAGGCAGTCTGAAGGACCAGCTACGCCAGTACAATCTAAGGACAGTTTAATAGACTGCACCTCTTGAGAGTAAGGCTTTTTCAGTAAGCTTATTACTCCAGCCCACCTCCCCGCATAATTTACTCTGTATACAGTTTCACATCCACTTACCTGTTCTAGAACAACGGGATTCAGAAATTCATTTCCTATTGCTTTAACATTTAAAAGTATTCCAGAGTTATACAGCAGAATACACTAATGTATCACTCCACTGACGCCTGAGAACTGAAACCCACTGTCCTCTGCTGTCCCCTGAGGTACAAAGTTCAAGGGCAGGGGCTTTTACAATTTAAAAAGTCACAGCAACAGGACTTTTCAGGAAAGCTTTTGAATCCTGCTGCTCTATGATGAGGCAGGGGTTGGCCCACTGCCCACAGATTGGAGAGAAGACCAATGAAGTAATCTTTAAATATCCTGGAGAGGATGTGGTTGCACCTCCCTGATGATGGCAGAGGTTGGTAGCACGGTACCTAAGTGGAAAGCTCTCCTATCACAAAGGTGCTCTGATCCTTGATTGGGGACCACCACCAATAATAATAACTGGCCTTTCCCCAGTAAGATCCTACTATCTATGTCTAAAGCAGATGGTGGGGACTGGTGGATGGGCTGGGGGAATTGTCTGACCTCCTTCATCCTTATGTTGGGGAGACGGAGGTGAAATTGGGCAAGGGTCTTACGTTTGAGGTATGTTCTAAAAATAGGTGGTGGTTCAGAGGATTCTTGTTTTTCTGAACCCATTCACCTCTCCCTAGTGAGAAGACACTGCTAACAAGTTATGCTCATACGGAATGCCACAGTACTCTGAGTTTAGAAAAATATCACTACTGTTACTGGCTATAAAGGATAGGGTGACCAGACAGCCCAATATTAGGGGCTTTGTCTCATATATGTAACTATTACCCTATCCCTTCCCCCTTCCCCTCCCCCCCAAAAAGTGTCCTGATTTTTCACACTTGCAATCTGGTCACCCTAATACAGGATCAAGCTTGGGGTCAGATGGTGTGTTTAAGTCACTGGCTGATCAGTCAGGGGTAAAAATGAGCAGCACAGCAGCAGATAGGGTGACCAGATAGTAAGTATGAAAAATCAGGACAGGTGACGGGAGGTAATAGGCACCTATATAAGGCAAAGCCTCGACTATCAGGACTGTCCCTATAAAATCAGGACATCTGGTCATCCTAGCATCAGAAGTCCCTGGAGGAAGGAATTCTTGATTCAGCCAGAGCACTCTATGAAGCAGAAACTCTACCAACATTTGAGATGGTTCAGCCTGCACTCCCCTGTGTCAGGTTTGCTCCACTGGTCAGTGTGGAAGGGATACAGGACCATGGTCCTGCCCTTACCTGGCCCATTCCTGCCCCTTTTGGAGAGCCCAGCATGAGAAGCTAGTCTGAGGTTGGCTCTTGCTTAGGAGGATGGCTTTTTGTAACTTTCCACCCTGCTGCCTTTTGTCTCCCATGGACACCCAACAATAGTCTGTCTCTTTGGGACATCTGGGATATTGCCCTGACAACTGCCCTTGACTTCAATGACAGCAGGACAGGATAGGACCTAATGTCATAGATCCCTGGATGTGTCTGTGCTCCTACACTCAGGTTTGTGGATTAGTGGTGTGACTATCAGAGATGATCAGCTATACTGAAAAGGCCAATTTCTTTCTAGCATGCCTGTTGTTTGTATTATTTCATGACTCATCTGCTTTGCCTTTAAATCAGATTTTTTCCCATATTTGGGAAATGTTTTCAATCAGAAAAGTGCAAATAAGCAACATCAGGAGAAAAGACCTCTGGCACCCAAAACATAAGCAGCTACTGAGGAAATGAAAAGTTCAGACTCTGTTGAATTAACTGTTATACATGAATAGGCCCATCATGCTGCAGTAGAGAGTAGAGACACATACACAAAACCTACTATATCCCATCATTTATTTTCCAGTAGATTAATTCATGAAAATTCATAAAGTTAAGCTATATCATTCAGCAAACTTCCCCACTCTTCAGCCTCCCCCAAACCTTTTACAATGCAAACATTGTCTTATGACACATTTTTATTTCCATTATATAAATATCTCGGCAGTGACTTCAGTGCATATATTTCTTTATCTGAATGTAGCTGCAAGTAAGTACCTTCTTGTAGCCTTTATATGTAATTTTCTTAGTGAAGGCAATAGAACAACAGCAACAAAAGTTACTGGATCAAGTATTATGCAGAAAATTGTGTTTCCAAGATACAGCAAGGGAAAGAGAACATGACACCAGATGAGCAAATAAAGACTTATTTGCTATGCATCTTCTGTGAACTGTTTTGAACATCTTCTCAAGCATTTCTTTCTTACAGTTGCATTATGTATGAACGTCAGTGCCTTGAGGAAGATACAGTGCACTGTATGTCAAGTGGAATATGTGACCTACTGATGGTTTCTAAGATGCTATTTAAAATGCAAAATGTGGATGATTCCACATGCACCACGAGTATTTTTTAAAACATGGTTAAACAGGAAATATTGATGTGGAGGAACAAACTTTGAAGTTTTCTGTTGCTGAAGCATGCTGCAATGTGACACTGCATATTGGTGCACTGACAATGAATTTCTTAGAACTGGCTGATTTCCCCTCCTATTCATGCACAGTGGATACAACCGAGACCTGAGTTTTCCCCAATTTTTGTAATGATTCGAATACAACTTTGATAATTTTTAACACTTTATATTGTCTAACATTAAATAATTAATCCGTGTAGAATCTCTTTGAGACAGAAGAATTATCCCTACCTGAAACTGAGGCACAGAGAGGGGGAGTGACTAGCCCAAGGCTGAGTGAGACAGTGGCAGAGCTGGGATTACAACTTGGGTTTCCTGAATTTAACTCCTGTTTTCATTACTCCTGATCATACTGTCTCACAATTTGTCAGTGTAACAATTAGTTTGGGGCATATGAAGGAAAATATATGCATTCCCACCTTCCTCATGCTCTCAAAAGAATCTATATCAATTTCTATCTACAGCCATGTAATAAAACATACATCCATTCTCTGAACCTTTAAAAATAATCGAGATAACAAACTACACATGTTCTGTTTTGGACAATGATCTGAAAAGCCCTAACACTACGGTCTGTGTCATTCATTCTGATTGGCCTGTGATCCCTAATGCCTTATAATACATTATAGACTCTAATTCAGTCATTCCACAACTAGTTCCAACAGGCTGACTTAACCATTAATATTCCAAGAAAAACTATACCAGCTTTTCACCTGAGTTAAAAATCTTTGCAATGGTGAATAAAACATTTTGAAACACAATTGTTCATTGAATTATAAATGCTACAATGAGCATCTGTGCAGAATTAGGTTACTGAGTATCTGGAAGTTAAATTTATATTCTACAAAAGAGTAAAAATAAACACAGTGATAAGAGTGAAGAAGGAAAGTGCATGCTGCATTAATGAAACATACTTTCAGAATTCAGCTTCTTTTCAGCCCCTGTACTGAATGCCAGCTCCAGAACATTCAGCTGAAAATTTATTATTGATAAGTTTCATGTATACATACACTTAGGCTTCTGAATAATTAACAACATGCTTCTGGGCATGTAACTCACCTTATCACTAAGAATACCCATATAGTTCATAAACTATCTTTATCACTCATATAGAAGATACAGCTTACCCATAGATTTACTCTATAGGAGTGATGATAATTGTCCTGTGCTGGGGAAACTCCTGCCATGAATTTAAAATTCAATTCCTAACCTTTTAATGTATTTATTTCAATTTTGACAACTAAAATATAAAAGGAGACCAATCCTGGGCTGTGGACATTCTTGAAAAAAATGCAACCCAATAACAAATGCAGAAGTAAACTAATAGGCTTTATCTGTACAAAAGAATTTAGTCCACAAAACTAAAATTTTCCAACCTGTGTTTCACAACACCTTAATCCCCTAAATACGTATTCCATTCCCCTCCCACAGATCTTAGACTTCAACCATCCCCCAGTATCTGCCCAGCTGGTACTAAAAATAGCTGTTCCAGTGGATACTCGGGCTAGCCCTCTGAGATCTGACCCATCTGAGGAGTTGACCTGTGAACACCTTCTGATTATAGTTCTTCACTTCTTCCTATTCTGTTGTTCTAGCTGCATCCAATCACTACAAAATGATGCAATCTCACAGCACCACATAATGCCAAAACCTATGACAGGAACCCAAGCTGGTGAGCTCACCTTCCCATTTTGATCTATGTTGTCACTGCTGTTCCTTCTCTCGTCGTGGGGCACCCACCACCATTGCTGTCTGAGAGAGAGGTCAGCAGGCTACTCTCTCTCTCTCTCTCACACTCACACAATCTATTTGATGGTGGTGATAGGGGAGTACTGGTAAATCAGGCTATGTACTTCTCAATCCATCTGGAGGCTCCCCCATGGCTGGTAACCAGAGAGAGCTGGTCATAAAATTGAGGGAAAATGCATTTTCAGTCCCCAGGTTTAGAAAAGGGAATTGTTTTTGGTTTATTGAAACATATGGTGAACATTTGTATCAAATTTTCTCATTGTTGAAAATGTTTTTTTGTTTACGTTTTTCTTATGAATTTAATGTTGTGTTTTTTCAGTTGTCCTCCCAGCCCCTTTTCCTTACTTCCCTTCTCCCTTTGGTTTTCCTCTTTTTCTCAAAAAAAAAGGGGGGGGGGACAAACAAAAAAAGAAAGCAAAGAACAGCAACAACTTTTCTAATTTTGTTGAAAAAAAAATGGAAATTGTAGAAAAGAAATTGTTTCCTGTGAAAATATTTGGGAAGGCCCCTTTCCAGTGAAAAAGAATTTCAGCCTAGTATAATAAATAAATATAATATAATATAATCATCTCTATCACAGAAAGTAGCAAAAAACAACAATCTGCTCCCACCTGATGGTGCCACTCATTGGCATGGTACCTAATAAGTCATGCCAGGGCAACTGGAATTTGGCATGCCAATGGGCAAAACAAACATCATGGAGCAGACTGCACATCCCACTTCCTATGTGCGTGAAGGTTCTAGGTGATCACTACTTTATGAAAGAAAGAATCCAGCTGTGTTAGGTTTTTGCACTCTACAGGTTTTTGTGCTTTTCCTCAGGGAGAGGGTGCTACACCACATTTACCATGCCACCACAAAAAGCCTTCTGCAGTTTTACCACATTTAAATGAAAGACATTTATCTGGTGAGGACCTCTCTAAGACTTTTCTTTGTAAAGGCTAGTCTCATAGCAAATTCTGCAGCATTGCAGCACCATACCAAGATAAAGGAACTTCAGCAGGTATAGACACATGTCTGTAATTTTACAGGTGTTAGTGGATTTCATCCTGGTAGAGTTCTGAACAGCTACTGGGTCTATGATGAGGGTTGCTCCAGAGTGGGAGGCAACCCAGTTGCTAAATTGGTTTACCCTTTCTTCTGAAACTGAATGATGGTGGGATGGCACAGGAAACCAGAACTTTGTTTAATAGATAAGTAAGTAGGTCTCTCAAAGAGGAGTAAACAGCCAGCAATGTTGAGGACAAATATATTCCTTTCAGTTCCAGGGAGCAGAATCTTCTTCTATTCTAGTCTATGTAGGTTCTTGTAGAACCTTGTCTTCTAGACAAGACAACTCAGTGCTCATCACATACTTCAAATAACAAGAGTGTGATACAAAATGAAACTAGAACAATCCTGATATTCTTTTTTCCACCTCCAACACTCCCCCTGCACACACCAGAGTGCTCCCTGAGCTGGGGCCTTTTTCTATGTTATTACTGTTGGCCTAAAAGATATAGGGTTAACAGCTTGGGGCAGGGTTCCCAGCTGCCAAGATAAGGAACAGCTGAAAGTGATAATCAGAAATCAGGACTGGGGCAAGCAAGCTTCCTGCTGATTGGGTAAGCAATGAGGCATTAGGGCTAGAAAAAGCCAAGAGATTAGTGGGAAAGCACTTGAAATTGTGGAGGAGGGTGGGGGACAGTTTTGTGGTTGGGGGTAGTGGTTTAGTATTCACAAGAGAGGCTTGAGAAAAGGAGGTTAATAAGGTGGACTCTACCTAGAAAATATCTCATAGTTTTCACTGTCTACTATTTTTTTTGGCAAGGACTGTGCTCTGCTTCCGAATTAGCTAAAGGGCAGTGTGTAAGCAAGAGCAAAATACTAGAGTGATTTTTTTTCCAGACTATTCTGTGATGGTAACCCCGTCACAGGGACATTACCCCTGCACTGCAGTGCTGTCCATATCCCCCTCCCCCCCAAAAGCATGTAGTAAAGGCTGGTTTAAACACAAACATTAAAGTGACATTTTATAGTTCTTCATAAGACAAGGGGATGTAGAATAAAAAGCACAGTGCATAAGCAGTTAATACATACTATTCCTTATACTGTTCTTGGAATAGGGAGGCACATGGCTGAACACAAATACAGCTTTCTAGTGGCTATCAATGATACTATATGCATTTCAAAATTACCCAGTAAACACAAGCATCTTAAATAAATCTCAAACTAGTATAATTAGGAGGAAGCATGGTTTAATGGTTAGAGAACAAGATTGAGTATTATAAACACTGGATTATATTTTATTTGTGGCATTTATTAGATTACCACAGCCATCACTTGCCTCTCAAAGGAGTCAGGGTCTTACTCTATGTGATCCTGTTCAGATTGTGACTCTGAGCATGGTGGTAGGAAACCAGAAACTACTTGCCCAGTCTTGTAAGAAAGGAAGTAGAGAGGAGTGGTGCATGGAGAGCCCTTGTTGTATTCCTCATACCTCACCAGCCAGGATAAAAAGATGGGCACCCAGAGGCAAATAAGCTGCTCTGTGAAAAGGTGGTTGGTTACTTACTTACTTACTTACTCTCCCTCCTGCTTAACCCAGCGCAAATGTTGAGGATCTGTGATTCTCTGAGCCATTGTTTGTGCTATGGTTTGCTTCTGGACCACTTCAGCTACACACCATCCCTTACTCAGAGTAGATGTAAAGTTACAAGCTAGCCCTATGGGCCTGAAGGGGAGTCACCAGACTTTCCTGTAAAATGGAGTTACCTACCTCTCAGATTATTGGCAGGTGTGTTTAGTTGATGTGTATGAAGTGCTTTCAGATTCTTGGATGGAAGATGCTTCAGAATTGAATAATGTCACTAACTTACATTTTATTTGCCCCCCACCCTCAGCCCCGAGACACTTCTGAACAATCATTGCATTTCTTGGGTGTTGCACACCCCTGGGCTTTTTCTCCTATGCCTGAAAATACTCACCATATTTAACTACAATATCTCTGCCAGTTCCCACACACAAGCCAATTGCATATACCAAAGAAGCTCATAGAATTCAGACAGGTATTTTGACTGTGTTTCTAAACTACACCTAAACTCCAAAATGTTTGTGGGTTACAAACCCCTTATGTTTGACTTCTAAGCTTGTCTTGCCATTTGCATTCACTCTGAAATGTGACAAAAATAGGGTTCATGGGAGGAAGGATAAATCTTGTGGTTACAGTACTGGACTAGGATTCAGCAGTTTTAGTTCCTGGATGTTCCAGATACTTCTGCTGTGAATTTGAGCAAGTCACTTAATCTATCTGTGCCTCTGTGTATACTGTCTTCATCCTAACCACCATCAATCTCATCTGTGTAATTTGTAAGCTTTTAGGCCAGGACTATGTTTTACTATACTTTTGTATGGTGCATGTTACAGTGGGGTGTTAATCCTAGTTGAGGCCTCCTCGGTGCTACCTTAATATAAATGAAGATGAGATGAGATCTGCAGAAATAAATGGGATCTATTTCCTAGATACTTATTTTAACATGTACAGTTAAAAGTACTAGCGGTGGTATTTGATAGACTTGCTGTGTGGAAAATTTATTGCACAGCAGACACTGAAATAGACGGTTTGGATCATGAACAGCTGACTTGGCCTGAATCATTTTGCAAGTAGGAAATATCAGTTTTGTCAGTCATGTTTTAGCAGCTGGCTCAAGTTAATCTGGTAAGACAGACAGAGGCCTCTGCGATGCATTATAAGTGTCAACCAGGGAACTGGAGTATTTTGTGGGGGAGAATGATAACAGGAGCCAGAACGAATGTTTGTATTGCTATTGTAAAATAGTCTCAAACAGATTAGTAAACATCTGACCCAAACACTCATGCTGGTCATAAAATAGGGCAGAAGGTGGCCACACCAGTAAAAGCATTCTCTCTGCCATGAAGTGTTCTGTCCCCAACGCCTTTAATAGGTAGGGTCATTGTTCTCTGTAGTCTTGGCAAAAAATTGCAGCGTGTAGGTTCTCAAATACTATAGTGATGAATGGTTATATAAATAACTACTTAGGTAGGTAGGTAGGTCTCTGAAGGTGTTTGGTCTAAGACAAGGTGCTGGACGTGAGGTCAAGTCTAAAGCAATGTTCTCCATTGAAAAACAGGGAATATAGCATCATCCAATATTACCTTGGGAGGATTGTCCTGTCTATTTATTGCTCTTTTCAAGACACAATATAGCTAGGATCAGTTAGTTGAGTAATGCATGAGTCCAGGCTGGTGGTGCTTACACTGGGAACAGCTTGGGGTGAGAAATCAATTGTGTGAGTTTATTTGTTTTGTTTTCTAATTTTTGGATTCTGGGATTTGGAAAATACCATCACTTGAAGGTCAGGGAGCACCACACCAGCCGCTTTGGTTGCTTTGCTTGGTTGGTTATCAATTGCTATATAAGCAAGTTATGTGGTGCCTGATTGACAAATTCAGACCATTGGTGTCCATTTCTACTCTACTTCTCTGGATCCCCTGCAGTAAACAAAACCATAATAAATATATTTATGCTGACTGTCTCAGCCCAAACTGGCTAAGGATATTCTACTGTTTGACAATGACAGACCCAGCATTTCTTTGAATCCACTCTATGTCCACCCTCCCTGATTTCCCTGAGTGAAGATAGAAATTCTAAGATACTGGTGACCAGCTCCCAAATAAGCCAGAATGAATGTTGGATTTGCACAGTAACCAGAAACACTAGTATTTTCTGCTTGTGTATTTGCATGGGAGGGGATTGAATGCAAAGATCCTACCCTTCCTTGCTGTCCCATCTGCCTCTCATGCACACTCTCACTCTGTGTCTTGGTATTCAGCACAGAGGTGGCAGGAGGATTTCTAACTGCTGTGGAAATTGTTTAAAACACCTGGGGTAATAAATGAAAGGGAAGGGTTTGCTTTGTTGAGCTTGTCACATTAAAATGTTCTTTTAGTACTTGATAAATTACTTTCTAACTTGACTTGCTCATCTGAATTATCCTTTGGCCCTGGATCTCTGGAGGAGCCGATATGACTGGACTATTTCAGAGGAGACAAAAGGGCAGACCTGAAGATTGAAAAGTAGTACCAGCATTTACCTTCTCATTACCTGATTCTCCCCACATCTGATTGAAGTGAGCCCTGGGCATGAGAAGGCAGGTGGGGCTATGAAGGGGGATTATGGAGGGGCAGGGATTATGGAGAGGATTATTTAGAGACTTCAAGATGGGGCAGATATTTGCCACCTTGCCTTGGTACTTTACAAATTTTGAAATTTGGATCAAACACCAAATACTCTAATTCCTTTGAAATGCATTGATAACAATTCCCCCTGATAGGTAAACAGCCACACTGTGCACCCGCTGTAGCTTCTGAATGTGTAGCCTATGTGTCGATTTGTGTGAGGTTGCCTTAATCTGATGTAGAAAAAACAAACTCTGGGACTACCATCACAAGGCCTGGATCTTGAAACATCCAATTAGACATAGGCAAAGCTTTTGGCCACTAGTGCCACTTGAGACACCAGCAACAGATCGAGATGCAAAATCCACCCAAGTGTGAATGACTTGAATGAAGAGTGGACGGATCGCAGTACTGGGAGCTGAAATTGCACTAAAACACTCACTATCTTTCTCCCAGTCCACTTGCATCACTCTCTCTTGTCTGGATTAAACCTGTGTGATCTCAATGATAGTAGGGGACAACCTTGGCTCGAGTGACCATGAGCTAATTCGGTTTAAACTAAATGGAAGGATTAACAGAAATAAAACTGTGACTAAGGTTTACGATTTCAAAAAGGCCAACTTTTATAAATTAAGGCAACTACTTAGGGAAATGGATTGGGCTAACATACTTAGAGAGCTAAAGGCAGATGAGGCCTGGGATTATTTCAAGCTGAAGTTGCACGAGCTGTCCGAGGCCTGCATCCCGAGAAAGGGGAAACGGTTAGTAGGCAGGAGAATTAGACCTAGCTGGATGAGCGGGCGTCTCAAAGGGGCGATTAAGAAAAAACAGAAAGCGTACAAAGAATGGAAGAGGGGGCAGATCGGTAAGGAAACCTACCTTATTGAGGTCAGAGCATGTAGGGATACGGTGAGAAAGGCCAAAAGCCGTGTAGAGTTGGACCTCGCGAGGGGAATTAAATCCAATAGTAAGAGGTTTTATAGCCATATAAATAGGAAGAAAACAAAGAAAGAGGAAGTGGGACCGCTGAAGCATGTAAATGGAGTGGAGATTAAGGATAATCTAGGCATGGCACAATATCTAAATGAATATTTTGCGTCAGTATTTAATAAGGCTAATGAAGGGTTTAGGAATAGAGGGAGCGGGACAGAGGGGAATAAAGGAGGGGCGATTGACATTACAGTATCAGAGGTGGAAGCCAAACTTGACCAGCTAAATGGAACTAAATCGGGCGGACCGGATGATCTCCATCCTAGAATATTGAAGGAGCTGGCGCGAGAAATTGCAAGCCCCTTGGCGATAATTTTTAATAAATCTCTAAACTCGGGGGTGGTACCGATGGACTGGAAAATAGCTAATGTGGTTCCTATTTTTAAGAAGGGGAAAAAAAGTGACCCGGGTAACTACAGACCTGTTAGTTTAACTTCTGTAGTATGCAAGGTCTTGGAAAAAATTTTGAAGGAAAAAGTAGTTAAGGACCTTGAGGTGAATGGCAATTGGGACAAATTACAACATGGGTTTACGAAAGGCAGATCGTGCCAAACCAACTTGATCTCCTTCTTTGAGAAAGTAACAGACCTTCTAGATAAAGGAAATGCGGTGGATCTAATTTACCTCGATTTTAGTAAAGCGTTTGATACTGTCCCGCACGAGGAATTATTGGTTAAATTGGAAAAGATGGGGATCGATATGAAATTCCAGAGGTGGATAAAAAACTGGTTAAAGGGGAGACTGCAACGGGTAGTACTGAAAGGTGAACTGTCGGGTTGGACGGAGGTCACCAGTGGGGTTCCTCAAGGTTCGGTTTTGGGTCCGATTTTATTCAATCTATTCGTTACTGACCTCGGAACCGAATGTAGGAGTGGGCTGATAAAGTTTGCGGATGACACAAAGTTGGGAGGTATTGCCAATTCGGAGAAGGATAGGGATATTCTGCAGGGAGACTTGGATGACCTTGTAAATTGGAGTAAAAATAATAGGATGAGATTTAATAGTGAGAAGTGTAAGGTGATGCATTTAGGGATGACTAATAAGAATTTTAGTTATAAGTTAGGGACGCATAGGTTGGAAGTGACGGAGGAGGAGAAGGACCTCGGAGTCCTGGTTGATCGTAGGATGACTATGAGTCGGCAATGTGACGTGGCTGTGAAAAAAGCTAATGCGATTTTGGGATGCGTCAGGCGAGGTATTTCTAGTAGGGACAGGGAGGTGCTGCTTCCGTTATACAAGGCGCTGGTGAGACCTCATTTGGAGTACTGTGTGCAGTTCTGGTCTCCTATGTTTAAAAAGGATGAACTCAAACTGGAACGGGTACAGAGAAGGGCCACTAGGATGATCCGAGGAATGGAAAACCTTTCCTATGAAAGGAGACTCGAGGAGCTCGGTTTGTTTAGCCTAACCAAAAGAAGGCTGAGGGGGGATATGATTGCTATCTTTAAATATATCAAAGGGATTAATACCAAGGAGGGAGAGGAATTATTTCAGCTCAGTAGTAATGTGGACACGAGAACGAATGGATATAAACTGGCCGTGGGGAAGTTTAGGCTTGAAATTAGAAGAAGGTTTCTAACCGTCAGAGGGGTGAAATTTTGGAACAGCCTTCCGAGGGAAACGGTGGAGGCGAAAGACCTTTCTGGCTTCAAGATTAGGCTTGATAAGTTTATGGAGGGAATGGTTTGAAGGGATAACGTGATTTTAGTCAATTAGGCATTAACGTGCCATCGCGGGTAAAATGAGGATCCGGCTGTAGAATCTTGCCTGTATGCTCGGGGTACTGCTGATCGCCATATTTGGGGTCGGGAAGGAATTTTCCTCCAGGGTAGATTGGCAGAGGCCCTGGAGGTTTTTCGCCTTCCTCCGCAGCATAGGGCAGGGCTCGCAGGCTGGAATATTCTGTTGTGGGTGGGTCAGCTTTTGTGGCCTGCATCATGCGGGAGGTCAGACTAGATGACCATATTGGTCCCTTCTGACCTTAAAGTCTATGAGTCTATGAGTCATTCACAGCCAGAGCTTAGTCAAGTACAGAGGAAGCAAAGACATATCATCCGAATCTGCATCGCTTTGCCATAATGCACTGGTCTCTGTGTGTCACTAGCAGTCTCAGTGCTATGATTCTCTGGATGAAAAAAGAAAACCAGCCAGCAATAGTTTCTCCCCAAACATCCCTAGAGGCTGAGATGGGGGGTGTATTTCCAGATTCACTTGTACTGGCTCTTGTAAAAAACAAATAGTTTAAATACTATCAATGATACTAGAACATACTCTTTCCCCGTCTTCTGCCGGAGAAAAATCTAATATTAAGGGACACATTTACAAAGGACTGGGTGGGATTTTACCTGTGAGACTTTACACTGCTTGCTTGGTGAGTCTCACTACGAAGTGTCATTGCATCCTTGGAGCTTTTCCACTCACTGAAGTTAACTGTCCTATAGAAGCAAAAAAGGGGTTTATGTAAAGCTTAGTCTGATTGGTTTACACTCAATGTGTTGGGAGCTTTCTTTTATTCATGTATTTATTTTCTTTTAAAATGAATCTATTGCCCTAGAAAGGTATCAGTTTGGGAATGCTATTCACCGCCTCACCGTAAACCATGTGAATTTTAAAGTGTTAATATGTAACTAAAAATGTAAAGTCAGATATTTTGGTACCATGCCAACGTGAAAAATTGTTCTACTGGAAATGAGGCTTTGAAGAAGGCTTTTGCAGCTATTTCAAAAGAAATGTAAAAGGATTTAAGTGTCAAGTAACAAAATTTTGATGGTGAATTGGAAACCTAGTGATTTTTTAATAGCACCTAGTTCAAACTAAGTTGTGAGAGAATTCGTGATAACACTGTTTCTTAATTGATCATAATTGCAGTTTGACAAAACATGTTACATTGGCATACGAAAGAGTCATCCTCATCTAGTAAGTGATTAAAGATGCTCTAAATAAACGTGACTAAATGGAAACTTAAAAATCAGTATAAGATGTCACACTTTTAGTAGTGTACTTATACTTATACAGACAAACTGGGGCTCTATGCTGATTTAGGTAGAAGCAAATGACACTGGACAATCTCCCATAGTGAAAACTGACCACTTCTTCCTACACTCTATTTTCTCTTTCTTAACCAGTTTTTAGTCCAGGACAGAATTTTCTTTTTCATCTCAAACTCTGACAATATGCTAAGGGTACATTCACTTGCAATTATATTATACTTCTGCTTACTTTTCAGATTCCTCTTTTGTTAAGGGGTACGGCTTCTCTTGTTTCTCCAATGTAGGGTGATTACACCATGGTAGGATATTAGCCGTGTGTCTCTGTGAACAGGTTACTTGTAGCAAACACTAAAGATAAAATCTTGGCTCTATTGAAGCCAAGGGCAAAACTCCCGTTGTCTTTGAGGGCTCCAGGATTTCACCCTAATTGGATAAGACCCTTTGGTTATGAAGCACTGTGGTATTTGCATTGATATTGTGCCATGTTATAACTCTTCCAAGTGCATTATTACACCAGTAGAGCCACTAAAAATGTATTTTTCATAAGGAAAACAGAAAGGTTTATTCATCTTTGCAGACTTTTCAGAATCAGTCTTTCCCCCATCGCACTGGTTACTTTTGCCCCCTAATCTCTTCTCACATTCTCTGTGATGTTTTTTAAAATGAAACTTTAACTGTAAAGAACCCTCTCCAGCCCTCAAAATATTCCATACTGTGTTTGTATGTCCCATTGTAAACAAATGGGTATACTCACTGGTTTACCATGAGTCACTCCATCACCAACACACGTTCACTCTCACACAAGTTTAGGAATACAGCAAACACAGATTTAAAGCAATAATATAATAACACCCCTGAAATCTTAAAGGTGAGCTTTAATATGTGGGACAATATTTAAGGTACCTAAATCAATTTATACACGTCAGCCTTGACTTGGCTCCCTTTTAAATAGCCCATTAGAGTCCATAATATGAAAAATCCAAAGCTCTCTGTTAGTTATAGGTATGCATTATGGCGAAAGAAATCAGCCATCTCCTGTGTGCCCTGTGGCACAGGGCCTTTTCCATCCAATTAATAAGAATATGGATAGCACTGAAGTAGATGACAAGAGGATTATTTTGAATACATGAAATGATGTATAGATTTAATGTTGAGGCTTTCTGCCAGAACCAAACACTAGACTGTCTTCTTTTATTTTTGATTCTGTATATGAGATAATATTTTTTTCTGAACTCCTCTGCACTGTATGCAGTTCTCTGTTTCATTAAGCTAAATGGACTGTGGCAAATTGGTTCTCATTCTTCCTACCACACTAGAACACAAAGTTCTATGTATACGTTTTGCTTTCCTCTATAAGTAAGAATGGGTCCAAATTGGCATACTGATTCGATTCCAGCCCCAGCAGTTATGTTCACTTTGCTGCTCTGGCTGAGTTTTGTCTACAGTGGTTTAGTTTGTTACCTCTGTTAGCATTGTTTGACTAAGCGAGTAGGATTTTAAGCTGAGGCAGTGCCCCCTAAACATAGTGCTAAATATGTGACTGAAATATTGCACAAGGGTTAACATGCAATAACATACTGTCTCCCCTCTGCAGCTATTATTTAATTTAAGTGAAGATAAGTTTTCAATAAAAGATAAGAAATTTAAAAAGCATCATCTCATTTATGGAATTAGAATCATCTGCAGTTTCCCTAGTAAATGCAGTTTTTCAGGGGGTTATGATTTGTCAGATATTTTTTCTGTTAGGTTAAATATAACGTATAATATTTATCTAACCCAAACCCAAATTGGAACCAATGGCAGAATTCAATAGAGGTGAGCCTGAGTTCTTAATGATGGCATCTGACTTCAAAAAGGAGGAAAAAGAAGAGAGGTGAATGGAGAAAGAAGGAAGAGGAAATGAAAGGAGACAGACACAGAGAGGAAGATGAGAGAAGAGCAAAGGAGGTGGAGAGGAATGAATTAGGAATAGAGGAAGAGGGAGAAAAATGGGAGTGGAATACAGGAAGATGTCATTTTGTGTATTTTTTTTAGATTGAGGAGGATATGCAGAATTAAGTTTGTCCCTCTTTGACAAAGCCAGCTGTTTCTTGATAATTGCCAGCAGTATTTGTAATTACATTAAATGTGCATTTTATTTAGGGTTGGGTAAAGTGGCTTATATAAAAGTCTCCAGTCTTCCCCATTTAAAAGTTTTTGAAATACTTAAGCACTGTTTCTCACTTTAGCTGCTTTCAAAGTGCTACAAATGGGTGTGCAAAAATGCAAGAACTTCTGGAGTTATATCCAACTGGAATCTGAAATAGAAAGCCAAATGTTAGGAGAGGATCTGCCCAATTAGCAGACCTAAGAGGTCCCAATAGTTGATATAAACTTTGGCTAAGCCTCCATACTTTCATTTTCATAAGAATTCATATCTGAACTCCCTAACTTTTGAGGTTTGCCCATCCCTAATTTTCTGCTGTAGTTCTGCCTTGATGCTTAGGCTACTGGACTAGGTATTTGCCTGATGGGGCAGCACTTTTTTCTGGAACTGCCAGTCACCTGGGTTTTCTCCCCAGCAGGGGTCCTGATTGTTATGACAAGAGGTGCAATAGTATGATTATGTGTAGGAACTTAGAGAACTGTTCTTTCTTGATGAGAGAGGATAGTGTACATAGAGGAATGAATAAGGCCTGCATGTTGCAGTGTCTTGGCTCTGTCTCTTTATGCTTGCAAACAGAACAGGGTGTCAGAATTGA
Source organism: Emys orbicularis (assembly GCF_028017835.1). Lineage (NCBI taxonomy): Eukaryota > Metazoa > Chordata > Testudines > Emydidae > Emys > Emys orbicularis. The sequence continues at coordinate 88,497,954 of NC_088690.1, forward strand.
ATCAGCTCCTACAGGTGTGTCAAAACAGAAACTAAGACTAGTGGAGAGGAAAACAAATAAAGAGAAAACAGAAAAGAGATCTGTGTCCCTGTGCCAATGGATGGCAAGAAAGGGGATGTGTTCAACAAGTGGACATTTTTGGGAAGGGGAAAAATGACAATTAAATTGCAATGGGACTGAATAAAAGGAAAACAAAATATGAGCAGTCACACTATTATCTGTAATGGGGAAAGGCTGCCACGTGCTCCAGCAGCATCTGCATACGTCAGCAGCAAACTGGGAGGACCTATGTAAAATCCTAGAGGTGCTCCAAAAAACATTTTTAACCCACAAGAAATGTCATTTATCAATTTTTTCAACAAGATTAACCAAAAATCTGGAGAAACTACTGATAAGTATATTGTCAAACTGTGCAAAGTGGCTGACTCATGCAATTATCAAATCTTAAAAGATTAACTGATTCATGATAGGTTAGTAATAGGGAAGAAAGATGCAAGAGTTTGAATGAGAATATTCAGAACCCACATTAAATCTACAAAGAACTATAGATGTGCAAAGCTATTGAACAAACTCCCATTTAAATGAAAGAGAATAGGTGGAGCAGACAGGGTTCACCAAGCAGCACAGGGAAAGCATGAAAATATAAGGAAAAATACACCAACATTTGTGTAAAAGTAAATGCACAAATACTAAACAGAGGAGACAAAATGCAAAAGAAGGCCTGTGGATACTGTGGAGAAAAATGATGATGGAAAATACCCAGCATTTGGGGTCATATAAAATGATTGTGGCAAGCAAAATCATTATGCCAAAGCTTGCAGACAAGAAAAGCAACATACCAAGAAAGCAAGCAATGACTCAGAGAATGAGATACTGTTGTTATTATTTGTATTTCTATTAACATAGCATCTAGGAGCCCTAGTCATGGATCAGGACCCCATAGTGTTAGTCATTGTATAAACACAGACTAGAAAGATGGTCCTTGCTCCAAAGAGGAGGGTTTTTTTGCATGTATATGAAATGAATGCAGTGCAAAATAGCAAAAATAAATGGCTTGTAAAGCTCAGACTAGCACCAGATGCAAAGACAAGGAAGCAGCGCACAAACAAACAGGAAATTGAACACGAAATAGACTTGGAACATCAGTGAATGTGCTAGGCCACAAAGGTTTCCTCAGCGTTATGCAAGAGAAGAAAGTGAAATTGTAAACAAGCAAAGCCAAATTAAAATTATATGACGACATGATTATAATACCACTAGGACAATCTAAGTTACAAGCAGAATACCAAGAAAAAGTAAAGGGGCTGAAATTTTAGGTAGTACAGGTAACGCAGAAGTCATTGTTTTCAGCTAAAATAAGCGAATACATGAACCTAGTGATACTAAGCCTGAGACAAATGATTCATACAATAGACACACAAGCACCCCCCCCCCCAAAAAACCCCCCCCCACCATATCTAGAGCACAGAATACACTGTGGCATTCCTGAAGCAAAGCTGCTAAAAGATTACTATGATGCTTTTGATGGACTAGGATGTCCAGGCCTGCTACATCTGGAAATAAACTAGTTGGCCAGTACAGCACCTGCTTCACAAAGTACCCCATTGCACTGAGAAAAAATAATGGGAACAATAAAGCAAATGGAAAAAAGAAGGCATCACTGTTAATGTCTCAGAGCCCACAAGTTAGATAGGCAGCATGGTAGCTATTGCAAAGCCCGGTCAAGCTGTGCATTTGCACAGATCCAAGCAAATCAAACAAAGCATAAAAAGAGCTCACTACCAACTGAAAAAAGTATTACTTGACTTGCCAAAGCAAAAATATTCTCAGTACTTAATGCCAAAGATAGATATTGGTAAGTGCTAGTGGATAAAGAAAGCAGCTACTTCACCATAGTTTGGAGACTAGCAGGTAGGTACAGAGGGTTGAGAATGCCATTTGGGATTAAACCTGTAGCAGAAGACTATCAGTGCTGTACTAACAGGACTTGCAGGGAACAGTAGCCACACAAGACACCTTCAGTGCATGCTACTGAAATTGCAACTCTACAACTTACATATACACTACAAGAAAGGTATTAAGATGTACATAGCTGACTTCTTATCCAGAGTAGCCTTGCAGCATGATAATATGGCAACTGAACAAGAATATGGTCTCCTTAACCTGGCAAATACAGAAAACATAGAAAGCGTCAACCAAGCCAGTTACATTTCAGTTTCAAGGCAGGGGTAGGAAAGAATCCAAACCATATAAGACAAAGATTATCAAGTGTTCACCTCCATCATTCTGTCAGGATGGCTAGACACCAAGGGAGAAACCACATCTGCCTCCCAAGAATAGTGGAACTGTTGAGATGAGAGGAGCATATAAGATAGCATCACATGTAAAGGCAGTGTAATCCTAATATCCAAATCTTTGAGAGTGGAAATTCTCTGAAGAATACATCACAGCCATTTTGGAATAGAAGCATTTCTCTAGAAAGCAAGAGACACAATATACAGGCCAAACATGACCAAGGATATCAGAGACCTGGTGAGAAGCTGTGATACATGTAGGGAAATGCAGACAAAGCAGCTAAAAGAGATCATGAAATACACAACTTTAGTAGGAATGGAGCTTTTCACTACAAACTTCACAAACTACCTCATTATTTGTAAACTGCTTTTCAGACTTCTGGGAACTAGATGAGCTGTCAGACACTACCACAGCTCTCATTGTAGACAAAGCAATGAAGCAGTTCAGCAAGAATGATATCCCAAACAATAGTTTAAGACAACAGACCTTAGTTTCTTGCAACAATTTTGTGCAATTTACCTGGGAATGGTGAATTATACTACATCATCACCATAACAAAGCCAGTTAAATGGAACAGCTGAATCAACAGTTAAAACTGCTAAGACTCTATTTAAAAAGGTAGCAACAGGCAAAGAAAATGTGTAGAAAGCCATCCTTGAGTGGAGAAACACTCCCACAGAAGGCACTAATAGCAGCCCCATACAACATTTGATGTCAAGACATGCAAATATCTTGGTACCAGTAGCCCCAGAATTACTACATCCTCCAATGGTGGAAGAAGTAACAGATCAAAAGGAAGAGAGACATCCAAAGGTGAAAGCCTACTATGACCGACAAACTAAAAACCTTTCAGAACTATAACCTGGAAACTCTGTCAGGGGCAAACTATTTCCTCCGGACAAATCATGCACTTGAAAACAAGCTACATGTGTTGAACTGTACATCCTCATTCCTATACTGTACCAATGGCATACATTTCACCAAAACTGCAAGTACATATTCCTTCTATGAGTACAAGACATAAACATGAATGTGGAGGATGGTGAAATATGAACTCCACTGAGACTTGTTCAGCAGGAGATGGAAGAAACACATGCTGATGAATGATCAGTACATATTCAGATTCTCAAAACCAGATCCAAGGCAGAGTCAGAACCTAAGACCAGTGCTCTATCCATTCGAACATACTGCCTTTCAGAACATCTTTAAATGGCCCACAATATTCTACCATAACTCTCCTAATTGTAGTGCAACTATATATGTCATCCATCTAGTAAATTGAGTGGGCACTAGGATAAAATTTTGTGAGTCACTCAGAAGATTTCACACATGTTGTACGAGCCCTTCAGTTCAGTTCTGTCTGCCCTCATACAGAAAATGATTTGTGTGCTTCCGTACAAAACATGTCCAAGAGTCCAATACATGCTGCTTGACTGAAAATTTCTAATTGGTGATTTCACAGAAAGGTTGTCAATGGGATTAATTTATCTCAGTTAAAGCCCAGTGAAAATAAACACAATCAATAACAAACGGTAAAATAAATGAATAGTAATGGGTGTAACTGATTGTTTAAATGAAGCATACCATGTGCATTATCATACCTAACAGCATGTGTAATGCACTTAGATCAAACCTCATTGCTAATTTACTAAATTATAAAACACAGCAAAGTGAACAATGTTAGCTGAACAGACGATATTGAATTGCATGAGCTGCCCCAATTAGGAGCTTTTTTGTTTAGGGGGCAGAATTTACGTTGTGGTGATTTGTGATTGGGTAGACTTCGTCATTTATTAAGCTGGTCTTCATGAGGTGAAAGCCACTTTTATTAGTTTTCTTTCATTTTCTTGTTTTGCAGAATACTTTATGAGCTGCTGCTGAGTTCAACTGCATTCACAATAAAACGACAAATCTAGAACAATTGCTTACAAACAGCTATAGGGCACCACCACTGACATAGCATTAAAGTTGCAGGTAAAAATATATGGTTTGTATTAGTTCTTTTTTTAGGAGGTAAGAGGCTTAGGATCTATAAGCCCAATAATTCAGCTTGTTAAAATGCTCTTTGGTAGCTATTTTGCTTGGCCTCTCCTGATAATATGTTTACTGTTTTTCCATATCCCTCTCTGTACTGTCCACTATATTAGCACCCTTGACAGGAAATACCTTGCTAAAAGCTATTAATGCTTTAGGCATTGAAATAGCAGGGATGAAGACACTTAACAGTAAATTTGATTCAAGTGGACACCACCACTTCAGTGAATTAAATGTGGAAGGGTTAAACCCTCCTCAACTGCTACTTACAACCACATTTACAACTAACCAGAGGAAAAATGGTCAAGGGTGAGATTTCAGCCTAACCCCAATAAAGACAAGAGAGAACAGATGCATACAGACAGATGGAGGAGCATAAGGAGCCAATGAGATAATAGTGGGCAGCATTCTATGGAGTGATTTTAGCATACCTGCTGCCTAACTGTTGTCATTAAGGCAAAGGGTAGTTTTAAGAAGGGATTTGAAGAAGGCCAATAAAGTGGCCTTGAAGATGTGGTTACAGGCAGCTCCTCCTGGCATGGAGGATAGCCTGGGACAAAGCATGAATGTGCTTGTTTGAAAATTTAACAATGGGGGTGATGAAGGCTGGCGTCGTGGTGATCGCAGGTGGAAGTCAACATTTTGATAATGAATGAACTCTTATTATAGTTAATGGCAAAAATATTGCTGACTTCCATGTAAGCGAGATCAGCCTTCAGACAATGATCTTGACCCAGATCTCAACTACACTAATTTTCCATGAGTATAATTCCCTTGAATTCATAGTTCTTAATCCTGTTCACACTGTGTTAAGTGAGAAGAAAATCAGGCCCAATTTGTCCTTTTTCAGCATCTGATTTAAGTCACTTGACATGATTTCTCAACACATGATTATATGCTTTAAATTCATTTAAAGAGAGGATGATTTTGTGGAAAGTGAATTTGCCAACATCATGCCATTCCCAGATCCTCTTTTGGTAGGACAATGTATCTTTCACTTTCTTAATATCTTCAGTGCTGTAATTACCACAGTGAACATGATGCTTAGTGGCATTTCTGGTTAAAGTCCTAATTAGCCTTCTGTAGCTAATGAAAGCATGTGAAAGTTTGGCTTGTGGCTTATTATTCTACTCATTGTTATGAATGATAGGGCAACTGTTTAAAGCCTGCCAGTTTTACACTAAGACATAATTATTTATGAAAAGGCTTTGCCCCAGAAATGGAAATAATGATAATTAGATTTAATCTTTTCATGGTTTATGTATCTTTTCAGTGAAACAGATGCCTATAGGGCATTAATTACCAATAGGGGAGATGTAATGCACATTATCACAAAGGCATATTGCAAATATATGAACATGCAGTCATATTAGAGCCTATTCTTGATATTTCTACACACATGTAGATCATAGATATACTCCCAGGTAACCTCATCTGCTTTCCAGTTTTTTGTTGGGTTCCACAGGGCTGTCTCCTTGGTCCCATCTCTTCTCCCTCTATATCTTACCTTTGGGCAATTTCATTTGCAATCACAGATTCAAATTCCATCTCTATGCTGGCAGCTCACCGGTTGATCTCTCTATTTCAGACCTGTCTCCTTCTGGCCAACCTTAAATCTCAGCCTGTCTCTCTGACATCTCCTTGTGGATGTTAACCACTAGCTTGAGCTAAATACGGCTAAAACAGTGCTCTTTATCTTTCTGCCCCCCAAACCATTCCTGATATCTCCTTTCTTGATTACTGTGGGCACCTCCATCCTGCCTGTCATGCACACCTGTAACCTGGCCATCATCTTTCACTCGCACCTTTCTCTAGGTCCATACATCCAGACTGTGTCTAAATCTTGTCTTACTTCTGCATAGCAGTTCTAATGATATGGCTTTTCCTTTCCATCCACACAGCTAAAACTGTCGACCACGTTCTCATCTCTCCTCTCAGTTACTGCAAAATCCTTCTTTCTGGCCTTGACAAATGCAAGCTTGCTCTGTTCCTAGCCATTCAGAATGCTACTGCTAAATTAATGTTGCATACCCCATTGCTTTGACTATGACGCCTCTCTCTTTGAATTCCTCCATTGGCTTCCTCTTCTTCTCTAGCTCATCAAACTGAAGATGCTTATATTCACTTCCAAGGCCCTTTGCACTCAATGCCCAACCACATATAATCTCTCATTTGTTATCAAGCTATCGATGCTCACCCCCAGTTGGCCTAGGATGCCAGCCTCCAATGCCAACTTGTTACATTTTCAAACAAGCCCCTATGTGCTTTCTCCTATCCTGCCCCCCACACATGTTAGGCACTTCCTACAAACATCTACAAGTTCCTCATTTTCCACTCCTTTGCTTTGATGGCTATAAAAATCTTAACAATAGTTGGAATGTGGGGGGCAGAGACCACTGCCTGTCATGCTGACCAGTATTGTCTCATTGTTCACTTGTACTCCCATCTGTCTGTATCCATCTGTTGTCTCTTCTCTTATATTTACATTGTAAGCTCTGTGGGACAGACTGTCTTTTTGTTCCATTTTGGTACAGTGGCTAATACAATGGGGTCCTTATCCATGACTAGGGCTCCTGGGAGCCACAGTAATACAAATAAATAATAATAATTAAGTAATAATACCTTTATATATATCATGTGGACATCCAGGGCCAGACAGTCAATGGATGCTAGGGGTGATGGGAGAAATGTGCACAGACTTTCTCACATAAGGGCCAATCAGAGTTGATGTCTTTGCATTCAGAAGAGCACAGGGACTGCTCCCTCCATGTGCCCCTCATTAGTACACATTACCCCAAAGGTGGTGAAGAGAAAGCAGGTCCTTGCTTCTTCCATCTCCACCAGCTGATGAATCAAGCAACACCCCAACTGCTGCAGCTGTGCACCACTTGGGAATTCCTCTATAGGAGAAAAGCCCAAAGCAGCTAATTAAGTTTGCTTGAAAGGTACTTTCTGCCACCAGAGCAGCACAAAGCCATTTTTGACGGGGTGGAGGGAAGGAGCAGAATCTGGCCCTTTGTATGTTTCATTGTGATTTATCAATCACACTGTGTACCTGACATTTGTTCTTCTTTTTTGAAACATGTCTCTTTTGGAGGGCACCTAGGCTTTTGTGGTGTTCTGATTCAGCATTAGGAAGCCTATGAGGAAGATGGTTTTGTGCCTTGTACAAAGGCAAGCATAAAATAATTTGCCATACATGACCTCTGAGCTAGATAGCATGATTTTGCATTATTTAGTATTTTTGACTGTAAATGATGGTGTTAGTGCTATTCGCCCCGTTGGCACTACCATATCCCAGAGTCATTGCTTTCAGCAGAGGCATTGTTTGGTAGTGTGTGGACAGATACGTATTCTTGGGGAATTTAGGTATTGTTTTTCAGTAAGGGAAATGAAATAGGGGCAAGTGTTATATAATGCCCACTGTATTCCACATAGGCCAAATCCTACTGATCTTATTCTGCTGATGTCAGTTGGAATTTTACTGGAGTAAGGACTACAAGGATGCATTCCCATACTCTTTTGGATAATAACTGGGTACATAAATTTATAAAGCGAAGAAGAACAATACAATGCTGATGCCATTGTGGAGTTAGCTTTGTCCACTGCAGTCCCCTCAGTTCAAATCTTGAAAAGTGATTTTTAATTCAATATAAACCTGTGTCACATCCATCTTTCAGTGTCAGCAAGACAAGCGGGCAGCACACCAATAGCTGGAGGGCTATTCTGAGATGAAATCAGTGTGTCATCTACATAGGAATGAACGTTAATACAGTGCTGATGGATTACCTCATTCACTGACAGCATGTAGATAATAGACTGAAATTCAAGAGGCCAAGAACTTGGAACAAGAATGTTCAGATAAAAATAATATTGCCAGATACTATTCTTCTGGTCGTTAGCACTTAGCTTCTGTAAGAGAATACAACAGGAATCAATGAAGGAGGCATCCTAACTTATTAACCACAAGGTTCTCAGTGCTCTTATCATCCACTTTCCTCAAAAGGAAAGGATACTAGACTGCCTAGTGAGTTAAAATGCACTGGAATGTCACCTCTAGAGACATTTACTGTTTCACACTTGAAATATGTTTGAAGGTCTTAGTCACACACAGGTAGTATCTGTATATATATTCTGTAACTGTTGCATTGTTTTTCCATTGATTTCAATGGAAACGAGTTTAATCTTTCATAAATTTTTGCTCATATGGGATTGGACTCATAAGCTAAGTAGTTGAGTATCAGGGTGCTGCAAGTCCGGATTGAACCATATCAAATGCCTTACTGAAATCGAGGTAAATTAGATCCACTGCATTTCCTTTGTCTAAAAAATCTGTTACCTTCCCAAAGAAGGCGATCAGGTTGGGTTGGCATGATCTACCTTTTGTAAAACCATGTTGTATTTTGTCCCAATTACCATTGACCTCAATGTCCTTGACTACTTTTTCCTTCAAATTTTTTTCCAAGACCTTGCATACTACAGATGTCAAACTGACAGGCATGTAGTTGCCCGGATCACTTTTTCCCCCTTTCTTAAAGATAGGAACTATGTTAGCAATTCTCCAGTCGTACGGTACAACCCCCGAGTTTACAGATTCATTAAAAATTCTTGCTAATGGGCTTGCAATTTCATGTGCCAGTTCCTTTAATATTCTTGGATGAAGATTATCTGGGCCCCCTGATTTCGTCCCATTAAGCTGTTCAAGTTTGGCTTCTACCTCGGATGTGGTAATATCTACCTCCATATCCTCATTCCTATTTGTCATCCTACCATTATCCCTAAGCTCCTCATTAGCCTCATTAAAGACTGAGGCAAAGTATTTGTTTAGATATTGGGCCATGCCTAGATTATCCTTAACCTCCACTCCATCCTTAGTGTTTAGCGGTCCACTTCTTCTTTCTTTGTTTTCTTCTTATTTATATGGCTATAGAACCTTTTACTATTGGTTTTAATTCCCTTTGCAAGGTCCAAATCTACATGGCTTTTGGCCTTTCTAACTTTATCCCTACATGTTCTGACCTCAATAAGGTAGCTTTCCTTGCTGATCACTCCCATCTTCCACTCCTTGTAGGCTTTCTGCTTTTTCTTAATCACCTTTCTGAGATGCTTGCTCATCCAGCTTGGTCTACGACTCCTGCCTATGATTTCCCCCCCCCCTTCTTGGGATGCAGGCTTCTGATAGTTTCTGCAACTTTTACTTGAAGTAATTCCAGGCTTCCTCCACCTTTAGATCCCCAAGTTCTTCAGTCCAATCCACTTCCCTAACTAATTTCCTTAATTCTTTAAAGTTAGCCCATTTGAAATCAAAAACCCTAGTCACAGATCTATTTTTGTTTATCCTTCCATTTAGTTTAAACTGAATTAGCTCATGATCGCTCGAACCAAGGTTGTCCCCTACAACCATTTCTTCTATGAGGTCCTCACTACCCACCAAAACCAAATCTAAAATGGCATCCCCTCTTGTTGGTTCAACAGCTACTTCAATCCATCAGCTATCGCATCTAGGAAAATCTGAGCCCTATTATTATTACTAGCACTTGTCCTCCAGTCTATATCTGGGAAGTTAAAGTCTCCCATGATCACACAATTCCCATTAGTATTTACTTCATTAAAAACTTAAAAAGGTCTCTATCCATATCCAAATCAGATCCTGGTGGTCTGTAGCACACCCCAAGCACTATCTCAGGGGAGGCTCTAGTAGCTTTCTTCCCCAATGTGTTTTTTGTCCAGACAGACTCTGTCTTATCCATTCCATCCCTTCTTATTTCTTTACAGTCTACCTCATCATTGATATACACTGCTACTCACCACCTTTGCCTTTATTTCTGTCTTTCCTAAACAGCACATACCCTTCAATACCTGTACTCCAGTCATGACTACTATTCCACCATGTTTCTGTTATCCCTATAATATCCGGTTTCACTTCCTGCACCAATAACTCTAGTTCCTCCATTTTGTTACCTAGGCTCCTCGCATTGGTGTACAAACATCTTAATTCTTGCTGTTTGGCTTCACTAACATTCTTTACCCGATTAGGCCCAGACATTCTACCACCAGTATCACCTGTTAGAATTGTATCTATAGTACCCTTCCTCCGTATGTCCATTCTCCTACCCACGACAGTATCCTTTCTTGCTTCGTTTTCTTCCCTCTCAATGTTAAAATCCGGCGTGGAGATTACCTGGACATCTCCCAACCATCTCTCCCCAATTCCTAGTTTAAAGCTCTCTTAATCAGTTGTGCCAGCCTCCATCCTAGAAATCTATTTCCCTCCCTACTCAGGTGAAGTCCATCCCGAGAGAACAGTCCTCTGTCCATGAATGCCTCCCAGTGGCCATACATCCCAAAGCCCTCCTTATAGCACCACTGCCTGAGCCATCTGTTGATCACCATAATCTTGTCACACCTTTGTTGCCCTTCTCTAGGAACAGGCAGAATCCCACTGAAGATCACCTGAGCCTCGATTTCCTTAAGTGTCTTCCCTAGCCTGGCATAGTCTCCCTTGATACGTTCCAGCGAGACTCTAGCCGTATCATCCATTCCCACATGAAGGACAATCAGCGGATTCTTTCCCACTCCCGTTAGGATCCTCTGCAGCCTCAGGTCCACATCCCATATCTTAGCACCTGGCAGACAGCATACCCTTCTGTTCTCTGGATCAACTCTGGTTACAGGCCTGTCTATTCTTCTCAGTAAGGAGTCCCCAATAACATAGCTGCCTTTTCCTGGTGACGGTGTGATTCTCTGGTCTATCCCCTGTTCCCTCGGGCTGCAAGTCCTCTCGCTTCCTATTCACCCTTGCAATCCTCTGCAACCCATCCCATATCCCCCTGGGGTTCATGTTTGGTGTTATCTCCATTGACTCTTCCCCTCTCCTTATAGGGCTAGCTGCTCTTCTCTTCTTCCTTGCCCTCTCACCTTCAGCGACCACCTGCTTTGCCCCTTCTTCATTTTCCAACTCCGCAAACCTGTTCCTGAGCTCTATTGCTCCTTCACTAGCCCATCTTTTCCTCTGCCTGGTTCTCTTAGTCACATGCTTCTACCGTCCACTTTCCTCACCCAGCAGTCTCCCCGCAGAGTCCTTTGGTCCTGCTTCCATCTACAAGTCTGAGCTTTTCCCTTCGGCCTCCTCATGTCTTTGCTCCATCATCTGCTCAAACCCCCTTCTAAACTCGACCAGAGTTTCCACCTGCATCTCCAATCCTCGGATCTTTTCTTCCATCAGCTCTATCAGGCGGCACTTCATGCAGACAAAACTCTTTTCAGGAGCCCCCTCCAGGATCATGTACATGCTGCAGCTTCCACATCCAGTCATCTTCATTGTGTCTTCCACTGCTTGGGTCACTACAACTGCTGCCTCTGTATCTGTCAGAGGCTTCCCACCTAAATCCTGTAAATCTGGGAAACACAAACTAACCCAAAACACCACCGCCCACAGCAAAACAACCCCCCAACAAGCACCAAAACACTGCTAGAACACCACACACTCCCTTCAGTAGCCTGTGTGTTCCTCTGCCTGCCTCTCTTAGTCTTCCTCCAAACTCCCCCTGTAAACTCCCACTCAAACTCCCTGTTTACAGCTCTGTTTGCTGGCTCCTGTGCCGTTGTCATGGCACCAGTACTATTATGTATTATGAATCCTTGGGGGTAAATTCGGAAATCCTTAAGTGAATTTTGCCTTTGTAAAAACAGAATAAAAGTTGAGTAATGATGTAAAGATTTGCTCCATATAACATAGAGATGGAAAAGACAATATTCTAGTCTATCTCACTGCTAATATAGAATTGTGCCTTTTACGGGTCTTATCATTATCCATCAGCTGTGTCTGTGCCTTCTTGTTAAATCCTGTTTTCATTACAGGAGTATTAGGAAGGAGAATGATTTATCAAATAAAGAATCAATTTCATTATATAAGTCCCAGTTCCCTCTTTTCTTACATTTTTTGTTCTGTGATTTTAGTTTTATTTTGTTTTTTGATTGGATTAGAAGGAGCGATGTTGTCATATGAGATGCTATTGTCATGGAAAAAATAACACATCAAGGACATACCGAGCAAAATAGACAGTCTGAATAAATATTTGAGTACAATTTACTGAATACTCAAACAGAGTACATTTGCCCACAAAAGGAACATTGCATGTTACAGCCTTTGTTTTAATATTAATCAATGTAATAGAGTTGTTTAAGTTTGTTCATGTGAAATAGATAAAAAAGAGAAGGAGGGATGAGCTGAAACTGCACGATCTGGATCCAACTTGCACAGACACCAATATTCATGGGTGTTTGGATCTGGAGGCTGGGTTCAGCCCATATCTAAGTAGAAATGACTTGCAGGGGGTAGATGTATAGGTCTAGTGTGAAGATTTACTGATATAACCATGGCTGAGTTGAGATCCTTGGCCACTCAGAAATTCCTTAAAACTACCTGTTAAATATTTCATATGTCTGGAATTACTCTCTAGGTATTACATTTGATTTGCAAATATTGCCCGGAATGAAATATTTTAGGAGTGCTTGGTAGTAGAGTTATTTAAAGGGAACATGTCCATGCAATGGTAACCCTAATGTCCATCAGTCATCATAAAAAGTACCTTATTTCTACTGGAGATCCAGGAAGCATGCAGTATTTGGAAACAATACAAGCTAAATTTGCACTTTTTATTCTCTGTTTCTATATGAAAATCAATAAGAAACATAAAAAGAGCACCTTATTCACAACCAGATTGTAACCCTTGCTGTGTGCCCATGAAAAGGAATAACATGCCTTGTTACTCCCCTGTGGTGCTAACAGCCACCTGCATTGCTACTCACCCTCCTGTGCAGATGGATAGAGAATGGGCAGAACCTGGAAAAATGCTGACATCTGACTCCCTACATCGAGCAAGGGGCATCTAGGGTGACCAGACAGCAAGTGTGAAAAATCGGGAAGGGGGGGGGGGGGAGGGTAATAGGAGCCTATATAAGAAAAAGACCCAAAAATTGTGACTGTCCTTATAAAATCAGGACATCTGGTTACCCTAGGGGCATCACAGACTCAATTGTGAATCTAAGTGACAATCAAGTCCCTGCTCCTTTCCTAGGGCAACTCAACTATCCCTTACTTAGGATATTACTTTCTATTGCTCAATGTCACAGAATCAATAACACACAATATCTAAGCATCATATACATCTATAGTGCTGTATACATAGTAGTGATCAAAACAGTTGTAGTACAACTATTCCTACTTATTCTTGACGCTTCAACGTTTTTCTTGAATTCTATTCGTAAGCAATTTTCAAATACCTGAACACTATTGTTGTAATAAAGTTTAACTGTGCATATACAAAGGAGAAATTGGTGGTACATATTAAAATAGTACAGTTGCCAGTGTCTGAAATTAAAATACACCTCTACCTCAATATAACGCTGTCCAGGGGAGCCAAAAAATCTTACCGCGTTATAGGTGAAACCATGTTATATCGAACTTGCTTTGATCCGCCAGAGTGCGCAGCCCCCCCACCCCCCGGAGCACTGCTTTACTGCGTTATATCCGAATTCGTGTTTTATTGGGTCGTGTTATATTGGGGTAGAGGTGTATCTTCCTTTTGGAGATGTAAGTCACATATAGTCCTTATCCAAAAATAATGACCAGAAATACAAGATTTGTACTGTAGGGGAAAATCTCCAGGAGATAGGGAGAATAGTATGGTGGTGGTGGTGGTTTTTTGCTGACTCAATGGTCATTATTAAGTACAATATGGCCTTTCCTCCCTTCAGATTAGTCCTGTGTCCAAGGCTTTCAGTCCTTGGAGCAGGTGCCACACTGTTAAGTCAATAATTCAAACAGCAAGGGGCCAAATGCATTACTGCAGCAGCATAAACTAGCACTCTTAGCTTCCTTAAATCCAAATTCTAGAATCACATTCTTCATGCTAGAAAGGGTTTCTAAATGAACTTTAAACAGTGTGCAAATGCCTGCAAACAAGGTGACTGCTGAGCAAACATTCTACATAGCTGAGTAAATATGTTAAAATGTCATGGCACCAAAGCACTCGAGAGATGCTTCAGGAATTATTGCACAATCAAGTTCCTTCCCATGAAACTATTTGTAAAAATTAGCAAAGTGAAATTTGAGCAATAATACATTCAGAGCTGGGCTTGAAGGGATGCTAATATGGAGACTCAAGGTTTGAAGTGATTCTGCTGTATGTTAATGGAAGGCAACACATGGCTTCATGTACAGCATTGCTACTGTTGAGGGCAGTAAAGACCCACATTCTTGGGGGGGGGGGGAAATTCACAACTTGTGACTACACTTCAAACATTTAACATTTTACACTACTGTCAAATATCATGGAAAATTACTGTTCTTAGAAGTATCTACAATAAAGTGCCCCTGAATGACAAGATAGAATACTGAAGATCCTATTAGAATTGGATCTTTAGTCTCAGTACAAGTTCAGCATCTTGATCAAAGGAAGTGTATCCAGGGTTCACATATCTGCATGGCAGTTTGTTTGTTTGTTTGAAAGTAGCTAGCTAGCCAGCTACTTATAGCTCATCACCAAAATATCTGAGGTTACATGAATTCATACACTATTGTATTGTTCATCAATATTTGATCCAAAACAGATGATCTTGCACATTTGAATACTGATTCTTATAATGAGGACAAATACTTCTTATGGATAGATCGGACCCCTGGCAGCAACTACAATGTTTCTCTGATAGTAAAATACTGTTTTCTCTAAGCTGTTTTCTGCCTTGGGAAGATTCACCTACGTTTACGTCCTCTTCAATTTCAATGTACTTTATTTAATAATGCTCTGTATTCCTCAAACTGTAATTTTCCTCTCAAAGGACATTCTACCTGCTAAGATTATGATAATGTACAAACAGAGAGAGAAAAAATCCATATGGTCTTTCTATCAACTTGGATGAAAGCACGTGGATTCTTAATATAAAATTTGATTTAATATGTACTGTATATTGTTAAGCTTCCTCCATAATATTGCTTTTTAAGTTTATATAATCCTTGGAAAAAATGATATTTAAACTAAGTAGGGTGCTGGGTTGTTCTAGTGTCATGACCATTGGGATAGAAAGAATATTGAGATTTTCTCCATATTCATCAAAATCACAAAATACAAATGCATGCTCTGGGAAAAAAAGAGGAAACTGTCAAGGCTCTAACTTGGGAGACAGACCTGTCCTCGCTTAC
This sequence comes from Emys orbicularis, assembly GCF_028017835.1. Taxonomy (NCBI): domain Eukaryota; kingdom Metazoa; phylum Chordata; order Testudines; family Emydidae; genus Emys; species Emys orbicularis. The sequence goes on from NC_088690.1 coordinate 88,513,486, forward strand.
AGACAACCCCCCAACCTAAAGCAAATACTCACCAGCAACCACACATCACTGAACAAAAACACTGACCCAGGAACCTATCCTTGCAACAAAGCCCAATGCCAACTCTGTTCACATATCTATTCAAGTGACATCATCATAGGACCTAATCACATCAGCCATACCATCAGGGGCTCGTTCACCTGCACATTTACCAATGTGAAATATGCCATCATGTGCCAGCAATGCCCCTCTGCCATGTACATTGGCCAAACCGGACAATCTCTACGCAAAAGAATTAATGGACACAAATCTGACATCAGGAATCATAACACTCAAAAACCAGTAGGAGAACACTTTAACCTGTCTCGCCATTCAATGACAGACCTGCGGGTGGCAATTTTGCAACAGAAAAGCTTCAAAAACAGACTCCAGTGAGAAACTGCTGAGCTGGAATTGATATGCAAACTAGTTACAATCAACTTAGGCTTGAATAGGGACTGGGAATGGCTGAGCCATTACAAACATTGATCTATCTCCCCTTGTAAGTATTCTCACACTTCTTATCAAACTGTCTTTACTGGGCTATCTTGATTATCACTTCAAAAGTTTTTTTCTCTTACTTAATTGGCCTCTCAGAGTTGGTAAGACAACTCCCACCTTTTCATGCTCTCTGTATGTGTGTATATATATCTCCTCAATATATGTTCCATTCTATGCATCCGAAGAAGTGGGCTGTAGCATATGAAAGCTTATGCTCAAATAAATTTGTTAGTCTGTATCCGCAAAAAGAACAGGAGTACTTGTGGCACCTTAGAGACTAACACGGCTGCTACTCTGAAAAGCTATAACTGCTAGTCTAAACAGTCTGAGCTTACAGTTTTTTGGGTTTTGTCTGGTAAACTATCTCAGCTACTTAGGAGTTAGGTTAATGTAAACATCTGTTAAGTTCTGGTGGTAAAAAAACCCACATCACTATTTTCCCTGAAAAAACAAGCTAACAAACCAAAGGGTATCAGTACCTAGCAGTAAAATAACTTTACAAGAACAATAGATCCTTTAATGCACTGTATTGTATATACATAAGTGGATTTTAGTGTATATTTTGATTAGCACAAAATCTTTTTAATGACTTTTCAAAATGCCACATCCTAGTGTTCTAAAATAAATGTTTTAAAGGAAAATATATTGTAGCTTTTTCAACAGATTCATGAATGTCAAATATGAAGTCAATGCTCTACATTTGCATTTGCACAGTAACTTTAACTTGCTGCAAGGTTCCACAGTAACTGAATAGCTAAGATGCTCCTCTGTTCAAAGCCTCAACATGAAGGACCAAATTCTGGCTTGAGAGCTATATCAGAATATGAACATAAATATAGATGATTGTAGGTAGGCAGACTGCATTTATCCATCTATACACCTAAAATAATTTTCTTACAATTCTGGCCAAAAACATCAACTTTACACGAACCAATGATAGCACGTTACATATCCGAAAATACCAAAAAGCAAACAGAGGTGTAGTTTGGCCAAAGTGGTCACCTAAAAGAACATAAACATATCCTTTCTCCCATATCACAGAACCTGCTCCATTCACAGCACATGGACCTTTTAATGTAATATCTGAATACCTCAAAATCATTTATCAGCTTATCTTCAGAATATCCTCATTTTACAGGTGGGAACCTGTGGCACAGAGAGATACTCCCAGCCCAGCTAGACAGACGCGTGCTAGTAGGGATCAAGCTAGCATACTAAAAATAGCAATGTGGATATTGTAGCTGAGTCTGGAGCTCACGCTCTCAAGCCCAATCAACCCTCTAGGCTTGAAAGCCCAAGCTTCGGCCCGAGCCACAGTATCCACAGTGCTATTTTTATTGGGCTAGCTCAAGTGTCTGCCTAGGCTGGGAGGCTGTCTCCCAGCTGCAGTGTAGACATACTTTTAAATGACTTGCTCAGGGTCACACCACTGACTTCCTGAGGAAACTACAATGCATTGGTGATCTTCCTGAAAACACCATCCTGGCCAGCATGGATGTGGAAGCTCTTTATACCAATATTCCACACGAGGATGGACTACAAGCTGTCAGGAACAGTATGCCTGATGAGGCCATGGCACACCTGGTGGCTGAGCTTTGTAACTTTGTCCTAACCCCCAGAGCCATTTCAGATTTGGGGATAACTTCAAGTCAGCAGCACTGCTATGGGTACCCGCATGGCCCCACAGTATGCCAACATTTTTATGACTGACTTAGAACAACTCTTCCTCAGCTCTCGTCCCCTAGCGCCCCTCCTCTACTTGCCCTACATTGATGACATCTTCATCATATGGACCCACGGAAAGGAGGCCCTTGAAGAATTCCACCTGGACTTCAACAATTTCCACCCCACCATCAACCTCAGCCTGGACCAGTCCACACAAGAGATCCACTTCCTGGACACTACAATGCAAATAATTGATGGTCACATAAACACCACCCTATACCGGAAACCTACTGACCGCTATACGTACCTACATGCCTCCAGCTTCCATCCAAGACACATCACACGATCCATTGTCTACAGCCAAGCCCTAAGATACAACCGAATTTTCTCCAACCCCTCAGACAGAGACAAACACCTACAAGATCTTTATCAAACATCCTTAAAACTACAATACCCACCTGGGGAAGTGAGGAAACAGATTGACAGAGCAAGACGGGTACCCAGAAATCACCTACTACAGGACAGGCCCAACAAGGACAATAACAGAACACCACTGGCCATCACATACGGCCCCCAGCTAAAACCTCTCCAGCGCATTATCCACGATCTACAACCTATCCTGGAAAATGATCCCTCACTCTCACAGACCTTGGGAGGCAGGCCAGTCCTCGCTTACAGACAACCCCCAGCCTGAAGCAAATACTCACCAGCAACTACACACCACACCACAGAAACACCAACCCAGGAACCAATCCCTGTAGCAAACCTCGTTACCTACTCTGTCCCCATATCTACTCTGGCGACACCATCAGAGGACCCAACCACATCAGCCACACCATCAAGGGCTCATTCACCTGCACATCTACTAATGTTATATATGCCATCATGTGTCAGCAATGCCCCTCTGCCATGTACATTGGCCAAACCGGACAGTCCCTCCGCAAAAGAATAAATGGACACAAATCGGACATCAGGAATGGTAACATACAAAAGTCAGTAAGTGAACACTTCAATCTCCCTGGTCATTCTATTACAGATTTAAAAGTCACTATCATTGAACAAAAAAACTTCAGAAACAGACTTCAAAGAGAAACAGCAGAACTAAAATTCATTTGCAAATTTAACACCATTAATCTAGGCTTGAATAGGGACTGGGAGTGGCTGGCTCATTACAGAAGCAGCTTTTCCTCTCCTGGAATTGACACCTCCTCATCTATTATTGGGAGTGGACTACATCCACCCTGATTAAATTGGCCCTGTCAACACTGGTTCTCCACTTGCGAAGTAACTCTCTCTCCATGTGTCAGTATATAATGCCTGCATCTGTAACTTTCACTCTATGCATCTGAAGAAGTGAGGCTTTTACCCACGAAAGCTTATGCCCAAATAAATCTGTTAGTCTTTAAGGTGCCACCAGACTCCTTGTTGTTTTTGTAGATACAAACTAACACGGCTACCCCCTGATACTTGACAGAAAATCTATGGCACAGCTGGGACTTGACACTAGATTTCCTGAGTGCCATTGCCTTAGCCACAAGAATATCCTTCTTCCAGTTGTATGTTGTGGCTGTCACACTGTATTTGGATTGGATGTCCTGATCCTCTGCAGATGCTTCAATATATGTGGGATTTCCCCACGGAGCCAGGGACATCTGAATGCTTGGGGGAGGGGGGAGCGGGAGGTGCTCTCATTGTTCTCTTCATAGGTTGGGGAATAGTGCCTAAAATGATTAGCTGGGTGCTCTAAATTTCAGCTCACTGAATTGCCCACATAAATTTGTTCCCCTCTCCACAGATGGACTTTTCCATCAAAGGATATGTTCGGATCCTACTTAGGTTTGTAAAATAAAAGTTGAGGCCTCATGATTTGAAACAGTATTTCTAAAAATTGGTACTAAAATAGTTTACTTCTTATTGATCTTAAAGCTTCAAAGAACAGGTCAATGCTAATTTTGTAGAGAAGGACTTTGATGCCTATAGATTTAAAGCTGTCAGCTTAAATTTTCATGGCCAAATCAGGAGTAACAAAAACTATGTTCAGCTAATATTCTGAAGTAAACAACTCACTCCAGCTTACCCATTAAATGCTTGACAAAATGAACATGTTCTTTTGAATCGAGTAAATTCAGTCATTTCTTTTAACTTTCAATGTTAATGTAGATGTTCATATTTTATTGAAAAAGAGAAGTGGAAAGGTTTTAAAAATTGATCATGAAGATAAGTGAATAGATGCCCTGATAAGAGGGAAATATATATTTTCTAAATATTTGTTCTTTTCGCTGGTGTAAATCATCATGGCCATTTAAGTTACAATGGAGCTACGCTAATATACACCAGTTGAGGCTCTGGCCTTTATTCATTTAATAAAATGTATTACTCATCCAGAATATGTTAACTAAACCACCAGACATTTATGAACCATTAACTATTAATAGATAAGAAATAATTTATTGAAACATTTTAAATGTAACACATTTGTCAGTGTGTATTCTGTATAATGAAAGCTTGGTAAGCACTATATATAATATTTTCCTTATTTTTTGGAACAAATATACACAAATGGACACTTAAGTTGTGCCCACAAAATATGCATGAGTAAGCATAAAGTAGCAAAATAGATAGCTGCAGATGACAAAGGATAATTGCATGTGCAATCACTTGTCCATGTGTACAGTCATACATATTTGGCAAGTGTAAATTACTGAAGGTGCTTAGAAGATCTGCTCTTTTATCAAATATATATTCCCAAACAAACGAAATTAAGACAGAATTAAGGTTGAGAGTATTTATCAGCAATTTAGGGTAAAATATATTACAGGGATGTTGTAATTACCCAGAATACAAGCATTATAATCCCAGGAAATTCAGAGTCAAAGTTAAACTTAAAAGAAATACAAACATGTTCAGTATGGAAGTGTACAGGTAGAGCACCCAGATAAATAGCCATGATTATGATTAAGTGATTAGTGTTGGCACCAGTTGTATTTAAGAAAATAAGTATTAAGTAAACAAAATTATTAATCATTTTTATTGTTGATAGTTTGGGGCTCAAATAATGTACTAAAGAGGAATATTTAATAACCTCAGACTTCTCTAGTTCAAAACCAAAAGAGTTGGGAAATTGTTCAGCAAGTCTCTAATGCTGAGAATACAATCCTCTGAAATATTTGATAAAATTATTTAAATTAATTTTGGACAGTAATCAATAATTACAAATCTTTAAATGAGGTTACATTAACCAAACACAACATTTATAATTTCTTAAGTATTATAGGATACCTATATTCATTATTGAGGGGTTTTAGTTGTCACCTTTAGTTCATATATTTTCTGGATATTTTGAATCCTTCTCTCAGGTCTTTGACTTGTTTTAAAGAATTTAAAATTCATTAAACAAGATGAAAAACTGAGAAAAGTTGAACCATTCAGAAAAACAAGAGCAGCCCAACAGTGAAGATGAGGAGAGAAAAATAATCTGAACAGCATATATTTATCCTCATTGCACAAAGTGCCCCTTTGATATATACATACTGTGGAATTTGCTGTAGTGAATTCAGATACAGTGAAACTCTATATATTGCAAAGTAATATGAAAGACATTGCTGCAATATATTGAATCAATGAATACACAGTGCACAGTTAAGTTTTTCTGCGGGGAACAATTACTTTACTATGAAAGGCTTCTTCTATTTATATTTATATTTATATTTTTATTTGCATCCCTTAAATTCCAGGACAGTGGTAACAGAAAATTTTAAAGAAAAACACAATACACAGGAGTTGATGTAACAGTTATCAGTGATATAATATTGGTAATATTAAAAATATTCAGATTAGTATGTTATATTTTATGAAGCTATACAATATAACATTCAGATGACAATACATTTGCCCTTATATTTTTTTATGTCAAAATAAACAAGACAAGTGAAGTGATAAGTAATTTAAATTCTACAAACAAAACTAGACCAGCTGTGTATAAGTGGAAATTATTAAAATAAATTATTCCAGAGGGGGAAAAATTCTTTAAATTACCTTTTCTGAAGAGAGGAGACAAATATTGATCCTGTTACTAAATATCTGAATGTAGGGGATATCTTTAGGATCTTTTGATAGGCGTTCACTTATTTAATTGATATGCAAACTAGCAATAGGTGTATTGTGGAACTGCTATGTGGAAGTCTTTCATATACTATCAGAAAAGAAACACTTTTGGAGTCTCATAAATTTTCATAACTCAGTGGAAAATTGTGAATAAGATTATTTAGATCATGCCATTGTAAACCTAGGAGTGTAATTTTGACTTTAAAATGAGTCTTGGAATAAAGTGTGACATGATGAAAAATAGGTGAATTATTGGGTGAAGAATTCTAATTCTTAACAGTTTGATTTCAATCTCAGACATCTCCCATTTAATATCTTATATGGACACAACATCAATACTGAATGTAGAGATATGATATCACACTCTCACAAATCCATCTACAATGTGTGTTGGGGTGGGGTTGGAGCGCTGAAGGTTATTAGCCTGATTCTGATCTCATTTATGGCTTCTCGGATGTCAGTATACTCCATTGATATACACTAGTGCAAGATTGATCAGAATCAGGCTCTTTGAAGGAAGTTGTCTTGAAGAAAGTAGATTTTTCTTGCTTCTAAACTTCTCTCAAGTTTTCCAGTAACTGTAGCTGGAGTACTGATGCAAATCGCCCAGAAACTACTTCATCCTATTGTCTGACTGGAGGCATAGGTTCTAGAAATGCTGGGTCAGGAGAAATAACTTTAGAAGTATCAAGTCATTGAGAGTAGTACATTCTAGAAATGGCAGGTCAGAGGGAAAATTAACAACTGGATTTTTCCTCCACCCATTGCACGTAGAATAGGAATGGATTGTTCACGTCTTTAAAGTGTTGACACATTGTTTAGGAAGCTTCAAAACAGATGATCTGGCCTTAGCAACAGCTCCAATGGAAGTAATTTGTCACCTGGCAGAGAAAAAAACAGAACAGTTAATTTATGTTGTGTTGCTTCAGAACACGTTGTGTGATGATGTAGTGTTGCTGACTTTGGTGATCACAAAAATTAAGGAACTGTTTATCTTAAAAGAAGGTAGATGAAGGAAACAAAATACCACAACCTTCTCTATTATCTGAAGATAAATACCCAATAGTGGCCTGAACAAAGTAATCCTGTATACATAAACCCCACATTCTGATACTTGGTCTGCATTATGGACCTTATCCTGTGAAGTGCAGAATGCCTTCTGGGTCACAGTAGTCAAAAGGGATTCGAGGGTGCTTAGCTCCTAATGGGAGGCAACCAGCACTTTGCATGGTGAGACCTATTATGGTCTGGTGATCCTTGGGAACTACTTAGATTTGGCATGAGGCTGGACTCCATCCCAACTGAATCAAATCAGAATATTTTCAGCTAGTACAGACAACATCCCCTCGCAGTTCCCATTAGCACTTTAATAAGTGGTACAGACACTTTAGGACTCACCATCATGGCACTCCTCTGTCTCCAGTTGCCTAATGAAAAGAAGCAACATCTGCCTGAAGAGGGAAGATAAGACATTGAGGGAGACAGACAAAACAGCTGTGTATATTAAAAAAAAACACATATAAAGAGGGCAGTCTCTTCAGAAGGCTAATACTGCTAGGAAGAATTTATATATAAAGGTGTGTGCTTTTTGTTTTACTTATTTTGCATTATGAATCTCTCTACAATTAATAACCTAAGGATTAATCATAGGTCTAGAAGGGACCTCGAGAGGTGATCTAGTCAAGTCCCCTGCACTCATGGCAGGACTAAGTATTATCTAGACCATTAAGGGCTGGTAGGGAGAGATTTTATTTACCATAGCCTCTCTAAAACAAATACTAGCCCTCTTTCCCCAAAAAAAGAAGGATGAGAGCTTTTTCCAGACCCAAAAAGGATCTCCTATTGGTTGAGGAAAGGACTAACTAGGCTTAACTATGAGCACTTTATGATTCGTTGTGTCATGTCTTAAGTAGAGGAAGAAGTATCACAACTTAGCATACATATAAAATAATTTGTTATTCTAAATGGACCCAAGGAAATATGGATGCTGTTTGGAGATATATGAATCTGTATAGTCTCAGTAACTACACAGTTTTAATTTATTTGAGCCATTTGCCGAGTCCTCATTCAAACAGACCCTTAATGTAAAACAATGTTGTTGAACAGAATAGACCTCAAAGTCATTAAAAATTTATGTTATCATTACTGTGCTGTGCCTTAAACAACCATGGTTTAGGAATATAAGACTCTGTACTCTCCTGAGTACATCACATTTGTATGGAAGTCACATTGTTTTTCTATTACAGACGGGTCTCAAGGCAAAAACAGAGACATACATTTTCTTTCTTTCTGTATATTGAGTTTCATTTACATTTTTGCAGGGAATGTCACTTAAAATAGGTGACATCCTGACAGCTATGGGGAATCACGGAAACTGGACGCTCTTTGATATTGCTGTTGGAAAATGCCTTCAACAATCTAGTGTACAGCACTGTTACTCAATAATCCTGAAAGGGGAGTGTGGATGATTTGCAAGAGTTCAGCTTGCCAGTAGACTTACTTTATAATGATTACATTCACTTTGGCCCCTGTCTTGCAAGACTATGAAAGTTTAACTTGCCTATAATTAACAGAATGAGGGAAACCGTGTACTTTTGCTGTTGGAATATGGAACTGGAAATGAGACACAATGGGTCATCTTCTGGACTCTGCCACTGACTTCCTGGGTAAGTTTGGGTAAAACACTTGACTTACACTGGTGTGAATGAGGTATAACTCCACTAAAGTCAATGAAGTTACACTAGTGTAAAACCACTGTGCATAAGAGGAGAAATGAGCCCAATATCTCTGTCTTTCTGTTGTTCCATTTGTAGATTTGAGATATTAACTACGAGCCTTTGTAAATTGCTTTAGGATTCTCAGATGATAGGCACCATATAAGTTCAAAGGGAATCATCTGCTTGTAATCAAAAAGAAAAGAGATAGTTGTGAATTACAGAAATTATATATTTTTTAAAAGTTAGTTTAAAAATAGGATCCAGATTACACTTCTCTATAGCCAAAGAATAAAACTGTAAACAAAAAATCAGACCTGAAATGAGTACTTTTTTGTTCTACAAATAAAAGAACACAACTCATATTTTAATATCAGTAGTCTTACCTTTCTAATACAATGGATGTGCCCTCTCTCCCCCGCCACAGCAGCCCCCGAGCTGGGGCTGGGAAGGAAGGGGTCTCTCCCTCTCTCCCCTGCTGCGGCAGCCCCCGAGCTGACCACAGTTTGAGAACCTCTGGTCTATAGCATCTGCATGAGCAATGTATTGTCAACTATGTTATGTCATAAAAGTAACCAATTCATTCACTCTTCAGTCAAGAATGCCAAAAGCATCACAATTTCAGACCATGAGATTTCCAAAGGTCAATTAGCTGGAAAAAAATCACTTGTCATTGGTTAAATTACTGCAGGGAGTGCAGATTAATAATGTCAGGAAAATTGAAGCAGTGGTAATTGCAGCACTAAAAAATGTTTACTTTACTGTTCAGTCTGCCAAACATGGAAGCACTTGATTTACATCTTCTGTAAATGGAATATTTTATGAAAGGCCTTAAGAAAACAGGAGCAATTTTTTTTCATCCTAGGGGTGTGAAAGTTTTGAAAATAAGAAGGATTTTTAGAAATTTGCGAACAGTAGTTTTGTGACAAATGATGGGTGAACAGATTCAGGTAACTTAAAAACTGATTGAAACTTTCATTCAGAACTCTCATTGTGACCACATCTTTGTCAATCCTGCCTCTTTAAACAATGTTTGAGGACATTTCGTATATTGTCCCAGAAAGCATCCCAGATATAAAGCGTACACTCCACATTCTGTCTTCCATAGTGTGTTGCAAATACATTTAATGGGCTGGGCAGGAAACAGAAGAGGAAGTAAAGAAATAACATGTAAACTACTATTCATGTGGTAATTTTGGCTCATCTCATCCAGTAAGTACAGGTAAGGTTGATCTTGTGAGATTTCCAACCTTATTTCAAATCAAGTAGTTTGCATTAACTTCAGAAATATTAAATTTTCAGGCGATTTATCTGAACTGAACATGTAAGGTGGGATTTTCAAAAGTCTTCAATGTTGGTCTCACTATACACCTCTACCTCGATATAACGCTGTCCTCGGGAGCCAAAAAATCTTACCGCATTATAGGTGAAACCGCGTTATATTGAACTTGCTTTGATCCACCAGAGTGTGCAGGGCCCCCCCCCCCCCCCCGGAGCACTGCTTTACCGCGTTATAGCCGAATTCGTGTTATATCGGGTCATGTTATATCGAGGTAGCGGTGTACTTTCATTGAAGTTAAAGGTTGACTTTTACATTTAGGGCTAGATCTTTAACTGGGGCAAATCAGTGTAGTTCCTTTCAACTCAGTGGACCTATGCCCCTTTAAACCAACTGAGGAGATGGCCTTTACATTTCCAGATCACTTCACTAGCAAATGCAGATTAATTAAAGTAATTACTTAAGTAAGTAATTAAAGTAATTACCTGTAACCAGAGTTCTTCAAGATGGACTCTGCCTGTTCACATTCATGGGGTGTGTTGACAGGTGCAGCTCTGACAGTGGAACCTTCTCATAGCAGTACCTGTTGGAACTCTCAAACACCCCTTCTAACCCTCCTTTCTCTGTTCCAGAATGATCTGAGAGTGAAGCTATAACAGTGAGTGTGGTGCCCTGGCTGCCTTCGATCCTCTACTGCCTCCTTAGGTCTGAGATTTCATTAGGACTTTGAGAAGAGGGGAAGGTATAAAAGGAGTGTCCATCTCACAGAACACTGGTTACATATCTGTAACTTTCATTTGAGTATCCTCTACATATTCCCACTCATGGGATAGTTCAATAAGCAGTACCTCATGTAAGGAAGGTGGGACATGGATTCCTAACTGAATAGGAATTGAAGAACTGCTTTACTAAACTGAACAGTCCATCTGGATGCTAGGTTCAGGGAATGTAAATGTATGTCTAGAGCCCTAAGTTTCATTCCTTCAGATATTTGCATCTAAAATGTGTGTAAAACATGCTGTGGAGGCAGCATGCCTCTAGAGAAGTGTAATCTAACCCTTACAGAGGTTGAATAGTTGCTTATTTATACCTTTCTCTATGCACAGTCTAATCTATCTAGATGATGTCAGTGAAGAGATTGTGTATCTTTTATGGTTGTCTGCAAGAGAAGGCAAGTACATTTTAAGTCTTCTGATAGGGAGGGAAAAAAAGATGGGTGTAATAATGAGGAACATTTTATCATCTGCATTACTTGGTATCAGAGCAGCAAATGTCCAAGCAATGATGTCATTTTATCAATCTCATTTATGGGATTGAATGGCCATCTTTGTCAATGCGTTTCAAGGAACAAAGGAAGCTGGCCAATGCCTTGATAAAAAAAGATCATCAAATAGTGACTAAGCATTCTCTAGGAGCATCTTTAGATTCTTCCAACTCAGTGACGAGTGATCATGCCAGCAATCATGTTATGTAGATATGTTTGGCTTTAATCATGCCTCCACAGCATGTTTTACACACATTTTAGATGCAAATATCTGAAGGAATGAAACTTAGGGCTCTAGACATACATTTACATTCCCTTAACCTAGCATCCAGATGGACTGTTCAGTTTAGTAAAGCAGTTCTTCAATTCCTATTCAGTTAGATTACACTTCTCTAGAGGCATGGCTACTCTCTCACCTGAATCTAAACTGAAAGTAGAAGAGCTACCCTGAATCGGTTGTTCAGTATTAAGACTGACAAAATACTCAAGAAAATGAAAGGCACAAGACTGGCTGCAAGATTTTTTGTCTTTAGATACCAAAAACAGTTTTATCTTTCTTCCTCTCCTTCCTCTTAGTTTTCAAAAAAGTATAATTTCCAACAAGAACAACCTCTTCCTTTACAGACACAACAGCGGAGAAAGAGTATTTTGCCCAAAATGAAAAGGAAGCAACTATCCGCTTCTTCATCAAAACCAAATACTAGGCCTTGAGTCTGATGATTGGGAGCTATGGACCAACTTTCAGCCATGCCACATCCTCATCTTTTGAAGACTGATTTTCCCATTATGTCAACACCTGGAGTACCATCACTTCAGACAAATAAATTCCGAAGATAATGAAAGATTGTTAGGCCATCCAATTCAGTTCCCTCCTCTCTCCAACCCTCCCCCCATCATTTACCTTTCTTCAAGGACCCCACTCATGAAAACCTTTTGAGATCCGATATTAACTCTCTATTGGAAGGAGGAGCCATAGAAGAGGTATCATGGAAATTCAGAGGACAAAGTTTCTATTCCAGATATTTTCTGATACTGAAGAAAGCTGGAAGGCTTCATTCCATATTAGATCTGTGGAAGCTCAACTCCTTTACCAGAAAATTCAGCTTATGTATATTCACCCTGGCGTCCCTCATCCCTTCCCTATCTACCCAAGATTGGTTTTCAGTTCTTACCCTGAAAATGCATATTTCCAGAACTCTCTCAGACCCAGACATTACCTTAGTTTTCTTTCTGGACAAGACAATTTCCAGTACAAAGCCTTACCCTTTGGCCTATCTACTACTCTCTGGGTGTTTACAAAGTGCCCATCCAGTTTAGCAGCTCACTTAAGATGCCAAGGTATGTTTGTTTACTTTTATTTAGATGATTGGCTTGAAGAAACCATCATCACAAAAAGGCCTGTCAAAGAACATATATTGCACATGTTCCTGCTTCGAGACATTGGGACTCATGATGAACATGGAAAAAACTCTTCAGTTACCTACACAAAGGATCACCTTTGCAGGGGCAATTCTCAGCTGTCAAGTAGGCAGAGCATTTCTACCAGATGCCTCCATCTAGGGATGGAGCACACATTCCACCAAATGGACAGTTTGTGGCCATTGGAATTGTCACAGGAAGAGACTCAAGTTGAGAGCAATCCAATAAAATCTTTTCTATCTCTGATTCAGAACATGCCATTCATCTTTGGCCCAACCACCCATCTGTCATGAAGAGGAACACCCTGCCCATATTTGAGTGAGTGGCATTGTGACATGGTGCATGGGGTTACAGTGCCATGTGATCCCATGCACCAAGCTAGACTTAGCCCCATGGGTCAGGAGCCGCCACTGCCAGGTGAGTACAGGCTAGGCTTGCATTCTAGCCTCATATGACAATTTGTGTCGTACACTTCCTTTTGTCAATTGCATAGTATGTTTGAAAAGACACCACACATATTCCTAACGGCTGCTGGGGGGTGCAGTCACTCCTCCCTCCCCATCCCTTCTATTAGCTCTGCTACTGCCTCTGCTATGCTCAACACCTCACAAGATTGGGTCCTTATCTAAGATGTCATAGCCATACTTTGTAATCACAGTAAACATAAAAAATACCATCTGGTGTGAGCCTTAGGAGAATTGATTTCCATGATGCGGGGAGAGAAAAAGCAGTGCAGTACTGCCAGCAAACATGAGAGGCCAGGCAAGTTTTTATTAGGATCCTCATAAAAGTTGCTAGCTGTGAATTTACAGCACTGCAGGAGCAAAATGGCCTGGATTGCAGTATCTCACATTTCAAATATATATCATGGGAACATATTTAAGCTCCCTTTGTTTGACGTTCAACAGTACATTACACCTTGTTTTATTTTGAAACTTGCATTGGTGCCAGGTCAAAGTATAAATTTTAGATGTAATTATGCAACATATTACCAAAGAGAGAGAGCACCAGCACAGCACATAGAAGACTTAACTGTTCCACTCTATTAAACTTTTTGATCCTGTGAGCTTTGGTTCAGCTCTTGGAAACAGGTCATACAAAACCTTGTTTCACAGGAGAAGAGCAATCATGACAGTTTTTCCTGACAGGAGAGAAAATAGTTTATTCATGAAATTTCAGTTGGCCTGAAAGAAGAAACAGCAACTTGATTAACTGATTAGCAGCATCAGCATCCTTCATTTGAGTAATATGACGATTTGACTATTGGTTGTACCTCAGATATGTCCCTCTGGATGCCAATCATAAAAATAGGGCATGGCCCAAAATATATCAGGAGAATCAACTCAACCACTCTTTAAGAATGGTGTTCACCAAAGGAAAGGCTGCATTTGGAGGGAGAAAATGAGACAGCAATGCCCCTGTGGTGCTCAGACAGTGTGGATGATTTTCCTCTACACCAGGGATCGGCAGCCTTTGGCACGTGGCCCGTCAGGGTAAGCCCCTGGCAGGCTGGGATGGTTTGTTTCCCTGCAGCGTCCTCAGGTTTGGCCAATCACGGCTCCCACTGGCCTGGAACGGCGAACCGCGGCCAGTGGGAGCCGCGATTGGCCGAACCTGAGGATGCTGCAGGTAAACAAACCGTCCCGGCCCGCCAGGGGCTCACCCTGACGGGATGCATGCCAAAGGTTGCCGATCCCTGCTGTAAGCCTTAATGACTGCCAATTTTAAAAACATCATTGAAAAGGTTGATTAAGTCCCCTGCTCTTGAATCAGCCTTTCTACTACAAATACAAAGGCCAAGATTTCTCTAGTAGAAGATATCAAACTGGTGTCAATATTTGTGCACTTATCGGGCAGAGTAAGGAAACAAATTGGAGTCACCAAGAAGTAGTGATGCTTCAGTCAGGGTGAAACTGTAACTTAGATTCACCATCCCTGGAGGCCCTATGGGAAATGAAATACTCATGCTTGTTATTGAAGAGAATGAATGAATGAATGAATGTGTATAATTTGACAAAGGGCTTCATTGTTTGATTTTAGATGTATTATAACAAAGGCCTATTGATATAAAGTAATACTTTCCTTGATGTTTGCATTGCACGTAAATGGACAGGTGATTCATAGGGAATAGCTCTATAAGATCTTAGAAGAGACAAGGCAAAATAAATTTATTCCTGTTATCTTTAAAACAATATTCAAATAGTGGTTGCATTAAAATAAAAATTTGATAGTGATTTAACTCACAGATTTTATTAGTGAGGAGATGGATCAGACAGCTTAAAAGTTTTTAGAGGGGCAGGTGTATACAGTATAAGCAATTTTTCTAATTTTTATTTCTATTTTATTGACACTGGCAATATAAAATATAGAATTTTACAAATACTATATACTTACTGTGAACAGTAAGTTTTATATTGCGAACAGAGTTTTTTGCATTTAAAAAAAATATATTAACTGAAATCCACATGCTGTTGCAGATTTTCTCCTTTAGATGTCCGGTTTCCATTCATATTTTTTGAACAAAGAATAGGAATGCATTATAGTTAATCCTTTTTTTATTGAAGAAAGGTTTCTTCAGTTATAATTCCTTTAGGATTTCTGTCTTCATGGATACATCACCTTTCTTGTATAATGTTATAAATGCACCAGATCAATGAATGATACGTGAAAGGTTTGCCCATAGTAGAAGGTCAAGAAAAAGTAATTTTCTTCTAGCAGTTGAGATAAACATTGAGAGGTGAAGTACTAGTCAAAGTATTTTGTGTCGCATTTAAAGTTACACAGTATGATATAATAATCAATATCAGACCATGATGACAATAATTTCATTATTTATACCTCAGTGCTTATGAGCTTTATTATTCATATCCCCTGGGTTGTTATGTGGGTTGTCAACCACAGTTGCTGTAGAGGGTATTTTCTTTGTGTAAGCAGTTTTTATTTCAATATAAGATTATAATGCTCATAGCAATTCTTAAATTAAAAGGGATGGAAAAATATATCATACATCTTTCCCAACTGATAAGGCTCAATGGAGAAATAAATAGGTTGCAAATTTTGCTGTAAGCAAAAAAGCATCTCACAGGTGTCTTGATTTTTACCTATGAGAGAGCCAATATTAAGCATTCATTGAGTCTGAGAAACCTTGAATCCCTCAAGTATGCTGTGAGATTTGATATGTATGCTAATTATGGAATAAATTATGAAAAGGGTCATTGAAGTAGAGAACACCAATCAGCTTCAAAAAGAATCACAGGATTTTATGAAGTGCCATTAGGGAAATGCAGTGAAGATTTTGAAAAGTGTTCAGATGCACTGAGAGATCTGAGGAATTTTGCAAAAAAGTTCCATTGTGTTCTACAGAAAGAGATCTTCAGAAACTCACTAAAAATTCCCAAAACTGCTCAGTGGTCAACACCATTAGTCATGCTTGGAAATGCACATATTGCATACTTGAAATTGAAATGAGATATTTCAATGATGGCGTGACGCCATTTGGGCAAACCTCAGGAAGTTATCTTGTGTCCTAAATTGCTATAAATTATTCTGGCATTGATTTGTGAGAACATAGTAATATGGCTTGATGTAACATCGAATGGGAAATGATGTGAGAGCAAGAAATTTGACTGGATTTTATTCACTTTATTATAATGATACAGTGAAAAACTTCCAGCAAATCCTGCACTAAGAATTACTGCCAACAGCCAACTTCTTGTCTTAAATGACCACTTTATGGTATCCCAATGTTTCCATTACAATTTTGTTTAACCTCCTAGTTAAAGATTCCATGTCTACAAGACAACTGATTTTTGCTGGTCCTTTGGGTTATCAAGTTTATGTGGATCATGGTAGGTAAGATGGTGAATGCAATTTCTACATGTCCATAACTGTGCCAAACAAAGTCCTCTAACCCTGGAATTCATCATGCCTCACCTCATGTAGAAGTGTTTTGTTTTGTTTTGTTTTGTTTTAAATCATCAACATCTGGTCTGTCATTTCTGAGTAAGAGCAAACAAAGAAAAAACAAACCATCTTTTAATGCTATGTCCCTCAGACATTCTGATGTGTTCAGAATATAAAAATAGATTAACCAATTTTATTCCATCTGTCCTTGATTTGTAATTGTTACTGAGATCTAAGGGTCTGGCCAACAAATACGTTCAATGGAGCTCTCTGTGGAGTGTGCATGCATAGAGTCAATTGCAGGATCAGGACTTTGAAAATCTTGGCCAGAGAAGGTTAAAATAGCATAGTAATAGATTGTCTAGACTTAGCCAGAGGGAATGCCTTAATAAAAGCCACTGGTGAGTGTGTGTTACAGGTCCTGCTGTGTGCCAGTATACAGAGGATAATGTACAAAGCCTTTTCCCTTTAGCTGGGGAAGTTCATGCTTTCTGCTCTTAAGGTCCCTAGGTCCCTCGTGTGTCAGCCAAGATGGCAGCTGTCACCTAAGAAATGTTTTTGTTTTTTTTGTGATCTTGAGAAATAGGGCATAAGGTGAGCCCAGCAAAATCACTCTTATTTGTTGCTTGAAGTGAGATTTGAAACCAGGACAGCAAAGTTTCCTGGATGTGGCACCTAGCATTTTTATTGCACAGTTATGCAGGTCATATAATCTATGGTATTATTTTACATAACCTCATGATGCCAGCCAAAAGATTATTAAATAGACGAAACATTTAAACCTTGCTGCCCTAAATTAGATTAAACTTTTCATGACAAGTTTATTGTAAAATCAATTACTACGATTTCAGTTATCCTAACACTCATCAGTTTTATGGGAATATAGGAAACAATTATATGAGAGAAAAAATACTAGCCAGGCTACCTTAGGGCATGATTTTATGGGATAGTTTAAGCAGAAGGTTATATTTCAATAAACCTGACAGTTGTGGCTAATGAGTTGCCATGGCAACAATAGAAGTATATACTCTGAAACTGTAACTGTAAATTTTACGCATTTATTCTGAATTTACTTTTTAAAAAATGAATTCAAATAGTGTGTAAATTATGTCACCATGCTCTAAACTGTATTAGATGAATCAAACCATTTTATTTTATATCCACAATTCAAAAAACATATAAAAAGTGATATCCCTTACAGTTAGCATGAATTACTAATTGTGATGTAGGCAGACAGATACAGATACAGACAGTATGAACCTTGAGATTTTTATGAACTGTATACTTGATTAAGGTCACATATGGGGCTGTATTCATAGGGAACCGCGAACCCTTAAAATCAAGAGTGTAGAGATTCTGTTGTAGAATCAAACATCACCCCAAGAAATGCTGGGGTATTTAGTCGGTCATTTGTAGACCTCACGATTTGTCCCTTACTAAATCCTGGTAGTGAGGATGGCTCTTCACCTGGTTGCTGGGTGACTGGGGGATTCCAGCTGCTCTTTTTGCACACATCCCTAGTCAGTGGAACTGAAGGCTGTCACACTGTTGTCTTCTTGTTCCATCTCCCCCCTATTGCCTGAGATGCAGAGGGAGAGGAGCACTGATCAGTCACTGAGTTCATGTTGATGGGCTGTTCAGGGAAAAACAGACAGTGTTTCACACAACTATTAAAGAGGTAAAAACTAAATACCTCTATGACATTGTTTTGTTGTTCTGTCAATGAAGAGAAAAAATTGCTTTGGGCCAAAGTATAACTAGCCATTATGTAGATGTGGGAATAGAAGAAATGTGTAAGGAGCCTTTTCTTCTTACTTTGCATAGCATGTATAAGAGCAGCTTACATGTGCAGTCCCAGCACTTTCAGGAGCACACGGATTGCACCCTTAGTGTGCCCCTGAGGCACGTATTTGCCCTGATGGGATAGAGAGTGATAGGAAGTATTCGGACTTGTCCCCTTCTTTGACCAGCCCCTCTTTTGCACTGGCCCACAGAGCAGGTCAAGTGAACTGGTGAAGTAGTAGGCTGCAGAGCAGTGGGTTGCTAAGAGAGAATTGTGTTTCCCTGATGCGGAGCGGCTCCACATTGCGTACACTATTGAATCACTGTGAAATACCACAATTTCACTTATAGGAAGCTGTGGTATTTTCAGGCTGCGTCTCTTTTTAGGGGAATTTTTAGGTAAATAATCTGGATTTAACCTGCCAGTTTTAATATTATAAAATAAATTTTTCACCTTTACTAGGATGGGGGTGGGGATGGAGGAATCACACACTTTGTAGCTTGTGCAGGCTGAGTTTATTACATACACCAGGGGCTCCTTCCATCCCTCTGTTCCCTCCCACAAGCTCTCTTTGTGCCACCCTCCTGTCCCCCTCCATTTCAGGGGCTCCCCAAAACCCCCTCAATGGCCTTCCCTCATGGCAGGGGTTCTGTGTGCCCCCCATTCCCTTTCCCCCCTTTGTAGGGTGCCCCATTTCCCTTCATGCTCGGGGCTCTGTGTGCCCCTCATATCTTCCCCCCATACTCCCTATTCTCCTCCCCCCTACCACCATTATTTTAAATTCTGTCTGGGAAAGAAATCATTCAGGGTGTCAACATGTTAAACTCTATTGAGTGGATAAGCAGAGGTGAGATGGGGGTATTATTATCTATAAGGCTTTCATTGGTGACATCAACCAGTTCTTTGATCTATGGACAATTGCAGAGTTGCTTGAGGTTGTAGCTCTGATAAAGAACTATCAGGGGCTTCATATGATCCCCATTCTCTCTGTGACACTGTACCCCATATTCTTCATAATGATATTATTATGATATGATTGTAGCATAATTATCATGTATTTTATGCAAGATAAGTCATGTGAGGTGTCATTGGAAAAGTTATGATTTTTCTGAATATGATTATCCTATTTGTATGCATGTATCATTTTGTATCTGAAGTTATGAATATTGCCTATGTATCTGTATTTCAAATGTAGTTACACCTGGATAATGCCCACTAGACAAGATGCTTTCAGTCTAGATAATGGGTGTCCATTCAGGGCAATAGGCCATTAGGAAAAAAAATAGGTCTTAGGAGAAGCTTATCTCCCATTTGGGGAGCCTTCCCGAGAACACTACAGACAAGTAATGGCTGCTATGACTCTACAAAGACATGTGATGAAACCATGTGTCTCTAGACTCCACCTTGGGATGCCAGTATTTTTCCATAGACTGGTTTGGGAACCAAGCTTTGGGAACAAATGGTTCCTGCCATATTCAAATGC
The DNA here is from genome assembly GCF_028017835.1 of Emys orbicularis. Classification (NCBI taxonomy): domain Eukaryota; kingdom Metazoa; phylum Chordata; order Testudines; family Emydidae; genus Emys; species Emys orbicularis. The sequence goes on from NC_088690.1 coordinate 88,533,619, forward strand.
TATATAAGGCAGGGAGTGACATCATCTGGTGTCCTTCACTCCCCATCCAAGAAGACTCATGGAAACACCTGAGGAACAAAGACTGAAATTGAGGAAATGATGGACCCAGGCTAAAGTGATTTTTAGCCCGTGAATGAAACACCTGGGGATTCCAAGCTGTAAAGCAAGTGCAGCTTGCCCCTTAAGAATCTGCAACCTGCTTGTATCATCTCTTAGGGTGTGAATCTGCTATTCATATCCAATCTATTTAGTATATTACGCTTAGTTTGCAGTTTTTGTTTATTTGCTAGGTAATCTGCTTGCTATCACTTATAATTGCTTCAAATCTATCTTTTGTAGTTAATAAACTTGTTTTTGCTTTATCTAAACCACATTGAGAGAGGGAGTGAATTTTATGAGCTTACACCAGGGATCGGCAATCAAAGGTTGCCGATCCCTGGCTTACACTGTACAGTTCCCTGTGCAACACAAGACGGTCTAATTCTGGGTTTATACTCTAAAGGGGGTACATGCCTGAGGAGCTGGCAGTAGCCTTCCCATGCAGGGGCTGGTCAGAGCTTGCTTGTAACTGCAGCTGGGTGTGTCCCTACCTGTATGTATCCCAGTGAAAGTGCAGGCTGGAGAGCTCTGCAGCTTGTCACAGCAATACTGTCCAATGCAGTGTGAGAGGGAGCCCAGGCTGATGGGTTGGGGAGCTCAGTGGTACCTCAGTTGCAGGTGGCACCGCGAGGGGAACCCACCACACCCCCCCCTTTGGGTTTTTTTCAAGTTCCCAAATACATAGGTGTGATGAGTTGAACCCCCTGGGATGTCACCTGGTGTGCTGGGACACAACTGAGGCAGACTATTCTGCCAGCCTGGGCCCCCTTTTACCTGGTCTTGCTGGGCTAGGCTCCCCACACCCAGCTGCACAGAGAGACAGAGATCCGCTCTGAGAAGGCTCAGCTTAAGGGGCTTGTTACAGCACCCAGATGTCCACCCCCCCCCCTCCCTTGGAGGACAAACCCAAAATTATATGAAATTTGCCTCTTCCCTCAATGTGGAGGAGGGTATGCACAACTTCTCCCTCCCTCCCCATCCAGTTAGAAATCACATAAACTGGGTTATATTGTAAATCAGAAATAAATGTATAACAGGTGTATTTTAGGTAGTTAAGGTGGTAGCAGACAGCACAAGACAGATCACTAAGAAAATAAAACAGAGCATGCAAACTAAGCTTAATACATTAAAGAAACTGGTTACATATAAGTTCTCACCCTAAATGTGGTTCTCATAATCTTCTTCACAGGCCAGATGCTCTTCCAGCCTGGGTCCAGTTCTTTCCTCCAGTTCAGTCTTCGTTGTTTCCAGCAGTCATCTTGGGGTGGGTAGCAGGTGAGAATGACAACCAAGACTACCTCACTCCCGACCCCCTCTCCCCCCAGCTTCTCGTGGAAAAGTACAGAATTCAAGATGGGTTCCAGTATCAGGTAACAGGGTCACATGCCTCTATAGGGCCCCTATAGCCATTCTTCACAGGCTGACCCACACGTTCACAGGAAGACTAAGCTCTTTTACAGTCCATTGTCTCTTGCTGATGGGCCATCAGCACTGTTGGGCTTTTTCCTTGTTGTACCTGAAGTGTTAGCAGTCACCCAAAGTACCATAGTTTAAATATAGATACATAGTCAATATTCCTAATTTCAGATATAGAAATGATACATGCATACAAATAGGATAATCATATTCAATAAATTATAATTTTTCCAATGAAACCTTACAAGAGTTATCTTGAATAAAGCATATCTTAGTTATGTCATATTCCTACCACAAGCATATTTTCATAAAGAATATGGAGTAGAATGTCACAATAGGGTTCTGGCCATTAATGCCTAGGACACTTCCTGAAATACTGCATTCAAAAGTTATTGCATTACAGACAGACAAATGCTCTTGAGTTGAAGGTAAAGCCTTCTTAGTGAGAAACCCCAGACTGTCTGATCATTTTCAGACAGAACTTCAGAAACAGCTAATCATCCAACCTCAAAAGCGTAGGCTTTGTGAACTGTTAGTAGTTGAGAACTAAGTGGTAAATGAGTACACAGCTAAACATAGCAACAAGCTACAGAACATTTTCTGCTTTGTCATACTAATAGATCGTATGAAACCTTCATTGACCATTGTACTTATTGGGTTCAGGGAAGTGCTAAAGGATCCCCCCCCCCCAGCCTAAGGGGAGGACCCACAGGGCCTAAAACCCAAATGATTATGGGGGACAACTAATGAAAAACCAGGGACAGGAGTGCGGTCAAAGGGTCAAAAGAAGGGAACCTGACGGGGACACCAAGCAGAGAACCCTGGACAGCGCCCACTGCTCCTCAAAGGTGTCAAGGGAGCCAGTGGACGCCGCCCAGAGGAACTCTGCCCGGATACGTGAATGGACAGAGGATCGGAAACAGGCCTCACAGTCACAGGAACCTCCATCAGCCAACCTCCTCTCCCTGGTTTTATAGATGGTCTGTTTAGCCAGGGCCAAGAGGAAGTTGACCAGGAGGTCTCGTGACTTTGTGGGGCCACGGATAGGGAGTGCATAAATGAGAAGGTGAGGGGAAAAGTGTAACCAAAACCGCAACATAATGTCGGTGAGGAGCCGGTGTAGGGGCTGCAACCTGGCACACTCTAAGTAAACGTGAGCCAGGGTCTCCCTCACGCCGCAGAAAGGACAGGTGTCTGGGACAGGGGTAAACCGCGCCAAGTACATGCCCGTGCTCACGGCCCCATGAAGGAGCCGCCAGCTGACATCCCCGGCGGGCCTCGGGACCAGGGTGGAATAGAGGCTGGCCCACCGGGGCTTCTCACCCTCGACAGGTGGCAGGACGTCCCGCCACTTCGTATCGGGGCGGGACACGAGGGTGAGGAAGTGAAGAGTGTGGAGCACGAGCGTGTATAGATGTTTCCTTGGCGTGGTCAGGAAACGAACCGGCTGCAAGTTGTGCAGCTGGCTCACGGAGAAAGGGCGGGGAGGCCGGTTGGGTCCACGGGGCAGGGGCCCGATAAAAAGGTCCGGAGGACCAGGGGTGGAGGGTGGGCGGGGCGTGCCCTCGCGCAGGACCTGGTCGAGGTAGACCCGAGCAGCGGGCGGCAAAGCGGCCCTCACCTCCTGAAGTACGCGCCGGGAGTACAAGGCCTGGAGAGCCCCATGCGCCGAGCGAGCGTCAGGGGATCCAGCCAGTCTCCCCGGTCGTAGTCCAGGAGGTCTCTGACTCTAGTGACTTCTGCCAGGACCAACCTCTGGCGCACCGCGGGGGACTCTGCCACCTGCACACGAAGCTGGGGGTTGTGTAGCAGGGGCTCCGCGAGGAGATCTGCCCCCCCCGGTGGCCGCCACGGACCTGGTCGCTGAGAACAGTTTCCAGGTCCGGAGGAGGTCCTGGTAGAAGACCGGCAGCCCGGAGAGGTCTTGCGGAAGACCTCTCGGATCCACATAAAAGAGCTGCCGGTCGTATCGGAGCCCTCGGAAGCGGCGCAGGAAGGCGTGCGCCAGTACTCTCCACGCCGGACTAAAGGAGCCTCTGCAGGGCCTGGAGGCGGAAGACATGGACCTGAGGATCCTAGGAGCCGAGGAAGGCGGACGCCCGCTGATAAAAAGGCAACCGCTCCGGGCCTGATGTCGAGGCATAGACGTTGACAAGGTTGATCACAAGCTCCTCCATGCGGACCCGGAGGTGCAGCAGGCGGCCCGGCACAACCTCGGCAACCCCCAGCACCTCGGGCCGTAGGTTGGGGGAGAACAGGGTAGCCACTCCAGCCGTACGAACTGTGAGATGGCTAAAATAGACCCTGTCCCCCCACTCCAGCCGCCAGCTGTCTTCAGCGGCCGGATCCGTGTGGGTCTCCTGCAGGAAAACCACAGAGTACCTCCCCTCCAGAAGGAAGGAGAGCAGCTGGCACCTGCGGAGACCCACCCTACAGCCCCGGGTGTTCAATGTTGCAAAAGTGATAGGTGGCATGAGGAGGGCTGGGGAGGATCCTCGTCGGCAGGGACGTTCACAGCCCCCATTGGGCCGCGCAGCAAACCGTGACCCACCCTGAAGGTGAGCAAGGTGTCACGGAAGCTGTGGACCCGCTGGTAAGCCGCGGCACCCTGCTTCCCAGTCCTTTTACCCTCCCCCATGAGGGCCCTCGCGGCCCGGAGGATCTGGTGGAAATCCCCCCATCGCTGGAGAGCGAGCGGCACCTTATTGCGGGAGCCACGGACGTCTTCTAAAAACTCCCGCAGCTCTTCTCTCAGCGTATGGGGGGGTGGGGTCACTGGCTTCCGGTCATCCCCCGTTGGGGCCCCGGCACGGCCCCGTGGACCACCGAGACGGGTAGGCAAGGGGCGGACCCTCGACGTGGCGCCCGATGGACCGGCGCACATGGCCCGCCTCAGTCCCCGGCTCAAAGGGGGGCGGCGGCAGAGGGAGGACAGCAGCCCCTAGTCGGTCGGGACTGGGGAACACAAAGGCCGCTCCCTGGGGGCCATCCTCTGGGAAAGAGAAGGAGACGGCCCCAGGGGCGGCAATGGCATCGCAGGAGGTGGAGGGGATAGGAATCGGGTCAGGAGTAAGGGCAGGGCCAGGGGCAGGAGTAGGGTCGGGAAGAGGGACAGAGGTGGGATCCTGGGCTCCAGGAGCTGGACTGCTGGAAGGTAGCTCCTCTTGGTCGGGCTCAGGGGTCTGAGGGTTAGGGAGGGGGTCCCCAGTGATGCCGGGCTCAGGCTCTACGGCAGATGGAACAGCCACGGCAGCAGGAGGTGAACAATCTGCAACGGGGCCCCCACCCGGGAAGGAACTCGATTGCCCCACGCCAACGAGGGATACCCCTGGTAACTCGTGTCCCGGCCGCGAGGCACCGGCCGTCGCCTGAACAGGTTCGGCGGCCGTCAGCGAGGTGTCACCCGCAGCCGGGCAGGTCAAAGATTCCAGGGGCTCCTCTGAGGCAGGAGCAGTGGTAAGGGGAACAGAAAACGGAGAAGGGGGGGTTGGGGTGAGGTCGGCCAGATCGAGGCCCGCTGGCAGAGGGTCGTCCTCCCCCTGGGTGACCGGGGTCAGACCCAGGGCCTCGATCTCCTCATAGATAGAGGGCAGCTCACCTCCCACCACCCCGGGGTCATCCCCGCTAGCACCCAAGGCGACACTTTCCTCGGGCATCGCAGGGGGTACAGGTAGCAAGGGGGCAGGAGGGGCTTCAACGAGGGCCTCCGCAAGGAGGGACCGCGGAGGATGGATGGTGGGATCCTCTGGTGCTGCCACACCTTCCCCAGCCGGCAACGGTTGATGTAATGTACCCGCGGGCAAGGCGGAAGGCTCGGCAACGGTGCCCCTCTTCCTGGTTTTCCGGGGGGCCTCCGCACCAGATGGCAGGAGCGGAGCTCGAGCCTTCCGCTTGCCCCGCTTTCCCTGTTCTAGGGTCCAGCCCTCCATGGCATTATCTGTGGGCTGGGTGACATGGGTTGGGTCGGGGGGCAAAGATGACGGCTCGAGGACCCGAGGAGATAACAATGGGGCAGCAGGAGGGGGGGCGGATTCCCCCTGGGGAGGGCCCTCTCCCGCGCCCGGCAACACACCCACCGCACCCTCCTCTACAGGCCCCGCCACAATGCACGTAGCAGAGGCGGGGCTCTCCCGCTCGTCTGGGCATGGTGGGGGAGGAACCCCTAAGGCCCGAGCGGGAGCAGTGGTGGTCCGAGAAGGAGGAGGGGCGGCTCCGGGTACATTGCAACCAGGGGCACCAGCAATGGTGGGGCCGGCACCCTGCCGGGGCTCGGGGGTCCCGGACGCTCCTCCGTGCCGGGCCAAGGGGCAGTGCCTCCGGACGTGCCCTATCGCCCGGCAGAGGTAGCACCGGGCCTCCCCTGTGGAATAATGCACCCGGTAATGGGCCCCCTGATAGGGGACCAGGAAAGACCCCTCGAGCGCCTCTCCGCCACGCGCCGCCGGCAGCAGTTGAAGCTGCACATGCCGGCGGAACGAGAGGACGTGACGGAGGGCGGGGTCTTTGCAGCCCAGCGAGAGAGGGCGGACGATGGAAATTGGTTTCCCTAGGGTAGAAAGGGCGGGCAGCAGGGCGACATTGGGGAGGAAAGGAGGAACGGAGGTGAGGACCATACGGATACCCAGGTCCTCCAGCGGCTCCAGGGGGACGAACACGCCCCCCACCGCCAGGCCCTTCTCCACTGCCTCCTGGGCGGAGGCCACCGAGGCAAGGAAGAAAACAACCTTGCCATACATTTTGGAGGCCGCCACGATGGCCGTGGGCCCCACCACCCTCGCCAACGACCGCACGTAGGTCTCCACGTGGGGCGAGGCGGGCACCAGGAGGCAACGGACGCCGTGCTTCCTAGTCAAGGTGGGAAAGGGGCCCAGGCCACTACAGATGGAAACAGAGGTGGTGGATGGATGAGATGGCGTACCGGCAGGCGGGGGGGCCGCCGCCACCTGGGCATACGCCTTGGGGGCCGGGGGAGGGGCACCCGCAGAGCTGGTGGAGGGAGCAGCGGGAAGGGACGCCGCGGCCGATGGTGGGGCCGCGGCAGTGGGGGTAGCCCCTGCCATGGAGGGCCCAGTCTTCCTAGCGGGGCTCTTCCCCTTCTTTTTGCCCTGGCCTTTCCTGCCGGCTGGGGCAGCTCCCCCAGAATTGGAGGGAGCGAGGGACGTGGCAGCAGCGGAGGTCACCCCGTCTGCCGCCGATGCCGCAGCGGTGGCAGGTGGTTTGGCAGTGGCTAAGGGGGCAGGCGGGGGAGGGGTGATAGGGCCTACTTGGGGGGACTCACCCACCGTGTTCCCCTCCATAATGAGCAGGGAGGGAGGGGAAAACACACCGGAGAAAAAGGGGGGTGGCTAAAGGGAAAGCAGGTCAACCACTCCTCCCCGCTAGGCTGCAGGCAGGGGAGGAGGGTGCCGAAACGGGGGAAGATGGGGGGGTATCAAGGGCTTGGGGCGGACAGTCACCGACACCAGCTCCGCTAGCTACACTAGGGGAGGGAAGGTCACAATAACAGTAGGGGGTGCAGTGATTAACCAAAATGTGATGGGGGGCACAAGCGCACGGGAGGGGGCATGGGCACACGAGGGGAGGGGTCAATCAGGGCAAGGGGGGCGCCAAGGAAGGGGAGCAACTAGGCTGGGAATGGGGCAGAGAAACCAAGGGGCTTACCGCAGGCCTGGGGTGGGACAACCGAGCCAAACTACAGAGGGAAAAGGGTGGGGCAGGCAAATAAACTGAAGCTGGGGAGGGGCAAAAGGCTACAGAGGGCAAATGGGGTAGGCAGCAAGGGGCAAGCTTGGAGGCCTGTTGCGAAGGGGAAGGGGTCAGTCCAGGGGGGGTAGGTGCGCCCACGAGCGCTTGCGTAAAGTCAATATGCGGCTGCCTGCCGCTGCAGGCCCAAACGATGTCAATAGGGCGTGGCAGGCCAGGAGAGCAGCAGAGTCCCAGAGGCAGGAGTGGAGGCAGATAGTAAATGGGCTGTGGGGGTGGTGGAGGGGGCAACGGTGGTGGTGGGGGTTTGGGGGGGACACAGATGGACCAGGGGGCAGGCTCCACACCACACCCCATGTCCCCACAAACACAGTCTAGACCCCCACCACTAGAGCACAGTTCAAAAATTACTCAGTCCTGAACAGCCCCCTCCACAGTGGTCTCCAGAGTCTTGTGCGCTCCCCCAGCAGCCGATGGTCTATGTAGTCCTCATCCTCCTCCTCCAGGCTCCAGCAGGTCCCCAGGACACACGCAGCAGCGGCAGCAGCAGCAGCTCCGGCAACCCTGGCAACCAGGCAGGAAAGACCCCCCACAGGTGGTAGTGGTGATGGTGAAGGTGGGGTCTTGGCTTCTCCCTCCAGAGATGGTGGGGAGGGGGGGGCTGGCCGGCAAGGCCCCCCCACCCCTTACTCAGCAGCAGTGGTAGCAGCAGCAGTCGTCCCAGGAGGGAACTCTAGCCAGCAGCAGCAGCCCAGGGAATAAGGGAGAAGGAGCTCCAACTAGCAGGGCAACTGGAGAGGAGAAGGAAGGAGAGCTCCAGCCAGCAGGGCAGCCACAGAGAACACTGAGCATGCTCTGTAGAGGGGTGGACACCTGCCTCAGCCCTGAAGGGCTTAAAACAGCCCTTGGTGAGGGGTAGGGGAAACCTGGGCTGATTGGGGAAGTAGCCATAGCTGGGCCATGCCCCAATCAGGCCGCAGCTGGCCCTATAAATGGGCTGCTAGGCTAGATCCCAGGTAGAGTCTCTCTCTGCCTTCAGAGAGAGTGGGGCCTGGCTGCTGGGAAACTTAGGGTGCCTAAAGTGAGGCAGGGCTGGGGAAAGGCCAGAGGAGCTTGCAGGGCCTTGTCCAAGGCCCCATAGAGGCACTGGGTTGCAGAGAGAGGCAGCAGGTCCAGACCCAACCTTGCCTATGATGAGCGGCTGATACTGCAGTCTGCCCCAGGGCGTGGGGGCTAGTTGGTGACTGGCAGTAGCCTATGACTGAGGTGAGGTGGGGATAGGGGGTGAGGGTTACCTGGGGAGGGGGAGACCCTGAGACTGAGGGATGTACAGCCAGGGGGCAGCACCCCAGATAACAGGGCACCAGGTCCGGGAGGGACACGGGGGCCAAGCGGCAGCGGGACACCGGCCTGCAGACGGTGCTCTGGATGAGCTAATTCCCAGAGACAGCCAGCAGGAGGTGCCGCAGCAGTGAGTCCCACACGCTTACAACCATTATAATACTTCTTCTCTTTCTCAGACAAAGGACATATCTACACTAAGGATGTAAGTCGACCTATGTCAGGTTGACTTACAGCCATCGCAGTAATTACTGCACTGGCTGATGTCCACATTATTTTCCTTCTGTCAGCGCGTCCTTAGCCCCCCACCCCACCCCACCACCACTCTGTCCCTCTTCAGTTGATGAGAGCCAGGGCCTAAATGTGTAGTGTAGACCAGGCAAAAGATACTATAGAACCTGATGGACACAAACTAAGAAGTCAGCACTGAAATCAGGTTTATGTTGAGTTTAAACAGATTATTCAATAATTACTTATGGTGATTAAAGTAAGATCACATTCAGCTAATCCAGGATTATGTAATCTTTTGAAAGATGTAAATCAGAAGTTTTTTACTATAAAAACAAAGTGGCACATCATGTCCTACACTTTTTTCCATATACTGTTTGAGAATGAATAACATCACAGTTAGATTTCTAAAAATATTGTTTTATCTCCAGTTTTTGTTTAAATAACCCTGATGCTGTTGTTTTTCAAGGCAATCTACTTAAAATTCAGTAGGTGGTGCTCTTCTGTCTGACTGAGTTCAGGACCGATGACACAATTCAAGGTGATCTATTCTTCATTTTCTGTCACATATTCTTACAGAGTGTTGCTGGGGGTTTCACTCAAGTGGTGGCTGTATTTTAGTTGTGGGTGTAATGTATGTGTAAATATATTAAGCGTTTTCGGATCAAAGATGTTTTATAAGATAGAATTCATTCTTAAATGTTTCAGTTATCTATTTAATTAGATTGCATACAGTAGGTTAAACATGGTTTAGATCATTTCACTCATTATTTTATTGTATAATGACAACTCTGCTATAACATAAAGGTAGGATTTTAACTAATCAAATCCCCTATGGTTAGCTGTCTACTGCATTTCCTCCTGTTGATTCATTGGTAGATTTCAGAGGCTATGGGCATTTAGCTTTAAATACACAAAAGAATACAAATATTCTATATTCTGGAGTCTCAAACCAAACTCATTTGAAGTTGGAGACATCGGTAGGTCTTTTACGTAAAGCAAATTAATGTTAATGCACTAAATTCATTCAGGGTAAACATTAAGGATTGCTTTTGCAATGCAATGCAGCAAATATTTTGAAGTCAAAGTAAGTCTCTTAACTCCACTTCTTTTGTGAGGAATAAAATCTCTTTCCTTCTGTGATTTATTCTAGCAAAATGTGCTATGCAGACTCACACCAGGCTGTTTTGTTATTTCTAACAGCAGTTAAGAGAGTGGTTACCTATTCACAAGCATAAATAAATAAAGATCCAGACAAGTTTAAGATATTTATGTGAGTACTTCTGGTTACATGGTTAATCAATTAAAGATTGAGCTGCCTTCTCTCTTTTTAAAGAAACCTATAAATTCTGTTTTTCCCTTATGGTTCACAGACAATTCCCATTGATGATGAGGGGCTGGTTGGTGTAACATTTTTATTTTAAAGATAAAGAACATTTCCAGCTGCCCCAAAAGCTAATTTATGACAGCCAGTAGATGTCATTCTATCTCTATTTTAATGCAAGTTCCCACTGTTCTGATGTTATCTTTCCTAACAACAAGTTGGGGGAAGGGAGAGAGGGGGAATCATTTACGTTTTGCTTTCTTCTGATCAATGCACCAGCTTATATCTTTCTCATCAGTAATGTGAGGTGTCAGAATGTGAAATTGGAACTTTTTGATACAACCAACAGCTGATAAGCTATTGTCTTTCAGTCACTCACCCATTAGTGTTGTTTGATTTATTTATTTAATTCTTGCAGTAAAACTTTGCCAGCTTTGATGCTATGGTAGGCTTTCTTTCTGCCATTTGTCTTTATGTGCAGTTTTGATTGAAGCTGCTCCAACAACTCTATTCCCCCAACTCCTCAGCACGGTGTTGAGGCCAGCAGTAAGGAGGAATTCTAAGGTCATGTGCTACTAAACTTTGCTGGCATGATTCCACTGAACAACACCACGGATCAACCTGGCACACTAGAAAAGACAGATTTCACTTGACACTTGTTTCCTGAGGGAAGCCTCATGTTATTGGCCAGAACCAAGAGTAGCAAACCTCACAAACAAATACAGAATTAGGGTCAGATATTCCACTGACAATAAATTGGTGCAACTCCATTTATACTAACATAGCTGTGCTGATTTACACTATCTAAGTATCTGTCACTTAGTCTTTCCCAATGGACAGTGGCCACCTTGTCAGTCCCAGCAGTCCGGTAAAGAACTGTAAATATGGATTGAACTACATGTGTCCCTTACAAGAGGGTTAAGACCTATTTTGGGACAGTGCGGGAAAGCCAATTGACCATATTGTACCTGTTCCATGCATGACTAGAGGACTTGAGTTTCCAGAGCTGTCAATCTGAAAACTACATTCTCATTCTTTCTTCAGGCTGACACAATTTGACCTGCTGCTGCTCTAGGAACTCAGGAGGTGTACAGTTTTCACCAGCCATTATACTGAGGCAGAATGCTCCGCACTCTGCTGTGGCTCTGCTCTGGTCCCAAAGCAAAGGAATCCAGGGTGGTGGGGGAAGCAGTGCAGAATCTAGTCCTAGATGTGCCACAAGCAAAAATATCCATTTCCCCCAAGAAGCAATAACCAGGCACAGGAACCTCTCCGGTGAACCAGATGATGTACTTTTAATTGGGTTCACGAAAGAGGGTTTTTAATGAGGGGAGAATAAAAAAAAGCTGTAAAAGTCACAGAAATACTTCTTGTTTTGAGCTTTTTTTATCTCACATCCTCTCCACCTTGCACCTTTTTTTGTTCGGCTCCAAGAAAGCAGGGGCAAGAGGGGAGAGAGTCAGGGGTGCAAAGCGGGCCCACCACAGTCCCAGACTGCACACGGGGGGGATCTAGGCACATAGTGTTGGGGTTCTTAGGGATTGGCTTGTTTTGGCCCCATTTTGAAATGGGATTAGCTTGATTTTTGGCTTATTGTGAAAGTCAGAGTGCTTATTTACTGCATGAAAGTTGGCAACTGTGCTTCAAACCCAGATCATTAGGCCAAATAGCACTCTCAATATCTAGAGTGGGGTCCTATTAATGAAAAATTCAATTAATATGCTGACAGTCATTAGAGGGTAATCGGGTAGGTGATGTTGGCTTTAATTCCTCTTCTGCTAGTTCAGAAGGAATCTGACACTCTGAACATAAAAAATCCAAGAAACAGGTGTAAGGAAATCACTGATCTGAGTCTGAAGATTCCCATGTAACAGAAGAAACTAAACCAAAATATGGTATTGGTCCACCCTAGAGATATTAGTAGCAAACTAATAATCTGCTTCTTTTGGGAAGAGTTTAACAAAGCAGAAAGCATATCTCCCCTAGATATTATAGACTTATAGACCCTTCTCCCATTATTGTGAAATATACCCTAACTAAGCTTAAGCTAACTCAAGACTGAATGCTATTAGTAACAGGGATGATACCTGTTTTGTTTACAATGCCCATGCGCCTTTATGATACTGTATAGATCAGCATTCTTATTAATGATAATAGTAAAAATAGAAGCATTATGGTATTACCCAATATAGTATTTTCAGCTGCATATGGTGGTAAGGCAGGAAAACATTCACAATATGTTAGTAGGGAAGCAGATCTAACTGCCTTGTGGAGTAGGGAAACTTTGCATCTTTGGTTTGGAAACTGGAATGCACTCATCCACTGGGCAATTTTCTTGACATGGATAATGCTGAGAGACTGGTACAGTATAACTGATTCCTTTCACACTAAGCTCAGCCAGACACACGCTTTTCTGGGCTCTCTGTGGTGCCCCAGTTGATTGGAAAGAGGGAAACAAGACTTTAGGTGTCAGAGATAAGCACATGAACATCTTCTTGCCCGTTTTCTCCTTATTCATCTGAACCGAATTTCTACTGCCCTCCACTGCTATAGAACCTTTGTGCCTCAGCTTTCTATCAGACAGTTCCCCAAACTCTCCAGGTAACACAGAACCTTTAGGGAAATGTCAGAGCTCTGGGAACCAGAGACCTTCCTTCTCTTTAGGATTCCTCAGCTGCTGTTTTAACCAGATCTGAACTTCACTTGTGAGCTTTTGTTGCAAACCCTGCATGAGTTATGAGCTGGGCACTGATCCGTTTGGAGCATTGAATTTTCCCTGAATTAGCAGGGGAATGAATTAAATTAGTCTCTTTCATTTGTAATTTCTATTACTCTAATCCAGATTTTCCTGTCCTTTCTTTTCTATGCCACCATTCTCCTGTCCATTGTCAAACAGTGCCTGCAAGGAAATTAATTCAGTGAAAATTAACTCACAATGGGTAATGCTCCAGGTTGAGTCATACAGAGCTGTCACTTTCTCTGTTAGGAAATTGTATTTTCCTTTTTCCTTTTTTTTTTTTGCCATAATCTGAAAAAAGGTACAGAAATATGAGGTTTCACCTGTGTGTAAAAGAAATAATATTGACTAACTGAAGTGCTCCTAACCGCATAGCTTAGAAACAGAAAGGAAGAAAGAATAGCAAATCTATACCCATCAAGAGATACAGCAAGGAAAAGAGAATGGATGGTATTGCTGCTCTGTCATTCTTATGGGTGCGCCCGAGCAAAATGTCTGTCTACTGATGAGCAGCAGTCTTGGTGCTCTTTACATAGTGTGACAGACCCAGACCAGTGGGGTACAGGAGTCTGGTAGAGGGCAAATATACTGGTCACTGGATGAGTAGTTTTCTGTTCCCTGAGTGACCAGAGCAGGGGCTGCACTAGAGTAATCAGGAACCTGCTAGAACCAGTTAAGGCAGGCAGGCTAATTAGGACACCTGGAGCCAATTAAGAAGAAGCTGCTAGAATCAATTAAGGCAGGCTAATCAGGGCACCTGGGTTTTAAAAAGGAGCTCACTTCAGTTTGTGGTGTGAGTGTGAGGAGCTGGGAGCAAGAGGCGCAAGGAGCTGAGAGTGAGCGGGTGTGCCGCTGGAGGACTGAGGAGCACAAGCGTTATCAGACACCAGGAGGAAGGTCCTGTGGTGAGAATAAGGAAGGTGTTTGGAGGAGGCCATGGGGAAGTAGCCCAGGGAGTTGTAGCTGTCATGCAGCTGTTACAGGAGGCACTATAGACAGCTGCAGTCCACAGGGCCCTGGGCTGGAACCCGGAGTAGAGGGCGGGCCCGGGTTCCCACCAAACCTCCCAATTGACCTGGACTGTGGGTTCTCCCAGAGGGGAAGGTCTCTGGGCTGTTCCCCAACCCACATGGTGAATCTCTGAGGCAAGAAAATCCGCCAATAAGCGCAGGACCCACCAAGATAGAGGAGGAACTTTGTCACAATAGCTGAGACAATCAGTTATTCAAGCAAGCAAAGTAAACAGCCCACTCAGTTCTCTCTATCTGAAATGAAATAAACAAATAAAGAGGCCAAGTCTGATGGTTTTGTTTAAAATGAACCGAAGAAGCTAAAGATGCTATGAATAGAGGGAATCAATGCTCATCAAGTTCTGGACAAATTAAATATATGTTCTACAGCCACAGGGAAGGGCACAGAAAAAAAAACAGATACAGATTCTCAGATGAAATAAAAAGTGCTCAAGAAATGGGAGAAGAGGGGTGGAGGTCTGAAGAAATAAAGATTCCGGAGACCACAAGGGAGCACAGAGGGCAAATCTTTGAGGTTCCAGTATAAGCAGCTGCATAAATTCTCCCACAGATGTGTTTTCCCTAATTCCATATATTCTTATGGAATTTCTACACACAATACAAAAAAAATCACCAAATCATATTCTACTCACTTCACTAAAGGGGTCACTTGCCCAGACAGTCTGAATGAGTCTGTCTGATGGTCAGAGAATATCAATGAGGAATGGGAGCTCGCTTTGTGTCTGTGTCAACTCGTAAAAATGTGGAGAAGTCTGCTTTTCAGGAGAATGCTCTATCTTTCTGCTCAGCTAATTATGATCAGCAGGGCCGGCTCCAGGGTTTTGGCCGCCCCAAGCAGCCCCCCCCCCCCAAAAAAAGCCACGATCGCGATCTGCGGCAGCAATTCGATGGGAGGTCCTACGCTCCGAGCCGGAGTGAGGGACCGTCCGCCGAATTACCGCCGAATAGCTGGATGTGCCGCCCCTCTCCGGAGTGGCCGCCCCAAGCACCTGCTTGACAAGCTGGTGCCTGGAGCCGGCCCTGATGATCGGCTTGTACCGAGGCAACTTACGCAGACTTCATACTGGGTCATCATCTGTGACTGACAAAATTCTCTGTGTTGAATAGGGCTGTTCAGTTGTTGAAGCACAATATATCCTATTGCAGTATAGATACCATCTATAAGAATACTAATGTCATGACTGTGACATGCAAAAGAATGAAAAGTTGCCTTTTCATTAATTCATGATTCCTGTTCTCTTAATCTGTCTGAACCATGTTGTATAACATAGAATCTGTGTACAAAGTCAGTGAGCGGGGAAGGAAAGAGACGCCATCTTGGCATTTTTACTTTAATCTATCATTGTTTAAAATGAACCGAAGAAGCTAAAGATGCTATGGAATAATTCATGGAAGAGGCATAAGAAGTCTCCTCTTGCTGTAGGAGGAGGCAGGAGATGTTGGAGGCTGCAAAGACTTGATTGTGGTGACAGCAGAATAATCTTCACCAGCCATGAATGCATTGGAAGGATGGATGATTCTTCAGCTGCATGGTCGTAATGCAGTGACCTGCCACCACATCTGAAGCCCCCTTTTATAATCTCAAATGCCCTGAACTAACTGGCAGGACGTCCAACATTAAAGATTTGTCTGATCCCCAGAGCCCATGCCTCAGCTAACTCTGAAACAATTCATAGCAAGGGGAAGAAAATGAGACTTCTAACAACATCCTTCTTTACAGCAAACCATATATGGATATCTTTCACTTTGTTGGGAGAGCCACAGAGATAGAAAAATGCTGTCTTGAGAGCCTGCCAGTTAGTCAGTGAAAGATTCTCACTCACCCGCCCTTTTATTTTTCATTTAGGTTGTGCTGAATTGTATCTGACAGTTTTTCAAATGCCTGCAATATTTTTACCTGGGTGAGTGGGAGTGGTGACAATATTTTTCATTTGGATCAGTTCATTCTATTTAATGTACTTCCAATCCATAACCTGCTTTAACAATGGCATGTGGGTGACTCTGGTTGCAGAAAAGTGTATTAGCTTTTTCTTAAATCACGCTGCTGCTGTGATACATGCTTTCTCTGTATCTAGGTCCCTGGCTAGGATAGTTTATTTAGTCCATTTCTGGCCCCTACAGAAATGTTATTTTACTATGGTTTTCATGTTGTCCTTTTCTATGTGTTCAGGAGTGAAACTCCTGTATCGGCTGCAGGTTTACAAGTGGGAGATGGTATCCTCAACTGTGCACAGGTGGGCCCTATACACATTACAAATGTGGGCTGTCTATGGTGAGCTGTAAGTTCTGCTGCCCAAAGTTGCATTGTCAGTGAATACAGAACTAACATTTGTTCTTCTATTTCCCTTTTCTCCTGTTAGGCTGAAGTTAATTCACACTTTTCACTCTACATTTTGGCTTGAATCACATTTGTTGGTCTACTACTTATTGATTTAATTTCTACCTGCTCAAGAAAGGTTGAGGCATTTCATTGCTTTGTATGGGCCACAAAACCAAAACGGGGCAATCTCTAATTTTTACACCTATTCTGGATCAAATCCATTAGTGTAGCCAATAGAGCTATGCCAATTTATACCGTCTGAGAATTTGGACATTTTTCTGATTATTTGTTTTAGGATCAACTTAGACATTTAATATATTGTGATGACCTCACTTCTTCATTTTTTAACTTCTTCTTTCCTTTTAATTAAGATCTCTGGTGCTCACACATCTGAGAAGACAAAGGTTTGGGGTCTTTGATTTGGGGAAGCATATGGTAGATAGCAGTGGATTTATATTGAAGAGAGTGTGTGTGCGCGCACGCTACATTACTATCACTGGAATAGCTATAGTAGAGAAGATGGTAATTTGTGGTGCTGTTGACTGAATTTTGTGAGTGAAATGGGGAACACCAGTAATCGAACAAGAGCCTTCTACTCTCTGATTAAGCAAAGTTTATTGAATATGCAAGCAAGCAACTAGTAGCAAAGTCCCACAACAGAGCTGACCAGGCACCAGTATGAGTCCTTGGGGTCTGTATCAATGGATCCTGATGGTGGCTTGACAGAGTTTCAGCAGTCTTACAGAGTCAGCAAAGTCCGAAGCTTCTCCTTCCTATCTGTCTCGCAAAGTCTGACACTTCTCCTCAGTCTGTATTTTTATATTCTGCTGCGTTGTCTTGGCAACCACACTGTTCACATGCTTTTCTACAGTTCACTGGAAACTTCTCTCACTTGTTTACTACATTATTCCTTTGGCTGGTTCTAACCAGTCTCAGAAAGTTTTACTATGACTTTCTGTAACCTAGCAGGCCCTGGGCAACTTAGAGTTAGGTTAACCCCTTTTAATCTACAACAGTGCCACACAACAACAACAATGTTTTTTCCACATCACAATTTATTTCAGGGGCTATCCATTTGTTCCCATCCCCTTTGCTATCCACTTTTCGTGATCTCCTTTGAGGATGATTTCAGTCATGCTCTGGGAATAGGTCAGCATAAGACTTGTTTTAAACTTCCCTGTGACTTCCAATACACAACCTTTGACACAACTTACCAATACCCAAAAAGTCAGCAGACTTATGTTTGCTTCCATCCCCATATTTCCCATGCCGTTTTGTGCTTTGCCATGGATACTTCAAGAAGACATAAGAGTTTTTCCCTCTTACACAGTTCATTTTTTAGCTATGAGGATCCACTAGAATTATAAATTCCTCTAGAAAAAAAATGTGACCTACCTGATAAATAATATCATTATTTTAGGTATAACTTTAGTGATGTGAAACAGAATAATCTTTGAAAATGCTCTACTCTGGTTGTAAAAGATATATGAAAACATCAGTCTGAACCCTCTATTTTTGTCCATTTCTGAAATAATTTTAAAGCTCAGTTGCCTGCTATGATTATAATTATATTGTACAAGGTTTATCCTTATAATGTCAACTGCAATACATTGAGTTTGTTTTGCCTATTTCTTTTATAAGCACTCATCTTGCAAGCATCTGATGTAATTTCATTTTCTAGCCACATTTTTTTTCTTGTATATAAGTCGCTTGAAGAAACTACATAATTTACAGGCTCAATTTTAAAAGAAAACACTTAGAAACCAGCTGGTTTCTAGTACTGTATCAGTATCACCCTGCATGGAATATTTTCTGAAGTTATCTTGAGGTGGTAAATATTTATGTAATTTAAATGTTTAATAGATATGGTGAATACAACAGACACTGATCACCTTACCTATTAAGTGATCAGAATCTGTTCTTTCGGTCAGTACTGAACCAGTGTCCCAGCATGGTGTTAAAAGGCACTGTGTTTTGGGGGGAACTATTTGTAGCATGAGGGCTAAAGTTTCAAACTGTCTGGAGACTAGGGTCTGATTCTCTAGTGGGTGTAAAATACTACCATTCAGAGCCAGTAGTGTTTTACACCCACTTTGCACTCATTTTGCACTGGTGTAATTGACAACATGAGATGCAGGGTAATGAATCCCCTAATTTACTTGTGCGATTGTAATAATTATGCAAGCCTAACTGAGTAAATTGCACTAGCAAATTGGCCAGTATATGCTGTGACTTTTTTTTTCTTTTTTTCTTTTTTCAAGAGTAAAGGTATTAGTGCTGATGTCTAGGCCTAATTCCAGTTGACGTTATTACTTTCTGCTTCTTTAAATTCCTCCCGCACTTTCAGTTGGATACAGTATTCATCTTTATCTCCTGTCCTAAACTATTGTGTAGTGCTGCTGTGCACTGTTAAACATCTGCCTCAGAGGGGTCTGCATTTCAGTGGTGTTGATTTCTATACATAGCTTGAAACGCGTAACACAGATTATTATTCACCACATGTGTTCAGTTTTCTTAAACTTCACTAAAGCACTTTAAACCCCCAACTTAGCTGTGCAGTAAAGACATCATGCAGGGAGATGGGCAATCTCATGGGACTCTTCCTGCAGTGATGTAACTTATCTGAAAAAAAGCCTGATGTTCAGCACTAGGTGTGACAGAAGGCTATACGTGAACAGACAACTTTTTAATCTCCCTGTAATGGGGAATTACAAGCTTTCTATATAGAATGACTTCCTGAGTAAGGTCTGGAAGGAAAAAAGTTCAGATGTGCCTCTAAAACATATATTGGAGACAATAATGGGGTCCAGAAGAATGGGGGGGGAAAGAGGTGGACTTTGGAGATAGATCTCCAAAGTCCACCATATAATATAGTTCGGGAGACAAAAGGAGAATGTTCTACCCAGAACAACCCAGTATGAATTGGAATGGGGGAAAGATCCTAACAAAAGGTGAAGATGGTGGGAGTGATTCTCTCCTATGGAATAGGCCCTTTTACACTATTACAGCAGTGTAAAATCTCCGTTCAAGTCCTGGATCTGGACAGAGGAGAATTCCTCCTACTGCAGGTTTTGCTCAAGACAGTTTATGGTTGCCCCTAGCTTCAGTGTATGGGAAATATTAGGGACAGGGTCCTGGGCCAGAGGAGTGTATCATGCATAGGAGTCAGGACCTCCGCACATAATGCTGAGGGAATTATAAATCCAGGCAGTGCTGCCCATCAGAAGCAGGTGGAACTCTGTGTGGCACAACATCTCCTCCATAGTTACTGAGATTGGAGCCTTTGCCTGGCTAGCACCAGGAGATCAGAGGCTCTACCCACTGGGTAGGAAGATAGACCAAGTAGTGCCACGGCCACACATGGGTCTTGAAAGGGATTGAGTTTACTGCCCTAAATGATGCAATTGATGATGAAAGAACTTCCATGCTGGCTCAGGAGGAATCCCTCTGAACTTAGGGTTGTGGTGATCTGATGGTATACCCCGAATATATGATTGGTTACTCCCCAGGGTAGTAAACATACCACAGGAATTACAATTTCCCCCAGTTCCTGTGGTATGTTTATAAACACCCTGGGGAGTTTACACTGTGGAATATTGAACATGTACATATTCAAATTTAAGAGGTTTCTCATCAGCAATGTTGTCCAGCTACACCAAAAGGACAGGAGACACTTGATATGGATTTAATCAGGCTGCAACTTTATTATTAGATGTCTGGGACTACCTGGCAGATAAAAGTGTACAGCGCAGGTAACCCCATGTTTATTCCGTAATTACCCAGGGGGCTTTTACCAGCTACCCTTCTTTTTCCATCGAAGTCCCTCCAGCAAATCCATTGCCGGGACCTTACCATCCACCCCATCTCCTAGGAGGGGTAAGGTGGGCTATAAGAAAAGGGGGTTGGCTCCCTGCCATTCCAAGCATAGGAGCCCCAAACCCCACACCGTTCTGTTCCTTTAACCAGCATCTCCTTTTTAAGTCCTTTACCAGGCCATTTATCTGATCACTGGATGCCTTCCCTATGGAATACCTGCACTGAACATCTGCCCCACACTTGCAAAATAAGTTGCGATATATATCCTACCACCTTTTGTGCCCACCATAATAGGTCTTCCCTGACACCTGCTTTGGGGAAGGCGAAAAAACCCCACTCCACCAAAGCCAATATGGTGGTGAGGGAAATATTCCTTCCCAGCCCCTCTAAATAGGAGCGACTAGCGCAATGCCCACAGCAGGTTCAAATGCCAGGGCTTGCACCTTTAAAGCCTTCTGCCCTTACATTCCAGGGGGGGTGAGTCAGTGCTGCAAAGCTGACCAACACCTACCTTTTTGCAGCAGTGTGATCTAGTTCCCCTCTCCCCACCCCCACCATAAAGCACTACTGCCTTCCTCCGGCAAGCCTGGACAACATCCTCCCCACTTTAGCTGCAGTGCGGACATTCTCCTTTAGAGTCTCAGGAACCAGGAAAAAATATGTTAACTGGTATGGGATTTTTTGCCAGAATCTTTAAAATGATTTACTAACCTCTTTGAGACAATAGTTCTTTCTAGTTTCATTCTATCCTCCTGCAACATGGGTATGTAATGGATTTTTAGCTGCCACTTTAAGGTGGCCAACTGTGCTCACTTGTCTGAAATCTTTGGCTATTTTGAGTTTGCATTTTTCTTCTATAAATGTGTTTTAAGGTTCTCATTAAAATCGGAAGGCTGCTCGGGTAACTTTTCTCTCACTGCTATATTGACTCTTCTCTGACCTAAGGATTATGCCTGATTTTTAAAATCTCCAAGTGCCGCCTTTTTGTCCGAGAGTGGGAATGATAAATAAAGGAGAAGCAGTATGGAGCTACTAGCAAGGAGATCTGTATGCATATTTCATTCATAACTGTTACAGTGAAGTCAACACCACCAGAACATAGACAATACAAACCATATTGTCAATACACCACCAGAACATAGACAATACAAACCATAGCTCAGTGGTTTGAGCATTGGCCTGCTAAACCCAGGGTTGTGAGTTCAATCCTTGAGGGGGCCACTTAGGGATCTGGGGCAAAATCAGTACTTGGTCCTGCTAGTGAAGGCAGGGGGCTGGACTCGATGCCCTTTCAAGGTCCCTTCCAGTTCTAGGAGATAGGATATTATAACATACTGCTTTTGAGATGTAGATTTCAAACTACTTTGCCAACGGGGAGGACTGTGCCCATTTTACAGACAGGTAGCTAAATACAAGTGAGGTTAAGATCTACATTTTTAAATTTGAGAGTTTAAAGTGAGGCACCCCAGTACACAAATAAGTGCCTAAAGAAGTGGCCTGATTTTCAGACGTGTTGACCACCCAGAGCTTCCACTGAAACATAGATCTGTATATTTAATGTAGTATTTTGCATCTTTTTATGCAGGTACAGTATGTAATTACTTCGTCATGATGAAAATGTCTTATCTGCAGTTAGGGTTCAACCAAGAATTGAGCTTTCAAGTTAGCCGAGGCAGATGGGGGGAAAATGCATAAGTCAGCCTGCAGTTAAGGGGTTAAGGAAGAAAAATGTTAGGGAACAGAAATGAAGATCTCAGATTGAGGAAGGAGATTGTTGGTCTATGAATAGTGAAGTCCTTCAGCACTATTTCAGTGCACATAACTGAACTACATGGACATTTCTTTCACAAAGAATTGAATAGTGATCATCTGCCATTTATAGTACAGTGCTTGTTTTCAAAAGGAAGCATCTGGAATGCAAACAGATTTGCAAAGATAAGTTACCCATTATGCTTGCTATAGTTAAATAATATACATTTAAAACCTACTACTATAAAAAAAGAAAACTACAGTATTTTATTGCTGTCTTCAAATGAGAAGATTTAAAGAGTCAGTACATCGTGCTAGTTTCATATTCTTCAACTTGTCCTTTCAAACCATTAGTAACAATGATGTATAATATACAATGACTATACTATATATTGACCCTATCCTTTACTCAGTCAAGACCATCTGCCTAGGAGAATGAATGGAATAAAATGGCAAATCCTCCCTCTCACCTAACTTTCCCCAAAACACTTATTTTGGAGGTTTACCTTCTCACTCAGAAAGTGGCCAATGGAGTATGAATCCATAAGGAATGTAATCATTGGCCAGAAGCGAGGATGTCTGTAATGAAAGGAGGAATGTAAGATGAATGGAAAGACTTTTTATGTCCACCTTTCTTGGGCACATGCAAACTCCAATGCACATAGGCAACTCCTGATTTCCTGGACAACAAGGGTCTGATCCTGCTCTCATTGACATGAATGGCCAAACAAACATCAAGGGCCAAACAAACTTGTTATGTTATGTAATGATATAGGGTCTGACTGCAGAGACCAAGAGTCCTCCTCCATTTTAGAAGGCAGGGTTCTGGACTACAGGGTCTAGGTTAGATAGCAGCAGGCCACTGCATACAGCAGGCTCTGGTTTCTGTGTTATGCAACTTAAATTCAAACAAGCTCCTGTTTCTTTAAAGCAAAGAACCACTCTGGGTACTTGAAGCAGTTCCTTAAAATAAAAGGCCTACTGCAGGAAGTCTTTAGTGTGGGTTTCAAGAAAGGTCACTGGTTGGTGTATTATAAGCTGCAATATAAGATTTTTGCATAGTATATTTTGCGTTACAAACACAAGTCTATTCGCTGTGCTCAATAATAACAATGGTATTTGGCAGTTTTATGGATGCTTTCATGGATACCATCAGGATTATGCTGTTTAAATCCTCTTCTGTTATCTCTATTTGTGTGTAGTGCACCTGGGACTGTGCAGAGAGAGGAATGTGGAGCAATGACAGTGCAATGTTCTTAATTTAACAGGTGTCAGTAAAAGAGGAAAGGGCAAAATTTGGGGCCAAAATTCTTTTTCAGTGAAAGGTTCAGATTCTGTGACACTGAAACGTTTTACAAATTCATGTCAGTTTTGCTAAATTGTTTTGGTTAAAAATAACCTCAAAAATTCAGTAAGAATTAACTTCTCCCTTCAAATTTTCCTTTAATTTTATTTCAAAAAACATTTAAAGTGATCAACATTGAAACAAAACATTTAATTTCATCTTAAATTAATTTTTTCAACATTTCAATTAGCCCAAAATAAAAAAAATCATTTTCAGTTTGACTCAAACTTTTTTTTAAATTACCAGTAAACCATAAAAAAATCATTATTTGCACAGTTCTTGTTGTACGCTCTGGGCATGTTAGTACACTATCACACTGGCAATAGCTTACCTCCTAACATGCTTGTAGAGACATTGATGAGGCTTGTACACTGAATACACTGCTCTACAGCCAAAATGCTTCTGAAATAAATGTAGTCAAACTTTACTAATTCTGGGTCACTGAGAACGAAAATGATGCTTAAAATTGTTGATTGGCTCTAGTTTTCAAGATATGCTATTGGGTCAGTATATACGACCCTTGACTTGGGAATGGCGGAGGATAAGTGAGTTATAAAGGGAAGGGATCTCAATTTAAACCAGAAATGACTAAAATACATCTTTGACTGGATCTATGACTAAATCTATGACTGGGTTTGGACAGTACTTGCTTTTTAGGCAAAACAATGAATGATGCAATCTGAAGCTGGTATTGCGTCATACATGATGTGAATTACATCGTTATTCCTAGAAGTCATGGATGATGCAATCATAACAAAGCTTACATCACTCTGCTGAACAAATTGCCCTATATCAGCTCTAGAAATCATACAGTGTCGTGCTCTCTTATTTGTCAGTGTTTGATTTTGCAAAGGGACACATTTCTGTTTAGCCAAAGTGAGCAGAGATGCCTCGTACTTGTGTGAACAGTGCAGATAACTTCTGCTATGTTTGTGGTGAAGTGACTTTTGCATCACAAAAGCGCAGTATAACCACTATGGTTAAGAAAGCCTACCACCTTTATTTTGGCTGCAAAATTGGAGCTCAGGACAAGAGGTGGGCCCCACACATATGCTGCAACACTTGTGCAACAAATCTTCGCCAGTGGTTGAACAGGAAAAGGAAATCTATGCCTTTTGCAGTGCCAATGATTTGGAGAGAGCCAACAGATCATACTAGCAATTGTTACTTCTGCATGGTGCCTCCAGTTGGGAAAGGTGTGTCAAAGAAGAAAAAGTGGACTGTGCATTATCCAAACATTCCATCAGCTATACGCCCAGTACCCCACGGAGAAGGACTGCCGGTTCCCGATGCACCAGAATCATTCTCACTTGAGTCAGACGAGGAAGAGGATGAAACTTCTGGTCGTGAACCATCAATGTCACAGGACCCACATTTTCTCCCATCCTCCTCCTCTGAACCACACCTCAGAACACAAGGTGAACTGAATGACCTTGTCAGGGATTTGGAACTACCCAAGAGTAAGGCAGAGCTGTTGGGCTCCAGACTACAGCAGTGGAATCTCCTGGCAGGGTGATGTTAGGGTTTCCATGTTCCGTGACCGTCAAAAGGATCTTGTCCCATTCTTCTTCATGGAAGGTGATCTTGTAGCCTGCAACAACATCGATGGTGTGATGGCAGCCCTCAACATCGTTCACGATCCAGATG
The DNA here is from genome assembly GCF_028017835.1 of Emys orbicularis. Taxonomy (NCBI): domain Eukaryota; kingdom Metazoa; phylum Chordata; order Testudines; family Emydidae; genus Emys; species Emys orbicularis. The sequence goes on from NC_088690.1 coordinate 88,558,375, forward strand.
AGTGGAGACTGTTCATTGATTCATCAAAGACGAGTCTTAAAGCTGTTTTACTGCATAATGGCAATGTTTTGCCATCAATTCCAGTTGGTCATGCAGTCCATATGAAGGAAACCTATGACAACATGAAACAACTTTTGAGGTGCATAAACTATGACCAACATCAGTGGCAGCTTTGTGGCGATTTGAAGGTTGTTGCTCTCTTGCTTGGTCTGCAGACTGGATACACAAAGTACTGCTGTTTTCTCTGCGAATGGGATAGTCGTGCAAGAGATTCCCACTACATCAAGAAAGATTGGCCACTCCGACAGTCATTGGAGCCTGGGAGGAAAAGTGTTCAGCATCCACCACTTGTTGAATCAAGGAAGATTTTGTTACCACCCTTACACATCAAGCTGGGTCTGCTGAAGAACTTTGTCAAGGCCATTGACAAAACACAAACAGCTTTCAAGTACCTCCGTGGAAAATTTCCAAGGTTAAGTGAAGCTAAGATAAAGGAAGGTGTCTTTGTTGGTCCTCAGATTCGTGAACTTCTTCGAGATGATGCATTTGACCATGCACTGCGTGGCAAGGAAAAGACGGCATGGAAAGCCTTCCAGTTAGTGGCAATAAATTTTCTCGGAAACAACAAGGCAGACAACTACAGGTTGTTGGTGGAAAACTCCTCAAGGCATACAAAAGCCTTGGTTGCAACATGTCACTAAAGATACATTTTTTGCACTCTCATCTAGATTTTTTTCCACCGAACTGCGGAGCAGTGAGCGACGAGCACGGCGAGCGATTTCACCAGGACATTGCAACAATGGAGAAATGCTATCAGGGCAAATGGAGCCCATCAATGCTTGCAGACTATTGCTGGACAGTGACAAGAGATGCTCCATTTAATGAATACCAGAGACAAGCCAAGAAGCGCCGAGTAGACACTGAATAGGACTAAACTATGTACAGAATATTTTTTTGCCTTTTGTTTCATAATAAATTTTATTTATATAACCCTTTTGCTGATTTTTAAAGTGTTACATAAACAGGACAGGTGAAATATTATCATGTAAAGCAACCATAAACACATGAAAAGACCTAGGTTTACAATTTATGATTAAAACTCTACTATCTACACAATATACATAGACATAAAATGTAAAAACTTAAATATCTTAGAAACAGTAGCCAATCAGTTGTTTTAATTGTCATATTTGAATTCAGCACATCAAAATACATAATAAATAGCACATTTTATCTCTGAAGCAGACAACTTCTCAAAAATTGTAGACCAGTGATATCTGTATCTAATATGTCAATTGAACAAGAGTTGTTTATTGAAAGGCTCTTCAGAGGTCTGGATCTTGCCAGGAGAAGTACTTTGAGGAAGACTAATGGTACCACATCCTGAGTTGAGGTCAGGGCTTCTGTCTTTATATTACAGGAGAGAGAGGTATTATCTATCATTATGGGAAGTTAGATGTTAGACTCAGGGAGAAAATGTTGCCTGTGGCCAAGGTCAATTAAAGAATGTTATCTTGTAGGCATTCATTTGCTTCAGTATTTATGTTCATTTAAATAATTTCTGTTTTGCAAAATACAGGTGCAGCTGCTGCCTTTCGATAATGGTGGTGTTCTAACAATAGTGAAAATGTTAGCATTGATCCAGTCTTCACTATGTAGGTCCCTTTTACTATGTGTTACACAACACTACATACGAGCTTAGCCCAGGATATGAAAAACAATATCCATTGTAACTTCAGGGGGCACATAAGGGAGCTTTTCCAACTGTATGTAGGAATTGTAAAACAAAATTCTTGGGCTTTTGTATTGTCTGAGCAAGTAATAAATCACAAAAGATTGAATTTAGTGCACTTGAGCCAGAAAATATTGGGACAGATGTTAATATACTGTGAATAAGATATTAATTGGGTTATGATTTGGCATGTTTAGATATTGCAAACATTTAAGGAATAAGTCTTGTCGGGATCTAATTATCACAAAATAATTACTGCTGTAGAAGTTATAGCTCAGGAAATGTGAAGTGAATTCAAGAATCTCAACCCCCTAGAGTGTGATTATCTTATGATCACCATCTTGAAGAAGACTTGTTGCTCTTTTATAGTCCTGACTTTTCTTCATGTTCTGAAAAAAGATAAAATTGGTAGATAAAATATTGGTTTCATCTCAACTCCAGGATTATCACAGATTGAGTGACCTGGATAGAGAATTCATGGTAAAGCATACTGTATAATACAATGCACATAAATATAATGTAACGATCATCACCAGTAGTCAGTCTTTGGTTTATGAAATATTAAACCCAGATTAGAAAAAATACACATGAATTTTTGTGCAACCCTAAATTACTGGGCATATAAACTCAATGCCCATGTGCAACCTTTAGTTTGTTCACACATCTAGAGAGGGGTGCTTATCATAGAATCATAGACTATCAGGGTTGGAAGGGACCTCAGGAGGTCATTTAGTCCAACCCCCTGCTCAAAGCAGGACCAATCCCCAACTAAATCATCCCAGCCAGGGCTTTGTCAAGCCTGACCTTAAAAACCTCTAAGGGAGGAGATTTCACCACCTCCCTACGTAACCCATACCAGTGCTTCACCACCCTCCTAGTGAAAAAGTTTTTCCTAATATCCAACCTAAACCTCCCCCACTGCAACTTGAGACCATTACTCCTTGTTCTGTCATCTGGTACCACTGAGAACAGTCTAGATCCAACCCCTTTGGAACCCCCTTTCAGGTAGTTGAAAGCAACGATCAAATCCCCCCTCATTCTTCTCTTCTGCAGACTAAACAATCCCTGTTCCCTCAGCCTCTCCTCATAAGTCATGTGCTCCAGCCCCCTAATCATTTGTGTTGCCCTCCGCTGGACTCTTTCCAATATTTCCACATTCTTCTTGTAGTGTGGGGCCCAAAACTGGACACAGTACTCCAGATGAGGCCTCACCAATGTCGAATAGAGGGGAATGATCACGTCCCTCGATCTCCTGGCAATGCCCCTACTTATACAGCCCAAAATGCCATTAGCCTTCTTGGCAACAAGGGCACACTGTTGACTCATATCCAGCTTCTCGTCCACTGTAACCCCTGGGTCCTTTTCTACAGGGATGACAGTGGAGGTAGTGGCAGGATTTTCTTTGAAAATTTTGTCCTCCTAGCTGGTGGTTCCGGTGGTCCACAGAAGCTGGAAAATTGACCAGAGTGAGACGTCTGTGCCAACTGGGACCTCCTAAGTTTTTTCTTATTCAAAGGTGTGGGTATTCCTAAAAACATTAGTATTCCCCTAGAATCTTGTAGGATGTGAAGTGAGTTCTCCATGGAATCTGCAAAAACTTCTGGTCACTAAAAGGCAAATTTACTCCTGGTGGAATTCTGCACCATGGTGCGCACACAGAATTCATGTCCCCTGCAGAATTTTTTTCCCCTCTGCATAAAATATTCTGCCAGAGAGGCACTGCAGTTATGTCTTTCACCCACCAGGGGTGCTGTGGCACCAGAACAGAGGACAGCGGCTTCCGGGTGGGAGCAGCCCTGTGCAGATAGGGAGGAGAAGAGGCTGCATTCCTCACAGCACCCTGCCCATGGGCCAGTTAAGGAGGCATGGGATATAGGGTGACTGACAATGTGGGGTACATGGGGCTGCTGGGAGGTCACAGACTAGTGGGGGGGGGAAAGACCTGGGCAGGTGCTGAATGGGTGTGGGGGTGCAGGGCCACATGGTTACAGGAGGAGGGGGTGACTTAGTGAGGGTGATGGGGCACATGGGGACAGGGGAGAGAAGGGGTGTCTGAGTGAGGGTACAGAGACACATGAGGATGGTGAGAGGGGAGTTGCAGGGACACATGGAGACAGAGGGAGGGGTGGCTGAGTGGGGGTGCATACAGAGCCACATGGGGAGGGGTTGCATGGCTACATGGGGATGGGGCAGATGTGCCTGATTGAATGAGAGAGGCTATGGATCAGCCAGGATTTGCATGGGTGAGGCTCCACAACTCGCTAACAATAACTGCCAATCCCCCCTCCCCCCCGCAAAAAAAACAACAACCTGTTCTATACTTCTCTCACCTACACCCAACAACCCTCCAGGTTCACTCCCAGGCTTATTCCCAACAATTACTTCCCTCTCTCTCAGCTCTTCCATTACCTGTGACTTCCCCAACCCTTTGCATTGCTTTTGAGGGGTGCAGGAAATAATTTTCTGCATTATAGTTTAAATGAATTATTACAAGTTCTGTATTACTATGCCTAGTAAGAAATCTATTTCTCAAAAAACATTTCCTGAATCTTTTTTGTTGTCTGTATTATTACAGACATGCTTGCTGACAGGTATTCTGAAATAAATTACCAAAATAATTGAAATTGGTGTGATTATATTGTATTATTTTGACAAAAAATATGTAGAATTTTGCAAAATTTTAAAATACTGTGCACAGAATTTTTAATTTTTTGGCGTAGAATACCCCCAGGAGTAGTAAATCCTCCACGGTTGATTGAATCCTCCCATGGAAACCCCAACAACTGAAGCCATGAATCTCACCTCATCACTACTATGGTGGAAATAAACCTGGCGGTAATGTATGCAGCAGCTAGTGATACCTGCAGTGAAGTCTTTGTCAAAAAAGCAGACCCTCCTTTATTATGGCACTGAACTGTTCTCAATGATCCTGAAGTAAATGATCAATAAAAACCTTAAATGTCTCATAGTTCAGATAGTCTTATTTTGATATCAGTGTCTGGTGATTAGCTATCCTGAACTGAAGTGTTGCTAATGAATAGCTTTTATAACTAAACAGGTCTAGACTTTTCTGGTTTGTATTATAAGGGGTGGTCTTTTGGATATGCTCTCTGCCCCTTTCATTGACTGCATCCACAACCAGAGACTTTGGTGCCAGGTGAGAATAAAAACCTCAGACTCACCAGGAGGTAGTATTTTTTAATCAGTCCTTTTGCATGTAGGGGGGGTCTGTTACTGGAATTTGCCGGATGGACTTGACTGGCTCAAGAAGGGCTTCATTAATTGGTGGTACCACCTGTGCTGAGGTAGAGATGTGCAATATGTCCAGGAGCTTGTGATGGGAATCCTGGACTTCCTCCAGGGGAATTTGCAGGGTGTCTGTGACACACTTTATTAAGTCCTGGTATTGTCTAAATTCATCAGCTAATGATGGCAGTGGTGGCATTACTGCCTCATTCGGGTGATAACGACGAGATGTGTATAAAGAGGGAGGCATAACCTCCTTGTCCACTCTTGCCTCTTGGACAATACCAGAGTAAGATACCAAAGGTCGTCTTGTTCCCTATGGAACTGAGTTGAGATCCCTTAAAATTGTTGACAGTATGTTGCCTTTGTTGCATCTGCAACAGAGAATAACAGCTCCTAGAATAAACTGGAGATCCTTGAACAGAAAGTTCAGAATCTGAATCAGAATGCTCCTCCACATACGGTATAGGAGGTGACAACCCCTCCTCCTGGATAGCTGAAGATGAGATAGGTCTCCCATAAACATGAGCTGTTGGTGACCCATCAGACCTCGGTATTGAGAGGCACCCAGAGGTTTCAAGGAGTGGAAACTTCAAACTCATTTGGTACCACAGGGTCTCTCAGGTACTTGAATTCTTGCAGTAAGTGAAACAACAGCACTAGTGTAGGAGCACCAGTTCCAATGATGTTGCAGACACTGTGAGGGGCACTGATGTTCGTACTGAGGGTGTATGACACCCCCTAGGGTACAAACTGGACTGTGGGACCACTGTGTCCCCTTTTACGTTCTGAATCAGGGTACCTATCGCACTGCATTCTCACACAGCCATTAGCATGTGAAGGGACACTCAAAGTTACATGCAGACTCCCACAGCCTCTTATGAACTATACACAGGAAGACACCAGCAAATCCCCCCCAGCCTTGCACCCCAAGCCCTTGTTGATCAGTGCAAGCTCATTAATCAGTTCGCCACTTCATCAAAGGATAATGTACATGCACCAGCCTTTGTAATGTCAAAGGATTCCCCAAATTCACTGGCAAAGATAAAACATTAAAATTAATTTATTAACTACAGAAATATAGATTTTAAGTGATTATAAGTGGTAGTCATAAAGGTCAGAGACAGTTACATAAGAAATAAAAAGTATACATGAATTCTAAATCCTAAACTTTATCGGACTAAGAAAGAGGTGAATGAAGCAGTTTCTTTCACCCCAGTAGATGATGTACGCAATTCTCAGTTCTTAATATACAAGCTGAATTCTCTGCTTAGCTTGGGACCAATCTCCCCAGTTCAAAGTCTTTTTCTTCCAAACATTCTTGTTGCCTTCAGGGTAGGTGGGGGAGGAGAGAGAGGTGGACTCATGATGCCACTGTCCCCATGGGCAGCACATACATGAGGAAGGCTAAGCCTCCCCCAAAAAGGCAGGCCAGGCAGGAGATCAAATGCCATGGATGCGGCATGGATCACCTCCCTTTGGAGGCACACCGGCCAGCCATTTTTGGAGTGCCGGAAGCGAAGCTCCCTAGAAGTGTGGGGAGCCACTGGGGAGCCACAGACTGTGGCTCTGCCTGTGCTCTGCACTGACGCCCCTTCCTCAGCCTCTTCCGCTGAGGCCCTGCCCTCACTCCACCTCTTCCCTGGAGGCCCCTCCTGCCCGCCATTCACTCCTCTCCACCTCGGGGGAGGATGCAGAGAGGAGTGGATGGGAAAGCGTCAGGGGAGGAGGCGGCGGGGGGACCTCAGGGTATTACCAGAGAAAACTCTCCAGTCTCTACTTTGCATTTCTGATCTCCATTCTGATTAAGCAAAAATCACTCCACTCTGAGACAGAAGCTGCAAACCCTGAGCATGCTCAGTAAGAACTTAAGATTTCTAAAAAAAAAAAATTTAAAAGGCTGCCCTGGCAGAAAGCCCAGAATTTCCAAGATGGGGAGTTGGCAAAAAGCCAAGTTTGTGTAGGGGTCAGCAGAGTCCTAACTTAAAGTAAACAACAAGAGTGAGCATGTGGAAGAAAGGGAGGGGATGAGAGAGGGGTCAGCCAGTTAAGCCTCTAGCTGGTCAGAACCCATTCATACTAGTCACAACTTGTTTTAAAGGTCAGACTTATCAATCAGAATTCTGAGTTAATGGTCAAGCTTGTGCGAGTGAAGTAACTGTAGCCAAGAATAGTGTGACACTGCACCCCATATTCTTCACAGTGACATGATATGATATGATTATGACATAATCATAATGTATTTTATGCAAGATAAGTCACGAGGTGTCATTGGAAAGGTTATGATTTGCTGAATATGATTATCCTATTTATATGCATGCACTTTTGTATCTGAAGTTATGAATATTGACTATGTATCTGTATTTCAAATGTGTTTACACCTGGGTAATGCCCACTAGACAAGATGTTTTCATTCTAGACAGTGGGTGGGGAAGGGCTTATTCAGTGCAATGGCCCATTACGAGAATAGGCCTTAGGAGAAGCTTATCTCCCACCCGGGGAGCCTTCCTGAGGATGCTACAGACAGCCTCCGAGTAATCATAGAATCATAGGACTGGAAGGGACCTCAAGAGGTCATCTAGTCCAGTCCCCTACTGTGACTCTACAGGGACATGTGGCCAGGTCACTTGGTGATGGACTCCATCTTGGGATGTCAGTATTTTTCACTGACTGGTGTGGGAACCAAGCTTTGAAACAAAGGCTTTCTGCTCTATGCAAAAGCTATATAAGGCAGGTGAGTGATATCATCGTGGTTCTTCACTGACTCCCCACCCAAGTAGACTTGTGGAAACACCTAAGGAACAAAAGACTGAACTGTGAAAATGCTGGACCCAGGCTAAAGGGATTTTTAGCCTGTGAATTAACATGGGGGTTCGAAGCTATAAGCAAGTGCAGCTTGCCCCTTAAAAATCTGCAGCCGAGATTTCCAATAAGCTTCTTTTACAGACTAGACTTCCTCCTAGTTTGGGTCCAGCAATCACTCACACCCCCATAGTTACTGTCCTTTGTTCCAGTTTCTTTCAGGCCTCTCTTTGGGGTGGAGAGGTTATATTTTGAGCCAGCTGAAGACAAAATGGAGGGGTTTCCAGGGGCTTATATAGTCTCTCTTGTGGGTGGAAACCCCTTGTGTTCTCCTGTGCAGAATCACAGCTACAAGATAGAGTTTTGGAGTCACATGGGCAAGTCACATGTCCATGCATGACTCAGTTCTTTACAGGCCAACACCATTATCTACATGTTAGTCTGACTGTTCCCAAGAAAGCTCAGATGTGGATTAGCATCTATCAAGGTCCATTGTTAGCCAAGTACTCCCAATTACCTGAATAACCCCTTCACACTATGTTGACCAAATCTGCCTTATGTGCTTCCTACAGCAAACACATTAAATACAAGAATAGAGGCAATGCTCATAACTTCAGATATAAAAATGATACATGCATACAAATAGGATTAATACATTCAGAAGAACATAACCTTTGCAACGATATGTTACATGACATATCTAGCATAAAACATAATACAGGTATGTCATATTTACACTTATAAGCATATTTCTATTAAGCATTATGGGGTGCAATGTCCCACACCTTTATTTCATTAACTTCTATCAAACCTTTTTCCTTTCACCCAAACTGTGTCTCTTTTTTTCCCCTCTGCCAACTCAGTTTTATCATTCATTAGTAGGGATATCCTTTTCCCAGATTTTAGTTCACCTCTTTTTTATATATATAATATATATATATTTAAGAGAATAATCAGGCCAAGAAATTATCCCCTCATCCTGAATTTAACAGGACTCTTAATTTAGGTTTACACTCATTTGGATAGTTTACCTCCCTCTTTCCTGTTCTCCCTTTGACGGAATCAGTTTCCTCCTCCCCTAACCTCCCTCCCTGCCCACTATTTTGATGATTCCATCATGCAGCCCAGAAAATAACCAGGAGTTGATTCTCCACTGTTTTGCACCTTGTAATCTGCATCAGTTTACTCTTTGCTCCTGTTTTCCTGGTTTTATTCACACTCCTGGGGACTAACATTCTTTTAAATGAAAGTGTAGATTCTGGAGCACAATTCTGCTGTGAGGAGTAGATTCTGCAGCTGCAAAATAGTGGAAGAAGAAATGGAACCCTTTCTATAAGTGCAAAGTATTTTTACTTCAAACTTTTCCCATAATCTTTTCTATGTGATTACACATCTAGTTTCTATGGTTGTAAACTGTATTAGCAACACTTTCCTTACATTTTTCCAGGTACCAGACAGTTTGCTAGCCTGGAGGAGTGGGAGCTGGGGACACAAGAGAGAGGAAAAGTAAGGGGGAAAAGTACCTTCCTAAAAGACTTCCATGCTTCTTATTCCATGACTGCATAATGTTTGTGAGTTACGCCTCCACTGGTTCACTTGAGAATCTGCCCAGACATAGAACCAAAATTAGAAGCAATCAACTGCTCACAAATTCATGAACCAAAATTTTAAATTAGATATATATAAAACAAGGGAGAGAATAATTATGAAGGTAGTACATGATAAATTGAACAAGAAGTGTCAGTAAGCCACAGGGAAATAATACAATCATAATTTTAGGGTAGATAAAGCTTTTGGGCTGTTCCAGCTAAACATTTATTAGATTCCAGCTGTTTAATACCCTACTGTTATCATACTGTTTCCCAAACTCTTTGTCAATTACACTCTTTCCTTCCTATGTGCACACATTTTAAATAGAAAAGCAGTAGATTTATTTATTTTTTGCAAAGATGAGAGATGTCAAAAAGTACAGTCATCTGGTTCCATCATTTGAAATCATTATAGCATTTCAGATTTTCAAGGAAAATAGATAACCCCTTTTCATTTCAACGACTGTGTGTCATTTTTTAACAGTGTTGATGAGTTTGAGAAATAAAATCAATAACCCTTCAAAATGTTTCATTTACTCTCCTCTACAACAGTTACAGTATTGGTAGCAAGAGACTTGCAAGTTGAAAAAAAAATCTATTTCAAACGTTTGAACATGAGTGTTCTTTTTCCCCCCACAAAACTTTAGTGTTTTCAGAATCTGCTCTTCTTTGAACAAGAATGGTTCTGACCTTGAATATTTAAACAATTTTTAAAAACCACCTTTTTTGCAAGCTCTGCACTTTATTGTTGAAATTATGACCCAGAAGACTTTTAAATATACAGCCCTGTACAGCTGCATGGTAAGTAGTATGATATAATGTTCCAGGGATTTAAGTCTGCCACCCTTAATAAATTAAATTAACATTGTTCAATCATTATTCTCCCCAGTGTTCATAAGTGATAGGGCATATACAGCCATTAGTGCAATGTCGTGCAAGGATGTCTCCGTATATAAAAAGTTCAGAAAGGCTTTGGGTGAAATTTTAAAAAGCTTGACTTAAATTTACATTAATTTAACAGCTGAAGCTGGGACTAGTGCTTGCTGGGGCATCCCTGAGACCCAACCCTAAATCTAAACATGGCAGAATCCAGTCCTTTCCCCTTTCATTTTCTTTACTTTTTGGCTCACGCCAGATGCCTCTTTTTTCTACCCCAACTGTTCTATCTCCCAGTATTCTAGAGCCTCATAGGCCAGATTCATTAATATTCATCAGTTCAGCTTTTACAAAATCTACTCAAGTTCAGTGGGAACCATAACAAATAATTTAGGGCTGTACCACCAGAGGCTAATATTCTCATTTACCTTCTCATGTTTCATTCAAAATTTGGAAACACATATTAAATAAAAACTGCTTTTCCCTCAGAAAACAAATCTTCATGAGCCTTCATCACTAAAGCACTGAAGACTCCTTGAGCTTAGCAGTTAGCACTAGATAAATTGGTTTTTAAAAGGCACTTTAGTGGGAACCTCACAAGCCTTGAGTTCCTACCTTAATGTATACATAGACCTGCCAAGTGCCATGCAGTTCAATTAAAATCTCAGACATATGTATATGAGAGAGACTCTCCTTTTAGGAAATATACCCTTTGGCCTACCAGAAGGAGCACTGAACTGGGGAGCCACATGCCCATAAATTCTAGTCTTCCCTTTTCTACTGTGTGCTATTAATATTTCTGTACAGTTCTCATAATTTATTACTAACTAAGGCCTCTTATCCCTTTCCCAGCAGGCAGGCAACTATATTTTTCCTTTCCCTTTATCAATAAGGTAACAGAGAACTTATACAAGTTGTCACTAAGGCAGAGCAGGAAACTAGAACCCATTACCTTTACAAATGAGAATGTACATGCTTAGCTTTAACCACTGTGCTGTTCATTAGAAAATACTCTGCTCCCTGAGCCAAGAATAGAACCCATGGATCCTGACACTCAACATTCCAGTGCTACATCACACATAGTTATATAAGCCTGTGTGTTTGCTACATCACAAATAGTTATATAAGTGTGTGTGTGTGTCTGTATCATGCTAGATTTTGGTCCTTGTGACAGGGTGCTGGCTACGAAACCCTGAGCCAGACCTCTGTCATGTAAGCTCCAATCAGGAAAGGGGAATTGGAGTTGGCTGAGTAAGCCCAGGCCTAAGTGGCAAACAGGCAACAGCTGCTGGCCTCGTTAGCCAGGGGCTACATAAAGGCTGGCAGGAAGGAAGCTAGGAGAGGAAAGGGAGGAGCCGGGGAGTTAGAGGCTGGTCTCCCCTGCTGGCTGCAAGCCTGATGCTATCTGTAGCTACAAGGTGGTGGGAACTTGTACTGTAAATGAAGAGCACATGTGATTGCACCAAAGCAGAGGTCTCTGGCTGGTTTGTGGGTGCAGAAGTGGCAGAAGATAGAGGGGCCCACCTGTGCCCTGTTACAGCCCTCAGACAGGATAATAACTTACTTCTGCTAAAAATTATGTCTAGCAAGTGGAATTGATCCGTGCTATGGATCTGAAAATTCTTGGTTCAATCATTGATCACCACTCACACAGAAAAGAATTTGAGTGTGATAATGTGGTTAAATATTATTATAATGCATATACAAAGACAATTTAAGGTTAGCAGTAACCTTAATTTTGCCATTTCCTATTTTTAGCACTTAAATTTGCAACCTTGACTTTATTTTAACATAGGGTTTTGTTATTTGTTTTTATGTTTGATATATAATAGGGCTGTCAATTAATCGCAGTTTACTAATATGATTAACTCAAAACAATTTATTGTAATTAAATAAATTAATTGCAATTTTAATTGCACTATTAATAGCATACCAATTGAAATTTGTTAAATATTTTTGATATTTTTCTATGTTTTCAAATATATTGATTTCAATTACAACATAGAATACGAAGTGTACACTGCTCATTTCACATTACTTTTATTATAAATATTTGCACTGTAAAAATGATAAAAAATAGTATTTTTCAATTCACCTCATAAAAGTACCGTAGCACAATCTTTAAATAAATCTTTAAATATTTAAATAAATACTATTGTATTATTAACAGTACGATTAAATTGCTTGACAGCCCTAACATTTTATAAATCAGACTGACCACTGGTGATGATCATTACAGTACATTTTTGTGAATTGTATTATACAGTCTGTTTTGCCATTATTCAGATACATAGCTGGTGTTCTGTGATTTTTCTACAACAAGGCACTAAGCTTGATATATATAGAATATCACCCATCTTAAGTTATTGTGAGAATCCAGAAATATTAATAATAGATTTAATGCTCTTATATCTGAAAACACTGAGTAAATTCTGACTTCATTGAAGTCAATGGTCATATTTAGAAGTGTATTTTTATTTTGTTTAATATTTATTTTATTGTGTTTAGTTAACAGGAACTGTCCCTTTAAGAGCAGAGTGGACATTTGATTGTATTTTCCGGATCCAGTGCATAGGAGAACTCCTGTGTGTTCACAGAGTGGAAGATCCCACCAGTGTAAGCTCTAACAAGGTCAGAACTTGATTTAATAGACTCCCCCCCCCCCCCCCCCCGCAAGAAAGCAGTCCTTATTCTTGAAAGAGTAACATTAGTGTTTATTAGGGAATTGGGTGCCTTATGCATTCCTAATGAGCCATAGAGCCATTTGAATTTACCTTTGGATAATCAGAATGATTCAAACTCAGTTCAGCGGGGATAAAAAAGTTGTTCCCATCTAATGGATGTTTGGTAGCCCTCATATGGGATAAATTTGGCAGATATAATTTCCAGCACAAACACTGTTATAACTCACCAAATATATTTTTTAAGTTCCCTAGGAATTCGGGGGGAGGGGGGGGAAATCAGGAAAAACATTTTTGAGTTGAACTGAAAATGCATTTTTTTCCAAATTTTCAGTGAATCAGAAAGTGGAAAATGTTTTTGTTTTTGGATCAATTGAAAATGTTTAATTTGAAACTAAATATTTCATTTCCATTTTGGACTGATTAATTTTTTTAATGTTTAGAAATAAAATTAAAGGACATTTTTAAATGAAAAGTAATTTCAAACTCAAAAATCAAAATCTTTCTTCCAGAACTGTCAGAACAATATGGTTTGATTCTGTTTGTTTGTCTTTTTCCCCAACTGAAACAATTCAGCAAAATTGACAAGAATTCACATAAAACTTCATTGCTGCCAAATCTGCATTTTTCACCCAAAAAATTTTTTTTGCCCACCTGTACTCTCTGCACGTTACTTTGCACTAATTAGAAGACTTACAAGGTAGGCCAAGTACTTTATGCTCCATGGAAACTTGATTAGCCCTGTTACTTCCCCAGTAGATTTTAATCACAAGAGTTGTTAAGTCAATACCTTTCACCAACACTAAATCCACACTTTTTTAATAATTTGAAGTCTATAGTTATTTCCAATTTATTTGCCTTTGCAAATTAGCTCATTAAATAATTTGTAAAAAATACCTTCTATGCTGCTGTACAAACCCTGGCAGCTGTGCTCTGAGCCCTGTAGGCTAGTGGTTGTCCAGAATGGAGTTGTTAATATCCAGTCACAGAAAACAATGGAACCAACTTCGTTTATTTTTCATATTGTTTATATATATTTGTATACTTATTTCTTTGCTGCAGGTGCCCCTTGACACATTTTAAAAAAGCACAGGCTACTCCAGAAATCCCACTTCAATTAACATATATGATAATTCAGCCGTCTAAAACTTGTTTCAAATCTTTATGATCTCCCATTAGAGGCTTCCCAATGACCCAGTCTTTCACAGCTAGGGAAAACAAATGGGTTTAGCAATGTGCCTTGAAGTCTGATGGATTAGGACTTGTTCAGATCAGGGAAAAGTGAATGCCAAAGCCGATGGAGAATACCTATCCTATCTAGATTCTTATACCACCCTTATCACCATTGCATCGTCCAGTAGTGATGTGACCAACATCTGTTATTTGTAGGGAATTTTCTCTCTCATCGTGCCAATAAAAGAGGGACTCAGGAGCCACCCTCCCCGCACCCCACAACAGTTTAAACAGTAATGAGTGTCCCATTCAGTATACCATCCATTTGTTCTGCTTTTTTCCATCTCTTTTGCCCTTGTCACCCATATTGTTTTTATGTTTTTCAGTAATTGTTCAAATTAAAATGCAGTATGATAAAGTGTATTTTTTGGCCAGATTTTCACAATAACATGCCCATGGTTTACGCACATGCAAACTCTTATGCACAAGCATAAGAATGGGGGAGATAACCTAGTGACAGAGGATATGGAAAAAGCTAATGTACTCAATGTTTTTTTTTGTCTCTGTCTTTACGAACAAGGTCAGCTCCCAGACTACTGCACTGGGCAGCACAGTATGGGAGGAGGTGACCAGCCCTCTGGAGAAAGAAGTGGTTTAGGACTATTTAGAAAAGCTGGATGAGCAAAAGTCCATGGGGCAGGATGCACTGCATCCAAGGGTGCTAAAGGAGTTGGTGGATGTGACTGCAGAGCTATTGAAACTCATGGCGATCGGGGGTGGTCCCGGATGACTGGAAAAAGGCTAATGTAGTGCCCATCTTCAAAAAAGGGAAGGAGGAGGATCCGGGGAACTACAGGCCAGTCAGCCTCACCTCAGTCCCTGGAAAGATCATGGAGCAGGTCCTCAAGGAATCAATTTTGAAGCACTTACAGGAGAGGAAAGTGATCAGGAACAGTCAGCATGGATTCACCAAGGACAAGTCATGCCTGACTAACCTAATTGCCTTCTATGATGAGATAACTGGCTCTGTGGATGAGGGGAAAGCAGTGGACATGTTATTCCTTGACTTTAGCAAAGATTTTGATATGGTCTCCCACAATATTCTTGCCAGCAAGTTAAAGAAGTACGGTCTTGATGAATGGACTATAAGGTGGATAGAAAGCTGGCTAGATCATCGGGTTCAACGGGTAGTGATCAATGGCTCCATGTCTAGTTGGCATCCAGTATCAAGCAGAGTGCCCCAAGGGTCGGTCCTGGGGCTGGTTTTGTTCAATATCTTCATTAATGATCTGGAGGATGGCGTGGACTGCACCTTCAGAAAGTTTGCAGATGACACTAAACTGGGAGAAGTGGTAAATATGCTGGAGGGTAGGGATAGGATACAGAGGGACCTAGACAAATTAGAGGATTGGGCCAAAAGAAATCTGATGAGGTTCAACAAGGACAAGTGCAGAGTCCTGCACTTAGGATGGAAGGATCCCATGCACTGCTACAGATTAGGGACTGAGTGGCTAGGCAGCAGTTCTGCAGAAAAGGACCTAGGGGTTACAGTGGACAAGAAGCTGGATATGAGTCAACAGTGTGCCCTTGTTGCCAAGAAGGCTAATGGCATTTTGGGCTGTATAAGTAGGAGCATTGCCAGCAGATCGAGGGACATGATCATTCCCCTCTATTTGGCATTGGTGAGGCCTCATCTGGAGTACTGTGTCCAGTTTTGTGCCCCACACTACAAGAAGGATGTGGAAAAATGGGAAAGAGTCCAGCAGAGGGCAACAAAAATTATTAGGGGGCTGGAGCACATGACTTATGAGGAGAGGCTGAGGGACCAGGGATTATTTAGTCTGCAGAAGAGAAGAACGAGGGGGGATTTGATAGCTGCTTTCAACTACCTGAAAGGGGGTTCCAAAGAGGATGGATCTAGGCTGTTCTCAGTGGTAGCAGACGACAGAACAAGGAGTAATGGTCTCAAGTTGCAGTGGGGGAGGTTTAGGTTGGATATTAGGAAAAACTTTTTCACTAGGAGTGTGGTGAAGCACTGGTATGGTTTATGTAGGGAGGTGGTAGAATCTCCTTCCTTAGAGGTTTTTAAGGTCAGGCTTGACAAAGGCCTGGCTGGGATGATTTAGTTGGGGATTGATCCTGCTTTGAGCAGGGGGTTGGACTAAATGACCTCCTGAGGTCCCTTCCAATCCTGATATTCTATGATCTCTGAGGGTGAGATTTACCTGCATTTAGTTTCCTGCTGTATTAGTCTTAGACTTGCGTGTTTTTGTTTTATTTTGCTTGGTAATTTACTTTGTTCTCTGTGTCATTACTTGGAACCACTTAAATCGTACTTTTTATATTTAATAAAGTCACCTTTTACTTATTAATTAACCCAGAGCAAGTATTAATTCCTGGGGAGCATACAGCTGTGCATATCTCTCTATCAGTATTATAGAGGGCGAACAATTTATGAGTTTACCCTGTATAAGCTTTATACACAGTAAAACGGATTTATTTGGGATTTGGATCCCATTGGGAACTGGTTATCTGGGTGTTGGAGACAGGAGCTGTCAAGGCTGTATCCCCACTTTGAACTTTAGGGTACAACTGTGGAGGCCTGCATGAAGACTTCTAAGCTTAACTACCAGCTTAGATCTGGTCCGCTGCCACCATTCCCAAAACTAATTCCCTTCCCTGGGAAGCCTTGAGAAACCTTTCACCAATTCCCTGGTGAATACAGATCCAAACCCCTTGGATTTTAAGACAAGGAGAAATTAACCATCCCCCTCCTTTCTCCCACCAACTCCTGGTGAATACAGATCCAAACCCCTTGGATCTTAAAACAAGGAGAAATTGACCATCCCCCTCCTTTCTCCCACCAACTCCTGGTGAATACAGATCCAACCCCCTTGGATATAAAACAAGGAAAAATCAATCAGGTTCTTAAAAAGAAGGCTTTTAATTAAAGAAAAAGGTAAAAATCATCTCTGTAAAATCAGTATGGAAAACAACTTTACAGGGTAATCAAACTTAAAGAGCTCAGAGGACTCCCCTCTAGTCTTAGGTTCAAAGTACAGCAAACAAAGATAAACACTCTAATAAAAGGTACATTTACAAGTTGAGAAAACAAAGTAAAACTAAGACGCCTTGCCTGGCTATTTACTTACAAGTTTGAAATAGGAGAGACTTGTTTAGAAAGATGTGGAGAACCTGGATTGATGTCTGGTCCCTCTCAGTCCCAAGAGCGAACAACCCCCTAAACAAAGAGCACAAACAAAAGCCTTCCCCCCTCAAGATTTGAAAGTATCTTGTCCCCTTATTGGTCCTTTGGGTCAGGTGTCAGCCAGGTTACCCGAGCTTCTTAACCCTTTACAGGTAAAAGGATTTTGGAGTCTCTGGCCAGGAGGGATTTTATAGTACTGTACACAGGAGGGCTGTTACCCTTCCCTTTATAGTTATGACACGCCCCCCAAATCACAGATAGTGTTGGACGTCCGGTTCCACACTGGCTGTGATTTCTTCCTGGAGCTCTAGGAGAAAACAGAGTTAATAAGACACATGTACCTTTAGAGATACTACTGATTATATAAAAACTAACAATATGTTCCAGTCCAAGAACAATTTTTAACCAGTTGACTCTGGGAAACTTTCCCGGGAGAGTGCATCAGCCACTTTGTTAGAAGCTCCTGAAATGTGTTGTATTTCAAAATCAAAATCTTGGAGAGCTAAACTCCACCGAAGAAGTTTTTTGTTATTCCCCTTGGCGGTATGAAGCCACTGTAGCGCAGCATGATCTGTTTGTAGTTGGAAACGCCGTCCCCAAACATATGGGCGTAGCTTTTCCAGCGCGTACACAATGGCGTAGCATTCCTTTTCGCTGATTGACCAGTGGCTTTCCCTCTCAGACAGTTTCTTGCTGAGAAACACGACAGGATGGAATTCTTGATCCGGTCCTTCCTACATTAAAACTGCTCCCACGCCCCGCTCGGACGCATCTGTGGTTACTAGGAACGGTTTGTCAAAGTCTGGGGCCCTTAGCACAGGGTCAGACATGAGTGTCGCCTTATGCTGGTTAAAGGCCTTTTGACACTCATTAGTCCACTGAACTGCATTTGGCTGTTTCTTTCTGGTTAGGTCTGTCAGCGGGGCGGTGATTTGGCTGTAGTGTGGTACAAATCACCTATAATATCCGGCCAAGCCTAAGAAGGATTGGACCTGTTTCTTTGACTTTGGAACCGGCCACTTTTGGATAGCATCCACTTTGGCCTGTAGGGGATTTATAGTTCCATGACCCACCTGGTGCCCCAGGTAAGTCACTCTGTTTTGGCCTATTTGACACTTTTTAGCCTTAACACTTAGTCCTGCCTGCCGGATGCGCTCGAAGACTTTTTCCAGGTGCTCCAGGTGTTCTGTCCATGAATCAGAAAAAATGGTCACATCATCGAGGTAGGCAACTGCAGATTCTCCCAATCCCGCTAGGAGACCATCTACAAGTCTTTGGAAGGTGGCAGGTGCATTTTGCAACCCGAAAGGGAGTACATTGAATTCATACACCCCTGCCTGGGTGACAAAGGCTGACCTTTCCTTAGCGGGTTCATCTAGTGGTACTTGCCAGTACCCTTTGGTTAAGTCTAAAGTAGAGATGAATTGGGCATGTCCCAATTTCTCCAATAGCTCATCTGTGCGTGGCATTGGATAGTTGTCAGGACGAGTTACAGCATTTAGCTTACGGTAGTCCACGCAAAAGCGTATTTCCCCATCTGGTTTGGGAACTAGAACCACTGGAGATGCCCATGCACTGGTAGAGGGGCGGATTATACCCATCTGTAGCATGTCCTGGATCTCCCTTTGTATAGCAGTTTGGGCATGAGGTGACTCCCGGTAGGGTGGGGTTCTAATTGGGTGAGCATTACCTGTGTCAATGGAGTGGTATGCCCGTTCGGTCCGTCCTGGAGTGGCTGAGAAAATTGGTGCAAAGCTTGTGCACAGCTCCTTGATCTGCTGTCGCTGCAGATGTCCAAGGGTCGTGGAGAGGTTCACCTCTTCCACGCCACCATTCCTTTTTCCTTCGTAGTAGACACCTTCAGGCCACTCCGCATCATCTGTTTCCTGGGCTGTAAACTGGCAAACGTTTAATTCTCTGGAATAAAAGGGCTTAAGAGAATTAACATGGTATACCTTAGGCTTTATGTTGGAGGTGGGGGAGGCTATGAGATAGTTAACAGCTCCTAGGCGCTCCTGGACCGTGAATGGTCCTTCCCACGACACTTCCATTTTATGGGCCTGAAGCGCCTTTAAGACCATGACTTGGTCTCCTACTTTGAAGGACCGTTCTCTGGAATGTTTATCATACCAGGCCTTTTGCTCTTCCTGAGCATCCTTTAGGTTTTCTTTAGCAAGGGCTAAAGAGTGTCGGAGGGTGCTTTGTAGGTTGCTTACAAAGTCTAGAATGTTAGTTCCTGGAGAAGGCGTAAACCCCTCCCATTGCTGCTTCACCAACCGTAATGGCCCCTTAACCTCGCGGCCATACACAAGTTCAAATGGTGAAAACCCTAAACTGGGATGTGGTACAGCCCTGTAGGCAAAAAGCAACTGCTGCAACACTAGGTCCCAATCATTGGAGTGTTCATTTACGAATTTACGTATCATGGCCCCCAAAGTTCCATTAAACCTCTCCACCAGGCCATTGGTTTGATGGTGGTAAGGGGTGGCAACCAAGTGATTCACCCCATGAGCTTCCCACAGGTTTTTTATGGTCCCTGCCAGGAAATTAGTTCCCGAATCTGTAAGGATGTCGGAGGGCCAACCTACCCTGGCAAAAATGTCTGCTAATGCCTGGCACACACTTTTAGCCCTGGTGTTGCTTAAGGGTACAGCTTCCGGCCATCGGGTAGCAAAATCCAGGAAAGTCAGTATGTACTGCTTTCCTCTGGGTGTCTTCTTTGGGAAAGGACCGAGAATATCCACAGCTACTCGCTGAAATGGGACCTCAATTATGGGTAGTGGCTGGAGAGGGGCTTTAACCTGGTCTTGGGGCTTTCCCACTCGTTGGCACACCTCACAAGACCGGACATAATTAGCAACGTCCTTGCCCATTCCCTCCCAGTGGAAGGACTTCCCCAACCGGTCTTTGGTTCTGTTCACCCCAGAATGGCCACTGGGATGATCACGGGCTAAGCTCAAGAGCTTTACCCGATACTTAGTGGGAACTACCAACTGTCTTTGAGGATGCCAGTCTTCCTGGTGCCCACCAGAAAGAGTCTCCTTGTATAAGAGTCCTTGTTCTACAACAAAGCGGAATCGGTTAGAAGAGCTGAGAGGCGGTGGGGTGCTCCGCGCCGCCGCCCAAGCTTTCTGAAGGCTGTCGTCTGCTTCCTGCTCGGCCTGGAACTGTTCCCTTGATGCTGGAGACATCAGTTCCTCCTTGGACTGTGGACTGGGGCTTGGTCCCTCTGGAAGCGATGCAGGTGCTGGGGCTGTTTCCATTGACTGTGAACCGCTGTCCGCTGGTGCACTATGTGGTATCTCAGGCTCTGGCTGAGCCTCATGGGTAGGGTTATCTGCTGCTTCCGCCAGGTCAGGCTCGCTGGTGCCCTCTGGCATTGTAGTTGTAGACGGGTTTGCAAGCGCTGGACTCAGTGCTGGCAATGGTTCTGGTGCTGGTTGCGTTGCCGGTTCCGGTGCTGGGACTGGCTTTGGCTGGGTCTCTGGGATTGGATCCACTACGGCTGTTGCAGTCGTTGGCAGGGGATCCGGTTCCACCACCTTTGTTTGGGTCTCTGGTAACACAGACGGGGCCCTGGTGGACGGCTCAGGAACAGGGATGGGGGTGAAAGCTTGCTTAGCCTGGCTGCGGGTGACTATTCCCACCCTCTTGGCTAGCTTCACATGGTTGGCCAAGTCTTCCCCCAGCATCATGGGAATGGGATAATTGTCATAGACTGCAAAAGTCCACATTCCTGACCAGCCCTTGTACTGGACATGCAACTTGGCTGTAGGCAAGGTTACAGACTGTGACACGAAGGGTTGAATTGTCACTGGAGCCTCCCGTTTGATGAGTTTGGGGTCCACTAGAGATTGGTGGATAGTTGACACTTGTGCCCCAGTGTCCCTCCAAGCGATAACCTTCTTTCCGCCCACTCTCAAGGTTTCCCTTCGCTCCGAGGGTATGAGAGAGGCATCTGGGTCTGGGGATCTTTGGTGTGATTGTGGTGTAATGAACTGTAATCGGTTGGGGTTCTTGGGGCAGTGAGCCTTTATATGTCCCAGTTCATTACATTTAAAACATCGCCCTGCTAAGGTATCACCGGGGCGATGTTGGTTGGTGGAGACTGGTGTGGTGGGGTGAGAAGGCGCCTGGGGTTTCCTTTGGGATGTGGGTGGGGCCTTGGGTTGTCCCCGGTGGTAAGGTTTTGTTTCGGCTTGCCCCTTCTGATATTCGCTCCAACTGCTACTAGCTTTTTTCTTTTCTGTCACCTCCACCCATTTGGCTCCAATCTCCCCCGCCTCGGTTACAGTTTTGGGCTTCCCATCTAGGATGTACCTTTCTATTTCCCCAGGAACACCCTATAAAAACTGCTCCATTTGCATTAGGAAGGGCAACTCTTCTGAAGATTTAACATTTGCTCCTGATATCCAGGCATCCCAATTTTTCCCAATGTGGTAGGCATGTCGGGTAAATGACACATCGGGTTTCCACCTTAGGGCTCTGAACCGCCGACGGGCATGCTCAGGTGTTAGCCCCATTCTGATTCTGGCCTTGTTTTTAAAAAGTTCATAACTGTTCATGTGTTCCTTAGGCATTTCAGCCACCACCTCTGCTAAGGGTCCACTGAGCTGCGGCCTCAGCTCTACCATGTACTGGTCTGGAGTGATGCTGTATCCAAGGCAGGCCCTTTCAAAATTTTCTAAGAAGGCCTCAGTATCATCGCCTGCCTTGTAGGTGGGGAATTTTCTGGGATGGGAAGTGGTACCTGGAGAGGAGTTGCTAGGATTGGCTGATGCATCCGGCCTAGCCCTTGCTACTTCCAGTTCATGCTTCCTTTCTTTTTCTCTCGCCTCCTCTTTGGCTTTTTCCAGCTCCATCTCTCTCTTGTGGGCCTCCTCTTTGGCTTTCTCTTCTCTTTCTTTTAGCTCCATCTCTCTCTTGTGGGCCCCCTCTTTGGCTTTCTCTTCTCTTTCTCTCAGCTCTATCTCTTTTTCTTTCAGCTCCATAGCTCTCTTGTGGGCCTCCTCTTTGGCTTTTTCTTCTTTTGTAGTCATTTTCCTGTTTTCTTGTGCTGGGTCACACCCCTCTGCAGTTGACTGAAACTGGGATGCACTCAGCTCTGGCTGCTGCTGAGTTAACAGAGACTGTCTAACTAGCTACTCCCGAGGATGTAAAAAGAAAGAAAGAAAAAAAAACAAACAATTCAGCTTGTAAATTCCTTTTACCAGTCGTTTGCTCATTAATTGAACCCTTCTCTTAACAAAGGCCCTTGTTAAAAAAACTTAACACCTCTGCCTTCAGGCAAGGAGAGATAAGATATGCATCTACCTTCAGCTCTGCTTTCCACGCAGCTAGAAGGGAAAAAAAATCTTACTGGCTTTTGGGTTTAAAATGTTTCCCACCGCTATGCCACCATGTCAAGGCTGTATCCCCACTTTGAACTTTAGGGTACAACTGTGGGGGCCTACATGAAGACTTCTAAGCTTAACTACCAGTTTAGATCTGGTCCGCTGCCACCATTCCCAAAACTAATTCCCTTCCCTGGGAAGCCTTGAGAAACCTTTCACCAATTCCCTGGTGAATACAGATCCAAACCCCTTGGATTTTAAGACAAGGAGAAATTAACCATCCCCCTCCTTTCTCCCACCAACTCCTGGTGAATACAGATCCAACCCCCTTGGATCTAAAACAAGGAAAAATCAATCAGGTTCTTAAAAAGAAGGCTTTTAATTAAAGAAAAAGGTAAAAATCATCTCTGTAAAATCAGTATGGAAAATAACTTTACAGGGTAATCAAACTTAAAGAGCTCAGAGGACTCCCCTCTAGTCTTAGGTTCAAAGTACAGCAAACAAAGATAAACACTCTAGTAAAAGGTACATTTACAAGTTGAGAAAACAAAGTAAAACTAAGACGCCTTGCCTGGCTATTTACTTACAAGTTTGAAATAGGAGAGACTTGTTTAGAAAGATGTGGAGAACCTGGATTGATGTCTGGTCCCTCTCAGTCCCAAGAGCGAACAACCCCCTAAACAAAGAGCACAAACAAAAGCCTTTCCCCCCCCAAGATTTGAAAGTATCTTGTCCCCTTATTGGTCCTTTGGGTCAGGTGTCAGCCAGGTTACCCGAGCTTCTTAACCCTTTACAGGTAAAAGGATTTTGGAGTCTCTGGCCAGGAGGGATTTTATAGTACTGTACACAGGAGGGCTGTTACCCTTCCCTTTATAGTTATGACAGGAGCACTTCTTAAGCTGTTTTCAGTTAAGCTTGCAGCTTTCGGGGTACATGGTTCAGACCTGGGTCTGTGTTTGTAGCAGGCTAGTGTGTCTGGCACAACCAGGCAGAGTACTGAAGTCCCAAACTACCAGGGAAAATGGGCTTAGACGTAGTCTCAGCAGATTAGGTGGCAGTCCCAAGGGGGTTTCTGTGACCCAACCCGTCACAACGTTATCAATTGATTCTTGTAATACAAAATAATCTTGGAGGTAGTATGAGAGATTAGATCAGGACCTGTCGATGTAATTTACAGGAAGCTAAGGGAAGCCTGGAGGAAGGACAGAACATGGCTCATGGTGGAGTTTAATTACTTATATATTGATTGGATTATCTATTATGCAAACAGTTTGGAGGGGATATGTGTTTCTAGAGGTAAATGCAGTTTGTTGATTACTCCCAGTAGTCAAATACAGTGTTATTCTGTATTTAAGCATAGGAATGAAAAGTGCGTTTAAATAAGGTAGAATTAGGGGACCATATGTAATGTCCCAGTAATCAATATATAATAGGAAAGAGATTTATGACTTGATTTTCAGAGATGCTCAACATCTGCCATTCCCACTGAAGTCAATGAGAGCTGCAAGTGTTCAGCACTTCTGAAAGCCAAGCAACTATGTCATATATCACAGTTGAGAGACAGTTGTACGGAATGTTTGGGTTTCTTCACCTCTGATTTGAATAGAAGAGGTTGTTGTGCCTGGATTATTAGATGTATTTATACATCTCAGATGCACATACATTTATACATAAGATGAACATCACCAAAGTGTCTGGCCTTGAACCTACGGTACTTATCTCAGGTATTTCTGGAATGCCCACCAGCATAGTTCTAAATGCCAGTCCTTGATGTCCATTGACTTCTTAATTCTCTCCAGAGATTTCCAGCAAGAATACACTTAGTACCAATTGAACTCAATCACACCACTAAATATCTATCAGATGTTAATGTCAGATGGCTTCCCTTACTGCCAATCGGAGTCTAATTCAAACCAGTTACTTAGAGGAGAAAACAGTCTCCTAAATCACTGTATTATAAATCTCCTGGAACAGCCATTCTCTTAGGGAAAAATACCTTTAAAGGATTGTTTGATATAACTTGGAATTCTGATTTAATTCTGTAATGGTATAGAAATCTACTGAAGAAAAGAGGTGCAACATTCCTAATAAACAGATGGAGAACCTGACTTTGCAGTTCCTTCTGGGTAAGACTAAATGTGAAAGAGGCCAATGTTTTTAAGAAGAAATAAAATAAGCAATAAACAGAAAGCTTTTACAAATGACAATATGGTGAGGAGGTGGAGGAGAATTAGGTGATGTTTAAAAATGATAGAAATAAACAAGTTAAAAAATTAACTAGAGGACAACAAAATATTGAATTGCAAAAAATGATCTTATAGACAATAAATATACTCATGCTCAACTGGATAAATACAAAAAGAAGAAGAGCTCTTGTAAGCTCAAAATCTTGTCTCTCTCACCAGTGGAAGTTGGTCCAATAAAAGATATTACCTCACCCAGCTTGTCTCTCAAACTACAAAAAGGGTGATTTTATTCCACTTGAAACACGCACAAGGGAGCTAGAAATTGGGGCCATGGCAATGGGATGATGTATCTAACAGTCTTTTAAATTTTTCAATCATCTTTCTTTTGAGAAAGGAGGAAAAGGATGAAAATCTGCCTGGAACGATGACCGTATGTCCTGGCATGAGGTGATGAGAGTATAGTGCAGACAACAAAGGACCTTTGCAACGTTTCTTTTGTTACATCTTTTATTTGATTAATTGCTTCAAAATGCACAACCCTATTAAAAGTAATAAACAAAATCAAACAACAATGGGAAAATGAGCTCACCCCAAACAGAATATGTGCAAAAATGTGCCTAGTGCAGGCATATTTGTGCCAGTAGAAAAGTGCTCTATATTTGTATGGGAATAGCTCTACTGGAATAAGCATTTTTATACCAGTATAACTGAATCCACTCAAGGGGGCTTATACCATTTTAAATATATTGCTGTAGTTAAAGCAATACAACTTTTGTGTATAGACAAGCCCTTAGTCCATGCCATAGTACTGTAAAGTTGGAAAATAATCTTTCAACCACAGAGTTTACTTTGCTCAAGGTTAATGCAATTAAAATGCTTGCTGCAGCAAAACATGTCAACAATACCTTTGCCCAACTCCCTTTTGTTAGCTTTTAGTCCTTTACATTTAAAATAGTGACTCAGACAAGGTGGTATCAGTTGAACCATTGAACTCTTTGTATTTTATATGGTAATTTTTAAATTGAACAACAGTGATGGTAGGGTGGGCTTGGGAACACTGAAACAACTGAATTGTTTATTCCTTTGCTTAGCTCAGAACATACCCTGGGGAAGTTTGTTGGTAATTCATTTCAGGGCAGTTTTCAGTATGTGGGATACTATGAGTGGTCTCTGGCCATAGTTTATAATACTTGTTTTCTACTAGGAATATAAAGCAGTTGTCTCTGGGTTTTTAGTGTATTTACTGCTTGTGACGGGTACCAGATTGTGAGAGCCCCAGTCTACATTGAGGTTTCTCTGAAAATTTCTCACTGTGGCTGTAACACTGGGGGTAGGGATGGTGGGATTGCTAGACATAAACAGCTATTTTTACCAACATATAGAATCACAGAAATGGAGGGGTGGAAGAGACCTCAAGAGGTGATCTAATCCAACCCCCCTTCACTGAGCCAGAACCAAGTGTACCTACACCATGCCTGACAGATGTTTGTCTAACTTGTTCTTCAAAGCCTCCAGTGTTGGGTGTTACCTGGGGTTCTTTCAACCCAAAGCTCTTGGTGACGTTTACTCTGTGCGAGGAGGTGTCAGGAAATAAATCAGGGGAGACACGACCGTCCGACCGATAGATGGCTGGCACAAACAGGACAACACAAGAGTGCTTTCACTTAAAGCTAAACTTTACTTAAACTCAAGCACTTACACATGTCCACAACAAGATTAGTAAAACACTCCCTTGTTTTACTAATTACCAAATTAGTAAAATTTGATAATTACCAAAGCTGAGTGTGGCTCTCGAGTGGCACAGTGGCAGCCCGTCTGCTGGTGGGGAACACAAGATGCATTCAGAGGGAGAGACCAGTCCTGAAGAGTCCCCCGATCTCAAGCTTTTCCCCCTTATTTATACATTAGTACTAGAATGACATGTCCCTTAAAGAAACCTTGTCAAGCAAACAGTTCCAATGGGTAAGCAAGAGGCTCCTTCTGATTATTGATTAACCAGGTGTGGGTTTTTCCAGAGTCTGTAGCCTTGAGACCCAATAGACATTGCTGGGGGTACATCCTGCTGTTTTAAAATGCATGTATCAGCAACTTCAACACAATTCTTATCAGGAAGGATGTGGGGTCAAGCTGCCCTATCTGTGTCACCCAAAAACCCCCTCCCCTCCTGCCTTGGTCAAGCTGAGATTGCTGAATGGCCAATTTACAGCTTGCTGACTAGGCCGCCTTTAACAATAAGCCATAGTGGTTTCAAGCACTTTACTGGTTTGCCAAAGTCTCCCCGTACAATGGGGATTCCACAACATCCCTAGGTAACCTGTTTCAGTACTTAGCTATCCTTATAGTTAAAAAGTTTTCTTAATATCTAACCTAAATCTATCTTGCTCAGATTAAGCTGGTTGATTCTTATTCTACCCTTGGAGGACATGGAGTACAATTTATCAGTGGCCTCTTATTTGAAGACTCTTATTATATCGTTATACTCATCTCAGAGCAAGGCTAGATGGCACAGTGGTAGCAAGTGATATACACTAGCATTTCCACTATTGCTAGTACCCGTGGAGTTGCACTGGTGTTACAGTGATGGAAGATTTAGAGCAAAACCTCAGTGCAGATGCAGCTCTGAGGATATACATTTTCTGTTTATCCAAAGGACAGGCATAACAGTCAACAACAATGTAAGTTTCCCCACAGTGTTTTGGAAGTGTTCATGGAGGTAGGAGTAGCTTTAGGAGTAAGAAGGTGATTGAACTTTCATTCCTATTCAGTCTTTGATGTCTCTCTCTCCTGCCATGACCAATGCATATGACATGTTAGTGGAATGTCCCATAATGTTTCTTGCAATTTGTCTAAGTGTTCTAAGAGAATCTATAAACTGTAAAGGTATTAGAATGTCTCCACATCGGCTGAACTAATTTTTTGCATAGTTATTACTGCTTAAGTTTTACTGTTTTTTCCCTCAATACTAAGTGTGTCTGCGGGGCACAGCAAAAGCTGTCATCATTGAGACTGCCTGCTATTTCTATTATAATCCCCTAAATTCAGTATCTGGGGTGATTTAATGATGTGTGAACTTTCCCATGTACCCCCAGGAAGGAGGATGGGATGTGCCAGTACCCCAGTATAGGCTAACACAATTATTGGACTGTTAGGTGGGCCTTGTAGGGAGCAAGCTTCTTAGCCTGAGTCACTGGACTGGGATTAACAGGGCTCATGCTAGCATTCTAAAAATAGCTGTGTAGACAGATTTGGAGTTGTGGCTCAGGCTAGAGTTTGGACTCTGAAACCTAGGGAGGGGGTTGAGCTTGAGACCCTGATCTCCAGACTGAGTGGCAATTTCAAAGCATTGTCTACACAGCTAGTTTTAGAGCACTAGTGTGAGTCCCACTAGTCCAAATCTGTCGACCCGGGCTCGGAGGTTCATACCTGTAGGCTGTGTAGACATACATGTAGGGGCTATGATTTCTTCCCCAATGGCCTCCCCACACTTATGCCTAGCGTCCCAGACACTGGTCTCTGGGTTTGCCCCTAAATGCATGTTACCAGAAAGATTCAGTTATCCAGAAAACAGTATGCCATAAAGCACAGTATATCAACTCATGTTTGATGTTTTCCATTTGAAAAGACCTCATATAAAGTTTTCTATGTCAGTTAATGACTGTCAGCCTAATTTTATAGTTGGCTTCAGTGAAGATGAACCATACATTAGGAATAGTGCCAAGTATTTAATTTTTGGAAACTAACCCACGCAGAAGATTATAATAAAACTATTCATGTGGTAAATCTTGTGTTCTAATATTCTCAAATTTAGGACATAGGGACACAAATAAACATTAGACACTTCACATGTTTTGAGCCAGATCCTCAGCTAGAGTAGATCAACATAGCTCCAGTGAAGTCAATGGAATTATGTTGATTTACATCAGTAGAGAATTTGGACCAGTTACATGGAAAGTGGAAAAAAAATCTTAAAATTGAACACCAGTTACAGACTTAACTATGGATTGATTGGTAGAGCTGATTGGGGAATTTTCCCCAGAACCATATTCTGTTGGAAAATGTGGTTCTGTCAAAATCATAATGCATCACAAAATTAGGTCAATTTTGCTGGAATTTTGTTTCAGAAGAATATAAGGAAAAATATTCTGATATTATTGAAACGTTTTGTTTCAACAGTTTTGTAATAAAATGTTTTGATTTTTCATTTTGAAATTACTTTATTTCGATTATTTTTGTATTATATTATATATTAGAATACAATACAAAAATGTTGAAAGTTGAACACAAAACATTTTGGTCAATCTGAAACAATTTTGCCCCCAGAATCTTACTTCGCTGAGAATTTTGAAATTCTTGGGTTTTGTTTTAGTTCCAGATGAAGCCAAATTTCAAAATTTTGAAATCCTTCCAGCCTCTGCACAGCTCTAGTGATTAGTATCCTGATTTGCCTCAAACAAATTAAACCTTGGTTTAACTAAGCTGACTTCAGTGCAGTTATCTGTATTCTCACTTGTGTTAGATCAGAATCAAGCCCAGTAGGGCTCTCTCTGTAAGGCATACATGGACACACAAACACACACACTAGCATTTAAAGATAGCACAGTTTATTGAAATGCCAGAATAAATCAGTCTTCAGTTAAAAGAGTCTGATTAGGACAGATAATATAATTGAAGGAAAATTCATTCTGCTATAATATTAGGAAGCATACATGTCTGTACACTTATGCTGGAAAGGTTATGCAAATAGAATGATCTGTTTATAATATTTGCTTTCATTTATATATATATATATATATAATATACACATAGACTAATTGACTTCTTTTATTTTCAGTCACATCTCATTTTCTCAGAAAAAAATCAGTGTTATTGTCCATCTTTCAGGCTTTGGCTGAAAATTGTAAAATTACTCAAGTCATTCTGAATGGAAAATAAGCTGGAAGAAATAATTGAAAATGTTAGCTATCTACTTTGAAATTGATAACCAGGTTTATTTAATTTTCTTTTGAATTAACTGAAAGCATGGTACAAAGATAGTAAAAAATGATGTTTCCAAAAGTCAGTAAATACAAAATGTAGCAGAAGAGAAGTAAATTTAATTCTATGACTCTAATTCTAAAATCTCTCCTTTTTGCTGTCATTCCTTTATTTTAACTTGCTTTATTTTGAAACTCAGTGACACCATCTGATAATATTTTATTCTAAGACTCAGATGTTAAGGCCAGTAGGAACCAAGAAGATCGTCTAAACTGACTTCTGTATAACACAGACCATAAAATTTCACCCAGTAATTCCTGCATCAATTCAACTTCTGCTTGAGCTAGAACATTTTATACCGCAATGAATCATTTTCTATATTAATACTTTTATCCTTCCCATTTCTGCTTCTCTGCTATAAATCTGACATCAGCTTGACTCTGTTCGCACACAAGAATCAATGCAGAGGTCAGGGTTTTTTTGGTGTTCTCTGTAAGTAATTTTGAGACCATGTCAATATTAGTCAGAGGCCTCATGCACAGTGAAATCATGGATGGTATTAACCGTATTAGCCAGCAACCTTGCATTAACTAGCCTGACATGATGGACTGAATCGCCATCCAGGATTCCAGTGATATGGATTTTGTCAGTTACTCTTAGAAACGAGAATTCCAACCTTTGATTACCATATGGGAATCAATCTTATTTGCTTTTTGGATTTTTCAAAGCTTTTGCAGGTTAGGCAATTTCATCTCACACTAATGTATTTTTCTCACTTTACTCTTTTTATTATTTTTAATTGTTATTTCCCGGCTCTAGTATAAAGTTCCACTGAAGTCAATAGGAAGCCAAAACTGAAATTACATGTTAGCTAATAGCAATTGTCACAATCAATAGGAACCATAGTCTTTCTCCACATGAACTCCTAGGAAACACACACTAGGGGTCCTATTTCTTATTTACACAAAGGTCTTTTTACATGTCTTGGCCAGTGTAAAGAGGCTTTAAAGTAGACGTATATGTAACTTGTTCCCAGAGTGTTGTAAAGTAGCCTTAGTGTGAATGGGAACTGGGCCTTGGAGATTTGACTCAGCCTTCCTTGAACAAAATGAAATCCTTCTAGAGAGACAGTCACCCATTGGACACAGGAAAACTACTCATTTCATAGCTAAATATATATAGCTATCTACAAGGTCAATGAAGACAGTTTGCTGAATAATTATCTCAAACTGTTTTTTTTCCCTGTGTGTGTAAGAAATATTCCAGTAATAATTCTGTGATGGGTTGTATCACAGAACCCCCCTTGGGAGCTGCCAACTGATGTGCCAAGACTACTTCTGCCCCTGCTTTCCTGCCCTGTCAGCTTAGGACTTCAATGCCCTGCCTGGTTTGAGCCAGACTTGCTAGCCTGCTGCAAACCCAGACCCAGGTCTGAATCACGTCCCCTAACAGCTGTAGGCTTACCTGAAAGCAGCTAACAGAAGTGTTCTTGTCTTTAACACTCAGATGCCCAACTCCCAATGGGGCCTAAACCCAAATAAATCCGTTTTACCCTGTATAAAGCTTATGCAGGGTAAACTCATAAATTGTTCACCCTCTATAACACTGATAGAGAGATATGCACAGCTGTTTGCCCACCCAGGTATTAACACATATTCTGGGTTAATTAATAAGTAAAAAGTGATTTTATTAAATATGGAAAGTAGGATTTAAGTGGTTCCAAGTAGTGACAGACAGAACAAAGTGAATTACCAAGTAAAATAAAATAAAACACGCCAGTTTATGTCTAATACAGTAAGACACTGAATACAGATAAGATCCTCACCAGTTCTAGAATGCTTCCTTTTACAGACTAATCTCCTTTTAGTCTGGGTCCAGCAATCACTCACACCCCTTGCAGTCACTGTCCTTTGGGGGTGGAGAGGTTCTCTCTTTAGCCAGCTGAAGACAAAATGGAGGGGTCTCCTATGGGCTTAAATAGACTCTCTTGTGGGTGGAGACCCCCTCCTCTTTCCTATGCAAAGTCCAGCTCCAAGATGGAGTTCTGGAGTCACCTGGGCAAATCACATGTCCATGCATGACTCACAGTTTTTACAGGCAGAAGCCATTGCCCACATGGTATCTTGAATGTCTCCAGGAAGACTTCTTATGTGGATTGGAGCATTCCAAGATGCATCGTTCCTTAAGTGCTTCCTGATTGGTCACTTAACTTTGCGAATTCCTTTCTCCAGGAACTGACCAAAAGCTCTACTAAGGTTATTTAGAAATCAAGCCAGTACATGGCCAATATTCATAACTTTGAGTACAAAAATGATACATGCATACAAATAGGATTAATAGATTCAGTAGATCATAACCTTTACAGAGATATGTTACATAGCATATGTAGCATACAACACATTCTAGTTATGTTATATATAGACACATACATAAGCATATTTCCATAAAGCCTTATGGTGGGCACTGACCGTCACAAATTCCTCTTCAGAGGAATTAAATTCTCTTCAATTCAGGTATCAAATTATTTTACAAAAGATGACTGTATCAACGTCTGCTGTATGTTAATGTTCATTTTCACAAATACTTAAAAGGAGTTATCAGAAAACTGGCCTTTTGGAGTATGCTCACTTCATTCTGCATTGTAATTTCTTGAGGGTTTGAAATTGCTCTTGATTGCCTATTGAAATTCAGTGAGAAGAGTTTGTTGTATCCAAACAGGTGACACATGTGCTTCTAGGCAAACTAGTCCTCCTGAATTTCAGGAAAGTGGTAGGCAGATGTCAGTTTGTCCCTCATGTTTCCACATATCCAATTTAATGGGATGTGAAAGGGAGGGATGAAATGCATGGAGCTCAGCAGACTCTGGTAAACAAAATAGACTTTTTACCCTCAGCGAAAGAATTAAACTGCAGATATATATTTAATGATAGACATGATGTTTCCAGTAGTGCTATATGTCCCTTTATAATTTCCTTCAGAAGTTACAGTCTTAAAGGGAAACTTCCACAAAAGACAGAACTAGTGTTATCTACAAACATTGAAAATATAAGGCTCCTGTATTAATAGCAGAAGGAAAAGAATCACTGTATCATTTATGCATTACTTTCCATTTGAAAACCCTGTTGTTCATTTCTCCATGTTACTTTTCCTTTTACAAATTTAATGAAGAAATAGAAGGATTTTTAATGGCAAATTGGAAAATGTTTATCTGCCTAGTTAAAGGAGTCAAGCTAAGCTGCTAAGTGTAGAAACATTATATATTTTATTACTTTTTAGAAGAATTTTTCAGGTGGAAATAAATAGAATAAGAAAGTACTTATCAAGATAATTGGTCTAATTCAAAAATAACTACATTAAAAGAACATTAAGGTTGCAAAATCAAGCACAAAAAAGTTAGGAAATGCCAAATGCCTGTGCAACCTTCATTTGGCCCCTTTGTAGATGTGCATTATGATACAGTTTTTAATTATATGATCACAAATTATTTTTTCCATTGAACTCTTGTCTACTTCTGTACACAGGATGTGCAGTGATCCCTGAATGAGTAGCTATTCATTATTTACTATTATCCTTATTATTCAATGTGTGAGCCCCATGTAGTATTTACCACACACCACCTAAACTCTGTACTGAATACCCAATTATTCATTTCCTCATGGTATTTTCTATGGTGCTGTCATCATAGTATTTTCATTCTTTACAGACATTAATGGATTTATCTTTATAGCATCCCTTTGAGATGATGTGGTGACATTATACATATTTTTACATGTGGGAAAGTGAGGCAACGAGATTAAAGGCAAAATTGTTTGGTGACAACTAACTTTGTGTGCCCAGTTTGAGACGCCTAGGTCCTGATCTTGTAGATTTCTTAACATTTTATACCACTTTGTGTTCAGAACAGAGCTCCCACCGATGACAGTTGCGGTGTGAGTGCTCAGCACTTCTGCAAATTAAAGCCTAAGTGTCTCAAATTTACAGAGAAAAAGAGGAACACACAGTGACTACCTATGGAAATTGTGGTTTATGTTGCATGTCCAGCATAATATAGGAATTATGTGGCAGAGGCAGGGATTGAAACCAATTCTCCAAGGTGGAATTCAACTGTCTTAATGATGGAAATGTCCTTTCTCTTCCTGTAAGTCCCCGTCTCCTTCACTACACACCTTCCAACTTCTGCAGCAAATGAGGCAGGGATCCTACAGACAAAGCCTCCGTCACTACACAACCAGATTTATCCCCAGTGCAAGTCCATCCTGTGGAAAGAATAGTATGTGATCATGTAATTAACTACAATATAGAATGGATATATGCAAGGCAACCTTAATTCAGGCATTCCCTAACTTTTGAGTGCTTGACTTTGCAACTGTAATATGCTTTTAATGTAGTTTTTCTTAATGTAATTTCCTATGGTTTCTTAACATTAACAATGGAAAAAGCAAAAATTTAATCCTGTGGAACCATATTGACCCCCAACATGCACTCTCTTTTCCTATCCCTCTTCCCATCCCACTTCTTCTAGTATGTTCCCCTAACAGGGAAAGTCTTTCTGAGCACCTCTAACTCTGCTTGCTCGGTTGTTCTGTGTGGGGATGGTGCAGTCTGGTCAGAATGCAGGAGCTGTGAAGGGACAGAGCGAGCCCAGTACAGAAAACCTTCAGGAAATTTAGCAGCCAAACCCTAACAAACCTCTACCCAGCATGTGTGAATTGAGATTTTTTCATAGGCTTATAACTTAGGCACTGTCAGAAACAATTGCCCAGTAAAAGAACATTTTCTTCAACCTTATTTTAACACCACATTTACTGGGATATGTTTTGAGCAGCTCTTTTAACTATAAGTGTATATATGGTGCATGTGTGTATATTGAACTCCAAAGCCTGAGATGTACTGAGGACTTGCAGCTCCCATTGAAGTCATAGGCATGGGAATTAGGGATATGGCAGGTGCTGCAGCACCCCCAGGTTTCACTGTGAAAAGTTTGCTGGTGCTCTCAGCACAAAGCTAGTATTGTTTCGCGATTCTTGAGACTCCCGCAGCTGTGTTGCACCCATGTGGTGTGAGTGAGAATTGTGTTTTTTCACATTGCTTTTGAACATACGTGGTTTACAGTTTAACTGGCTTTCAGCACCCCACTATAAAAATGTTCTAGCGCTACTGCAGTAGACCCAATCCTGAAGACCTTACTCAGGTACAGAGCATCCACTCTGTGCAGAACTTTCCCCTGGCCATGTGGTAAGAGGGAGTGCAGTCTCCATAAAACCATACTAGATTAATGATCTGAAAAGGGGAGTGAGTAGTGAGGTAGCAAAATTTGCAGATGACATCAAGTTATTTAGGTTAGTGAGGACCAGAAAGAACTCGAATGAACTTCACAGAGACCCAAACAAGCTAGATGAATGGGCACTATGGTGGCAAATGAAATTTAATCTTGACAAATGCAAAGTAATGTACAGTGGAGGGGGAAAAAAGGTAAACTACTCCTACACTTTACAGGGTTCTAGATTAACTATACCAACCCAAGAAATGGACCTGGGCATCATTGTACACAGCTCAATGAAAAACCCTTCTTGACACAGCTGTGGTCAAAGAAGCAAATCAGATGTTAGGAGGCATAAGGAATGGGATGGAGAATAATAGCAAAAATATTATCTGAATCTGAATCCTTCCTATGCTATCAAACATTGCTTAGAATACAAACATGGCTCCACCATCCCTGTCTATCCTGGGAATTCTCTGCAGGTCCTCTATGTTGCTAGGTCCTATAGGCCTGGAAAAACTCTCATATGGAGAGAGACTTAAAAGAGTAGGAGTGTTTACTTTAGAAAGGGAATGAATAAAACAGGACATGATAAAAGTATATAAAATATTGAATGGTCTAGAGAAATTAGATCATGTCTTCTCTTCTCCCTATCTCAGAACATAAGAAGGGGACATTCAATTAAATTAGAAAGTGGGAAATTCAAAACTGATAAAAGGAAATCTTTTCACACAACGTGTAATTAAACTGGAGCTCATTACTGCAGGAAGTCATTGAGGCCAGGAACTGTAGAAGATTTTAAAAGGTCTTGGACATGAATATGGATTTCAAGAATATCCAGAGTTAGCATTAATGACCATACATATTTTGCAATAGATATTAAGCTCTGTGATTTTAAGGGTGAAACCACTGTCTAACGATTAGAGATCAGGATGGTACCTATGTGGGGGCAGATTATTTCATATATGCCCACTGCAGGGATCTTACACTCTCCTCTGAAGCCTACACTTCTGGCCACAGTTTTAGGACAGGAAACTGGACTAGATGGACTGCTGGTCTGATTCAGTATGGTAATTCCTATGTTCCCTTCTACCTGGAACCTTACAGATTCGTCTCTTCAGTGGGCCTTTGGATCAGGACTGTTTTGGAGGGGGGAAATCAGGGGAGCAGTTACACCTCATGGTACTGTCCTATGCTCACCTCAGATCCCCTCCATGGGAACTACTGAGCATCTAAGGGAACTCAGCCAACTGGAGCTCCTACCCATAGCACCTAGATATTGTGGTGATTAGTACTCTATAAATACCCAAGACAGATAGATGTCATGTATGGTAGTCAGAAAACAAAACAGAGCAGGAGCAGTTCCTCTAGATTCTCCTTCTACAGAACTGGGGTTCCTTTCCCCATGGATTTCTAAGAACACATGAATTTGGGAAGATTCACCACTGTAAACTCTGCAGCTTCCTAGACCCCTGCCATGTGACAAAACAATGTCCAAGAACTTCTGAAAGAGGGAGCATCCTGGGTTTTCCTGGCCATCTGGTCTCCATGCAGTTGTTTCTCCGCAGAAGGGGACTATTTGAGCCTCAGCTCTTACTTATTCGCTAGCCTTTGATTTTAGTGAGCATTTTGCCTATGTAAGGTCCTGAAGTTTGGTTTAATGGGAGCTACAGTGGCCTAATAGCTGCTCAGGA
This sequence comes from Emys orbicularis, assembly GCF_028017835.1. Classification (NCBI taxonomy): domain Eukaryota; kingdom Metazoa; phylum Chordata; order Testudines; family Emydidae; genus Emys; species Emys orbicularis. The sequence continues at coordinate 88,595,129 of NC_088690.1, forward strand.
TTTGGACCAAAGTTGTAAAGCTCTTTGGAATAAAATGTACTACACAGTATTACCTCTGCTTTGTCTTTTTCCACATATGAGGCAGTAGATGTTTCCAAACAACATGGCTATGAGTAGCAACTACATATGTGATATCAGAATCTTGATGAGTGTTTACATTTCTTCTTGTGGTGGCATGAATAATTTGACTAGTTAAAAAATAATGCCTGAGGTTTTTCCCCTATATGGAAGAAAAAACTGTTCAGAGATTTATTTCCCCTGCCTATCAGCCTGATCCAAGACAGCTGCTGTGTGAGTATACACACACATATTTCATACACATACTTGATGCATATTTGATACGCATTTTCTAACTTCTTTTTTTCATTTTCCCGTTGTTTGCACAAACAATAACCACAATGCTTGCTATGGATTCATTAGGAGGGTTACATCAAAGAGCCATTAAAATCTGTCAGTAATTACTCACAGATTTCAGATAAGATTATTTTGCTGAACAAACAGGTGCATACAGTCAGTGGTGCTTACAGTATTTCATCTACAAAGGCACGTATTGTGGGCTGTGTTGATAAGTTCCACTGAACGTGCGTACAGCCTTGGGAGCCTCCAAATGTCACTCTAAATGAAATGTATAAAACCTGCAAAGAGATCTTGACAGTAGATAAAGAGATTCTTGACATCATTTAAAATGTTGCTTAGCAGTTGCTTGATTTATGGCTCTGTGTATGGGTGTTATATCATATGCTACATTGTAATTTTTTTTTAAATTTTGACTTTCCAAGTTACCCTATTAAGAACCAGCAACTGCAAACTGACACTGAAACGATGACATATTTAAAATGTGGCATAATTCATGAAAATGTGCCAAGTGTTTATGGTGTATCAGGCCTTTCAGATTCATGTCATGAACCCCCTGTTTAGCTTTGAGTTTTGTCTCAGTATCAAAAAATAAGAATTTTCATACCTAAAAAGTACTACACAGTTATTATTATTTAATATTATGTATCATTTGTATTACTATAGCACTTAGGAGCCCTAATCATGAACCAGGATCCCACTGTGCTAGGCACGGTACACATACAAACCGAAAAGATGCTCCCTGCTCCAAGGGTCTTACCATCTCAGTGTAAAACAAGAGGCAACAGATGGAGATAGAGAGACAGGGAAATACAAGGAAATTATGGGACAATATTGGTCAGTGGTTTCTGAGCATCAACAATCAAACAATTGACCGATCAGTGAATTTAGACAAGGGCTTTCATTAGGTTTGCAATATCTATAACTGTATGATCAAAACCTGAGAAGCTTGCATTTACCTGCCGAATCAAATATTCCATGTGAAGCCTGGATCTGACTGATTTCTTTGAAAAAGCCACACTTTCAGAAGAATCTTGCATACCTGAATGGAGTCTTTTTTCATATCCGCCATTCAGACTAGCCAGTGACTAGTGACTAACTAGTGACTAACTCTTCTCTCTATGTACAACTTTATTAACCCATTCTGGCTGGTCTAAGCCCATTTATAAAGGGAAATACAAGTACACGACAACTTTGTCAATATCACTGTACAGTATTTATACGAATTGTGTATTACTACTAACACTAGCAAACTCTACATTCAACTAGCAGATCATAGGGTTACATGTTTTAATGATCCTTTCACACGAAATTTTGACATATCTACCTGTGAAGGGTGATGTCATGGTAGGGGTCTACTACAGACCACCAAACCAGAAAGAAGAGGCGGATGAGGCTTTTATTAAACAACTAACAAAATAATCCAAATCACAGGACTTGGTGGTGATGGGGGACTTCAACTACACAGACGTCTGTTGGGAAAATAACACAGCAGGGCACAGATGATCCAACAAGTTCTTGGAATGTATTGGAGACCATTTTTTATTTCAGCAGGTGGAGAAAGCTACTAGGGGGGAGGCTGTTCTAGATTTGATTTTAAAAAAAAGGGAGGAACTGGTTGAGAATTTGAAAGTCGAGGGCAACTTGGGTAAAAGTGATCATGAAATAGTAGAGTTCATGATTCTAAGGAATAGTAGGAGGGAGAACAGCACAATAAAGACAATGGATTATAAGAAGGCGGACTTTAGCAAACTCAGGGAGTTGGTAGGTAAGATCCCATGGGAAGCAAGTCTAAGGGGAAAAACAATTGAAGACAGTTGGCGGTTTTTCAAAGAGACATTATTAAGGGCACAAGAACAAACTATTCCACTGCATAGGAAAGATAGGAAGTATGGCAAGAGACCACTCGGGCTTAACCAGGAGATCTTCAGTGATCTAAAACTCAAAAAAGAGTCCTACAAAAAGTGGAAACTCGATCAAATTACAAAGGATGAATATAAACAAATAACACAAGTATGTAGGGACAAAATTAGAAAACCCAAGGCACAAAACAAGATCAAACTAGCTAGGGACATAAAAGAAAGCAAGAAAACATCCTACAAATACATTAAAAGCAAGAGGAAGACCAAGGACAGAGTAGTCCCATTACTCAATGAGGGGGGAAAGACAATAATAGAAAATGTGGAAATGGCAGAGGTGCTTAATGACTTCTTTGTTTTGGTTTTCACCAAGAAGGTTAGTGGCGATTGGACATCTAACATAGTGAATGCCAGTGAAAATGAGGTAGGATAAGAGTCTAAAATAGGGAAAGAACAAGTCAAAAATTACTTAGAGAAGTTAGATGTCTTCAAATCACCAAGACCTGATGAAATTCATCCTAGAATATTCCAGGAGCTGACTGAGGAGGTATATGAACCATTAGCAATTATCTTTGAAAAGTCATGGAAGACCGGAGACATTCCAGAAGACGGGAGAAGGGCAAATATAGTGCCCATCTATAAAAAGGGAAATAAGGACAACCCGGGGAATTACTGACCAGTCAGCTTAACTTCTGTACCCAGAAAGATAATGGAGCAAATAATTAAGCAATCAATTTGCAAACACCTAGAAGATAATAAGGTGATAAATAACAGTCAGCATAGATTTGTCAAGAACATCATGTCAAACCAACCTGATAGCTTTCTTTGACAGGATAACAAGCCTTGTAGATAGGGGGAAGCGGTAGATGTGGTATATCTTGACTTTAGTAAGGCTTTTGATACTGTCTCACATGACCTTCTCATAAACAAACTAGGGAAATACAACCTAGATGGAGCTACTATAAGGTGGGTGCATAACTGGTTGGAAAATCGTTCCTAGAGAGTAGTTATCAGTGGTTCACAGTCATGCTGGAAGGGCATAACAAGTGGGGTCCCACAGAGATCGGTTCTGGGTGCAGTTCTGTTCAATATCTTCATCAATATTTAGAAAATGATTTAGATAATGGCATAGAGAGTACACTTATAAAGTTTGCGGACGATACCAAGGTGGGAAGGGTTGCAAGTGCTTTAGAGGATAGGATTAAAATTCAAAATGCTCTGGACAAACTGGAGAAATGGTCTGAAATAAATAGGATGAAATTCAATAAGGACAAATGCAAAGTACTCCACTTAGGAAGGAACAATCAGTTGCACACGTACAAAATAGGAAATGACTGCCTAGGAAGGAGTATTGCGGAAAGGGATCTGGGGGTCATAGTGGATCACAAGCTAAATATGAGTCAACAGTGTAATGCTGTTGCAAAAAAAGCAACCATCATTCTGGGATGTATTAGCAGGTGTGTTGTAAGCAAGACATGAGAAGTAATTATTCCTCTCTACTCTATGCTGATTAGGCCTCAACTGGAGTATTGTGTCCAGTTCTGGGTGCCACATTTCAGGAAAGATGTGGACACATTGGAAAAAGTCTAGAGAAGAGCAATAAATTTTTTTAAAAGTCTAGAAAACATGACCTATGAGGGAAGATTGAAAAAAATTGGATTTGTTCAGTCTGGAGAAGAGAAGACTGAGAGGGGAAATGATAACAGTTGTCAAGTACCTAAAAGGCTGTTACAATGAGGAGGGATAAAAATTGTTCTTCTTAACCTCTGAGGATAGGACAAGAAGCAATGGGCTTAAATTGCAGCAAGGGCAGTTTAGGTTGGACAATGGGAAAACTTCCTAACTGTCAGAGTGGTTAAGCACTGGACTAAATTGCCTAGGGAGGCTGTGGAATCTCCATCATTGGGGATTTTTAAGAGCAGGTTGGACAAACACCTGTCAGGGATGGTCTAGATCAGTGGTTCTCAAACTTGGGCTGCTGCTTGTTCAGGGAAAGCCCCTGGCGGGCCGGGCCGGTTTGTTTACCTGCCGAGTCCACAGGTTTGGGCGATCGCGGCTCCCACTGGCCGCAGTTTGTCGCTCCAGGCCAATGGGGGCTGCAGGAAGCGGCGCGGGCTGCAGGACGTGCTGGCCGCTCTTCCTGCAGCCCCCATTGGCATGGAGCGGTGAACTATGGCCAGTGGGAGCCGCGATTGGCCGAACCTGCGGACGCAGCAGGTAAACAAACCGGCCCGGCTCGCCAGGGGCTTTCCCTGAACAAGCGGCGGCCCAAGTTTGAGAACCACTGGTCTAGATAATACCTAGTCCTGCCTTGAGTGCAGGGGACTGTAGATGACCTCTCAAGGTCCCTTCCCGTTCTATGATTCTATGAATTCTCTCTCTTTTTTGAGACTACACATTTAATACATTGTATGTATAGGTGACTTTTCTGCTGCTCCAATTTATTTCTGATTGCTTCAGGAATTCAGCATAATCCATTGATTCATCTATGCATGGTTAACAGAGTAGACTAGAAAACCCTTTTTTAGATAATGCCTGCTATCTCAGGATATCCCTCATTACTGTCATAAATGTTTACTGGTACAAATTAATCAGTGGGTATTGTAAATTCAAATGGAAACTACACATCTATGTCCTGCTGTTATATAAGACCTACTAAAATCTGCCTGGTTTTACTCTTCATTACAGTGAATTACACCATTTTCTCCCTATTAATACTTTTTTGCTGGAATTGGGACTGTAGAGTTCTTCTTCAGGTTATTTCCCTTAGCAGTGTATTTGTAGTATTTGGGTTCCTTTCTAAAAGACTCAATTTTGTTCATGCATGATGCATACATGAAGGGCAGGCCCACACTAGGTTACACCCCTGAAAAGCTCATCCAGTAATTTGGGTGAGACTAAAGGAATGAAATCGTAGTTGTACACTCTTATTATCCAGACATCATTGGGACATAGATTAAAGGGCAGTGTGGTGGGACCAGTGGTTGCTCAGCCCACTGCAGGTTCCAGCTCTAATTTTGGATAATACAGGTTTCAGATAAGTGGGGTTCCACTGTATTGTTTTCCTTACCTTGGACCTCTATGATGACATGGGACCTATGGAAAATTTTTCAGATGGCTCCCGGAACAGCATGCAAAGGCACAGGTCGGGGTAGGTTTGGGATGTCCTTGGCAAAATTTATCAGATACAGGAATGGTCAGATTCATTATTAGTGTAACTTCACTGAAATCCAGTGAAGTCTGTGGGGTTACACTAGGGATGAATTGGGCTGCTAATGTCCATGAGTCCAAGCAGCTTTGCCTATTCCTGCATGTAGAGGTGTGATAGTTTTGCGATGAGCTTCTTTTCCTACTTCCATTTCTGATGTTCATCCTAAACCTTCCCATTTAACTAGTTCACTCCATCTGCTGTCTTTCTGTCCCTTTCGCCTTGTGGGGAGTAAACCTTCTTCCTGCAAGACCTGAACTTATTTTCCAACATTGTTGCTAGTCTGTCTCTCAAAAGGACTTCTGCTTAGTTACCACAGAGACAAAAACTATAGAGAATCACACTGTGGGAAGGCAGAGCGTGAACTGGGAAGGAAAGGGGAAAAAAGGTAGAGACAGTTACTATTCTGCATCTCCTACCCGCCGATCCTCATTGTTTTCTACTAGAACTAGTCTTTTCACTGCATATTCAATCCTATTCCAGCAGGCTCCGTTCTATTTTTATTTTATTTTAATCTCTTTTGCTTTGAATGCTGGCTTATTCACTTCTCTTCTGTCTCTGTACAGTGCTGCCTCACTCTTCCTTCCTGCTTTCTCATTCATTCTAAATTTCCTATGAATTTGTATTTGCCACTTTGCTCACTTTTTTCTTGACTGGGTCCCCGAACCTCCTTTTATTCTGTATCCACTTTCTTCCATGTCCTAAGCTCACCCACTATTCCTCCCTTCCCTAGCTTTTAGACTTCTCTCCACCCCTTTTCTCTCTGTTCCCCATCTACCCATTCTGTGTTTCTCTTTCTTGCAAATCCTATGCAATGTGTCTCCTCTAAGGTCCCTGTCTCTCTCCATTCCCCCTACTCAGTCTCTCTCTGTCCCTACTGTTGTTTTTGCCCTTCCTGGCTGTCCCTTCTTTCTCCTCCTTTCCAGTCTTCCATCACCCTTCTTCACCCTCAACACCATGCTTATGACAGGTGGTTGCTGTGTGAGATAGCGGTCCTCTCCCTCAGTGTAGCAGTGAGACCAGATGCACATTCAGAATGTGGAAGGAATGGAGGGGGCTGATAGCAGAAAGTACAAGCTAAAGAGACACCAGCTTGACACTCAATACCAGTAGTTCTTACAGACAAAAAGCTAGGACACAAAAGAAGACAGTAGATTCTGGAGTGATGCTCCTGACTAGAGCTGGTCAAAACTCAGAATTTTTCTGATATTTGGCAATTAAAAAAAAATGAATGAAGCCAGAATAAAAAGTCAAAATTTTGACATTTCTTAAAAAATGAATTGAAAAATAGTTTCAGAAATACTGAAATGGCCTTCTTGAAATGAGATCTATACTTTGATAAGGTTAATGTGCTTCATTTTGATTTTATCATTTCAAAGTTCATAGTATGATATAATTTTATATTATATGGAATAGAAAAGTTGAAACAATTAAGTCAAAAAGAAGTGTTTCTACCTTAGCAAAGGGTGACTAGTCTTCTACTTGGCTTTGAAAATCTGAACCAGTGTCTATTTGGCTTTGTCTGCGCTAACAAAATCAGTACCCACACAACTGCCAGCGGTGATGCAGTGCCTACTGTGCTTGCAGCAGTGTAAGTGCTAGACTAGACTTTTCTGCCCACTCTGAGCAGGTTTCATAACGTGATTCATAATGCCTAAATCCTGCCTACATGAGAGGCTTAATGGCAGCACAACTGCACAGCTGCTGGAAGTTGCTGAAGTATGAATATTCATTTTGCTAGTGTAGATGCACCTTTGTGTAGCTATTGTGTGGAGGCTGTATGAACTTAGAGCAGAGGTGGCCAACCTGAGCCTGAGAAGGAGCCAGAATTTACCAATGTACATTGCCAAAGAGCCACAGTAATACATCAGCAGCCCCCCATCAGCTCCCCACCCAACTCCCAGTGCCTCCCACCCACCAGCAGCCCCGCCGATCAGCGCCTCCCCCTCCTTCCCCGCACCTCCCGATCAGCTGTTTCGTAGCGCGTAGGAGGCTCTGGGAGGGGGAGGAGAAGCAAGAGCATGGCAGTCTCAGGGGAGGGCGTGGAAAGGGGTGGAGTGGGGGCAGGGCCTGTGGCAGAGCCAGGGGTTGAGCAGTGAGCATCCCCCGGCACACTGGAAATTTGGCGCCTGTAGCTCCAGCCCTGTAGTTGGTGCCTATACAAGGAGCCGCATATTAACTTCTGAAGAGCTGCATGTGGTTCCGGAGCCACAGTTTGGCCACCCCTGACTTAGAGGGTCTCTTAAAAATGTGCATTCCTGAGGACTGGGCCTAGGAATGGTTTAACATATGGCATCTTGTCAAAACGCAGCAGGGCTCAGTCAGCTGTGTGTTGGAACTGTGGAAGCAAAGGGTGCACGTGCAGGGACTTACTTTGTGGCCTTTCTTGGATCTGAATTCACTCTCTGTGGAAAACAGTTTTTCATTAGGCAAATGTCAAGTGGATATAATAATTTCACCACCTTCTGATTCTGTAAGATGGGTTTTAAAGGTCATTTGATGATTTTGTTAACCATAGCTTAGCTATTTAGCCCTTTTCTTCTCAGTGACTGATGTTAAGAAAGAAAGGGCTGCTGATGGAAAAATCCAGTAGAATTTAAGAGGGAGGAGGCAGCATGCACATGTTAGAGGAGCCTCAGTACTGATACAATTAATGCTAGCTAGTAATGACTCCCAAGGGGCTGTTATGCAGCCGGAGACCACCACAATGCAAGGTGTAATCTCCTCCCACCCCGGCATGCCCTGACACCAATCCTATGCAACTTTGACTCCTTTACACCACTCTCGAGAAGCTGGTCCATCGAATTTAGTAGAGAATATTGTTTTTACATTAAGGGGCTTCAGCATATTTGCCATTTCTTTTAAGTGTGCTGTGTCTATGACAGAGGCATGGACTAAGTATGCTCTGATATGCATACATGAGATTGTGGTTGCTACAATGTTTCAATTCAATTTTTTGTTTGAGTAGCAAAATAATTAGTACATTACTGCAGTTACATAAATCCCCACTGAGCAAGTCAGAGCTATTCTAGGGAAGTACAGCAAGCCCCTTAGAGAAAATTACACAATCTATTCTTTAGGGCGGTGCGTCCCTTTTTACACTGGTGCTCAGGCTTTTCAGAGAAAGCAAAATTCTGAGTGTTACTATTTTGTTCATTGTAGAACCTGAGTAGGAGAAATGCATAAAAACCTTATTGAACATAACCTCAAAGGTGGACCTTGATGTATTCATGTGTGAGGCTTATTCATATAGCATTTGATCAAGTGGATCTGAATCATTACATGTATATCAATTACTTATTTTATCACTGTACATAGACTGTGTATCAATAATGAGTGAAAAGGGGACAGACTTTAACAATCTCCTTTTCATACTGAGTAGTACCTTATTCTGCAAGTAACCCCATTGATTTTGGCAGGACTGTACATGGAGTAGGGCATAGAATGATGTGGGAACCAGAATTTCAAATTTTGTTTTCATTTCAAATCATAATGAAACATCAAATACTGACATTTCCCACAAAATGAAATTTTTGAAAAATAATAGTTTGGGGTTAACCAAAACAGTTTGTTTTGATTTCAACTTTTACATTTTAAAATGTTTTTATAATGTAAAGTAAAATACATTTCAAAACACAGTTGTTTTGAGTAAAAAATCAAACTGTTGTGTTCTGAAAATGTTGAAACAGAACATTATGACATTATTAAAACAAAGTGTTTGATTTTTTTTTCTACGTGAAATTTTGTTGCAATTCCAACTGAAAGTTTTGATTTCAACAGAGTGGCATTTTCCAATGGAAAAATATTTTGTTGAAAGGTTTTCAACCAGCTCTAGTAGGGTACAACTCAATGTGAGTTATGGTCTCACACGCTACCAATAGGTGCTCTTAAAATACAAACAAAAAAACCAAACCAAACCAAACCAACCACATGATAAATACAAAAAACAAAAAAGATGACATAATAAATAATTTATATTTAGCAAGTATTAATGTAACTAACTCCCTATTCTCTCAAGAAAGAGAATTAACCCCTTCCCTCAGGAAAATTCTGAATGAATAGATAAGCTCTGCCAAACTTGGACTGTCAAATGTAGGCCTTGCTGAGACAAAAGCAAAGAGTAAATTTAATAAATTGACAGTCCTCCATTGAGAATACCCTGAATGCACCTGTTTGATACTCAGCCATGTCCAGTGACTGCCAGTTCAATCACCTCAGCTGATGCCTAATAGTTGATTGACAGGATGAGGAGAGAAATGCTAAGGTACCAAAGGCTCAAATCACCAAGCGTTTTATACACCTGAGTTTTCTATTAGCAAAGGAAAAGTCAAAATACTATTAAGAATTTGCCATTTTATTCAGATTGAAGCCATATCTTTAACAGTTCCAAACTGCTAATATCTCAAATACTCCAATGACTGCTTTTTTATTGAGCTATATTTAATTGTGAAAAAAAGCCATAAGAGTGTATTTGGTCTTACAGAAACTGCACTTTTTATTGTGCTGAGGGTTTCCCCAAGAAGGGCAACAAGCGAGAAGCCAATTTGCTTTAAGATCCTGTCTGTTTCTCTTTTTTACATCTTCCAAATGTTTAATGATGACTGATGTGCTTCATATTTGGAAAGTACATTTTCAGGTTCAAGTAAACAAAGGTTTAGGGAGCCTGTTCGCAGGACCGTCCTTACCCATAAGCAAAGTATGCAGCTGCGTAAGGCACCAGGAAATTTAGGGCACCAAATTTCCTGGTGCCCTGCACAGCTGCGTGCTGCTCCAGCCCCTGCTCCGGCTCTTCCCCAGAGCCCCCGCCCTTGCTCTGCCCCTTCCCCACCTCAGCCCTGCCTCGTCCCGCCCCAGCCCCGTCCCCACTCCCCTGAGGACTCCAGAAGCGGTCGGGCCTGCACTCACCGGTAAGCAGAGCGACCCAGCCCCAGCCTGCTCCACTCCCCTGGCTCCCAGCTGTGCCACCGGCGAGTGCTGGGGGGCAGTTCCCACCTCCCCCCAAGTCTGGGAGCTAGGGGAGCAGAGCAGACTGGGGCCGGGTCACTCCACTTCCTGCAGGAAGTGGCCAGTCCCCTCTCCCCCCCATTCCTCTTGGAGGCCTGGGGCCAGCCCTCCCCCCCCAGTGGAGGCCTGGGGCAGGGCCCCATACAGCCCCCTCACCCCGCGGAGGCCTGGGGCCCCCATAGCCCCCCCACGGGGGGGGGGGGCTGTGTAGGGCACCAAAATAGCTAGGGATGGCCCTGCCTGTTCGTGCCCTTTATGCAGATATTTTCTGAGAAATCTGCTGGAAATTGTTCCGTTGTTAACTTTAAAAACTCTGGGATATATTTCTTTTCCTTTTCCTTTCACATCACAATGAGATATTAGCAACTATCTGAAGAGTAGTAGCATTTTTAAACATGAACGAGAGGTTGATCTTTCTCTCTGTTTTAAAGATCCATTCTTCCATTCACATTCTTAACATTGCTTGCAGGCTACAATACATCAATAATTCACATTTCAAGCCTGAGGAATTTTACAAAGGCCTAAAGGTCCAGGACAACATTTTTTAGGGTAAGTCTCTGTGGGAGGAGGTGTCACTGATTCGTTACATTTTCAAATCTTTCTATCTGATCTGGGGATTTTTTTCAAGCAATGTTTTTGACTGCCTCATAAAATTGGCAAATTCCAGGTTTGTGCTTCATTGGTCACACTCTTCATTCCTTGAGCAAGATATTTTAGTTGATGAGTGGACAGTGGTAGGATTCATATGCTTTGTATATTTCTCGTTCATTCTCATTCAGGTTAAATTGCTTTATTGTCACCCCCTTGGATAATAATCATTTATCCTTTGTGACTCTTATTTTGTTTTCCCCTAATATGATAACTGTTTGAACAGCAGTGGAAAAGGTGAAATGAATATTATACCTCAACTTTAATCTCTTCTCAATACAAGATTTCTTACAGAAGACTAGTGAATTTATATTTCAGAGTCCCTATTTTGTGCAGTTAATTCTGTACATCACCAAAGACTTTTATGGCTTTATCTTCTGAGCCAGCAAAGATTTCAAGCTCCTGTTGATGACATAATCCATTTTATTTTGTAATCTCCCGTTGGAAAGTAAAAGTCTTTCAGTGACCTTTAAATCCTTCATTCATCACTCTTTGTTAGACCATTGACACTTATGTTCTTCATGATGCCGATTTTATCTTCTCTCCTTAATCTGTGTTCTGTTAATTTGTAATCTAATTGAGAATGAAAAGTTACATAGAATTAATACCTCTGGGTTACCAAAGATTTGGTATTCAATGGGGCCAAATTCTGCCCTGGTGCACTTCGCTGAAATCAGCAAACTCATATTTGAACTTGGCCCAATAAATCTTGTTATCATGTACAGCAGTGGTGGACAACCTGCGGCCTGCCAGACCATTTGTTTACATTTGCACGGCCACCCGCAGCTCCCAGTGACCGTGGGTCGCCATTCCCTTCTACACCCAAACTCTCTTCTACACCCTTGAAAAGTTCCAACTTTCATGAGTATATTTACCTTTGGCCTGACTCAAAACCTTCTGTTGAAGTGAACAGAAAGTTTCCCATTGACTTCAAGGAACTTCAGATCAAGTTCTTTAGGCATCTCCTTTGAATGTGTGTCACTTTTTCTAATTTCACAATGCTAAAACTGTTTGGACTACAAACAATATCCAATAAAAGTATCATAAAGAAGCTAGTTAGAATTGACTACTAAACAGTGTTGACTCTTAAATAAACAGTGTTGATGAGTGTTTGGTACCTATAGTAAATGTCTCAAGATTTTACATGATGCCAAACTTTTAATTGCTAGCATAAGAAGTATAAAGTCAGCAATTTTTCAGTATATCGGTATAACAGTATAACTGAAAAGTAGTAGTCAATGAAGTTTCATTAGTATATTTACTGTATGATTTTCTGCCATTGTTAGTCATGAAGAAACTGACTGCAGTGAAAAAAACATTTTACTTAGCACCTTGTGCTTAAAGTGTACCAGCACTCCATTACACAGTTATTGGAAACTGTAATCTGGTTGCTATGGATACAACCAGCTCCCATAGGACATTCTGTATTTAGCTGGCATATCTAGATCACACAGAATACTAATAATACAGAAGAATCCACCTACAAGCATTACAGCTTAGGGATGCAGTTTGTCAAAATAAAGTATTTGCAATTAACCAATTTCAAATTTAATTATAATATATCTCATTAAAAAATAAAACAAAACAAATCCCCTTTGGAGACACCTTTTTTTCTTCCTATGCCTTGTAATTGGATTTTAGGTTTTACATATAGATCACTGCTGTTGAAAAAAAAAACCAACTAAAAGTATGTTATTTAAAGTCTCCGTTAATGAAAACAACCTCATCATTCCCTCTCCTCCTCCCCCCCCCCCCAAAATGCAATCAAGCCAATCAAGGTTGAAAAGGATGTTTTATCAGATATACTCATTTCAGGGAAACAGGTAAAATGTCCTAGTTTATACCTGTATCTGTTTTATACAGCAAAATCCACAGGAAGGTATATATGATTGAAAAGCAAATATAGTAAAAACTATTACTTCATCTTTATTTAATTCCACCTTCCCTGCACAAGGACATTTTAGTTAACAGATATTTGCATTTCATCCTATTTACTTCAGACCATTTCTCCAGTTTGTTGCCTGAATGCTTGAATACTAACCAATTTTGCTCACTGTTATTCTAGAACTGTGCTTGGGTACATTGGTTGCTAAAATCTTGTAAAGAGACTTTGGATCAATATTGCTAAAGATTATTGCCTGCACAAGGTAGGAATTTAAATTAATATTGTTCGGACTGTGCTCAAGAAACCAACTGTTGCTATTGGCTATCTTGCCCATTAATGCCTCTTATCTAATCTTTGTTTCTTTTTCATACAGAAGGTGAGGCAGGTCTGGCAATACCTTCCATCCTTGAATATTTTTGGGTCCTTTTGGTCTGATTGTAGACCTAGGTATGGTTCAGAGACTGTTCTACTCTCATTGGCTAATGATTTCCTTCTGGTGATGGACAAAAATCAAGCATCAGTACCTACTCTTTTAGATATATCTGTAGCCTTTGCTATGGTTGACTGCAAGATGTAGTTGATGCATATGTGAACACTGAATATCATTCAGACTAAGAACTTATTAGGAATTAGTAGAAGCACTGAACAAGCCTTGTGGATGGGGGGAAGCAGTAGACGTGGTATATCTTGACTTTAACAAAGCTTTTGATACTGTCTCGCATAACCTTCCCATAAACAAACTAGGGAAATGCAACCTAGATGGAGCTACAATAAGGTGGGTGCAAAACTGCTTGGAAAACCGTTCCCAGAGAGTAGTTATCAGTGGTTCACAGTCAAACTGGAAAGGCATAACAAGTGGGGTCCCATACAGATCAGTTTTGGGTCTGGTTCTGTTCAATATCTTCGTCAATATTTAGAAAATGGCATAGAGAGTACACTTATAAAGTTTGCAGATGATACCAAGATGGGAGGGGTTGCAAGTGCTTTGGAGGATAGGATTAAAATTCAAAATGATTTGGACAAACCGGAGAAATTGTCTGAAGTAAATGGAATGAAACTCAATAAGGACAAATTCAAAGTACACCAGTTAGGAAGGAACAATCAGTTGCACACATACAGAATGGGAAATGACTGCCTAGGAACGAGTACTGTGGGAAGGGATCTAGGGGTCATAATGGACCACAAGCTAACTATGAGTCAACAGTGTAACACCGTTACAAACAAAGCGAACATAATTCTGGGGTATATTAGCTGGAGTGTTGTAAGCAAGACACGAGAAGTAATTCTGTTCTACTCCGCGCCTCAACTGGAGTATTGTGTCCATTTCTGGGCTTCACATTTCAGGAAAGATGTGAACAAATTGGAGAGAGTCCAGAAAAGAGCAAAAAAAATATTAAAGGTCTAGAAAACATGACCTATGGGGGAAGATTGAAAAAATTGAGTTTCTTTAGTCTGGAAAAGAGAAGACTGAGAGGAGACACGATAACAGTTTTCAAGTATGTAAAAGGTTGTTACAAGGAGGAGGGAGAAGAATTGTTCTTCTTAACCTCTGAAGATAGCACAAGAAGTAATGGGCTTAAATTGCAGCAATGGAGATTTAGATTGGACATTAGGAAAAACTTCCTAACTGTCAGGGTGGTTAAGCACTTGAATACATTGCCTAGGGAGGTTATGGAATCTCCATCACTGGAAACTTTTAAGAGCAGGTTAGACAAACGCCTGTCAGGAATGGTCTAGATAATACTTAGTCCTGCCATGAGTGCAGGGGACTTGACTAGATAACCTCTCGAGGTCCCTTCAACCATATGATTCTATGATTTATATGGATACCAAGAATATCCAGAGCTATAACAGTAAATATATTATAAAAATGAGTGGTTTGGAAGGGCTGTAAACATTCCTGCATCAGGACAAAAGCCAGTTTGCGACAAAAAATTAGTGATTGCAGAAGCTGAGTTGAACTATTAAAGAGATGGCTTTAAACAGAATAAAATGGCAAACTCTTAAGTGTTTTAACTCTTCCTTTGCTAATTTAAAAGGATGTACAAAAATTGGTCTCCTTTTCTTTTTCTTTCGGTAATATGAGTGTCTTTAAATATCTTACAATGGAATTTCTTTCAGCTGTGCTTTTCTTAATAATTCCTTGGGGCTAGAGTCTGCCACTCATATTAACGTTGAGTACTACCTTACTTTGAGTGGCCCCAGTGCTTCCATGGGACTACTCAGAGAGCAAGGTACTTCTCAACATGAATAAAGGCAGTAGATTCTGGCCTACAGGATTTCCGTTAACAAGAGAGAAGAGTGATACTGGTTTTGGAATACATTTTATTTTGATATGAGGAGATATGTAGAAAACACACTGGACAAATTCAAATGACAAACTATTAAGTGTGACACCTAGGAGGTTTACAGCATATCACCTTGGGAGGCAGATAAGGAGAAATGCTAAAGAAAGTCATATTTGTTACCTTCATTCCGAGTGAGAAACAGTTTCCCTAGACAGCAATATTTATACTTTATTTTTTATGGTTGTATCAGTCATCCTTGAAAAACAACGGAAAAACCTATTCAGAAACGTGTTAACCCAGGGTTTTTTTGTGCTCTGCTTTAATTTTTCATACCTATTTTGTTCCAAACTTAGGCAAGGGAGATGATTTTTACAGGAAGATGTTGGTAGATGGATCAGAGAAGGGTCAGTGACTTGACAAATATCCAAAGCCAGCACCTAGTTTGTGTAGAATGAATCTATGCTAACTGGACTTGGCGTGGGGAGGTACATCTTAGCTCTATGAAGTACACTGTGGGCAGCAATGTAAAATCCTAAAATAGACGGATTATCTGTAAATGCAGAAAATGTTTGAACAACAGCAGAGGGAAAATATCTACTGTAAATGCCCTTTCACAAGATCTGAGTTCAGGATTCTACTAGTTCCCTTTCCCCTCCCTTTCCTTTTTGCACCTCTCCTCCCCCAGAAAATGGCTTAATCCTCCACTGATGAAGCCAATGGAAGTTTTATCATTGACTTTGGTGGGAGCAAGATCAGGTTCCTAATCCCAAACTGTATCTGCAATTGTCAATTATACTGACATTTTTAAAAATGTCTTTGTTCTCAGGGAAGCAAAATAAAATCAGTTTTCCAATAGGTTGCACTAGTTATCCTTTTCATGTAGAGTGCCGAGAAACATTAAATGTCATTGCCAGAGTCTGTGGTAAGTGGTTTATTTAACTAACATCTAGGGCTTCCACGTTTTTAATGAAAGCACAGTAAAAAGAGGATCATTTAGATGGAAATCTCTTTTTCTCATTCTGTTAGATCAGATAAAGGAGGGAATATTGTAAATAGTTTTTTTTTTTAAAGCAGATGCATTATGCTCTTTTCAACATGGTTATTTCAATGCATGAGACAGATGTTGTGTAGGCACAGCACGGCTACACTAGCTGCTCAGTTGTCTGCATAATTAGTCTTCAACAATACATTATATCCTTTTAAAAACATTGTCATAAGTCTACAGTAATCTGCATAAGATCTTGTCAAGTCCTTCAGGTTTGTAAGACCAATCTTCCTTCCAAATGTGCTGTATTCATTTCTCTTTATCAATAAATAATTCTACTGGTATTTGGGCATGAAAACAAGTCTTATCTTCCACTGCCATCTACATGAATCTGACTGATTGTAAATACTACCTTACTCTTTCTGGGGTTTGCTAATCTAATAGGTCTCTGAGGCTTTTGAGAAAAATGTCTGTAAATTAGTAGGAAAAATGATTACGAGTGCTAACTTTAACCTAATAAATATACTACTGAACATTATCTAGAACTTATAAACTCTTGCAAGAGTGTTTGCATGGTTAATGTGTGAGACTGCAATGTGTAAGAATACTTTGGAGCCAATGATCAGAAATTGTTTGGAATCTCAGGCTCTGATCCAGCAAACCTTTGGCACATGCTTAATTTTAAGTATGTGAGTAGTTCTGGTGCCTTCAATTGCTGGATCATGGTCCCAGTAGCTAAGCCACAACCCTAGAAAGCCTTATGCAATTGCTTAATGTTACATACACGATTAGTCACCTTCTGAGTCACCATTTGGCTCCTGATCTGTCCCTAGGTTCTACAGGTAATATTAGTATTCACTGCACCTTTCTTAGGGCTTATGGTAGTGCCACAATAGAGCTCTTAATTAGTGAAACAGACATGCATGACATGAGTGCTATTTCATTTGTCTGTCCACTACATTATTTCCTGAAGCTAGGAACCAGAACAACAGAGGCACTACATTCCCCATCACTAGGCAGACAGCTTATAAAAAGATCTTAGCATCACAGCACTTCTATTAGCCATACTTATGTAGAACGCATATTCACATACTAATCACACCTGTCCCATGGAGCTACTTTCTATTCACCCATTTTAATTTGTTGTCATAATCTTCCCTCTGTTTAACGGTGTTTGCATAAATAGAATAATGGTAAAATGTGTGCTTTTGGATCTGATCCATTTCTTTTTAATCTCTTCTTAGGGAAGGGAGGAGATGTAAAAAGAACTATGTACAGAAAAACCTGGGTAAAATAATGTAAAATGACTATGTATACTTATTCCACCAAAAAAATACAACGTAACCTGTCATGTAAACTATGTCACCATATGCTTTGAAAATAATGTCCAGTCTATTTTATTGTTATGAATTTCAAATGTATTAAAAATAACAGAAGATTGTCAGTATCATGTCGACCAGCCAGGCGCTCTATGGATGTTCTAAACTATGCTGGATTTCCTCATAGATTTTAAAAAAATCCGAGGGTAATATTTCCCAACGTCCCTCCATAGTCTGGGAAATCTGCAGCCAAATGAGTCACTGGGATCTTTGCAAATTTCATCTTACTGATTTTGTCTTGTAGCTTTTCCCAGTATCAACAGGTCATTGGGTGTTCATGATATAACCCTAAATCCTGGCATTCCTTTCACTGACAGAGAAATGATTTGTTTAGCTTTTGTATATCATAGTCTAATGAAATCTGGGACACAGGGTGAGGAAAATTAATGATCCACTAATGTGAACTAGCTGCCGTTAATTCAAATTACCTGCTTTCAGCAGATTCCAGATCTACTAAAGCGCAATTACTCTTTCTAGACATCAGGAATCTAGTGCTAAAGGCTCTCTAATTAATTAGTCCTTCCCATAATATTTGCTTCTGAGATAATTAAAAATAGTGCTGTGTGGAAATATCAATGAGGACAGTGATTTATGATAGCATTTCCACAGGCAATATCATAAAGAAATGTGTTTTCTACCAATATTGTCCCGAAATGAAAATATGTATTTGCTACTCTGATAAATGATAATCCAAGGTGCTGAGATACTAAAATGGTGAATATCATAGAAATACCCATAAATAAAATAAACAATTCATAGAAAATCAAACCTTTCTCTTAACATAAGGATTCTAAGATCAAATTTGTAGATTCTTTTGTCACATGAAATGCCTGCTGCAACTGGAAATTTGTAATATTGGCAGTGTGTGAGTACAACCACTGTTGCTTATTTGACTTTATTGCATTGGCTAAATATGATCTGATTTAAGGACAATAAGAAGAAAATATAAGTGCCCAATGCTATATAATTTACTTTGTCTTCTCTATTCCTTCCCAACTTCACTCAGTGCAGGAATGAAGAAAGGTGGGTTTACTCCATCTTTGCACCTTCCTATATACAAGGCCAGACAAAGGTTTGCCCCTGGTGTAAATTAGAGCTATTTCAGCATTGTTTTATCTTATACTCATCTGTCTGAGCCCCCAAGGGACCATTGTGAAGCTAGGAATAGCAGTATTATGACCCTCATAACCAACAGACAACCCTATGCTAGTGTCTGACTTAGGCCAGTTCCACTGAGTATTTGTCATGTTCATGCTGCCAGAGTGGCATAAATTGGACAGCACGGTTTACAGAATCTGTCTCAGTAGAAAGAATGATCCCATGATTTGTAATAAAATATAGTAAAAAGCCTGATTTTTTTGCAGAATTTTTTGTGCACAATTAATCTATTTTTGACTAGCTTTGTAATAAGTCAAAAATATAGTAAAAATTCAAATGTTGGAAGAAGTGAACAGGATCACGTTCGCTAAAGTTTTCATGAACGATTTCCCCACATTTCTATCGGCTCTAGTTATAGTTGCCATCCTAGGGGCTCATCCAGCTCCCAGTAAAGTCACTGAAATACTGCCATTGTCTTCAGTTGGAAGCTGGATTGGCCAAACAATACAGAATGTCAAGATAACTAAGAAACAATCTGTTCTATGTCAGATTCTTCTCGCAACTAATGTAATGTAGGTGATGGAGAGAATTTGGATTAGTTTGTGAGACACTTAGCTCACTTAGAGTTAACAACAGAAAATTGCCAAAACTATCTGATTCAAAAGTTCTTTGTATGGTGGAGGGCTTTCAGGCTTTCCCTTGTGTCACAGATCTCACTGACCAAACCTTTCCAAGGCAGTGGTTCAATTTCAGTAGTTTCCTTAAACTTCATTCAATTTATATTCTGGGTTGCCTTCTGTCATCACTCCAGGATAATCTCATTCTCCTCCCTTCACCAGCCTCCATATGCTGTTCTCCAGAAACAACCATGTTCAGTGTAGTCATTTTGCAGTAGGGAAGAGAAGCAGTTTCCACTGAATACCACCACATTTTGGTTTGGCTCCTTAGTTGGAGGATCTAGCCCTTGGTTTGTAAGCAGCCACTGGGGAATCAAAAGCAATGATGCCTGTTGTATCCTCCCCCTAAACATCATCTATGCAATGCTTTTAGCTCTAGCCAAACTGAGAAATGAAAGTGTCTATTCCTTCCAAAACCATAGGTGCACCTCTAACTATAAGTCACGAGTCAGATCCTAAACATGACTGGAATGTGGTGATTTGGGAGAAATTTTACATCATATAAATAAATAGAGATTAGTCAAAGTTTCAGTAATGAGGTTTTCTCCTTGCTGCTGCCTTGAGAACACAAGGTTGAGACTGTAATATATTGGAGTTTAGATTAAAATCATGCTCCTAAAAATAAAGTTAAACCTCAAAGGAACTTCCTCCTCCAGATGCATCACTGAAGTTTGCAATTTGGAATAACAGGCTCACGCCATACACTTCAGTTAAAATGTCAGCTAAAAATATATAATCAGATGTGAATATACATAAATTAGCTTTAAGATGAGCCATGACTTCACCTCTGTGAGATGGAAACCCACTGACATACACACTGGAAATATTTAGGGCCAGATTGTGATACCCTTACTTGTGTTGAATAGTCCACTGAAGCCAATAACTACTTGTGGAGTAAGGTATTGCTCAGTGTGAATAAGGGATCAGATCTGGTCCATGATTCTCAGTTCTGAACTTTGCTAGTTGGGGGGAGAGGGGGGGAGGAAGAGCACAAGAAAAGCATTATATCTGTGTTCCTTGTCCAAGGTCAGTGGCAGAGTCAGGAATAGAACCTGCTGTGCCTTTTACTCTTTACACAGCAAACCTAATAGAAACAACATGGGCAAAATGGGATCCAAATAACTCTGTTCTTCCACTACATACAACATACAGGGACAAACTAGGCACCTGCAACAGTAGGTACATCAC
The DNA here is from genome assembly GCF_028017835.1 of Emys orbicularis. Taxonomy (NCBI): domain Eukaryota; kingdom Metazoa; phylum Chordata; order Testudines; family Emydidae; genus Emys; species Emys orbicularis. The sequence continues at coordinate 88,615,702 of NC_088690.1, forward strand.
TGCTCTGACAGGGTTCTAGTGAGCTTCTGAAACTTAGAAGGCTGTGATGGCCGTTAGAGGGCTCACAAACTATTTAAAGGGCTACTACCCAATTCCTACACACTGCAGAACTCAAGTCTCCTGACCCCCAAGTCCTGTGCCTTATCCACTAGACCATGCTGCCTCCAGAAAGACAGCTGTGACTCAAGAATCCCTCAGGGACCAGGGGCATGGAGAGGGTTAATAGGGGTTACAGCAATCTCTTGAGTCCGATGTGTGCATTCTACTTCACTAAAGAATGTCATGTGAGGGCTCAAACTGGTGTCATCCTGGTCATCAATATAATTGCAAATCACATGTACAGATGTTGTGTAAGGGGTATATACTCTGAAAAATTTAAGGTTTGTGTCCAGGGTCCGGTCACTAGCAAAGGTGGAAAACAGGTTTCCTGTCAGACAAGAAATGTTTATATAGTTGGCTGTTTACATGTCATTTAAGTATTGTATAGGTCACAATAGATGTCCCATCACCAGTCTGAACTGAATGTTAATGAAGGATTGTAAAAACTTCAAAGGAAGAAACTAAGAAGAGGAGAAAAACAGCATTCTCCCCTCCCTCTCCAACCACTCCAGCAGCTATCTTGAAGTGCACTTCAAAGCCTTTGCTACTATAGATTTTGGGGACAACGAAAACACCCTGTCGACTTCACAGAGGAAGTAAACGGACAGCAACTGTTGTGTGAAATAACTGTTCTCAACCAGGATTGGTTGAAAAGTCTCTAGAGAACTTTGGGTGAGATAATCTTCTTTAGACAGGAGGTGAACCTCTTATTTAAATTTCGTCTCTAGAAAGCATATTATGGTTTTGTTTTATATGTAACAATTTGTTTCCAATATTCTTATTCACTACCACTTGAACCTCTGTTCTTGGGTAATAAACTTCTTCTTTTCTCTATAAATATATTTAACTGCTGTGATATTAAACAAAGTGATGATCCTTAGTTGAATCTTACAAGCTGGCATGTATTGTTCCTTTCCGAACAGCAGGCCTCGTAATTCTCTGAGTGTTCAATGGATAAGGGGCTGGATGCTGCCGAGAACACTCCAAGGACTCAGAAGTTAGTGTGTGCCTATCACTACCTGTACACAGAGGGTGAGGCCTGCACAGGTTTGGAAGGCAGTGCTTGTGCTGCCAGAGGCTGGTGGTTTCAGGGAACTGTTCCATAGCAGGCACAGACAAGACTTCTTTGTGTTAAGGGCTGGTGGTGGTGAGGTGCTTCACAATCACAATCCTTGGCACCTGAGGAGTGTCACAAGAGGGTCTGCCCCATTCGTGTATCTATTGTTTACTTCTCAGTTGATTTATGCAACTCCCATTAGTGCTAATACAAGTCACACATGGGGAGAACACAAATCATAAGGTAAGACTTAGACCCAAAATGGCCTTTCTATTGAGTGAGCCTTGCCTCTGTCACACAGCCATATTTAAAAATAATCCCATTTATGGTGAGATAATGATATAGTAATTCTGAATGGAACTTCACCATGTATTTTCTGCACCTATTTAACTCCTGCATATGAAACCCTGAGTTCCTTCTGAGCTCAGAGGACCTGTTCATCAAAGATTGTCTCTGCACCTGATACCTTGCTTCAGCTTCTATAGCAACACATTAAAAAAAGTTTGGAAATCCATTTATGTCACCTGGGAAATTAAAAAACCTGGAAAAACAGGACCAAACTGATTAAGACAACTTTTAGATTACAAACACTTTCTGGGAAGGGGTTCAAACTCATTCAAATGAGTAGTGTAGAGAGGAGAACAAGAGAAGATTCAAGGACGACTGGCTAGAACAGGGGTCGGCAACGTTCGGCACGCGGCTCGCCAGGATAAGCACCCTGGAGGGCCGGGCCAGTTTTATTTACCTGCTGACGCGGCAGGTTCGGCCGATCGCGGCCCCCACTGGCCGCGGTTCGCCGTCCCGGGCCAATGGGGGCGGCGAGAAGTGGCGCGGGCGAGCGATGTGCTGTCAGCAGGTAAATAAAACTGGCCCGGCCTGCCAGGGTGCTTACCCTGGCGAGCCGCGTGCCGAACGTTGCCGAGCCCTGGGCTAGAATGAAATTGCAGGATTAGGTTAATTGGTATGGGTGGGAAGGCTTTCTATCAGGTGTAATCACTGAGCGTGTCTAAATAATGCTGAGAAAATTGAGTTAGATAGTGTATACACAACACTTAGGTACCATGCTGATTGCATTTCTGCTTAAACCAGAGATCTAGCTAACAAAAATCATTTTCCTATTTATTCACGTGTGCATAAGGGAAAGGACATCTAGAATTAAATCTGAAGTCAAGCTCAAGAGCTTGAGTTGGATGCTTTCAACTGTAATACAAGAAGACTAGTACCATCAGGATTTTCTATGCAGCTTTGGCTTCTACTTTATTTTGACTATTCATTGAAACTAACTATTTGTGGCTTCTCTTGGCTAAAGTGAAAAGTAGAAATCTTGGTAATCCAAACTCATTAGAAGTGTTTTGTTTTGTTTTGTTTTGATTATCATGTTAAATAGAACTCAAGTTAATAATTTCATTTATATTACCTTTTCAGTACTTGCTTTGAAAACACAGCTTTGCAATTCAAACCTTTTAAGAAAAGGAATGCCTTAAATTGTGATTGCAAACAGCAATTTTTTTTATAATTGTTTATTCTATGTGTAAAAGACAAAACCATCACTGCCTTATTGAGGTGCATGAATTATTAATTCTTAATAAAAATAAATGATTTGTTCTGTAACTCTTAAATCTACAATCAGCATTATTCTACTCTATTATATCTCTGCTGATTTCAGATCCTCAGCTGGCATAAATCAGCATAGTACCATTGAAGTGAATTATTTTTGACTAACTTGAATGAATATTTAGGCTTCACCTAAGAAGTTATAAATAATGGTCACTTCTACCAGTATATGTCCATGAAACATTTTTATCAGAAACAGCCTAATTACGTGGCCATTTCCTCCTCTCTCATTAAGAGCCCGATCCAATGAACAATGAACTCACTGGAAATCTTTCCATTGATTGCATATGAGCTTGATCACACCCTAGCCCATGTTCCAGTAGAATTTATAGCAGTTTTTCATAGAATCACAGCATATTAGGGTTGGAAGAGACCTCAGGAGGTCATCTAGTCCAATCCCCTGCTCAAAGCAGGACCAACACCAACTAAATCATCCCAGCCAGGGCTTTGTCAAGCTGGGCCTTAAAAACCTCTAAGGATGGAGATTCCACCACCTCCCTAGGTAACCCATTCCAGTGCTTCACCACCCTCCTAGTGAAATAGTGTTTCCTAATATCCAACCTAGACCTCCTCCACTGCAACTTGAGACCATTGCTTCTTGTTCTGTCACCTGCCACCACTGAGAACAGCCCAGCTCCATCCTCTTTGGAACCCCCCTTCAGGTAGTTGAAGGCTGCTATCAAATCCCCCCTCACTCTTCTCTTCTGCAGACTAAATAACCCAGTTCCCTCAGCCTCTCCTCGTAAGTTATGTGCCCCAGCCCCCTAATCATTTTTGTTGCCCTCCGCTGGACTCTCTCCAATTTGTCCACATCCCTTCTGTAGTGGGGGGTCCAAAACTTCTCTTTGCTTATACAGTATCAAACACATCACTACTTTTTACAGCACCTTGAGATTCCTTGAACATGAATGATCTTGTACAAAACCTAAGGCAATCATTTTCAATGGGGCCCAGAGGAGTTAGACATCCAAATTCCATTGTTTGCCATTAACAGCTGGGCACCTAATTCTTATTTGTGCCTTTGAAAATCGTTGCCTAATTCAGTTCTGGAACAGTGGACTAAAATTTAGAAATAGAAGCAGTGCGGGACCCAATGAGCTGCTCCCTGCTCAGATGGCATACTTTCCACGTTTGGCTCTCTGATGTACCATGCAACGCAAGAGTACATCTTGCCCAATACCTATTCAATAGCTTTAATCTCCAGCCCCTTGCCCCACAAGCACCCTTCTCTCTGTGAATTTAGTAAAAAGCTTTTGAGTAAGTGTCAAAATATATATATAAACTTAACCCAATGTAATTAAACTAAAATATATTTTTAAATGAATATTGGGATGGGAAGCAGGGAATCTTGAATGCTGAGCTGTTCCAAAAGCTGTGATAAAAATCTGCAACATTGAAAAAAATACATAGCTGTATTTGATTTGGTGGTTTATGAGACTTGATGTTTGGATATTATTTGATGAAGCATAACAGAATATATCACAGCAAGATTTAGCCCAGCAACTATAAATATGTACATCTCCCATTTATGAATTCATACGTTTGTCTAAGAAAGTGCACAGTTTATATGATTTGGGGGTTATTATTAGATATATTATCCCAAACACAGAGATATTATATGTGTTGTATTTTCATGAGTAGAACAAAAGCAGTTGATATTACTGTATGTTTAATAGATTACATAAAACTAAAGGAGCAATAAGGTATACACAAATTCTAATTGACATCCACATTATTTACACAGTGGCTTAATACAATATCAAATCCTCTTTAAACCCCACTTTATTCAAAATAGTGGAGACTGAAATAAAATGCATATAAATCAGAAATCAGCTTATGTCTATTAATGTAGGGACAGATTCTAACACCATAATTCATGCTATACATATAGTTCCATTGATTTAAAGTGTAATATGGCACTACTCAATATGAATAAGCAGAATCAGGCACTAGGATGGAAAAAGTAATATATATAGTATTAGCTCTCAAACAAAACATCAGTGTCCTCTTGCCCTTTCTTCCAACACCCGGAGCATTCTGTTCTGACACCAGTGTCACCTCTCTGCCAAGTGGCAGCAGATGTCTGAGACCCTGATGGTCAGCTTCACAGTGGTGGAGAAATCAGTGATAGGGAGACTGGCTATATTCTACATGTAACTTGTTTAATTTATCCAGAGACATCAGTCTTAGAACAGAGATGGTCAATAGCATTCAGAGAGAACTCTTTCTTCAGAATCTCAACACCAATGCCCAGTTCCCAAGGAGCAACTCTACCTCCAGAATTGACTCTAATCAGAGACTAAGGCAGTGAGAAAAACCTCCCTACTGCTGGTACAGCTCCCTCTACCTGTAACCTTGCATAACCAAATCTAAAAACAACACATAGCATGCTTCCCCAAGGCTGAACATTTGCTTGCAAGTTACAAAAAAGAACTCTGAAGAAAAGATGAGCAGCACCCCCTACTGGCACCTTCCATAAAAGTGCTGTACAGTCCTAAGAAGCATCAAAAAGTATTGGATAAGATTTTGGGTAGGTTGTGATTTAACAATTTACCCTGAATAAGGAGGAGCACATAGCTGCACTGCACTTGGAACAAACCAGGGAACAAATTGTGCCTCCTGGGGCAAGCGGGGAAGTTATCTGCCATTGGTCTGGAACATGGTACAATTGACCTCAATTATACCATGTAATCACAGTGAAGTAAATGGGTTTGAATGGTGTTCCTAAGGGCAGAATTTGGCCCTGTTATTATTAAGATGGAACCCCAAAGCCTAATAGGGAAATATGAACTCACAGCATTCTGGCCCAGAGGTGAGAATGTTGCCTACTGAAATTTTTTGACATCCAGTACATGTAGCAATTTATGATCCAGAATTATTTCGCCCATGACACCATAGCTTCAGCAATTGTTAGATGTGAGGCACCGAAATTCTTTGAGATTATCCAATCTCCTCTGCAATGATGTCTTCCAACTGTCTATCCTTATCTATTTATTTAAGCTGCTTTCCTTCCAGTAACAGTATTTAGAATTTCTTACTGAGGGGAGCTTATGAGTTATTTTGTGGATTCATTAGCTGCTCATTGGACTTGACTTCACTGCCTCCTTTTGGAAAGGACAAAATAGCAGCTGTTCTTAAATTTAAGAGATTGTATACAATAAATTCACTTCTGCCTATGCCTCACAAGTGGCTTGCTGTTAATATTTGCAACAAGCAATTCCCATTATGTTGACTAGTTACATAAATCACATGATATTGTTTCCTGACTGGGTGGCTTATACAGCTAAATAACACAATGTAAATACACCATTGAAAATACTCTAACAGACATCACATTGTCTTCCAAGTTATTTTTCTTAGTATGTGAGCAAATGGTCAGTCTTAGAAAGACATACTGTGTTATTTTAGTACTGTGTAGTGGCAGCTTCTGCAGAGAGGAGATGTAACAAGCAGCAGGAGAGTTTGCTTTCTGCTTGGTCTCTAATTAGAGCCAGTTCTAGAGGTGGCGTTGCACTCTGGGAATTGGACAGCAGTGTTGGGCTGAGGTTCTTTTAAGTGGGGTTTGTCTGCCCTCTGCAGATGCCTGTGGATAGAAAATTGTATTTTTGCATCTAGGAGGGAGAGGTGCATAAGATGGAATGGTGTTCCCCAATTCTGTGAAATTGCCTCTGTAGGGTTTGGATCTAAAGAGTTAGCAGGTTGAGGGATTGACTGGGCTCTGGCAGACTCTTTCCACACCAAATGTATGGAGGGAGAGTCTGCAGTAACTTATGCTGATGACTCCTCTGCATTATGACCACCTCTGTTTTATATGTGTAAATAAAACAAGTTACACTTAGATTACACCCAGACTCTGTATCACTGATTCCTTTTCCACTGGGAAGCTGACCTGTAAAGGCCTGGATATATACTACCACTAGGAAGTGGATAGATGCTCATGTCAGAACAGTGCACTCAAGGAGGTCTTTTCTGAATCCACAGAATGAAATTGTTATACAAGTGCAGGATTCCTAGATGAAAATTAATTAATTAATAATCAGAGCCAGGCATCATATGACAAGTTGCAGAAAGAATATCCTGGCTACCTCATCAAGTACAAAAAAATAAAGAACAAACATAAAAAAATGGACCACACTTCTAACTTATGAATATTACATGTACAGTCCTTTTGCTTCCTGAAGATTCAGCCCATACTCTAAATAAATCCCTTCTAATTCAGGCATTTGGAAATAAAAGTTTCACTCAAAGGATGGGCAAATCAATTTTTAATCAGCTCAAGTAAGTGCACATTGCACTGTAATTAAAAAGTAAAATTGAGAGACAATTCAAAATTCATTAAGATTCCAAGGGGTGGGGGGGGGGACTTCAATTTGGTCACAAGCAAAGTTACCCTACTGTTTATTTGCGATGTCAATGAAGACTGCATTTGAGGAAATATGCTTTGCTCACTAATATGTCAGAAGATCATAAATGAAGCTTTGCATAACCTCCTGCTGCAATAGTGAGGAATTATAGTTAAAATTAACTAAAATGACTTCATGACTTTACATGACAAGGAATCAAAGAGGAACAAAGTTGTACACAGTATTTTCACCATGAAAATGTGAATTTCTGAATGTTTGCTTTGTTATACATGCATTTCAATAAATAAGAAAAAATATTTCTCTGTAGATAACTTGAAGGAACTGTAAAGGCATTAGGATGTATTGTCCCAGTGCATGGTATTCTGGATTTGTGTATTAAATTTGTGAGCATTTATAAGCTACATGCTATTTCCACACTTGCTATGTTAGCTCCTACGTAATGCATGACTGAAAAAACTGCTTCTGTACACCCAAACTCCCATTGTTTCCACCACCTGAAGGCAAACTCTACTGGGAATTTTGCCTCAGGTGATCAGGATTTGAACCATTGTTAAGCACTCTTTCCACTGGGGCGGTGCAATTCCACACTGCTTCCACTGCACAGCTGTGCTTAACTAGCATGTTAAAAAAAATGTAAGGAGAGACCAGATCTGAGAGAGATTAAACCCTGCAGTCATGCAGTGGGGGCATTAACAATCTGAGAAAAGTCTGGAAGTATATACCACCCCATTCCCAAAAGACCACCAATGCATTTAAATCAACACAACATAACTGAAAAGGATTTGGGCTATAGTCACACATGCCAGGTTACATTTTATCACATTATATCCAGCAGAGGGCACTGGTATACATACACGGTCAAACCAGAAAAAAAAAAAACAATAGGCCATTGATGTCAATAAGTGTATTTCTATTTGCTTCAGTGGGCATTGTATCAGGCCCATAATGGATTTTAATGGCTCAGAAAGCATAGGAATAGAGTGTGTAAAAAGTAAGTGCTTAGAGCTCAGTATTTTGAATGCATTCAGAGTCAAACGCCTACCCATGATCCCAGCACAGAGTATGAGCACACCTACAACTACCTAACTTCATGGGATGCTTCTTATTCCTGCATGCACACCCAGCTAGCTCTGCTGGACAGTGCAAAGGGAAGCAGTAGGGTCATGACATTGACCCTCCCCAGCCCTATGAAGGTTTGTGCACCCCCAGTGAAGTACAGCAGCAGCAGCAGCAGTCACTGGTATTTCAGGTGCTGGGACTGCATTGTGACAGCACAGCATACAAGGATGCAAAAATCTCCCTTCACTCTGTGCACCTCTGTAAGGGCCTGTCAGATTAATGCTGAAACTGTACTGTCTGTACAACAAAGAAGAGGAAATGCTGAACTTTGTTATAGCCAATGGTAATTCTCCTTTAATTTGCTCTCCATAATCACTACTAGGGGTATGTCTGCACTGCAATTAAAAACCCATGTCTGGCCCATGCCAGCTAAATCAGGCTTGGGCTAAGGGGCTGTTTAATTGCTGGGGTTCAGAGTGCAGGGTTTGGAGTGCAGAGTCCGGGTGGAACTTACCTCAGGCGGCTCCCGGAAGTGGCTGGTATGTCCCTGTGGCCCCTAGGTGGAGAAGTGGCTGGGGGGATCCGCACCACGTGCTGCTTCCACCCACAGGCACCACCCCCACAGCTTCCATTGGCCATGGTTCCTGGCTAATGGGAGCTGCGGAACCGGCACTTGGGATGGGGGCAATGCGTGGAGCCCCCTGGCCACAGCTCCGCATCCGAGCTAAGGGACATGTCACCACTTCCGGGGAGCTGCGCGGAGCCAGGTAGGGAGCCTGCTTTAGTCCAGCTGAACCACTGACCGGACTTTTAACGGCCCAGTCAGCAGTGCTGACCGGCATGGGCAGTGGGTATAATAGACCAGGGAAGGCTTAGCCTTCCCTGCTGCTGCCACTGACCCACCGCCGGACACCTGGGCCACGGTGGCCTCATCCCTTCCCCAAGACCCCCCCACCTCCTCCACTCCACCCCCAAGTCCCCACTGCTCGCCATGTCCCTCCTCCTCAGGACGGGGAGGGCTGGCAGAGTGAGGAGGCTTGGCTGTGCGCTCTGGGGCCGGTGGCTTGGTGGAGGTCAGGGCCTCCAGGTGTGGGAGGAGCTGGTTACAAAATATACACAAGTTCTGTTTCCTTAAACAGCAGTGGTAAGAAATTGTATGTAATCAACTCCCCTCTACAGAAAAAGCAGGTAAGACACCTCTTCTCTGTCCTCAGAAAAACTGTCTTAAGCCTCTAGGCTAGGGTGTCATGTAAAACTCAGACAGATTCAACTGCTTATACACACACTGTGCCCCTGCACTTTGAGCAACTGCCAGTCCAAGGCTCCCCTGGACTGCATGGTCTGAAGAGGTGACTGGTCTGGGCTATGAACCCTCTCTGCAACTCTGCTGCTCTGCAACACAAAACAAGCTGAGAAAGGTCTAATGACGCAGACAATGAAGAGTGCTGTAACTCACAAGGTGTCTTTAATGACTCTAGGGGCAGGTGCTGCATGGCATCTTTTATTCTATGGATTATTTCACCCTCCATGCTTACTTATCAATGGCTCCTAATGTGTAAGCCATGAGCACCCTCCCCTATAACAATATCATTGGGTATGTCTACGCAGCAACTAGACATCCACAGTGCAGGCTAACTTGGGCTCTTGGGACTCAGTCTGTGGGACTGTTTCACTTTAGAGTCTACACAGCAACAAAACAGCCCCACAACAATGAAACAGCCCAAGTCAACTTGCAGGAGCCAGCCGCAGGCTTTTCTTTGCTCTGTAGACATATCCATTGATTCCAAGAGATTACAGGTTTCAAGTCGATTGATATGTTTTTATTGAGAACATCCACAAATACATTACACAGGATAAAAATATAAGAGTTATAAAGCCTCCGGATTCAGGCAACCAATAACTGATGGTTTAGGGAGGCCAATCTTTAATGAATGTTAAGTGTTATGAAGAAACTTTCTCAGGGGCAGATTATTCCCTAATTGTCCCCCACAGAGGGTTTTTTTTGTACATTCCTATAAAGCACCTGGTATTGGCCAACATTGAGCCAAGATATTTGACTAAGGCTATGTCTTCACTAGATACACAGCTGCAGTGCTGAGGCTGTGCCACTGTAGTGCTTCAGTGTAGACACTCACTACAGCAATGGAAGGGGTTCTCCCATCATTGCAGTTAATCCACCTCCCCGAGAGGTGGCAGCTAGGTTGATGGAAGAATTCTTCCATCGATCTAGCGCTATCTAGAGCGGGGGTTAGTTGGCTTAAGTACATTGTTCAGTGGTGTGGATATGTCACATCCCAGGCAACATATCTGGATTGAACTAACTTTGTAGTGTAGACCTGACCTAAATAAACTGCTGATCCGATTCAGTAGAGTAATTCCTATGCTTCAGCAATAGCTAAAATGAAATGGGGATGGGGAGGGGGGTGACTCCTCCACAGAACTGACATGATGTTGGACAGAGATATTCCTTTTCATCCTGAAAGCTTTGTATTAGGGCACTTAAATAACCTAACCAATATTAATAAAGTGCAAGAAAAAATTCTGTTGAGAGTTAATCTAATAACTGATAAGATTAATGCTTTAAAATGGAAGGCATCTAAGGACTTAATTATTATAAATTGACACAGGTGCCTGAGTGAATCAGCAAATTAGTGAGTCTCATTCTGTCTGATGGAACGGCAGGACAAATTTAAAGAAATAGGGTCAATTTCTTCGAAGACCTACAATAATTACCTTTTCGGTGTTGTAATCTTTTAATAACTTCTTTCATATGATATGTCATCTTTGGCTTGTATTGTTCATTCAGTATGGAACTGATCCATGTCAATAAGAGTTCAGCCATTGACTAGAATAGACTTTGAATCAGGCCCTAAATGATTTGTAATACATTAATTTTATCTTTTAACTATTAATATTTTAAAGTGCATTTACACAGAGACACACGCGATATGTTCTAACTAGATCCACTGGGTGAGATATACATACATACTTTGGTTTCCACAGGAGAATTTTATTAAATATTCTAAATGATACAGGTTTTCTTTTGATGCTGCATTGTATTGTATAGTTAAGTACATTGGTGACCAGTGCAACATGGTTCTTTTTAATAAATAAATAAGCATGTTTTGTATATATGTATGTGGGTGGGTATCCTTTGTAGCACTATCATCTATGCGTCAGAGGCAGATGATGTAGACACTGTCCATGGTACAGTAACTAGGAGTGTGGTTAGTTGGTGAAGGCTAGACATTTTATACAGGTGGCAGTATATGAATAGTAGTTTGACATTCTGCTCAGGTGCAATTTAATGTTTAAGCTCTGGGTTGTTGCTATCTTCCCTTGTTTCTTATATGCTGTACATAAAGAATTGGCTTGTACTCAGTGATCCTCAAACAGCTCTTGGGACAGTTTCCGATTAAGGTAATCCAAGGTCCTAGGTACACTATGACACAGTGCCCCTCAAGACTCTGCTCCACAGTCCTACTGCTGTTCTGTGGCCTCATTCTCACTTGGAGTGGTGGTGGCAGGGAGTCACCCTCCCCTTCTAGAGAGGAAGGGGTGCATCATTGGTTCATCTTGTCCCCTCTGTAGTAGAAGCAGGGCCTCCCCACCTCTGGAAAGGCATTGGTGGTCAGATCTCCCAACAGTAAACAGAGCAGCCAAGCAGGGCCGGCTCCAGGCACCAGCGGAGGAATCATGTGGCCTGGGGCGGCACATGCTAAGGGGCGGCATTCCGTCCATTCTTGGGGCGGCACAGTCCGAGCGGCTTTTTGTTGTTTTTTTTGCTTGGGGCGGCAAAAATGGTAGAGCCGGCCCAAGGTAGCTCTCCCTCTGCACTTGCTATACTTTTTTCCTCCTGCTACCCATACAGTCCTGTAGCAGGGGCTCCCTGGGCCCTACCTAGTGTTAGTTATGACAGTGGGATGTAAACATTGTTTCAGGCTGTTTGCAGTCTCAGAGAGACATCATTGTAGTGGTTAAACTCGGATCATATTTTCAAACTTTTCTTCACAATCATGAGAACTAGAGACTTCTATTTTTAAACGAAAGCTGAGATTCTGTTGTAATCACATGATTCCAGGAAGTGGGACTGTGGACATGAACCTATAGTGCTGTGATTTGTGTTTGCGCTGTGATTAATTTTTTTTTTGTATTTTCTTTAGCCACATTTCAAATGAAAGATTTTCTTTCATGTCCTGTAATAAAAACAGCTCAGCTGTAGTTAATATTTTGAAAAATTATTTCCCTTTCTTTTTATGGATGTTTGGGGGAATGGATTTAGAATATGGTTATCAAGCAGCCATTTCCACACCTGATTTCTTCCTGCCTCTCCCCACCTCCAAACACTTGTAATAACTCTAACTATAACAACAGTTGCTAAGGCTATCCAGATACTATTAAATGCAAAAAAATGTAGGTATTTTAAAATAGACTCAAATCATACTGAAAAGTATTTAGTGGTTGCTACTGTAAGAAACTTATACTTAGAGTATAAAACAAACCACAGATAAACAAGTGCTTAACTAATTACCTTTACCACCTTTTTTAGGGTTCTTTTAATTTTGATTGCTTAACTAAAGAAAAGGAATTGAGATTTGAATTTAGTTTTATAGATTTGTATTAAATATCCTTAACAATAGCAACTAACAGTATAGGCTATAAGAAGCCAAATATAATATTGGACTATGATTTAAATAAATTATAAAATTGGTCCATATAACCATTTAGGTTTTCTGAATCAAATCACACAACCACAATAGAAAATAACACTTACGCTCAGTCACTATGTTGGGAAGGTGACTTTGCCTAGATTTTTTACTAAGATTTTTGACTAGATTTTTGACTGAATCCTTCAGAATAGGGCCTTACTTGGGCAACTCCAGTGTTTCTAACACAACAGAGGGAAAATAATCTAAAGCTAGATCACAAAACAATTTGGTCAATTATTTACATGCCAATTCACCAAGATTCTTCCCATTGGATCTATAATAATCAACCCTTTTAACCTATTTCCCAACTGATTATATTAGCCCCAGGATCTGATTAACACTCCAAAGTAAAATAAACTCCTAGATTGATGACAGACTATATAGACAGAATGCTGTTCAAGAAGCTTGATCTCATTTTATGTCTATATGCACCTAGAACTTGAAAGGCAGGATGAAACCATTAACTATGGTAGACAAATATAAAGTGTTCTACTATCATAGTCAACAACAGTAACTTGTTCAGTTTTAAAATTACAGGTCTGTCGCATCTTACGCTGGGGTTATGTTCCGCAGTCAGCGCGTAAAGTGAAAATCACGTATCGTCAAAATTACATTGAGTGTAATGGCGGGCGGAATCGCCCACACTACAGGTACAGTATTAAAATTGTTATTTTTCTCTTTTTTTTTTGTTTTTGCCGACCGCGTAAAACTGAAATCGCGCATGTTAAATGCGCATAAGATACGACAGACCTGTACTTTCCTGCTTACTTGATTGGCACTGTTACAAAACATGGATATACATTCCTTACTAATTACCCAGTTTCAGGAAGTGGTCAATTCACTGATTTGGATCATCACCCAAGAAAAAGTCTGTGTGTTACTTATCACCAGATCTTTGAGCAGGGGATTGGACTAGATGACCTCCTGAGGTCTCTTCCAACCCTAATAGTCTATGATTCTATTATTCTATGCTCAGCCATCAGCTTTCATCTCAGTTATTGTTCACAGCAGGAGTTGACATTGTAAACACAGGTGGAACAAATGATGTACACAAATACAGTTTACACTAGCAGTCAACCCAAATTTCTAGAAAATAGAGACAGTTAAGGGTGCCTATCCAAGGTACTTGATATCACCAGGAAGACTACCCGGAGACTGGCCAAGGACATGAGTCTTCTCCCTTTCAGATGTCTTCAGCCTTCAGGAAATAATTTGCTGAAGGAGACCCATTTCTTCTGGCTGGTCCAAACTGGTTCCTCTTCTTGCAGGTAGGGGTGCGGGCCTATCAGATGTTGACCTATATTTCTTCAGAAAATGTGAAATGTCCAACCAAAATGAGAATTGACCTCCCTCACCATCCAATCAGGGAACAACACATAAGCTTTTGAGTATTTACAACTAGGACTGGAATTTTCCAGTCTCTGTGTGCAACATATCTTGTCACACCAGTTTCTGTAAGACAAGTTAGGCCATAGCTTTTGGTACAAGCATCTTGGGACAAACCTTCAACATCCAGTGGTTTGCTCTGGTCAGCAACTAACCTCTGCAAGTCACTTTCTGTGAGCCTTTTTGTAGTGCATCTTTTAACCAACATTGTGGTTATGATTGCTCAAGTTTCAGTTTCTCCATCAACACTGCTAGCTATTAAAATGTTCAATTTAAAGTTTATATAATTTAGACAAAGTCTTTTCATATTTGATGCTCTCTAAACTTGTTTTAACAGTCCATTATACAATGCAAATTCACTTCAAGAACTGTTGTTCTCCACAAGACTTGAACAGCTGTACACATCTTCCATTTCTGTTCTCATTCTTTTAACAAGAGTGGTGGGAGCTTGGTATGTATGGCTGAGCTGAGTCTGTGCATTATTGATCAGATAGTTACTTATCGGATTATTCCACTTTGTGGTCAAGTGTCCTTAAACACACTATTTGGTTTTAATTCCTTTTATTTACTGCCACTTTCAGCAGAGATGTATTTCACTTACTCAATAACATAAGCACGCTTGATGGCAAATATTAGAACTTAAAAAAATCAAATATGAACACAATCCTTTTATTTCCTAACAAGATTGCCCATGTCACTAACATTTACAATATTTTGCCCAAACCTGTGTCACTTATAGTTGACTTTCCTTTTATACACATTTTAACCATAATATTGGATTCCATAAAGTTCCATTTTTACAGCTGAAAATGGCACAACACATAATATCAATGTTTGGTATTAATTTAAATTTTAATTCATTCACAGGCAGGGAAAAAGGGAAGTCTATTTAGCTGCACCAATGGTACACTCTTAGGAAAGGCTGCAGCAACTCAGCTTATGGAGAAATCTGTCTGTTAGACCTTGGATTTTTATTCTCCTAGCCCTGTGTTTTATCTTTTCTAAAGGGTCTTGATGCCTGGGCAACTCTGAGATAGTAATGACTCACAACTTTAGGGTCCTCGTTACTGAATTATGGAGAAGCGATAATTTGCATATCCTCTTTAAAAATATTTTAATGACCACACATAGTATTCATGCTTTATATTTTTTCCAATTTATTTCTCTTTTTCTGATCTAGTGATTTTCCTTCTTCTTCTTCTTCTTTTTGAACCCTGTCTGTTACATATGCTGTAAGAGTAGTCACTTCAGCATGGAGAAAAGCAGGGAGGGTATTGTATAAGAAGTGTAGTAAATTGCCTGGAAATACCGTGCGATGTGAAAATGAAATGCCAAGAAAAAAACTAGACTTTATACATATGAATAATGTATTCTTGCCTCAGAATCAGGGCAGGTTTATTTTCCCCCAGGGATCACTCATCTTGTCCTTCTCAAGTGAAACACACACGAGTGACACTCAGCAATTTCACAGTTACATTGTGAAATCCAGAGGTCTTTAAAGTATTTGCAACAAAAGGGGAAATCCTCAAATTTTAGATTTTTCCAGTGTTGCTACCAATACAAAAAATGTTCAGTGTTCATGGACATCTTCCAAAATGTTGTATTTTTTTCTTAAAATAAAACCTGGAACTATTTTGACTGCAAGTGTTCTCATTTTCCATCTGGAAAGGACATATTTTCAAGTGGAAATATTTAGTTTTGTAAGTGAGACTAAACCATTTTAAAGCAAAAAAATAAGCTTGTTCACATCTGAAAAGAGCCAGTGCCCAGGAACAGATTCCAGTACAAAAGCCTGATCCATCCCCAGTGCAGTCAATGAAAAGATTTTGGTTGACCTCAATGGAGCTGAATTGCACACAAAGGTCCTGATCCTGCAAACACTTATGCACATGCTTAACTTCATTACTGTGTGTAATCCCACTGATTTCATGGTACTCAATTTTCCTGCATAAGAAATCCAAGAGGCTCAGATAAACCTGCCTGCATTTGAACCTGTGCCACTTCAAACCTGATATTTGGTCGATTAAGGGCCAAATTTTCAAAAGAGCTCAGCTCCCATTTTGGCATATAAAAAAGTGGGTAGATTTTCAGAAGTGCTCAGCACCCAGCAGCTCTCATTCTGGTCACTTCATTTATGGAATTGGAGCTCATTTGAAAATATGGCCAGAAATCATTCTCCTTTTTTAAACTGTTGAAATTGGTAGAGTCCCTAGTCATTATAGCATAGTCTCAGCCTTGCCCTTGTTTCCTACATTTTAACTATACTCTGACGGTGGAGATATTTTCAGCCAATTAGTATGAAGAATTTTTAACTATCACACCCAGTGAAAAGCAACAGAGGGTCCTGTGGCACCTTTAAGACTAACAGATGTATTGGAGCATAAGCTTTCGTGGGTGAATGCCCACTTCATCAGATGTGAAAGCTTATGCTCCAATACATCTGTTAGTCTTAAAGGTGCCACAGGACCCTCTGTTGCTTTTTACAGATCCAGACTAACACGGCTACCCCTCTGATACTTGCCACCCAGTGAATACTCAGAACTTCAGCCACCATCACTTCCTCTGACATTAGTCCCAAGATTACTGCCCTTGAAAGCAATCGTTTGTGGGAACAGAGATTTCAGTTGTCATATGATGAGATCATTCATGGAAGTACTATTATTGGGTCAAAATATTAGGTTCTTTCTCCATTATTAGATATCCTTACTCAAGCAAACTCCCACATTTAGTCCATCTATATGTACAAATGTGATATCCATTCCCAAAGAAGACGTAACAAACGTATCTGTCTCTCTGTATGTCCATTTATCATTAGTTTGTGTATTGCCTCCTTGTAGATGCTTTTCTTGAAGATTTAGGGAAATACTGTAGTAAGTTGGACTTACTTTTCTGTCTGTAAAGACACTGATCTGGAAAACTTCTTGTATAGTTATGGAATCATAAATATTTATGTTGTCAAAGAAAGTTGATATGGCAAAATGATTCGTACATTAGGATGCTAAACCATTTCTTCTATGTAATGGAAATTTTTGCCCATTTGCTTGATAATTATATATGAAGGTTGATGCTTTTTAATTTCTTTGTTGGCACAAAACACCTCTTTAATTAGTATTTTAAGATTTGATGTTACAGATTTGCAGTTATTAAAAAAAATTCTGGAACATATTGATGAACTAGAAAATGGAGATAAATGAAGTCACCTTTAACAAATGCATTCCAACATGTAAAGGAATAGCAACATGATTGATGCAATCAAGCTTTTCCAAAATAATAGTGTTTTTAACAAGATTTGAGGCTCTAAAAATGACAGAGCTGTAATTAAAATTCTGCAGACTGAACTGCCGTGACATGCACTCATCTTTGTTATTAAGTTTGTTCTACAAAATCTAAAGAAATGCACTGTGAATTTAATTATTTTTAAACTAAAATATGATTTTATTCTGAGCAAGGCTATCGACATTCAGGCAGCTCCTGCACTGATTGTAAAATGTGTGACTGTAAAATGAAGAGTCACAAAAAAGTATAACAACAATGTTGTTGTTGCTGCTTTAACAAATCCGTAGATATGGTTGTCTGTCTGTCTGCCTGTTTGTCATGCTTATTAAGCTCCATCACTATAGCATCTAGGCACTATGTATACAGTATTTCAATAGTTGTTCAAGGTTTCAGTTAATATGGAGCCACACTGTGACTCCATAGTTAAGACTACAACTAGATTTCCATTATATTAAACAGTTCCTACATGTTTGAATGTTTCAATATTGTGTCTCCAAGCAGAGGAGAATTTGTTTCGAGAGTCTGAGATTATTTTGTTTATGTGTGGAAAAAATAGGAGAGTTTTTCTAATGTATTTGGAATATTAAGAAATTCCAAAAGTATTTTAGTAACTTATAGTCAATGGAAATTTTAAAGAAGTATTCTTAATGATTGTGTGATTATTTCTGTTGGTGCTTATGATGAATATGTCAAACAGGTCTTATCTGAAAAAGCAATTGGTGTGGGGAAGCCTATGCTGCTTATACAATCTACAGCATGAGAGAGTCATCAGGGTTTGTGAATCTGTTGTATTTCAAAGGCTTTATCTACATAGTGCAGTAATGCACACAAGTTGGGTGTAACTTATAATGGGTACCAATGTGTTGCACACTAACTGGCCCCTGTAGACCCTTCTAACAGGCACTAAACGTTCCCTAATACATGTTAATGATAAGACTATGAACTCCACTGGTTCAAAAGAAAGACAAGAGGCTGATATTTTGTGCCAGATCAAGTTCATGAACTATGCAACAGCAAAGATGCATTTGGAGCTCCTGCCTAATCAGGTTACTAAGCATTGCATGAGTGGATCTTCTGTCCTAGCTAATTTTTACTTCTTGGGCTGCTTGCTGCTTTCTGGTACATCAGATTAGGCTCCCTAGGAAGAACTTTTCTTTATTAAATAAAAAAGGAAGGAAATTCCCAGACAAATGTTTTTAAAGCCACAGCTTTTGTTACTTTAATTGTAAAGAAATGTATTTTTCTTATTTGAATACTTTATTTAGAGAATGAGTCCACACATCTGAAAGTCAGTGCAATAGATCAATATTTCTTAGTTTCCATGTTTAATGTATTATCACTATAGTATCTGAATTCCATTACTTCTTGTGAGACTGGAAACTTTAATCTGGGAAAAAGGAACAAAAAGAGGTAAGCATGATTTGGTAGTGTTAATGATATAGTGAAGGTATAATGGCTCAACATATTGCATCTCATCAGAATTACTTTAATTCAAATGATGTGAACAAGGGAACTATTAATTATCCCAGAGCCAATTTTGCAGTTCTCAAACAAAACTCCCTGCAGGGAAGAATTCCAAGCAGGCCTGGAGAAACTTCCTTGGAATATAATGCACACTACATTCAGGAAGAGGAACCTGTTAAGTTAAAGTGAAGAGGTCATTTTAAAACCCACTTGTAAGACAGCTATAGGGAGGGTCAACTAACCCTTAAGTCAGGAGGGTTTAAATAGAAAATCTATTTGTGTGTTTCCTCTGCCTAGTTTCCAGATGTCTCACTTTCTGGAAAAATAGAAGTCTACATGGGATTTCAGAGAAAATGGGACTTGTGGGTTTGAATAAGTGTCTTTACTTCATGCTTTTGCAACTAAGTTTTCTGCCCTATCATAATATGCCTCATTAGGTAGGTTGCAGTAATGTGTCTCCTGTATAATTCACTTCCATTTTACTTTTTTTTCTAACCTGTCTGACTTCTTGCACAATATAAGTTCTGAACCTAGAATCCTTTAACCACATGCTTATAAGGTTAATACAGTGTACCTCTTAAAGATATTCTATTCAACTGCTGAAGACTGTGTGCACCTCTCACTAGCCAGGATAAAAAAGAGATTGTTTGTTTGTTTGAATATTAGCCTCACTTCCTGATGGGTCATCTCCTTAAGTGTATAGTAAGGACAGGAGCTGGCATCAGTGGACCCTCATTAAATCCTTGGACATCCATTAAAGGTCTATAGATGTATCATAAGGGCAAGGGTGGAACAGCAGTGGGATTGGGGCTTCTGAGAAAGAAGCCTCCAACAATCATCCAACCATATTTCAGAAATGTCAGTTATGTCTAGTTCTCCTTTCGTTGCCAGGCATCACATCTCAGCTGTTTTGCTGTTAAGCTTCCTGTACTGGTATATAGCCATTTATAGTTTTGGGTTCGTACAATAGATGTAATATCTTTTGGGGCCATACTGTATAATGTTTATTTATCACTGGGATTCTAGACAATTCCAGGAGGTCAGGGGCAGCGAGGGTTATCACTGGTCCTCCAGGAATCAAAACCGGGGGGAATGATTAAGGTGTCACATTCTGAGGTGCAATTCAGACCAGTGAGTTGTGTCACCACTTGTATCATAACCCGGAGTGCCCCAAAATGCTTCTGCTACTTGCGGCTCCCTACTTGGGACATAGACACAGCAAGTATGCACTTCCTGTTCTGTATATTGTACAGCTCTGATTCAACCACTTTCAATCCAACAGCTTGCCATCCATTATCTCAGACACAGTTATGTCTTTGCTAGACTTGGTTAAAGTTAGCACTTGACACCAACACACTACCAGTACCAAACTTCCCTAGACCCATGTTCTCCGATATGTCCAACTCTCTCCTGCAACATTCAGATGAATAATAAGATCTGTTTGCTCCTTTAAGGAGACAAAACCCACCAGCCTGCCACATTAACTGGAGCTGACATTCACTTTAGTACAAACACAGCACTTTTGGTTTAGATCAATAGTAAAACAAGTCTATTATCAAAGAAAATAGGATTTTCAGTGAGTTCAAGCGTAAGCATTAAAATTTAGAAATGGTTACAAGGAAATCAAACACACATCTGAAAGTCTTAATCTAGCAAGGTTTGGTTCAGGTCTTTGTTCAAGATAGTTTTTATCACCCACAGTCTTCCAGCAAGATGGTGGCTAAACCCTTCTTGATTAGGATCTCTCCCAGAGTTCCAAAGGTGCTGGTTCCATCGTCTTCTGAGGTGAAAGAGTTAAGTTGAGGTTTTCTGCCTTTTTCTTTTACAGTCCAGTGAACTTTTGAAATGGATTCTTCTGAAGGTTACCCCTCAAAGTAAAGGTTATTCAAGCAGTGAGGAAGGAGACATGGAGTCTGGTGGTGAAGTAGACTCCATGCTCCCCCTCCACTTGTGTTTGCTAAAATACAAATTGTTCAATCTCTCCCTGCCCCATTGTCATTATAGTTGTGTTTATGACTTAGATGTAAATTGAGGTAAACACACATTCTTTTGTTTAGGATAGGCCTGTTTAACAACTTTTGCCTAGGCAAGGGCTGTCTGGATTAGAACAAGTAACATCACACTGGGGGAATTCAGAACTTTACATATAATGTTGCTACATACAGTTGACCATGATATGATTGAGTTAATAGTTTTCAAATGATACCTCACAAGGTCTATTTTGTACAAAGATTATCACTGTGTAACATGACTGAGAATATGGAATAATTAATACTTTTATAATCTTCTTTGAGTCTCTGTTTAAGACATGATTATTATTGGCTGAAATTAAATGAATTGTAAAGAATTACTAAAAATTACAGAAAATAAACTTAGATTGTTATATGATAGTAAGAACAAAATCAAACACAATAAGATGGCATAGTCAAAGTTTTATCAAGAATTGATAATCAAACCTAATTATTTCAATTCACAATGGCAAACAAATTTTTGAAACAAAGTGACAATCTTATCTTACTCCTTGTTCTGGGAAGATGATTTTGTTGTTATTATTATTATTATTTTTATGAATAATGGCTCATTTTAAATACGACCTCGTTACATGCCAATCAAGTTTAAGATGGCTTCTATGTGATAGTTTAATCAAACACTTTAAAGTTAGAAAATAAAATATTTTGAATAATGAATGTTAATTACTTAAGTATCATTTAATCAAAATTCACTTCCATGGTAATAATTATCATTGTTGTCCTTTCTCACACATACTTAAATATATCATACGTTAATAATAACCGCAAGGACTTAGACTTCCTGGTTTACAGCTACTTTCTAATTTTCTATTTTAAATCATCAGCAAAGTATAACTACAAATATTTTAAAGCAAATTTAATCTTTTTAGGTGACTATACTTTTATTTCCACTAAGTATTACAAACAGCCATAAACTGTTTAATACTAGACATCAATTCAGTTATGCAAGCTATTTGCTCCGTAGCTGAGATGCTGATAATTTAATGTGATATCACAAGCCTTTTTTCATTTAAACCATGTCTGTGTTTTCAGTTGCCTTACAATGTTCACACTAACTTTTCAGGTAAAGGTCATTTTTTTTTCAAAAAAGTAGCTAAGTGACAAGTCTAAGTCCCCTTTCAAAAAGATTTAGGTCTAGATCCACAAAGGAATTTAGGCAACTGCCATTTTAGATGTCTAAGTCTAAACTTTACATCCTGATCCCCATTCAGCTGCTGCCTAGCCCTGTAGGTGCCTAAATTCCCTAGGCATCTAAGTTTCCACAGATAAGGTCCACATGGTGCCTACATTTCTGCTGGTGGATATGCGCAAAGCTGCCTAAGTCATGTCACTGCCAAGCTGCTTGGCTGCTTAATCACCAGCGGGATACTTAAATTTCCTTTCCTGTCTAACCTGAGGTCTTTGAGAATGCCTCTTGTCTCTGGTGTTGACTTTCACTTGCAACCTCACTGTTGGGAAAAAAACAACTCTCACACCCCAGGTGTGTTCAGGATTTAGCCAAACCAGTGGAGCTAGTGATATCATCGGGGTTCCTCTCTCTGGCTCAGTCTGGTCAGGACATCATTCAGGATCTGGGTGACAAAAGCCCAACTTTGTATTCTTGGATTATGGGATCTCAGCAGATAGTGGCAGCCATGATGTTAAAGATTGCTCCTTCTGGTCCACCTGCCTCTCAGCCAGCAATTGTTATATTTGCACCTATCAGGCTGTCTTCCCCCTTCCACTCCCCCTCCCAAAGTCTTTTCTTTCAAGGATCCCAAAAGGGGAATGATGGGTAGAATAGTCCACCCTCTCATTATTTTATCCACAATTAGGCTTAGTTTCTGACATACAAGTTTTACTCCATTGATTTCTGGTCCCTCACTTCTCTTGTTACCAGGCATAATCTTTATACTGTCCATGATTTTTTTGTTTGGACTAATTCAGTCATTTTGTCTCCCTTTGGTATTTTTCTCCATCAACATACAGGTTACTGTGACAAATTTATGAAATGTCACTTACTTCTAATAGATGAGCTCACAGTTGGAGTAAATTTGTAGGACTAGTTATCCTAAAGAACAGTGTCTAATTCCCACTAAAATCAGTAGGAGCTAGATACCTAAATACTTTTGAGCACCTCACAGGCTACTCAAGTCAAGTGGCCACCTCACACAAAAAACAACTACAAAGAACTTGAATCCTAATTATCAAACAATTCCGAGCATATCTGATATGTCATTCTCTGTCCTAAAAGTTTCCATATTTCCAAAGCCAAGCGACTTCATAGTACTGACTGCATCTCACTTTCATGTATTATATATCCAATTCACATATGAAACTCTTCCCCAATCAATAATGAGCACAACATTTTGATGACACTGCACTATTCACTCACACTCACTGCAATGTGAATCTGATTTGCATCCAACCACACAGTGCTTCAGTGAGTTACAGTTCTCATTTCTGATAATTTCCCACTAACTGTGTCACAACATATAACTGGCCTGATGTTCCATTTAAGTATAATATATTAATACAGAGTTCTTAACACTTTGTCTTTTGTTCTCATTCCAGAAAGCTCTTTCAGTGCTTCCCACTGTTTGAGTCACGTTTAAAACTCATTTCTTTTCTTTAAAATAATTAATTGTGCATTGGGATAAATGGAACTATATGACCCCCCCACAATTACTAATAGGTTTAATAGATATTCATGACATATTCTGGAAGATTCTCTCCAGGAGCCTTATCATTTTACAGTCTTATTTGAGAATAAAAAAATAATAGCTATGTGAATAATTCACACTCAATACTTTATTCAATTATTATTTTTGCAAAAAGATTGCAAAAATTCTTGAATTTATTATTTGAAATAGTTTTAAATTTCTGCTTGATGTATAAATCATTCGTGAACAGTCTATTGTGAGAAATTTTGACAAAATGTTCATCAAAGTATCATCCTGTTTTTTGACCAGCTCCAGTTGTGAATATTTTCAATTCACGTGGCAGTGTTTGGTTACATGAGCCTTCTGGTATTCTATGGAATACAAGAGAATTTAGGATCTAGATCTACTAGCTCCAACACAGACACCTGCAACACCATTTTCTCTGACCTTGGGGCACATTTCAGATGACACTGGGATTGGTGAACAACATGCTTTGGTGCTGGATGTGGCTATACCCCTTTGGCAACTGAGGTTTCTCCTGAGTGTTTTCCTTCGCTATTGTCCCCATGCTCAGTGCAAACACTGTAAAAAAAAGACAGAGTTGGTGGATTGTCTATTTGTAAGCCTTTCCCTGGCAATTTCATATGCTTCTGCCAAATCAGCTTTTGTGCTAAGGAAGCTCCACCACAGATTTACCCTTCTCTTGTGACCAGAGTGACTTCTATTTAATATCCCTTGTGTATATTTACATTCTCCTTGGTGTTCCCTTTCCTACCTTTGGTGTTATGGCTAATATTGTCTCACAATAATACGCAAGACAGTTATTGGTACCAGTGGTACCCCACCCAATAAAGATACTGTATTGATTAATTAATTTGCATAGTCAAAACCTTTTATTGAAAATAATATGAATATTGTAATTTTATAATTTTTTTTGGAGATATCCTATCTCCTAGAACTGGAAGGGACCTTGAAAGGTCATTGAGTCCAGCCCCCTGCCTTCATTAGCAGGACCAAGAACTGATTTTGCCCCAGATGGCCCCCTCAAGGATTGAACTCACAACCCTGGGTTTAGCAGGCCAATGCTCAAACCACTGAGCTATCCCTCCCCCCCTCTTGTGTAGTGAGGATAAATGGACACAAGTCGGATATCAGGAATGGCAATATACAAAAACCTGTAGGAGAACACTTCAACCTCCCTGGCCACACAATAGCAGATGTAAAGGTAGCCATCTTACAGCAAAAAAACTTCAGGACCAGACTCCAAAGAGAAACTGCTGAGCTCCAGTTCATTTGCAAATTTGACACCATCAGATCAGGATTAAACAAAGACTGTGAATGGCTATCCAACTACAGAAGCAGTTTCTCCTCCCTTGGTGTTCACACCTCAACTGCTAGCAGAGTACCTCACCCTCCCTGATTGAACTAACCTCGTTATATCCATACTGATTTATACCTGCCTCTGGAAATTTCCATTACTTGCATCTGAAGAAGTGAGGTTCTTACCCATGAAAGCTTATGCTCCCAATACTTCTGTTAGTCTTAAAGGTGCCACAGGTCCCTCTGTAGCTTTTTACAGATTCAGACTAACACAGCTACCCCTCTGACATATAAATATACATTTTTATAATGTTCAGTACTTTGTTTAACTGTCCCACCAAGTTACCTGGAAAAAAAGTTATGAGCTAATGAGAATAATCAGCTTTGATAGTGTTTTTATAGAAATAGTTTCATAGTCATGTAAATAATAAAATACCCCCTCTCATCCAATTATATTTTAATTTTATGTTAGCTTTAGCTGAGGAAAGGGACTAAACCAACACAGTATTTCTTGACTAGATTGCCATATAAATAACAAGTTTCTATATTGTGACCTTCCTGATTTATTAGAATAGAAAATGATAGTACAAGCTTGTATGAAACTATATGATAGTTCCAGGAAAGAAGAAACTTCGTTAATCAGGAATTAAAGCTGAGACGATATAATGGTAACCTTTTTGGAAAACATTTTAAATGAACATTGCAGTAAAGCATAGAAATACAATGTTAAGATTCCACTTAAAAGAAAAGGTAGACACTTGAAAGCCTGCAAGTCTACAATCTGTAAGCTTTTTAGGTCAGATAGTGTGATTGTATAGCACATAAAGATATATGATACTATATAAATTAGATTTTAAATAATATGTTAGCATTATAATTACTGTCCATTACTGAATATAATGGTCAGACAAGCAAACATCATCTAGGCCATGTGGGATATTTTAAAATTACATGTGAGTGAAGAATATTTAAAACACGTTCCAAAATTCTTGTCCATAGAGAACTGACTAGTCACATTGTGCTGATTCTTCCTCCTTGTTTCCAGTTTCCTTTACTGGAGGTCTGTGGAAGCATCTGGAAACAAGGAGGAGTGGTCACCCTTAGTGTCTCTACTCAGGGTTACAGAGGAGCAGTGGAAACAGAGGCTGACCTCAGATATGTAAGTGACCAGTGAGACTGGCTCTGCCAGTCACAAATGACATAGGAATGTGTGTGGGGGGGGGGGGAGGGGGAGGAGGGGCAATCAATGATTCTGTTGGAATGATAAGCTATCACTTTAAGAGACAGGGGGGTTCCTCAGGTTGTCTCCAGACTAGGGGCCTCTGTGACAAAGATGAGAGCAGAGCCATTCTGGAAAAGGCCAGCTGTTGACTGTTAGGCCCTAAGGGCCTATTGCTAAGTAAAACCCTATTGTCCAGTGAACCAAACCCCTAGCAAGCTTAAAGAATATTTTGTAATAATAATGTTAAATTGTGTAAGAGTGGAAATTTTACTTTAGTGAGAGTGGAGAGTTTAGTTCCTTAATAGCATAATACTCTGGTTATCAGAACAAGTGTTCTAACTGCAAGATGTACTGACTGCATTATTAGGGAAAGTTTGGATATTGCAACATGTGCTTGGAAATTTGCAACATGCATCAAACAAAGGAGACATGAGTAATTGTCATGTAAAAGGGAGAAGTCATAATAGATAAACAGCTAATCTATAAGTAGTCTGGTTTGATGAATTGATCTTGAAACCGCTCGTATCATTAGCAAGAAGCTTCGGTTTCCGTAAAGACTAGGTATGGTATGCAAATATTGTCATTTATCTTTATGTATTCTTTCAGTAAAGATAAACATGCTTGAAGGTGCCATCATCTGCTTTATCAATTAAATGCTTATACATTGCTGCTTAAGGCAGAACCTATATCTGTGAAAAGTGTAGAAGTAACACAGTGTAAAGCAAGGGATGGGTGAGTTGTGCCTCATTGCCTTAGGGAGAAAACTGTTTTCGCTCTGTTTTGGGGGGGTTGTGTGTTGAATTCTACAAAATCAAGTAGTACTAAATTGCAACTTCCTAGCAAGGGTATTTATCTTGTACCTATTTTTTCCATATATGTGCTGTGAACATAACAGAACATCCAGGGGAAAAGAAAACAAGTGAATAGGAAGCATACAAAGGAGATAAGAGGTTCAAGCAATGGGAAAATGTGAAGGGAAGAAGAAAAGAAGGGAACAAACAACAGAAAAGTACTTGCAGCACAGCAGGGAGACAGAGAGAGGGATAGATGGAGGAAAGAAGATTAAATGATTTAGAAGATGTGATTAACTTTCTGAAGATATACACAAAGCATCACAGTTGCAAATTAAAAATGCTTACTTTCCTAATATTAGTCTTTCATGTAAAGATCTGATGAAGCTATCTCAGGCATTTTACACAATTGCAAATAGGTGGGGAAGCAGTTGGTGTGGAGAAAATCAGAAGGCAAGGCATTAAGGAGGAAATTTAACTGAATTGGATGCTCTAAAAGTTACTATCCAATATTTTGTTGTGTGAATTTGGTGCTCATTGAAAGAAGAGACTAAAGCAAACAGTAACTGAGCTAACTTCCTTTCACAGCTCACTCGTACCTCTCTGCTATCCCCATCCTGGGCCTCTCAAATTTAGACTATTAATCTGCCAAAATCCTTAGTCATTTCATATGTGGGCAAATGTCACAAATGTATTTTTAGACCTAGAATGCAAAGATCAAATCAATTTTGCTTGTGACTAATCAAGAATCAAATCTGCAATAGGTCATCAGGAGTGAAGGTTAAGACTTTATTCTATTGCCACTTATCCCTGTTACCAGATTAGTACTAGATTTCAAAGAGTTCTCATAAAATATATCAAAATAAAATCATGCACTCTTTCAATAGAGGAGCAAAGAAATGTGCAGTAATTTCCTTGGAGAAGCTTCTTATATTAGAGCTGTCAAGATTCATTGGTACAAACAGAATGATGGTGGTTCAGTATTTCACTAGATGTGAATAGCAATAGCAACAGCAGAGAAATACAAGTTCCCACATATGGCCATGGCAAACCTTAGTGTTGCTGTAAGCATACCAAATAGGTCTGTGTGTCTACGTGTGTGCGTGTGTGTGTGTGTGTATGAGAGAGAAGGAAGAATGGGAAAAAATGAGATAACACCCCCACCTTAGATAAACAGGCCATGGGATCCTAACAATGAAAGAATTGTTCTCCTATGAATGGCAGAGTGTAAGAAACAATAACTGCAGCTCCTCCAGGGCCAAGATCTAATATGATCTGCAAACATCCAACAATTATATTAGCTCAGAGGGAATGCACATATAAGTTAGTCTCTTTGATGTCTAGGCTTTATATTTTCTTTTCAATTTAACTTCGTTTTAATTGGTTATTTCTAGTTCACTCCCAGTCTCAAGAAAGACACATATCTCTAACATTAAGCATCAGGAAACAGCAAAAATGAAGAAAAAATACATAGGAGTGATTCTCTCCTGCATCAACACTGCTTCTTATAGATTCTAAGCACATCATGCTCCTTTTAAAGTTCCATGCATTATCATTCACTCAATGCCTTATCCTGGCATTTGAAAGCTTCTAGCTTGACTCTTGACATCTCTCACTCTGTTTGACTCATTCAACTTTATTTCCTTCACAATACAACAACATACAGCCATGAGGAATTCATTCTTTTCTTGCCTACATTCAAGTTAAGCATTTTTAAGCCCTGATTTTTCTACTCAAATTTGCTGAATTATTTATACATATAAAAACATTAGAGTTTTAGTATTCAAACAGCATGAAAAAACCTTGCAATATATTAATAAAATCCAATAGGATTATTTCCTGCCTCCCTCCTCCCCCCCCACACAAAGGAGAGATCAACGTTATATTGTATGGGCAGCTTTCTGTATACACTAGTATTTGCTAATTAAGATAAGTTCTTCAGTGAAATATGCATCTTTCCATACTGCAAGCATCTCTCAAGTATAAGCTTCCAATATGAAACAGTTTGTTTTCTTTTACATTTTAAATTATGACATAATTAGAGTTTGGGCAAAACTTACTGGAGTTGAAGCCTCTCTGTGCGGAGACAGCTTAATTAAAATCAAAGAACAAATTAAGAGTAGAGGAAAAATAGAGGTGCAATAAATGAAAGGATACTAAGCCCCCAGAAAGTAGAGAAGAGGGGATAGAAGAAGTGCAGTAAGAAGTAGAAAAACAGGTTTCATGCTGTTCGGTGTCCTTCTCTAACATATTCTGTTTTCTGGCACTTGGCAGGGTGGTTGATTACCTTAAGAAGCTGCCTTTTCCTTCAGGGTTTAGCTCACTGATTTGTGTGAGGATAGCTCAAGTCCACACTCGTGGGAACCAGCTGTTGTTATCAAAGGCCACTGGTAACTGCAACAGCTGTGTCAGGCTAGCCCATTAAGGTGACAGGAAATTGTAAAAAAACTGTACAAGTAGCAACAGCAGGGACTCAGGAAGCAGGTAGGGGCTAGCTAATAGAGGCTGTCTTGGACTTAGCTAGTCCAGCTATTGCCAGTCCTGGGGATGTGGGTGGGTTGGTTGCTGTTGTTCTGGCCCTTTTCCCCTACACTGGGGAAAGGCAGAATCAATAAAGGAACTTTTGTCCTTTTAATCTGACTGACCGGAGCACCAGTGTCATGGAGCATGAGGCCAGAAGGGACCGCCAGATCATCTAGTCTGTCCTCCTGCATATCCCAAGCCACCAACACCACCAAGCACCTGTATGCTAAACCCAACAACTGAAATTAGATGAATGTATTACAGCCTACAGGAGACTAGACTAATATCTGCTTCAGGCAGGGAGCAGGAGGGACTGTGGTGCACCAGTGCTCAAGGCCACAGTAATGGCAGGAGTTGACTAACTGAGATATACTCAAGGTTATAAATCAGCCCCAGCTCTTCTAGCCCTTGACACCACCATATTCTTATGTCATACCATATTGCCAGCATGCAGCTTATAGCACGCAAGCAACATGTGGCTCATTGAACTTTATTGTAGCTTACCAGGATTTCAGCTTGCATATGAGATAAACATTAATATCTAGTCATACAGTTATGAAGTAAATCTTCTGCGTACAATGTAACACTGCAGCAATGCTGTAGACTAGCAGCCTAAGACAATGGAACTAAGAGATGTAAACTGTCCCTATTCATTTCCCTGGCTTATTAACGCTGAAGCCAAATAATGATAATTTAAGTGGCTCTTTTGTGAACTATTTGATGCTTCTCACATTAGCAGAAATAGCCAGTTTACGTGTTTTAACAATAATATGGGGTGGGATCTGAGTTACTCATACTCAGGGTTTAGCTGATCGCCATATTTGGGGTCGGGAAGGAATTTTCCTCCAGGGCAGATTGGCAGAGGCCCTGTGGGTTTTTCACCTTCCTCTGCAGCGTGGGGCATGGATCACTTGTTGGGGGATTCTCTGCACCTTGAAGTCTTTAAACCATGATTTGAGGACTTCAGTAGCTCAGACATAGGTTAGGGGTTTATTACAGGAGTGGGTGGGTGAGATTCTGTGGCCTGCGTTGTGCAGGAGGTCAGACTAGACGATCATAATGGTCCCTTCTGACCTTAAAGTCTATGATTCTATGAATATGTAGCTCTCATATAGCATTTTTCATTCACAGCTCTCAAAAGCCTAGACCCACAAAATCACAGGAACAATAGTATGACCCACAAAGCCTGAGTTTGGGTATATGAACTGGGATCAGCTGAGAGTACCCTAACCACTAGGCCATAAATCATTCTAACTCTTTCTCTGGATTAAATATTAAATTAATGTTTAATTTTTCAATTATTTATTTCAAGTGGAACAACTTTAATAAGACAGCTTGAGAGAAACCGAAAGCAGAATATTCCATAGCCTAGTGGTTAGGGCACTTACCTGTGAGCTAGTAGCTCCCTAGTCAAATCCTTTCTCTTTTTCATGCAGAAGGGGGATTTGAATTGGGTGTCTCTCACATCCTGGGTGAGTACTTTACCCACTAGGCTAAAGGTTATAAGGGAGGGCCCTTTCTCCCTACCCTCTATCTCTTTTGTATAGAGTTAGGTGGCTTCTGAGCACGCCTACAGGATTGGGCCCCACACACGACTTAAGTGGTTGAACACCGATTTTTCCCATGGCTCATGAATTGCTCTGGGGCATAGTTGGGAGATAGAGGCTCGGGCACACAGAGGAAGGCAGCAGTGCACATGCTCAGAGGCAGAAACATAGGCACAAGCAAACTGTTACTGCAAAAAACATAGACAACAAGCAACTTGAGATGCTTCAGGGTAAGGAAGCAGCGAGTGGGAGTTTTGTGGATCAAAATGGTGACTAAAAACAGGACTTAGGCCCCTTACTTCCATTGAAATCCATGGGAGTTAGGTGCCTAAATATTTTTGAGGAACCAAGGCTAAGGTGTCTACATAATCTTGTAGATCTCACCACAGTGCTTTACAAAGGAGGAAAATATCTTTATCCCCTTGTTATGAATGGGGAAAGCAAAGCACAGATCCTGTATTTAGGCTCTTAAATGCCACTGAATTCTTGGGCTTGCCCTTGGTCACCCAAAAAGCAAGCCAGGGACAGAATCCATCCCAAATTTCTATTATCTAGCCCCATACTACCTCACTGCTTACCCACTGTAGTTACATATCATGAAAGCTAGAGACTGAAAAGGTTTGTTACATTTTGGAACTTAAATAGATTCATATTCAAACTAAACCTCTCCAGAGCTACAGGTATAATAAACATAGATGTACTCATTATACAACAATACAGGCCTTGCCTCTCCTACCCTACAGCAGATCTCCTCTCCGAATGTTTGAGAAAAAAAATATTGGCTTCACAACATGTTGGAAGATTAACAAATACAAGGAAATTTCACAGATGAGGATCCTTCATGAAAATTCCTCTCCCATAGAAACTGAGGGATTCAATTCATGTTCCTCCTTTGATCACACAGAGAGATGTCCCAAATTATGTTAGTGAGAATAGGATTTTAAAGCAGCCTTTTCCTGTGAAATAATGATTCTAGAATAGGAAAATGTAGAAGGAATATTGAGCCTTATTATTATTATTTTATTATTTTGTTATTTTATTAATAATTTTAGCAACTGGTTTCATTAGACTGAATTTTGTCATCTTTAATAATGTTTTTCTTCAGCAGTCTTTTGCTGAACAATTCTTCAATGACAATAGACATCAGCACCAGAGGAGATTTCAGCAACATTATGCCTTGTTGTTCAAGCTTTGATTGATGTTCCAGGAACCAGAAAGCCTGTGGGGTAGCAATAATAACAGTACACGCTGAATTTATTTATAAAATACCCCATGCACAAATGCCTGTGGGTGCCTAACGCAGTATAATTAGAACCTACACATATAATAAATAAAATGGTAACTAGCACATTAATTACCAGAGTGAATGTAGGAGAAAAATGAAATCATAATATAACCTGTCCTGGTGCCATCCGCCCCCAACATACAATATAAAAAAGCACCTTTCCAACAAATATTAACTAAAGAGAACATGAAAACAGCTCAGCCTCATCTGGAAGGATGCCAGAGATGTACTGATGCTTATTTATTATTTGTATGATACTAGTGCCTAGAAGCCCCACCCAAGACTGGGTCTCCATCATGCCAGACATTGAATAAATAGTGTATAAGAAACAGTCCCTGCCCTGAAGAGTTTACAATAGACAAAGGGTGAGAGAAAGGAAGTATTATCATCTCCCATTTTACATATGGGGAATTGAGGCACAGGGAGGTTACACAGGGAGTCTTCTGGCAGAACTAGGAATTGAACATTGCTCTCCAGAGTCCCATGCCAGTGAATTAACCCCAAAATAAGTTTTCCTCTTATATTCTAAGAGAGAGAGAGAGTCCAGAGAGATAGATGCTTGATGGAGATGCTTCCTGTCTTCTTGAGGTAATATCAAGGGGCAATCAACTTAATTACCACTGATTGTAACTGGCATAAAGTCACTTGGTCTCATATTGCTTAAGGCTAATAACTGATATAGCAAGACCGTAATGTACACTTTTTGGATATCAAGTGCTACAGGTGGCAGAGTATAGACATCACTTGACTCAGGAACCACAGCCCTTGAGAACAGGCTCTAGTTTTCTGCAAGAGGGGTAGGGTACAACTGCTTTTTCAAAGATAGATTCTAGTAATGCACGTTACATTGGTCCATTTTCATAGATTTGTAGATATTAAGTCTAGAAAGAACTATTGGGATCAACTAGTCTGACCTCCTGCATAACACAGACCATAGAATTTCATCCACTAATTCCTGTATCAAGCCCAATAGCTTGTTATTAAACTAGAGCATATGTTTTAGAAACATATTCAGTCTTGATTTAAAGACTTCAAATGATGGAGATTCCATCCAGTTTAGAGATTAAAGGCATGGATCACCTCTGTGAGATCTGGAAGGGATGAATCACTATTGTGAGGTTTGAATCTGGAAGAAAAGGCCATACTATTTGAGTATGGGGAAGAAAAAATAAAATTGATAACATCTTTCAGTTAAACTGTTATTCATATGTTAATGAAAGAGCTAACAATAGAATCAATCTCCTTTTCACTTTATATGCCCTTTCACAATATGATGTCTGTGGATACATAATATAATATATATATGTACATGCATACACATGTACAAACACATACAAATATATGGACACTTAAAAGTTTGCATTATTGCAATAACTAAAGAGAAACATCTAATCCAGTCCATACCCATAGTAAGACTGCAGAGAGTGGAGGGGGATGCAAATGTACTGTTTCTCTAAATCCTCAGGCTGGCTTATACCAGCCTGGTTCCCCATCACAAGGTAGAGAAGCTTCAAAGCTACTCTATCTTCTGTCAGCTGCCCGGGGCCCCCATCCTAAGCCACACCCCCTTTCCTTTGTTACCCAATATGTGTTAGAGTCCAAGAATGGGGGTGGCATAGGAGCCACTATGGTGTTGCTATGTCACCTGAGAATTTCCCAATGCAGGAATCATCAAAGGTCCAGTTAAGTAACTCTAGGGCTACTTTGCACTGACTAAGGGTATGTCTACACCCAGCCGCTAGTTCGGCGGCTGGGAATCGAAGTTCTGGGTTCGACTTATCGCGTCTTGTGTGGACGCGATAAGTCGAACCAGGAAGTGATCGCCGTCGACTGCGGTACTCCAGCTAGACGAGAGGAGTACCGCGACGTCGACGGGGGAACCGCGGCGTCGACGGGGGAGCCTGCCTGCCGCGTGTGGACCGAGGTAAGTTCGAACTAAGGTACTTCGAACTTCAGCTACGTTATTCACGTAGCTGAAGTTGCGTACCTTAGTTCGAATTGGGGGGTAAGTGTAGACCAAGCCTAAGTGAAATTGAGGACCAGATCTACTACATGTAAGTCTTTAATTGGTAACTGTAATGTCTGCAATAATTTTCCATTTGCAATCATTTCCCATTCACTCTTGCCTTGCATACAGTAGTGTCAAAATAAAAGAGGATATTTCAGGGCACTCAGAGCTGAGCCAGGTATGCTCTTCATACTCTGTGCCTTGGCTCTGGTCACTAGGTCCCCAATTCCCTTCTTCCTTGTTAACTGGGGGGGAGATGCTGCATTTTAGAAACCAGTTATGGAATGCCCTGATGATTTCCCTCACAGTCCTGGACTTGTTGTGATCCAGCAGGCAGAAATGTTATATGTAGATAGGGACTCCCAAAACAAAATAAATGGTGGA
The DNA here is from genome assembly GCF_028017835.1 of Emys orbicularis. Classification (NCBI taxonomy): domain Eukaryota; kingdom Metazoa; phylum Chordata; order Testudines; family Emydidae; genus Emys; species Emys orbicularis. The sequence goes on from NC_088690.1 coordinate 88,650,482, forward strand.
AATAGCATAAAACAACAAGTTTCATACAGGTGAATGGTCAATTTACCTATTCCTTTGTGACTCCCCCTTTCCTTTATCTTTTCAGTCCTGACTGAATTTTGTTCTTGGCCATTAGCCTATAGCAGTGATGAGACTTCATTATAATATACAGTAAAAGGTGACAAATTGCAAAGACAAGGCATTGTTGTTTGTTGGTGATGCACTGAAATGAAATCCCTGCCTAATGGGCCTAGACAATGCCAGTAGTGGCAAGGTGCTATTTTGGGCAGTCTCTTTTCCTTGTTGTGTCTATAGAAACAATTGCCTGGAAAGGCTCAGAGATAACAGTAACTCCTATCATAAGTCAGTATTTTCCCTTCAAGAAAACATGCCTGTGAGCATATGGCAATGATAATTATGACATTTCAGATTAGTAGGTCCTTCATTTCTCCTTGGTGTCCAATTAAAATTGCTAAAACAAAATTACTTTAAAAATGAAAAAAGGACAAGTTGCTTAAATAACCATAATTCAATTTGACCTGCCTGAGTTCCAAATTTTGAGGATTTCTGTTTCTGCCTACAAAGTTCTACAATGATGCATGACAGAACAGATCTCCCTTGCTTCCATTACAATATGGCCCAGTGGGAATGGTACTCTGCATGTTTCCATCCGAGAGATTAGGGGCCAAATTCCAAAAAGCACTTGGCATCCAGCAACTCCTATTGTTCTGCTGGATGCTTTTGAAAATCTGGCTGTGGAGCCTGTTGATGGTATATTAATTATACTGATTACTTAAGAATTACCAATTAACAATTTAACATTCTGAGATTTGGTAGGTTCTTGTTCAGAGATTGGGCCCACTATTATCAAGATTATTGTTCAACTGGGAACCTGACGTGCATGGTTGCAACCGTCACACTTGGAAAAGATCTTTTGCTCTTTTTACTAAACACAGAAATGTTCCAATACAGACAAGAAAGTTTGAATAATGCAATAATAATTTGATGTCTGGTGTTATATCATATGCATTCTCATAACTATTCTTGTGGAGACTTAGAAGTAGTAAGACAGGTGGCAGTCCACAGGAATCCAATACTCTGTCTGGCATGCCAAATGATTCCCAGGATCAAGATCTTGCTGGCCTTGCTCATGGTCAGGCTTATTATCTGATTGCTTCCATGAATATTCATAAGCGTGTTCAGCCTCCTTTGCCCAAAGCTAACTTCCTCACTCTAATAATGTTGGGGTGTCCTTATTCTATAGGTTTGTATATGAATTATATTGAATTTATTAGCATGTATGCTAATTGGATACTATAACAATTGTGTGGTTAAGCATCTGCTGATGTCCCTATCCCAAAATACTCCAAACTGGCATCAGCTAAATTTTGCGGTTACCTGTTATCATTCTGCAGAATTTTAACAGAATCTTTTATTACAAAATTATGTCTTTTGCCATCTTCTGACTTAGGGTCACTACTAATTAACTTATTTATGTTACACTAAACAATTTGCCAAACTACACATGCCAAAGTTCACAGGCCTCATATCCTTATGTTAACTATTTAAGCTACTATCTCACAGATTGAGGCCTGTGGGCTTGAATTTCTGCCTTATATCTTATCTTAATGTTTGTAAGCTAGCTTTGGGCTCATTGTGTAACCCATAAGCTAATGCATAGACTACAAGTCTGATTCTGACACTTTTCTTTCTGTACCTAAACTAGCCAGGGCTTTGAAGGCCCGTTGAGAAAACAGTGTGAACATATTGTCATGATGAGAGTGACCTTTGCTGGCTGAGCACCAAGCAGAAATGATGGGGTTCCAGAGGGAGTCTCCCTCCTCCCTCTTTGATGGACAGCACCACTGCAGCATAAACTTGCTTTGGGACAAAAGACAGAATGGCTCCAGCTAATGGGCTTGTGATGATTACTTTCTAACACACAGACTATCTGTCATAGTTGGTCTCAGGCAGAAGCAATCTATGTTAGGGAAGAACAAGCTGAGAAATGACATCAGGGTATGTTGAAAACTCAGTCAGTCTTCCCAAGTGAGAGTTAATATTAGAGGAGGATCAAGGACCATGGCAGAAAACAATAATTCAACACCCAATGCAGCAAAGGATAATTTAACAGTTTGATTCAATAGGGGCTACAACACATATCTAGGTACTTTCTTTCACTTAAAGAATATAAACCATTAGAAAGTGGAGAGGCGGAGGTGAAAAATACGAAATGTTAAGAGAGATAGCTGGAATAAAAAGAACGTTTATATTTCATCTTGCACTGAATCAGATAGCAAAAGTCAGAAAAGTCTTGATGAATTCCTAATTGGAAAACCGTACAATATATATGTATATATTCTGTCATCAATAAAGATGTCACTGTGCTGTCAGTATGACCGATAAGCTTCAATATACCATTTTCAAGTATAATATGCACACTGTCATCTCTAGGAGCACAATTTTTCAAATCAATTGATATGGGGCATTTATATCAGCATGTGGCATTAACATCACCATATTACAGCCAAAGGCAGTAATATGGCAGTGCCTAAGTATTAATGATAAATAAAATAATATTACCTTTTTTGTATATATGAAATCATAACATGGTTTCTTATTTCTACCATTAATCACAGCAGCTCTCAGCCTAATACTGTAAATTGTATATTCTAGAAGTAACAGCATAACTGGTTGGGTTTTTTATATTCCAGAACTGCTACAGGCATTTACTGTGAAAAGTCTGCATAAGAAAGAGAGACATCAATTAATATTCTGGTATCAAAAACAAAGAAAAAGATTGACTGTGAGAAATGTCAAGTGAATTCCAATAAACATGCATAGATTATGGCAAAATGTGTTTGGGAATGATGCAGAACACATAATAATATATGGAGACATACCTATGTCATAGAATTGGAAGGGACCCTGAAAGGTCATTGAGTCCAGCCCCCTGCCTTCACTAGCAGGACCAAGTACTGATTTTTGCCCCAGATCCCTAAGTGGCCCCTTCAAGAATTGAACTCACAATCTGGGTTTAGCTATCCCTCCCCCCACAAGGGCCCTAATCTGCTTTTCTGAAAAGGGGAAATTATCACATTTTGTGATATTAGAAATGGGGGGCTCAAATCTGCTCATGTATTTCCAGGGAAAGCAGAATGTAGTCATAATGCATGAGACCCCCCTCAGAAAATATTCTGTCCCTGAGATCATACAATCTGTGTTCAGCCCAGATCTAACCCATCACTATCAGAAAGACAGAGATGGGAAAGGGAAAATTCTACAAAAAACAATGATTGTTGCACTCAGAATCCACTGTCATGAAGTATTAGGTCATTTAAGGCTGGATATTCTTCTCTGTACCAGACATTCCTGTAAGATACAAGTAAAGAGGTTATGAATCATGTGAGAAGAAAAACAGATGCTTTTCACCTTGTGCTCTCAAAGGCATCTCCCATCAGTGATTCCAGCTGTCGTGATTTTGCTGATGCCAGAAGATTATCTTCTCAGTGTTCTCCAGTGTATTAGTTTCAATGCACTGGCTGCAAGAATAGAATCCTGTAAAGAATAAGGCAGCTAGGAAATGTCACTACATTTCTAGTTTATAGAAATGTTCTGCAGGCAATTGAGAAGCAGGGAAATGAAAAAAATATTAGGCATCTTTTTTTTAAATGCTTGCTGGAAAACTGAGCTTTTAGTAAACAGAAAAATGGACAAAATAGTACAGTTTTCTTTTCTTAGCTGCAGAATTCTATGAAGACTCACTGAGGGTCAAATGGAGCCACCATGGTTTGACATCAGCTGAGGATCTGTTTCTGTCAATAACAGATTCAGTAGTGGCTCTGAGCCCTGAAGTGCTGCATAACTTCATGTGTTCCTTAATTAAGGACATTTTCAAAAGAGTCCCTCAGTCCTTCGTTTTGGTGGCTGAGCTATTCAGTGAAGTGCCCTTTCTGTAGCCCCGCTGCTGCTGCTTTGGTATAATTGGGATGAAGATACATTTATTTTAAACTGATTTCATTTCCTCTCTCTCTTCTTTGAATGACTCAGTGCCCCAGAGGAAAAACTGACACTGATTCATGAGCGCAATGGCACTGAGTCTGTTGGAAGGAGCAAAGGACCAGGTGGGCAGGAGACCTGAATTACTGCCTGCCCTTTAACAAGTCATATGACTCCCTTGTACCTCTGTCAATAATCCCACTCTAAAACAATAAAGTGGCAGTAATGCTGTAGCCACATATCCTTCTTCAATAGTTAATCATTACCATTTACTTGTTATAACATCCCAGAAAGCAATTAGTGCATAGCTCGATTCAATCTGTGTTCCCTGAGCATTAGAGTGCCCATTGATCTATTTTTGAGACATTATAGCTTTCTGCATATTTCTCAGTGCCAAAAATCACACATGCAAAAATGGCTCAAGGATAGCGTCAAGAGGCTAGTGCCAGTGGATGTCTCTGGCTATCTGTACAACAAACCAGGAAAGCTGCTATAAAATTCTCCTTAGCAAATGATGTGGTGGAACAGTAAATGGCCAAATAGCACTTCTGCCTTGGAATCAGCTGAGAAAGGACCAGGCTAGGTGCCATAAATAATATTTAAATTCAAGGAGAACATCAAATGTGCATCACTTTTCCTGTTCTGCCAAGATCTCTTCCTTCTTCATTTGCATTTAATGGGTACAGCCTTAGAAATATTGCAGAAGAAAAGCCGAGACACAGCCAGTCCCTTAGCGATTAACTGTTTATAAGCCAATCTGTGTCTTGTCCTAATTCATCATTGCAACGCATGAGTAGAAGCTAAATGTATCATCTGACTTGTTATGAAAATGTGTAAAAGAAATGGCACATCTACTCTTAAGTTATTATTCTCATCTATGAGTGTGAATGAACCATAAAGTTTATCTGCAACGTTTTGAAAGTAGGTGGGTGGGAAGAATTGGGTACGATTCCTTTCTTCTTCCATTTTTATGCCAAGTTTACTACAGGCTAGATTGTAACTTGGACTGTTGTCCCTTGCAGAAGAATCAGAGGGAGTAAAAACCTTCACCTATCCCATAACACAAAGAGTAACCAAACCTTGAATTAGGGCTACTTAGCTGCTTACTCCCTACCTGAAGCAGGTGGATACAGGAGCGCCACCAGCTTTTCTGCCGCCCTAGGCGGCGGAAGGTCCCACCCCGAAATGCCGCCCCGCACAGAGGCAGCGGAAGGTCCTGCCGCCAAAATACCGCCGCGGTCGCTGCTCCCCAAATTGTAGTGTCCTAGGCGACCGCCTAGGTCGCCTAATGGGTTGCGCCAGCCCTGGGTGGATAGGGAATTGGTGGAACATTGGCTCCTTCCCTCCTATTCCTTGGCAAGAGAATTTGAGCTTGCACAGAGCGGTAACTTACTGCTCGTATAGGCCCTCAATAAATTACTACACTCCAGGAACAAGGGTAAAACACATGAGGAATTGTGACAGTCAGGTGTGTCTGTCACACTCTCAGGGTTGTACTTAAATGTGCTGTCTAGCCTTATGATATTTAAACATACAGCTGAATTCACATTTAAAGTAAAATATGCCCACTAACCATGTTTTTTCAACTTCTAAGGAGGATCAGAAAGACAAATATGGGTATTTGCTCCTCTCATTTTGTTTAATCAAAACCTGCGACCCTTCCTTAAAGAAAATGTTGGATTATTGTGCCTGTCATGCAGAAATTGCTAGATTCAGTTTGGAGTGTGCACTTTGGTTACTCTGTTACACATTGTGTGGTGCTGTAGGGAATCCCAGGACTTTGAACTGAGTCATTTTAAACACAAGCATCTCTGGGTAAAAATATATCAACTGGTATATACACACCCAATCAATTGGCGGGGGATGGGGAGGAGAGGCGGGACATGACAAGCTATATATGTATTCTTCTTCCACCCTCTGAAGTGGTACAGGCACCTTGCATCATCCCAATCCATGGTCATGGCCAGGATTAAGGATCAAGGTGAGGAAGCAGTGTAGCTACCAGATTTTACTGATAACTGGAGCAGGTGCTGACTCGGGTGGACATTAGATCGGCACATAAGTCTCCCCAAATGTGAAATCCCACATGGTTCAATATTCTCACCAGTCTGTTCAGTATCCAACTCTGCAGCTGGTGTAAATCAGCATACACCATTTTACAATAGCCAAGGATCTCTGCATATATATAAAAATAACAGGAGTACTTGTGGCACCTTAGAGACTAACAAATTTATTAGAGCATAAGCTTTCGTGGGCTACAACCCACTTCTTCGGATGCATATAGAGTGAACCATATATTGAGGAGATATATATACACACACATACAGAGAGCATGAACAGGTGGGAGTTGTTGGTAAGACAACTCCCACCTGTTCATGCTCTCTGTATGTGTGTGTATATATATCTCCTCAATATATGGTTCACTCTATATGCATCCGAAGAAGTGGGTTGTAGCCCACGAAAGCTTATGCTCTAATAAATTTGTTAGTCTCTAAGGTGCCACAAGTACTCCTGTTATTTTTGCGGATACAGACTAACACGGCTGCTACTCTGAAACCTGCATATATATATGGATTCCAGTGTCAGCAGTATGCAATGACACTGTATACGGATGGCAGTAGACCAATTCAGGCTCCAGTGTCACCAACATCCTTTGATGCCTGGAAAAAATGGGTGGATTGAAAAAACTAACTCAAACAAGAAGAAAAATGAAGAAGATGAGGAGAAGAGAAGGGATAGCTCAGTGGTTTGAGCATTGGCCTGCTAAACCCAGGGTCGTGAATTCAATCCTTGAGAGGGCCACTTAGGGAGCTGGGGAAAAATCAGTACTTAGTCCTGCTAGTGAAGGCAGGGGGCTGGACTCGATGACCTTTCAAGGTCCCATCTAGGAGATAGGATATCTCCATATATTATTATGAGAAGAGGAAAATATATCACAAAATTGTGGAAAGATAATACTTTTTATTGTTATAAATATTTATCCGTACAAGTTTTGATGGAAAAATATTAGACATGTTTTCCTGTAAATAGAAGTTTAAACAGTTTCTTAGTATACATGAATGATCAAATTATTTTAAAAAAACAGTAAAGACATGGGTAAATATGAATTGATTTACAATAATATTGATTTAGGGCTTTGTCTACACAGAGACATCCAGGAAAATTAATCTGAATTAACTAAAGCTGTGAATTGAAAGTAGATTGGTTAAATCTCATTAAACCCGTGTCAATATCCTAATTCAGAATTAAAATGGCCTTAATTTAGGTTATCTTAATTCACTTCCAAAGTAGAAAAGAATTGGTTTAGCAGCATCAGCCATGAAGGACTTGGACAGGGTCTGTAGCCAAAAGAAGACGCTGTAATGTTTTTGTAGCCCCACTGAAACACTCTTGACCTTAGCAATTTTATAACAAAATTTTCTGTTTGGGAAAAATAACATATAAATATTTCTACTCTTGAGATCTCATTTTGCTCTAACAATAATCACTACCTTGCTGTATTTGGGGAAACTATTATTCTTTTATTTTTCTCTTAATTTCTATTGAGCAGTTAAGTTAAATAGACCCTGTACACATATTAATGGTGAAAAGAGAGAGCTGATTAAAAAGAAAAGAAAATGTGCATTGAATATTAATTTGTTCTCTATTCTTTTTTTCTAATCTTTCTGTGTTTTTAATATCAGATGCATTGCTCATGCAGTGCATAAAACAATCCACCTCTGTCATCTGTCATGCTGCAGTGTCTGGATGGTCTGATTGCTTTGTCCTGGGACATAAAGCTACTAAATTGAAAACTGGAAGAATTGCCAGGACATACAATTTACTCTTTAAGTACTCTACAGAGTTGTCATTTTAATAGTCATAAATTCACATGTGAGCAGCACCTATGGAAGTGCTGGGAATTGAACTCTGGCTTACAGTTTAATAAGACTCAGCTGCAAGCCATATGACTTCCCCAAAGCCCCACAGTTGGCAAGCTTTTTTCATCTCTTGCTTTTATTTATTGCCTAGTAGGGGAGCTGATTCTACATGAATTTTGCAGGGGAGGGGGGTTTAAGTGATTCATAGCTAGGGCTGGTTGAAAAATTATGAATGACATATTTTCCCATCAGAAAATGGGAAAATTGAAATTTTCGTCCAGACTAAAATCTATTTCACTGGAATTTTCCATTGAGAAAAATCAAAACAAAGCATTTAGATTTTGGTGACTGTGATGGGGGTGTATCAACTCCACACTGGGCAAGTGGTGCTTAACCAGTCACTTTGGGCCCAAGAGGCCAGGGCCCCCTCACCTCTGCTGCACATGCTCCATGTTGAGGGAGCAGATAAAAGGAAGCTGGTCAACTCACTCTGGGCTGTCTGAGGAGGAGGGTGGATGTGTGCTGCTGACTTCTACTGAAGGATGGTCAGCCCTCCAAACTGATGAGGTGCATATTCCTGAATATGCTAGGGACAACCCACCAGCTGTGGATACCGATGGAGATGCCATGCCACTGGCTAGAGGGGACAGGCCTGAAGTGGACTTAAGGATACCAAGTGACCCAGGGAATGTATGGGGAATTTATTCTTGAACCCTGAACAGGGAGGTTGCTGTCTCCACAGGGCCCTGGGTTAGAACCCGGTGGAGTAAGATGGACCTGGGTTCCCCAACCTTCTACCCTGCACTGGCAGGTGGGCATTACTGCCAGAGACCCAGCTATATACTGTTCATTTGTGGTGCCCCACCCGGAGGGCTGAAGTCTCTGACTGTGGTAGTCTGATCCAGCTGAGAGTTTCAATGACTGTTTGATGGGGTGTATCGACCCTGCAGTGGGTATGTGGGGGCTCCTCCCCATCCCCCCTCTGAAAGTGAAGAGCCCTGTGACATGGACACAAATTTAAACATTTCATTTCAGGTAAAAATTCATCTCTGCATCTGCCTGAGCCAACGCACTGCTTCAAGGGAGTTGTAGTTCTGGGTCTTTCATGCCCATAACTTTCCCCTAAAGGCCTAGCTCCCCTGCTGGACTACATGATGCCCTGTGATCTCCTCTCTAGTTGAACCACCATGGAGCATCATGGGATTTCATGGGAGCTACAATCTGACTAAGGGGCATGGTCATAGAGGAGAATGGGGGCATGAGAAACTGAGAGTACAATTCCAATCAGTCACTCTGGCAACTCAAGCAGATGCAATTCAGTATTGAACTGGACAAAAACCAACTCTATCATTAATTCAGAAAGTTTGGGGCGGAAAGGGGAAATCTAATCAACATCCTGATTAGGGGGCGGAGCTTGGCTGATTAGGGGACCTATAAAAGAGGCCTCCCAGCCAAGCAGCGAGCAGCTAGCAGCTAGCAGCGAGCAGCGGTCGGCAAACAGGGGAGTTTAAGTGGGAGTTTACAGGGGGAGGTGGAAGGGGAGGCAGGAGGGCGCGGTGGTCGGTGTGCTTTGTTCCCTCAGAGGCTGCAGGCAGAGACCATGGCAGCCATGAGCCAGGCAGCAGGGGACACAATGCAGATGAAAGCATGTAGCAGCTGCGGTATGTATATAGTCCTAGCAGGTGCAACTGCTCAGAGGTATGTTTGTATGAAATGCCGCCTACTTGCTCTGTTAGAGGAAAAGGTTCGGGGGTTGGAGATGCAGGTAGAGACCCTGGTAGAGTTTAGAAGGGGGTTTGAACAGCTAATGGAGCAAAGGCAAGGGGTAACTGAAGGGGAATGCTCAGGGGTGCAGGTGGAAGCGGAGGCTATGGTCTGTGAGGGGGGAATGTCGGGGGGAGAACAAGAGCAGTGGAAGCATGTGACCGTGAGAAGCAGGCCAAGGAAAAGGAGGGCTAGTGAGGGGGAAATAGAACTCAGGAACAGGTTTGGGTGTTTGGCTAACGAGGAGGGGACGCAGCAGGTGGTAACTGATGGTGGGAGGCAGAGGAAGAAAAGAAGGGCAGCTAGTCCAATAGACAGGGGGGAGGAGTTGATGGAGACAGCATCAATACTCGGCCCCGGGAGGATACAGGATGGCAATAGGGGGACTATAAGGGAAAATGGAGACAGACAGGAGTTACGGCCGCAGGGAACAGGGGATAGATTGGTAGATTGCGCTGCCCCTAGGCAAAGGCAGGTTTATGTGATTGGGGACTCCTTACTGAGGAGGTTAGACAGGCCTGTGACCAGGGCGGACCCAGAAAACAGAAGGGTGTGCTGTCTGCCGGGCGCTAAGATACGGGATGTGGACCTGCGGTTGAAAAGGATCCTAAAGGGAGCAGGTAAGAACCCCTTGATCGTCCTTCACGTAGGAACGAATGACACGGCTAGGTTCTCGCTAGAGAGAATCAAGGGAGATTATGCCAGGCTGGGGAAGACGCTTAAGGAAGTTGAGGCTCAGATTATCTTCAGTGGGATTCTGCCTGTTCCTAGAGAAGGACAGCAAAGGGCAGACAGAATTGTGAGGATAAATAGCTGGCTGAGGGAGTGGTGCTATAAGGAGGGCTTTGGGATGTATGGCCACTGGGAGGCGTTCAGGGACAGACAGCTGTTCTCGCGGGATGGACTTCACCTGAGTAGGGAAGGAAATAGACTTCTGGGAGGGAGGCTGGCTCATCTCATCAAAAGGGCTTTAAACTAGGAACTTGGGGGAGACGGTTGGGAGATGTCCAGTTGATCTCCACGCCAGATTCCAACACTGAAAATGAGGGCGAAGAGATAAGCACAGATATAGATAGGGGTAGGGAATTGGACATTAGAAGGAGGGGGCGGATGGACACTAGGGGGTCCGTACCAAAGTGCATAACTAATGGGAGAAAGGATAGACAGCACACGGTAAGATGTTTATACACCAATGCGAGAAGCCTAGGTAACAAAATGGAGGAACTGGAGCTCCTGGTCCAAGAAATAAAACCTGATATCGTAGGAATAACCGAAACATGGTGGAACTGTAGTCATGACTGGAGTACAGGTATCGAAGGGTATGTGCTGTTTAGGAATGACCGGAAAAAAGGTAAAGGTGGGGGTGTGGCACTGTATGTGAATAATGAACTAAAATGTAAAGAAATAATAAGTGATGGAATGGATAAGACAGAGTCTGTCTGGGCAATGATTACACTGGGTAAAAGAACTACTAGAGCCTCCCCTGAGATACTGCTTGGGGTGTGCTATAGACCGCCAGGATCTAGCCTGGATGCGGACAGAGAACTATTTAATGTTTTTAAGGAAGTAAAAACTAATAAGAGCTGTGTGATCATGGGGGACTTTAACTTCCCAGACATAGATTGGGGAACAAATGCTAGTAACAATAATAGGGCTCAGATGTTCCTAGACGTGCTAGCAGATGAATTCCTTCAGCAAGTAGTAGCTGAACCAACGAGGGGGGATGCCATTTTAGATTTGGTGCTGGTGAGTAGTGAGGACCTAGTTGAGGAAATGGTAGTAGGGGACAACCTTGGCTCGAGTGACCATGAGCTAATTCGGTTTAAACTAAATGGAAGGATTAACAGAAATAAAACTGTGACTAAGGTTTACGATTTCAAAAAGGCCAACTTTAATAAATTAAGGCAACTACTTAGGGAAGTGGATTGGGCTAACATACTTAGAGAGCTAAAGGCAGATGAGGCCTGGGATTATTTCAAGCTGAAGTTGCACGAGCTGTCCGAGGCCTGTATCCCGAGAAAGGGGAAACGGTTAGTAGGCAGGAGAATTAGACCTAGCTGGATGAGCGGGCGTCTCAAAGGGGCGATTAAGAAAAAACAGAAAGCGTACAAAGAATGGAAAAGGGGGCAGATAGACAAGGAAACCTACCTTATTGAGGTCAGAGCATGTAGGGATGCGGTGAGAAAGGCCAAAAGCCGTGTAGAGTTGGACCTCGCGAGGGGAATTAAATCCAATAGTAAGAGGTTTTATAGCCATATAAATAGGAAGAAAACAAAGAAAGAGGAAGTGGGACCGCTGAAGCATGTAAATGGAGTGGAGATTAAGGATAATCTAGGCATGGCACAATATCTAAATGAATATTTTGCGTCGGTGTTTAATAAGGCTAATGAAGGGCTTAGGAATAGAGGGAGCGGGACAGAGGGGAATAAAGGAGGGGCGATTGACATTACAGTATCAGAGGTGGAAGCCAAACTTGACCAGCTAAATGGGACTAAATCGGGCGGACCGGATGATCTCCATCCTAGAATATTGAAGGAGCTGGCGCGAGAAATTGCAAGCCCCTTGGCGATAATTTTTAATAAATCTGTAAACTCGGGGGTGGTACCGATGGACTGGAAAATAGCTAATGTGGTTCCTATTTTTAAGAAGGGGAAAAAAAGTGACCCGGGTAACTACAGACCTGTTAGTTTAACTTCTGTAGTATGCAAGGTCTTGGAAAAAATTTTGAAGGAAAAAGTAGTTAAGGACCTTGAGGTGAATGGCAATTGGGACAAATTACAACATGGGTTTACGAAAGGCAGATCGTGCCAAACCAACTTGATCTCCTTCTTTGAGAAAGTAACAGACCTTCTAGATAAAGGAAATGCGGTGGATCTAATTTACCTCGATTTTAGTAAAGCGTTTGATACTGTGCCGCACGAGGAATTATTGGTTAAATTGGAAAAGATGGGGATTGATATGAAATTCCAGAGGTGGATAATGAACTGGTTAAAGGGGAGACTGCAGCGGGTAGTACTGAAAGGTGAACTGTCGGGTTGGAGGGAGGTCACCAGTGGGGTTCCTCAAGGTTTGGTTTTGGGTCCGATTTTATTCAAGCTATTCGTTACTGACCTCGGAACCGAATGTAGGAGTGGGCTGATAAAGTTTGCGGATGACACAAAGTTGGGAGGTATTGCCAATTCGGAGAAGGATCGGGATATTCTGCAGGGAGACTTGGATGACCTTGTAAATTGGAGTAAAAATAATAGGATGAGATTTAATAGTGAGAAGTGTAAGGTGATGCATTTAGGGATGACTAATAAGAATTTTAGTTATAAGTTAGGGACGCATAGGTTGGAAGTGACGGAGGAGGAGAAGGACCTCGGAGTCCTGGTTGATCGCAGGATGACTATGAGTCGGCAATGTGACGTGGCTGTGAAAAAAGCTAATGTGATTTGGGGATGCGTTAGGCGAGGTATTTCTAGTAGGGACAGGGAGGTGCTGCTTCCGTTATACAAGGCGCTGGTGAGACCTCATTTGGAGTACTGTGTGCAGTTCTGGTCTCCTATGTTTAAAAAGGATGAACTCAAACTGGAACGGGTACAGAGAAGGGCCACTAGGATGATCCGAGGAATGGAAAACCTTTCCTATGAAAGGAGACTCGAGGAGCTCGGTTTGTTTAGCCTAACCAAAAGAAGGCTGAGGGGGGATATGATTGCTCTCTTTAAATATATCAAAGGGATTAATACCAAGGAGGGAGAGGAATTATTTCAGCTCAGTAGTAATGTGGACACGAGAACGAATGGATATAAACTGGCAGTGGGGAAGTTTAGGCTTGAAATTAGAAGAAGGTTTCTAAGCGTCAGAGGGGTGAAATTTTGGAACAGCCTTCCGAGGGAAACGGTGGGGGCGAAAGACCTTTCTGGCTTCAAGATTAGGCTTGATAAGTTTATGGAGGGAATGGTTTGAAGGGATAACGTGGTTTTAGTCAATTAGGCATTAACGTGCCATCGCGGGTAAAATGAGGGTCCGGCTGTAGAATCTTGCCTGTATGCTCGGGGTACTGCTGATCGCCATATTTGGGGTCGGGAAGGAATTTTCCTCCAGGGTAGATTGGCAGAGGCCCTGGAGGTTTTTCGCCTTCCTCCGCAGCATAGGGCAGGGGTCGCAGGCTGGAAGATTCTGTTGTGGGTGGGTCAGCTTTTGTGGCCTGCATCATGCAGGAGGTCAGACTAGATGACCATATTGGTCCCTTCTGACCTTAAAGTCTATGAGTCTATGAGACTATAATTTTTGTTATTAATGTACACTTAGCAGCATTTCTAAAAGTTCCTAATGGTAGTGGAGATATTCTTCAATGTAGCTGAGATTGGCCTTTTCCCATTATCTCATAGTGCTTGAGGTGACTCCAGTTCAAACAATTTCACATTGTTTAGGGATATCCCTTTCAGAGATGCCCAAGACGGGGAAAGGTCTTCTTTTGAAGATGCTACATAGCACTAGTGGACATTCCATGATCTGTAACTTTCTACCTTGTAGCTGCTCATGTCTTTTTTGAAGGGGATGTTCCTTTAGAAGAATTTTCAGAAGAATCATTCTCTGCAGACCTTTTCATAATTAGAATTAGCATAATCCTTAAAGAATGGTGTATAATTTTGATAATATCCCCTGGACATAAAGTCTTTTCTTCCTAACAGTGTCTGTCCCCAGAGAATCATTTATTACTGATTAAGTTATGGAAGAAAAAAGTGCTCACTTTTCCCCCTGATTTTGTTTTAAAAATTGACTTTGTATTAGTAGACACCAAATTCAACTATATATTCTCTGTCTCTTATCTCTTGCAATAGCTTCTTTAGAAAACACATAAACATAAATAATACATGATGATGTGGTGTGATTTTATCTATATGTGTTTAAGGTGGCCACATTACTTATGATATGTGTGGGAAATGCACATCCTCCTACATGTGAAATCTGTAGTCAATCTGGTATTTTGGAATATAATACATTTCAATAATGAACTTACAGATGGAAAAAAGTACTACGTTGACAGTCCTGGAGAGTGAAGACTTACCTAGTTATTGACAGAACATGGGCAGCATGAGTATGTAACATCAGAGCTAGTTTCCTCACATTGCATTGCCAATGTGCTTCCATACTGACCTAGACAGGACCAGTTCTAGTATAGTCTGTTTGCTGAGACTGTCCACAAAAGTGCTAATTAATGCCAATTTTGGTGGTAGGGTTTTTTTTCTGAGGTAGCATTTGTACTTTGGGCACTAGAAACAGAACATTAATTGATCTCACATAACCCAGCAAAATGCTCCCAGATAGTATCAGCTTTTGATCACTAGTATGGATTGGGTTCTAATGTCCTGGATGTATAAGGCTTTATCTCTTTACCCTAAACCATGCATTTTCCCTTTTTGATGAATGTTTGATTGAAGACCACAGACATACAACATGCAATTCTTGTGTTTACACCACTTTACATCCAGAGAAAGTCTGGTGAAGTGTAATTGAGAGCAGAATATATTCCATTCTGAGGAGTAGGGAGGAATCGGAATAACTCAACCAATTATTTAGTTACATGGGTGGAAGAGGAAGAAAACAACTACCTTTCTGAGACAATCCATATTTTCTGAGTTTAAAGGGTGTGTATTTTGATATAGCTTTTGGTTTTCATCTTTACGTTCTTATCTAAATCACTTCTTGCTAAAAATCCCTGATTGCACTTGACTTTTGGTTCTCTGTTTCTGATTAAAAAACCCAATTAATGAAGTCAATAACAGGAGCCATGAGAAAAAGATTACAAGGTTAGTTTTTGTGGTAGAACGGAAAAAAACCCTCAAACAAACAACCTTCCTCTACCCCGCACCCCCACAATCCAAGACCATCTCTGGATATATGCCTATAGTAAGAGCTCTGTCACTTTTCTGCTGCCTAATTCTTCTGAGATTTGTAAAAATGTTCCAAGGTCTCTATAATTTACACTCTTAAAACAGCATATGTTTTCTGAAAAGCAATTCTATTGTAGCTCTCTGATGCAGAGACAGGCATTCTAATTCCAGTCAAGATGCCTAAAGTCCATTGGGAACATTTCTGTGAAAAAAGGGGCTCTTACAGAAGGAACACAGTCAAGTCCCTGAAGAATACACAGTAATTTATTCAAGTTTAATAACACTTAGCTTTAATCAGGCTCCACTTTATAACTGTTAACCATAAATATACAATATATTAAGAAATTTATGTGGGACACACTGAATTAGTGGCGATTTTTGAAGTTTAATAATCTGCAAGTTTCTTTATTCGATTCAAACTATTACATTGTTCCTTCTTCACGGGACTATATGTTTGCCAGAACGTATATATATAAACTTGTTTTCTGCTCTTCACAGGTAAGGGCATTCTGAATTTTAAGACATGTTATAAAAATATGAAAAATAAGGCCTGGTCTACACTAGGAGTTTATGTCGAATTTAGCGCCGTTACATCGAATTAACCCTGCACCCGTCCACACCACAAAGCTATTTAGTTCGACATAGAGCTCTCTTAAATTCGACTTCTGTACTCCTCGAAAACGAGAGGAGTAGTGCTAAATTTGAAATGGCAATATCGAATTAGGCTAGGTGTGGATGGAAATCGACGGTAATAGCTCCGGGAGCTATCCCACAGTGCACCACTCTGTTGACGCTCTGGACAGCAGTTCGAGCTCGGATGCTCTGACCAGCCACACAGGAAAAGCCCCGGGAAAATTTGAATTCCTTTTCCTGTCTGGGCAGTTTGAATCTCATTTCCTGTTTGGACAGCGTGGCGAGCTCAGCAGCACTGGCAACGATGCAGAGCTCTCCAGCAGAGATGGCCGTGCAATCTAATAGAAAGAGGGCCCCAGCATGGACTGATCGGGAAGTCTTGGATCTCATCGCTGTGTGGGGCGATGAGTCCGTGCTTTCAGAGCTGCGCTCCAAAAGAAGGAATGCAAAGATCTACGAGAAGATCTCTAAAGCCATGGCAGAGAGAGGATACAGCCGGGATGCAACGCAGTGCCGCGTGAAAATCAAGGAGCTGAGACAAGGCTACCAAAAAACCAAAGAGGCAAACCGACGCTCCGGATCCCAGCCCCACACATCCCGTTTCTACGAGGCACTGCATTCCATCCTAGGTGCGGCCGCCACCACTACCCCACCACTGACCGTGGACTCTGAGGATGGGATATTGTCCACGGCCGGTTCCTCGTCGGAAATGTTAGCGGACGGGGAAGATGAGGAAGGAGATGAGGAGGACGAGGCAGTCGACAGCGCTTGCACCGCTGATTTCCCCGACAGCCAGGAGCTCTTCATCACCCTTACCGAGATCCCCTACCAACCGTCCCCATCCGTTACCCCGGACACCGAATCAGGGAAAGGATCAAGCAGTGAGTGCTTTAAGCATCTAAACATTTATTTTTAACATAACTGGAATATTTATATTGTTAACAATGGGGTTTTCATTCACTCATTTAAACATAGAAACTTTTATTTATAACACAACAGGAATATTAATAATATCAGCAATTGGGTGTTCATGATTTCTTTGCCTTAGGCAACTATTTAGTCCCAACTATGTAAAAAAAATCAAATAATGTCCGGATTTTCATGATTAGGCAACCACAGGACGCTCCACTCTGTAGTCCCTTCCAGTACAGTTACACCAAAATACGGTCTATATGTCCGGGAATTGACACAAAGTCCTCCTGGGAGAGCTCAGCATAGCTCTCCTGGAGGTACTGCTCAAGCCTGCGCATCAGGTTCCTTGGCAGGGCGATCTTGTTAGGTCCACCGTGGTACGATACGTTCCCACGCCATGACTCTATCAAGTAGTCCGGGATCATAGCACGGCAAAGCATGGCGGCATACGGCCCTGGCTTCTGCATGCTCTCCCGAAGCATCCGTCCCCTGTTGCTCTCCGAGATCCTCATCAGCGTGATGTCGCACATGACGCCCTGCTTTGAATTAGGGAGGGGAATGTTAGTATTGGGACTGCTTTACAGCCACGCGGTGGAGGCGGCAGAGGGGCAGCATACAGGGATCTTTCCCTGGGACAGCCGCGAGGTGGTGGGACAGGGGCAGAGCTCATGCTTCCCTGATTGCTGCCAGCAGAGAGTGGCATTGCTTTCAGTGCGAAAGGAGCCCAGTGCTACTATTACAGTTTTAAGCTGCCACAAGTCTACGGCTTACCATGTTTTCCTGCTACAAAAGTAGAGGTGTCCTGCCACGCTTCTCAGATCGCAACTGCAAGACCCCAGGCACTGAAGGCGAGGGCCGAAAATTCGACCTTGTCCTGAGTGCGCATGTGAAAGGTGCAGTGCATGGTGTTGTTCACAGAGAAAGACTATGTTCTTTGTTAGCAACTTCATTTATCTGTCTCAGGAATTCACTCCCTTTTTCCCATTCCCACAGACACATCTGCGACTGTCTCCCAACCCAGCCTGGCATCACACTCCCAGAGGCTAGCGCAGATTAGGAGGAGGAAGAAGAAGACGCGTGAGGACATGTTCTATGAACTTATGGACTGCTCACGAGCGCAGGCAGCCCAGACGACACAGTGGAGGGAGAACTTGTCACAAATGCACCGAGCAGTCATGGAACGGGAGGAGAAGTGGCGCCAGGAAGACCAGCAGGCTACTCAAACCCTGCTTGGACTAATGAGGGAGCAAACGGAGACGCTCCTGCGCCTTGTGGATGTTCTGCAAGACCGGAGGCAGGAGGACAGAGCCCCGCTGCAGTCTATCTCTAACCGCCCTCCCCCGCCACAAAGTCCCACACCCCCCTCACCAAAAGTCCAAAGAAGGAGGGGCGGCAAGGGCCGTTAAAACTTTCAGTCAACCCCTGCAGACTGCTGTAGCACTAGAAGGCTCTCGTTCCACAAAGTTTGAAAAGTCCTTTCCTACCCATCTCACACAAGCCCCCGTCCAAGTTTCCCCCCCCCCCTTTTCATGTGCGGTTCATAATAAAATATTTGTTTCTGTTAAGTACTGTTTCCAAGATTTTCTTTTAGAGGAGATTCTGTCTGAAGGGGGGGAAGGAGTTTGGTAATTGGACAGGACAGTCACCTTTAGCAGGCTACAGAGGCGGGGGCAGGTCCAGCATCAGGACACATACACAGTGCAGTCACCAGTTACCCTGGTCAGTCTGGGAGGTGGTTTTCATGTTCTGGGGGGCGGGGGGGTTGATCTGTGACTTTGTGGCGGGGGAGGGCAGTTAGAGATCTTATGCCGCGGTCCTTATCCTGGATCACAGAGCCACGCAGCAGGGGGTCTGTAACCCTCCGCCCCCTGCCAGAAAGTCACTTGGCCGACACATACACACAGTCCCGCCCAGGACTGCTGGCAGGCTCCGTTGAAACAACCAATCCACCACTGCGGAGCCTGTCATTCCCGGAGTTTAGAAGCATCATTTGCATCAGAACACTAAACCCGCCCCCCGCCACAGTCTGCGTCTCCGGTTTAAAACATTCCCGCGAAAACAGTAAGAAAGAGAACGTTGTTCATTAACAAAACGGAACAGATTTTATTTGTTGGGAAGGTGGTGAAGGGGGTATGTAACTTGGAAGGATAGTCAACAGTAACTGGGTAAAGAAACGGGGGCAGGTTCAGCATCTGTGTCCACAAAGTAAACAGTCACTGGAGACCCTGCTCAGTCAGGAACCTAGCTTTCAAAGCCTCCCTGATGCACAGCGCGTCCCGCTGGGATCTTCTAATCGCCCGGCTGTCTGGCTGGGCGTAATCAGCAGCCAGGCTATTTGCCTCAATCTCCCACCCCGCCATAAAGGTCTCCCCCTTGCTCTCACACAGACTGTGGAGCACACAGCAAGCAGCTATCACAATGGGGATATTGGTTTCGCTGAGATCACAGCGAGTGAGTAAGCTTCTCCATCTCCCCTTGAGACGGCCAAAGGCACACTCCACCACCATTCTGCACTTGCTCAAACGGTAGTTGAACAGTTCTTTTTCTGAGTCCAGGGCGCCATTATAGGGCTTCATGAGCCAGGGCATTAGCGGGTATGCAGGGTCCCCGAGGATCACTGTAGGCATCTCCACATCCCCAAGACTTATTTTGTGCTCCGGGAAGTAAAGACCTTCCTGCAGCCGTCTAAACAGACCAGAGTTCCTGAACACGCGAGCGTCATGAACCTTGCCCGGCCATCCGACGTTGATGTTCATAAAACGTCCCCTGTGGTCCACCAGTGCTTGCAGCACCATTGAAAAGTAGCCCTTTCTGTTAATGTACTGGCTGGCCTGGTGGTCCGGTCCCAGGATAGGGATGTGAGTCCCATCTATAGCCCCACCGCAGTTTGGGAATCCCATCTCGGCAAAGCCATCTATGATGAGCTCCACGTTTCCCAGGGTCACTACCTTTGATAGCAGTACCTTGACGATTGCCTTGGCTACTTGCATGACAGCAACCCCCACGGTAGACTTGCCCACACCAAAGTGGTTCGCGACTGACCGGTAGCTGTCTGGCGTTGCAAGCTTCCAGAGGGCTATGGCCACTCGCTTCTGGACAGTCAGGGCTGCTCGCATCCGGGTGTCCTTTCGCTTCAGGGCAGGGGACAGCAACTCACACAGTTCGAGGAAAGTCCCCTTCCGCATGCGAAAGTTTCGCAGCCACTGGGATTCATCCCAGACCTGCAGCACTATGCGGTCCCACCAGTCCGTGCTTGTTTCCAGGGCCCAGAATCGCCGTTCCACAGTATCCACAAGACCCAGTGACACCGAGACGTCCTGGGCGCAGGGTCTCGTGGTTTCTGAGAGCTCTGTGCTACTCTCCGACTTCATGCCCTCACGGTGGTGCCGTAGCCTCCTCTCCTGATTTCTCTGCAGCTGCCTCTGGTAAAGGTGGATGAGAAGCTGCGAGGCGTTGAGAACTGCCACAACTGCAGCGATGGTCGCAGCGGGATCCATGCTCGCAGTGCTGTGGCGTCCGCGCTGTCACTGATCAGAAAAGTGCGCGAACTGATTTCCCGCCGGCGCTTTCAGGGAGGGAGGGCGGGAGGGTGGGAGTGACGGACGGATGACGACAGGCACCCAAAAGCACCCTCAACACATTTTTTTACGCAGAAGGCATTTGGGGCTCGACCCAGAATTCCAATGGGCAGCGGGGACTGCGGGAACTGTGGGATAGCTGCCCACAGTGCACCGCTTCCAATGTCGACGCTTGCCCCGTTAGTGTGGACTCACAAAGTCTCACAAAGTCGAATTACTGTCCTTAGTGTGGACACACACGTTCGACTTTGTAATATCGATTCCACATATTCGATTTAACTAAAATCGAACTACTCTCATAGTGTAGACATACCCTAAGTGTATACTCTGTTAGCCCTCGGTATGGTACATAACAGTCACATAAAGTGAAACTATATGGGTCAATCAATATATACAGTGTTTGAATTTTTTTTACCTAAAAGGGGCATTTATTGGTGATTTCCCCCCCATTTTTGACCAGCTCTGTATTTATCCACAAATTATATATATAATTTCACAAATGATATATATATAATAGGTAAATATTTGATCTTCACTCAGGAAGTTATATAATCCTGAGTGAAGATCAAAAAGTGCACTAAAGTAGAGCCAATACCTTATCAAGAGCTAGACTGTAAGGAGCACACTATGGGCTTCAAGGAATCAAGCAGAACCCTTATATATTCATACGCAAAAAACCTGTATTTTTTCTGTTGATTTCAAGCGTTGTTCTTGCTATTTCGCTTTTTGCAGATGTTGTGACATCAAAGCCTTTTCATGTTAAGTAAGCAGGATTATTGAACTACAAATAACACTGTAATCATTTTCCTTCTCCAGGAATAGTCTGTAGTAAAAAGAAAATATTTCTCCTGCAGATTCTTTCACTATTTCCACAATGCTTTTTGTTTAAACTGAAGAGGAATATTTTGAAACAGAATAAATTAGCTGGGGGAGGTGGCGGGAAATAGCATATCCAATAGCATACATTATGGCACCTGTAAGTCACCAGTGCATATTATTTTTCTGAAAGTTAATGAAACATATAATTAGAATTCTCTTTCTGATGCATTTTAGGTGTCGAATATGCAGATTATGCACTGTGCAAGCAAAACAGTTAAGTGGAACTTTATCACTACCCAGAGTTGGAAGCAATTAGCATGCTAAGAAGCACATGTCCTTTGAGGTCATTGTTTCAAAGTGCTTGTATGCAAAGCTGTCTTTGATGATAAACAGTGCTTTCCTTTGAGGCTATTTTAACTTTAAGATAGACAGTAATGGCAATTTCAGTTTCCTGTACTCCCCATCTCCCCTCATTGTAAGGATGGATGAATCAGCATAATTTATAAGTAGCCTGATATTCTTTTCTTTTCTTTTCTTTATCAGTAAGTTAATATCCAGCTAAGAAACTTAAATTGCTAAAACTTATTAATAAAAGTGTTCCTATAATGGATTTATTATGCTATTAGATCACTTGGATTTAAAAATTTGCAAATGGATTTAAAA
Organism: Emys orbicularis; assembly: GCF_028017835.1. Taxonomy (NCBI): domain Eukaryota; kingdom Metazoa; phylum Chordata; order Testudines; family Emydidae; genus Emys; species Emys orbicularis. The sequence goes on from NC_088690.1 coordinate 88,672,568, forward strand.
ATTTGAGTGATAGAAACAATCCTATTCCTAATACACCATTCATTTAATGGTGATTTAAAAGCATGGTGAATGTATGAGACAAAAAGGAGTGGGCCATAGGGGTCATCAAGTGCTGGCAACCTAGGATGAAATGTGTCCTCATGAGCAGTTTGCAGTGTTTGAAAATTTGTTTTTTAGTTCTCACCAACTTCTTTTTTTGAGCAGAATCAATTCACAATTCGCTGCTGAGAGACAAAATCTGTATTTCTTAATTCTGAAAATTTTGCCTTAAGGATTATTGCCCATTTGAGGAAAGAATCCAAGATGACAACTAGAACTGGTTTGGCAGGTCTCTGAATCCCTCTTAGGACTTTGTGATGGGATGGACAAACCACACAATTGTTGAGGCAGGGAAATGGTTAATTCCCCGCAGCTGAAGCAGCAGTGGTGGTGGCAGCAGGCAAAGGACCTACTATGCCTGAGGAATCTACTCAGCCTGTTAGTTAGAGGAAGTGTTTGCACCTGTGCTCCATCAAAACACATACAAATAAGCAGGAAAAGGAAGTGGGGGGTGGGGATGAAATGGTGTGGTGTGTAGCAATCTTGGAAGAGTAGTGTAAGGGGTCTTTCAGACCAAGGTTATTTAAGGAAGCAGGAGAGTTTTGGTCTTGGACATGGACACAGGACTCCTGCGGACATCTGATGTTGGCAGTTGTCTTTGTTGCAAAACCCTAGGAAGGCAGAGCAGAAATGAACAGACAATCTTTACTGGGGTACTAGAAGGTTAGTTTAGTTTGGCTAGAGAACAAGACACAGACAAATTAAAATGTTGTGGAAATGAGGGAGGCAAAGGGACTAAGGACAGAACCCTGGAAAGAATTGAAGAAATAGACTTGGGCAAACAATGAGAGGGAGTTGAAGATTTGGATTAGGTGCTGCTAGCTTTCTTTCTGGGGCCAGAGACTGGAGTTCTTGGCAGAGGGGTGGATGGGGTCTCCTCTTCAACCTAACTACATCCAGGTGGGAGCTGTACAGATTTGTAAGTTGGCGAATCTTTTAAAGAAATCATACCATATAAGATTCAGCAAAATGAAAGACAAACTTGTTGAAGTGCACAAATATCAGTGTCATTTAGCCAAACAAATGTTACTAGGATATTACATCATGGGACAGAAAGGTAATTCCCAAAAGCGAAGTTCACTCACAGGCATTTTAACCCTGGAACACCCTGAACCAATATAGTGACAGCAACAGGATCAAGAGAATATTCAGGAACCTGCTGTTGCAAGGTGGCAAACACCCAACTGATAATTCTGTGGATGGCAAGGCAGTGAACCCACTTGCTGGTCCCCTAGATACAGGAGCAAGGCAGTCAGCTACTCTTGAAGATAGGGGTCAGAAAGACACTAGACTTCAAATATATAGATAAAGTTCTGGGGTCATTTGGGACTGAGGGATTTGTTAGTTTCTACTTTTCCCACTCCCCAGAAGACAGATGCAGGAAGATATTCCAATTAAATCTTCCAAAGGATCCCAGGATCAGGGGCGGCTCCAGGCAACAGCGCAGCAAGCGCGTGCCTGGGGCGGTAACCCGTGGGGGGTGGCGTGCCGGTCACCATGAGGGTGGCAGTCTGGCGGCCTTCGGCGGCGTGCCTGCGGGAGGTCCACCGGTCCAGCAGTTTTGGTGGCAATTCGGCGGTGAGTATGCCGAAGCTGCGGGACTGGCAGATCACCCGCAGGCACGCCGCCGAAGGCGGCCTGACTGCCGTGCTTGGGGCGGCTAAAAACATAGAGCCGCCCCTGCCCAGGGTCTGGCATATCCTCTCACAATCCAGACATATTGAGGGACCATCTGTTAGTCCACTCCCTGATCTGTTCCTTTGGAGAAGGCAAACACCCTCCAAATAATATGGTCCAGGAAAATCTGAAGAATATTTTCACTCTACAGAAATATAACTTAGGAATTCATATACTGAGGGAAATGAATGGCCATCAATAATCACCTTTTTTTCAAAGGCCCAAAACAAAGTATGCAATTGGAAATGTTGATTATTTCAATGCCACTTAAAAACACTTCTTGTGGATGTCTGATGCTGGTGAAAAAACTACATGTGCACAATAAAGTTGTTCTCATAATTCCTAAGAAATAAGAAGCTTTACTGCTTCAGAGAAAAGCCACCTCAGCAAATTTAGCTCCTGAAATACAAACCTAAAATACAGATCTATTCAAGCATGCTGTTAGCTGGATGACTACTAAAAGTTTGAACCAGTCAATGAGTTGGTGGGGAAGGTGAAGATTCTGGGGTATTAATAACTTTCCAAGTAGGGATGTGCCAAAGTATTGGTTCATAATCTAGGTATCATGACCACCAGCTGTTTCAGTTGTCAGTTATTCCCTTTACTGCTAACAATATCACTAATAAATAATACATATAGGAATGCACAATATAAAATTATTATTAGAGACAATACTTTTATACTTTGCATGCATGTATTATTATCAGTTAAATGATGGCAGTATGCTTGGTGCATTCAGGAAATAGGGTAAGAGTTGTTTCTTTCTCCAAGCAGCTAATGGTTTAAGAGGACGAATGTAGATAAATGCAAAAAAGCCTCAGGCAGCTACCAGATGAAGATTCATAGTGATGCAATATTATTTTGGAGGGTTTTGCTATATTGCCTTCCCAGTGATGGTCTCATAGGGCTTTGATTAAACCTCACAAATTTAAAAACCACTGGGAGTTAGTTAAATAAGATGATAACAAGATTGTCAGTAATATTATTATACACTTTTTGTGGGGGGGAAGGACTGAGTCTGAGAGACAAACTGACTTGTTCAAGGTCACATAGCAAAAAGGTAGAAGAGCTGGAAACTGAACCCTGATCATCTGTGTCCCAGTCCATTGCTCAAACCTTCAGGTTAGCGTGGATATTTTTCTTCCAGGGACAGTCATTTGGGCTCTATTGTTTTGTCTTAAATTATAGTATGTGAGATGGCAGTGAATATTTTGAGATTATAGTACCAGATGGAGCTGTCAACAAAAACCCCACTCATACTCCAAAACCTCCTGAGGAAATGCAACCCACTGTCCCAATTAACAGATACAGAGATTTTTCTTATTTTGCTTTCATTACCCCTTGAAGAAGATAGTTGAAACTCTGCTGGAATCACAGTCAGGGACATTAGAGATGAAAAATACCTATTAGGTCCTGCTTTCCATCTCCATCTCATAGAAAGATTGTTCCCCACACTACATTTTCTAGCATTTTTCCAGTTTAGTAGTAAAAGTCTCAAGTGATATGGCATCTATTATCTGTCTCAGACAGTAACTCATACTGGCTTACATTAACCGTTGACAATTTATGCTTATTAAGATCCAAGTACATATTGTCCTATGAATAAGGGTATTGACCCTGGTTTACTGGCCATATTCTAACTCAAGTGAATATTTTTTTATTCTAAGTTCCCCTGCAGTTTCAGATAGATGTAGTCTTCTTCACTTCCTGTTGAAAAACTGTTTTGTTAGGCCTGAACAACACTAACTTATCAGTGTTTGTAAGGCACTTTGCTCACACCTTCCAGCATACTGGGTGCATTGCATTTCCAGTATATTGGGCCAGACAGGATATATGCTAAAACCAGTGCCCATAGGCACTATAGACTCGTGCTTGGGCCCTAGCTACTGGGGTCACATGATAATGTCAGAATCTAAGCTTTTGTTTAAAAAGGAGTTTATAGCCCTCAAGTTGTGAAGAAAATGTGAACAAATCTGAACCATGGATGGTTTCAGCAGGCTCCTTCACCCCACCCATGTCCTCTGCTTTCTTCCAGGATGGACCCAGCCTATGTGAAAGCTGGGAGTGATGGTCTCCTGAGAGTGGAGGCTCCAGCATGTCCAAAGACGAGTGATGCACATTGTACTGATAAGGGCATGTGTTGGGATAAGTCACGGGTGGCCAACCTGAGCCTGAAAAGGACCCAGAATTTACCAATGTACATTGCCAAAGAGACAAAGTAATACGTCAGCAGCCCCCCATCAGCTCCACATGCCCCGCCCATTCCCAGCGCCTCCCGCCCATCGGCAGCCCCGCCGATTAGCGCCCCCCCCCCTCCCCGCCTCCCTCCCCGCACCTCCTGATCAGCTGTTTCGTGGCATGCAGGAGGCTCTGGGGGGAGGGGGAGGAGCGAGGGCATGGCAGGCTCAGGGGGGGGTGCGGGAAGGGGTGGAGTGGGGGCAGGGCCTGTGGCAGAGCCAGGGGTTGAACAGTGAGCGCCCACCCAGAAAGTTGGTGCCTGTATCTCCAGCCCTGGAGTCGGTGCCTATACAAGGAGACGCATATGGCTCCAGAGCCACAGGTTGGCCACCCCTGGGATAAGTTAATAAAACCCTTGTTGACTGTTACAACAGTTAAGTGTGTTCCAGGGGTTTCATGTCAGTTATCTCTGCCTTGCTCCCATTGTAACAATGACCATTAAAAAAATCTTTTAAACCTTTTATTAAGCACGTAGTAAAAGGACAGATAGTTAAAGCACTTGAAATGTAAAGTATTAAATAAAGGTTCATTTTAGCAATACATCTCAGTTCCATTAGCTATATATAGTCTTTATAAAGAGTAACACTTGTTTGACATGGTATTAACTGTCTTTTTTTGTTGGGGGGGAAGGACAGGGAAGAGAAAAAAAGATAGTTTAGAAGATCTGGAACTATTGATGCTGAAGTATGAATCTGCTCCATTTAAGAAAAAACACAAACAACACATACATACGTGCGAGCACACACACACGGAAATGAAAAGAATTGCAAAGACTCAATTTATGGGTTCTGCCTCTGATGTTGACTTACACGGACAATCTTGCTGCTGGAGAAACACAGGCCCAGCATACAAGTCTGATTAGCCACTGTCATAAACATACAGCTAAGGGTAGCATAAAATCCCTCCTTACCTGTAAAGGGTTAAGAAGCTCAGATAACCTGGTTGGCACCTGACCAAAAGGACCAATAAGGGAAGAAGATACTTTCAAATCTGTGGGGGAAGGTTTTTGTGTGTGTGTGTGTGTGTGTGTGTGTGTGTTCTCTCAGAGTCAGCAAGGAACCAGGGCAGGGAAAATACATCTCCCTAAGCCATATCTGAACTAAGCATCTAATATTGCAAAAATAGTAAGGAAATGCGTTAGATTAGCTTTTGTTGTAGCTTGTGAATTTTCCCTGTACTAAGGGGGAGGTTTATCCCTGTTTTGCCTGGAGGGGAAATCCTTGTGTTTTGAATTGTTTTGTTACCCTGTAAAGTTATCTTCCATCCTGATTTTACAGACGCGATTCTTTTATCTTTTTTTAAATAAATTCGTCTTTTAAGAACCTGATTGATTTTTCATTGTTCTTAAGATCCAAGGGTTTGGGTCTGTGTTCACCAATTGGTGAGAATATTATTCTCAAGCCTTCCCCAGGAAAGGGGGTGCAGGACTTGGGGGAATATTTTGGGAGAATAGGACTCCAAGTGGTCCTTTCCCTGATTCTTTGTCTAAATCACTTGGTGGTGGCAACATACTGTTCAAGGACAAGGTGGAATTTGTGCCTTGGGAAAGTTTTTAACCTAAGCTGGTAAAAATAAGCTGAGGGGGTCTTTCATATGGGTCCCCAAATCTGTACCCCAGAGTTCAGAGTGGGGAAGGAACCCTGACAGCCACTTTGAGACCTGGCAAACTTCTACCAGCTCTAGACTGTTTCTGGACTTGCTTTTAGTTGCCTTTCTGGTCCCAGGATCACAGCTGTGTTGCAAAAGATGGTGTTGTCTTGGCTGGCTAAACCAGACTCATATTAGAGAGAGGCAAAAGAGAGAGAGAGGAAAGAGGAGCACAGCAGCGGCACAGGAGCCGGCAAACAGTGCTGCTAACAGGGGAGTTTGAGTGGGAGTTTACAGGGGGAGGTGGAAGGGGAGGCAGGAGGGCGTGGTGTCCCGTGTGCTGTGTTCCCCCAGGTGCGGAGGGCACAGGTGAGCAGGCGGGCCCAGACAACAGCAGCCATGAGCCAAGCAGCGGGGGACACAATGCAGATGATTGCATGTGGCAGCTGCGGTATGTACATGGTCCTAGCGGGGGTGCCTGACCAGAGGTATGTCTGCATGAAATGCCGCCTAATAGAGCTGCTGGAAGAAAAGATCCGAGGTTTGGAGATGCAGGTAGATACCCTGGTAGAGTTTAGAAGGGGGTTCGAGCAGCTAATGGAGCAAAGGCAAGGAGTGGCTGAAGGGGAATGCTCAGGGGTACAGGTGGAAGCAGGGGCTAAGGTCTGTGAGGGGGGAATGTTGGGGGGAGAACAAGGGCAGTGGAAGCATGTGACCGTGAGAAGCAGGCCAAGGAAAAGGAGGGCCAGTGAAGGAGAAATAGAGCTCAGGAACAGGTTTGGGTGTTTGGATAACGAGGAAGGGGTGCAGCAGGTGATAACTGAAGGTGGGAGGGTGAGGAAGAAGAGAAGAGCAGCTAGTCCCATAGAAAGAAAGGAGGAGTTGATGGAGACAGCACCAAATCTGGGCCCCGGGAGGATACAGGATGGCATAAGGGGGATTAAAAGGGAAAATAGGAACGGACAGGGGTTGTGACTAGAGGGAACAGGGGATAGATTAGTAGATCGCACTGTCACCAGGCAAAGGCAGGTTTATGTGATTGGGGACTCCTTACTGAGGAGGTTAGACAGGCCTGTGACCAGGGCGGACCCAGAGAACAGAAGGGTGTGCTGTCTACCGGGCGCTAAGATACGGGATGTGGACCTGCGGTTGAAAAGGATCCTAAAAGGAGCAGGTAAGAACCCCTTGATCATCCTTCACGTAGGAACGAATGACACGGCTAGGTTCTCGCTAGAGAGAATCAAGGGAGATTATGCCAGGCTGGGGAAGACGCTTAAGGAAATCGAGGCTCAGATCATCTTCAGTGGGATTCTGCCTGTTCCTAGAGAAGGGCAGCAAAGGGCTGACAGGATTGTGATGATAAATAGTTGGCTAAGGGAGTGGTGCTATAAGGAGGGCTTTGGGATGTATGGCCACTGGGAGGCTTTCGGGGACAGACAACTGTTCTCACGGGATGGACTTCACCTAAGTAGGGAAGGAAATAGACTTCTGGGAGGGAGGCTGGCTCATCTCATCAAAAGAGCTTTAAACTAGGAATTTGGGGGAGATGGTTGGGAGATGTCCAGTTAATCTCCACGCCAGATTACAGTATTGAGAAGGAGGGTGATGAGATAAGAACGGATATAGCCAGGGGGAAGAGATTGGACATAAGGAGGAGGGGGGGGGATGGATACTAGACTAATAGGTCATACTGGCGGTACGGTGTCAGTACCAAATTGGATAACGAATGTGAGAGAGGCTAAACGGCATAAATTAAGATGTTTATACACCAATGCGAGAAGCCTAGGTAACAAAATGGAGGAATTGGAGCTCCTGGTCCAAGAAATGAAATCGGATATCGTAGGAATAACCGAAACGTGGTGGAATGTTAGTCATGACTGGAGTACAGGTATGGAAGGGTATGTGCTGTTTAGGAACGACCGGAACAAAGGTAAAGGTGGGGGAGTAGCATTGTATGTCAATAATGAGGTAAACTGTAAAGAAATAATAAGTGATGGAATGGATAAGACGGAGTCTGTCTGGGCAATACTCACATTGGGGAAAAAAACTACTAGAGCATCCCCTGGGATAGTGCTTGGGGTGTGCTATAGACTGCCGGGATCTACCCTGGATATGGACAGAGAACTATTTAATGTTTTTAGGGAAGTAAATACTAATAGGAACTGTGTAATCATGGGAGACTTTAACTTCCCGGATATAGATTGGGGAACAAATCCTAGTAACAATAATAGGGCTCAGATTTTCCTAGATGTGCTAGCTGAAGAATTCCTTCATCAAGTAGTTGCTGAACCGACGAGGGGGGATGCCATTTTAGATTTGGTTTTGGTGAGTAGTGAGGACCTCGTTGAGGAAATGGTTGTAGGGGACAACCTTGGCTCGAGTGATCATGAGCTAATTCGGTTTAAACTAAATGGAAGGATTAACAGAATTAAATCAGAGACTAGGGTTTACGATTTCAAAAGGGCTTACTTTAATAAATTAAGGCGACTAGTTAGGGAAGTGGATTGGACTAACATATTTACGGATCTAAAGGCGGAAGGCGCCTGGGATTATTTCAAGTTGAAGTTGCAGGAGCTGTCAGAGGCCTGTATCCCGAGAAAGGGAAAACGGTTCGTAGGCAGGAGATTTAGACCGAGCTGGATGAGCGAGCGTCTCAGAGGGGTGATTAAGAAAAAACAGAAAGCGTACAAAGAGTGGAAGAGGGGAGGGATCGGCAAAGAAACCTACCTTATTGAGGTCAGAGCATGTAGAGATGGAGTGAGAAAGGCCAAAAGCCGTGTAGAGTTGGACCTTGCGAGGGGAATTAAAACCAATAGCAAGAGGTTTTATAGCCATATAAATAGGAAGAAAACAAAGAAAGAAGAAGTGGGACCACTGAAGACTGTAGATGGAGTGGAGATTAAGGATAATCTAGGCATGGCACAATATCTAAACGAATATTTTGCATCGGTCTTTAATGAGGCTAATGAAAGGCTTAGGAATAGAGGCAGCGTGACAGAGGGGAATAAAGGATGGGGGGTTGACATTACCGTATCCGAGGTAGAAGCCAAACTCGAACAGCTTAACGGGACTAAATCGGGCGGACCGGATGATCTTCATCCGAGAATATTAAAGGAACTGGCGCGAGAAAGTGCAAGCCCGTTAGCGATAATTTTTAATGAATCTGTAAACTCAGGGGTGGTACCGTTGGACTGGAGAATAGCTAATGTGGTTCCTATTTTCAAGAAGGGGGAAAAAAGTGACCCGGGTAACTACAGGCCTGTTAGTTTAACATCTGTAATATGCAAGGTCTTGGAAAAAATTTTGAAGGAGAAAGTAGTTAAGGACCTTGAGGTCAATGGCAATTGGGACAAATTAGAACATGGTTTTACAAAAGGCAGATCGTGCCAAACCAACCTGATCTCCTTCTTTGAGAAAGTAACAGATTTTTTAGATAAAGGAAATGCGGTGGATCTAATATACCTCGATTTCAGTAAAGCGTTTGATACGGTACCGCATGAGGAATTATTGGTTAAATTGGAAAAGGTGGGGATCGATATGAAAATCCAGAGGTGGATAAAGAACTGGTTAAAGGGGAGACTGCAGCGGGTCGTACTGAAAGGTGAACTGTCAGGTTGGAGGGAGGATACCAGTGGAGTTCCTCAAGGTTCGGTTTTAGGTCCGATTTTATTTAATCTATTTATTACTGACCTCGGAACCAAATGTAGAAGTGGGCTGATAAAGTTTGCGGATGACACAAAGTTGGGAGGTATTGCCAATTCGGAGAAGGATCGGGATATCCTGCAGGGAGACTTGGATGACCTTGTAAACTGGAGTAATAGTAATAGGATGAAATTTAATAGTGAGAAGTGTAAGGCGATGCATTTAGGGATGACTAACAAGAATTTTAGTTATAAGCTGGGGACGCATCGGTTGGAAGTAACGGAGGAGGAGAAGGACCTCGGAGTCCTGGTTGATCGCAGGATGACTATGAGTTGGCAATGTGACGTGGCCGTGAAAAAAGCTAATGCGGTCTTGGGATGCATTAGGCGAGGTATTTCTAGTAGGGATAAGGAGGTGCTGCTTCTGTTATACAAGGCACTGGTGAGACCTCATTTGGAGTACTGTGTGCAGTTCTGGTCTCCCATGTTTAAAAAGGATGAACTCAAACTGGAACGGGTACAGAGAAGGGCCACTAGGATGATCCGAGGAATGGAAAACCTGTCGTATGAAAGGAGACTCGAGGAGCTCGGTTTGTTTACCCTAACCAAAAGAAGGCTGAGGGGGGATATGATTGCTCTCTTTAAATATATCAGAGGGATAAATACCAGGGAGGGAGAGGAATTATTTCAGCTCAGTACTAATGTGGACACGAGAACAAATGGATATAAACTGGCCGTCGGGAAGTTTAGGCTTGAAATTAGACGACGGTTTCTAACCGTCAGAGGGGTGAAGTTCTGGAACAGCCTTCCAAGGGAAACAGTGGGGGCAAAAGACCTCTCTTGCTTTAAGATTAAGCTTGATAAGTTTATGGAGGGGATGGTTTGATGGGATAATGTGATTTTAGTCAATAGGTCAATAACGTGCCATCGCAGGTAATTAGTATCAATGGTCAATGCAGGTCTGGCTGGAGAATCTTGCCCACATGCTCGGGGTTCTGCTGATCGCCATATTTGGGGTCGGGAAGGAATTTTCCTCCAGGGTAGATTGGCAGAGGCCCTGGAGGTTTTTCGCCTTCCTCCGCAGCATGGGGCAGGGGTCCCTTGCTGGAGGATTCTCTGCGACTTGAAGTCTTTAAATCATGATTTGGGGACTTCAACAGCTGAGTCAAGGGAGAGAATTATTCCAGGAGTGGGTGGGTCAGCTTTTGTGGCCTGCATCATGCGGGAGGTCAGACTAGATGATCATAATGGTCCCTTCTGACCTTAAAGTCTATGAGTCTATGAGGAGAAATAAGGTGGGGAAGGAAAATGACATACTAAGGAGGGGATAACAGGTTCACGTCCCAGGTGTAGTTCAGGATTTAGCTGAAACCTATGGAGTTGGTGATATCATCTGGTTCCCTCTTTCTGGCCCTGTCTGGTCAAGATGCCTTTCAGAATCAGGCTGATAAAGGCTTTTTGGAGTTACAGTGAATCCTGGCATGCTAGGAAATGGTGACGGTGATAGCCATGTTGGTAAAGCTTGCTCCTTCCAGTCCACCAACACAGTCATTCCTTTCAGGGCAATGTCCTAACAGAAGTAACAAGTTGGCAGCCACATGTCATTAAAACAGTCAACACATATTTTGGTTATTTCAACAATGAACATTTCCTCCATATCTAGGATTTTTCAACTCATTGTCATGCCAATCCATGATTTTACCAGAAGCCTTAAAGCCCCCTTATCACAGTTCTTTTAAATCAAATAATTCAGTTTGTACCAGTCCATTTGTCCCCAACTCTTGCTGACTTTCACAAACAATTCTATGCAGCAGGCTGAGTTAGATTTCAGTTACCTTGGACAACTGAGTACAGGACTACACACAACATGGGACCCCCAGTGAATAAACAGACAGCTCTTGGGTTGGTGCCCCTGCCACTACTAGTCCGAAAAGGGGCAGCGCCAGGGGGTGGGGGTAGAGCCTTGAGGTGGGGATCAGCTATGGTACACTCCCATGGTGAGATGTGCATGGCGTAGTCCTGATTGGCTTGATTCAGCCCTGGCCCAGGCTTTTGAGTAGAGAAAACAAGGCTGACTTGTTAATGAAAAATTGGCTGTTTTTTTTTTTTTAAATACAGAAATCTGAGTCTATTTGAATTTCGTGTGAATGCACCTAATTCCATTGATTCAACTGTTGGTTGCATAAACCACTCTTCTTTCCATCATTTGCAATAAAAGAACAGAAAGTGGCTGAGTCACACTTCACAGTGTAATGTGAACACACCATTTTCTTTATGGACTCATGTCTCACAAATAATTGGGTGACATTTTGCTTGAATTTTTTAATAAGGAATTCAGGTATCAAACATGGCGATTTGTGACAGCAGCAGGCTCAGCCCCGGGTAGTAGGATGCAGAAGAGTGCTTTGGATTACTCAGCAACCACCCTTTGGGTTCATTAAAAATTAGTTGATTTACTATGGAGAGAATCCTATTCAATACATTTTTACTGGCTGGAAAAGGGCTGCAAAATGGGAGTGGGGGGTTAAAATGGGACAATTATTAAAGGTGTCCTCAAGATTCCATAAAGATGAGTCCCTGAAAAATATATCTTATCCACTACCAATCCATTTGGATATGTCATGACTACCTACATTTACCAGCATTTATTCATAGATTCCAAGGCCGGAAGGGATCATTATGATAATCTAATCTGACTTCCTGTATAACACAGGCCATATAATTTTAAAATATTTAAAATATTCCTGGATCTGATGTACTGATCAATTCAAATATAGTATCTCATGAGAACACATATTTTACAGAAGCTTTACTGTCTATAACTTGCTCCCTAGAGAACTATGCATGTAAAAACAAAAGTGTGTTCATGGTCCTATATGGGGATATCTTTGAAATAGGAATCAAAATAGAATAATGCCCATTTCTCATTATATATATTTTTCAAGTATTTATCCTTTGAGGCAGAAAAGACACCATGTGTTAGAAGCTTCCCAGCATCTTTTCTACAGTCACATATGTCATAGCTCCCTGCACAGACTGTTCAGCGGTGCTATTACTGTAAGCAGCACTCTGAAGAAGGAAAGCCTTCAGAAATAGATTGAATTACACTCTGTTTCTTCTGTTTAAGGTAAGCCAGCACTGCAGTCAGCTGTGAGGTCAGGGAAAACTGCAGAATGGTGATAAAGAAGTGATTCTCTATTGATCTTTTACTCTGCAGCCAGGGTGCAGAGTAAAATTCAAATGAAGAAGGCCATAATATACAGACTGGTTAGTTAGTGCCATTGTAACAACACTCTCTTCCAAGATGTGTAATTTGAAGGAAGCATAGTAAGAATAACTTCCCCCTCCCCTCCAAAAAATAAATCGATGCCACTTGACTGGACTTCTCCTGATATTATTTGTATGACTAGCTTCAATAGTGTCCAACCGTGCTAGTCATTGTTCAGACACATAGTCATTGACAGGCCGTGCTTCTAATCTAAGAGTTTGTAATCCAAGTATAGAAAACAGACAAAGAGGAGGAGGGAAAACAGATGAAGTGATATGTCCAAAGTGGCACAGCAAGTCAGAGAACAGAAGGTAAAAAAGTGTAGGTTTTGAGAGATGGATTAGGTGAGAAGGAAGGCAGAGTGGTGTTGTGGATACAGCACCAAACTGGGAATCTGGCAGTTTGGGTTCTCTTCTTAGATCTGCCAGGCTTACAATTTATCACCTCAGTCAAATGCCCATTCTCTCTCTAACTCCTCATTCCTCTCTTGTCCTCTGCCTTTCTCTTTCCCTCCACTATAAACATATCCTTATATTGCTTATCCTGAAAATTAAAAAACAAACAAACAGTAAACAAAATTCTAACTCATTTACCTCCTAACTATCCTCTTACACCTTTGTCACCAAACTTCTCAAGGGAGTAGTCAACTCCTACTGCCTCCATGTTCGTCTCCCAAATTTCTCTTTAAGCCTCTTCCACCAGGTTTTCCTCAGCTTCAAAATGCTGCATCTCCTCCTACCAAAGTCACTAACAACCCCTTCCTGTCTAAAGCTAATAACCCCTTCTCTGTCCCAATTCTCCTTGATGTAGTGGCTATTTTCGATGTACCTGATCACTTCCCACTTCGCAGCTTCTTGGACTCCTATTTCTCTTCCTATTTTCACTACCTCTTCTTCAGTGTTTGTTTGTTTGTTTGTTTTTCCAAAGGGTGGGAGGTATGTTCAAAAGTAAGGGTTTTTATCAGACTCTGTATTGAAAGTATATTGCAATCTATTATATATATGCAACCAAAAGTTCTGGATCTGAGGGTATTCTTGGAAAATGTGTGTGTGGCGACCTGTTTATCTGTAGTCTCTCCAGCAGAGACTGGAAATGTTTGGTTACAAATTGTTAGTGATTACTTGTCAGTAGAAAAAAAAAACTTGCTTATTTTCCACTGAACTTTTTTCCAAGGTGGTGATGTCTGAGTCAGTCAGAGTGTAGAAAAACAAAATGAGAATTCTAGATGAAAATATTTCCTCTGGATTGCTTTTATTTTTTGCGACTAATGTCTCCCTCAGTTAAATACTTACAGATAAGCAAATAAATGGGGACATCAGCAAAGTGAATCAGCTGATTTTATTTTATGGAAGTCACAAATCTACCTCTCCACACCATATACAAAATATGTTGAATAAATTATTTGTTTTGAATTATCAACTAATTATCAGCTAAAATGGATACCAATAAAGAAAGAAATGGCAAATCTGTTCTGTGGTGCTCATTATCCTTGGTATATATGTGAGATGAAAATCTCTACTGTTAATGTTTTCTAAGGCACTAAAGTAATCACAGCATTAGAACAGATTTACTGTGCATGCCCAAAGACTATGTTTCTTGAAAGGTCTTCATTGTATTAGACTTACCATTTATCACAGCTCTAGTGAAAAAAAATTAAAAATCCCCATTCATTAGTGTTCTGGAATTTTTCCTCAGCTGTAGTTTTTCATTACAAAAGAGTTATTCTTCTTAATATATTATCTATTCCTTTTAATAAAATGTCAAACTTACCAAAAGTCACATGTCCATAAATGTTTTTAAGTATTGTGCAGCACTTAAAATAATCTAAACCATTTGGTCCCTCCATAACAATCAATTATTGTTAAGAGTCCATGTTACATTTGTTGGCCACTCCCCAACACCTCTGTGTCCTTCAAATTATGAATACCTCAGCTAATTTTGCAGGCCTCTAAGCAGAATGCCAGCAAACACTGGATACTATTGAATGGCTGTCTAAATCCTGAATAATCCTTCCTGTGTCATTCTAGATTATTTGGCCAGCTGCTTAGTTTGGTGTCATCAGAAAATTTGTATCTCCTTTTCATTGATTCTATCAGCTAAATTGTTTCTGTAGAAAGCACCAGGACCAAAGTGTTAGAAATGTTATCTTAACACTCATCTCTAAAGAGAATATAGGTTTCAGAATGCCTAGGGCATAGATTAACTACAGTTCTATTTGTAGGGTTTCCAAATAAATGTTTGGAAGGACCCTGGTAACTCAAGTTCCCTTTAGAAATACATCATCATAATATATCATAAGGTAATGCAGTAATGCTCTCATAGTCTGTGGAGTTACTGTTACAATGTGCATGCAGTATATAGAAAGGTGACTCATATCACCACATGGTTGATACAGCTGGCAAAGCCATTTTTTGTAATATTCACTGATTCCTCAGGTCCAAGCTGGGATTTTGGGTGGAGAGAAAGGAAGGAAGGGAGATAGAGAGAGAGAGAGAGACCATCTCCTATCCCAAACTGCAGAATAACTAATAGTCCATGGTCAGGGCCAGGGCCGGCTCCAGGCACCAGCTAAGGAAGCAGGCACTTGGGGTGGCCAATACAAAGGGGCGGCACTCCATCCGCTATTGGGGCGGCACGTCCAGGTCTTCGGCGGGAATTCGGTGTCGGGTCCCTCAGTCCCTCTTTTCCTCTTTGAGCTGCCGCTGAAGAATGGTGCAGCGCGATTGAGCTGCCGTCGAAGTGCCGCCGATTGGCCTTTTTTTTTTTTTTTTTTTTGCCGCTTGGGGCAACAGAAAACCTGGAGCCGGCCCTGGTCAGGGCACTCATTTGGTATGTGTGAGACTCTTGTGCTCAATCTGCTACCCTAGACACTAGGCTGTAGAGTCAGACTCTATCTCTCAATGATTATTTAATTATTTATACCAAGTGGAACATGTCCAAAAGGAGAGACTAAGAGAGACCCATCCCAGGGTTGCCAATAGCTCCAAATCAAGCAGAGCAGAGACTTGAACCTGAGTCTTCAAAATCCCCAATGAGTGCCCTAACTACTGGACTGTTAGGCATTCTGGCATCTCTGTCTCTTATTTTTCACCAAAAAAAAAAAAAAAATTCAAAAGATCTCAGTGTTGTCTGAATGCAGAGCAACACCTTGACATTGTTCAAAATCAGCCACTCCACCCTACTTTTGTGTTGCCTGTCTTCCTTCTACAACACAATGAGAGCCACTCCTCTTTTTTCTCCTGGGTCCTGCTCCTAGTCACCCAAACCCTTGTCAAATGGCTTCACTCACTATGTCCACCTCAGGAGATGGATGACATCTGGTAGCTGACCTCTAAACCCTTTCAAGGGGCCAGCTCGCCCTGTGACACTATCTATCCAGTCATCATCCCCACAGTAGCTGAACATCTTGAGAAAAGGAAGCCTTGCTCTGAAAACTGAATGTGAACAACTTCCATCACTATCATTGTTCATGACATTTTTTCAAGAACACTTCAGTTGCCAACAATTCCAGAGAAGTTCTGCCTACCTATGTTTAGAAACCCCACTTTTCAGATCGTCATTGAAAAGCCTATGGCTAGCTAATCCTCTTGAACTAATCTACACTTCTCTCTCTCTCTCTTTAAGGCTGGGTATTGCAATTTCCACTTACTCTGGGCAAGAAGAATTTATGAGGTGTAGAAAGGGGGCTGCACAACAAAAAAGATTTTTTTAGGGATCACAACTCCATGGACTGCAACCCATAAAACTAAATTTTATGATGGAAGCAGCATCAAATAATATGACTGCCATGAATGCCTTTAATGTATCTTCAGGTTTCAAAGTGTTCAGTTATAAGAAGGGACCAGGCAAATTATTAGGAACTTTATCTTTTTTTCTTGGAAGAGTATGTGCCAGATACAGATGAGGGATAATCTCTTTTTTATTTTTGTTTTTATTTGCCTATTTATTTGTGTGATTTTTAGTGCTCAGAAAGGATGCTGAACCTATACTCTTCTGTTTATCAGCAGCAAAAGTACAGAACAAATAGCAGAAATGAGTGCTTCTCCATGCTAGCTTCTCCATATAGCTTATTCTTAACTCTTTTTGGAGAGACAAGGCCTTATGCACGTTGCATTCACATTGGTGTAAATCAAGTTACTTCTATAGACTTACACTGGAGTAAGAGAGAGGAGAATCTGTTTCTGGGAAAAGGAAGTAGGTAAGTGTCTATGGCAGATTCGTTCTTTGGCCTCTGGGCTGAAACAGCCAACCTAGGGGCAAATTACTGTCAATAATATTGGATCATTTTCCATTATAAGAAACCTGTCTAATATTTTTGTATTCCCCAGGAATGTTTTATTGGCCTTTTCAAGTAAACACTAGTCAATACAGGCCTGGGGAAAATATCATTTAGCTATAAAACTGTCCTGTTCTTGCTTAAAATGAACTTTGGCTGGCTCTTATGGACTGGGGGAAAATGGAAACTAGGAAATTCAGAATTCAAGTGTTAAACTTTCCAATCTCTTTTCTTCAGTTGGATTAGTCCATTTATGTTTGTAAACAATAAATTTGATCAGTCCTTTAATTAATGTTCACAATGTATTTTGGCTTAGTTGCGATCAGCCTTACCATCCCTTCACCAAAGAATAAAGTGGCATAAAGCACTCCTTTCCGCCCTAGTGCAGGCCACCTATGTAGCCAGTCTTCGTACAGGGAGAATCAGCTTTTGAACAACAGCTACTCCTCTTCTTGTACAATTGGGTAAGGATTGGCCAGCCAGGGCAAAGCTTTGACTATACCCCCAGCTGTGCACCAACCAGCACAATCAAGCCTTCTCTTTAGATTTGATGAGTTGTTGCATATGAAACAAATGTCAACTGATTATAATTATTAAAGCCATATGGAAGTTTGCTTTGATTCCAACAGCTTGCACCCCAACTTTCAAGCAAAATTGATTTTATTTTTCCTAAACTGTTTACCTTAGAAATGAGGATTTGGAATGGAAACTCTAATAGAACGTTTGCTGCTACAGCCTTGTGAATGCATTAATATAACTTTATGGAAACAAGAAGAAGTTATCTATGCCAGGGACAGATGTGTCCTAGGCAGGTTTCCTTACAAGTTCTTTCCAGTTTTTTCCCCTTGCACCAGGTATTTAATTTCATCTCATGTCCCTTTGTAACACTGACAGACTCTGGTCATTGGTGGGTGGGATTGAACTTGGGATCTCTGGAACTAAATGCATGAGCTGCTACTGCATGAGCTAACTGCCACACGGCTTTTAGCTAAGGCTGTAATGCAGACTCATTAATCTTTCTCTAAGTGGTCTCGGTGCCACTAGATTGGACAGAGCACCACACACAGAAGGTATGTGGATTACACCTGCAACCAAACTCAATCTCCTGTGCAGGAAGTTTTCACTGTAGATCTTAGAATATGTCTGGTTTTTCCTATGTATTTAGTCAGATCAAATCACATGCACTTCTGGGGATTTCTAATTAGATAGACTCCAAAGATTCTCAACCTGAATGGCTTGAAACTTTGTAAGTGTAATACAGAAACTTTGTGAATGTGTAATCATGTCTCCCTCTCTTGGCTGACCCCAATGAGGTTAAAGCCCTTTCCTGACTGCCAGTAGATTTCTTTCTTTATCTTAATTCATAATGGTTTATGTTCTTGGTTCTAATGCTCCTGAGTTCAATCCCCTTTGGTGTCCCATGACATCTGTATATATGCAGCAAGGGTTTGTTACCCATAGTCACAGCATTGCGTGACAACTGGGGGAGGGGGGCAGCTGGCACATCCCAATTCCAGGTGCTGCCCATTTTCTCCTTTACTTTCTCTTGCACACATTTCTGGGTGCATCCGAAGAAGTGGGTTGTAGCCCACGAAAGCTTATGCTCTAATAAATTTGTTAGTCTCTAAGGTGCCACAAGTACTCCTGTTATTTCTGGGTGTGATACTTTCACACCAATTTTACACTGCAGTAACTGCATTGACTTCAAAGGATATGTACTTGATTTTAACTGGTATATGGGCCTATCCAAAGTTCACTGAAGACAATTAGGGCATGTCTACACTTACTGTGGATCGATGCTGCAGCGATCGATCCACCAGGGGTCGATTTAGCGGGTGTAATGAAGACCCACTAAATCAACCATAGATAGCTCTCCCATCGACTCCGGTACTCTACAAGAATGAGAAGTATAAGGTAAGTTGACGGGAGAATTTCTCCCATCAACCCAGTGTGGTGCAGACACCACAATAAGTCGACTTAAGCTACGTCGACTCCAGCTATGTTATTCACGTAGCTTGAGTTGTGTAACTTAGGTCAACTTAGCCCCATAGTATAGACCTGCCCTTAGAGTCTTAACTGACTTCATTTGGCTTTCCAGATTCTAGATACCGCATGTGATCCTTAACCTTCTTGTTTCTATTATTTCAGTGCTCAGGGCAAGATTCTGATAGCCTTATGCTAAGCGTTCCCCTTTTGAACCTGTAGTCCCACTGGGTTCAGCTGGACTACTCCTAAACTACAACTTAGCATGAGTAAGGCAATCAAAAACTGTCCCTAAATGTCTTGTTGTTGTTGGTTGTTGTTATTTTGCCTGGGTACTGGGTTTTCTTCCACTTTGCTTTTCTCCTGAAGTGTTTTCTGTTCCTGGTCCTAGGCCAGATGCCTTGAAAATTAACTTATTTGAATTTCTTTTAACTTGAAAAACATAGGAATCAAAAATAACCCAAAAAAGTTAACACGTCTTTCCATTTTTGAAAAATTATAATACAGGAAAAAGACACTAATTATGCAGAAATTAGTTATCTCTCACAGAGAATCCCAGCAGACTTGCTGTTGCTTCCTGCTGTCCCATTCACCTGTTTTCTGCCAGCCATTACCTCCGGGTAATAGTCATTTTCTAGCTGGCTCATGTCTATTTCTTAATCATGAAATCATTTGATGCTCAGCTAATTCTATCAGCTATTCCCTTTGTTTATATCTCAGGTTGTTTTCTATTTTATCAGCCTGGGAAAAAAGGATTCAGCAAGAAATCTACTTTTGTTCCCTTGGAGCAGATGCTTTGACCTTGGAACATCTGAGCCATCTAGAACTTTTTATTTGTATTTTATTTTATTTTTAATTTTTTTAAAAAATGCCTGTATGTTATAAAAAGGCACCTCCTTCAGGAACTGGTGATGGCCATGGTACACTTACAACAGCACATTCTGCTTCGGTGCATTTAAGAATTCCATAAAAGTTCAGAAAAAAACACATCCAATCACGTTTATGGAAATTTAAATTGCTGTAGAAACAAACTGAAACAATTAAAAAAAAAAAAAAAAAAACACCCTACACTCACACTATGTCAGAAAAATTAGCAGAGTGTTATTGTTTTAAGAACTCTCAGTGTGACAATTCTACCACTATTGTATTTTTTTGGGTGGGTTGTGTGGACAATTGTTTCAGTATCATGTTAAAAATCACCAAAGAAACAATAAAATAAGTCTATTAACCAATAGCCTTTGAAATAAATTTGTTAATTAATTGCTTAACTGGGGAAGTCTTATTAATCAAGTCAAATAGCTTGTGTCCTTTTTTTCTACAGATACTGATTTCCTTATATGCAAAGTTGTTATAATATTATTATTAGCATTCTTATTAATAATATTTCTGGAGAACTATAAGTATTCGAAGCTTTACAAATAAAATGAGCTATGATCACTACCCTAAAGAGACAAGAGAGACAAATACAAGGTGAGGCAGGAAGTGGAGATTGTTGATGAGAAGAATGAAGGAAGGATTGACTATAGAGATGATAATGTAGAACAGCATATACAGTAGGTAAAAGGTGGTTTTCTGGTTAAAACACTGGGCAGGCGAGCTGGGTTCAATTCTTGCCTTTGTTACAGAATTTCTTCTTAACCTTGAGTAAGTCACTAAACTTCTCAATATGTGCTAGTAACTATCTCTCTAATGATGGTTGCTACTGATAGTGATGTTATGAGGCTAACAGGGAGACAAGCAGCTAAAGTTCACAGGAATGGAGCTCCTGTCTGATTACCCCTACCAGATATGCCAGACCCATCCACCACCTTCACTTTACCTTAGCTATAATAGTGATTTCTATCATGTGGCGTCTACTCCAATGGTTAATCCACATATTTACCTCATGAATTCTTCATTAATTGCAGCTATATTCAACCCAAAATCTTATCTTTATTGGTCAAATGTGTTAACCTTCTAAGCACTGTCCAAAGCCGAACTTCCCCAAAGGTGTTTAAGGAGGGTGCCAGCTGAAGATTAAGAGATGGTTTGAGTGTATTCTTTATAGAATTGTATGGCTGTTGGAGCACTTTGGTTTTTGTAGGAGAGTCTTTTAATTGGAAACTAGTAAATGGAATTTGATTAACTGAAATATTGTTCTCATAAAGTTTGGATTTTCTAACAGTTTGTTCTTAAAATGTGGGTAGTGCCTCTGGAGAGGCACTGAAATTTAAATAATAATTAAAAAATCCTGACCCTGGGCCTTCACAAGCATGGAGTTTGGCCAGAACTCTGTGGCTCACTGGATACTACACTCATAGAATCCTGCTAAAATAATTCGGAGAGGGGAAGCTCCCTCAATATCTTCCACCATGACCTAGCCATCCCCAAAGTACAGTTTGATTCCACGCACCCCTCTTCTTCTCTCACTTCTGTATATAGTGGTGAGGTCACTGGACAGTCATATTAAGGGACGGGTAGACTTTCCTTGACTGACAAAGAAACAGTGAGGTGGCCTCCACCATATAAAGTCAGTTGACAGTTCCAAAATGCAGTTGTCACACAGGAGTATGATCAATAAGGGTGTAAGGTACTTCTTTTCCCTTGGCTACTAGTGTGAGGAGAAAGACATACATCCCCTAACCATTTGCAAGCCCCCTCTCCAGCTATCAGTGCCATTTTGAGGGGCTTTAATAGAACTCCTCATACTTAGTCCATTCTATTCCCCATCCTATACAGGTTGTTCTGTGGTCCCTGGTTAGAGTAAATAGAGGGGCAGGATCCATAGAAGAACAGTGGAGGGGTCAGGGAATTCATTTGCAGGAGCTCCTCATCCCCCATTGAGGTTTTCTGAGTCAGGATGATGAAATAGTTAAGAAGTCTCTCTGTTCCCCATGGCCTGACTATCACTAGTGCCAGTCAGGTCAGCATGAAGCTATTATGCATGGTCAGCATTTGACCTTATGTGCATGAAACTATATGAAAACCATTACTTAGACAGAGACCGTCTTTGAGGCAGGGACCATCTTTTTGTTCTGAGTTTGTACAGCACCCAGGAAAATATGGTGCTGTTCCAGGAGTGGGGTTCCTAGTCACTACTTCAATACAAATAATCAATAATATTAATAATAATTTTAAATGATTGATATGGCTTCCATGCTTGGTCAGATAAGTTAATCAACAGCAAACTCATTGGGGACTATAAAATAATGTTTCTCTTCAAACTTATAAGTACTTGTTCCAGACAGAGAAAAAAGAAATCATGCTAATGAGCACATTCATTAGAGCCCCCTGAGTGTCCTCAGTGTTGACGATATGCTTTGTATTGCAAATCCAAACATGTCAAGCAAGTGCATGGAGAAGAGGAAGGAAACTGGAGCAATGAGCCTGTGGAGGATGATTAATGCATTACGGTTTCTCTATTTGCAACTCATCTATCTACTGCTTTGGAAACCCAGCAAATATCACATTACATGGTTGTTTGGCAGATATGCAGATGTGCAGGTACTGTACTAATTCCACTGCCAACTGCCTTACCAAGGGGAAGATAAAGAGTCCTATTGGAGGGAAAACTCATTCCTTTCTTTTTCTTTCTTCCCAGTGTTCATTGTTGGTGGTTTCTTCTCCCCATGCCCTTTTTTTCATGTCTTATGTGCAAGAGTAAAATTCCATTATGGTTCTTTCCTCCCATCATTAGACATTGCATTTTGATTAATTAATCTCAGTGCTAATTATCTTCTTAACCCATATTTTTGTGGATTAGTTTGGGGTCAGATAACGCACCTTTTGGTACTTGTGTTTTGAAGTAGGAATGGGAGAGTATGATATCCCTTTAAATATCTTTGGGTACCATGGAAATAATTCATAATAATAATGATTTAATATGAGGAAATAAGTTTATCATATTGTAGCTGGAAAGCAGAAGGAAATTGCATCTTTAAGATATTTTATAAGACCAGTTATCAGTTTAGCAATCTGTTAGCAGACTGAACTGTCATGAACAAGAACCTACGCACAATATGAGCTGTCATTTATTTTTAGAAACACCAAGAAAGTTGGGGGGAAATTAAACATTTTGATGTGACAAATTGTGGTAAGAGTACAGGAGCATAGAATTTAACATACCATATTGGCCCCTTCTTCCATCAGATGTTGTATCCAGCTTCCAGCAGTGGCCTGTGACTGATACTCTATGGTGGAGGACCGAGGATGGGAGAAGAGGAATATAAAATGGCAATTGTACATGGTAGAAAAATTCCTTCCTGACTCATAGAGTGAGATGGTTAAAAACAAAAATTGGGCCCCACCAAGGACTTGGGAGGTCAGGTAATTTTCTTTCAGTACTTTTCTTCCTTCCAAAGAATGGTGGGTAGTATCATATTTTCTAGTGACATTCCATGCAGTAATAATGATGCTGAAGCCTCTGAAATGCTAAATGACTGACGCTTTCACATCACAATGATAGAAATGCCTTATGTTTCATTACTTTGTGTTGTCCGTGAAACCAATGGAGTTCTACTGCTGGAAAATTGGAGTCAAGTTGTTTGGTTAGTCAAACCCACCAGCTTTCACCTTTCAACTTGATTGGGATGCTCAGCATACTCACATGTCATATTATCTGACTTATTAAGCTTCCTGCTGGTGAAAGGTGCTAGACAACTGGCATTAGAGGCTGCACAGGTACAACATGGGAAGTGACAATGTAAATTTCCCTACACTGGCTCTCTGTTTTAACTGAGCCCTGTTGGAACCTCTCCTATGGATTGGGGAATAGTTCAGTATGCAGGGCCCATTCATTCATTGGCCTCTATGCAAGAGGGGTGATACCTGTGGTGGTGGTTTTGGGATGTAGAAACCTTTCATCAGCTTTTACCTTAGACAGCCTGACAACATTTCACATAAACCATCAAATCAGAGGATATTGTCAATCCAGCCCATCTCAATTGTTAGGCCAAACAAGCTCCTTGGGAAATTGCGACATGACAGTTGTCTCATGCCTCTTCCAAACTTCAAATAGTCTTTGCTTTTAGAGGTTCTATTGCAGTTTGAAAGTTAATAGTACCAAGATTGAACATAATTAATTTTTTGGAATGATCCGCTGAAAATTTATTACAATCGTAACTGGGATGGCTCTCTTAATTGTTGTGAGGAAAAAATCAAGAGCTGTTTGTAATTTCTCATTTTTTGGTCTCCCAATTTTGATATTTTAGACTATTTCACTTTGTCTTCAGAGTGCCTATGTAGTAGACTATGTTTTGTGAACTTCTGTAAATGCACCAGAGATTATAGCAACTTCTAAAGAACCTTTACAGAAAATGATACTATATTTCTGTCTCTTCTTCCATAACACTGTTTCTTTCTTCTTTAAAATGCCTCCACACACACAGCTTCAGTCCTCTTCATTTAATAAGTCAGTTTTTAATATCCATTATCACCCTACAGTATCTGAGATACTACAGATACTTCCTACAACAGTAAGTTGGTAATGGTTGGTTGATTTTGAACGATGTGTATGTGTGTGTGTGTGTGTGTATGTAAGTGAATATCTCTCTCTATCTCTAAGTGTGCATATGCGTGTAGCTGAGCACTACCCAAAAAACTGTTTTCTAAGCTCGTTTATAACAGTGTTTTTCCTGTGTTAACAGAAAAAATGGAATCACATAATGGCACTGAACTGAAGCAGTTCAAATTAATATCTCTTTCTCCATTTTTTCTCAGTTACCCATGGTGGATATGCTTTTCATGTTAGAACACATTCTTTGTGGAATTGCAAGCACTGCTTACACTATTGCTCAAAGAGTAATAAACAGGTATTTTGAATAAATTGCTGAAGAATCTAATTGAAGAGAAAAGTATAAATATGTTCAGAAGAAATTTTTTTCTGGAGATAGAAAGGACTGAGCATTATGGTTAATAAAAAGACAGATGGGAAATATTCTTTTTATTCTAGTAAGTGAGGAATACAGCTAGGTGGAAACAAAATATTTTTGCAAGTATACACCTGCATTTTAAAATGAATGATTTCTAAGACAAGCTCATATCCCTTTTTGGTTTTGCTTTCTGCAAAGCTTACAATGATTGTCTATCTCACTCAAATGCTCAGGGGAACACAGTATTAAGCTTGTACATTTGAATATTTCCTTTGGAAATAGTATATCTTATAGGAGTGAGAAATATGTTTACACAGCTTGGAACCCTGTAACAGGGTAGCCTACCTCTTTAAAGGCCAGGGAGTCTGAGCTAGCCACCCCTATTCATTTATCCAACAGAGCTGGGAAGGGATCAAGTGATTACAAAAGCCAGCAAGTGGCTCCTCTAAGGAGGAATTGTAGGAGGGAGGTAAGTTCTTGCAGTAGACTCTGAATCAGGAGACTGAAGGCAGGGGATAATGCTCTGGGTACAGTAGCCCAGGGTGGGCAGAGGAATTGTTTTGTTTGGCTGTTTTGTCTAAGTTCTGCATTTGAGTTAGTACATCGTGCTCCTTCAGGAAGGTCTTGAAAGAAATTTGGACATGGCAGTAAGTCCTTTCTGATGAGATGATCCAGGCTGGCAGCTTAGAAACCTCTTGCCAGAGCCCTTGGACAGAGACTGTTATATAAGTAGAAAAGGCTATAAAACACATTTGCAACTAAGGCCATGTGTAAACATGCAGTTTCTTTGTTTGAGTATTAAGAGATAAAATTAATTTCAACTCTATGAAGCCAGTGAACCTTGAAGTACCCTAATATATGTCGGAATGAAGCCTGGTGGCCCACAAAGGAAATGTTAAAAGTTTCATAAAATTCCCTTTTCCTCCTAATCTATAATGAAGATCTTTCAGCTTTCTTGTGTACTTGTAAAAGTCACCAGGAGAATCATGAATTGGGGAGGATGCATTCTAGTTTATTAGCTAAGCAACCATTAAGTAGTTTATTTAGAGCAAGAATGTGTGGGGAGGAGACATTACATTGAGGGGCACATCTTACACACTACTAAGAGTAGCCATGCAGCTCATGTACCTTCCCTCTTCTTCCACTGCTCTGGGACCCATTGTGAAAGGAAACCCCAGGAATGTGTTGACAAGTATAAATAAAGTAGGGAGACAGAGGTGCTTATTAACCAGCCTGGATTTAATGTAGTAAAATGGCTTGAAAAACTGAATGTAGGGTTGAGTGAACAGGGTGAAACTGACTAGAACCAAGCAACTATTTCATAACAAATAATTCTTAAATCAATTTTGACTCTCTCTGCTCATGGAATATCCCCAAACAGATCACACTTGGATGTACTAGTATTTGAAATTATTCAACAACAGTTTTCACATATTTAATTTACTCTGCATTTTGGTATTCCACATTGGAAATCCGAAGTTTGAGCCATGTTGCTGAGTTGTGAAGGGTCACATGGTTTGGTTTCTGTTTCCTGTTTGGATAAATGCAATTTTTGTAATCAAAACTCTGGTGTGGATGCTTATAGAAAGGGAATTTTACATTTTCTTTCTGTACTTATATGAGCCCATTAGTTAAAATTAGCTTTCCACAAGCATTTGTGTTAGTATCTCCATTGTATTAATAGAAACCAAACATCGAAAAGGACATAAACACAGCTGAAGTAAATCTGTTAAGAAAATTCAAACTACTACTGGTTTCGTTTGGTTTTATTTGCCCATTTCTGACCAAAATCTCTACCTAAAACTTGAACTTATTTTTTCTGCATGTTAAAAAAATGCTGAAATAACCTATCTTCTCCCCTCCACTCCCACCCAACTTCATTTTCTATTGGCATAAATCATTGTATACAATGGAGTTACGCTGATTTACACTACCTGAGGATATGGCCCACAATTTTTTAGTTGTTTACCTAAATTAAACCATTACTAACTGGAAGTTTGGCCTGTAACAGTTTGTAAACTGTTCCTAATGGTCTGATTCATATGACTATTACCTGTGTCTAGTAATGTCTCATGTCAGTTTTTCTAAGGATTTGTGGAATTTTCTACAGAATTCCATCTATTATCAAAAGCAAGAATTTCAACAGAAAAGAATTGTGCAGGGGTTGGTAACTGGAACGTGTGTGTTGTATCAGCTTCACACAAAATTATTGTATATTTTTTGGTGGTGGGAGGCAGCTACTGTTAGACTGGACTATAAAAGAAGCAAATCAGCATGTCAGCCTGCTGTAGTCATTTTCCTTTTGTATTCTGCTGGCTTGCTAGCATCCCTAGGCAATATGTCTATGAATAGCACCATTGCAGGAGGAAAATTATAATGGCAATGCAGCACTGCAGAATAAACAGAAAGGTGTCCCAATAATTACTATGAGCAGTGTCTTTGTTGAAAACAGCCTGAAACTAGGCACATGATTAACCTCTAAGATGCCAAACTGACTCCCTTTGCTGGTTATTTTGGTCATTCTGAATAGTGAATTATTTTTAAATCTCTTATTTGGGCTGTGGGTATTTTGGACACTGAGGATCTGCCCCTGATTTCACAGAAAGTATGACAATTTACACCAGGTGAGGACATTTACTTGTGCTGAAATGTAGAGGTCATGTTGATGTCTATCTGTATACTAATTCAAATATGTGTGATGAATTATAACAATTTCTGCCAATACACACCTTTTGCTTCTATAGGAGATCAAGGAAAAAACTTAGTGTCAGATTGTGATCTCAGTTACCCTCTTGTAAATCCAGAACAATTCCTCTGAAGTTAGTGGCAATCGTTTGGATTTACATTGATGTAGCAGAGATCAGAGTGAAGATTTGAAGTACCCCCACATGTAAACCCAGGATGAGATTTTTGAGGAGATCTTCATTTACCCCATATGCCTACACCACCCCCTTTTTTTTTCACATTTTTGAAAATAAGAGTATGAGTGCCTAGGATTTAAGAGCCAGCTCCATTCAGTGCAGACAAAAATGTTTATTGCCTAGTCTTCTTTACATCCACACACAAAGTATGCCCCTCACGCTTGGGGTGAAATCCTGACCCTATTTAAGGTGTGTGTGTGTATGTGTGTGTGTGTGTGTGTGTGTGTGAGAGAGACGGATGCACCATTCTCCCACTCTCTCTGGCCCATTGGATATTAATTGTTTAAGGAACTGGAACAACTTCAACAGGAGAAATTGAGAGAAACCCACATCAGAATATCCCATACCCCAGGAGCTAGAGAGCTCACCTGAGAAGTGGAAACTTCTGTTTAAACCCCTTCTCTTCATCAGGCAGGTGGGGATTTGAAACAGGGTCTCCCAAATCCCAGTGTTATAAATGAGTTGTCCTCTTCCTCCAGCTGTAATGTGTGTGGAGCTAGGGATACTGTAAGCCTGCCTACCAGATCAGTGCCTGCAGGTGACATAGGCAGAGAAACACCTATCTCCACTCGGTTTGAGGATTGCGCTGTGGCTTTGGCTTCGGAGAGGCATCTGGGTGCCTGCCTGAGGCAGCAGTGCACATAATGAGAGGCAGAAATTTAGGCACCTTGGGAAGATTTACAACAAAAATTTAGGCACTTTGTAATTTTAGATGCCTATCGGGTTAAGTGACAGCTGAGCAGGGGTTTTATGGATCACAGTAGTGGCTAAATTTGGAGTTTAGGTGCCTACATCCCTTTGTGGATCTGGGCCATATGTTCTAACTCCCAGACTTCTTTAGCCCCTGAATAACAGGTGGCCAACAACAAAGGTATTTGAGTGAGAGAGATGATAATGTGAAGAATAGATGCATCTGACCTCCTGGTTCTTTATACTTATATAATTTAGGAAAATGTATAAAGCACTCTTCAGCTGAAACCTGTATGCCAAGTCTTCAGCCTACTTTGAATTTTATAGCTGAATTATAGATTTCTAAGAAACAGAGTGTATCTTGCCATGAAACAACCTTTACTCCAGAGGTCAAATGGTTAACACAGCAATATTTAATTCCTAGCATATTAAGATACCCAAGTCTGCATTTTAAAATTATGGTGAAAATCAATCCTTATGTCTACGGTCAGAAACAGTAGGGGCCAGACTGACACTTGCTGCTTACATCATTTTTCTGGCTACGCAGTCCCACTGGGAGATTTGGACACACACACCCTGCCACTTACACCATTTGGCTGGTTCCCCACCTCACACCCACTCACTGGGGCCAGCCTGGCTGAGTCAGTGCAGGAGGTGTCTACACCAGCAACAAATGTCTTTCCCTGGCTAGAAGCAGGGGAGGAATTGTGACTTGTGTGTTTCTCTGATTGTAAATGTTCCTGCCAGCACTACTCCTGAACTGGTGCATCTTATACACCATCCCTTACTCTAGTCCAGTGGTTCCCAAACTTGTTCGCCGCTTGTGCAGGGAAAGCCCCTGGTGGGCCAGGTCGGTTTGTTTACCTGCCGCGTCCGCAGGTTCGGCCGATCACGGCTCCCAGTGGCCGCGGTTCGCTGCTCCAGGCCAATGGGAGCTGCTGGACGCGGCGGCCAGTACGTCCCTCAGGCCGCGCCACTTCCAGGAGCTCCCATTGGCCTGGAGCAGCGAACCGCGGCCATTGGGAGCCGTGATCGGCCGAACCTGCGGACGCGGCAGGTAAACAAACCGTCCCGGCCCATCAGGGGCTTTCCCTGCACAAGCGGCGGAACAAGTTTGGGAACCACTGCTCTAGTCTTATACAGAGAGTTGAAAATTCAGTGTGTTCTGATTCCAAGACAATACTAATCCCACTTCACATCTAAAGTTTTCAAGCATAATTGAAACACCAAATGATTGTTTTATTTGTGATAGACTAATGATTGTGCTAAATCCCAAACTGAAGAGCAATATTGAAAATCTTGACTGGGGAACTGATTTGGAGAACAGTGCACTTGGCAATGTTTCCTCAAGTGACTGCATTAGCCACATTCTGTGATGGATGAGTTAATTACTACGTTAATTACTTTTCATCCCAGAATTAAGAAATCATGAATTTGATCACAAATACAATATATTAGTATATAAGACTTTAAATTCTTACTTGTTACATGCCTTTATATGTTCAATTTTGTTGTTGGGGGTTATTGTAGATTTACAAAATAGCAACAGATGGCAAAGTAATAATGTGTATATACATATTCACACATAGTAAGTAAATCAGCTATTTTGTGTGGAATTCAGCTATACTATACTTTCTCCCGTAGGAGCTAAAATTTACATTACAATGTATGATGTGTTAAGAACATACATACTATATGACACATTTGCTAGGTTTTTTATTATTTATTTATAAAGTGTCACTGCAGCAGCTGGAAATTTACAAAGTGAAGCTGTTCGTAACATAAGATGTTAGTGCCCACTAGTAGTAGCATTAAAGAACCACTACTGCTGCCTACAGAAATGTTAGCAACCATTTAACCAAGAATGAAATAATTGTCATTAGTTTCTTTCATTGTTATTTATGACTTCCCCCATCTGATAAGGATACCATAGTGAGTTCCCTACTGGACTTCCTGGAGTCTTCTGTTCTACTCACTTTTCTAGTTATTGGAAGACCAGCTTGGGATAAAGGCTGGGTGTACAACAGCTGGAAAACCATACTCAGAGTAATTATCAATGGTTCATAGTCAAACTGAAAGGGCATATCAAGTGGAGTCCCATAGGGATCTGTCTTGGGTCTGGTTCTATTCAATATCTTCATAAATGATTTGGATAATGGCATAGAGAGTAATCCTATACATTTTGTGGATGACACCAAACTGGGAGGGGTTGCAAGTGCTTTGGAGGACAGGATTAAAATTCAAAATGTTCTTGATAAACTGAGGAAATGCTCTGAAATTAATAGGATGAAATTCAATAAGGAAAAATGCAAAGTACTACACTTGGGAAGGAATAAACAAGTGCACAAATACATAATGGGAAATGACTGGTTAGGAAGGAGTACTGCAGGAAAGTATCTGGGGGTTATAGTGTGTCAGAAACTAAATATGACTCAACAATGTAATATTATTGCAAAAAGTACACTTGGGGTTGTATTAGCAGTATTATAAGCAAGACTCAAAAAATAACTCTTCCATTCTACTTAGCACTGATAAGGCCTCAGCTGGAGTCCTATGTCCTGTACTGGGCACTGCACTTTGGGAAAGATGTGGACAAATTGGAGAAAGTCCAGAGGAGAGCAACAAAAATAATTAAAGGTCCAGAAAACATGACGTATGAGGGAAGATTGAAAAAATTGGGATTGTTTGTTCTGGAGAAGAGAAGACTGAGGGGGCGGGAGGACAGTCTTCAAGTATGTAAAAAGTTGTTATAAAGAGGAGGGTGATAAATTATTCTCCTTGTCCACTAAGGACAGGGCAAGAAGTAATCGGCTTAAATTTAGCAAGGGAGATTTCGATTAAACATTAGGAAAAAAATGCTAACTGTAAGAGTATTTAAGTACTGGAACAAATTACTTAGGATGATTCTGGAATCTCCACTATTGGAGGTTTTTCAGAACAACAGGTTAGATAAACACCTGTCAGGGATGGTTTAGATAATACTTAGTCCTGCCTGAGTGCAGGAGACTGAGCTAGATGACCCTACCAAGATCTCTACCAGTCCTACATTTTAATCATTCTATGATCTTGAGATCTTGTAGCAGTGGTCAGTCCCTGCATTAATCTCTGGAAGTTCATTCTACATTTTGATCTCCTCAGTTCCCTTATCACTGGCTTCCATGAGCTTTGTGATCTGCATTGCCTCACAGGAGCACAGCTGTTTTGGTAGTTCATATAATGAAATGCAGTTTCTAAGATAGCTGGGATCGTTGAATGGCTTTGAAGAACGGGACCAACACTTTGAACTGGCAGCTAGAGAGGACGTGGGAGCCAGTGCTTGTCGTTTGGGAGAATGAGGAAACTTTTTCCCTAAGATGGAGGTGGATGTCACTAGTCATTGATACTGCCTGATCATCTAAGCTCCATGAGTAGTCAAATAGGTGTTGTAGGCTTCTTTTGAGGAAGACAGAAGCCATTATAGTGTGGTGCCATCTAATCCACCTATGTCATGTAGGTGAGTGAACAACATCTTGTGGTCTATTGTATCAAAAGATGCAAAGAGATCCAGTAGTATAAACATGGAGATATTGTCTTTATCCATAGCCATAAGAATTTTGCCTTTTAATGTTATGATGTTTGCCTGTGTTGTGGCCTCATACAAAGCCCAATTTCAAGGCATCCAGGATGGTGGTAGATGTCTCACTGTTGAAGCTTATGTTTCTACTAGTCAAAAATAGCACTGTATTAAAACAAAACCCCACTAATGATGAGTCAAGAGTACACTTTGAATCAGTCCAGTGAATTAATGCCTTTATTTGCCATTCCAAAGCTTATGGCACTCTTTCCTTTTAATGTTTGCACAAAGCTTGCAATAGCGTTAATGGGAATAATATGCATGAATGAAGCAGAGCTCAGAACTCCTTCTGTTTAGGTGGCTATTGATGATCTCTACTGTTATTCAGTGATATAGATTAGAAATGTTCCACATATAGTATGTTTGAAGATCATACATTTAAGAAAAAGGTATTTAAGGGAAGTTTTGATTTCCTGTATGTTTTCTAGCATACTTTTCCCTCATAAAGTGAGTAGAGAATGCACTTATACCTCTGAGCAGAATTTAGTTCTATACGTGTTTATATATAATTTAATTGATTTTTTCTGTGCATTCTTAAGTTTAAAACCCCACTACATAATTCTGTTTCTTAATTTTTGTTTCTATGAAATTTCACTTGTCAATAATCATTGTGATGTGTGAGGTATAATTACTGAGATGAAGGTCTTAAAGGGATTTCAATCTCTCCCCACCACACACACACATTTGTGAGAGTAATGTTATATCTATAGCTAATCAAGTACTTAGATGTCTAAATTCAGAGGCAAAATCTCATTTGTAAAAAAAAAAAAAAAAAAGGAAGAATTTTCTATATTTAATCAAAACATGGTGTGCCATGTTCTGCACTAATAGCATGCAAACTGATTGACTACATTGGAGTTACACAAGACAGCATCTTAATCAGAATTTGGCCCAGAAAATATAAGGTTTTATCCATTTTGCATAAAAATAGCTTTTCAATTAAAGCTGGTCAAAAATTAGAATTTCCATCCACAGGAAATACCTACACTTTGAAATTTCCTTTTTAACCTCAAATTGAAATGAAAAGTCAAATTCTAATTTTTCTGTGAAACAAATTCCAAAAAATTAATTTTGGAAATATCAGGATGACCTTATTAAAATGTTTTGTTTCAATAGAATCAAAGTGCTTCCGTTTTATATAATAGAAGTGTTTCATTTCAATTTTATCATTTTGACTTTTATAATCTAATATAATCAAAATTAAAAGTCATAATGAAGCACTTCAACATTATCAAAATAAAACATTTAAATTTTTTTTGGCCAAAATTGACTAAACTGATCCATTTCCATAAAACCTTTCACTTTTGTCCAATCCTCATTTTCCAACAAAAAACTGCTGTCAGAAATTTTTCAACCAGTTCTGATTCTTCCCCAGTTGCAGGAGATACCCATTTGACACAGACAAGGAGAGTAGAACTAATTCTACCTGCTTGAAAGGCTTTGGCCTTCAATCAGAAAAGTATGTAAGCACAATTTTAGCTGTAGGCATGTGATTAAGTCTCATTTAAGTCAATGACATTTAAGCACATGCCCAAAGTTAAGCATGTGCTGAAGTGCTTTGCTGAATAGGGATGGATTGCTGATCATGGCCTTACTCCTGCAGGATACTGAATGCTCTCAAATTGCACTGAACCTCCATATTTTACATCTTTGCTCCTTACACATGCTGAATTCTGCTACCTTGACCAGTGCTGGATTTGACCCAAAGGAATGTAAAAGCTATATTAAGAGAGATTAATCTAAAATTGTAGTTTGGGCTTTGTAAATACCACATGTATTATATGTAGTTACCAGGAGTAAAAATTCTCATTTTTATTTCAACTATGTTCACCCATGCAGCAAAATATAAAGGACTTTCAGTGAGAGTTTGCATGAGTAAAGGACTTAATACAAATTGAATGAGAACCTCAGGTTATAGGAAATTATTGGAATTTACTTACATATGGGATTTTATTGAAACTGAAGCAGGTCTGTGACTCTAATCTCAACTGGACTCTAGTCTTAGATCATGAAATTACTGTGCATGTGCACACACACACACGTCACGCTTATGTGCTAAATGCTAATATTCCTGTAGTTGGCCAGCATGCTCATCCTTCCTCCCAAATACTAAGTGGCTTTTCAATTCCAATGCAAATGGAAGAGCTAAACATATTCCTCCTTTGCACTGTTCCCCACAAGGAAGGTATTTAATTAGTGGTGTTAACGTCACGTTGGTTCTTAGATATGCCACTAGTAAATTGTCTTGGTAGATGCTTTCTGAACTTTCCTGCCATTTATAATTCACTCACTCACCGACTCAAAAATTCTGGCTGTAGAGTAGTCTCATTTCAATACCACAGGGATGGAAGAAATTAAGTTAGACGTGTCAGGCTTTTATTGAAAAATGTAATATATGCATGTGCATACAGAGTAGAGAGAGTATGAAAAATTAACCAAGTGAAACTGAAATATCATGTTTTGATGTTTGCTTTAATGATCTTTTAAACTAGATTCATGTATGTTATTGAGCCAGTTTTTGATAGGCAGGCAGTTTAAACATACACTGTAGGATAAATGCATGTAAAATGTGACTCATTCTATTTGTTTAATATCTGTCTCTTCATGCATTCATGCATTTTAAACATTGGGATCATTGCATCTGTTTAATATTAATAAAAATCACTTTGATCTCCTCCAATTAGATACTATGAAGATGGCGAATTTATATTTCATTTTAGGTAAACATGTCCGACACTTCTGGGAGATATTTACCAAACATTTAATCTATGCATATAGTGTTTAAAATGCAAATTTGATAGGCCATGAGGGGGCTCCTGCTAGAGATGGCAACTTGAACTCCTGGCTTGGAGTTGGCAGCCTCAGAATCTGCATCCATCGAGACCCCAAACTTGCCATCCAAATTCAATAATCACCCAGAAAGGAAACAGTAATACAACTGGAAGGAAACAAAACCTTAAAATACTTTGCAAAGCAGAATTGAAGTACACAGCTCAGGAATACTCATCTCAATTTTCTGAAGGAGACTGAGATCAAGACCAAATTGAACTGAATACTGAGCACACACCCAGAGACGGTCCCTGTCCCCAGAGAGTTCACAATCTAGACAAGACAGACAAAGAAGGTGGAAAGAAATATTAATATCTCAATTTCACAGATAGGGAACTGAAGTCAAAGAGACTAACTGGCTTATCCAAGTCTCAGGTGAAATTTGTAGTGGAGGCAGGAATTGAACTTGGTTCTATGATTTAATCACAAAGTCATCCATCACTAATACTCAGTTTTTCCTAAAAGGGTATTCTTAAATATACTTCTCCACCCCTCACTGAATCCAACAAGACATATGGAGGAAAGAGCTGGGAGTAGAATTTTGCCCCTTTGACAACAGATAATATATTGCATTAGCGGGCAGACCACATAGAAAATATGAAATAGAATTTGCAAGAAAGCCATATGCAGTTGCAAACTACACATTCTTGTATCCTCTTTCAAGATATTTCACAGCTTGTGTACTGACTTGATATTCATTTCAAGTGTTCTTCCCAAGCTGGTAAATGAAGAGTGAAATACAGATGTTCAAATATGTAAGCCTCATTAATTACGTATACAATAACAGATTCCAATGTGCCTTTAGCTGTTCAAAAAGTCATTTAAAATACTGTTTTATATAATGTTTTAAGCTTTCTGTTCTCCTGTCCTATGAGTATTTAATCCAGTAATCAATCATCTACATTTTAAAATCTTTGCTCTGATCACATTCCATAAACAGTATCTCTGATATTCTTTTTATCTGAATAACCCACCTGTGCTGAAATCATTATGTTGCTCTCTGAATCAAAATGCACCAGTCTGTATTTTATCCCTCCTCATATTTGGAACCTATTATGTGAAACTTTCCAGGTACATCTGGGTATACATATGGACACAAAGAAGGTAAAAAAGATAAAAGGGAGAGAGGGATAACATAGTCGGTCTTCTATACTCATTAATTCTTTAAATCTCAATATGATTCTGTTCCTAAGTTAAAACCACTTGATGGAGGTACCCTTAATTCTATGTAAAAATGCACTATGCCTTAAGACAAAACTGATAGCTCCAAGTCCACATTTCAAATCTGCATTTAAACATTGCCATCACTTTACTACTATTGATATAACACCACCACCATTAGCTAAACTCACTCAAATATTAGTGCATAGATGTATACTTAGGATCTCCTTTGGGAAGAAACTTGAACCAGAAAATGCTTCCAGTTAAACTGTCCTCCCATTAATATGGCCTGGTCTACACTAGTAGCTTATATCGAATTTAGCGCCGTTACATCGAATTAACCCTGCACCCGTCCACACCAGGAAGCTACTTAGTTCGAAATAGAGCTCTTTTAAATTCGACTTCTGTAATCCTCGAAAACGAGAGGAGTAGCGCTAAATTCGAAATGGCAATATCGAATTAGGCTAGGTGTGGATGGAAATCGACGGTAATAGCTCCGGGAGCTATCCCACAGTGCACCACTCTGTTGACGCTCTGGACAGCAGTCTGAGCTCGGATGCTCTGACCAGCCACACAGGAAAAGCCCCGGGAAAATTTGAATTCCTTTTCCTGTCTGGCCACTTTGAATCTCATTTTCTGTTTGGACAGCGTGGAGAGCTCAGCAGCACTAGCAACGATGCAGAGCTCTCCAGCAGAGTTGGCCGTGCAATCTAATAGAAAGAGGGCCCCAGCATGGACTGATCGGGAGGTCTTGGATCTCATCGCTGTGTGGGGCGATGAGTCCGTGCTTTCAGAGCTGCGCTCCAAAAGAAGGAATGCAAAGATCTATGAGAAGATCTCTAAAGCCATGGCAGAGAGAGGATACAGCCGGGATGCAACGCAGTGCCGCGTGAAAATCAAGGAGCTGAGACAAGGCTACCAAAAAACCAAAGAGGCAAACCGACGCTCCGGATCCCAGCCCCACACATCACGTTTCTATGAGGCACTGCATTCCATCCTAGGTGCGGCCGCCACCACTACCCCACCACTGACCGTGGACTCCGAGGATGGGATATTGTCCACGGCCGGTTCCTCCTCGGAAATGTTAGGTGACGGGGAAGATGAGGAAGGAGATGAGGAGGACGAGGCAGTCGACAGCGCTTGCACCGCTGATTTCAACGACAGCCAGGAGCTCTTCATCACCCTTACCGAGATCCCCTACCAACCGTCCACAGCCCTTACCCCGGACACCGAATCAGGGGAAGGATCAAGCAGTGAGTGCTTTAAACATCTAAACATTTCATTTTAACATAAGTGGAATATTTATATTGTTAAGAATGGGCTTTTCAGTCACTCAGTTAAACATAGAAACTTTTATTTATAACAAAACAGGAATAATAACTATATCAGTAATTTGTTGTTCATGATTTAGTTGGCTTAGTAAACTTTTTTCTACTAACTATCTATTTAAAATCAAGTACTGTCCGGATATTCATGATTAGTCCACAACACGGCCCCTCCACTCTGTAGTCCGTTATGCTCAACTTAAAGGAAAAGGCGGTCAATGTGCCCGGGAATGGACAGACAGTCCTCCTGTGATAGCTCCGCATAGCTCTCCTGGAGGTACCGCTCCAGCATGCGCACGAGGTTCAACGGCAGGGCAATCTTGTTTGGTCCCCCGTGGTAGCACACGTTCCCACGCCATGAGTCCATGAGGTAGTCGGGGATCAGTGCGCGGCACAGCATGGCGGCATATGGCCCAGGCCTCTGCATGCATTCAC
The DNA here is from genome assembly GCF_028017835.1 of Emys orbicularis. Lineage (NCBI taxonomy): Eukaryota > Metazoa > Chordata > Testudines > Emydidae > Emys > Emys orbicularis. Next base: position 88,710,160 of record NC_088690.1, read on the forward strand.
GCAGCATCCTTCCCCTCTCGGTCTCCGAGATCCTCATGAGGGTTATGTCACACATGACGCCCTGCTTTAAATTAGGGAGGGGAATGTTAGTATTTGGACTGCTTTACAGCCACGCGGTGAAGGCGGCAGAGGGGCAGCATACAGGGATCTTTCCCGGGGACAGCCGCGAGGTGGTGGGACAGGGGCAGAGCTCATGCTTCCCTGATTGCTGCCAGCAGAGAGTGGCCTTGCATTCAGTGCGAAAGGAGCCCGGTGCTACTATTACATGTTTAAGCTGCCACAAGTCTACGGCTTACCATGTTTTCCCGCAGCAGAAGTAGAGGTGTCCTGCAACGCTTCTCTGATCGCAACTGCAGGACCCCAGACACATAAGGCGAGGGCCGAAAATTCGACCTTGTCCTGAGTGCGCATGTGAAAGGTGCAGTGCATGGTGTTGTTCACAGAGAAAGACTATGCTCTTTGTTAGCAACTTCATTTATCTGTCTCAGGAATTTACTCCCTTTTTCCCATTCCAACAGACACATATGCGACTGTCTCCCAACCCAGCCTGGCATCACACTCCCAGAGGCTAGCGCAGATTAGAAGAAGGAAGAGAAAAACTCGTGAAGACATGTTTTATGAACTTATGGAGTGCTCACGAGAGCAGGCAGCCCAGACGACACAGTGGAGGGAGAACTTGTCACAAATGCACAGAGCAGTCATGGAACGGGAGGAGAGGTGGCGCCAGGAGGACCAGCAGGCTACTCAAACCCTGCTTGGACTAATGAGGGAGCAAACGGAGACGCTCCGGCGCCTAGTGGATGTTCTGCAAGACCGGAGGCAGGAGGACAGAGCACTGCTGCTGTCTATCTCTAACCGCCCTCCCCCGCCACCAAGTCCCACACCCCCCTCACCAAAAGTACAAAGAAGGAGGGGCGGCAAGGGCCGTTAAAACTGTCAGTCGGCCACTGCACACTGCTGCAGCAATGGAAGGCTCTCGTTCCAAAGTTTGAAAAGTCCTTTCCTACCCATCTCACACTAGCCCATGTCCAAGTTTCCTTCCCCCCCCCCCCCCTTTTCATGTGCGGTTCGTAATAAAACATCGGTTTCTGTTAAGTACTGTTTCCGAGAGTGTCTTTTGGAGGGGATTCTGTCTGAAGGGGGGGAAGGGGTTTGTTACTTGGACAGGACAGTCACCTGTAGCAGGCTACAGAGGCGGGGGCAGGTCCAGCATCAGGACACATACACAGCACAGTCACCAGTTACCCTGGTCAGTCTGGGAGGCGGTTTTCTTGTTCTGGGGTGCGAGGGGGATTGATCTGTGACTTTGTGTCGGGGGAGGGCAGTTAGAGATCCTATGCCGCGGTCCTTATCCTGGATCACAGAGCCACGCAGCAGGGGATCTGTTACCCTCCGCCCCCTGCCAGAAAGTCACTTGGCCGACACATACATCTAGTCCCGCCCAGGACTGCTGGCAGGCTGCGTTGAAACAACCAATGCAGCACTGCGGAGCCTGTCATTCCCGGACTTTAGAAGCATCATTTGCATCAAAACAGTAAGCCCGCCCCCCGCCACAGTCTGCGTCCCCGGTTTAAAACATTCCCGCGAAAACAGTAAAAAAGAGAACCTTGTTCATTAACAGAACAGAACAGATTTTATTTGTTGAGAAGGTGGGGAAGGGGGTATGTAACTTGGAAGGATAGTCAACGGTAACTGGGTAAAGAAACGGGGGCAGGTTCAGCATCTGTGTCCACAAAGTAAAAAGTCACTGGAGACCCTGTTCAGTCAGGAACCTGGCTTTCAAAGCCTCCCTGATGCACAGTGCGTCCCGCTGTGATCTTCTAATCGCCCTGCTGTCTGGCTGGACGTAATCAGAAGCCAGGCTAGTTGCCTCAACCTCCCACCCCGACATATAGGTCTTCCCCTTGCTCTCACACAAATTGTGGAGCACACAGCAAGCAGCTATCACAATGGGGATATTGGTCTCGCTGAGATCACAGCGAGTGAGTAGGCTTCTCCATCTGCCCTTGAGACGGCCAAAAGCACACTCCACCACCATTCTGCACTTGCTGAGCCGGTAGTTGAATAGTTCTTTCCCTGAGTCCAGTGCGCCAGTGTAGGGCTTCATGAGCCAGGGCATTAGCGGGTATGCAGGGTCCCCGAGGATGACTGTAGGCATCTCCACATCCCCAACAGTTACTTTGTGGTCCGGGAAGTAAATACCTTCCTGCAGCCGTCTACACAGACCAGAGTTCCTGAACACCCTAGCGTCATGAACCTTGCCAGGCCATCCAACGTAGATATTGGTAAACCGTCCCCGATGGTCCACCAGTGCTTGCAGCACCATGGAAAAGTAGCCCTTCCGGTTGATGTACTGGCTGGCCTGGTGGTCCGGTGCCAGGATAGGGATGTGAGTCCCATCTATAGCCCCACCGCAGTTTGGGAATCCCATCTCGGCAAAGCCATCTCTGATGAGCTCCACGTTTCCCAGGGTCACTACCTTAGATAGCAGTAGCTTGACGATTGCCCTGGCTACTTGCATAACAGCAACCCCCACGGTAGACTTGCCCACGCCAAACTGGTTAGCGACGGACCGGTAGCTGTCTGGCGTTGCGAGCTTCCAGAGGGCTATGGCCACTCGCTTCTGGACAGTCAGGGCTGCCCGCATCCGGGTGTCCTTTCGCTTCAGGGCAGGGGACAGCAACTCACACAGTTCGAGGAAAGTCCCCTTCCGCATGCGAAAGTTGCGCAGCCACTGGGATTCATCCCAGACCTGCAGCACTATGCGGTCCCACCATTCCGTGCTGGTTTCACGGGCCCAGAATCGCCGTTCAACAGTATCAACAAGACCCAGTGACAGCGAGATGTCCTGGGCGCTGGGTCTCATGTTCTCAGAGAGGTCGGAGCTAGTGTCCGACTTCATGCCGTCACGGTAGTGCCGTAGCCTCCTCTCATGATTGATCTGCAGCTGCCTCTGGTACAGGTGGAGGAGAAGCTGCGAGGCGTTGAGAACTGCCACAACTGCAGCGATGGTCGCAGCGGGATCCATGCTCGCACTGCTGTGGCGTCCGCGCTGTCAGTAATCAGAAAAGCGCGCGAACTGATTTCCCGCCGGCGCTTTCAGGGAGGGAGGGAGGGAGGGCTTGAGTGACGGACGGATGACGACAGGCGCCCAAAAGCACCCTCGACACATTTTTTTACCCAGAAGGCATTTGGGGCTCGACCCAGAATTCCAATGGGCAGGGGGGACTGCGGGAACTGTGGGATAGCTGCCCACAGTGTACCGCTTCCAATGTCGACACTTGCCCCGTTAGTGTGGACTCACAAAGTCTCACAAAGTCGAATTACTGTCCTTAGTGTGGACACACACGTTCGACTTAGTAATATCGATTCCACATAGTCGAATTAACTAAAATCGAAGTACTCTCGTAGTGTAGACAAGGCCTATGATGTAGTGTGTTGTGCCTCTTAGGCCTATACCCTTGGATATGCCCTTATGTATATGGAGAATTACTTAATCCCATCTATGCCTTTCTCTGGCTTGATACAGACAGACACAGCAAGAAGATTATTGCTATTATCAATTGCATCCAAGTAAGGGGACAATGCAGAACATTGCAGCAATTTACAGGATTTTTTAATTTGTGAACTCAAAACTTATGCTATGGAGAAAAACCTCTTTCTACAGTCATTGACACAAATAAAGGTTGCAGGATCAGGTTCATAAAGAGGAAATGAAAATGAAATGCTTACTTATAGTAAAAAATTCCTCTCTCTTCACTTGTATTATAGAGTATCTAAAACAGTGAATTTCTTTGAGAGTTTCTGGAAGTGGGCATCTAAAAAGGTAACTTCTTGACACTACAGACCAAGATATGCAATGTAATATAATCAGCAAATGAGAATGTAACTCCTAGGAAAAAATACATAGAGTTGAGGATAGAATACATACCCCACCTGGGAAATATTGCCTTCAGAGAATAGATATTTTCATGTGGGCATTTCTATTCCACGTATTCAAACCCTAATTGGTGGGCCTCTCTGACAAAGTCTACACTTAAAAGTTTTGCCAACATAGCTATGTTGGTTAGGATTGTGAAAAAAATCACATAGTGTAGATGCAGTTACACCAGTAAAAAAGTCCTTTTGCCAGTATAACTTATTTTGTTTTGGAGACCACTAGTGGCAATGGCCCCTATTGCTACTAGTGCAAACCACTTCAGTTTTCCCTTTGATGTATGTGCATATTACCTTAATTTTCTGTGAGGCGAATTTACAAGGATTACCTGAATGTTAGCCATGCCATAACCTCTGAGTTCAGATGCTTATACTTTCTTCTCATTAGTGGTATATTTTATTTTTACTATTATAGGTTATAGAAAGAATCTTCCAAGAAAATTACATATAATGGGGAAATGAAGTAATAAAATTACATTTAATAGTTGAAGACAAATTTACATCTAGTCCTTTGCTACCTATAAATGCTTGTTTAAACTATAATAAAATACTTACAACTGGTAAAAAATTGTCTTTGATTAACCATCTGAAATACCTGATTTTAGTTCCAGAACATACCTACATAAATTGTACATGGAAGGCCCGGTAATGGCCCTTTAAATCAAATAGAAAAATCTCGGTAGCTGACTCCAGGGTGCTGTGTTAATCGTTATGCTGCATCACACATGGCTGGGAAGAAAATAAAATTGTCCTGTTTTATCTGAAACCATACTTCCCTGCATTTCAAAAGCTTGTCAAATTACATTGATTAAGAGTTGAGATTAAAGTATGCTTACAGTGCAACAGCACCTACTTTAAATTTGAATGGCGTTGATATTAAAGTATTTGTTTGTTTGTTTGTTTAGTGGGAAAGGGTATTTTATTCATTTGCTGGGTTTATAGCTCAATAATAAGTGCACCATGTTAACATACCATGATTAAAGAATTAATATTCACAGCTGCACTTCACCTGTCATAATTAATGATAACAAAATATTTGGAAAGGGTATTAAACCCTATGTTTCAGGACTTAAGCCAATTTCTAATTATTAGGTCTCATCCTTATCTCTATGTGGAGGACAGATTATTCCACATCTGTCCACTCTTGGGTTCTTACATCTTCTTCTGAAGCATTTTGTAATTTGTCAGTGGATATTGGACTAAGTGGGCCTTGAATCTGATCCAGCATGGCAATTCCTATGTTCTTATGTTACCTCTAGTTTGCAAAGCAATTGATATGCAGGTATATAAAGTTTCAGTGAGCAGAATAAAAGGGCATGGGATGAAAACAGAAATAGAAAAATGGGAACAGATAATCAGGTATAGAAGAAAAGCTTTTGGTCTGGATAGCTCAGAGCAGTAGTAATAAGATATGAGTCTATTGTCTAAGATCAGATGCAGACCTGGGGTGACATCCTGGCCCCATTAACTTAATTGCAAAACTCCCATTAGACTAATAGATTGTAAAGGTCAAAAGGAGCCATTACGATCATCAAGTCAGACCTCCAGCACAATAGGGCCAGGATGTCACCCCAGTGTAGTTGTGACCCAAAATTATTATATCATGATTGCCAAATGGCTTTTGTAAAATTAGTTGATAACCAAAATCCAGTTGTCAATGGACAGATATAATATAACCCCTTATCATATTGTTGGCTATAAGACGAGAGCCAACGGGGATGGAAATTAAAATACTCCAACATCCTTGGAGAGGTCCCTTCAAGGCAGAATTATGGGATGAATGGGGGAGAAACTTACCTGTTCTAAGACTGAAAAGAGAAGTTTGTTCTCCAGACCTGTCACTCCAATACTTTTCTATAACTTTAAAGATATAAGAAAGTGACTTTTTTTTTCATGAAATCTTGTGGAAATGTTCATCATTTTACAAACACCAACATTTGTTTTTTTAGAGAATTTCCACAAAATAGACATTTTTACATGAAAATAATGTGAAATGCCAATCTTCCTCTGATATTAACTGTGAATTTTAAATTTAAGAGAAAAAATACTTTTTGGTTGAAAGCAGATTCTTTTCCCCAGAATGAATGGTATATTTTTTGTTTACAAATCATGGTCCTATTTGCACAGAGTAGGCAGGGAAACACACAAAATTACAAAGATTAAATACAAAATAAGTAAAAACAAAACAAAACAAAAAAAACCCTCAATTTTTGAGTGTAGTAAAGATCTATTCTGATCTCTTTCACACCCTTAACCAGCCCTAAATTTACTATATTTGTTTTTAAAAAAGACAACCCTTAGAGACTGAGGAAGACAATTATATCAAGAGAAGGAAAACCATAGCCATATTTTGGATTCATGCATCAAGAACCACGAAATATTCAATTAGCCCCAAGTCTACCTATGGATCATCTACATCAAATTTCCCAGTTATCGCGGAAAGTATAAACTTTTAAGGCTAACCACCATCCAACAAAATCTTATTTTTCAGCTTCAGAAACAGACACAGGGAATTGCCTTTAATGCTAAAGGTCTGATTCTACTACCCTTATTCACATCAAGTCATAATCTTCCTTTGTAAGTAGTTCCTTTGAATCCAGTAGGGCTACTTACACAGTAAGCTACAGATGAGTGGCAGGGTGGTCCTACTTGGTTTGCACGTAACTGAGATTTGTTGTAGAATTCATCAGATGAACTAGATTATACAAGCCTTAAACATGTTGATGAGCACTGTGTTGGGGTGTACCAACCCCACAATGGGCCAGAAGGGATTAATGAAAACCTGTGGGCTCCGTCAGCCATATCCTACTACACCTGTGGTAGGTGTCAAGCCTGGAGGGAGGTGTTAAAAGACCTGAACCTGGTTCAGTTAGGCCTGAGCAGGAAGGAGAGCAGATTGCTAGCTCTCACTTGAGAGAAGCTGGGGTGGTACTGGAAGCTGAGTTGGACTGCTGGCATACAGAACATCCCTGATGGAAGATAGGCCTGCAATAAGGAACCCAATGCAATTTGGAAGGGAGATTGCACGAAGAGAGTCCACCCCGGATTCTCTGTGCTGGTGGGAAGGCCTGCAGGGAGGAGGAAGACTTCTGCTAAGTCAGGGACTGCCCTATTGTAGGACTAAAGAAAACTCTCTTGCAGCAGAACAAGATGGCTGGCAGAAAATGCTCAGAAGCTCTGCAGTGAGTTTATGGATTAGGTTTACAGACTGAAGAGGAAGAGGTTGTGGCAAAGCCCTAAAACAGGTCACATTAGGAATTAGTCCAGGGAGGCAGTAAGGGGTCTGTGTAGTTAGACCTTGACTGCTTATGAGAGTGTCCCTTAACTGGAAATCAGAGCAGAGGAAAGGCCTGGGTTTCCCTTACCGACTCACTGGGGAGGGTGGAACAAAAACACCTGGACAAGGGGTAAGGACTATCAAAACCCGTGATACCAGGGGTTAGTGCTCATGCTTCCAGAGTCAGACCAAAGGCTCAAGATGACATTGATGATCTACTATTTGTTGGACTGTTGGTTCACTCCAGAAGGGGTGGAACTGTATGTGAGCATGCTGGAGGGGCAAGTCACAAGAAGCAGACCACTACAGGAACAACTGTCAGCAGGTGGCACTAGAGGAGAGTCAGCTGTGAGCGGGCATGCTAATTGGTGAGTCACATGCATACAAGCACTTACATGACTAGTGCCAGTGATGTCATGCATAAGATCTATTATTGTCTATATCCTCCTATTTATTTCAGTTAAACTACACACTTAAGTAAGAGCTCATCAACATGAGTAAGGCTTGTATAGTCTAGTCCTGTACCCTTAGAACTGACGCATATTATCATATCATTGCACTTTTAGTTTTTAGAAACTATGCTTCCATGAATTTTGTAATTTATATTCTGCTAAAATATGATTCAGAGAGAGGAAGAATAAATATATATATTTCTTGTTTTGGGGGTGTAACTTGATCGACTGACTGACTTACCCCTATAATTTTAGGATTGGGTTTTGGACTTAATGAGTAAACTTTTCAAACTGGAGCTCCAATGTCTCTCCACAAAAGTGCACCCAGACCTTGAATTATACAATTTAGACCAATGTGTGTGCCAATTGGGGAAATGTGTACCTGTTTCTTGCACTGATATCAAATGTAAAACATGCAATCGCAGTAACTGCAAGCACAGTCACAATTCACTTTTAACAGGGCCTGCTCTAACTTTTTTGCCGCCCTGCCGTACCCCACCCCCCGCGAGCGCCGCCGAAATCCCCCCCCCCCAGCGCCACGCCACCCGAAGCCCCCGCCCCCCCCAGCGCCGCACCGCCCAAAGCCCCGCCCCCTCCAAGTGCCATGCTGCCCGAAGCCCCGCCCCCCAGTGCCGCGCCGCCCGAAGCCCCGCCCCCCTCCAAGTGCCGCGCCCCCCGAAGCCCCTGCCCCCTTCCGAGTGCCGCACCGCGCCAGCCCCCGCCCCCTAAGATCCCGCCCCCCGAGCACCATGCCCCCCGAAGCCCCGCCCCCCCGAGCACTGCCCAAAGCCCCCGCCCCCCCTCCGAGCACCACGCCGGCCGAAGCCCCGCCCCCGAGCACCGCCCGAAGCCCCCGCCCCCCTCCAAGCACCGCGCCGCCCGAAGCCCGGCCCCCCCAGCACCACGCCGCCTGAAGCCCCCGCCCCCCCTCCGAGCGCTGTGCCGCCGAATAAAAATAAAAATAAAAATCGAGCGCCGCCCTGCCCCAAGGTGCCGCCCCAAGCACGTGCTTGGTCGGCTGGTGCCTGGAGCCGGCCCTGACTTTTACATATGTATTCTTTCATACAATTCTGGGCCTCTGGCCCTTTTGAAAATGTGGCTTTAAACATAATGGGTGAAATCCATGCCAGCTGTAACTTCTTTGGCTTCATCTGGGATAAATTTGGCATCTGCACCGAAAGGAGGAAATATGTGCATGAAAGAGAGAAATGTCCTAACCCAATTCACATCTTCACTCCCTAGAATGCCCAGAATATCTCCCTTGGATTACATCATTTTCTACTCTAGCCTCGCTGGCCCTAGATAACAGCAGTCCAAATCACTCTGGGAAAGTGCAAGTTCCTCTGATGTGAGCCATGTTCATTTTTGGGGAGCACGTAACGAGTGAAACCAAACTCAGCAGCATGCATTTTTCTATTCACAGGATATTCAGATGTCTAGCTCCTGCCCAGAGTCCCAGTGTGATCCACAGATTGGAGGAAGGTAAGCACCCTGTGATGGGTTCCCCACCCTTCAGGGTGCTGCCTGGAACTCAGGTACCACTGAGCCCTCCTGACCCACTAGCCTGGGCTCCCTTTTCACCTTGTAATGCTGTGACAAGCTGCAGACACGCTCCTGGTCTCTCACTTTCACCAGCACATGTACAGTTAGGGACACACCAAGCTGCAGCTACACACGCACATGCTAAGATCAGCTTTGCATGGGAAGGCTCAGCTAAGGCATCTCCCAGTTCCTAAGGCACACACCCTCCTCTGGAGTGTAAACCCAAACATATACTGTCTTGTGCTGCAAAGGGAACTGTACAGCATAAGCTCATGAAATTCACCCCCTCCCTCAATGTGGAGGAAGATACGCAACAGCTTTTTGCCCCCCAGTTAGGACTTCCACACACTGGTTTTTAGACAAAACAAAACCAAGTTTATTAACTACAAAATATAGATTTGTAAGTGATTATGAGGGATAACAAACAGATCAAAGCAGATTACCTAGCAAATAAAGAAAAACTCAAACTCAAACTAAGCTTAATGTACTAGAGAAATTGAATATAAGTAGCAAATTCTTACCCTAATTGTTGATTTAGGCAGTTTGCAGAGATTTTTGAGAGCAAGCTGCACTTGCTTGCAGTTTAAAACTCCAGGTATTCCTTTCACAGACTGGAAATCCCTCTAGCTTGGGTTCAGCCCTTCTCCCCCAGATCAGTCCTTGTTCCTCAGATGTTTCCAAGCAAAATAGCTTTTGCATATGGTGCGAACCTTTTGTCTCCAGGCTTAGCTGGTTCCCATGCCTTTCAGTGGAAAAAACACTGGTATTCCTGGAAGTCTAGTATCAGGCGACTTCGTCACATGTCCCTGTAGTGTCACCACAGCCATGACTCAGAGGCTGTTGTAGCATCCTCAGGAAGTCTCCCCAGTGGGAGATTAGCATCTTCTAAGAACTATTTTTCTCCCTAATGGCCCTTCCCAGCCAGCCATCTAGACTGATTGCATTCTGTTTAGTAGGAGTTCCCCAGGTGTAAACTCATTTGTAATAGATGCATAGACAATATTCCTAACTTCAGATATCAAAATGATACATGAATAAAAATAGGAAAATCATATTCAGTAAATCATAATCTTTTTAATGATATCTCACGTCTTATGTTGCACAAAATACATCACAGTTATGCCATAATCATATATCATAATATTATTTTGAAGAATATGTGGTGTAATGCCACACACCCCTCTACTTATCTTATCCAGAGGGCCTTATCTGGTAGGTGTGCTCAGAGGTTACCTGCCAGATTGGGTCCTTTTAAAAGGCTGTCATGTGGTGCTGCCCACCTTATAACTTTTAGCTCAGTGGTTAGAGCACTCCCACACATTCTGTAACGACTGAGATATGGGATATTTGGATGTGGGGTGCTCTCAATCTCACCTTTTGAAGCTGTTCCACTTTGTTTAAATAATTAATCCTTGCCTAGTGTGCTGCCTTTTGTGGATCCCATTCTAAAATGCCTATCTTTCCCTATGATTGTATAAGGAGCCTAGCTGCCTAACTTAGGCTTTGTGGATAGAAGTGTTCTTGCTGTGACTTTGTTTAAGGTACCTAAAATTTTGGCATTGTTATACTGAGAATTATAAATCTAAATCCTTTTATGGATCTGACTCTAAGAACTCAGAGAGCTGTGCGCACACGTCAGCTCTGAGAGCACCAACTGGGGAAAATGTACTTCATGATTAGCTTTGTGATTTTTTTCTCAGCATGACAAGACCCATCACACCTAGATTTTTTGTTGGCACATTTGCCAAGGATGAAACAGTCAGTCATTCAGGTTGTAGTTGGCTGTCCAGCCCACACAAGGCAGAACAGATTAAATTAGGCCAATTACTTGGTAAACTGCATCTGGGAGGAGCTTTAGAGGCTTAAAGGACAAGCACTATGTGAAGACAGAGTCCAGCTGGGAAGGAGCACATTAGGCCTGTAGAAAGGGAAGAATTGAGAACAGAAAAGGGCTGCAGGGGAAGTAGTCTGCAGTCACTCCCGGGGATAAGGGAGGGGTGTTTGGGGCTACGGAGTGCATCAAGAAGTCAAAGAGGGAAGTAGCCTATAGTTACTGTGTGGGCTGGTGAATCCAGGGGGAGGTAGAGGAACGAGTAGGGAACTAGGAAGGAGTCCAGGGAAATAGCAACAGGATCTGGGAGCAAGCAAACTATAGCTACTAGTCATATGGTCCCTGAAATGGAACCCAGAATAGTGGATGGGCCTGCTGGGAAAGTGGCACAGGACCTGGCCTTGGACTGGAAGACTGTCTGGAATGGCATTTAGACAGCTGATTCAGTGGGACTTTGATACCCCAGAAGGACAGGACTTACAGTGACTTTGGAAAAGGGCTGAGGCATGAAGAGAGAGCACTGAGATCCCTGGAGAGTGAGGGAAGACATGGTGTGAGCAATTGTCAGAAGGGGGGTCATCAGACCTGAATGGAATTAATCCCCAGACATGGTCCCAAGGAGGGGTCCTAACAGCGAGTAAACCCTATGACACAAATTTAAAAAATAACAGCTCATATGCCTGACTTAAACTAGAAACTTTTTCTTTTTTGCTGGTGTCATAAACAGATAGTTAAGGGTTAATGCCTCTTTTACCTGTAAAGGGTAAAAAAAGTTCACCTAGCCTAGCTGACACCTGACCAGAGGAACCAATGGGGGGATAAGATGGTTCAAAAGGAAGGAGGGAAGTTTCCTTTGTTTAGAGTTTAGTTCCAGTTTGGCCGGAGTGGAAAAGATCAAGGAATCAGCCTCTTATCAGAGTTGTGAGTATTAGAAATGGAATAAATAGGTTTATGTTTATTTTCTTTTGTAACTTGTCTTGGGCATTAGGGAATAATCAAATTGGGTAATTTTTGTGTAACTAAGTTTTTGCCAGGGGAACATCCTCTGTGTTTTGAATCCGTTGTCTGTGAGATCAGCTGGTATGCTATCTCCTAGAGGGTTTTCTTTTACCTTTCTTTTCTTTAATTAAAAGTCTTCTTTTTAAGAACCTGATTGATTTTTTCCCTTGTTTTAAGATCCAAGGGGGTTGGATCTGGAATCACCAGGAATTGGTGGGGGAAAGGAGGGGGGATGGTTAAATTCTTCTTGAGTTAAGATCCAAGGGTTTGGATCGGTGTTCACCAGGAAATTGGTGAAGAAGTCTCTCAAGGCTACAGAAGGAAAGGATTTAGAACTTGGGAGTGGTGGCAGCAAAACCAGATCTAAACTGGTAATTCAGTTTAGGGGTTCACATGCAGGTCCCCATATCTGTACTCTAAAGTCCAGAGTGGGGGTGAAACCTATGACAGCTGGTATTTAGGTCTGCAAAGTATAGGATCTGTGAATTACTATCAAGCATTAGTGCACTGATTTAATGTAATTTTTAACAATTATGCTCTTTCATTTACTGGGAAAGAGAAAATAATAGTCTCCTAATGTGCTATTGCTTTACAGGCATCTGTTACAATTTACTGAAGGGTATTGATGCAAAGTTACAGAAAGCTTTCCATCTCAGAAAGGTCTGACTGGCCACCACAGGGCATCAAATCTTATTCTGGAATTTTCCCTCCCTACCTTTCAGTTCTTCTTCTTTGTATTACTGTAGTGCCTAGGAGCCCTAATCATGAAGCAAGGCCCTATTGTGCTGGGTCCTGTATAAACACAGAACAAAACATCAGTCCTAGAGAGCTTTCAAATGAAGTAAAAGATAAGAGACAACAGGTGCATATACACAAACCGATGAGGGAGTACAGAGAAACAATGATATAATAGTCATGTCAGATTGTTTGTTCTGCTTCTGAGTAGGCACAGTCCTTGCCTCCTCTTTGTTCCATAAAGCACTGAACCCACTGTGGGTGCTTAATCATTCATTATTATTTTGTCTTTTGTTCTTCTTCCCTCCTATTGTTTACTTCCTTGTTGTGTTTTGACTTAAGCTGGATTGAAAGAAGTATCTTTGGAACCATCTCTTCTAATATGGTTGTAAGTGCCTGATGGGGCCCCAACTGGGAACAAAGACTCTAGGTCAGTGGTTCCCAAACTTGTTCCGCCGCTTGTGCAGGGAAAGCCCCTGGTGGGCCAGGCCGGTTTGTTTACCTGCCGCGTCCGCAGGTTCAGCCGATCATGGCTCCCAGGGGCCGCAGTTCGCTGCTCCAGGCCAATGGGAGTGGCTGGAAGCAGCGGCCAGTACGTTCCTCGGCCCGCACCACTTCCAGCAGCTCCCATTGGCCTGGAGCAGCGAACCACAGGCACTGGGAGCCGTGATCGGCCGAACCTGCGGACGCGGAAGGTAAACAAACCGGCTCGGCCCGCCAGGGGCTTTCCCTGAACAAGCGGCAGAACAAGTTTGGGAACCACTGCTCTAGGTGCTACCAGAATACAAATGGGGATGGGGCGCATTAATTTGGCACTCTTTTCCCCAAAACTTTTGCCCAATTCAGATGTGGTATATAACAGTATACATCTTATTTTTAAGCACGTGTGCTTCCATAGACAGTCTCTAAATAAAGACTATGTAAGTTGCCACTTTCCCCCATCTATATCTCAAAGAGGATATTGCTGCTGAGCTATTACATTTTGTAGCTTTCCCCAAAATAAGGAAAGAATAGTTTTTAGAGTAGAACAAATCTAGAATAGCACTTTCAGTACTAAATTTATAATAGGTATTAAGCAAGGGACTTTCATCTGCATACAAATCATTTTAATAAATACATTAAAAAAACTAATTGGTTTGTGTACTCCTGGACCTCCTTTTTATTTTAGTTTTGTACCATGTATACAGACAAATCCACTTTGTCATGTAGAAGCATTTTGGGGGTATTATTAAATACTTCTTTGGCTCTTATCTGCTGTAAAATTTATTAAGCCTCATATCAAATTATGTGAAGAAGATGCAGAGATGAACTGAGTACCTCTAGTGTTATATCAAAAACCAAATAGACTCCTAAACTGAGTTCAAAGTAAAGGCGTCCAAAGAAACAGCTAAGTATCAATAATGCCAAAATATTATAGCAGTGTTAAATAGGAAATGTTGTAAGTAGATGCTGGGGCTGGCTTTATAACTTGCAAGACTTACTACTGAAAGCAAGGGTTGGGTTGTGAATGGCTTCTCCCTCCAAATCTGGCTGTTGGAAGAGCTGGATGGATCTTTCAACAGAAGAGGGGAGAAGGCCAGTAGTTGGATTCCATTCACATGCAGGGCCTACTGTGCTACACGATGTGGGATAATTATCCCCCAAGGAAAGGTAGGCAATATTTCTGCCACTGTCCACTGTTGGGATTTTTATCTCGGATGGTCAGATTCAGTTTGCACTGGAGGCTGTATAGGAAAGGAATTGCCCTACCAGATCAGATCAGTAGCCCATTGAATGCAATATTGTGTCTCTGCCAGTGGCCATTATCAGATATTTCTGAGTAAGGTGAGAGAATACTTGCAATAAGGCAATTATGGAATAACCAATATCTAAGGATAGTATCTTCCTAACCATGTACTGCTTTCTGTGCTGAAGCATGTAAATATTTATTTAAAATATTTATATTATCTAGAATTACTCTAGGTATTTTGATTACATATTCAGTTTTGGAATCCTACAATTTTGGAACTTTTGGCCTCAAAGAAACCTTGTAGCAATGAGTTCCACAGTTCCCTATGTATTGTGTAAGAAGTATTTCCTATTATCCGTGTCCATTTTTTTCCCTTTCAGTTCCATTATACAATTCCAATTATGAGAGCGAGTCAATAGGAGTCACTTGGTTTTATTTCCTTGCACCATTTATTATTTCAACAACATTTTTCAATAGTTGCCCATGTAACTGGTACTCTAACTTTTCTCTTCCCCACCTACACCAATGTGACTTTCCAGGGCAGAAAGTAAATTAAAAGGCATACTAAAGGATATGCAACTCATCATTTTTAATAGTTCTTTAACTGTCTATCCAGGGACAATTGGATACTTTAAAATATTTATTTGACCCTGTGGTATCAAGATAAGTAAATGAAAGCTAAATTTTATATCAGTTGATATTCAGGATTAATTTTCTATTTAGCTTTTCCTGTCATTGAGTAAGCAATAATCTAACAGAACAAGGCTGGACAGAACTGACTGAATTTTAATGTACAAGAATTAATATGTTAACCAGGATCTTTTTTTTAAAGCAGATTTATTGTGGTCATGATGAGCCATTGGAGCTGCCTTTGGCTCTCACCTACATTGGTTTCACATTTGTATTATTCCATTGACTTAAGCGGAGTTACTTCACCTGTGAGAATCAGGATTGAGATAAGAGTCAGGTTGACTTAATTTCAGGAGAGTTCTCCAACAATTATTAAGCAACTATGTTTGAAGACAGCCTGAATATGTTAAAATGTATCTTCATATAGGGCTAGATTATTAGTTTGTGATTGAGCCTGTAGTGTAGGTTTCTGCACTGTTGTGAGGATTTTAGAGCCAAACTGGAGGTAGATTGTGATCAAGGAGTGATCATCTCCTTCTCATTCTCTCCAGTATAGATGTTTTAAAAATGTTTTATTTTATGTGAAAAGTTTGAAGAAAGAGAAATGGCTTCCATCAAATTTTAGATGATTTTTTTCAGGTTTTCATAGTAAAACCAAATATTGATTTTTTAAAAATGGTTTTGACAACTTGAAAAATGTTGATGGAAAATTTTCATTTAATCAAAGACGTTTGATTCATCAAAAAATGGCAGTGAAATATTTTCAGCCATCTCTGCTTTCTGCTTCTCTAAAGAGAGAGTAAACTGTGACAGATCTATTATCTGCCCCAGGATAAAATGCCTGACATAGAATAGAATGAGTCTGAGCTCCTCACCTTCTTCCACGCTATCCTGCCCACCTGCATGATGGGGCATGGCTGCTCTGCCCACCTGCAGGAAGAGAGCAACTTAACCCCTTCTAATTCCTTGTGCTGACATGAACAGGACACAATCAGGCGCATAGTTGTTACTTAACCTGAAAGAAACCAGAAAAATAGACATTCAGAAACCTAAACTTAAGGGCTGTTTGGAGCTGAAATGATTTATAACACATTTTTTCAAGTAATTCATAAAATGTAACCACTGGAAGCCATGTCCTGTATTTTTCTTCATTAGAACTGTAGGATCAGCCTCACGGTTTGCAATATCAGCATAGTCCACTAGTAATAACCATAATATCTATTTCAAGAGAGACAAGGAAAGGGCTATAGAATTTAGGTTTCTTGGAACTCACTTTCAAATGTTCTCTCTATATTCCTCCTCCTTCTGCATACACTATGCTCATGAATATCAGTGGGAGTTTGGCCAATGACTGAGAATGTGACCTTAATGCTGTCCCTGAGTAGAACTTTGATTCACACCATACACGTACCTTAAGATTGTTTTGGAAAATATGTCCATTGTGGGTGCAAAAGAAACCTAGGAAAGTAACTGCTTCAAGTTATCCTCAATGGAAATGGACATATCACTTCATATTTACATTTTTGGTACATATGACACTGTATAGAGTATATTTACATCTTGAGATGGAAAGACTCTATTAATCAAAGAGATGCACAAAGATAATTTACAGTATATACGAATGCACTTTCCAGCCTTAATAAAATTTCTATTTGTTAATACTGCACTGTGATTATCCTAAGACGACTACTCATATCAGAGTATAAATTATAACCACGTAAACGGTGAATCCAAACCTGGGATGTTGGAACACGGACTTTGCTGACAACTGTCATATTGTCTGGCCATAGACTACTAGTTGATTGGATCCAACTCCAGTGTCTGTGCACACTTCAGCTAGTTTCATCTACTGTCTAGATTACACACAGTTCTCAAAACTCTCCACATATACAGTGTGAAGAATTATCTGAAGTCTTTCTCACATGAGTCTGTACTTAAGCAGATCTGACAGATCTTCTATGATCTGTGAGTTTGCAAATTACCAGACATACTAAACAATAAAAAAAAAATCAGGATTCCAGTGACCATCAAGTTCAGTTTACTCTGGAAAAATTACTGTAAATTTATCACCTTCTTACTCAGCAGCTCTGCTCCCTCAGCCAAATCCAAGCTGCTTTAGTTCCATTAAAGTCAATGGAACTATGCCAGTTTACACCAGCTGTGGCCTGGTCCCCCAGTCTGTATTTAGAGGATATGAACCTGTGGGAGAGTGAACCAAATACTTTCCTGGCTTGCACACAATCAACAGAATTCCTAACAAAGTTCTATGTAAGAGCCACCCAGTTATATTTTACAGCATAAAAATACAGAAGTAGATAAAAACATAAATACTCTTGCTGGAAATTGCAATGTAAGTGTTTTATTTCTGAGAATTCTGAACAATAACACACAAGAACCCCCAAAACCAAGAGAAAACAGGTTGAAGACACAGGAAGACACAGCTCACCCCACCTTACTTTAAACTATTTTATTCCAGACGGAATGTATGCTGACTGACTTTGCTGACCCAGACCACTTGACTTCTCTGAGCCCCAAGCCTGTAAGCAGGAAAAATAAATCTCTTTCACATAGTAATAGCTTATCATTTTAACCAGTTTCCAGTACAACACACACCTATGCAATCCCACTGTCTTCAGACTGTCCTTTGTGTCCAGTTATACCTGTGCAATTTTAGCAAAGGCTTGTACAGGTGTAACTGAGGACAGCATTTCACCAACAGAATCATTATTGGCAGTGATACACAAGGCAGAAAGAACTCTGCTTGACTTTCAATTCTCAGGCAGCATTTGCCGGGCTATCAAATAGGGTAAGGTGGGGAAATCCTTTCATTTGTAACCTGAGCAAATACGATATGGAGTCACTGAGTCATGGAGCCTGCTGATGCAATTTTTACAAAGTTACTTTTCAGAACAAAGGGATACTTCACAAAATGAGCCTTCCTCCTCCCCCCCCCCCCTGAAAACATAAGCAAGGTACATCATTTCAGTTGACATAATGCATTCTAGCATTTAATTTAATTTTTTATAACTCTTACAGGGTAACTACAATGAATCTGATGGTAAACTTTCACAATAATAGTCTTGGCAGACAGAAGGAAAGGCTTAGTGCAAATATTGAATGGGTTTTGAATAAAAAAAAAAAACAGTGGCCTGCCACTAAATTCAGTCATGTCAGATATATAGACTTCCACAGCATGTTGTGACATTAACTTTAGGAGCTAGTAGAAAGACACTGGATTTGAAATGGAGAAGTTGCACTTCTTTATCCTAGCTGCAAAGTTTATAGAAAATTGACATAATGGGGATAACACAGTTATAAGAGGATCTGTGTTGAACAGTTCTGGAATATAGGAAGATTCAGAGTACAAGTTTGCTTTGTTCTTTCTTGAGAAATAAGTATGTTTGTTGCAGTGTTCTCAATTAAGTGCCTTGTAACTAAGCATATGGCGTAATCTGATATAGTAGGAAGGCTGTTTCCTGCACATTCTTCCATATGTGAAGTGCTTTCTCCTTGTCACTCCTGCTCCTGACATAATGACTCTTTATCAGTGCCCCATCTATTGATATTTTTTTAAACACAGATATCAAGATCTTGGCAAAGACCTCGTGAGATGTTCTCAGCCATGAAGGTTCAATGAAATGGAAAGAAAAACCTGATTTGCTTCCCAGCACAACGAAGGCGCAGTTATTGAATAAAAGTCCCAGCCAGCCTGTTCTGAGATTACTTATAAATTTAAAGTGTCCCTCTGGAGAAAAAAGTTACTTTGTCAAAATGACAACTTAATGGTGCATATGGACTCTGCCGCTATCTTTTCTGTGCTGTTTGTTCAGTTTACTAATCAAAATAAGTTTGGTTGGTTGTACTCCATGCTACAGCTTCCACTTCATTAGTATAAGCCTGCTTTTAGTCTTTCGGCTTCAGACAGCATGAGCAACAATTATGAGCACTGAGCATTCTGTAATCCTCTTATTGACAGTGGTGATACTCTGAGGTAGCCCCCTACCTTTTTGTTTAGACCAGATATTGTGTTCAGTTCTAGTGATTGTCCCACTGCTGGCCCTCAGTGAGATAATGATAATCGTGCTTCTGAGAGTACTTAGTCTGTCACTGTCCTGGGAGTCCCACTGCACCTGCCGCTTCTGGAGAGTGGTGAGTTAAGAGTGATCGCTTATTTGGCAAATGGATGATTCTAAATCAGTTATGGGATAGAGTGTGTCCAACTCTGAGCCTTAGATTGAACTCTGTACAAGGAGACTTCTCCAACACCTTGGGCATCTGTGGGGATGGGAAGACATAATCTTTGTGCTTCTGTTTGTGCAAAGATTCCGTTAGGCCAGTGCTAACAAGGAAACCAGCCTACTGCAAGGGGGAAGATGCAGAAGGGATTTGGCTCTGCCTCTAAACTAACCCACACAGAAAATTTGGAGAACCACCTGTGCTTCCTTTGTAGGTAAAATGTCAGATTGAGTCAAGCAAAATGCATACAGGTGCTGCAACTGGAGTGGTGTATCCCTGCACCAACCACAGCACAGGGCTGTTCATAGTCACCCAAGTAGATGTTTTGTGTGGATTCATGTTTCATTCCAAACACTGCATACCATCCTCCTCCAAGTATGAAGCCTTTACATCAGAGTAAGGTGAGACATCTCTGTGGCTCCCATTTCTTGGTAAGGGTTACCCAGCCTTCTACATCTGGCCCCATGGATGTGGAGCCTGTATACCTCTTACAAAATTTCATTTTTGGGGGTCATGTACTGTAGTTGTGTGCCATTAAGAGTGGAAATCATGTAATGTTTTATTTGCGGGCATTAGTTGAACCTGTAGGCAGTTGCTACATCTAAAAAGTATTCTAAGAGAAATTCAGTCAGAAAATCAACTTTCCTGGTGAGATGATCTGCTTCTAAAAATAATGCATCACACAAGTGAAAATATTTGTCCAAGTTCTAACTTCTATACATTCAGATAAACAAAACTCATTGCACTGTCTGTGTTAGCAACATCTGGTGATTCTCAGTATAGCTGAGAGGTGCAGAAGAAAATGAACTAATAAATCACATGGGGCAAATCTAGTTTCTTCTTCTGCAATTTTGGAGACATCCTTCCTAGTAGAAACAGTGTGATTCTGATGTCCAAAGATGAGAAGGATTCCGGGCTGCTAGACATGGAGTGTGGACCCCTTGAATAGTACAGAGCTTGGCATCATGAGGGTTCCTCCTCCATGGAGGAGGCATGAGTCCAGAGGATTTATCTCTGGCCAGATCCTCCACCCCATCCTTCTCCTACACAATGGTGGTGTATATATAAAGGTACAGGAAGACACTCCACATTCTGGATGTGAGTATCTTACCTCTACCTTCCATGCATATGTATCCCTCACAGCCATTCATGTATCCATCCTCTGAGCTGGGTACTTAAACCCTCTGCTTATCAATTTTCCCCCAGAAAAGAACTTCCCTATGTCTACACTGTAAATAATGCAAAGTCTCGCCTCTAAAATAATTCTTATTCATTGAACGGCATGAGATCTAGTGAATAGGTTTAAGATTCATAAATGTTGACTGGAAACATATATAACAAACCGTTCTAACACATTTTGCTTAAGAACAGTTTTATGTTCAAAACTGCATATTCCATATTTTGCATCTATGGCATTAAAGTATATAAATGTTCGTGAAATCACTTAACAGGTTTTTTCCCCAATCTCCAGTAATATTAAGGGGCCTACAGAAGGTACCCATTCCCATCACAATGGCTATAACTAAGATGGATAGATTTGACAAAGTTGTTTTGAACCTTTATGTAGGGTAGAGGAAACCAAAGTGAATGTGGTGCTGCCTTTGAGATGACAGAACAAGGAGTAATGGTCTCAAGTTGCAGTGGGGGAGATTTAGGTTGGATATTAGGAAAAACTTTTTCACTAGGAGGGTGGTTAAGCACTAGAATGGGTTACCTAGGGAGGTGGTGGGATCGCCTTCCTTAGATGTTTTTAAGGTCAGGCTTGACAAAGCCCTGACTGGGATGATTTAGTTGGGGATTGGTCCTGCTTTGAGCAGGGGGTTGGACTAGATGACCTCCTGAGGTCCCTTCCAACCCTGATATTCTATGATTCTATGACTGTAAAACTAAGTTTAAAAAAATTCCTTTTTTAAATATATTTCCCTGGTGGATGGCTTAAGGTGACTTTTATATGTATATGGCTGCTAGGTTTGCTTACTGTATGAAAAGTGGCAGTGTTTTTACACAGTCTGAAATGTTGCCAGATAATAAAATGTTAAATAGAGACTTTAAAATAATTTAGATACTGAACCGTTGGGGGTACTGTAATGGTAACATCTAATCAAATAAATTCACTCTTCATGACCGCAAAAACTGAGTCAGGTGTTCAGTGCACTGAGAAATTGCCTAGAAAATGAGTGCTTGAAGATGGACTGAGACAATAATCAACGACTTTACTGT
Organism: Emys orbicularis; assembly: GCF_028017835.1. Taxonomy (NCBI): domain Eukaryota; kingdom Metazoa; phylum Chordata; order Testudines; family Emydidae; genus Emys; species Emys orbicularis. The sequence goes on from NC_088690.1 coordinate 88,731,747, forward strand.
AGAGTATAAGGAGCGAAAAAACATTAATCTTTAAATTGTGTTTTACAGTTCAGGCACAGCCCTGAGGGCAGGCTGGTCTAAACAGTAGTACCCCAAATGGAGATACAAGAGGCATTATCATGCCTTCTAGAAGTACTAAAATACTGAGCTGCTATCAGACCACTTGGGGAGGGGGGGCCCTGTATCCCCAGCTGGCCAGTAGAACTGCTTGATGTAGGGATGGGGAGTAGCCTTCACCCAACCTCCTCCTTATCCCTTTTCAACCTTTTTAGGAAACAAAATACCACCTTGTTCTTGGAGAACCACAAAGGCTAGGCCCTACATAAGGGAAAGGCTCCTTTGGTCCTCACCATTCCACCATCTTGATAATGTAGACTAGGTGCAGATAATCACCACTGTCTTATGTAGATTTTCTCTAAGTCGTTCAGATGACAAGGTGCTAAACTACTGGTAGGATCCTGCCAACACTAGTGTTCTTACTATTGATATCACTGTTCACAGTGGTGGGAATTTCAGAGTGAAGTCCAGTGTAGATAAACAGCCCACTTCACAGCATGATTATGAACATAGCTACCTGTAGCACAGAGAGGTTATCGTATGCCTCAGAGCAAATGGCTTGAGGCAGGAGAGGCTCCTTTCCTTGAGTAAAACTCTTCCAACATTAGTTATGAAAACCACTTCATCAAAATGGTAGTTCATGACTTGTGCACTGCCTACTAACTACCTGCAGAATTCTAGATGACCCCAGCATTCAGAACTACCTGATGCTCACCAAACTCTTTAAAGTGGGTGTCCTTTTGCTCAAAATAGAAACAGGTGAGAAGTTCTCAGTCAGTTAAGGCTATTGCTCGAAAGTAAAAGCAACCTTAGCATAATACCAGGTTAACTGAGTTTTTTTTAAGCAAATCCATTGTGTCTTGATTTGTTCAGGAGATACTTCTATAATTGTTCTGTTCCAGAGGATGAAGAGGTGCTCTATCAAGCTATAAGGAAGTGGTGTTTGCTTCAAAAGAAACTACTTTGGAATCAAATTAAATATGATAAAAACTCAATTTACCTTGCCCCAGTTTATCAGCAACTCAGTGATAAGGGCAGCAATATCTGGAGAGAGAGAAGATGAAAATTCAGGGAGTACTGTACTCTATATGATACGGTGCTGCAGCAGTGGCTTTATGCAGTGAAGCTGCAAAATGAAACAGACAGAAAAATAGAAGTCATCAGTTCAGATAATGCCAATAATGAAGTGCGGTAGGCAGTATAAACAAAGTTTATTAAATGTAAATTGAACTAAGGAATCTATAGATCAATTCCTGACTGGGTTATTAAAGTCTATGCTGTACCTCTGGAGAGTGGGGGTGGGAGGGAGAGAGAGAAGGGAAGAAGAAGAGAATGACTTGAAAAATTTAGTTTGAAAGTTTGGGGATTTTTTTTTCTGATGCATGTTGAGGCTTAAGGTATGCTGGTCATTCCATCACTTTTTTCCTTTTTCAAAGGATGAGTAGACCCACTAATATTTTAGAGCAGAACTATTTGATAACAGGCTTGAATTATTTAATTATGGAAATATAAAACAAATTTAAAAGCTCAAAAATGGAAGAGAGGAGCTGTTAATAAGTAAACTTTCCTACCTGAGAATATTTACTGTTATAGGAGGCAATTTGAAAAGCACTTAAGCATATGCTTGGAGTTAGCTTTAAGTCCCATTGATTTTTTTTTTAAAGTCAAGTTAAACACTTTAAAATTAAGCATGTGCTTAACTGTTGACCTGTTGGGGATGTTTTCCTCAATCGGGCTATAATTGTCTGTAGCTTCTTTCATTACAAACATATGCACAAGCCAGAAAGAACCCATTTTGACTTTCCAAGCAGAGGTTGCTGGGCTAGTAGCTAGGAAATAATAAACAAGTGTTTTCCTAGTTGTAACCTGAGAAAATCTGATGAATCATTGAACCACGAATGAGATTTTTACATAGTCACTTTGCAGCATCGAGCCACGCTTCACACAAATAAGCCTTTTTGAAGAAATAAACCTCATTTTAGCTGATGTAAAGTATTACTGTCAGACCCACATCTATATTCACAAAGACAGAGGAATGATTCCAAAAATCAGTTCAGCAGAATGAGTAACGAAATCCAGATGATTTCACTTTCAGGTCACTGATTCGAACCCAGCAGAGGTCAGTATTGACAAAGTTATCTTGATGCTTTGATCTCTGTAAAATGAGTCAGTGGTCTTGGTTTAGTTCCTAGTAGGCAAATGGCCATCACAGAGGCCCTCGTCACCTGTGGGAATCATGGCCAGCCTTGTAGGCAGTTTCAACGTGCAGGCCAAGGCAGGAAGAGGAATGGAGGCTAAAATGTTCTCTCAGCCCAAACGGTTGTCTCACCAGGATACATACAGGATACAGTGGGATGCTGTATATGTTCTTTGCATAAATAGAGCATTTTGGGCTGCTTCCACAAGCAGTACATTTATTTTGAAAAGTGGAATAGATGAGTCAAGTAGGAGCAAGGGGGAGACCATAACCGGCAGCTAAAATAGACCTTAAGCACTGGGCTAAGGACTGTGCTCAACAACTCCATCCCTCAAGCACAATAGAACTTTAGACCACAAGGACAAAGCTTGTCTGTGCAAGAGACAGCGCTTTCACAGAAGCCAGTCCAGGATTGTGGGACAAACTCCCACAGGACCTAAGGACCATCACAAACCTCCCCACCTTCCACTCCAAGTGCAAGTTGCACTTCTTCAACCTAATATATACTGCTCTGTGTCTACACATTTAACACCAACAAAGCACTCCATAACACACACTGTTCTTTCCTTGGGATAGGATGAGAGAGAGAATGAATCACACATGACAGAGGTGAGTCACATCACTTAATGCTCAGACACTATAGTGATGAGGGTGATATAGGAACCTACAGCCCAGAAGCAAATGCAAGACTAGTTACACAGGGATGTGGAAAGTGGCTAAATGGCCACAAAGATCCTTCCCACCTCCAGAAACCCTCATGCAGGGGCTAGGGACACCCACAGGTCTTATGCTCCCCTGAGCAAAGAGAGTTCTGAAGGTTTGTCTACATGAACAATTACACCGTGGCAATCTGGGGTGTGAATCTACCTTATAGTAGCCTGCTATGGTCTAACTGTCTACTTGCACTCTGTTGATGTGCGTTGTTTGCTAATGTACTTTCTTCTTTTCCTGTTTCAAAGAAGACTAGATCAAAGCACTCCAATGAACTGTTAACCTGCATCAGCAGGGTCCACATGGGCAGTTAGACCACTGACCTAGATTCTCACCCCATCTTGCCCCGGTCAAATTCTTCCTATAGACTAGCACTGAGAAAGGACTTGGTCAGCATCATGCCACTGCTAATAGTGGCACGAGTCTTCTTAGAGTAGGCAAGGAGGAAGTAACCATGGCATGGGCGGCAGGTGAACCCCCCCGCCCCTCAGGGAGGCTAGCCCCCAGCCCGCCCCTTCCATCCGAGGCCCTTCCCCATGCCCGCTGGAGCGCCACTGGCTGGAGCTGAGCCCTCACTGGCTTCAGGGGAGAGGGGAAGCGAGGGTGGGGCTTCGGAATGGAGCATGGGGTGGGTTCATGGCCTGGATTAGGGGAGGCTTAGCCCCCCCTGTCCTTCAATACCCGCCGCCCATGAACGATGATCTTTGCTCCACTCCACATCAGCCAGCAGTGTGGGACCCATACTGGGGAGGAGTACCTGCTGCATCCTGAGAGGTTGGTACAGTAACCTCTTTTCCTCCATGCTCCATGGACACCATGCCTTCCACCTTTTTCCAGGCTGTGCCTTACAGACACAGTTTACCCTACTGCGGTTTGTTGGTTCCAAGGCCTATAGCCCGAGGCCTTGGAACCATCTTACCATTTTTAACCCCCTTTTCAACACTTCTGGGAACCTCTTAATTGTGCACACACACAGTCCTCTTTAAGTGGTTTGTGACATTTATTTTACAGTGCATGCAGCTTTCTTCTGGTTGCTCACACAACATATGCTGTGGAACAAACATTAGAAAATGTATTTGAAAAGCCACATGGGAATATGCCTTTAATTAAACATGTAAGAATTGCGATTTTTTTCACTTGACATTACCTGCTATATGCCACTCCACTTGTCTGCCCACCAGATAGAGTGTTGTCTACCAGCCAAAAGGGTCTGCATCCTTTTCTTGGTTGTGGATGTACTGTGAACATGTCCTTAACACTGGTAATATAGGTTTTTTGGCACACTCCATTTGTGGACTTCTTGTAATGTCTAGCCACAAAAGGAGGATGTGATGCATGACCAGAAAGGGTTAAGCATCTTGCAGGATAAATGACTCAAGTTCAACCCTTAAAAACGTATAGGGAGATAATACACAAAAACACAAACATATATATATATATATATATATATATATATATATATATATAGGTAGAGGTCAACAATGTAATCAAACAGCCCCTGTCTATGCTGTATTCTGTTAATTCAGAGATCAAAAGAACATCTTAACATTTAAATGAACTGTAAACATGGGATGTAGCTGTATTCATCTCTCTTTGAAATGTATAGCAAATCATCTGCGAATGGTGGAAAAACAGGCAATTGCCTTGTGTTAATCTGTGTGGATAATTACCGGCTATGCTTAGGAAATGGGTCCACTTCAAAGTCCACATGAGTGCCTATTGTTCAACTAAGGACTCCGACCTGTCATAGAAGTCCTGGAATTGTATAAAAGACCTTTGGGTCCCAATCCATTTTATCTCAGATCTGCTTGAGGTTTCATGCAGGGGAAGCCTAAGCCACAAGGACTGAGATCCCAATTATGACTGGACCGCCCTGAAATATAAACATTGGACTATAACCTTTGAACTATTTCTGAAAGAACTCTTTGCATCTATAAAGCTCACCATCTCTGCTATGAATCTGAATCTCAAGATTCACTCATGTCTGTATGTATACTTTAACCAATTCTCTCTCCCTTTTCTTTTTAAATAAATGTTTGTTTAGTTTATAAGAATTCACTGTAAGCATGTATTTGGGAAAGGTCTGGAATATTCATTAACCTGGGAGGTAATGTGTCCAATCCTTTGGGATTGGTAGAACCTTTTTAAAATGATGAAATAAGATTTTCAGAAATCCTCATCATACCTGACTTGGGTGTCTAGGTGGAGTTCTGAGGCTGGGTTACTTTAAGGGAACTGTGTTGTTGACTTCTGAGTAACCAGTGAGGTATAATAGTAGCTGTTTTGTGCTGGCTTCGTAAATCTAAGTATTGGAATATCCACCAGCTTTGGGGATTGCCTGCCCCATTCTTTGCAGTTCACCCTAATCGAGTGACCTCAGCTAGCTCCCCTGGTATTCCAGTCACAGAGGGATTTCGTATAAGCAGGGGAATTATTTTAATATATGTTTGTGCTAAGGCCAACTTAAGGAGCATCTAGAACAAATGAAAGCAATGCTTCTGCAGCCAGTCTACCACATATAGGGAATATTAGGGAGATTTTCCAAGGCAAAAGAGGAGTTGGGTGTCCAGTGCCCACTGAAAGTCAGTGGGATTCAGGCTCCTAGATGCTACCACAGTACACTTAATATTTGTGCTTTTGAAAATTCTCCGCTTAAAACTCTAACCTGATTTTTGCCACCATAATCTCCAAGACCGGTCCTAAAAGTAGGACCGTGGTGCTTATACCATTTGAATTTTTGCCTGTAATTTTAAAAGCACCCTCTTCTACCTCATTTCTTAGTAGACATTTTTGGAAATATGAACTCCTTTAATTAAAAGGGAAAATATCTGGCAATGGGTACCAATTAATCTCATGCCTTTGCATATGTTTGTCAAATTTTCCATTAGCTTAATCAGTATTTGATTATACAAAAATGATTTGTTTCTAGTCACTTGGCTTTGCATCCTCATGATACCGGAAATATTTCTATGTATATTTGCAAGACTAATTTCTTGGCACAGGAAACTCATTTACTTAGCAAATTATTGAGTAAGAGAGAGCCTTTTCCTTATGGAAAAGAAGTAAAGGGAAAGAGTAGTAAATCAGATACATGCTACAAAGATGTTTAAAATGGAAATATAAAAATGCAGGGATCTGAACTATTTCTAAAACAAGAATCACCACAAAACCCACTCCCACCAATGAAGCTCAGTTTTGCTAGGAAGAACTTTGCAACTGCACAAAAATATAGTGTAATCCCCTTTTTAGAATATTTAAAGGAAAACAGAAGGGGAGTTGTATTGATCCCAAGATTCGGTTTACCTAGCACATTCCATCATAAAGGATTCTTGTGATTTGTTTGTTTTGGAGAAGCCTTCCCACTTCCATTGTGTGCAGTAGACATTTGGTATTTGGCAGAGAGGATTCCTTGAGGCTAGGAATGTGCCTTTGTTAATCCCATGAAATTCTATTCCATTTTTGCTAAGATATAAATGGTTAAAAATTACCTTTTCCCCTACTCTCTTTGGTTGCTTAGGGACATTTTAGGAAAATAATAAGAGCACAAGTGAACATTCCAAAATTCCAGGCTCATGTGGCCCCCACAGCAGCAGTGGAGGACACTATACTGGGAATGCCCAGGATCTGCCAGAGCATCTAGGAGTGGAGAGGGGAAAGAGCTGGCTGAGTTCTCCCTGGCCTGTGTTCCCCTCTAGGGGCACCACGTGGGACAGGAAGTGGTCAATTCCCCCTCTCTCCTCTCAACACTCTTCTGGCCCCAGCACCTGGCCTCACCGTCATCTCGTCCTTCCTCCCCTCCTGTGGGACCACATGGGGCTGCAGTTTTCCCAACTCCAAAGGGGAGGAAAAGAGAGAGTCCGGCCAGGCTTTCTCCAGACACCCTCAGACCCAATGCCTGGTCCCTGTGGTCCACCCCACCTTGGGGGCACCACATAGGGCAGGAAGGAATTCCCCCTGCTCCCGGAGAGGCGGCAAAGAGAAAGACAGGGTTGGTTTGACTCATCAGTCCCTTCTGATCACCTCTAGGACCCAACTCTTGGATCCAGCTGTTCATCCCACACTCTGGGGCCTTCTGCTGCCCCTAGCTAATGTAGTTAGCTAGTAGTTTGTGCGGTAGTAGTTTTGTGCTTCAGTGCTGAAGGTTCAGCATCCAAACCCTGATGATGATGGAAGTGGGATTGGTGTTAGTTGCATATTATAGAACTTGTTTTCCCTTTTTTTAAAAAGTAGGAAATTGCATACAAAAACTGTTAATGGAACAATAAGGTTGGAAAATCAAACACTGAAAAGTTATGAAGTGCCAGAATTAAGATTTCCCAATCAACCTTAATTCCACCCCCTTGTGCGTATTCATTATGGTAGTCTTTAATTACATGCTCATGTATTATTTTCCCACAGGACACCTACACCCACTCCATTCAGTGTGAAGGATGAAGGAATATGGGTAGAATTAAGTTTGCACTGATGACAAACTTAGTATGGCCTAACTCAGGGATTGGCAACTTTTCAGGCCAATCAAGACTTCCAGAGTCCTAACTCGGAGCCATGGCTTCTTCAGTCAGCTTTTCTTTTTTTCCCCTTTTAAATCAGCCCTTTTCTCTTAAGGTAAGACTCCTTGCACAGGACTAAATTAGGCCTTTCCTTCTCTACATTCAATTCCTGGAGCCCCCTTTCTCCCCTCAGGGCCAGAGAGCTGCTGCTTTCTCTCTCCTTCTCTCTCTCCTCCAACACCTGCAGGTTGGTTTTCCCCTGCTTCCACCACAACAGCCATCTGATTTAGAGGGGACAGTCGGGCGTCAATCTTACTTGAAAAGAGCCTCTTATAATTGTTAAAGCTGCATCAGTTCAGCCATCAGTTGGAAAGGCAATAATGGTCTTTTCAAGGTCCCTCACCATATTATACAACCATGGACAGTGGCTACGAAGAAGGAAATCTGTCCTTCATGCAGCAGGACTTCACAGGAACCCATATGGAGTAATATTAACAGTGATGCAACATCTGCAGCAGCTATCATTCAAAGGACAAGAACTTTTCACTTTTTCATAAAGAGTTAGTCTTGAGAAACAAGAGACTTCATCAGTGATTCTGCATATGGCATTGCAGCACACAGTATGCATACAGAGGAAGAGAAATGCTCTGCTGTTTCTGATAATCCTCATATTGCAGTGCTCTGAGGCCTGAGTGCAGCCTACAACAGATGGAAAGTCAGTTGTATCAGATAATTCACACATCACTTGCTGCTGTTAGCGTGCCACAGAGATGTGCTAAGTGTGCCTCAAAGCAGCACCCTGGAACCCCCATATTCACCACTGTCATATAATTATGATCTGTTTAGTACAAAGTATACCTTTTGAGGTATCATTTTTAAAGTCTTGCTCTGTTGAACATTAATATCCTGTTAGATTGTATGTGCTATCATTGTATGGAAAGTTATAAAGTTTTGCTATGTGTGTGTTACTGAAAGATGATGTGAGGTTGGGAACACCAACAACCAGCCTTCCAGGTAAAACAATGGAGTATCCAGATGCACTGATGGCCCATTAAAGGGAATCCACACTCCCTAAGACTATGCCAGGAACTGTATACAATGGAGACTGCTTGATCCACATCATAGCAAAGGATCTTTCCAGCAAGCTGAAAGAAAGTATAAAAGAGGGGAAGTGACATCATCTCTTGGCCTCACTTCCCATCCTCCCACTCAACAATTGGAAACATGTCTGAAGGACAAAGTTTTGAACTGGGGAGGTGGTCCCAGGCTGGAGGAGAGCTACAGCCTGGGTACTGAAGATCTGTGACCTGTTTGTACTATTTATCAGGGTGAGATGCTGCTTGATTCAAATCCTGTTTAGTTTATAGGACTTAGACTGTGAATTTATTTTATTTCCTAAGTAACCAACTTTGATCTCTGTTTGTTACTTATAATCACTTACAATTTATCTGTAGTTAATAAATCTGTTTTATATTTTAACTAAAACAGTGTGTTTTGGTTGAAGTGCTTGGGAAATCTCTGCTCAGTGAATAAAGGCTAGTGTGTGTCCTCCTCCACATCGAGGGAGGGGTGGATTGGATAATAAACTTAGAGGTCAGACTTCTGAGCAGTGCAAGACAGTACAATTCTGGGGTGCAAGGCTGGAGAGCTGGGGGGAATTGGCTGAAGCCTCTGTATTGTTGGTTCATGAATGGTTGGGAAAAGCATTCATTTAACTGAGTTGGGGGTGTCCCTGCCTGTGGATGTCTGTGTAAGCGCAGTACCTGCCAGAGGTTTGTAGCTTGTCACAGCATCACAGTATGAGAGGGAGACCCCAGGTTGGCGGGACAGAGGGCTCAGCAGTCCCACAGTTCAGGTTGCACCCCAGGAAAAACAGTCACAATCTCCCATAGACACTTTGAAATAAATTTATTTCAAAATCTGCATATACTATATTATTGCACAGAAACTTTAGTGGGATTTTTTCCACCCTGCAAGTTACACAGTCAGACATTAAACTTGACCCTATAACATCCTTCACTCTAGCTTTCAAAATTGGTTGCTGAAGTTAAAGGCATAGGTTTAATCAAGCATAACTACAGTAATAAACTAGAAGTGCAAGGCTTTTCCTTTCACTTGTGTAACCACCAATAACATACATTTTATCTCATTATGCAGATTTCATTGTGTGTGAGTGTGGGTGTGTATATATAGAGAGAGAGAAAGAGGGAGAGCTGACACACTTTTACCATAGATATCCTGAAGAAATTCAGATATCTTATAGTAAAAATGACACTAATATCTTTGTAAACAATTTTCATAGCCATGGAACAAAGTTTCCAAATTCTCCCAGAGTATAATAATAATGTTGATGATTATTTTATTACTTTTACAGTAGAGCATATAGACTCTAAGCATGACCAGGCCTTCATTGTGCTAGGTACTGTACAAACACACAGTTATAGCAATACCCTGTTGTGAGGGGGTTATAGTCTAAATAGGTAAGAGAAAGGAAATATTACCTACATTTAACTGAATGGTTAGGTGACTTGCCCAAGGTCATATAGGAAACTCAATACAGTTATTCTGAGTCCCTGTCCAGTACTTTAACACCAAGATCATTATTCTTTTTTGAAGAGCCAAATATATCATCCATCTGGATTGTAGCTTTAAACGGATCCATTAATACAAATTGATTTCAGTGTGTACATCCACATTAAGTCATTGCCAGTTTAAGTTAGCAGGATAGTTGTGGGCTTTTTTGTTATGTTTCTTATATTTCATAATGCAGTGGCTGTTTACACCAAAATGTCTGTGTGAGTGATGACGGGTCTTAAAAAAAGAAAAACACTACTACTTCATCAGAAGCCATACACAGAGTCTCGAATCCCCAAATCCCACAGACCACAGCACACAACATGAACTGTCATAATTGGTGATTTCCTGATGGATTTTTAAAGGTTTTTTTTGTTTTCTGCCTATGTTGGCAAAATACCAGAATGTTTGTTTTTTTTTCTCTGAGGCAGTCTCAGTGAGACAGATGTGCTGAGTACATATGAGTACAAAGATGATGGTTTCCCTAACGAAAGATCTTGAACATGGGATAAGAGAAATCATTTGAATAATGTGGCCAGCATATAATGCAGTAATGGTCTGTTCTAAGATGTATGGTCAATGCCTGCTGCCAGTGTCTACTTAGATTCCCTCCGCCCTCTCTCTCCCCTTTTTTTAATACTGTGGCACTCTGGATGACATGCCCACAAGCGCCACTGCCAGATGGATGAGGCATTTATGCAAATGACATTTTAAGCATTGGGGAATTGGCATATCCAGCCCTCCCATATGTGATTTCTACAAATAATGTCAGAAGAACTTGGCAACAGACCTGGCAAAATCCCAGCAAGTAACAATAAGAAAAGGTAATAAAATATTTGCCTCTCCTGAAAGGTGATGGGAATCAATCTGTCTGGGGCTATTTATGTACAGGCGTGACTATCTGCCCTTTCCTGGTTACTATACGCGGCTAGTCCGCATCCAAGTCCAGTAAAAAGAATAATTTAAAATACGATATCAATCCAAATTTATAAGTATTTATAAATAACTTAAAACCGCTATATGAAATGACAGAAAAATATATAGCAATGGATATAAAGGTATTGATAACCTATAATCCATAAATTTAAAATATGGAAAAAAATAGCTAAAATTTAGTAATAGTAGGATACACGGAATGGCGCTCCGGGATCTCTACTTGTCACTGAACATAGCCATCATATCTGCAGTGGCATATAAAATGAGTCTACAAATATTTTCCTTAACATTTTTACCTCTCTCAATTCCTAAAATTTTAAAAAGATCATCATTTCCTTCAGTCCATTTGCCACAAGCCCCAACTACGAGACCAAAGAAGTGGACATTTGTACCTCCCATTAGTTTCTTAGTATCTTCCTACAATTCGAGGTAATAGGTGACCTTCTCTTCATGGGCTTTCTCCAGATTATCAGCATTATCCTCCCAGCGAATTGTGATATCCACTACCACCGCATAATCTCCCTTTATAAAAACAAAGTCTGGCTTTCTCAAATTTCCTTCTTAAGTGAGGTTCTACTATTGATTTCCACCCCAATTTACACACTTTATATGCTACTGCAGAAACTACCCTATTATGTCTTCTTATCCTAGCCTCTTTAGTTTTAAAACATTGTCCAGATATATCTGGCATTGTCTCCTTAGACTTACCACACCATCTACAGGTGGCATTTAATCCTTCTCTCCCTCTTGCCAATGTTTCCCTTGTAGGGTACACATTAGCCCTAAGCTGTAATGTGGCAATCAATGAGGAGGATTTCACCATACAAGATCCTTTCAAAATTGAATTACTAATTACATCATTTTTTAAAATACTTAATACCTACCCCCTGGCACCTCAACCCACGCCATCTAAAAAATTCCTCCTCCCTCCATTTCTTAGAATTTGGTGTTGCTGCACTAAGAACCAATATTTTATCAACTAAATTTTCACCAGCATACAGATAGGATAAATCTATCCAATTATCTTTAGACACAGTATGTCTTCTCCACTTGCGGATAAGCATGTTGTGTACTTGTAGACTAAATTTGGTTAATGCAAGTCCTCCATCTCTTCCCCTTGCATAAAATAATCCATCGGTGGTGCTTTGTGGGAGATGTAAAATCAGTTTTGCTATTTTCCTAACTAAAACATCCAACTCATATAAAAGATAAAAAGGGGGCTCAATTATAAAATAACCTAGGTAAAATATATGTTTGTAAAATCATCAGTTTTTGGGCTGGTTTAAGAAGAGCCTTATTTAAACTATCACTTCATTCAGAAAATTTGTCCTTAAGAAACATTCCTCCAATCCCTATCCAAGGATCTATCCTTGCCCCCAAGTATTTTTCAAATTCTCCTGGCTGAACATAATCAATAATTTCGGTACCCATTCTCCAATTATACTTGGGGTTAATCACATAAGTTTTACATTTTGCTAGTATGTGAAATCCCTTAGTTTTTTTTTCCACATTAACCTGAAGATTTGTATTTCTGCAGAAACAATCTAAAATTCCCAGATTTTTGGCCATCCCTTGATACGACCCACTTAAAATTGTCACATCGTTGGCAAATGCCAACGACGTGACACTATTCCCTTGAACATAAAACCCAGAGCCCTCGGTTTCGAATTTAGTTAATAAAGGATCTATGGCAATATTGAATAAAATAGGAGATAAAGGGTTGCCTTGCTTAACCCCACTTCTTATTAAAATAGACTCAGTGCTCTTTTAACCCACCCAAACCCCTGTAGTGCAGTTATCGTAGAGGTCCCTAATAATTTCTATAAAGTGCTCATCTATCCCAAACCTTCTCAGGCCAGACATAATATGTGCATGTCCCACCGAATCAAATGCCTTAGCCAAATCCACAAATACAATGGCTAATTCCTCTCCATTTTGCTTTGCTCCTTTTATCAAATTGTCTAAAATTGAAATATTCTCTTTACATCCTGGAGCAGAAATAAAACCTTTTTGTCTATTGCAAATTTTGACTGCAGTCATTAATCTTTTAGCTAAAATTTTCGTATACAGTCGTCTCCACACAGAACCTATTGTTAATGGCCTCCAGGAGGATAGCTTCTTTAATTCTTCCTCAATTTGCACTTTAGGAATTAAAATAGTTCAATTTTCGTTAAAAATACCTGGGATCTGCCTATTTAAAAACCATATATTAAAATTTTTTGTGAGAATTAAGGATCCCAGATTAAAAATATCCCATAAATCATTCACTGTTGTTTTATCTTGGCCAGGGGCACTATCTTTGCAAATTTCTCTCAGGGCCTCCCTGATTTCATCCACAGAAATCATTATCCGCTCTCTTTGTGGCCGGGGGCCATCCTACCGTACTTCCATGTCCAATTTTTTCCAATGTATCTAGATAGTAGGTCTCAATATCTTTGAGGGGAATATTACAACTAGCCCTATCTGGTTCTCCCTTGATTATGCGAGCCAATCTTCTTTTATCCTTAACAAATAATTGTTGGTAAAATTTGTATCTAGCCTTCTTAGTGCCATATCTCCGAATAGAGTTAGACTTTCTCTTTCTATCACCTGCCCCTCTATTCCTTGTTCTGTTATTATTATTCATCTCCTGTTGTTCCTCACATCTACTGGTATCTCTCTCTATCAACGAGTTACACAACTTCTCCACCATTGCCCACCCAACCGAATTTGTCTGATTTTCCTTTAATAAAATTTCGATTTCCTCTAGGCTAGTCAATATTTCTCCAGCTTTCCTACTTTGTCTCCCTTGCCTACATACCTTCCCCATCTTGTCCACATATCGATGCTCCTTTAGTTGCAAGATTTTCTTCCTTGGAGGTGGAACTTCCAATATATTCTTTTCATTCCTATCTACTTCTCCCACTTCATTGATAACGCTATCTTTCTCTTAGCCAATTCACGCCTTTTATCTGAAATTTATTAGTCTTTGTTTTTCATTCGCTTTCAATACACTTGTTTATATTTCTTTTTCCTAGATATTTGGTCTCCAATTGAATAAGCAACTCAATCTCATGATCTGTCCAAATTTGAGATCGAGAACAAGTTGACTCTCTAACCTTACTCCTAGACACTATATTTTCTTTTCTCTGTTCATTTCTAATAGCAGGATGTCTATGTCTACAATGCTGGCTTAGGCCCAATTTAGTATGAAAAGCCAGCCCACAACTTGAGCAGGTATAGCCCTTCACCGGGGTATCCACTTCCCTGGGCATGCATTTGGGGTAGTGGCATACTATATTATGGTACTGAGAGGATTTTCCACACTTCTGGCAGACCATCCCAATGGCCTTGCTTTTCTGTACATTAATATGTTTTGCCCATTTTCCAAATGTTGCTAAAATCTGCAGGCAAATCGGACAATTAAAACAATCAACAGGGTATTCTAGATAAAAAACTCCATCTTTCCATGAGCTACTATTTAATACATTTGGTAAATTCGTTAAATTATCTGTATCTATATTGTTAAAAACAGTAGTTATATTAGTTAAATTAGTATTAAAATGCCCAGATTCTTTAAAATACGGATCTTCAAATGCATTTAAATACTCAAAACCAGGATTAAAATTGTCCACATCTAAATTATTAAAAGTGTCGTTAGCAAAAACCATAGATAAAAATGGTAAAACATCCTCAACCCGGTCCTCACCTATCAATTCAATTTCCTCAACTCCCTTTTCATTTTCAATAGGGAGGTCTCTTTTCTCAGACTCGTGAGAAATCCACTCACTAAAAAAGTCTTATCTGTAGGTCCAGCAACCCAAATTACACCCCTAATATATTTGACACTGCCAGCCGGCAGCGGGGGCGTTGTTTACCCGGTCCAGCACCAATCTGGTATGTAAATAAAATTTTATTTTTACCATAGTTAAAAGATATAACCCCTACCAGGGGGAAACTAACCCTTACCCGGGGGATTCAACCCGTACCTGGGGGAGGGTACCCTTACCAGGGGAGCAGATTTGTTGGGGCTGCCCACCCCAATCCCCACCCCAACAGGGATGGGGATTTGTTCTCTGCAATCCACCCGGCTATCCAAGCCGGTTACCGACTCTCACCATGAGGAGGTAGCGGTTGGACTTACCATCCAGAGGCTTTCCTCAATGAGGGGTCCCAGCCAGCATAATGCCGAGCCCTAACGGGAGTGTGGAAGAGGGCTCAGATCTTGGCGGAGAGTGCCCCTATTGGCAGGGTTCACATCCATCTCCGCCTCACTGATTACCCAATCCACCACAACCCTCAGGTATTGGTAACTGTGCGGGCTCGACATCTGGGAGGGTCCAGACACGCATGGATAGTCACTAAGAGAGTAGTAGGGTCTACCCCAAAAGGTGCAGAGGTTAGTTTATGATCCAAAGTATTTGAGCATATTTACCCCCCTTTTTTTTTTAAGAACGTTTGGAAGTAGCAGGAGAATAGGCTTTAGTTAAGATTTCTGGGACTGCTTATTTCTAGTCACGTGGTGGCTATTTTTGACCCCTCCAGCTTCAGTCCCATCTGAAACCAGGAAAGGGTGCACAAAAATACACCCCTGCCAAACAAAGAAAAAAGCCCACAACAGCAAAGGCAAACAAAAACATCATAGATTTTTACAGGCAGAAGAAACCATTCGCTCATTTAGTCTGAACTCCTTCATGACACAGACCATAGCATTTCACCAACTTACCCATTTTGAATCCAAAGAGCCAACAAATAATCAAAATAAGTAAACTTTTCCTCAGACCAACACAACATACTTCTAGCAGCATAATGATACCATCGACCAATAGCGGGAGGCTTGTGATTGTGGGAGCCAAACCCTTCCCAGGAGCTTGATCAAGATGATGGAGCTCTCTGCCAGAAGAAACAACAATGACCACTAATGGCCGTCTCACAACAGTACCTTTATGATCACAGATTCATCCATTCTGTAATCTATGATAATCTGTGACCATAAAGGTACTGTTTTGAGATAGCCATTAGTGGTCATTGTTGTTTCTTCTGGCCGAAAGCGATGTAATCTTGGTCCAGCCCTTGGGAAGAATCTTCATATGCTGGTTTCTTAGGAACAGGGAAGGAAAATAAAAGAAATCCTGTTCTAAGTAATGGGAGGTACTCAGACCGCACACTGATGTGGCCTATATAAGTATGTACGTAAGTGGATAGGTACATAGATTTATCTACCTACCTATCTACCATAGGACAATTAGAGGGGGAAATGCAAGAAGGGAGGTAGGGGAGAAGGGAGGGTAATAAATTAAATCAACGCAAAATAAAAAATAAATAAAGGAAACATCCACTGGGAAAGGGTGAAGAAATGAGATTATATTTTTTTAGATACCATACTAATAGTCAGTCTACAAAATAATAGAAAATCAGGAAAATTTGGTTTAGTTAAGGTCAGTTTTTCTTTTATCCATTCCCATTCACGTCATTATCTAAAATTTGGGTTGTTTAGTATTCTTATTCAATTTACAAAAATACACTAACAATGCTTATCTAAAAATGTCTATGTCCTGCCTTCAATTAAAATCACACAAATAAATCATGTAATAAATATCTAATCGTATCAGATTTGCATGGAACATACATTTGGAGAAGAAACAATACAGGCAGCATTACACTAGTGGTATTATCTGAAGACGGTACAGGCACTTTCCAGAGATCTTCTTTGAGGATACAGATTTCCATACTTTGCACATCACTCTGGATTTCATTCCAATTATTATTTTTCTAATCTTTTTCATGTAATACATTCTGAGATAAAGAGTTATAAGTGGGAAAAGGGTTAGGCTGAGATTTTCAAAGTTGTATATGCAAAAATATGCATTTATATATTCCACATTCAGTAACAGTCTTAGACCATGAAAATCAGGGCCTTAATGTTTCTAGTATTTTGCTTTTTTTAATCTGCCTTTATGTATCCTAGGGATATATATTTAAAAGTGCCTTGTCTGAATATGTAATGATGTCCCTTTTGGGCTGCTGTATTGTAATCTGAGAAACCCCTACCCTGCTAGCAGTTAGTTTTATACATCAGCTGTTAAAGTGGAGTATACTGCTGGAGATCAGCTAATAAAAGAACATTAGCTCCATACCTATGTAAATTCTATGAGAAACAAAAGCTTTCACAAAGATGTTCTTTGTTTTCACTTTTCTGACCTTTTCACTTCAGTTAATTTCTCCTGAAGCTGAGGCCCAATAGCACATCTAAAATTTGTATATATTTACATGCAGCTGTATTTGCATATGCAAAGTCTGCCTCTGTGCATCCTAGCACTATTTGCATAGGCAGTTGCATGAACTGGGTGTGTAAACATGTGGATGCAAACATTGGCATGGGTATGCAGGCACTTTTTGTCTGTGAGGACTCTAACTCTAGCTTTTGAAAACCTGTTTTGTTATTTATTGCTCTTCTCTATTATATACATCTGTCTCTTTGGGTGTCTGAAAACCCACTGACACATGAAACTTTAGGTCCATTATTGTCACAGTTGTGAACTGTTTTCAGTATTACGCACATAAGCAACATCCTAGAAGGCATTCACGCCCAACAGGATAAATCCATTTGCAACTTTAGCTCTTACATACATACATACATACATACATATGTTCTTACAGTAAGGAACAAAGGAGACAGATGCAGATGGATGTGGGAAAAGGGTGGTAAAATTATTCCGATAAAAGGCAACAGTACAGAAATAGAAAGCATAAAACAGAAGCAGAAATCAATAAATATCTGGCAAGTTATTTTCCTTCTTAAGTAGGTGATAGAATACATTAAGAAAATATTTTCTTTCTCTGGCTGCTGGAGTGTACTGTAACCCTACCAGGTTACAGCAAAAATAATAAACTTATTTACAGAGAGGGCAGTATAATCCATAAAACAAAAGCTGTCTAATGAGAATCTTTTTTTTTTAAAAGCTTCTTATAGGATCTGTCTGACAGATAATTTTGCTTTTCAGTTGGGGAAAAAATGTGGATCAAATCAGAATGCTGCGGTCTCTCTCATCCTACATTTTGGGCCAACTTTTCTGGTGCAGCCATTCTGTGTTCATTGCAGGACTGGGGTTGAACAAAGCTGGCCTTTATATTCCCCTGATAATGGGGCCTGCCCCAGTGTAAGCTTTGAGCAGGCAAGTCTATCTCACAAAGGGATTCCCTCAGAAAGCTGGACCCAACAGCTTTATGCTGCCAGAGAAAGAAGCCAGGAGGACATATTGCAGGGATATACACCTAAAGAAATCAGCAGAGATACATGCAGAAAAGATTGCAGATGACATTAAAAAGTCAACACTTGATTACTGTTTTTACAGACATTGCCTGTTCTACTCTTATGATAAAATACTATAGCCAAGATCAAGCTGATACTGGTGGGAACAGTGATACATTTAGAAGTCCAGGGTCAACACAATAACTTCACCCTCTATCAAGGGTACTTGTCACCCTAGTATCAAGATAGTTCAAGTCCTTGGGGTCCTCCTGGACTCTCCACTGCTACATATAGTAATGCTACTAAAAGTTCCTCCTTCTATCTGCTGCTAGAGACATGAACTTCAATTCCCTCATGTGACTGTCTGTACCCTTATGACAGGTTTCAGAGTAGCATCTGTGTTAGTCTGTATCCGCAAAAAGAACAGGAGTACTTGTGGCACTTAGAGACTAACAAATTTATTAGAGCATAAGCTTTCGTGGGCTACAACCCACTTCTTCGGATGCATATAGAGTGAAACATATATTGAGGAGATATATATACACACACATACAGAGAGCATGAACAGGTGGGAGTTGTCTTATGTTCATCCTTTTTACAAGACTATGATACATTTTGAACAAAGTATGCCTTGTTGAGGTGGAATTTTAAAACTCATAATCTGCTGAACATTATTGTTGCCACGCATATTTTACCAGGATGTTGTATGTAAAGTTATGAAATTCTACAGCTTCAAATCAGTTCCCAGAAACAAAAGGCTATGCTGACACCTAGCTATCACCTGGTTAAGTGGTCGTTCTTTATCAGGAAAAATGGTGTGAGCGAGAAATTTACATGTTAGCAAAGTAACAGCTGGAAGTTCCCATCCCACAGACTAGCTGTCACATGAACCCCAGCTGGAGATGATTCTCAAAGAAGAGAAATGCTATAGAAAGGGAGAACAGAGGCCACAAATCACCTCTTTCCCCTTATCTTTGTTCACGGCATCAACAATTCTTGAAAGATAAAGGAAGCATTATTGAACTGAGGGAGTGGTCCTGGCTGAAGGAATCCAGCCAGACTGATCTAAGCATATGGTAAGAGAAACCTTTTTGCTTTAAATTCACTTGGCTTAAGTTAGGTATTAGTTTGCATTTTACCTTTTATTTCTTTGTAACCAATTTTGACTTGTATGTCTCATTATTTTTAATTACTTAAAATCTATCTTTCTGTAGTTAATAAACTTGTTTTATTGCTTTTTCTAAACAAGTGTATTTGAATTGAAGTGTTTGAGATAATAGGATTTGTGCATATCATTTTCTATTAATAAAATGACGGACTTTCTATGAGCTTGTATTGTCCAGAAGGAAAGAGCTGGGCAATAAAAGATGCACATTTTGGGGGACAAGTATGGGACTGGGCATTTGATAGTGTCTCTCTGCAATGTAATTCAAGGGTGGCTGGCTAAATACTCACACAATATACCTGGGAGTAATTTACATGCTAGGAGCTGTGTGAGAGTAGGCCAGGAATGGTTGCTCTCACAGCAAAACAGTGTAAAAGGCACCCCCTCCCCAGGTTGGACAATTAAGGGGACACAGCTGTGCAGCAGTCCAGATTGTACCCTGGGTAATGTCATACATTCTTGTCAGGGAAAAATGTTATTTGTATTACCACAACACCTAGGAGTCCTAGTCATAGAACAGGACCCCTTTATGGTTGGTATTGTACAAACAGAGAATAAAAATGTTTCCATTTCCCACATTTTAGACCGAACAAATCCTGTATCTTGGAAAGGAGTTAAATTAGAGGACCCTTGCTTTCCCTTCTAACCATATGGTTCTATGCTTTTATGTAATTTGAGATCTGTGCCTCTCTTACTTTATGCATAATCCAGCAAAATCTAGGATCTGACCTAGTTGCAGAATTAAATATTTTTCCATCTGTGCTTCCCTAATATCAGATTTCTTTCTGCCACTACTCTTTGTAGTATGAAGAGTGGAACTGGAAAAGAGGGACAGGTTTCAGGAGGGGACCTAGTTTGGTATGACACCAGGGGCTCAGGAATATAAGCAGGGCTAGGATGCCACCAGATAGATACCTTTTCTGTATGTAACCCTGGTCTCTATGCATGCTCAATAAAAATCTATTTCCTGCAACTCTGCTTGTTTGCTGTATTGATTTATTGGTAATGACACATCCCTTGCCTCTCCATAATAGGTCCTTGTTTCATTTTTATTCCACCGTTTGGATTATTCCACTGTCACTTCCTCTAACTGGTTAGCTGTTTCCAAATCTTAGTTCAAGGATCGTCTCTTCTCCTCGCTCTGACATAGGTAGCAACATGAAATTATCTGCTCTTTGAACATCCAACTTTTTTGGAGTAAGAGTGGTCGGTCTCCATTAATAGGTAGTGGTGCTCAAAGCCATCCAAGTCCTGTTCCATGACATAGGGAACAGGTGTTCAAGGGAACATCAGGTAAGCTAGGGAATGGACCCAGGTGTTAATCAAGTAGCTACTTCTTGAACGTGACAAAATCCAGCTGTTAAATGATGCAAGTAAAAGAGAGAAGAGAAGAGAGGAGAGAAGAATTGTAGATTGAGACAGGAAAGTATCTCCCTAGGATGGGAACCGGAACCAGAGGGGAGAGTAGTCAGTTGGGGAAGTTTGCCTGAACCATAGCATGGCCCCAAAGGAGGGCTGTGGGGCCCCTTCAAAAAGGAGAAGTTTATGAGTCCAAGGGTGAAGAGAGGATCAATTGAATAGGGCAGCAATCCAAATACTGGGCTGCTGGCTAAGCCTGCTTGAATCACTGTACAGCCTCATTATGGGGTTCTGTGGAGTCCCTTAATCCAAGGGAAGGTGTTGTAAATTCAGAGATCAGGGGGGGGGGGGGAGTGGGACTGGCAGAGCTTCCTAGTTTGAAGGGTGTGACCTACCAGGGTACAATCGAGACTAGTGGTGGGGCTGTGTCACCCCTGCCCTGGAACCCTGGGTATCATATAATGCCTTGCTGTAGTAGGTCCCACCTGGGCTGCTCACAAGCAGCCTTCCAGAAGGGAAGCCACACCCTGAGTGTCTATGTGTACTATAGCCTTCCAGTTACACCTTGGCTCTCACCAACCTGGGTTATACTGCAGGGTGACCTCAACAGACTCCCAGTTCTTCCCCCAGAAATGTATATCCTGTACTGCCCAGCCCTCTACTGGACAGTACAAATATATTAAGTCTGTTATTCTTTTAAAGGAATAATGTACCAGATTATTACCTTAGTTACCCAGACACTTCAATTTAAGCACACTAGATTAGATAAAACTCTTTATTGACTAAAAAGAGATTTTAAGTGAGAACAAGTAATGAGGGAGAAAAGTCAGAAATGGTTACAAGAAAAATAAAGAAAAAATGCTTCCTAGTATCTGCTGAAGAAAATATCTTAGTTGCAAAACAAACTTTCTCACTACATGCTCTAGCAGATTACTGACCAAACTTTCAGGTCAAGACCCGTCCCCCAGAGTCCAATGGATGTTTCCCTTTGTCTTCTTGATGAAGAGAATGAGATGGGCAGGAAGAGAGAGAGGTGGGCCTTGTGTTTGTACCTCCTTTTTATAGTTTCAGTTCCCCGCTTGAAAAACAGTTCCAGTTGAGAACCAGGAGACAAAGAGCCTATGTGGGAGGATATTTCCTGATCACGTTTTTCACCTGTTTGAGCTTTCTGGTTTCCTTTTCTGTTGGATGATTCTGTTTACTGCTTAAATGCAAATTGAGGCAAGTACACATACCTTTGCTTAGGACACCTGTTTGCCAACTTCTGTTTGGGCAGGGCTGCGTGGTTTGGAACATGGGTTAATAACATCATACAGGGGGATCTTATAATCAGTGTTGCCACACATATTTTACCAAGATAATACTGAGCAGCAAATTGAGTTTTTAAATGATACCTTACAATGCATACCTTGTTCAAAGATTGTTACAACAATGAGTAGGGTGTGAATAAGGGGGTGTATTCCGTCACAGAGGGAACTGGAGGAGAAACAGGAACCTGAAGCCTTGGGACCAAGAGTGTATTTGAAGACCCAACAAGGAAGGGTTTGGGCCTGAAGGGCCAAAGGAGACTGTATTTCATAAAGACTTAATAAATTAAAGCCAAAAGGGAATGTTACTTTAAATACTCTGGGCTGTGAATAAATTATTGGGAGAATCAGGGGAGAACTGAGGGCAGGGAAGCTGCAAGGCCAGGCTATACCATCAGTGGTGCACTATGCGATGGCACCCTGCCACACTTGGTGTTTAGTCATTTTCCTTGAAGTGAAATCCTCTTCACCTCATGCCCTGCCATAACAGTAGATGCTACCTGCTTATTATATTGTAACATCCCATTATATAGTCAAGGTAATAACTCCATAATTATAGTTCTGACCCAGGTTCTGTTTTAAGATTATTTGGCAGAACTAGCCCTCAAGCATCCCCCCCACCACCACCCCAAAGCTATTTTATGGCCCATGTAGCCTGTCCCAAGAGAAGGTGTTTTTTGTTTGTTCGTTTGTTTGAAAGGTTAAGGTTAATCAGACAAACCGTTTTTGACTTGACACCTTGATGGTGGCATTTAACTCTTGGAAAATTGTCCACATATCATCAATAAATGACTTGTAAAATAATCAAACCTCAATTAGAGTGAACCTGTTCCATTTGAAATACAAACATTTTCAATGATTAGAGATGATTTTCATGTGTGTTATACATTCATTAAGGCCTCTGGAAGATGTTTCAAGTTTCATCCTTTCTAACATAGAAATGTTTGTTGGGAGGAAAAAGGGAAGAAAGGGGTTTCTAGTTTGGTAAGTAAATATCTAGCTTTGATAAAAGATAACTTTCAATATACTGTATATATATAATTTTTTTCTGTAAAGTAGATTTCTGCAATACTTATCAGTACAGATGTCTGCAGAGCCAACAGCTTCACTGTTATTTCAGTCATGGTTTTTTTACTCCTGATATTCTTATATATTCATATATGTGATCATTAAGAGCCAGACCCGGAAAACATTTATGCCCTGGCATTTATGCACTAATCACTCAAACAGTCCCAACAGAGTCAATGCATCTACTCAGTTGAGTGAAGTTAACCATGTGCATAGGTTAAACATGTATGTGTTTGCAGGATCTCGTCCTATGCTTCTATACTTACAGTGATTAGTCATAGAAATTACAAGTCAATCACAGTCATTTTTTAAAGAAATGTTAGCAGCACCCCAGGCAGAAAAATTAGAAAATAAAATCAGAATGAAACAAAACATGTATTCATCTCATTTCCATGTATCACTCTCAGTTTCTCATTTAACACAATAGTTTGAGCAGATGAAGGATCTATGCAGGGAGGCAGTTGCTGTGTGATGCCCCAGACTTACTAGTACATATGCATCCATTCCAACGAGGGCTCCAAAGGAACAGCATCACCCTGAAACAATGTAAAGTCTATTGTCTTCTAATTAGGTGGATTTTGATGAGTTTTCAGATATGTAACAAAGGCCACAGAGATCAGGAATGTATAATGGAGGAAGCACAGCTCTCTTGATATTTGAAGGCATATGGCAATTTACCTATCCAAAGAGTTCATATTGGAGCCCACACAACTTGCAGTAAGATAATGTTGGCATAATTACAGGAATGATAGTTTTCTTCTGTAAAGTAGATTCTCAGTAGATTACTGCAATACTGCTCAGTACAGATCTCTGCAGAGCCAACTGCCTCACTGTTATTTCAGCACATCTTTTTTTTACTCCTAATATTCTTGCACAATAAGCAATTAGAAATATTACTGCAATGAAACCTTCAAAAATGTGTCCCACCTCTAAAACAAGTAATTAAAGATGTCGTGATTCAACTTGGCTACCTAGCTTGAAAAGAAATCTTGCCTTCACTAAAAATTGAGAACATATTCAGTATGACCCCATCCATAGCCTCTCACACTGTGTTTTTCTTTTTATTTGGAAATGTTTCTCAATAACAGTTACATCTTCTAAGGAAGAAAACACACAAAGTGAGACCAAGAGTTTCAAAAGTGGCTAATTATTTCAGGTGCCTCAGTTTGTGGGTGTCAAACTTGATACTTCTCCCAGGGGCCTCATTTTCAGAAAGCAATGAGAATCAAGTCCTTTTAAGGTGTCACAAGTTGCCTCTCTCCCTCCCCAAAAAGGAGATACCTAAAATCGTTAGTCATTTTTGAAGATTTTGCCTTGCTTGCATATCACCTGAGAATTCATATAGCATATTAAACTGTTGCACTTCTCTAGTGCTTTCTAATGTGGGGTCTCAAAGTACTT
Organism: Emys orbicularis; assembly: GCF_028017835.1. NCBI lineage: Eukaryota > Metazoa > Chordata > Testudines > Emydidae > Emys > Emys orbicularis. The sequence goes on from NC_088690.1 coordinate 88,756,243, forward strand.
TGCAAACATTCACTAAAGTTGGTAGTGAAATGGAGTGTTATTGTAGCTGTCTCAGGATATTAGAGAGTGGATGAGGTCATATCATTTAGATCCAGTAAAAGATATTATCTCACCCACCTTGTCTCTCTAAGGCAGGGGTCGGCAACCTCTGGCACGCGGCTCGCCAGGGTAAGCACCCTGGCGGGCCGGGCCAGTTTATTTACCTGCTGATGTGGCAGGTTCGGCCGATCGCAGCCCCCACTGGCCGCGGTTCGCCGTCCCAGGCCAATAGGGGCGGCAGGAAGCTGCGGCCAGCACATCCCTCGCCCGCGCCGCTTCCCGCCGCCCCTATTGGCCTGGGACGGCAAACCGTGGCCAGTGGGGGCCGCGATCAGCCAAACCTGCCGTGTCAGCAGGTAAATAAACTGGCCCGGCCCGCCAGGGTGCTTACACTGGCAAGCCGTGTGCCAGAGGTTGCCGACCCCTGCTCTAAGGGCTGGTCTTCACTATGGGGAGATCGACACTGCTGCAATCGATTGCAGCAGGGGTCAGTTTAGCGAATCTAGTGAAGACCAACTAAATTGATGGCAGAGTGCTCTCCGGTTGCTCCTGGTACTCCAGCTGTCTGAGAAGAGTAAAGGAAGTCGACCAGAGAGCGTCTCCCGTCGATGCAGCACCGGTGTAAGTCGACCTAAGCTATGTCAACTCCAGCTATGTTATTTACATAGTAGCATAACTTAGGTCAACGTACCCAGGCAGTGAAGACAAGCCCTAATAGTGAAACAGTGCAGTTATGAGACACAACCATTCAGAAATGGGCCTGAAATTTCCAGTCTTCAGATGGCAGCTGAGCACTTTACTCTTTTTATTTTTTTCTAAATCTAAAATGTTTTAGTAGATGCTCCTATAGGCTTATCTTATTGCTCCATAGCTGCCTAGTTTTCATTTTTCAGTACAGTTGAGCTGCTTTACTTGTATTTTGTAATATTGCTCCATTAGTTTTAGTGAGTAACACCTACATTTTTGCTTGTCTAAGCTAATTTTCCACTGAAGCAATCAATTCAATGTGCAGAACATGAAAGAAGGGAGGCAAATCTTTAAAAGCTAAGATTTAGCAGGTATTGATTGCTGGGGGGCTAGGTATGTTGTGTGGTTACACTCTGTCTCTGGAGAAGTGTACTGGCTGAAATCCTAGGACAGAAACCATTTTTGATTTTTATACTGCAGCAGTTTTCACAACCAAGGTATTAACTTTGTGGGAAGTGACATTTCTTGAGAGAAAAAAACCCACAAAAACAAACAAAAGAGGGAGAGAGATTGAGAGAGAGGTGATGGGTGAACCCTGAGTATTTCAGGGTTTGGATTCAATTCAGATAAGCCTAGAAACATTTAGATGCTTATCTGAATCTCTGTGAAATTTGAAATCTCAAAATAGTCTTTTTTGTTGTTTTTTGCCCATTTTGTTTCTGACCATCAGAAGTGGGGGGAAAACAATTAAAAAAAAGTGGCTGAATATTTTCAGGGATAAAATTTGATCTGATCAAATTTGGTTGTAAAAACTGAGTGATATTAAAGTGTGTGTGTGTGTGTGTGTGTGTGTGTGTGTGTGTATTTTGCCAAATTAGTTTATCCACTCCTGATAATAATTATAATTGTCACTAATATATTTTTTTCACTTCAAAGGATATTTGTGACCATCTATACGATTATGTTTACCACTTTTACAAGGCTATGATAAATTTTGTACAAAGCATGTTTTGTGAGGTTTCATTATTAAACTCATAATCCGCTGAACATCATTGTCCAGGTAAAATATGTGTGGCAGCATTGTATGTAAAGTTATAAAATTCTACTGTATAACACTGCTGTAACATGTTCCAAAGTTAAAAAGGCAAGACCAAACCTGTTTTTCAGGGACAAAGACACATTGGCACCATAGTCAGGTGTTAAGAGGCTATCATCTGCTTAAACGGCCATTCTCTGGCAGGGGGAAGGTGTGAAAAAGAAATTTGCATTTCATCACAAGGAGGGTTCAAACCTCACGTCCACAAGAGAGTGTTTGTCACCATGACTCATCAAGGATATTTCTAGCACAAGAAATTGAATTATAAAGAGGGGGAAAATGCTTGACCTCACTTTCCTCCTTCATCTCTGCTCATGACATCAATGACTCTCAAAGAACTGAACTGGGAAGGGGGCGAAATCCTGGCTGAAGCAGGCCAGAACAAACTGCTGTAAGCTTATGATGAGAGAAAACTTTTGCTTTTAAGTTCACTAAGCTTTTTAATGTTAGGCATTTAGCTTGTATTTGATCTTTTTTATTTTTTTGGTAACCAGTCCTGACCTTTATGCCTCATTACTTGTAATCACTTAAAATCTTTCTTTTCTTTCTGTAGTTAATATACATGTTTCACTTTTTTATCTAACCAGTGTGTCTACATTAAAGTGTGTGGGAGAGACTCCATTTGGGATAACAAAGCTGGTGCATTTTTCATTGATGAAATGACAGACTTTATATGAGTTTGCTCTGTTCAGCAAGGTGCTGGGCAATACAAGACACACATTTCTGGGGGATAGTCTGAGATTAGAGTATCTGCCGGTGTTCTTCTGCAGTGTAATTCATGAGTGACTAGCTAGTAGCATTCAATACTGTGTAGCTGGTAGCAAGTTACATGCTTAAGGCTGTGTGTTAACTGGTCAGGAGTGGCTGTCCACCAGTAAAGCAATGTAAAAAGCATCCCAGGTTGGAGAACTGAGGAGACACAGCTATTCAACTGTCCAGATTGTACGCTGGGTAATATCACAGTATTATTAGCCCCACTTTATGGACAGGGAAACTAAAACATGGAGCAAAGCAATGGGAGAGCCAGGTCTCATAAGTCCCAGTCCAAAATCCTATCTATAAAGCTATGCTGCCTCTCCACTAAAAGTCTTTACCTGATTTTTTTAAAAACATACACAGGTTTTGAATTGCTAACAGACTTTGACAGAGTTGCAGAGCCAAGGAAAGAGGAGCTGGAAGTCTTTCACTCAGAGTAGACGACTAAATAAAAATCTTAGCTGAACAATTTAGCCTGCAGATTCAAACCATCTCCAAGGAAATAGTGAGTATTGTGAGAAGCTGGATTTAACTTTGGGTCAAATTTTCAAACATTCACACATAACATACACTCACAAAATATAATGTATATGTACAAAACAAGTAATTGCATGTGCAAATGGGTTCTTGAGTGTTCATTAGAAACAGAAATTTGTACAGCTATTTTTTCACAGAAAAGTGAGTTTTAACAAAGTGAATTTTGTCAGTAAAAGTATCTATCTTTTTACAGAAAAAAATATTTTAATCTAAAAACTGGGGGGAGGGGGAATTGGCCAAAAACTGAAATATTTGGCTGAAAATCAAAATATTTTGATTCAGAAATGCTGCTGTGGTGCCATGGGAGCAGTAATTCCAATGACTCATGCTTTCCTTCTGCTCTATGGGTTAGGCTGAACAGCCAGACATCTCCTCCTATGATGCACCATGGCCATGTGACTACTATGATGCACAGCCACCCCTCACCAAAAGGAGAGACTATGTTTCATAATGGGAGCTGTTGTCCAATAATCATTCATTTTATTTTGTGTTCCCAGTGCTCCTTCACTTCGTTTATCCCTTTGTTAATTACTCTTGTGTTATTTCTCATTTAAAGTTGGATTGAAAGCTTTTCAGGGCAGAGACCATGTCTCCCTGATCTGTAAAGTGCTGCAACCTAATATAGTTTTGGTACTATTAAAATAACTAATACTCATAGTAATAAATATCTAAAGAAGCAAAGAGGAAGGCAAATCATAAAACATGAGGGAATTTTCAAAGGGGAAAACCACAAATCAGTTATGATATTTTAGAAATATGGTACCAAGAGACAATCTGTTCTCTGGAGCTTCCAATTCGTAAATCAAATAATAATAATAATTGTTAATAAAACATTTTTATATACCTGTCATTCAAGCCAAAAATCCTGTGAACACATACCAACATTGAGTGGGGTTTTTTGTTTTGTTTCTTGGATAATGTTTGGGTAAACATCTGAACTCTTAGATGCTAATCTAAATTGAACTTCCAGAATATATGAAGTTTGTCCATCACCAATAAACCCACAGTTTTAAGTAATCCCTATTTTATTGTATTTTAAGTGTTTTTCATTTAATTTGCCTAAGCATTTACAAGTGGAAGGTTGGAAAAGAAGCCTCATCCTTTAAATAATTCATGAGTGAATTTAAAATGTGGTTAATTGATCCAGTTTTAAGGGGAGGAAATGTGCTGAATTGTTTACTGAGTTACTCAGTCCTGGACCTGTGCATAAAAGGTCAATAAAGTAAACTTTCTCTGCTTATCCTTAATATGTTTAAGATTTTATTTTGTAGATATACCTGATCTGTATCAAACTATTTATGTGATAACAAAGCTATTGTGAAATTCAATAATGACTATTCTGCCTCAAATTGTTTGGAAGGAAACAAAAGATAACATTCAAGAAGAACAGATACAATGCATTGCATTATGAGCAGACATTCAGAAAAGCAATTGCAAACACAGAAAGCATAGAATCAGTACACATTGTGTTTTATCTTTTAATAACTGCGAGAAAAATGTTGGCTACTTTCAATGTTGTTTTCTAAAACTTAATTTTAACTGAATGGGTTGCTACCTATTAGAGATGCAGTGAGCTATTCATTTGCAATATGAAAGGTGGTGAACCCTAATATATCCTTGTAGTCAACACTAACTTGTGTTTCCTCTTCATCCGATAGTCATGCCTGTCCTGTATCACTTTATGTAGATAACTATTGTCTGTGAATTATGGGTCTCCTCCAAAGCCCATTGAAGTTTATGGGAAACTCCCAGCAATTTGAGTTTGCTATAGACCAGACCCTATGTGCATTGATACACAAAAGACTTTATTGAGTTAAATGGAAAATAGGGAAAGAAAGATTTAGTACAGCAAACTCTTGAGCTATCCACATTTTTTGTGAAAAAAATATCACCTGCCAGCAATCTTGAAAAAGGCCCCATTTTTCTAATACAATGGCAAGTAACAACAAAGATTCAGTTCTCTATTGCGTTAATGCCTCTTTTGGTGCCTAAAGGAGTCAGAAACAGGCCCTATGCCCTGTCCCTCTGCATAAGGGCCAAAGCAGCTATACACCACCTCTCTTCCCAGGGGTGAGTGGGTTGTGGGGAGTGAGGAAAGGGAGGATGGAGGTGGGCAATGGGTAGGAAGCAGGCATGGCCAGAGTAAGCTGTGCTCCAGGTATTCTCTGCTTCTGGGGATAATAGGAATAAGATCTTAACAATATGCATTTTAATATGGCTAAATGTATACCTCTAGGTACAAAGAATGTAGGCCATACTTACAGGATGGGGGACTTTATCCTGGGAAGCAGTGAATCTGAAAAAGGATTGGGGGGTATGCTGGATAATCAGCTGAACATGTGCAAAGCTCTAGCCAAAAGGGTTAATGTTCCATAAACGGGGGACTCTTGAGTAGGATTAGAGAGGTTATTTTACTTCTGTACTTGGCACTGGTGTGACTGCTGCTGGAATACTGTGTCCAGTTCTGGTGCCAACAATTCAAGAAGGATTTTGAAAAATTGGAGACAGCTCCAAGAAGAGTCACAAGAATGATTAAAAGATTAGAAAACCTTCCTTACAGTGATAGACTCCAGGTTCTCAATCTATTTAGCTTAACCAAGAGAAGGTTAAGGGGTGACTTGATTATAGTTTATACCTACACAGAGAACAAATATTTAATAATGGGCTCTTCAATCTAGCAGAGAAGGATGTAACATGATCCAATGGCTGGAAGTTGAAACTACACTAATTCAGACTGGAAATACGGTGTTAATATTGAACAGTGAGAGTAATTAGTCATTGGAATAATTTTCCAAGGGTGTTGGATTCTCCCTCACTGATAATTTTTAAATCAAGAATGGATGTTTTTCTAAAAGATATTCTCCAGGAATTGTTTTGGGGGAAGTTCTGTGTTCTGTGTTTAGAGGAGGTCAGTCTAGATGATTATAATGGTGTCTTGGAATCGATAAAGTAGAGCTTCACTGAGGCTGCTTTAACGGATATCTAGTCCCAAAATACAGGCACACAAAGGTGGTTTAACGTCACCTTTGTCTGATCCCAAAGCCCCTATTCCCTCACTCTGTACATGACTTCAGTGGCGCTCTGCATGGGCATTGGGGTCCACCCACATGCAGCTTACAGGAAAGGGGCCTCTAAGGTGAATATCTGCAAAATGTGACCTTCTCAGCTGGCTGTTTTCCTCATCTCTATTACAGATGTACTTGAATGAGTATATTTTTCTCACCTTCCCTGAGGCAGACACTAAGAAGATCATAACAGAGAATTACCCTTTCCTAACTAACACATCCATTGTTTGTTGCATTTCTCTCCTATATTTCCTGGTAGGGACACTTGCAGTGGCTGTTGGGTACCAAAGGACCCAACTGAAATAACTCTCCTCATTTGGCCAATAGGGATATTTTAGTTGTGTCTCTAGCAGTCTATCATCTTGCAGTCTGGTGACATATTGCAGAGGACAGAGTGAGAAAAAAACATCCATGACTCTCTCACATTCATCGTTAGGCATGTGGTGAATTTTAGCAATCCTTTCTCCAAAGAAACCTGTGGCATTTGGCAGCCTGGTTGTTTTCTTCCACATAATGAATGGAAATAGTAATAGCTTTACCCATTCTTTTAAGATTGTTTAGACTCACAGTATGTATTACTGTCTGCAATGAACTTTCTAAAATGATGTGCAGTAACATTATTGCATCTTCTGCACGGTGGGAATGTGCATGTATAACCTCAGTGTGTATGGAGTTAGGCAGGAGGAAGATCTGGAAAACAAAATGTCCAGGTTATAGTTACTGCACAGTGTTAAAGTGGAGTGAAAGTTTGGTCTGGCACATGTTCTCTGTTTTCACAGGGCCATTAACAATACAGCCATTTTCAGTCTCCTCATCCAATATTTCCTGTTTGCCTTGTGTATGAGTAGTATGTCTTGAACTTTCTGAATTGTAACAAAGGCCAGTTTCCCATGGTTTCTGCCCACTGCTCTCCTCCTTGGGTTATACCATTTGCACTGGCTGTTTGATCAGATTCTAGCATCACAAGATGCTTCTACTTTCAAATTGTCTTTATTTCATAAAAATGAATAATAATTCTTTATACTCACATATGATTGATATGTTATAGCAATAAACCAATGAATCCTCACAATAGACCCAGGAGAATAGTCTGTCCCATTCTGTCTTAGGCTTTTGTACTGAAGCTTGTCACCGTAGTACCTGTCTTGTCTTAATTGAAATTGTGAGATCTTCCTATGTGGTTTGTACAGTGATTAGAACATTGGGGTCCTTCCCAAAACTGACTGAGGCAGTGTTAAATGCTGCTGTGCAGAAAGGAGTGATTTTTATTTGTAAATGACCCTGTTTACACACGCACTAATTTTTCACAAAGATTATTTATAATTCACTCTTGCCTATTGTATTAATTAATTAATAATTAACTACTGGTAGGATTGTTCTACAGAATGAACTTGGTATTCCTTTTAAAGGTGTGTTTATCACTCAAATAGGATGTGGTATAACTATCCAACTTTTTAGGTTCAGCTTATAACAGTTTTTATAGGATCATAGAAAATAAAGATGTAAATGGCTTATTAAACCACATATGCAATCCCCATGCAAGTGAGGGATATAGTCTGTTGATGCAGCGCATATCAGATATGAAGCTGACATTGGATGCACTGTCCAGCCATAAAATGACTGCCTGAGGGGTGTGATTCTGCAATCCTTGGGCACTGAGATTCAAAATCAGCAAAAGACTTAAGGCTGTGCTCAATTATAAGCATGTGAATAATTCCCCCCTATTCAGCAAAATACTGAAGTATGTGCTTAAGTCTTATTGGCCTGAAGAGGGCTTAAGTATGTACAATAAGTTAAGTGCATGCTTTGCTAAATTGAGCCTGAGAGCGCCGGGGCTCGCTCTTTAGCAAACCCACCTATCTTATTGATGGAAAGTGAAACACATTTGTCATTTAAAAAATGCGATAACATCATATTTCTGTCTTTTAATATGGAGAATTAGAACAAAACTGACAACTTAGATTTTAAGAAATTTTAAGGTCAGGGGCTGTCTTTTTGTTCTATGTTTGTACAGCACCTAACACAATGAGGTCCTGGTCATGACTGGGGCTCCTAAGCACTACAATAACAAAAGTTATAAAGAATTATAATAACTTCATTCATTCCAAATTCATGAGAATTACTTAAAAATATGACAGTTTAAAAATCATACGTGTTGTGTTGTTTTTATTTGCCACCAGGTTTTTGATCATTTAGAAGTCATATTTTCAAGCTTTTCTCCACACCCATGAGGAACTTACACTTTTTAAAAGATGAAAGCTGGGATGCTCACATAATCACATGACTACCGGAGCTGCAGTTTTAAGCAAACCGAGAAAAGGCAAGAGTATATGTCATAGAACATCTGTGGAATATATGCGATGCTCTTCCATGCTGCACTGTCTAGAGAAGGTCTCCACTTGTCTTAAATGCATATCGTAGTTAAAAGTGACTGTTACTGCTTTAAAAAAATGTTATGTATATTTAATGATATCATCTGTGCTGGAATTCTGCAACTCAGTGCAATTGAAAGCATGCAAGTGAAAATAGCTGACACAAGGTTGACTCAATAATCTTTGCATTTGATTTTGTATTATACTTGCACTGTAGTATTTGGAATTCCTCCTAGTCTCATGTGTTTGCCGTGTGATGGAACATTTATTTTCTATATGGAAAGCATAGTCAATCACCTAGCAATTCCATCTATTTCTTGTGTTTCAAGTGATGTGGTTACTCTTTAGACATATAAGTTCTTCCTTCCCCTTTCCTGTATTTTCAATTAGATATAAAGACTGGGCTGTAATGAAGCTGTTTTTCAGGTTTGTAGAGATGCTTACCCATAGATGCTGCATATATGATGTGTTTTAAATGCAGTTTCAAATGTTTCAGCTATGAAGAGGTTAACCATGATGTCCAGGGTTCTGCACTGTTTTCACTTCAGTCATAATTTTCTAATGATTCATTTTGTGGGTTTTGTCATTCTGAGCTCTTCTTGTGATTGATTAGTGGTTATTTCTCAGGCTACTGTTTTGAGTCAATTTCTATTCACTTGAGAACTGCATTCTTTTTGTGCATTACTTATTTTTACGGTTTTCATTATTGCTAATTACCATTGTATTATTTCTGCAGTATTTTACATACCAAAAAAAAGACATCCCCTTCTCCTAAAAAAAAATGTATAATCTAAAAACTGGCAAAACTCACTGACTTCACAGCTGTAGGATTGGGCCCTAAATTACGATGTCCTTGACAAGTGAAGAATATAAACAGGATGGGAAAGAAAGGAGGGGAAAGGATGGGATGTAGGACAAAGGAAACAGCAGCTAGGTCTTGGAGAGCTGTTGCTTGATAATCTGTGCATTCTGGATGTTTGGGGAATACACTTTTAAAATAATAATAACAATAGCATGTGTGAACAGTGAGCAGTTACTATCTGGGAGGACCTTCCTCCCACACACACTTCTTTTCTATTTCTTACCATGATCAATTATAACCTTGAAAATATTTCAGGATTGGGGTCACATCAGCTCTTATTTCATGTCAAAAGTTTGTCAGTTCCCAACCGGTTCATCTAATACTGAACAATTTCACATTTTTTTTTAAATACATTAGAAGAGAGTCCAAATATACTCTGAGCTATTAGAGAGGCCAATACCATTGCCTAGCTCTACTTATCAAACTCTCTCCCTTTCCTTCCTCTCAATACACATGCTGAATACTCCATTGAATTTCACTCATGAATTGTTGTAGGAATTAATTACAGCCACTGGGGTCAATTGAGTGCATCTATTACTAATAGTTACTAACAGTTTAACAATAACTGCTTGGTAAGGATCCGACATCATTTTGTGTGGGAATGAAGAATCCCTACAAGATCTGCATACAGATATGAAATTACCCTCTCTTTGTCCCTATACATTGCACGGAAGTTGATTCCTATGAAAAACAGAGACTCTGTTCCACTTACCCCTGACATATGGATTTGTTACTTTTACGTGCCTTATCTTTGGAACTATTCTATGTTAAATCTTTGGACAAAAGAAAATTCTCTTTGGAGATCTAGAAATTTACAGTCTTCTTCTGGGGAAGATTAGCGAGTGTAGCCTGGTCTACCTACAAATTTAGGTTGACAGAAGCCACCTTACATCAACCTAATAATGTATGCGTCTACACTATGAGGTCCCTTCCGCTGACCTAACTCGCCTGTAACGTTGACTTAATTACTCCACTTCAGCGAGAGGCATAGAGCTTAATTCTATGTTGATGGGTCCACAGTGTTTTGTAAGCTCACTGAATTGGCCTCCAGGAAGTGTCCCACAATGCTCCACTGTGACCACTCTGGAGATCGTTTTCAACTCCGCTCTACAGCAGTCAGGTACACAGGAAACATCCCCTCCCCTGTTAAAGCCCTGGAAACTTTGAATTCCCATTTCCTGTTTGATCAGTGTGGAGAGCTTGCCAGCCCAGCTGATCACGGTGACTAAATTCCCCAAACGCGCTCCAGCCTGGAGTACAAAGGAGGTGGTGGATCATATTGGTCTGTGGGGAGAAGCGTCTGTGTAGGCACAGGTCCAATCCAGCTGAATAAATGTAGACATCCACGAAAAGTTCGCCCGGGGCATGGGGAGAAGAGCTACAGCAGGGACATGCAGCAGGCCCGTGTGAAAATCTAAGAACTTTAGCAGGCGTACCAGAAGACAAGGGAGGTGAACAGTCATTCTGGTTCTGTACTACAGACATGCTGCTTCTACAATGAACTGCATGCAATTCTTGGTGACGAGCCTACCACTACCCCCAAATGCAGTGTAGATGCCTCCTGGGAGTCTGAGTCCTGGGACACCTCAGGCAACAACAAGGAGGACATTGTGGATGAGGAAGCACAGGAGGAGGAGAATAGGAGACAAGTGAACAGTGTATGCATTCTCTCAATGAGTTATTTTTAACTTTGGAGCCCAGCTGGTCACAGGACAGCCTGGTGGCTGAGTGTGATGCTGTAGAAGGCATCACTAGTGAGTATGCAATTACAATCAAACTGAAGAGGCTGCTCAAAATTAGCTGCCAACTTATCTGCCTCCACAGCCACCCATCAGAAATTTCTCTTCCTTTGCCTCACAAATATTATGGAGCATGCAGCATGCAGCAATAACAATGGGGATATTGCTTTCACAGCGGTCTAACCTAGTAAGCAAACTGCTCCAGCAACCCTTTAAACATCCAAAGACACATTCCACCACCATTCTGCTTTTGCTCAGCCTATTGTTCAACTGCACCTTATTGCTGTCAAGGTGGCTGGTGTATGGCTTCATGAGCCATGGGAGCAAGGGATTGGCTGGGTCTTCCAGGATCACTATTGGCATTTCAACGTCATCAATGGTTATTTTGCAATCTGGAAGGAAAGTCCCGGATTGCAGCTTTCTGAACAGACCTGTGTTCCTAAAGATGTGCGTGCCATGCACCTTTCCTGACCATCCCACATTGATGTCAGTGAAACACCCCCTGTTATCCGCCAGCACTTGCAACATAATGGAAAAGTATCCCTTATGTATTATGTACTCTTTGGCTAGGTGGTCTGGTGCCAAGATAGGGATATGTGTGCCATCTATCACCCCGCCGCAGTGAGCGAACCCCATCATGACAAAACCATCCACTATGTTCTGCACATTGCCCAGAGTCACTACCCTTCTTAGTAGAAGTTGATTATTGGCCCTGCACTTGGATCACAACAGCTTCCAGGGTGGATTTATCAACTCCGAATTGATTCCCCACTGACCAATAGCAGTCTGGCATTGCAAGCTGCCACAGACTGGTTGCCACTCGCTTCTCCACTGTCAGAGCAAGTCTCATTTTAGTGTTGCTGCACTTTGGGGCTGGGGAAAGCTCTGCACAAAGCTCCAGGAAAGTGGCCACCTGCATTCAAAAGTTCTGCAGTCGCTGCTCATCATCCCCTAGTTGCATAATGAGCCCACCAGTCAGTGCTTGTTTCCTGGGACCAGAAATGGTGCTCCATTGTGTTCAGCTACTGCATGAATGCCAGCAGCAACCGAGAATTGTTTCATTCTATGGCATGCAGCAGGGCTGCTTGAATGACATTGCAATGTTCAGCTCCTGTCCCATCCCTGGAAATACTGCAGGATAAGCCGCAAGGTGTTTGTAATGCTCACATCAAGAGTGCACAGCTGAATGGCATCCATGCTTCTCAGACTATGGTGTACAGGTGGCTAAGCCAAGCTTTCTGAAAAAGGAGCGAGGAAGTATCGGTTGTTTGCCGTTAGTATTAGGAGAGGGAGGGAGGGAGGAAACTGCATCATGAAAGACCATGCATCAAGAAGCCATATTGCCATTCCCTCTGCGACAATGTTTTGGTCCCATGAGGCCTTGCAAGCTACGCCGGTGCACTGCTCTGTGCATCAATGTAAGCGCTGCTAGTGAGGACACATTCCACCGACACATTGAATATAATGTGGACATGCATGACCAACTTAATTACTGTGGTGGCCGGGTGTCGACTTATATTAAGTCAACTTAACTTTGTAGTGTAGAGATGTCCTGAGATACATAGAACCACAATAAGCCATCTCTTGCAACCCTTGTACCTTGCACCATGTACCTTGCAACCGTAGGAGGTAACTGAATAATGTACTACTCATTGTTAGTAAGGGTGGCAGAGTCTACTCATAAATTAAATTCACTTGGTGATTAAACATATGGCTATAAAGTAGTTTATAAACTTGGGGGAAACGTATAATATATAGGACCAATGACACTGCTCAAACATTAATTCCTCTGATATTGAGATCTCCAAGGAATATTCACAGCAAACAATCCACAACATTATTTGATTTGCATGCAATTTGTCACATAAGCCACATGGAATTTTTTTGTGTTCCATGATTGGATGACCTAAGCTTTATATCTACTTCCATCTCCATTAGTACGGATGATTTTGAATAGTTTAAATCAGGGGTCGGCAACGTTTGGCACGCAGCTCGCCAGGGTAAGCACCCTGGCGGGCCGGGCCAGTTTATTTACCTGCTGACGCGACAGGTTCGGCCGATCGCGGCCCCCACTGGCCGCGGTTCACCGTCCCGGGCCAATGGGGGCGGTGGGAAGCAGCGCGGGCGAGGGATGTGGGGCCATTTGAAGTGCACACTCCTACTGGTCCTAGACATCCCAGGAACAATGCTCTGTGTGTGTGTGTGTGTGTGTGTGTGTGTGTGTACATAATATTACAAGAGTGGTGTATAAAAGATAATAAGTGATATAAATTTATTTTTATATACCACTCTTGTAATATTATGCATGCAGGATTTGTACATACTAACATTAATGAAGCTTATCTACACAAATATCTCATGTCCAAATGAGAAACAGACCTTGACTTGCAATTATTCCTACTGCTAAAGCTGTGTGTAACTGTGACGGAGTCATACTCACCTCTTGTGAGCACCCCCGGCTGAATGTCTGTGCCTGCACTCTCTCTCTTTGTGGTGGGTCTTCGGTGATTCAGCCCTCTGGCCAAGTCATACATAATCTGTCTGTGAGATAAAAGCAACATAAACCTCTTCCGGGGTACAAGTCCAACAGGGGTCTCTCTGAGTGCCCTCTGTAATGTCCTTGCTCTGGAATAGAGCAGTGCCCCAGGGCTCCTTCCCTGGGGGCAGTGTCTTCACCCTCTTTGGGCTTTTCTGGCCACAACTATCCAGCTGGGCCACTGCAGTTCAGCTCCCGCTCTGGAGTGCCTCAATGTCCAGGCCACTTCCCCCCAGTGGCTAATGGTGGGTGGGGAGGGACCCGGGCCCAGTACTCCAGGTCCCAGCCCAGGGATCCTGTAGAGAGCAGCCATCTGCTGTGTCCCTTTAACTATATTGCACAGCAACTTTAATTCCCTGGGCCACTTCCCCATGGCCCTGCGTTGTCTTCATCCTTACCTCAAGGTCTTGTCCTAAAGGAGACCCTGCGACTCTCCACGGATTCTGGCAGCACTGCCCTGTCCAGGGTTCTGTAGCTCCATCAGCCAGACACACACCATCCACACTCCTACAGCTCCAGCAGGAACTGAACTCCTCTGGCCCTGCAGCTTATACTTATACTGACCTGCTGGACCCTGATTGGCTGCTTCCAACACAGCTGCCATAAGCAGCCTTGAGGACCTCTCTAATGCCCTTTTCTGGGGTGGGGTGCGGCAGGGTCCACAAGGCCTTCAGCAAGGGGCCTCAGGGCCTAGTCCACCCTGTTATGGTAACCTCTTATGAAACCACACAAACTCAAGATTGGCTGGTAAAAGGTTGAAATTACTAAAGTGAGACAGTTAGCAAATTTGTGACCCTTAGTTCAAGGAAACCTCTGTAAAACTGAACTTGTACAGCTCTTCTTTCTCATGACATATCATTTATTTAATTTAATTAACATGTAGCCTGGCAAATTGAAATGAGCTCACAGTACGTGAGTGTACAGATTCTGGATGACCTTCATTCTTAGAAGTAATAGTTCACTAAATTGCTTTATTATTCACTTTTTTTAACATGAAAACTTAATAGACTATTTTAGAAATATATAGTAGCTTACAATATATATGCTGTCACAGAGACTCTGCAGGGTTTGCTGTGCATATATTTTGAACCAACCAATAAACAAAACCCATAATTTTGCAGAATTCCAAGCAATCTATGGTTCCAGAAATTTTCCTGTGATAGTGAAAATACATGCAGCCGTGTCTGAAAGTTAATAGTTAATTATTGGACATTGTGTCTTTAAGAGGGATATGGTAGTTAATAGCCCCAAACCAGGAAGTAGCTGATTACTTCTCCTTTATCTGTGTCTGGCCTTGATTCTCCATTACATCCAAGGGTGGAAGCTGCAGGGAGTCGTTTGCAACTCCTGGTTCCTCTCCCACCCAGCCCTGATGGAAGTTGGAGCAGCAGGTTTCCTCTCATGGTACAGATTGTTGCAGGATCAGGGCCTAAGATTAAACAAATACTTATGAAATGTTGCTGTTTTTCAAAGGCTTGGGATCACAGTTGCCAACTTTCATGCGGTTAACAAGCACCCCGATTCTCACAATAAGCCAAAAATCAAGCTAATCCCATTTCAAAACGAGGCCAAAACAAGCCAATCCCTAAGAACCCCAACACTCTATGTGACTAGATCCCCCCGGCGTGCAGTCTGGGACTGTGGTGGGCCCGCTCTGCACCCCTGACTCTCTCCCTGCCTTGTCCCTGCTTACCCCTTGTCCCTGCTTGCCGGGAGCCGATCAAAAAAAAAAAAAAAAACAAGTTACAACAAGCTACAAGCCAAACAAGCTACAAGCCAAAAACTAGCCAACAAGCAACTCACAAGCCAATTAAGCCAAAAACAAGCCCCATTTCTGTGTTTTTTTCGCGGGTTTGGCATGTCTGTTTGGGATTTCCTTTTCCTGTAGGTACAGCAACACTATCACTTGCTGCAAGGACTTTTCTCAGGAACCCCTGCTCCCGTTCCAAAGCCTTCCTAGAAACTAGATGTATTCTGGGGATAAATGTAGAGTGCACCTTGCTCTGTAGGTAGAACTTCGCAGATTGGTAGTTCTATAGTTAATAACCAGTTAGGCAGAACTAGGAACACCCCCTCCTCACTCACTCTTCCCCCCCCCTTTGCCCCCGGTGCCTAGTTCTTTGCTTTAACCACAAGACACCTCTCCTCTTCAACTACAGCTTTCCTCATGACTTCCTCTTCTTCACAGCAGCAGCAGCAACACCATTCCAGCAGTTGGTATGTTTAACAATCAACATGTTTAAATGGGTCAGTTCTATAATGCTGACAATCTTTGTTCAGAAAATTATCCTAAATACATAAACAGAAGAATTAATCATATTTATTTTACTAATCACAGTCTCACATGCAACTCCATCCTGATTAGAATGAGTTATGAGCTGCTCTGCATTATCTGATTCTTCTTCTTCTCTTAATGCCTTTCTGTGTGCTAGTGCCTTCTGGCATTCTATCAGCAGGATCTAAAACACAGCAGGGCTTCTTGTCTTGAATACCCTGGAATGCAGCTGGAGCCACAGGGATCCCATCAAGACAGTTTTGATGGACTTGCTGAACAGCAATGACACTTAGTCTCCATTGTATTTCAGCGTGAGTACAGCCATATTTTAAGGGGTGAAAGTATACTGTGGCTGTATTCCACTTCACACAAGCTTACTCAAAAGCACAATGAAACTAAAATCTTTGATACAAAAGCCCTGATCTTACAATCTTGACTCTCATGAAATTCGTGAATAGTCTCATTGCCTTCATTAAAGACCCCTTAAATGAATAAAAATTTGAAGAATCAGGATGCTAGCTTGTAGGTGCTTCTGGACAGGGTCTTCATGCCAGATCCTCAGCCATTGTCGATCAGCATAGCTGCATTAACTATAATGGTGCTATATCAGAGTCACCACCTGAACATCTGCCCTGTCATCTTTCTTTGTCTGTAAATGGCACTATATAAATATTTGTCTGTAGAGTATATTACATCGGATATAATTTATGTCGTTATATAAATTACAAAACAGCTGAAACTTTGTTCATTCAATTAGATGGATCATTTGATAAATATTATGGGCCAAATTCAATCGCTTTTTAAGGTTTGGTCCCCGATGGACCTATATTAAATGCTACAAGAACATCAATGATGAGATCATGCAATATTCCAGCCACACCTGCACAGCAAGCCCTCCACTCCCTGCACAGTCTATTCTTCTCAGAATCTAAAGTAACATGTGCAAGAAGTGGGGCAGCTGGATTAAGGAACTTCCTATTATTTTTGTTACTCTTTCTCCCCTGTTTCAGGACAATCCACTTGTGCATCTCATCCATCTGTCATGTTTTATCAGCTAGATTGTAAGCTTTTTGGAGAAGGGATTTGTTATTTTCTATACATTGGTTCAGCATTTGGAAAATGGGGGCTTTAACCTGATCAGCCTCAAGGTACCACCACAAATGTTAAATCATAACCTAAGTTCCCTCTAAGCTGCGTGGCCGCGCAGCTGCCTATTAAGCACCGTGCAGGTGCTCAGGCTGTGGCGGGGAGAGATGCCTCTCCCCCAAGTCCTGGACCTGCCGCAGCAACCCTCCCACGTCTCCGACCCAACCCAGCCCAGCCTGGACCTGCCGTGGCCGGGGGACAGGCGCCTCTCCCTCCCCAGCCCAGGTGCTGATGTGGGGAGAGAGAGCTGGGTGGGGGAGTCCTCTCTCCCCATCATAGCCCTGGTAAGTCCCACTGCACCCCAAACCCCTCATCCCCAGCCCCACCCCGGAGCCTGTACCCCCAGCCGGAGCCATCACCCCACAGCACCCTAACTGTCTGCCCCAGCCCTGAGCCCCTCATCCCCTGCCCCACCCCAGAGCCCACATCCCCAGCCAGAACCCTCAGTCCCCCGTACTCAATCCTTTGCCCCAGCCCTGAGCCCCCTCCCACACTCCGAACCCCTCATTCCCCCACCCCGCCACATGAATTTTGTTATGTGCACCAATATGGAGGTGATGTGTCACTGATCATAACCTGCAATAAGATGCACTGATCCACACCCCAAACCCAAGTTTCCTCCCCCATCATCAGAACACACCCTGGGTAGATACGGCTTAGCAAGACCTGGGGAGTTTAGGGGCACACAGAGCAGAGTGCTAGTTGCTCACAGCTTGGCTGTCTCTTTTTCCACTTATTTTAATTGGAAATAATGTACCAAAACACCCTCATACAAAACAATATTTCAGAGCAAATCCAAATATTACTCACAATGGGACTATACTCATGGAAGAAGGGGTTTTCAAGATCACATCGTCTATGTTTTCTATGGGTATGTCTATATTGCATCTGGGAGTGACCTTCCCATGCTAGTGGGGCTTGTGCTAGCACATTAAAAATAGTTGGGTAGACATTGTGTCTCAGACAGAAGCTCTGACTCTTAAACAATACCCTCCTTACTCTCCACCCCAGGCTTGAGAGCCCGAGCTCCAGCCCAAATCACTACATGAAAGCAACATCTACACAGTTATTTTAAACGCACTAGCGCAAATCTATGGATCCAGGCTGGGAGGCTTGCTTCTGTGGGGGAAAAATTTGCTAGGGCCTGAACTTTGGTTCAGACCTGAACATTAGTTAAGTTTATTGGAGAAGAGGGATTCTTAGAGGCAGGGTGAAGGAAAAGTACAAAACCAGAACTATCTATAATCACAAGGCCTATGATTCATAACGACTCACTAATAGTTTTAGGGGAAGCTTGGGAACCGCAAAGGGCAGACTGTGGAAAACAGGAAAGCTTGCTAAGCTATATTCCCTTTTTGGGGGAATGTATTCCAAATATGGCAATAATGTTGGCATGAAAGTATGTGAGGAATGTATTCCAAATATGGCAATAATGTTGATAAGAAAGTATGCATTACCTAATTGTGGTTTTATGCTATATAAGCTATTTGAAAATCTGTAGTCGGGGGGATTGCCAGTTCGCTGGTACCCCCCGTGCATGCATGAAAATAAAGAGGCCTCAGGCGATTCTGATCCAAACGCAACGCGTGGTCATTTTTCCACGACAATCTTGGTGCCGTGACTCAGATCCACAGACTGTCCACCAGACCAGGAGACCGCGGACCGTTCCCCTCTGAACCCAGCCTGCATTTGATAGGTGAGAGACCTTTTAAATCTCTATTTGGGTTATCGGTGGAGGACTGCCCGTAGGCCCTGAGTCGGATGAGGAGCAAGCTGGATACGGACCTTTGCTGCCAGACTCGCCTGACAACCTTTTGGTTTCCCCGGGAGGAGCCACGAGTAAGTGGCGGGGAGTCGGGGTTCCCACCAGAATAGGCCTTGGTTGTAGGCCTTACCTCAGCGGTTGTGTGCAAGTGTGAATGACTGAAACGAGTGAGGGTCATAGGAAGATGCCCAAAGCTTTCTGCGAGGCCTTGGGGCTTACGACCAGGAATATCTCTAAAGCAAGCCCTATGACCCGTGTGAGTGGCCTGATTGATAGTGTTCAGGGGAGCTGAGGATCATGGGAACAAGGGATTGTGGGTTCAGGTCACGCGATCGGAAATTTAGGGATTGTGAGATTGGATCTCACAGTCAGTAACCTAGGGATAGCTGACCAAAGCCCTACGATCAGGTAGACTCCGGGAAAATGGGGGGCGGTGAGTCCAAAAAGCCTGCTGTTCCGCCAAAAGGCATACCAGCATTTTGTATGTATAAGAATTATAGTGCTTTTACTTGTAAGTTTTTAGACAAATGGAATTGGTATACCAGGGATGATCCAAATTTACAGTTTCCCATAGTGGGAAGTTTTGATCTTGACAAAATTGTGCACCTTAGAGGCGCACTATTGGTTAACAAAGTGGGGCAGGGTCATTATGATGCGTATTTTGATTGGTATGGGGAAACAGAAAAACGGCGCCGTAAACCTCAATTGAGGAGTCTTAAGGACTCCCAGGAGAAACTTAAAATCCAACTAAAAGAGACAAAAGAGAAGTCAACATTTTTCCAAAACCCGGCTGTAGAGCAAGCACCCCTTTACCCCTCTAGGTCCCCTAAGGAAGAGAACCCTTCAGCTCCTCCCTATGATCTTATAGATTTGTATGTGGAAAACAGATCTTTTGCACCCATTAGGCAGGCGGCACCTGCTGCCTCCGCCCAGGTCCAGAGGGAAAGTGGGCCCCCGCCGCCCCTGCCAGTACTTAGGGTAGTGGCAGATTCCACCATCCTGGTTCCCCTTCAGGACCCCCCTACCCTAACCACCGGGCCGCCTTCAAAAACAGATCCCCATTCACTTTCTGATTCTCCAGTTACAATGGCACTTAAGACAAACGAGCTCCTAAATAAGTCCCTTGTTAAAATGAATGAGTTCTTAGAGAGCTTTCAAAAGGAGAGACAAAAAAAAGAATTAAACCTGGCAGGAGTCCTGGAAGAGGGAGAGGGAGAAGGAGAATGGGTACCTAGCACAAGTTCTAAAGGACCCGTTACCAGAAACAAGGGGAAGAGGGGTTTTTCTTACCTCTACCCCAAAACTTAACTGTGCAACTGGTTTGCATCCTCTACGTGAACTCCCAGGCGTAGACGCCCGGGGGCAGGGAACCACGGTGACTGTGCATGCACCTTGGTCATCTGCAGACTTATTTCATTTGAAAAAGACATTTCCCAACATCAGGGAGGATCCTGTGAAATTTCAAGAGGAGTTAGGAATTGTTATAAGTTGTTATAACCCTACCTGGGCCGATTTAAATCAGCTCCTAAGGGGAATGGTGCCCAGGGAAACCTTAAATCGCATTTACCATACCGCCGGAAGGCCTGAGGTTGACCCTGGCACTGGACAGGAGTTGTCAGACCTTAGAGATAAAATAATGGATGCCATTTTAAAGGTCTGCCCAAGGAAAGCAGACTGGACAAAAGTTAACGCGTGTAAGCAAAATAAAGGAGAAAATCCTGCCGATTACATGCAACGCCTTAAACAAGTATTTGAAAAACACTCCGGCATTAACAATGCTAAGGAGGATGCTGAGCAAGCTGTGGTAGCGGCCTTTGTGCAAGGACTCACTCAGAAGCTGAGTGACCAGCTAAAAATAGGTATTGTTGACTGGGAAGGAAAGAACCTGAAGGAAATATTAGCGGCAGCCCAGCATTATTATCGCCAGCTTGAAAGGAAAAAGGAAGACACTGAGACTAAGTTGCTGGCCCTTCAGGTCCAAACAATGCAGAAAGCCCATGGGAAGATGGGAGGTAAAAAGGGACAACCCAAACAGAATTATAACTGCTCAGCCCCTGTGGAACAGAGTAACACTGCATGTTTTTATTGTAAACGAGAGGGTCACTGGAAAAGGAACTGCCCCTTCCGCCCCAACCGCCGCCCCAACCAACCTGCCTATCCTACAGTTCCACCTCCTTTTCCTCCCCCTGCTCCTTTTCCTCCCCAAAACCCGTAGGATAGCCAGGAAACTGGTAACATCATCACTTCACTTATCCCCTTGGATCAGTTTGGACCATATGTAACCTGTGTGGTAGAAGGTATGTCCACCTCTTTCTTGGTGGATACTGGTGCTTCGCGGTCTACCCTTCGTGCCAGTGATTTTCCCTCCCTCCCTCTGACTTCTGAGATTGTAAACACGGTGGGGGTAGGTAACACTCCCATTCCCCATCCTGTCTCTTCACCCCTGTCAGTTTCCATCGGCCTTCTGTCGGACCGTCATGCCTTTCTCCTCAGCCCTTGTTCACCTGTTAACCTGTTGGGGAAAAATTTGCTGTGTAAGCTAAATTGTACCATATATTGCTCCCCGGATGGGGTGTATTTGAATGTTCCCGATCCAAGCTGCAGTGGGGTTCTGGCAGTCCTACAGGAAGACATGCCAGAAGGGGAACGGGATTCCAGCCCTTCCTTGTTGCAACAGGAATTGCTGGCTAAGTTTCCCCCCTCCTTGTGGTCAGATCACGCTAACCAGGTTGGGTGCATTGAAACGGCTCAACCTGTTAAGATTCACCTAAACCCAGCAAAGTCTCTACCAAGGGTTCAGCAGTACCCTCTTTCAAAACAAGCCGAGGGAATTCAGCCAGTAATTGACTCCTTAATTCAACAAGGGGTTATTGTGCCAACCACTAGCGAATGTAATACCCCCATTCTACCGGTCAAGAAACCAGGCAGGGAGACATGGCGTTTTGTCCAAAATCTCCGTGCTGTAAATGCAACCGTTCTCCCCGTCTTTCCCGTTGTTCCTAATCCTGTGACTATTATTTCCTCTATTCCCTCTTCGGCTACTTATTTTACTGTTGTTGACCTTTGTTCGGCTTTCTTCTCTATCCCGATTCATAAAAATAGTCAGTATTTGTTTGCCTTTACCTACCAAGGACTTCAATATACTTGGACCAGACTACCCCAGGGTTATACCGAATCACCTGCCCTGTTTTCTCAAGCCCTCAAAAGGGACTTAGATGATATTGTGTTCCCAATGAAGTCCACCTTGGTCCAGTATGTAGATAATCTGCTTTTAGCTTCTCCATCACTAAAAGCTTCCCAGACCGATTCCCTTGTGCTTTTACAAGCACTAGCACAAAAGGGTCACAAGGCCTCTAAGACAAAATTACAGCTCTGCCTACCCAGAGTCCATTATTTGGGACATGACATCTCGGCTGGGGAGAGGCACCTGTCTCCCACACGGGTGCAGGCCATTCTCCGGGTACCAAGGCCAACCACAAAGAAGCAGATAAAAGGCTTTTTGGGGATGGCCGGGTATTGTAGGCAATGGATTCTCGAATATGCAGCCATTGTTAAACCTCTTCATAAGATAACTCTCAATAGGATCCCAGAACCCCTTCAATGGACCCCTAAGACAGAGGAAGCCTTCACCCAAATTAAGAAGGCTCTTACAAGGGCCCCTGCCTTAGGTCTTTCAGATTATCAAAAGCCCTTTACTCTTTATTGTCATGAAAGAGAAGTAATAGCTCAGGGGGTCCTTACTCAAACGCATGGCTCTGTTCAGAGGCCCATTGCCTATTACAGCTCCCCTCTGAATCCAGTAGCAACTGGACTTCCCCCTTGTCTCAAGGCGGTGGCTGCAGCTGCAGCCCTGGTTGAGACTTCTGCCACTCTTGTTCTGGAATCCCCTTTGTGCGTTGCTGTTCCACACGCAGTGATGGCCCTACTTTTAAAGGGGAGTACCCAGCATCTTTCTAACTCTAGACTCACCAAATATGAAATAATACTTATAAATGCTTCTAATGTAACTCTTTCTCGTTGTTCTGTCCTCAACCCTGCCTCTCTTCTCCCTATCGCATCTCATGGGGAACCACACAATTGTCTTACTGTAACCGCCGAGCTTTCTACCCCCCCGAATTGATTTAAAGGATACCCCGCTTCATAACCCGACCTATTGTTCTATGTAGATGGGTCCTGTCTTAGGAATCTGGCAGGTTTGCTTGTTGCTGGTTATGCTGTTTGCTCTCAACATAAGCCTGTGGAGGCCTACTCCCTCCCGGAAGCCCACTCTGCCCAGGTTGCTGAATTAGTTGCCCTTACTCGAGCCTGTATCCTGGCAGCGAAAAAAATCTGTTACTATTTATACGGATTCCCGGTATGCATTCGGTGTGGTCCATAACTATGGACAGCTCTGGAAACACCGAGGGTTTCTCACGTCAAAAGGGGGGAAAATTTGTAATGGATCTTATGTTGAGGCTCTTCTCTCTGCTCTGCAACTCCCCTCTACCATAGCAGTTGTAAAGTGTGTTGCTCACCAAAAGCCCTATGATGATGTTACTAAAGGAAATGCCTTGGCAGACGCTGCTGCCAAGCACGCAGCCCTTTCCGGGTCTCCGGCTCCAATTGAGTCTGTTTTTGTTTCACAATCCCCCTCCATAGCTGCTACCCATCAGAATTTAGCTATTATGCAAGATTCGGCTCCCGAGTCTGAAAAAAACAGATGGAGGCGGGATGGTTGTTCTTTACATCCGGATACCTTGTGGCGTTCTCCCACTGGCCGCTTGGTGGTGCCCAAGGCCTTACTCCCCTATCTTGCCTGTGTGGCCCATGGCATGGCACATGTAAGCAAAGGGGGAATGATTGCATCAGTATTGCAGCATTGGTATGCCTAGGGTGACCAGATAGCAAGTGTGAAAAATCGGGACAGGAGGTGGGGCGTAATAGAAGCCTATATAAGAAAAAGACCCCAAAATCGGGACTGTCCCTATAAAATCGGGACATCTGGTCACCCTAGGTATGCCCCAAATTTTTCTATAATGGCGCAGCAGTACTGTAACTCCTGTCCTATCTGTCTAGCCCACAATAGTGGCAAACCAGTACGAACCAAGCCTGCTGGGCATCTCGCCCCTTGGGGACCCTTCGTGAACATTCAGATCGATTTTATTAGCATGCCTAAATGTTGTTCTTTTAAATACGTTCTTGTTTGTGTTTGTATGTATTCCGGATGGATAGAGGCCTACCCTTGTGTGAAGGCCGATTCTCTCACCGTAGCAAAAAAATTGTTAAAGGACTTCATTCCCCGATTTGGCCTGCCTCTCTCAATTAACAGCGATAAAGGCACCCACTTTACAGGCCAAATCATGCAACAGATTTGCAAGGCCCTCAACATTTCCCAGCACTTGCATTGTGCTCACCATCCCCAGAGTGCGGGGGCGGTGGAACGGAAGAATGGGGAACTAAAAAACAAGATCTCTAAGATCTGTAAAGAAACTGGTTTAAAGTGGCCTGATGCCCTCCCACTTGCTCTCATATATATGAGAAGCACTCCCCCGCGTAAGCATGGTCTATCCCCGCATAAGATCCTTATGGCCAGACCCATGAGGATGCCAGTATCCCCTCCCCACTCCAACACCACTTGGACTTGCAACTAAATAATGATACCATTATAACATATTGTCAAACTCTAATATGGTGCATCAGGTCTCTTCACGCACAGGTCCAAAGT
This sequence comes from Emys orbicularis, assembly GCF_028017835.1. Lineage (NCBI taxonomy): Eukaryota > Metazoa > Chordata > Testudines > Emydidae > Emys > Emys orbicularis. Next base: position 88,780,822 of record NC_088690.1, read on the forward strand.
GCTCTGCCTGAACCAGCTGATATTCCGTGCCACCCCTTACAGCCTGAAGATTGGGTCTATAACAAGGTGCACCAGAGGAAGACTTCTTTGGAACCCTGCTGGAAAGGCCCTCACCAAATCTTGTTAACCACCCACACTGCGGTCAAGTGCAAGGGACTAGCCAACTGGGTCCATGCCTCTCACTGCAAACAGATATCGCCACCCTTAAACCCAAACGCCAAAAAATTCCATCCTGTGAACCCTGTCTTGGGAAACAACCTGGGTGGCAGTGATTGTGACCCCCTCCCCCGGCCCTAATAAGGAACCCAGATATAATCTCAGGAAAAAACAACGGGTCAACCTACCTGCAGCCTAAAAAGGCCAAAATAACGCCTTTACAAGCCCAGTGGTGAGCCTAGCGCCCACTGGCACCTCAACTGCCATAACCAACCCAACGGCTAAAATAAAAGAATCAGCCATGGTTCGAAAGTTGCTCATGCCTTCTATTTGGTTTATGTGTGTAACTATGCTTTTATTATTGCTGTTAAATTTCCATAACACCTTTATGTTTTTCTGGGCACCTGGGATCACCAGCACCTCCTTAATAACATCCACCCCCATGTCTATGAACCAGTCTATAAACCCGCTAGGTCAAACCCTACAAGTAACCTCCCCCCAATATTGTACTAAACCACAACCACCCCATAAGAAAAAAAGAAATACTCGCGCTGCTAAAACTAAACCCAGCCGGGCCCAAAATTTTGTAACTGCAAAGGACATTAAAGATTGGTCCTGGTATAAAAAACGAGGTATTATCCATTGGCAGGGAGGGACTTGTGAAGGTCACTCTTGGGAATGTGGCACAGATTGGGTCTTAGGTTTTATTCCACAGGCTGCACCCTGTGTTTTTGGGCAAGTACCATCAGCATGTACTGCCCTCCCCAATTGGCTTCCAGACAACGAATATCAAAAGCTCCAACAACTCCTCGTTGCCTCAAGCTCCCCCCCCCCCCACCATTGCCCCTACCCCTGTGGCATACCCAGACACCAGTAGACCTGTGCACTCTTCTGAAATCCACTGGCCAAGATCCTCCCATCTTAGCAATTTGTCGAAATTTTGTAAAGAAACTCTGTTTTTTAACGTCCAAAACAGGTCTTATGAATGAACTATTAAGTGGAAAACAAATGGAATGGTGGAGATAGAAATTTTTGACATCACTACCAGGGAGCCCAAAAAATCTGAATTTACCATTCTGGGATTTTATAGGGGGGTAAACTTGATGGCCATCCCCAGGGTTTGTAACACCTCAATGGGAAAGGCCCCTTTTGTTATTTAGTCACCCAGTTAAAAGGGGGTCAAATATATACCCAAAGGCGCTGTTCAACCTCAAAAAATTTTAATTGTATTCAAATAATCCCTGCGACCACTAATGTAACCTGTACCTTATTGCAGTATGCCCCTCCCTATGTTTTTAAAGTTAATAATTCCCCAAAATATATAAATGTGTTTAGTCAGCAAATGTGGTATAAAACTAAACCTAAAAGGGATATATATGGAAATCGATGGACCATAATCAATGCCACCCTGGGAACCATAAAATTCATGTTACCCTTATCTAGTTTCCAAGTTACCTCTAAATATCACAACTGTTCGCGGGGGGCTGCTCTCCGAATAGCTCAACAACGGGCCTGGGCTTTCCCCAAACGGAAAAGAAATTTGACTGAACATCTGTGGAATGGAGCCAATAGTGCAGCTGCAATTTGGAATATCCATAAAAGCCAACAGCATGCGGAAAAATTGGGCCAATTAGAAAGGGCCACCGGGCTTATTACAGGGGCACAACTAACCCACGTGCAGGCCGGGGTAGGTGAGTTACATATCATTTCTGCCCTTAGTTCCTTAACCCAGAGACTGCTAGCAAAGATGGTCTGAAACATCACTGGTGCTGGGGAGGCATTGTGGTGGGACATGGCATGTTCAGAGGTCCAGGACTTTCTAAATGATCAGTTAGCGGCCAAGTAACCTCAAGCACCAGGCCTGGCCCACTGCCCTCACAAACACCTCAGGAGTACCATCTAATCTGTGGCCATGAAGACATACCTGAAGGTTTTCAGGGTGGAAGTGTGTACAGTCCCAATGCTCCTTCCTAGCGTATGGACCAGTTAAAGGGGTATGGGCACCCACTTACCGAATCCTGCCAGGTCCATGGGGAGGATGTATATGGGACTGGGTGATTCACTGAGACATATGGGAAATAAAACCACCTGGTTTACCTAGCCAATTTATAGTCGGTGCCCCTAAAATAACACCAATATTGATTGGATTGGGAAATCAATGGACACTCTGGCCATTGGAACCCCCACAGCTTCAATGCATACGTAAACTTAAACCAGGGGAAATAGTCACTGTTCATAACAATGTTTGTTGGGAAGGTATGGGATTGGGGACCCTCCTGACAGGAGATATAATTTTCCAGGCCAATAACAGCTGCGTAATTGTCAAAGCTCATATCATGCACAACACCCATTTTAACCTCTCCACGACTGCCAGTAGCCAAATTATCTATTGGCCAGCAAATAAAAAATTTCAATCCTCTCTCTGGTATAAAATGCCCTTTAACTGGACCTCTCTAGTGCCCGACCGTTTCCAGAATTTGCTTTTATTGTTACCCAAAATTCAAAACATTTCTAACTTACAGGGACAAATTCATGTCCTTAAGAATGTGTATCAAATAAAAAAAGGTGCCTTTCAGACAGCCTATCAACTGTCTTCCTTGTGCACTAGTCAAAACATGCTGTGTGCAGTGACCAAAATTATACACAAACCACACCATGTTGTTGCTATAGGTGGATTAACTGTTGTATTAGGATTGCTTGTTTTGGAATTGTGCCTTTGCTATTGCTGTTCTAAGGGATATTGCTGTGCCTGTAATTTTTCTGCTAGGCCCACTGCAAGGGAGCAAGTGGCCATAATGATTGATAATGAGGTTTATGATAAAAATTGGGATAAGATAAAAGAAAAGAAAAGGACGGAAATTAGAGGGCTCATAAGTATGGAAGTTTAGGCCTAAAGTAATGCCAAATAGGCATCAAAGGGGGGATTGTGGGGGAAAAATTTGCTAGGGCCTGAACTTTAGTTGACTCAGGCCTGAACTTTGGTTCAGACCTGAACATTAGTTAAGTTTATTGGAGAAGAGGGGTTCTTAGAGGCAGGGTGAAGGAAAAGTACAAAAGCAGAACTATCTATAATTACAAGGCCTATGATTCATAACGGCTCACTAATAGTTTTAGGGGAAGCTTGGGAACCGCAAAGGGCAGACTGTGAAAAACAGGAAAGCTTGCTAAGCTATATTCCCTTTTTTGGGGAATGTATTCCAAATATGGCAATAATGTTGGCATGAAAGTATGTGAGGAATGTATTCCAAATATGGCAATAATGTTGATAAGAAAGTATGCGTTACCTAATTGTGGTTTTATGCTATATAAGCTATTTGAAAATCTGTAGTCGGGGGGATTGCCAGTTCGCTGGTACCCCCCGTGCATGCATGAAAATAAAGAGGCCTCAGGCGATTCTGATCCAAACACAACGCGTGGTCGTTTTTCCACACTTCCAAATGCAGTGTAGATGTATTAATGGCTACACATTCTGTTGACAAAATTAGAAAAGCCAAGGCACAAAACAAGATCAAACTAGCTGGAGACATAAAAGGAAACAAGAAAACATTCTACAACTACATTAGAAGCAAGAGGAAGACCAAGGACAGAGTAGGCCTGTTACTCAATGAGGGGGGAAAGACAATAACAGCAAATGTGGAAATGGCAGAGGTGCTTAATAACTTCTTTGTTTCGGTTTTCACCAAGAAGGTTGGTGGCGATTGGACGTCTAACATTGTGAATGCCAGTGAAAATGAGGTAGGATCAGAGTCTAAAATAGGGAAAGAACAAGTCAAAAATTACTTAGACAAGTTAAATGTCTTCAAATCACCAGGGCCTGATGAAATGTATCCTGGAATACTCAAGGAGCTGACTGAGGAGATATCTGAGCCATAAGACTGGAAAAGGGCAAATATAGTGCCCATCTATAAAAAGGGAAATAAGGACAACCTGGGGAATTACAGACCAGTCAGCTTAACTTCTGCACCCGGAAAGATAATGGAGCAAATAATTAAGCAATCCATTTGCAACACCTAGAAGATAAAGTTGTGATAAATAACAGTCAGCATGGATTTGTCAAGAACCTGATAGCTTTCTTTGACAGGGTAACAAGCCTTGTGGATGGGGGGGAAGCGGTAGATGTGGTATATCTTGACTTTAGTAAGTCTTTTGATATTGTCTCACATGACCTTCTCATAAACAAACTAGGGAAATACAACCTAGATGGAGCTACTATAAGGTGGGTGCATAACTGGTTGGAAAATTGTTCCCAGAGAGTAGTTATCAGTGGTTCACAGTCATGCTGGAAGGGCATAACAAGTGGGGTTCCACAGGGATCGCTTCTGGGTCCGGTTCTGTTCAATAGCTTAATCAATGATTTAGATAATGGCATAGAGAGTACACTTATAAAGTTTGAGGACGATACCAAGCTGGGAGGGGTTGCAAGTGCTTTGAAGGATAGGATTTAAATTCAAAATGATCTGGAGAAATGATCTGAAGTAAATAGGATGAAATTCAATAAGGACAAATGCAAAGTACTCCACTTAGAAAGGAACAATCAGTTGCACATATACAAAATGGGAAATGACTGCCTAGGAAGGAGTACTGTGGAAAGGGATCTGGGGGTCATAGTGGATCACAAGCTAAATATGAGTCAACAGTGTAATGCTGTTGCAAAAAAAGCAAACATCATTCTGGGATGTATTAGCCGGAGTATTGTAATCAAGACACGAGAAGTAATTCTTCCGCTCTCCTCCGTGCTGATTAGGCCTCAACTGGAGTATTGTGTCCAGTTCTGGGCGCCACATTTCAGGAAAGATGTGGACAAATTGGAGAAAGTCAAAAGAAGAGCAACAAAAATGAAATGATTAAAGTTCTAAAAAACATGACCTATGAGGGAAGATTGAAAAAATTGGGTTTGTTTAGTCTGGAGAAGAGAAGACTGAGAGGGAACATGATAACAGTTTTCAAGTACATAAAAGGTTGTTGCAAGGAGGAGGGAGAAAAATTGTTCTTCTTAACCTCTCAGGATAGGACAAGAAGCCAGGGACTTAAATTGGGTTTAGGTTGGACATTAGGAAAAACTTCCTAATTGTCAGAGTGGTTGAGCACTGGAATAAATTGCCTAGAGAGGTTTTGGAATCTCCATAATTTGACATTTTTAAGAGCAGATTGGACAAACATCTGTCAGGGATGGTCTAGATAATACTTAGTCCTGCCTTGAGTGCAGGGGGACTGGACTAGATGACCTGTCAAGGTCCCTTCCAGTTCTATGATTCAATGATTCTCTGAATTATAGTAGTAGAAATGTTCAGGAGAATGTGAAAGTAGTGTCTTTGATTTGTTCGCATGCATATAAGACTCCTCCTGGCTTAGCTATGACAGTGGTGAAGCAAATGTTTGGGAGATTCAGAAGAAGAATCTTCTTCCACTGTATCAGAATGTGACTGGCATTCTGGAAGGGGAAATTTCCCTTAATGTGAGGATGTTGCATAGCTAATGCAGTGCTGAGCATGATGGATGTGCCCTCCTGTCACTTCAGTAACCATGCCTGTGTCAGATAGAATGCTTCATTTGAAAACATAGGCGCATCCTTGTACTAATAAATGAGGCTACAGACACAGGTAAACCAGTTCCAACAGTAATTTCATATATAGCTAGAAATAACACTGTTAAAATTCCCAGATGCGTGAGATTGGCACGCATCTCGGAGGTTCAGATAATACTTTCGACTGCATTGGAAGATAAGAAGATTTTAAAATACTTTGGTGCTCTTGGAAAGTCTGTGTTATTTAGCTCTTGTATAGTCAGAGATTATTTCCAAGCTATAAGGTTCACTCTATATTTTAGTGCCAAGCATTATATATTTAAGTATTTAAAGTTTCCCTAAATGGATTACCAGTTTGTGAAAGCATACATATATTGTAAGGTATGTGCACCATGTCACATATATGTATTTCCTTGTGTGGGGCTAACTAGTAGTCAGCTAGCTAGTACTCAGCAGCTTTGCCTAAGAATTAGTTCAGTTAGGGCATGTCTATGCTGCAATTAAAAACTCACAGGTGGCTCATGCCAACTGACTCGGGTTAGTGGGGCTTGGGTTATGGGGCTGTTTAATTGAGGTGTAGGCGTTCAGGCTCAGGCTGGGACCTGAGCTCTGGGACCAGAGCCTCTCCCAGGACCCCAGAGCCTGGGCTCCAGACCAAGTCCAAATATCTGCACCTCAATTAAACAGCTTCTTAACCCAAGCCCTGCAAGCCAAAGTCAGTTGGCCCGGGCCAGCTGCAGGTGTTTAATTGCAGTGTAAACATACCCTTAGAAAGCGACTAAGACAGAGAGAACAGGCTTTACTGGTGACATGATGCACTTCCAAAAAGAATTGCACCATAAACAACAATATGCATTTCTCCAAATTTAACTGCCTGTATAGTCAGTTAGAGGGAACTATCTCTGATATCACCATCAATTCTTTCATCTATTGATTCTTAACAATGTACCAATTATTTTTTGTCTTTGCTAATAGTTATATATTTTCCAAGGCATAAAAATATCGAATGTTGTCTTCTTATCACAATAGGCTTTTAGCAAAGCAATATTTTTGCCTATACACATTTGTTTTCTGTTTTGCAGCCTATTTTGGAATTGACATGAAGAATCCAGGAAGAAAGTTGTTTTTTTTAATGAGCTGAATTGTCTCAACAGTGCCCTAAACAACAAACAAGGCTTCATTTTCGCTGAACAAACGTTATCAAAATCATAGTGGGTAAATGTGCTCATCTTCAAGTTACCATCACCATTACTCTTCTCATCACTTGATATTCCCAGTTTATAATCTGTACATTTAAAGAGAGTTTTTATACGATTATATGCTGGTTCTGTATTTTAGTTTGTTTCTGGTAGCGGCTGCTGTAGTTGAAGTTGTAAAACATTTTCATTGTATCCTCTGCTTTCGAAATGCTCATAATTTACTGAAGGAACATATTCAGGGCTAAAATGTTCCATAGTCTCTCTCTTTTTGGTGGTGAATTTGTGGAACACTTTGAACAAACTCCTGTTAGCCATTTTTGAGTTCCAGGAGAATGAAAAAAAAATATTCTCCCATTTAAGAAAGTTCTTTCTCCACTTTATTTTTCTTACGCACTCATCAAAAATGGCTGAATGTTGACCGCTGGCATGCAAGTGTTCCTCAGTGAACAGTGTGCCCTTGGCCCATTTTGAAATCATTTATTGGATCAAGTTCAGAACAATTGAAGAGTGGCTGCTCTTCAGTGCACGCACTGTAGCCAATGTTGTTAGGGATGAGAGCCTGCCTTTGTATTTTTCATGCATGCAATTCCTTTTAAATATTAAGTTAGTGCTAATTTATTGGTAGAGATTAATTAAGTATGCACCTTTCAATCCATATTGAGTTGCTGAGAGTCAGTCTTAGGGACATAAGGGCAAATCCATCACTATTTCCCTTGGGCACTTGTGCCTCAACAAGTGATAGAACTGGTAAAATCTAGAATGAAGAATCTAGCTTGTTGGGAGCCCAAACAGAGATCTTCACTTTCTGTGACAATGAGGTATGAGCTGTAGATGGGCTCTAGCACAGTCGGGGTTGGGACACTTAACTGGATGTATAGACCAGCCCTCCTTTAGGTGAGACTATTGGAGCTCTAAGAATCCAATTGTGGCCTTAGGCAGCACAGTCTCCCATGAACTGCTACTTTCAAAGTGTACAGGGACCAGGAATTGTCCCCTAAATCACTTTCAGATTTTTCTCATAAAAAGTGCACACTTGTCACTGTATGTTATTACCCATTTAAGCACTTATGTTACTGTAAGGTGACTTAAGTGCTTATGCCACATTAAGGGCCGGATTTGTAGCAGTTCCAATGAAGTAAATGGAATCATACCAGTGTAAAACTGGTGTGAGAGCAGAATCAGCAGTAATTAATTAAGGTACTTTCAAAGATTATAAGGCAGCTTTGCAACAGATATAATGTAGCTGCATTGGAATTAATGGAGCTACGGCAATTTGTACCAGCTAAGAACCTGGCCTTATGTCATATGAAGAATGTAGTGTGTGCTTATTCTGTTTTAAGAAGCCTTAAAGCCTTACACTACTGGGGAGGATTTTAGGTGGCTGACCAGTAATTTAGCCACCCTAAATATCTGAGATTGTTTAAAAGTTTATGGCTTCTTCATGTGTTTAAAGTTGTTTCAGTGCTTGTTCAATCTTCACGATATTCCCCTCTCCCTTTCTTTGAAAACCTAGGCAGTGAAATACAAAACCACCCAAACCAAACCAACCAAAACCCCCAAAACTGTATGAGATGACATTGAGGTTGCTCGCTTCACATCAGAAAATGCATAAATTAAGGTTTCAATAGCACTTGTAATTTGGTGATGTTGCACATACGTAGTATTGTCTATTATTGCTTTTGTGGTTAATTGTGAACCTTAAAATATTACTGGCTGTCACCTGAAATATAGAATATAGAACACACTTCAAGTAGCGTAAACAGAGTTTAATGTTGCTATTGCAACTTTCACATTTGCATTTCCTGACTTCACTTGAGCTGAGCAAAAGCTTCTTGTCTTAATACAACTTCTGGCTTTTAAAATCCTAGGTTTCTAAAGGAAAAAAATAGAATCTTGACAACCTAAAGTTGCCTTAACTTGCTTTTGGCATAGTTTATTTTCCAGTTAAGGCAGGGTTTTTTTTAGCTAATAGGAAAGGCTAGTTTGTTTCTTTAGAACCCACTTAAAATCAAGTTCATAGTAGGAAGAGGAATATATCATTAGAATACAACAGTGCGTGTTTAAGTGGACCATTGACATACACAATATATTAAATGCTGTATATTAAATGCAGCATAACAAGGGTACTAATTTGATTAAAAAGTTTACTGTACAGTTGATCCTATTACAGTCAGGAAAAGGCACCATAGGCCTCATTATTTATTAACTTCATGAGAGTAGTAAGATTTTTAATAATCATTTACTATTTGTGTGTTTCACTCGTGATACAAGGCTTAGTGCAAAGACCTGACATCCACTTATTCCTTACCCGAGTCTAACATTCATTCGGGTATTTACAGTGTTTGCGGTGATGAGATGAAGCCAAATATTATCATCCTCATGGTAAAACTGAAAAAAAGAATGTGGCAAAATACTTTGGCTACATCCACAACTGACAAATGGGCACAATCTTATATATTCAATGCCCAGCTCATGCCAATAGTGAATTTGGCCACTAACGATGGGTCTCATCCATTGCTTATTAAACTCAATGGAAATACTTCAATTTATATCAGTGGGCTTTGGATCACGGCATATATCTCTATTATCTTTATTTGCAGCTTGACTTACCAGCCTTTTTCTGAGCCTTCCTGGGGAGAATAGCAGGAGCAAAAGCTGGAGAAGCCTCTGGAGTCCTCTAGGTCAGTGATAGTTATTCATTGAGCCATTTTTGACACTGTCTAGAATGAAATGTGCTGAGAATTAAGTAGTGGGAATTGATGTTTTCATGGGTGATGGTCTATGAGAGGATGTCATTCATACTCAGCAGTTCCAGATATGTATTAAAACACTTCTATAGAACAGGTTATTTGGAAAGCCGACAACAAAACAAACATATAGAAACAAATGAGTTACATATGTTATGCTTATAAGAAGAACACGGGATCTTTTTCAGGGGAAAAGGCAATAGGCCACGTTTATTGAAGATACAACAATTAGCATATGCATTCAATCACACCACACACACACACACACACACACACACTGTCCCACCAGTCGATGTTATAGTTACCAGTCCAGAGTCCGGATCAACCTAGTGGCCAGCTAGGTTGATCTCCGGTAGGGAGGAGCCGGGTTCCGTCGGTCGCGACATGATTCTCCGGGGAAGTCTTGGCAGGATGAACCCAAAGTTTCATGGCAAGGCACCCTGTTTATATAGTGATTTTCCTTCATTGGGACCAATGAGTTTTGCACTATCATACTGTAATCAATTGTTGTTTGACGAGTGCTTGTTTTCTTAAATTGTCCTTCTCATCCTTTATCTTGTTCTTTGATCAAGTACCTCTGGGAGTTATCCCATGCTGGTTTTGATCACAGCTATCTTCTCCCCATTGATAGGTGCCTGTCTCATCTTTAGAGACGTCAATCTGCCTTCCTTTGACATTTCAATAGGGGTGTGTTGCAGCCTCCTGGCGCCCTTGCGTCTGTCTCCAATTCCTCCCTGGACCATCTGGTTCAGCAATGGCTTTCACACTTATCTCTTAACACACACATTCCTCATTCAGACACAACACAAAATTAATTACACAGAACATTTTGAACAGGAACATCATATTGCAATGCAAAAGAAAAACAATCATTGCATTCTTTTACTTATTTTAAAATGCTAAACCTACAACAAATTGGTGACCCTCAAAGGTCTGTCACTGCCTTGAAATCAGCACAGACACAGATTCTGGCTGATGCATCTTTATCAAATGGCCCAGTAGGCCATTCCTTTCTGCTAATCAAGAAGGTTGGCTGGCAGGATATGATCAAGTCACACACCAATACATTTAATTCATGCTACTTTATTATCTCATTATTCTTCATTCTAAATCATACAAAATACAAACATAAAATTGTACTACTACACATACACTACAAAGGGTGGAATGAAACTCAAGACTTCTTATTAGCATAACATACAAGCATAAATATACTCATCCAGTGAGCTTGAGTCACTGCCACTGGCATAGAGATGTGTAAATTCCATGCAAGGCATTCATCACCAGCAAAAACAAACTGGGTCATCCCCATGGTTTTCTTCAAATTGAAGAGAGTAGGGTTAGTTTCTGGGACACTATATGGAGCCCCACCTGCAAAAGCTATTCGGGAGAGTCTTTAAATCGTTCTGGCCATGCCATCTCCTCTACCAACCCTGTCCACTTGCACTCCACTTTTATTGGAATTGAACTCCAGTCACCCACTATTAACCTGTTTTACTACAATCCTCTTCTAGGCAGACTTTTTTGCTGCCAAAGAGTCACAGCAGAAACTGTGGAGGATTGAATCCTATATGTCGAGGGTGAGTTTCAACAGACTTACTTAGTAATTCTCTCAGGGTGACATCCTCACTCCATTGAAGTCAATGGCAAAACTCCCATTGACTTCAGTAGAGCAAGGATTTCACCCCCAGGTTCAGAAGCATCACCCAGAATGGAAGTGCCGGAGATATATGTGAGTGATAAATACATACATATGTCAGTTCAATCTTAAAAATGGAGAAAGTGCAATATCTACATTTTCTGTGAGCTAAAAGAGCCTATTTTCATATAGATCAAGAAGCCTGGACAGTAACCTGTGAAAACCTTTTCTTTTGTTCTTCAGACAGAAAGAAATCCTTTTATAGATTTCCAGTCACTTTCATCCCAGAATTGGAGCTGTGTAAAATATTTGCATTGAACGTCAAATCCACTGGAATGTAGCATTGAGTTTGAGGTTCAGTGTACTCATGAAAGTCAGGCACCTCTTGCTATTGCCTCACAAAACATTTATTCAGGTACCTTGAAAATGGAAATTGGAGGGATTGAATATTACAGAGTAGAATAGGGAGCAGAGCAGTTTGAGAAGGCGTTCATATGGTAGGTGAATCTACTTAATGAAATTCTGTTCTAAGTATGTAATGATTTCCTCCAGGAAAAGCAGTGGATGCTGAAGCTTGACTCTCCTCTCTGAATAATTACTAGTATTCCAAACCAAAATCTACTCTTATAGTCCTCAGCAGAAAGCTGTTTGCCACCAAATGTACAAAGCCTTGTTTTGCCAAAGAATAGCACAGAAAAATTCTCCCCTCTGGGTAGAGAAAATAGATTTTTTCCTGCAAGCCAACTCTAATTGTATTCATTTCTTTGAAATGGATATTAATGATTTTACAGTATTTAATACGTTTGTCCCTGACTGATTTTTCTCTTCTGAATTAATTTCACTTTTCTCATAATTAATTTAGAGAGATTGTACTTCATGTAAATTAATTATGAATTTTTTTTCTTTAGATGGAAAACTGTGTCCATATGATAACTGCTATTATTATAACAAGTGTGGCTAGGGCACACTTTAGCTGAAGATCAGTTTCAACTTCCATTATAGCCCATCTTTTTCAGTTATTCATATCTGTGTCAGACTAATGCCTTTCATATTGAAATGTTCTATACATGCCTGAGCCTAAATAGAGGTAAATTCTTTTGCAAAGTATGAGTAAAATCAATGGAATTTACCTCAGTTTCAGGCAGCGGTAAACTCCACCAATATAAATGGGGGCTTTTCGTTGGGCTTTCACCAATGTATCTACATCAATGCCTGGTACCAATGGCTTCAATCAGGGATCGACAACCTTTGGCATGTGGCACGCCAGGGTATGGACCCTGGTGGGCCGGGATGGTTTGTTTACCTGCCGCGTCCACAGGTTCGTCCTATCGCGGCTCCCACTGGCTGCGGTTCGCCGCTCTAGGCCAACGGGGGCTGCGGGAAGCGGTGGCCAGCACATCCCTCAGCCCGCGCCGCTTCCAGCAGCTCCCATTGGCCAGGATCAGCAAACCACGGCCAGTGAGCCGCGATCGGACGAACCTGCGGACGCGGCAGGTAAAGAAACAGGCCCGGCCCGCCAGGGTGCTTACCCTGGCAGGCCACGTGCCAAAGGTTGCCGATCCCTGGCTTAAATCATAACAAATTCCCAATGAAGGGCAAGATCTGGCGTTTCTTGCAGTTCAATCAGTGCAATCATTTTTAAGTTGCACAAACATGAAAATAAATTCTCCTCATATGTTCAGGTCAGATATTTTGGGCATAAATCACTGAATGATGGTTGAAGTTGAAGCAAACATGACTAGTTTTGTAGGTTTTATTGTTAGCTAACGAATAAGTTCAATTTTTGGGGGGGGAGTTAATTAGTTTTAAAGTAACTGTAAAAATGTTGCCAATTATCATTCTAGATTCCACTGACTTAAAACTGTATTAAATGTACTCAGTATTTCCCCCCCTCATATTTAGAAGTTAAGATAAGACTTTGTGGAAAAAAATCAAGTTGAGGGACTTCATCTGTTTGAAGTAAAGGAGGGAAAATAATTATTTCAGATATATGAGTTTGCATTCTTGAATGGTTCAGCTTGTGTTTCATACAAGGATATCAAATACTGACATTAAAAATGTGGTTTCTCACTCAATGACTTTACTGAGATGCACCCATTTATGACAGGTCCAAACTTGTCTCATAAACTTAACAAAAGTGCATTAGTAAATGATGTGGGTAATTAATGATAGTAAAGATGACATGAATACTTACAAGTTCTTTATGTTGATTTCTACCTAACCTACAGGACATTAAAGCCAGACGAAAGACTCCCATTGGTCTGAGTGAACTATAAATCAGATCGCTGATGATCTGGTAGCATATACTTAAACTGCTCTTCTGCTGAACTGCCTCAGCTTTCCAGAGCTGGAAACTAACATAAGAACTAGATATTTAAATTTTTCAATGGCAGTTAGGTACCTAAATACCTTTAAAAATCTGGCCCATAGAGTTTAAGGCCAGAAGGGATCACCAGATCATCCAATCTGGCCTCCTCTATATCATAGGACACAAAACATCATCCAACCACTCCGACACCAAACCTAAAAACCAGATAGACCAAAGCATTGTGCTCTTAGAGAATCAGTCTCTTGTTTTGCAGGCTGCTACCATACTGCCTTCCTTTCTACTTAGCACAGGATAACTAGGATACTACCTCTAAAGCCTCACTGGAATAGTAGTGGGACTGCTTTAGCCATTCCAACTCTATTATCTAGTTGTGGATTTTTTCACTTTAAAATGTTGAGAGTAAGAGACTGAATCCACTTAACTGAGGTTTATTTACAGGTCATCCACTTGTACACTGAAAAAATAGAATGGGCCTGATTCTTCTTTCATTTACACCAGAATAATCAGGAGTAACTCCAGTCCTGAAGTCACTTGAGTCACACCAGTTGAAAACTTGTGTAAGTGAGATCAGAATCAGGCCCAATATGGTTAACAGTTATCTAAAAAGGAGCCTAGAGATTTGGGGAGTTAGTCTAGTGCAGATGACTTATTCTAGAACAATCTTACTTCCGTTTCCCCACTGGCTAAGAGAAACAGAATGAGATATGGACAATAAAAGGTAAATAACATTAAGTACCTGTTTTATTTTTTAGAAATTAAAATATTCATTCTCCTCCTTGACAAAAATATTTTCCTTTTTGACATTCATCATTTTTTCTTAAAGTGATTTAGACCTTAGGTACATTGGGAATCTACTTCAATTTAAGCAACTGATAGTCAGTCATCATGTGGCTGTATTAATACAAGCCTCAAGTGCAGAAAAGGAAAATTTCAATTTGTACCTATGGAATTTACCCTAGTTTCAGGCAAGTGTAAGCACCACCAATATAAACAGTAGCTTTTTCTTGAGGGGTTTCACCAAGGTAGTTACACCAATGCCTGGTTCTGATTGCTGAAATCATTACAAATTCTCAATGAAGGGGAGGAGGGATAGCTCAGTGGTTTGAGCATTAGCCTGCTAAACCCAGGGTTGTGAGTTCAATCATTGAGGGGGCACTTAGGGATCTGGGGCAAAATCAGTACTTGGTCCTGCTAGTGAAGGCAGGGGGCTGGACTCCATGACCTTCCAGTTCTATGAGATAGGTATATCTCCTTTACTTTAAGACCAGGGATTTCATGCAATTAAAAACAAAATGAAACAAGACCTTACTCATTTCCCTTCCCAGAAATAACAAAGGACCCGATCCAATAAAAGGAATCATTCCTTTGACTTTAATAGGCATTTTATCAGGTCTAAAGTCACCAGATTCAATTTCAATTCCTCTTCTGCTCTCTAGACCTTTACCTTGTAATGGATGTCTAATGCATTTCTGATCTCCTGTGTAACAGAGGCCATTAAACCTCACCCAGTAATTCCTGCATCAATCCCCTAATTTCTGTTTGAGCTATTGCATATCCATACACCCCATTTCTAACTGTATTATTGGGTAGAATGGATGGCATCTCTGTCAAATGCTATGCAAGCACAATAGAAATGTAGCAGGCCAAATGTTATATGGGGTTTAAATGCCGACCCATTGTATAGAAACTGATGCAGAAGAAGGGAGTCAGTAGAGGGCAAGAAAATATAGCCAAAAGGGACTTGTGGGAAGGCATTGGAGATCTGTCACTAACTGAATTAATTAACCTGCATCTATGCTGCAAAGTGAACAGGTTACCAGACCAAGAGAAAGTAGCATGTGGACTCTAGCCTATACCCCCAGACGGGCTAACTAACTTGGATTAAAAGGACCACCAAACTCAGGTCAGATGTTTTTGTGTGTGGACAGTAGCTGTACTAGGGGCAACACCTGAGTTGAGACCCAGTTAACTCTGCAGTGAAGATATGCTCTTAGATGTAGGAACGGCTCATTGTTGGGTGGGGAGGGAGGACGGAGGGAGAAAAAATCAGATTGGCTGTTTGCTATGCAAATTAAAATTGGTGCCCAGAAAAGTCTGCTTTTACTGAGGTTGCAAAGAGGACAAAGCTGCAAAGAGTTGAGAACCTCATGAAAATTTTAGCACATTATTTCCTATTGTGTTTTATCAGCTAGTCAAGCATGGAGAACTACTTCAGGAGGAGGGGGAAAATGTCAAGGAGAAGAAATGAAGTGAGACAAGCAACAAGAGCAGCCAAAAACAATGATAGGATTTTGTTAACAGATATGACTGATTGACTTGATTTGAAATCTATGAGGCACAATCAAGAAACTCATCAAAATCACTTCACAGAAAATATTCCTAACAACTACACTGGTGACACGGGTCAATGATCAGGAGATCAATGGTTGCATTAACATGTCCCCACTCTTCTCTGCAGCAAGAATTTTTTGTAGCTGCAACAATGGCATCAGTAGTATAAGATATGCCCAGGGTTAGATGATAGATGGGCTGCAAAATGTGCTTAACTGTCTTGCAGAATTTGGCTGGCCCTGCGGTAATGACACCGTAAAACTGAAATTAAAAGGAGTGGAAGAACCACAATATTGTGCCAAATGGAAAAAAAAATCACTCAAGATTTCCAAAGGGTGGGGAAGAGAGTGAGGAAAAATCACTACACTTTTCACTGTATTTTTTCTAAAATTTCTCAGTGTCCCAATGAGTCAGTGACACAGAAACAGTCATCAGGAATTAAAACTCAGGACTGGGACGTTATGATTGATGAGGTGTGAAATTAATTGTGTGCTGAAGGGACCACTGTTATAGGTGCTGTTTAATCAACTATTTTCATGTGTTATGTGAGATTGGAAGGCCAGACAGTAGAAGACACTGAGCTAAATACTGCTCTGAGTAATGCTGGGATTTCATTGATGGGATTACCCTGCTGCAGCTGAGAACACCATTTTGCCCATCATGTGGATAAATGCACAGTGGACCACTACTTGTGAGGATGTGCACACAGAAAAAGAGGCAGCCAGGCAACTATTTAGTCCTTCAGGATCCCCCAGCCTAAGTCAATGGAGTTCCCACTTTGCATCCACAGACAGACATGGATGTGGCTTTGGTAATGGAGTGTCTTCTTAGTGTGGGAACTCACTGACCGGGCTATTCCACATCGCTCACAGATTGCACTGGACCCTCACCCTTGGCAATGAGGGGCCCATTTGTAATTAGGAGTTCAGTGTGGAGCTTCAATAAGGTCAGCATATATGGGTCAACATTAGCACTGCTTTTTCACTGTTGCAGTACAAGCATCTCCAACACAGAATATGATGGATGGTGCTTGGTTTGTTCCCACGACTGAATCCATTTTCAGAGTGGCAGAGGCAGACAAACTCCTGTCAGATCTGCTGGATAATCTTTCTCCTGTGTGAGGAATTGCTCCTGCTTTTGGATCCTTGTCCTATCTGATGAGCTGCATCTGATTATGGTATTGTCCAATTAAGTACTCCTACTTAGTGATCCTACTCTGCCCAATCCCACTACTGTCTAATCAGCTCTTTAAACTATTTGATTACCTGCTCTTTTCTATTGATCAGTCAGCTGTTCCTTCTTATGATCCTGTTCCTTTCTGATATGCTGATCTTGCTCTAATCTGCTGTTTCCTTTCTCACTTTGTTTCTGTCCAACCCTGATTCATTCACAGATGCATAGATTCTAGGACTGGAAGGGACCTCGAGAGGTCATCGAGTCCAGTCCCCTGCCCTCATGGCAGGACCAAATACTGTCTAGACCATCCCTGATAGACATTTATCTAACCTACTCTTAAATATCTCCAGAGATGGAGATTCCACAACATCCCTAGGCAATTTATTCCAGTGTTTAACCACCCTGACAGTTAGGAACTTTTTCCTAATGTCCAACCTAAAGCTCCCTTGCTGCAGTTTAAGCCCATTGCTTCTTGTTCTATCCTTAGAGGCTAAGGTGAACAAGTTTTCTCCCTCCTCCTTATGACACCCTTTTAGATACCTGAAAACTGCTATCATGTCCCCTCTCAGTCTTCTCTTTCCCAAACTAAACAAACCCAATTCTTTCAGCCTTCCTTCATAGGTCATGTTCTCAAGACCTTTAATCATTCTTGTTGCTCTTCTCTGGACCCTCTCCAATTTCTCCACATCTTTGTTGAAATGCGGTGCCCAGAACTGGACACAATACTTCAGTTGAGGCCTAACCAGCGCAGAGTAGAGCGGAAGAATGACTTCTCCTGTCTTGCTCACAACACACCTGTTAATACATCCCAGAATCAAGTTTGCTTTTTTTGCAACAGCATCACACTGTTGACACATATTTAGCTTGTGGTCCACTATAACCCCTAGATCCCTTTCTGCCGTACTCCTTCCTAGACAGTCTCTTCCCATTCTGTATGTGTGAAACTGATTTTTTCTTCCGAAGTGGAGCACTTTGCATTTGTCTTTGTTAAACTTCATCCTGTTTACCTCAGACCATTTCTCCAATTTGTCCAGATCATTTTGAATTATGACCCTACCCCCCAAGGCAGTTGCAATCCCTCCCAGTTTGGTATCATCTGCAAACTTAATAAGCCTACTTTCTATGCCAATATCTAAGTCGTTAATGAAGATATTGAACAGAGCCGGTCCCAAAACAGACCCCTGCGGAACCCCACTCGTTATGCCTTTCCAGCAGGATTGGGAACCATTAACAACAATTCTCTGTGTATGGTTATCCAGCCAGTTATGCACCCACCTTATAGTAGCTCCATCTAAATTGTATTTGCCTAGTTTATTGATAAGAATATCATACGAGACCGTATCAAATGCCTTACTAAAGTCTAGGTATACCACATCCACAGCTTCTCCCTTATCCACAAGACTTTTTATCCTATCAAAGAAAGCTATCAGATTGGTTTTTGTCACGATTTGTTCTTTACAAATCCATGCTGGCTATTCCCTATCACCTTACCACCTTCCAAGTGTTTGCAGATGATTTCCTTAATTACTTGCTCCATTATCTTCCCTGGCACAGAAGTTAAACTAACTGGTCTGTAGTTTCCTGGGTTGTTTTTATTTCCCTTTTTATAGATGGGCACTATATTTGCCCTTTTCCAGTCTTTTGGAATCTCTTCCGTCTCCCATGATTTTCCAAAGATAATAGCTAAAGGCTCAGATACCTCCTCTATTCGCTCCTTGAGTATTCTAGGATGCATTTAATCAGGACCTGGTGACTTGCAGGCATCTAACTTTTCTAAGTGATTTTTAACTTGTTCTTTTTTTATTTTATCTGCTAAACCTACCCCCTTCCCATTAGCATTCACTATGTTAGGCATTCCTTCATTCTTCTCGGTGAAGAGCGAAACAAAGAAGTCATTAAGCATCTCTGCCATTTCCAAGTTTCCTGTTACTGTTTCTCCCTCTTCACTAAGCAGTGGGCCTACCCTGTCTTTGGTCTTCCTCTTGCTTCTATTGTATTGATAAATGTTTTAAATAAATGTATTGATGCTTTCAGATAACTTCCTGCTGCCCATACCTTCTTTGGAGGTTTTTAAGGCCCGGCTTGACAAAGCCCTGGCTGGGATGATTTAGTTGGGAATTGGTCCTGCTTTGAGCAGGGGGTTGGACTAGATGACCTCCTGAGGTCCCTTCCAACCCTGATATTCTATGATTCTATGATGTTTAGTAATGCTAGAACTGTCCCATCCTGCTATGGTCTGGTGAACTCTTTCTCACTGCCTGTCTGAACACACAGCTCTATGACCAATTGTTTCTGAGGTCCAGTTGTGTCACTATCCAATCACATGTTCCTGCCATATTCTTCCTGCCATGGTTTGATCCTATTGTGTCTGTCAGTGTATGATCTGTCGCAAAGAAGTTCTTGGTGTCCAGTTCTTGTTGTTGCCTAATTAGCTGTCCTTTTACATTTGGCTTTCTGGTGAAATGCCTAACTTTCAGATTCTCTAGAATATCTGAATATCTCTTGTACTATGCAATTTTTCTTGTACTTTCTTTCTGTGCTCTGATTGTGCTAATCTTATCCAAGTAGCTCTTCTTGCCTTTTGGATTTCTTATCAGCTGCTTTTTAGTGTCTCTTTTTGCTGTAACTGTCTGCGATTCAAACAAGCCTGAGATGCTGTTCCTGCTGCCTCATTCCTAGAACTATTGGTTTAATCATCCTTATTGTCTGAGTCTCCATCTGTCCAATCAGGTGTGGAATTTTCCTTTTACTATCTTTTCTGATATCTAATGCTGCTAGTGATTGCAGTCTTCTGTCTAATAATCCTGCTGAACTCTGTTCCTGTCCAATCATGTATAATCATCTTCTCTTGCTGCTTTTGGTGACTATTCCTCCACCCCGTGTAGTGAAACCTAGGCTAATTCCTGGAAGTGAGCAATTAGACTGCACACCACAATAATGCATGAGAGACGCTAGTTTTTGTTGACCAAGAACCATAGAGATAAATACATAAGCAGACAATGATATCTACAGATCACTGACAATTGCTAACAGCTTGGAAGGTGGTAAGCCACACTTTGCAGATAGCTAGTCAATACAAACATAAATAAATTAAAACAAAACACCCTCCCCCCCCCTTATTGCTACTGCATCCTCTCTCCCCTCACTTCCACACATTTGTTTGTTACATCCACCTCTAGCACCTTGTCACTCTCCAGGGTTGAGACTCTTTTCCTTATTACATATTTGTACAATGCCTACCACAGTGAGGCCCAGATTCTCCAATGTGGACTCCAGGTACTACTGTGGTATAAATAACTTCAGTGGTTGATTACGTCAATGGTTGATGGCATCTGACAACTCCTGATAATCTGCCCCAGTAGTTAAAACAAGCGTCTCTGAGGAATGGGTGAGCATCATTAGCCATGCTCTGCGAACTGTGAGGGTTGGGTCTTTCATGTAATCCAGGTTGAATTCCATTCCTCAACCTCGATTATCTTCCCCAGAACACAGCTCATTTAGCTGGTATCATAACTTGGCCCTATGCTGGATTTTGATATATGGTTCTACATTAGTATCTTTTTGCTACAATATGCCTAACTTTATTCCTTCCAACCAACATTGATCTGAGTCATCCGTAGTTTAATATTAACCATCAATGTTTATCATGGCGATTTCTCTCACTTATATGAAAATAATGCACTCTTCACTGCAGAAGGCTTTTAGTCAATCCATGTCCAATTACCAGGTGGTTGCCCAAAATGAGATTAATTTAAACTCTTCCATTCAAATACAATCCATTCTGGGATTTGCACATGCTTCCAGCTGATAGATCCATATACCTTCTTTGAAACTACGCTGTGTCCTCCCACATGTACAGCCATGCTATAGAAAGGTTTCATTTTACCATGAGGCCAGGTTTTCATTATCTGGTTTAAATTATTTTCAAAGCAGATTTCACAGTAATTCCACTCAGTATACTTTTTTCCCCTCTTTATTTTCACATTGATTTCTACCCTATTTACAAACCTTCTTTCTCTCTTTACATAACAGATTTTTAATGATTCTCTTTTTCTGTTTTCATTTGTACTAGTCAATCCCTGTTGTATTCCTCCCACTCCTTTTCCCTCTCTTCCCCATAATCTTTCTCTGGCTACCATCAAATCAATAAAAAGGGTAATAGCTTTCTTCATACAAAGAGGGTGTTTTTGTTCTAAGCCTTATGATTTGTCATATTCTGCACAAAGGAGAATAATAATAATAAAAGACTCACCACTTCAATAGAAAATTAGACACAGGCTTTTTACATGCTATTTTAAATAGACCTAACAAAAATATGTACAAATGTCATATTACTTATTATTTTAATGGACATACAAGCAATGAATGGTCCATTCACCACTCAACAGCATATGCACTGAGCATTTGGTATTAAAAAAAACAGTCTCTCAAGAGCACTTGTACAGGCATAAGCCTTGTAGATGTTTCTCAAATGAGTTTAATTTTGTTTACTCCATGGTGTCTGTGAAGGGCTAGAACTCACTCTGTGGTCTTTAAAAAAAATGCACATGGCACTTGGGTCAAATGAGAAAACAATTCAGTTTTGCTTTGTGTTCTACATTAATTGGGGGAGGAAAGGGTGAGTGACCCTGGCCGAAAAAAGCAGTGTAAAGGGAAACATGGCATTTTCCCTTCAAATAGTTTCCCCATGCCTAGTCTCCCTTTCCCCATGTAGGCAAATACAAGAGGCCAGGACTTTTTAAAATAAGGGTGGGAAATGGTCAGGATAGAGGTCTCTCTTGGGGAAGCTGTTATTCACCAACATTTGGGTGAACCTAAAAATATTTAATTCAGCTAGTTCCCAAAGGTTCAGGTCCTTACTAAAACCTTACAGGAACTTCTTGATTCTGTAAAATGGGAACAGACACAGGTTTTCTAATGAGATCAAGCAGTTTCCAGAATATGGAGCGATATTTTCATTCAAAGAAAGCCAGGCAGTTGAAAGTCACTTAAACATGGGTGGGGAGGACTTTTTCAAACATCACAAAAAGGTTTATATGGGGTAAAGGTGAGATTGTTTCTTAATTTTTCTGAACAGGTTAGTCCATGCCTAATTCCATCACTTTCCACAAAGATCCATTCTGTATATAATAGGGAATCTATAGCATCTAGACATGCATTTCTAAAGTGTCTTTCACTTTAGGAACTATCATACATAACTAGTTGATGATCTTTTCCTATAATAGATTCCATTTTGGTCCATGGGAAGTCTAGGATCAGGATCTGTATACTGCTTTTTGGACTCTAGATTAAAAGCATTATTATTTGTAAATATATAATTTATGTTATCAAAATTTGTATATAAAACTTCAGCTACATTACTTAGCTCACTATGGACTCAAAGGATACTTCACTGCACCAGAGAACATTCTTTTGTCTAAGATTATACTTTCATGATACCTATTACAGCAGCCTTAATTGTTGAATCCAATTACTCACATTTTCTGATCCATGTAATATTCACATTAGATCATTTATATTTTTCCCTTAATCAAACACTACTAGGGATGTGTGTGAATGTGAACAGCACAAATATTGTATTTGGAGCCCAAAATATCACTGATATGCACATAATTCTTAGATTCCAAAGCATTCATCAATAGCTAATCCCCGTCCTTCCCTTCTCCACATCTTCTCAACCTTGTCTTAGCCTTCTGGCTCCATCGTTCCCTGCCATTATTGCCTTTTAGGATTTGGCTCCAACTTATCTCCATCCACCTCCATATAAGTTATAATTAAGGGCTGTAACAATATAATTTATGGAAAGTTACAGTAGTGATGTGTGTATAAGGTATATGTTCCAATTTATGATCCACTTATCTTCAGTAGTATATGTTCCACTTAGAGTAAAACACAGTGAGCATTAACTTTCCTTTGAGCGCATTGTGGGTAAGATGACATAAGGCAATACAATTTACATCAGCTCAGGAGCTGGCCAAATAAGGCTTGAATTGTAGTATCCTCAAGAAAATGCAGGTTTCAATTCACAAATAGTTTTCCTGCATTTCTTTGGTTTATAAAGACTGGAAGATGAGCCACCTTCTGTAGATTCATTTGGACATATTTAATATATTTGGAATTCAAAAGGAAACTACTCTCAACTGACACTCCCCCTTTATGTCAACAGACCTCAGTACTTTCTCTTAACTCAAACCCTGTCTACACTGGGGAAACTGTTGAAAAATTTCTAACCATTCAGCTGAACCATTGTTGGTGACATTGGGAGCAGGATGCTGGCTGCCCACACCACATTCCACAGCAGGGCATATGTAATGAATGATAAATACTGGCATGGAACATTTCAAAGCTTTTTTCCCTCTCAAAATCACTAGGGTCATCCACTATGAAAACAGTAGTCAATAATAATCCATAATTCTCCCTGTTTTGCCTGTACTGGACTGGTCTATTCATTTCTTACTTGGTTATAGAAGAAAACATTTAGTGACACTAATGTAGTACAATAATAATAATATTTAGGACCTTTATCCTGCTTTATTAGCCTGATCCAAATCCCACAGATATCAACTGGAGTTTTTCTGTTGACTTCACTGGGCTTTGGATTAGTCCTCTATAGGGCAGATCCTTGCATCTGTAGATCTGGCTCTATATTTTAACAGACATTGTAAATAATTAATCTCAAAACACCTAGTGTTATTTTTACACCTACTTGTGAGATATTTCTGAAGCATGAATCCCAAACTGTAGAAGCCACACACCTGTATAAGCAAAAACATAGGTTATTTATATTAAATAGGTTATTCACAATAAAATAAAACCTATGAGCTAGATATTGATTTCATTTACTCCATGTAAATATGGAGTGACTCAGTTCAAGTCAATGGAGTTATCCGGGCCGGGGGGGTGGAGGGGGAAATAATTGAGATCACAATTGGACCTTACGCTTAGATAAACCCTTTGGGTATTCTTTTAAATTTGTAAGGTGGTTGCTTATAGGTTTAAGATATCTTTGTTAGCAAGACCTAAATCATTCCTTAATGTCCACAGAAGTCATAATGGAAAGTGATGTTGAGCATTTACTATTCTCATTCATGATCGGGACTACTTAGCAGGATAAGAAGGTGAAACCAAAATCTACATCTTCTCTTAGAAATTCTTCATGGTAGGATACTCATTATTAAAAAAAAAGCAAAAATCCTACATTTCTTTTTTTAAAAACCCAACTAATTCAAAGCTAAGATGTTAATTAATGCTTAGAATACAATTTTTAGTTGCTGGATTAATTACAGAAGGGTTTTCAAGTCCCCTGGGATATTTTTAAGTCTGGTGGGCAGTAATATGCCATCTGTTTTGTGAGCTGATGGTTTTTCTTACTGGAATCATTAAAATCTTGCAAACTACTTCATATGTTATCAAAATTCATAAACATGTCCTCTTAAAAAAAGTGTTTATGTTCTACCATTCACTTCTGCAACCAACTTTCTGCTCCCATCCCACACCTGCCATGGGAAAGCAGCTGGTCTGGGAAAAGCAAATCCAGATCACATAACGTTTTCAATGAGTGAAGTGAAAATTAAAGATCTTTATGTTAGAGAAATACTCCAGAAAATATATTCTTTAAAATAAAAGTCTTTAAATAACAGGTCTGTAAAGAAGTCTTTGATTTCCACCTGGTGCTGGAAATATAAATTGTTCAGAATTTGCTGTCTCAGTTTAACTCCCAGTTTCACCTGTAACCTCAGAGGCTGACTTGCATTCAGCACCATATATATAGGAAACTGTCTATATTAGGAACAGTGCTGAACACATACTTATCACGAATTGCCTTAGGAAAAAAATAACATGAGCTAATTGTAGATTACTCAGGCATCTCTTGTTCTGAAATAACTGTCTTTTCATTTCTTTAAAAAAAATGAACTGGAAGAGGTTATTTTCCATCTGCATTGCTGGCAGAAATCTGAGAGTTACAGATTTGCCGAGATCAGAACCACTTCCAGAAAATTTGCATGAAGTATTTTGTTTAGTGTTTTCAATCAATAGAACTATCAAAGATTTGCTGATGATCCTAAGTACGTCTAATTCAAACCATATGCTTGGTGAAGTTAATCTTTATGCAATTTTCACCATTTTGAATGTTCTTTTATTCTTCCCTTTCAATCTACATTTCTCGGTTTTTGGCTGTGTTAGACACTACAACTTACACCCTTTTAGAAGTATTGAAACAGGAATGGGCATGAAAGGTCAGATCAGGAGTCCATGAAGTCTGGGATCCTGTCTCAGACATTGGCCATACTTCAAAGGCAGGTGTAAAATCCTATGATGGGCAATTATACAATAATATGCCTATGGAGGAAGTTTCTTCCTGACCCCAGGTCATTTAATGTTGGCCTATGTCCTGAACCATACATTCTTTTCAAAACCTTGTAAGGATCCTATAGATACCCAGAGATATCAGCAGTGTTTTGTTTTACACATGATTAATCAGTATCAATTACTGTACCATTGTCTACCAATCAGAGATAAAGTAGATTTTGTATTCTTACAATAGGTGAAAAGACAAAAATACTCTGTGGAGGGGGGGGAGGGGGAATGGATTTGATCTCCCTTTTCTAATAATGGGTGTTTGTGATGAAAACTGCTTGGCTCTGCAAGTACTTAACAAATCTAGGAAACCTGATATTAGAGGGGAAGCATACAGGGCCGGCTCCAGGGTTTTTGCCGCCCCAAGCAGCCCCCCCCCCAAAAAGCCGCGATCGCAATCGCGATCTGCGGCGGCAATTCGGCGGGAGGTCCTTCGCTCCGAGCGGGAGTGAGGGACCCTCTGCCGAATTGCCACCGAATAGCTGGACGTGCCACCCCTCTCCAGACTGGCCGCCCCAAGCACCTGCTTGCCAAGCTGGTGCCTGGAGCTGGCCCTGGAAGCATAGGAAGCATTTTAAGGCGGAAGAACATGCAATGATTATTATAATAAATTACTTTGAACATTTAGCCCAGTTTGATGATTCAGTGTCCCATGATACATGAGATAATATTGTGGTCATCATAAGTCAAATCTGAACTGGTAAGTATAAGTAAAAAAGATAATATGCCTAGCTCTAATCATCCCTTTTTAAAACTGTCTTCATGAACACTCCACAGATTATAAATAAATGTGTATTTTAACATACAGTGCATATGTAATTGCTTGAACCTGAAAATAGGTCCCACAAATGGTAGAAAATTGATTAACAGGTAAGTACTCAGGATAGACTGTCTTGTAACTTTTAGTCTGTAAAGTGTTTTCAATCTCAGGTTATATGAAAGATATTCCCACTTTCCAGTATTTAGTGGCTGTGATGATTTGAGGAGTCTATGTACAACTCATGAATTCCAGTTGATGTTATGAAGTTGTTATAAAGTTTCTGAACAATGGAATGCCTCAGTGTAGATGTGGATTCAGTCATCTGCTGTCAGGGCTGTAGCATGGCCCTCCCAGACCAGGTACAATGGTGGGTAATAACCGCCTATTCAGACAAAAGCACCTTGGGACAATGGGCTGGCTGAAGCCTAGGGAAACCAGTTTGACCAAAAAAACAACAAGGAGTCCGGTGGCATCTTAAAGACTAACAGATTTATTTGGGCATAAGCTTTTGTGGGTAAAAAAACACTTCTTCAGATGCAAGACTCTCTGCAGGGGGCAGGGAAGTAGAAAGTGGAAAATTCCCAGGAGCAGAACAAAGGAACTGAAACTGGTATTAGTCAGACACAAACTCAGAGCAAGCTTTGGGCAGGAGAGAGCAGCATGCTTTCATAGCAGAGGGGCCCTGTTTGACTGCAAGACCAGCCAATGGGCAAACAAATGAGGTGACTTAGACCAGAGGGGAAGAGAGAGAGGAGCCATGTTTCTGAAGAGACTCTATGTGCAGGCAAGGGAAGCTGAGCTCCTTGCAGGGTCCTAGGCAAGAGCCTGGGTTCCAGCACGAGCCTGAACATCTGCACCACAATTTAACAGCCCCATAGCCCGAGCCCTGCAAACCTGAGTCAGCTGGCGTGGGTCAGCTGTGGATATCTACTTGCACTGTAGACATACCCTACCAGGTACTGCTGCACCAAGCCAAAGAATCATTGGACTGAAATGATATTGAGTTAGTTGGAAAGGAGGGCATTGTATGGGATTAAATAGAAAATCTATAGTGTAATCATCCTTTTAGCCAGCTTGTTTATTTTATTTCCTAATTATTTCTCTCTTCCAGTGAACTGCCTATGACAAAAACATGATGCTCTGAGATTTATGTTCCAACTGCACTATAAAGAGTGTTCTATGGCTAATGATAAAATGGTAAAAATATCAACAACCTGCTTTTACAATCTCAGAGTAATCTCTGTGTTAGAGGCTATTACTGGCTATTTCTGTCATTCAGTTTTATAAAGCTCTAGTTATGAAAAGAGCTATGTGAACAATTCCTATCCTATACCTGAAAAACATAATCAAATCAATCAAACTCATTTTTAGTGAATATTGTGTGATCAGCTCTAGTTGCCAGTTCAGTCCAATTATTTTAATCCAGGCCAGGCTAATGAACTCAATAGACATTGACCGCTGACTGCTCTAACTGATAGAAATAATGGGGCACATTCTGAGTCCTTTCCTTATTTTAACTCAAGTCCTTACTTGACAAACTTCCATTAAAGTCAATGGGACTCAGCCTGAGTAAGGAATAAATAAAAGCAGAGGGTTCCACTCTCCCCTGTATGGAAACATAAAGGGAGAAATAGGAAAGGATCAATGCACATTTCAACTCAAGAAGTTCTCTACTCATTCTTCCATCAATGGGCTGTGACTTGCCCTGTGGATTTCACAAGATCCACACAAAGAATAGGACCCGTTTTTCTTAATTTTTTTTCATATAAAAATGTTTTGTCAAATATAAAAAATATATTGTGAAAAAATCTCTTTTTTAAATAAAAGAAATGAACTTTCAGGATGAAATTTTTTTTTTTGTATTTTTTTCCCCTTAAAATTGTGGGGAAAATTCCATCTTTGCTCAGTTTTTTGTTTTTGTTTTTACTTTATCCACTAGAAAAATGGGTGAAAGGAAGAAAAGTATCACTTTCACATTTAAAACTAACATGGGCAAAATATGGCTTGAACTTTTATGTGTTCATATTGCAAGTATACCACTTAAAAGTAAAAGCAATATTTTACTCTTAACTATGAAGTGCTGAGTTACTTTCAAAGAGAAAATAGCACTTTTACTTTTTAAAGTATTTTTTCTCACTTGTTTCTCTTTAAGTGAGAGGAAGTAATAGAAAGTAACACAGACATTTTTTTCCCAATAGGAAAAAATTGAAAAAGTGGTTTTTTTTTCACATACTTTGTATCTTTTTACTCTCCCTCCCCTACCTTTTTTCAGTGGAAAATAGGAGTGGGAAATTAAATGGTAAAAGATTTTTCCTGTTTTTTCAAATTTCAGAATAGAAATATTGAAATGAAATAAAAGAGATTTTTTGTCAGAAAATAAATATTTTCACAGCATATTTTTGAATTAAAATAAAATCTAAGTCTTTTTCAATATTTTGTGAAAAAGGGGGAAAAAAGACCAATTTCAACCATCTCTACACCATACTGATCTCAAAGAAGACAGAGACCATCTTTGTCTCTGCTCAACCACTCTGTTTCCCCAGCTCTCTAGAGCCAGCATCAGAGTTCCTTTTGAAATTATGTTTTCAGAGACCCTCCCTCCTACTGTGCCTGTCCCTACAAAGAATGGTTTCAGAACATGGGAAGGAAAGTATCTTCAGGTAGTTTTAATTACTCCTGCTCTATCACATGGGTTTAGAAATTTTAGACTGTGGAAGACCTCTGTAGAATCCCCTCTCCTTTCCAACTCCATGTGTCTCTTGTTGGGGACAATCTTCCATGGTGTTAGCTGAAAGGGAGGATCATGCTGCAGAAGCAGAATTCCCCTCTTCCAAGTGTGCAGAATCTTCCCTACACACAGACATGGAGCAGAACATAGGGCCCTGATTTAAGCCTTGTCTGCATATAAAAATGGTACCATGTTATTTCAGTGGAGCCAAGACTTCACCCTTGGTCTTTAAAAAAGTGCGTTAAGAGGTACAACATATATCATGCAAGGTGACAGTTGCTACAGTAACTGCTAATTTATTACGGAGTATCTAATAGCATAAAAGCTACTGCACTTAACTTTGATTTAAGAACTTTTCTGGTAGCTTTTTTAGTTTACTTATGAATGAAGGTTTTGTGACAAGGTACAGAAGATGCTGTTTTTCAGTCAAACTGTGACTGAGATTCCTTCTTGGTTAAGGTTGCATAACACTAGAGTAGCCGAATAATTCAAAATAAATAACTGATTAAGCAAACTTTGTCTTTCTTTTTATCCTGTCCATGAACCACCCTCCCACTGTTCACAACTGTTCAGTGAAAATTTTGCATTAACACAATATCAGACAATGGATTGCTGTATTCACTACTTGTGACATGCTATTCAAACTAAATATCTAAATACTAATAAACTAAACCAAAGCCTATTGTTCTTTGATTGGATGATCTAACCTTTATAAATGGCTTCTGCCTAAAACGAACTTTGCTTTGGGACCAGTTATGTCAACTTTACTCATAGTGAGTAGTGCCATGCTCTGGGAGTACTGTTCTTCATATCACTGGGACTACTCACAGAGTAAGGTACTGCACAGCGTAGCAGAATCTGGCTCTTTGTTACCAAAGGCTGGATTGTAATATTACAATGTACTTTGAATAAAGGGAAGTGCACAGCTGCATTGCATCAGAAGCAAGACAGAAACAGGATTGTGACCTTGAGAATCAATGGGTCTAATAAGCTACTTACGGTTAAGCACATGCGTACTTGCAAGATTGGAGTCTTAGGCTAGGTCCACACTACCCGCCTGATTCGGCGGGTAGAGATCGAACTTCTGGGATCGATTTATCGAGTCTCATCTGGACGCGATAAATCGATCCCAGAAGCGCTCCCCCGTCGACTGCGGAACTCCTGCTCGCCGAGAGGAGGAAGCGCTGTCGACGGGGGAGCTTGCCTGCGCCGCGTGGACTCGCAGTAAGTAAACTTAGTTCGATCTAGGAAACGTTGACTTCAGCTACGCTATTCTCGTAGCTGAAGTTGCGTTTCCTAGATCGATCCCCCGCCCCAGTGTGGACCAAGCCTTAGTGGCCATTTAAACCTTAGTGATAAAATATATTGAGTGAATTTCCAAGGCAAGGATTTTATCTGAGTTGAGGCTGCTGCAAATATTTCTGCATAATATAAAGGGTTTTGGGGGGGTTGTGTGTGGGTCTGAAAAGGGCCTTGAGGCAATATCATTTGCAAATGTATCATGAGTCACAACTCTTCAAGGACTGACTAACAATTATGTGGAACAATGATTATATCTTACCTCTGAGCTACAGAATTCATTTTTGAAAACTTTAACTGAATAGACCTGTCATAGTTTTGACAAAGTGATCAGGGAGTTACTTCATATCCCCTTCTCCAGACTCCAGCTGTGTGACCTGAAAAAGGCCCTGAAATGTAAGCTTCTTCCCTCATCGTGGGGAGAGGGCATGTAAGACTGGCTATGAGAAAAACAAGTACATTAGGACAATTTGCATTAACATTCTAAGAAAAGAAATAATTGTCTATGAATAACCAGAAATGATTTATCATTTGCCAAAAAGCTGCAAAACGTGAGGTTATTTTATTCTTCCTGTCAAGTTTATTAATTTTTAAAAAACTGAGCACTTCCACCTACCACTACATTCATCATACAATCTGCATGTATTTAGTAGGCAGCTGATCCTGGGATTTGTTTGTGAGCTGACAATAACTTGATTCACTATCCAAATTAACATCAATGAATCCCACCAGATGCAGTAACTCAGGCAATTAGAAGTTAAAATGGCCACTAACTCTTAATAAAGTAAATGCTAAAGCCAGATTTTCTGCTAGGGCCATTAGAAAAACAATTTGTAACTATAAGAGCAATTCTGAGCATAATTCTTGTTTTCAATCCAATAAATTTAGCATAGAAATAGTGTAGAGCATTAGAAACAGACTGAGATCCCAACTCAGGAAACCATCCCCATTCAAGACAGAGCTAATGCACATGCTTAAGTTTAAGTAAGTAATCCCATTGAACACGCTGGGGCTTACACCTGCTTTGAAAATGGTTCTTCATTGGTTTTGGAGTTCTTCCCCTGTAGTTTCTTCCTTCATCACCTGTATGTCTTTTCATTTCAGTATGGCCTCATGGAATTTAGGACTTACGTGGGAAGACTATGACAGACATAGAGGCAGCAATGGTAGTGACCCAAACAGCCAGTATTGCCTACCTGGCTGCAGGGCCGGCTCCAGGCAACAGCTTGGCAAGCAGGTGCTTGGGGCAGCCACTCTGGAGAGGGGCGGCAGGTCCAGCTATTCGGCGGCAATTCGGCGGACGGTCCCTCACTCCCGCTCGGAGCGAAGGACATCCCACCGAAGTGCCACCGCAGATCGCTATCGCGGCTTTTTTTTGTTTTGTTTTTTGGCTGCTTGGGATGGCCAAAACCCTGGAGCCGGCCCTGCCTGGCTGTGAGCTTCACTATCTTTCCTCTTAATGTTCATTCTGCTACCCACTGCCATTTCTTTCTCCATTGCTACAAAGGAAGGCGAATTAGTTAAGGAAGTGGGCTGGACCAAGGACTCAAGGATCTGAATGTGGAGGAGGTTTGGAATTAGTTTCTCCAACTTTGACTTAAAGTATCTGAAGCCTGCATCCCAAGCAAGGGGGGGGGGGGCGGGAATCATAGGGAAGGGATGCAGATCAACTTGGATGAGCAAGCATCTCAAACAGGTGATTAACAGAAAGCAGAAAGCCTATAAAGAATGGA
Source organism: Emys orbicularis (assembly GCF_028017835.1). NCBI lineage: Eukaryota > Metazoa > Chordata > Testudines > Emydidae > Emys > Emys orbicularis. The sequence goes on from NC_088690.1 coordinate 88,812,801, forward strand.
AGATGGGATGGATTAGAAAGGAAAGCTTGGATGTCAGAAAGTGTAGGGACAAAGTGAGAACTGCCAAAAGCCAAGCAGTTTTGGACCTTGCAAAGGGAATTAAAACCAATAGTAAAAGGTGTTATCATCATATAAATAAAAAGAAAACAAGAAAAGAAATGGGACCATTAACCACTGAGGATGGAGTGGAGATTAAAGATAATCTAGGCATGGTGCAACACCTAAACAAATACTTTGCCTCAGTTTTTAATAAGGCTAATGAAAATCTTATAGGTAGTGGCAAGGTGGCTAATGGGAATGAGGATATGGAGGTAGAAATTACCACATCCAAGGTGGAAGTCAAACTCAAACAGCTTAATGGGGCTAAATCGGGTGGCCCAGATAATCTCCATCCAAGAATATTAAAGGAACTGGCACATGAAATTGCAAGCCCAATAGCAAGGATTTTTAATGAATCTGTAAACTCCAGGATCATACCCTATGATAGGAGAATTGCTAATATAGTTCCTGTTTTTAAGAAAGGGGAAAAAAGTGATCTGGGAAACTATAGGCCTGTTAGTCTGACCTCAATTGTATGCAAGGTCTTAGAACAAATCTTGAGAGTAAAAGTAGTTAATGACACAGAAGTGTATGGTAATTGGGATAAAATACAACATGGATTTACAAAAGGTAGATCATGCCAGACCAACCTGATATCCTTCTTTGAGAAGATAACTGATTTTTTAGACAAAGGAAATGCAGTAGATCTAATCTTCCTGGATTTCAATAAGGCATTTGATACAGTTCCACATGGGAAATTATTGTTAAATTGTAGAAGATGAGAATTAATATGAGAATTGAAAAGTGGATAAGAACTGGTTAAAAGGGAGACTACAATGGATCATACTGAAAGGTGAACTGTCAGGCTGGAGTGCGGTTACTAGTGGAGTTCCTCAGGGATCGGTCTTGGAACCAATCTTATTTAACACTTTTATTACTGACATTGGCACAAAAAGTGGGAGTGTGCTAATAAAATTTGCAGATGATAAGTTGGGAGGTATTGTCAATATGGAGGAGGACCAGAATGTCATAGGAGATGACCTGGACAACCTTGTAAACTGGAGAAATAGAAATGGGATTACATTTATTAGTGCAAAGTAAAAGGTCATGCATTCAGGGACTAACAAAAATAATTTTTTTGCAATAAGCTGTGGACATATCAATTGGAAGTGACAGAGGAGGTGAAAGACCTGGGTGTTTTGGTTGATCACAAGATGTCTATGAGCTGACAATGTAATGCAGCCATGAAAAAGGCTAATGCAGTCCTAGGATGCATCAGGAGAGGTATCCAGTAGAGACAGGGAAGTGTTAGTACCATTATACAAGGCACTGGTGAGATCTCATCTGGAATACTGTGTGCAATTTTGGTCTCCCATCTTTAAGAAAGATGAACTCATACTGGAACAGGTTCAGAGAAGGGCTACTAGGACGATCTGAGGAATGGAAAACTTACCTTATGAGAGGAGACTCAAAGAGCTTGGCTTGTTTAGCCTAACCAAAAGAAGGCTATGGGGAGATATGATTGCTTTATATAAATACATCAGAGGGATAAATACCAGGGAGGGAGAGGAGTTATTTAAATTACACAAGAACAATTGGATATAAACTGGCCATCAAAAAGTTTAGGCTTGAAATTAGACGAAGGTTTCTAACCATCTGAGGAGTGAAGTTCTGGAACAGCCTTCCAAGAGGCGCAGTGGGGGCAGAAAACCTAACTGGCTTCAAGACTAAGCTTGATAAGTTTATGGAGGGGATGGTATGATGAGACTGCCTAGAATGGCATGTAGTCGAGCTGCAATTGCTAGCAGCAAATATCTCTAATGACTCGTGATGGGAAACTAGATGGGGAGGGCTCTTAATTACTACAGAGAATTCTTTCCCAGGTGTCTGGCTGGTGGGTCTTGCCCGATGCTTAGGGTCTAATTGATTGCTATATTTGGGGTCGGGAAGGAATTTTCCCCCAGGTCAGATTGTCAGAGACCCTGGGGGGGTTTCGCCTTCCTCTATAGCATGGTGCATGGGTCATTTGCAGGTTTAAACTAGTTTAAATGGTGGATTTTCTGTAATTTAAAGTCTTTAAATCATGATTTGAGGACTTCAGTAACTCAGCCAGAGGTTAGGGGACTATTACAGGAGTGGGTGGATGACATTCTGTGGCCTGCAATGTGCAGGTCAGACTAGATAGTAATGATGATCCCTTCTGACCTTAAAGTCTATGAGTCTATAACTGGGACTCAGCAGCCCTGGGTTCTATTCCCAGCTCTCCCACTGGCCTGCTGTGTGACTTTGGGTAAGTCACCTCCCCCATCTGTGCCTCAGTTTCCCCATCTGTAAAATAGGGATATGATATTGACCTACATTGTAAAGTGCTTTGAAATCTAGGAAAGAAAAATGCTATCTCAGAGCTAGGTATTACTATTTTATTATTTGTGTGAACAAAGAAGTGGATATGAAAAAGGAGTGCAAATTACTTGTGTTTTCCCAAAGATTTTCCATGTCACTCCTAATTCTATTCAGCCTAAAACCTTCCTTGTTAATCCCTCTTTATGCAAAGAGCTATCTTTAGCATAAATGTCACAGTTACATTTATTATTATTAGTTAGTATTTTTAAGCTTATTTTTCTGATGGCCATTATTGGAATCCTAAAGCGTTTTCTTCAAAGAATTTTTAATATTAATGAGCGTCTCTTGATCATTTATTCTCCCATTTAAGCACAATCTGCATTCTCAAAATATCCTCTTTAATAATGGCTAGTTTTTGCTAACTGTCTCACAGAAGTATAAGAACCAGAAGACAGTTTATAAGTACTGCCAGTATTTAGTATAACATTCTGGATCATTATGTTCCATTGTGGGTACTTGGTAAATCTTCAAGCCTCTAGGTATCCACTGAGCAGCAGTATTCCATGAAGATCATGCCATAAAGCTGCTGGTTAATTTCTTTATTTCTCCAAATTCTTGCTCCAAAAACCTTCATTTCTATGCATTTTAAAGACACTCCTATTCATGTATTTTTTCTGAAAATAAAATGCATTTCTAATGTTAAATTACCCTGAATGAAGGCTTTAATGAAGTTAGTGCTAATAGAACGAGGAGTACTTGTGGCACCTTATTGTCTAATAAATTTATTTGAGTATAAGCTTTTGTGGGCTAAAACCCACTTCATCAGATGCATGCAGTGGAAAATACAGTAGGAAGATATATATACACAGAGGACATGAAAAAAATGGGTGGTGCCATACCAACTATAAAGAGAGTAATCAGTTAAGGTGGGCTATTATCAGCAGGAGAAAAATAAACTTTTGTGGTGATAATCAGGATGGCCCATTTCCAACAGTTGACAAGAAGGTGTGAGTAACAGTAGGGGAAAAATTAGCATAAGGAAATAGGTTTTACTTTGTGTAATGACCCATCCACTCCCAGTCTTTATTCAAGCATAATTTAATGGTGTCAAGTTTGCAAATTGATTTCAATTCTGCAGTTTCTCATTGGAGTCTGTTTTTGACGTTTTTTTGTTGGAGTATTGCGACTTTGAGGTCTGTAATCAAGTGACCAGGGAGGTTGAAGTATCTCCAACTGGTTTTTGAATGTTATAATTCTTGACGTCTGATTTGTGCTAATAGTGATTGATCTTTCCAGATGGGTGTTTAATATCTAGAGCTATGCAGAGGATGGAAGTTCTGCTTCAAAAAAAATTTCAAGATTTGGTTTAATTCAGAATTGGAATTAAATCTAAAAAATTTCAAATTTTCCTCAAAGGAAGATTTTGAAAATATGTCATTTTGGCTTGTTCAAAATGTTTTGTTTCAATGTTGACTTTATTTTGTATTATAGTATTGCATATAATGAACAATAAAATAAAATTAGAAGCAAAAAATCATTATAAAACATTAAATCAAAATGCTTCATTATGAAAACATTAAAACAGGCTGTTTTGACATTGTTGGAACTTTTTCATATATATATTCCACAATGAAATTCCAGCAAAATTTATCTGATTTAGCTAAGTATTTTAATTTCAACAGGACTGCATAGTTTAACAAAATATGGTTCGGTTGAAGTTCTCTAACCAGTTCTAGTAATATCCCCTTTTAAATTGTATTCCATAAAAAGCAGTAATAGTTATTTTAGAATAAAACATTGAATTTCTAGTCAATTTACAGTTTGAAGAGTGATGTTTATGACTCTGATTCAGCAAAAGCATTCAAGCATGCATATAAGTTTAAGTACAGACTTAACTCCATCGCTATTCATCAATGACCTGAGACATGCAATGATCATCAACGGCACTTAAGCACACGCTTAAAGGTAAGTATGTGCTTAAGTTCTTTGTTGAATTGGATCCCAGGAAAAGTCATATTTACTCATGAAAATGATTTTTTTTCTCCCAAGTTCAAATTCAAAGATACATATAATATTGTGACGGGTTGGATCACAGAAACCCCCTTGGGAGCCGCCACCCAATGTGCAAAGACTACCCCTGCTTCTGTTTTCCCTGCCAGCTCAGGACTCCAGCACCCCGTCTCGCTGAGCCAGACACTCCAGTCTGCTCTAACAAAGACTCAGGGTCTGAATCACTTGTCCCAAAGCTGCAAGTTTACCTGAAAACCAGCTCACAGGAGTGTGCTTGTCTTTAGCACTCAGATGCCCAACTCCCAATGGGGTCTAAACCCAGATAAATCCGTTTTACCCTGCATAAAGTTTATGCAGGGCAAACTCATAAATTGTTCGCCCTCTATAACACTGATAGAGAGATATGCACAGTTGTTTGCTCCCCCAGGTATTAATACATACTCTGAGTAAATTACTAAATAAAAAGTGATTTTATTAAATACAGACAGTAGGATTTAAGTGGTTCCAAGTAGTAACAGACAGAACAAAGTAAGTCACAAGCAAAATAAAATAAAATGCGCAAATCTATGCCTAATCAAACTAAATACAGATAATCTCACCCTCAGAGATGCTTCAGTAAGTTTTTCTCAGACTGGACACCTTCCAGGCCTGGGCACAATTCTTTCCCCTGGTACAGCTTTTGTTCCAGCTTAGGTGTTATCTAGGGGATTCTCCATGATGGCTCCTCTTTCTCTCTCAGTTCTCTTCCACCCCTTTATATATCTTTTGCATAAGGCGGGAACCCTTTGTCCCTCTGGGTTTCCACCCCCTCCCCTCACTGGAAAAGCACCAGGTTAAAGATGGATTCCAGTTCAGGTGACATGATCACATGTCACTGCAAGACTTCATTACTCACTTGCCAGCACACACATATACAGGGAGACTCACAGGTAAACAGCCATCTGCAGGCAATGGGAGTCATCAAGATTCCAAACCATCATTAATGGCCCACACTTTACATAATTACAATAGGCCCTCAGAGTTACATTTTATATTTCTAGTTTTAGATACAAGAGTGGTACATTTCTACAAATAGGATGATCACACTCAGTAGCTTATGAGCTTTGTAATGATACCTTACAAGAGACCTTTTGCACAAAGCATATCCCATTTGCATTATAGTCACTTATTATCAAATTTTTTTATAAAACTATCCCAGTTACATTATATTCACTTATTATCATGTTTTTATAAAACCATGTAGACTGCACAACGTCACAAATATGTATTATAGTTTTGCACAATTATATGTGGATGGGCTTTCAATTATGTTCTGATCAATGGGCCTACATTGGTGTAAATGAAAGCCAAATTTATCCTGGTGTTGAAAATTATAAGGGAAAATCAAGTTGGATCTGGGAGCTTTGTAATGTAAATAATATATATTCCTGTATGAATTACATCCAATAAATAATGGAAAATATATTTGCTGATTAATTCTTCAATTTTTTTTTAATTGGAGAGAGAGAGAGAGAAAAGGAGCTCTATAATCTGAGTGAATAATGGACACAAATATTTACCCAATAATGTATTTGAAAAATATTGCAAAATTAATTGATTAAATCATCCAATGGTATTATTTGACTAGCTCTAGTATACATGACTAATTACCCAATTCCTGTTATATCTTATATTTCTAAGAAAAGTGGATAAAAAATCTTCATAAAATCTTCTGATTTTTACTTAACATAGATATGCAATATATATATTAATCCTGTTTCATAAAGTCATGCTGGTTCGTTGATTGATAGTAAGTATGGAAAAATTAGTGAGGCATCTGGCTGAATTCAAGATGACAAATAAACAAAAATTCAAGTAAAGTATACTGGCTGCTTCTTAGTGTCATGCCACATATGCTAATTACTTTGATTTACTGCGTTGTAGAGACTGTGGGAATACAGACAAGATACTGGTCTATCCATAGGTGGGGGTGTCCTCTGATCAATTAGTATTTTGATAGCTAATTCTTTATTAAACAAAGTATGTCTCTGGGTATTTGCCTCTGGTAGATAATAGATTCCTTCTGGCAATGTTGTGCCAGGGCATAAGGTTAATGGGAGGACAGGTTTTACACAGGTAATTTCAGGTAGGCACAGATAGAATGGCTATTTTAACACCACTACATCATTCTCCGCTACATAGCATGGCATGTTGTCGTTTAAGCATCTCTCCTGAAATATTAATCTGCTCTAATGTTCCTCCTGAGACCAGTCTGCTCCATGGTAAACTCAGAGAATAACCTCAGGGTTCTATTTGTAAACGGCCTATTTTTTCCCTTATTTTACACATTTTTCATGATGACCTGGTGACCTTTATACACTTGGTATTTGTCTTCATAAATGATGGAAATATATTACTATATACTTACAGTATGTAGGAACTAGGTTTAGCCAGCTGCAGAGTAGAGCATATGTGAAACACAGAAGGATTCCACCTTTTAGGACCATACCATGCATGTTGAAAATTTCAAAGAAAAATCAAATCTGTGTTCTGCCCTGGCACTTCAGTAGCATACGGAAAGCAGATACAGACGCTCCACGACTTACGCAAGCATTCCGTTCCTGAATGCCTTGCATAACTCAAATTTTGCGTGAGTCAGAAATGTATACCCGACCATTAGGCAAAAAAACCCCAACAACAACAACAACAAAACTATTTCTAGCTTACGGAACTTTTTCCGTAAGTGCAGATTTGCGTAAGTCAGGTTTGCGTAACCCGGGGGGCGTCTGTATAATCTTTCCACCTTCCTCTACCAGGTGCAGTAGAGACTGAGTTAAACATGTACAAGTGTCAGCTATTATGAGGTACCTAAGAATGCAATATTGTCATTATTTCACAAAGGGATCATCACTTTGTCAACCCTAGCAGATGCAATTGCAGAATAGGACTTGTTATTTGCATAAGAGATGGATGCAAGTTATAAAACAAATCTAGATTCTGAACCCCCTCCTACCACTCCTAGTTCAAGGATGTTAGCATCTTGGCACTTGGTTTAAGCCCATTTTTAATTTACATATGGAAATTGGGTAGCTGGACACCCAACTACACAGTTTGGTCACACAAATGCAGTTTGCACACCCATGTCTGAGACCTTGCTCATGGAAAAGCTTAGGTGACAAAATTACAGGGCTAGGTATGCCTCTGCCCCATTTCTGATATCTGAGTTCACCCACCTCAAGTTTTGGACCTTCCATTGTTAGCTGTCTTGGGGTGAAATCTCATAATTCCTCCACTCTTAGACTGGGAACGCTGCATGTGTGCCAAATGCATGTACACTACCCTGTGTGTAGCAACTGCTTGTCATCCTGCAGGTCCAGCTAGGATTTGGCACCTGAGTTTCTTCCATTTAGGAACCTGTGACTAGTGAAATTGACCAACAACCTTCATAAAACAATGTATTTTTATGTAGTAGTTGGAACAAAGCATTAGAGAGGAAGGAATATTAAAACAAACAGCCTGTATGTAATGTCAACAGACCCTGGTCGCCGGCAGGCAAGATTGAACTGGGGACCTCTGGAGTTTAGTGCATGAGCCTCTATCGCATGAGCCAAAAGCCAGCTGGCTGTTAGCTAAGGCTGTAGAACAGATTCATTTAACTCTCTCTCTAAGTGGTCTTGGTGCCACTAGATGGAACCAAACCAAAGACCACCTCAAAGTTCCTGTTTGAATGAAAGCATGAACCATTTTCCTTCCTTTATTTCAAACCCAGAAAGTGTGTGGGTTACATATACACACAGTCTAATCTAATCTTACACTTCACTACAAACTAAATTAGAGAGGCTTTTCTCTTAATTTACAGGAACAGAACAGAACCAACTTCCTTTCCCCTGGCAAGCTCAGACCCGCCTGCGTGCCTATGTGACTCACAATCTGGTTCTTTCAGTCTGAAACCACCCTGTTCAAATTAGTGTTGGTGTTCTGGGTTAGAGCAATTAAGGCTTCTGGATCTAGAATTGTCCCTTAATGCCCCTTAAGTGTAAACTGTTAGATGACTATTAGAAAAAGCGCCCTCCCTCTTTCCCTAGGCATGTAAACTCAGACCTATAGGGGTATGTCTACACCGCAGTTCAACAACCACAGTTGGCCCGTGTCAATTGACTCAGACTCAGGAGGCTCAGGCAGTGTAGATGTTTGGGCTTGGGCTGGAGCCTGGGATCTGAGACCTTCCCGGGGTCGCAGAGCCCAGGCTCCAGCCCGAATCTGGATGTCTATACTGCAGTTGTATAGCCCCTTAGCCCAAGCCTGTGAGCCCGAGTCAGGTGACACGGGCTAGCCGGGGTGTTCACATACCCATAGAGGAAAATATCCATTCCATTATATGATACAGAAACACTATGCTAGTGAGAGATCCAGATACAGTAGTAATAATTATTAAAGAGCCATTCTCTCCGCCTCCAGATTTGTCACAGTAATTGCTCTCCCTTCCAATTCCTTACCTCCCACACCAAAAAAGTGAAATTTAGGTACCAAAAATTAAGCACACTAAGGTAAAAATAAGTAAACGTTTAAAACTATAGTGACACAATTTTAGGAGTCCATGAGAAGGTCAGTGTTGAAAATTGACCCCTTTTTAGGCACATCAGTTTAGGCACATCAATACATAAAAAGCATCTTGAAAACTGTATTTATTTTATTTTGTGATTTCTAAGGCCTGGTCTACACTAGGCGTTTATGTCGAATTTAGCACCGTTAAATCGAATTAACCCTGCACCCGTCCACACCACGAGGCTATTTAGTTCGACATAGAGGGCTCTTAAATTCGACTTCTGTACTCCTCCCCAACGAGGGGAGTAGCGCTAAATTCGACATGGCCATATCGAATTAGGCTTGGTGTGGATGGAAATCGACGGTAATAGCTCCGGGAGCTATCCCACAGTGCACCACTCTGTTGACGCTCTGGACAGCAGTCCGAGCTCGGATGCTCTGACCAGCCACACAGGAAAAGGCCCGGGAAAATTTGAATTCCTTTTCCTGTCTGGGCAGTTTGAATCTCATTTCCTGTTTGGACAGCGTGGCGAGCTCAGCAGCACTGGCAACGATGCAGAGCTCTCCAGCAGAGATGGCCGTGCAATCCCAGAATAGAAAGAGGGCCCCAGCATGGACTGATCGGGAAGTCTTGGATCTGATCGCTGTGTGGGGCGATGAGTCTGTGCTTTCCGAGCTGCGCTCCAAAAGACGGAACGCAAAGATCTATGAGAAGATCTCTAAAGCCATGGCAGAGAGAGGATACAGCCGGGATGCAACGCAGTGCCGTGTGAAAATCAAGGAGCTGAGACAAGGCTATCAGAAGACCAAACAGGCAAACGGACGCTCCGGATCCCAGCCCCACACATCCCGTTTCTACGAGGCACTGCATTCCGTCCTTGGTGCGGCCGCCACCACTACCCCACCACTGACCGTCGACTCTGAGGATGGGATATTGTCCAGGGCCGGTTCCTCGGACATGTTAGCGGACGGGGAAGATGAGGAAGGAGATGAGGAGGACGAGGCAGTCGGCAGCGCTTACCAAGCTGATTTCCCCGACAGCCAGGAGCTCTTCATCACCCTTACAGAGATCCCCTACCAACCCTCCCCAGCATGTAACCCGGACACAGATTCAGGGGAAGGATCAAGCGGTAAGTGCTTTAAACATATAAACCTTTATTTTGTACAAAACTTGAATATTAATACTAATAACAATCTTCGATTCATGATTTCTTCCCCCTGGGCGCTTAAATAATCAGTAACAAGTATTTGTAAAAAAATCAAACAGTGTCCGGTAGTGCATGATTGTGCTGCCCAGGCTGCTCCACTCTTTTGTCGCTGCTACTGCAGCTATATGAAAAGCCGGTCTATATGTCCGGGGATAGAGCAGTAGTCCTCCACAGACATCTCAACAAAGCTCTCCTGCAGGTAAAGGGATAGCCTGTTCATCAGGTTCCTGGGGAGAGCGGCTTTACTTGGTCCTCCAAAGTAAGAGACGTTCCCGCGCCAGGAGACAAGCAGATACTCTGGAATCAGTGCCTTGCAGATCATGGCGGCATAGGGCCCCGGTCTCTGCATGCTTTCTCGAAGCATCCTCCGGATCTCGGTGTCCGGGATCCTCATGAGGGTGATGTCGGTCATGACAACCTGCTTTGAATTAGGTAGGGGACTGGTAGTATTGGGACTGCTTGCAACAAGTTCCTTTACAGAACTGTGACCGCTGGTTTACAGCCACGCGGTGGGGGCAGGAGAGGGTCAGCATCCAGGGAACTTTCCCTGGCACATCCGCGAGGGGGTGGGACAGAGCCACAGTTCTTGCTTGGCCAACTGCTGGCAGCACAGACTGGCATTGCTTTCAATGTGAAAGGTGGCCAGTGGTACTCCTAAAGTTTTAATCTGCAACAAGTCTACGGCTTACCATCTTTGCCAGCTACAGAGAGTACCGTGTCCTGCCCCGGTTCCCAGATCGGCAGTGCAAAAGCCCAGGCACTGAAGGCGAGGTTCGAAAATTCGACCTTGTCCTCAGTGCGCATGTGATAGGTGTGGTTCATGGTCTTGTCCACGGAGAAAGACTATGTTCTTGTGAATCAAGGTTCTTGATTCACAACTACATTTATCTTTCGGAGGAATTCACTGCCTTTTCCTCATTCCCACAGCCACATCTGCAACTGTCTCCCAACCCAGCCTGGAATCACACTCCCAGAGGCTAGCGCACATTAGGCGGAGGAAGAAGAAGACGCGAGAGGACATGTTCTCTGAACTTATGGGCTGCTCCCGAGCCCAGGCAGCACAGCATAACCAGTGGAGGGAGAATTTGTCCCAAATGCACCGGACACACATGGAACGGGAGGAGAGGTGGCGGCAGGAAGACCAGCAGGCGACTCAAACGCTGCTTGGACTTCTGAGGGAGCAAACAGACACGCTCCGGCGCCTTGTTGATGTTCTGCAGGAACGGAGGCAGGAGGACAGAGCCCCGCTGCAGTCTATCAGGAACCGCACTCCCCCGCCACCAAGTCCCATACCCCCCTCGCCCAAAGTCCAAAGAAGGAGGGGCGGGAGAGTCCGTGAAAACTCTCACTCCACCCCTGCAGACTGCTCAAGCACCAGAAGGCTGTCATTCCCCAAAATTTGAAAAGTCCTTTCCTGGCCGCCTCAAGCAAGCCCCCGTCGAAGTTTCACCCCCCAGTTTCATGTGTGGTTGTTAATAAAAAATACGTTTTTGTTCATTACTGTTTCAGTCATGCTGTTTTGAGGGAGAGTCTGCCTGCAGGGGGGGAAGGGGCTTGGTAATTGGACAGGACAGTCACCTTTAGCAGGCTACAGAGGCGGGGGCAGGTCCAGCAGCAGGGCACATACACAGTGCACTGACTAGTTACCCTGGTCAGTCTGGGAGGTGGTTTTCATGTTCTGTGCGTGGGGGGGGGGGGTTGCTCTGTGACTTTGTGGCGGGGGAGGGCAGTTACAGATGTTATGCAGCGGTCCTTGTCCTGGATCACAGAGCCATGCAGCAGGGGATCTGTAACCCTCCTCCCCCTGCCATAAAGTCACATAGCCCCCACATACAAGCAGTCCCGCTCAGGAGGGCTGGCAGGCTCCGTGGAAACAACCAATCCGCCACTGCGATTCCTGTCATTCCTGGAGTTTAGAAGGATCATTTGCATCACTACACTACACCCGCTCCCCACCACAGTCCGCGTCCCAGGTTTAAAACATTCCCGCGAAAACAGTAATAAAGACAACGGTGTTCATTAACAAAATAAAACTAAATTTATTTTTTTGGAAGGGGGTGGAGGGGGTCTGTAACTGGAGAGGATAGTCATCCTTAACTGGGTAAAGAAACGGGGGCAGGTTCAGCTTCTCTGTACAGAAACTTTAAAGTCACTGGTCACCCTGCTCAGTGTGGAACCAGGCTTTCAAAGCCTCCCGGATGCACAGCGTGTCACGCTGTGCTCTTCTAATCGCCCGGCTGTCTGGCTGGGCGTAATCAGATGCCAGGCTATTTGCCTCAACCTCCCACCCCGCCATAAAGGTCTCCCCCTTGCTCTCACACAGATTGTGGAGCACACAGCAAGCAGCTATAACAATGGGGATATTGGTTTCGCTGAGATCACAGCGAGTGAGTAAGCTTCTCCATCTCCCCTTGAGACGTCCAAAAGCACACTCCACCACCATTCTGCACTTGCTCAGCCGGTAGTTGAAGAGTTCTTTTTCAGAGTCCAGGGCGCCAGTGTAGGGCTTCATGAGCCAGGGCATTAGCGGGTAGGCTGGGTCCCCAAGGATCACTGTAGGCATCTCCACATCCCCAAGAGTTATTCTGTGGTCCGGGAAGTAAATACCTTCCTGCAGCCGTCTAAACAGACCAGAGTTCCTGAAGACGCGAGCGTCATGAACCTTGCCCGGCCATCCGACGTTGATGTTGGTAAAACGTCCCCTGTGGTCCACCAGTGCTTGCAGCACCATTGAAAAGTAGCCCTTTCGGTTGATGTACTGGCTGGCCTGGTGGTCCGGTCCCAGGATAGGGATGTGAGTTCCATCTATAGCCCCACCGCAGTTTGGGAATCCCATCGCGGCGAAGCCATCTATGATGACCTCCACATTTCCCAGGGTCACTACCTTTGAGAGCAGTACCTTGACTATTGCCTTGGCTACTTGCATCACAACAACCCCCACGGTAGATTTGCCCACGCCAAACTGGTTCGCGACAGCTGTCCGGCGTTGCAAGCTTCCAGAGGGCTATGGCCACTCGCTTCTGGACAGTCAGGGCTGCTCGCATCCGGGTGTCATTGCGCTTCAGGGCAGGTGACAGCAACTCACAAAGTTCCAGGAAAGTCCCCTTCTGCATGCGAAAGTTTCGCAGCCACTGGGATTCGTCCCAGACTTGCAGCACTATGCGGTCCCACCAGTCAGTGCTTGTTTCCCGTGCCCAGAATCGCCGTTCCACAACATCCAGATGACCCATTGTCACTGTGATGTCCTCGGAGCTGGGTCCCGTGCTTTGTGAGAGGTCTGTGCCCCTCTCAGAGTTCAGGCCCTCACCGCGGTGCCGTAGCCTCCTCGCCTGGTTCATCTGCATCTTCCTCTGGGAAAGGTGGATGATAACCTGTGAGGCATTCACAAGTGCCACAACTGCAGCGATGGTCGCAGCGGGATCCATGCTCGCAGTGCTGTGGCGTCCGCACTGTCACTGACCTGAAAAGCGCGCGAACTGATTTCCCGCCGGCACTTTCAGGGAGGGAGGGAGGGCGGTATTGACAGACGGATGACGACAATTACCCAAAAGCACCCTCGACCCTTTTTTTTTACCCAGAAGGCATTGGCGGCTCGACCCAGAATTCCAATGGGCAGCGGGGACTGCGGAACTGTGGGATAGCTGCCCACAGTGCACCGCTTCCAATGTCGACGCTTTCCCCGTTAGTGTGGACTCACAAAGTCGAATTACTGTCCTTAGTGTGGACACACAAGTTCGACTTTGCAATATCGATTCCACATATTCGATTTAAGTGAAATTGAAATACCCTCGTAGTGTAGACATACCCTTAGTCTTGGGAAAGAAACCGCATTGTGATAGACGATCCCTTCAGGAATAGAACATATTACTTGGTCCAGGATTGCACAAAACCATCACAAGCTTGGGACATTTTGATAGTCTCTCCTCAGAAAAGGACCAGGCCTGAATTAGCAGCCGTATTGGAGGTCACGATTGAGGTTTACTGGCAGAACTGTGGGAGTATGAGGAAATCTTGCATAACACCTGCCTACGCTGCATCTGGCTTTCACAAGTACAATTAGACCATCAGTTTCATTAGTATTAAATTTTTTCACACATTTTAAAAATAAAAATCAGTTGACAGGGAGACAAAAGTAAAAATATTACCCTTATCTGCAATGTTTTCTTGAAACCCACCTGCCATTTACTATGATAAATTTTAAAAGGTATGGAAATACAATTTTTTTCTACTGCTTTTTTCCAGTTTATACATGGGAATGCTTTATCAGCATTTCTCTGGCCATGCATAAAACATCAACATGAAAACACAGTAGGTGCTCACTTTCTACAGCCTAGAAATGTCTTTGTACCACTTGGGATTAAATAACCACTTTTAAAAATATAAAATATTGATGCATTAAGCTGGAACTGACCTATGTCTTTATCTCCAAGATCAAACCAGGACCATCTTGTAGTACTACTGGGGTTAGCATGAGTAGTGATAAGTAACCATCAAAAGTATGATAGTTGGGGGTTCTCCTTAGGTATGGGGGATTCTTTTCTTTGCATATCATTTGTTCAGTTGACATTTAGTGTGAATGTTTTTGCTTTTGATATTGCTGCTATTTATTATATAGGCACAGTATATAGATGGAAGAAATGGATAAAAAGCTACTGATGTTGAGGTAAATCTCCAGAAGTCAGGATGCATATTTTAATTATCTAGTATGCTTGGGGATATACTAGCGAGCTGAAAATCTGATGAAAGGTAGCTTTCTTGTGCGTTTTTTCAGTACATCTTGCTTGTGGACATAATGGCCCCAATTATCACACCTGGGTGCCTAAAGTTAGGCTTTGAACTAGGCAGCTATCTAAAAAATGGACAGATCTTTCAAAGGTGCCGAGCATTTTTAACACTTCTGGCCTCCAAAGCCACTTTTATTTAGGTTCCTAAGTATGGATGTGAAAACCTATCCTTTGAAACCTAGGTTTGAAAATGTGGCCCTGTGGATTTTCTATTTCTGGGTCTGTCTAGAACACAAAATCATAAAGAGGTGGAAAAAACTTGTTATTTTAAAGTTATCAAAACTTTTTTTTAAAAACTTCAGTTTGGCTTAGGCTTCAAATTGGTTCAAAGTCTGGGTCTATACTTACTCTAGCCCAACTGTGTCACTGCTGCAGAGGCCTGAACTTCTCAGGGTGGAGTACACAGATGGGAAGCCCTACCTTTCCTCTTCACTAGCAAGCATTTTCAGTTCAGAAAAGAATGATGTCACTCTGGTCACAGTGCTGCATAAAAGCATTTTTACCTTTTCTGCAGTGGGCCCAGTCCTTATTCTTGACTTCAGTGGGAATTTTCCTTGTTTAAAGATTTCGTAAAGGAAGTAATTAGAGACTTGAGGTCTGTGGGTGAGAGAGCAGGTTCTGGTGGGGTGGGGTGGGATGGGATGGGGTGGGGTGGGAGGGGGTTATTTTTACCTAGCAAAGGCCAAATTCAACAATTTTGCCAGAATCTGAAGCTTCTTTCACAAGTTAAGGTGGCTGTGAAGAAATTAGAAGATCTGAATACTTTCCCTAATTAGGTGAAAGATGTTGGACTGTTAACCCTGGAGAGTCCCCTGTTTAGTCACAGAATGGGTATAGCACAGGAAGGGTCACATTTGTATGGCATGTCCCACCATTTTCCTTCAACCTTTCTCTGAAACGATCTTCTTCAGGGGTTGAGAAGTAGTTCAAAACCTTGTGCAAGGTCACACAACAAGCCACTGGTAGAGTTAGGGATAAAACCAGACATTTGGACTCCCGGTTCTACACCTTAATCACATCCTTTCTCCTTGTGATTTGGGCAGAGAATCAATTTGCACAGCTGATATGAGTTGTTCCACAGAGCAGAGAAGGCTCTTTCGCAATGAATGGTACAATAGAACCCATTGTATTCTCTTTAGAAAGGAAGCATAGCAGATAGAGATCGAAGATAGCACAATTTGCTTCTATGTGCAGGTGAATCAGTCTAAAAATTAAAAGAACAGTACAGAATCAACACAAAGCAAACACCAAGAAAGAGATCTCTGCCCTGGAGAGGAGTTGATAGTTTATCTGAGCCTTTTAAAGCCAACCGTAGAAAGCTATAAGTGAAACAAAATGCAACATTATTCTGTCTGCATTTCTACTCTGACCTCTATACGAGTGTTGTGTATTTTTATATAAAAGCAAAATACTTTATTTCCTAAATAACCAGTATCATCTATGGATGTCTCATACTTGAAATGCACATGTAAAATAATAGGAGGGGGGGGGAACATGTTAGGACCTAATTTTGCTTCAAGAAGAATTACTACATTTTAATTACAAGACCTTGGAAGTTATAATGTTGACAAACAACATTAGATGGCATCAATGTCACTGGCAAGGCAGCATAATTAAATTACAATAATTTGGAACCTGCAGAAAATGCCAGTGGCGTTGACTTAAATGAACTAAAATAACTTGGAACTTGCGCAGTTATCCTGTGAGATAGACTTGGACCTGACAATTTAATTAGGTTACAGAAAACTCAGAAGGTTGCACAGATTGTCCACAGAATAGACTGTCTCTAATCAAAATTACAAATAAAGTATTGTTGGGATTTATAAAGCCAGATCCTCAGCTGCTGTAAACGGACATTGACTTCAAAGATCTGGCCAGAAGAGAGTCTAATTACCTTACACTGCTCTAATTAACTTGATCTGGACAGCAACCTTAAGAAGCATTTCCGTTCTGTGTTTAATATTTTTGAATGTTTAGATAATGCTGTGCCAAGTGAGGGGACCATATGATTTGTGACACAGGCAATAATTTTTAGAAGGAAACACTGTCTAAGTCTAATAGTTTGAAAGTTTAAGAGTTATGAAGCCTGTCTCACCGTGAATGTCCTCATCCATTTATATAAAATTCAATCTGTTAATGACTGTTATGTCTGACCCTACTGCTAGGTTGTGACCATCTTGTTAAAAACTAATGTGATGTTACTTGTGATACAAGCATACAATGTCAATGTCATAAATTGTGGGGCAGTTCTCTGTATGTATAAATATCTTCTGTCTGTGTGTTCCACTCTATGCATCTGAAGAAGTGAGCTGTAGCCCACGAAAGCTTATGCTGAAATAAATTTGTTAGTCTCTAAGGTGCCACAAGTACTCCTGTTCTTTTCTCTGGGATTGACATAGAAGAGGTCTGACACTTCACATATCTTGGCAGCATCATAAGCAAAACAGGTGGAACAGACAAACATATTAAAGCCAGAATAGCAAAAGCCATATATGCCTTGGCAACCCTAAAGCTTATCTGGAGAAACAGAAATCTTACCCTACGAATTAAACTTTGAACATCTAACACCAATGTAAAGTCTGTTTTAATATATGATGCTGAAACTTGGGGTCTTATCAAGACTTTACTATCTAAATTTCAAGTTTTTTAAACAACTGCCTTAGACAAATCCTTAACATCAGATGGCCAGAAACAAATCACAAATGAAGAGCTTTGGAGGAGGACAAACAGAAACTGATAGGTCAGGAAATGATGGACTGAAAATGTACAGGGCTATGACACACATAGAGGAAAGAACTGAACAATATAACAAGACATGCATTGGTCTGGAATCCATTCAGCTTATGCTGAAATAAATTTGTTAGTCTCTAAAGTGCCACAAGTACTCCTGTTCTTTTTGCGGATACAGACTAACACGGCTGCTACTTTGTAATCCCAGAGAGTGTTTCTTGTTGTGTGTTGATTCTCATGGTTTTAGTTTTCTCTCTGAATTTTCATCGCTACTAACTGTGCATAAATCTAAAGATAATTTGTTTTAACTTTCATATCTCTAAGGGTATGGGACAGAAGGTAGATGTCTGAAAAGTCACGATCCTCTAGCTTCTGTGTGAAAGTCCGTCTGTATAGTATTGATGGATAAACTTTAAAAGGCTCAGAATTTTAGCCCCCTCATCTCCTCTGTGTGGAGATCTTTTTGGTACAGGAGAGAGGAGGACAGATGGGGGGATTGTCAGGGAGCTGATTGTTATGATTCCTGGATTCTCCAGGCTTATCTGTGTTGGCCCTGGCATAGGTTAGAGCAGCCTCTAGGCTTGCATACAATAGTTTCTAGACATGTATGGTCCCTAGGGGACCATGGCCAGTTGGCATAACCAATGCCATCTGGCCATGGTCCCCAGAGGACCATACATAATGAGTTTCAGTGACACTCTGACACACCATTCTTCCTTCATCATATTCACCATGGCAGCTCTGGATACGGGATGTGGCACAAATGCTCTCTGTGATTATTCTGTACGAGTTGGAGAGCTCTCCAACTCCAGTATACTTCTCAGTTGGCCAGATACGACTTCTTTCTGGTCATTTCAGAGTCAGGAATGTGGGATCTGGCTCTTAGTTCAGATAACTACCCAAAAGTTCAATGGTTTTCTGCTCCTTCTCCACCTCTCTTGGGAGGGTGATAGGGCCACTAGACCTGTCATCTATTAAGACTCTCTCTTCCGCAGGACAAAGCTGGCTACTGAAAAAGGGACTTTGGATGCCAACCAAGACAGCAAGTGTTGTGTTCACAATCAAAACCAGCACTTAACACAGAATAGAAGAGATGGAGACAGGCTTTCCTCATGACGGAGCACCATTGTCCTCTACACTCTTCACCTTCTAAAGTTATCACACAAAAAGTTCTGCAATTTATCCATCTGTGCAGGTTCTGAAATTGTCACTCATGGCATCTGATTCAATAGTTATCAGGACCTAGCAAGCTAGACTGGCCAAGGCAGAGGCTGAACAGGATGACCAGATTAATTAATAAATGTTGAACAATGTACAAATGATGCCTAATGATGTTATCTCCCTGTGTGACAGGGGATGGCTACTAGAAAACAAGTTTGGGGAAAGACCTGACCTGCTGGGCAATTTAAGGGGAGTAAAAGATTGCCTACAGCAACATCAGCCCACAGCAGGAAGCAGATTTATATCAGGTATATTCAAGGAAGCCATAGAAGTACACAAATCTGCTATGTGAAATCATGCTGAGCAGAGAAACTAAAGCAATAGGGCAAGAGAGTAAATACAATGATCAAAAGGGAGAAATTTATTTTCAAGGTACCTGAGAGGCTACCAGGTTCTGTGACATTGCACTGGTAGAGTCCAGGATAATTTGTCTCCCTGGGAACACTAGGCAATAAATATTTGCTTCCATAATTTCCCTCTAGGGGTAGTAGGCCACTGCTGCTTTCATGCTGTTCCTGTGAAGAATGACCCCAGGGTTATCTTCCCTAATCAGCAGTTCATTTTAGCCTTTGCTGATGACTCCCGTAGGTTTTTATGTGTAAGCATCTGAGTATGAGGTAAGGGATGTGAAATATGGCAAAGCGATACTTCCCTACACATCTTCATTCAGTGTCTTTGTGTAACCTACTGGCTGCTATCTTTGATACTTATGTAGCCCCCAATACCCTAGTGCTTCATAATCTTTAATGCATTTATTTTCTGAGCAGTACAAAGACCCCCACTTTGCCAAAGGTGAACTAAGGCACAGAGTGACTGAGGCCAGGTCTACTCTACAAATGTACATAGGTATAACTACGTCGCTCAGGGATGTGAAAAATCCACACCCCTGAACGACGTAATTATACTGACCCAACTCCCAGTGTGGACAGCCCTATGTCAACAGGAGTGCTTCTCCCATTGAGATAGCTACCGCCTCTGATGGAAGTGGATTAACTACGCCAACAGGAGTAGCTCTCCCATCCGTGTACTAGTTTCTACACTAAAGTGCTACAGCTTTTTAAGTGTAGACCTGCCCTGAGTGATTTGCCCATAAGTACATATGAAGTCTGTGGCACAGAAGGAACCTGAGTGCCATATTAGCACTCTAACCACTAGACCAGCCTTTCTCACTTAGTCAATTCTGTGGATTGAACCAGGGACGCCCACAGCTCTTTATAGCTGAGCTAAAGAGTCAGGCTCTATAGGCATGGCCTCTGACACACTCATGTCCTCTTTGGATCTGGTATGGTCTCATAACACATGCTGAACAGTGGATTGCATATGCCTATGTTACACACTCTTCACCCCATGGATTTCCTCAGATTGCACTGTTTACCTTCTGTTCATATTCTGACTCATGACATAATATTGTAGCATATGAGGTATGCTTGTCACAAAAATTCACGTTATCAAAACGATCCAACGAGCAGCCAGAGCCCTCACACAGCAGCACCTGCCTCCCCTCTATCTGGAGGCAAGCTGCTTCATCCATCCACCGAAAGGACACTATTACACTTTCTATTTCCCTAGCCTGTTTCTCAAAAAAACAACCACATACAACCCAGCCAGGGAGGTGAGGGGAGACCCATTACACTGCACCTCTCAGATACATTAGTACCTAAACTTGGTGTGCCAACCTCCCACCATAGATAGAAAAACTTGTAAGCATCTCAGCTGTCCCTCTCCTTTGTGTCTAGAACTGGATGCAAGTCACCTCTGCTCTTTCTCCATCCCAGACCTGATAGCAGAGTAATTGCAAACCCATCCTCACTGATGGAGGGAAGAATTGGCAGGGTTTTCCCAGTCAGTCTCATGGCTAAATACTTCCTCTTCTCTTCCTCTGAGCAGCAGTTCAGCTCACTTGCTATTTCAAACTGCATCAGGTGAGTTTCCCCGTTCACCTTGCCATCCAATTTAGGTTCTTTCTGGCTCGTCACAAACATCTGCCCTAGTATCTTGTTTGGTACTTGAGCAGGAAACATTCCTGTCCCAATTCCTCCCTGAGTATCCTGGTCCCCTCCACATGTGAGTGACTATTGCAATTATTTTGTTCACCTTCTTCCAGTGAGACTTCCATGTCTCTATCTCGTCTCCTCCAGGTTAGAGCCTGTTTCGTCTTGGCTCTTCCTGGTCATAGGAATGGCAGCTGCTTGGTATACTCTGCGTCTCTTGGCTGGCATATGTTGAAATCATCATCAGCCACTGTGTGGCATCAGCAATATCCAAAGGAAAGAGGTAAGAACATGCTGTGTAAAAAATCCAACACACAAATGTAGCCAGAGCATTCATACAGCAGTGTCTTCCTTTCCTAGACCTGGCAACCAAAATAACACTTTCCATCTCCCTTAAATCACACCCACCTGCAACCAGTGGGGGTGGTCAGTGGGGCTGGTGCGGAGGGAAGGGCCATTACATTATATAAAAACAGTACTAGAGCTTTAATGCCTGTTTCATGGAGTGCCATTAGATTTGTTACATATACAGTTGGTTCACGTAAAAATAAATAAAAAAGGTGAGAAAATTGCTTAATGCAAAATACATGTGTCTGCTTTTAGAACAAAATAAATGCCACTGAGGGTTTGTGTGATGAACAGTTGCTATGAGAATTGCCTACTTTTTAATTAATTGCTATGTAAACTGTATGGAAATCCCCATTAAGAGTCCCAGCATATGTTGCAAAGCAATATTTTGCACAGCCACCAGATGAAGTCTAAGGGGAAATATCAGAGCCTCGCTGAGAAATGTGTTCTAGTAGCTAAACAAACACACTGCAATTAGAGGGTCAGATGTTGACTTTAAAAGACAACTAACAGGTGATTTGACTTTATAATAGGAACAAAATACAAATGCCTTCTTTAAAAAGAAGACAAATCATAGTCTGGTAGTTACAGGGGAAATTTACCCTAGGTTGTGTTACTGCTCTATAGAAATAAGCATACTCTGAACCAAACAACACACTACCAGTATAAGTAATGCCTAACAAAGAGGGAACAAAAACATCAAAAGGAATGGAAATCTACGAGATTAAAACACTTGAAATTCTTCTCTTTGATCACAGAGTATCAGCCTTACTCCATGCACCATTCAGCTAGAGGTGAGCAGCTGTTCCTGTAAAAGTGGCTGGTTTGATGAAGGTAGTCATATTAGTCAATGGTGGAGTTCACTCTTCCCTAAAACTGGCTATTATATAACAGGCAGTAGGAAAAATTACATTTTGATAGGTTCAAAAACAACACAAGAAATAGGAAAAAATCTTTCTTTCTTTCTTTCTTTCTTTCTTTCTTTCTTTCTTTCTTTCTTTCTTTCTCTGGAAGGTATTTTCCACATTGATGACACTATAATTTTTTTTTTTTAAAGAAAACACTCCAATTCTGTGGAAGTGTTAAATTTATCTTCTATCTTTTTTGTGTAGGTCTGTACCTCTATTTCTTGTTTCATTATAACCGAATCATTCAGTGTGTCATAATATCTACCTGTAGTGCAAATGGTTGAAAAATAGTTTTTCTCTTTTTTTTTTTGGCAAAAATAAAAAAACCCAAAAACTTTTGGCTGAACACTTTGATGCAGAAATGCTGTCATGGTGCCTGTTGGGAGTTTTGACTAGGCAGCTTATGTCTTCTTTCTCCTCCATGGCCCAGGTCTCCTGAGATTACTAGGTCTGATATGATACATCATAGTCACCTCTTTTGCTCAGGTACTGCGGTGCATCATGGGACTTCTTGGCCATTGTGCATCATGGGAGATGTATTCCAGCGGGGGAACTCAGCCCTTAAAGACAAATGTAGGTATGAAACAGCTGAACTACAACTCCTGTGAGGCACCATGGCATAATTTCCTACCAAAACTTTTTGGTTTGGGGGTGCGTGATTTTTGACAAGTTTAAATTTTTCATTTGGTCAAAACCACAATTTTCTGTCATAAAAGAATTTTGATGGACAATTTTTGACCATCCCTAGTCTATATCTATAAATTAATTCAGATCCTTAATGTGAATGAAGCATGGGTTTTGCTACTGCATCTCCTTTGCATGTTGCCATCTTGAATGTTACAGACAGGGAAGTGTGAATAGGGATGTGTAGTTGGGGTTTTCTGCTTGAGAACCTGCTTGTATTTTAGCCATTCAAAAAGAACTGCAATAAAAAACATGAGCGACAGTAAAGAAAATCTTCAATCTGAGTCCTTATGGGTAGGAAAATGAAGAATGGAAAGCTGAGACATGTAGGTACCTAAATATGGCTTTAGGGGACAGATTTTTTAAGGGTATTTAGGTTCCTAAAGATGCAGATTTTCAGTGGGATTTTCAAAAGTGCCTAGGCTCACTTGGTACTTATCTTTAGGTGCCTAATTACCTTGAAAAATATGGCCCTAGGTGCCTAACCTCAGGCATCCAAGTGTGAGCTCCAGGGTCAGAAGTTTTAGAGGGATGGAACTCTCTGCTCCCTCTATAGCAAAGAAGAGGAAAAGTCAGCTCTGGCCAGTTTCATTTACATTACATTTAATGGTGTCACCATAATGCCACCTTCTGAATTTTGTTGCTTTAGTTAGAATTTGTTTATGTTTTGATTGTGTAAATGATAATAGATTATGATTATTGTACCTATAAAAGGGCATAGAAATTGTGCAGGATATCCCCTCTGAGTAGGTCACCATGAATTTACAGACAGCGGGCATTGATTTGGTTGTGAAATTCAAGGTCTACCTTGGGGAAGGATTCTGTTCTAGAGATCAAGAGTGCTATGCCACAGCAAGAACTCTGCCTGAGGGTTCTGTTTTCTCTGTGCTCCCTCCTGGGAGATTCTGTAAAGAGTGAATCTGTGGGACTGGACCAGGCCAGTGGTTCAGAGCTGACTTTGCAGTAAGGCCTAACTGGACCATCAGTAGTAAAGAACTTATTATGCAGTGACCTGACAGCCAGTGGCAACACTGACATGACTTCACAGCATCCTGACCTACCAGGCAGAGATGATACCATAGTAGAGGACATTGGAGTGGGATCTGGTATAGTTGGTCTTTCTATACTGAAGCAGATTGGTGGAAAAGAGCCACCTATGGTGCCCCTTGGTTACTACTGAGATGAACTAGACCTGTGAGTAGGATTTTAGTCGGATGGGGTTTGTGTGGAATTAAGATTTCTGTGCCTCCTTGTATAAAAGTACCCTTAGACAGATTGAACCTGGCCCTTGTTACTGCCATTGGCCTGTGGCGAAAGGATTACCAGTACTACATTTAAATTCTGGATTCCAGGCATAGAAACTAACATTGTCCTTTTTTGTTTAAATGAAACGGGGGATGTGTTCCCAAACTCTTCACTTTTGTAATACCCAATAGCTAAAAGATTGTTACAATTATGAAAGTTAAATCATTGCTGGAGCAGAAAATATAATTGTCTAAAAGGCTTGTAGCAAGTGGACTAGTTGAGATGTGAGGCCCAAAACCACTAAGATGAACACTCAAGTATTGCACGTGTGACTGGAAATCCTGGGCCAGATCCTGGGATCAAACTGAACTGTACTTAGTACTGGCAGAGGGTGAGAGGAAGGAAGGAACTGGAGTTGTGTGTCCAAAGGGGACATGAAACTTACATTTGCTCTCTCCTTATCCTGGGGTTGTTGTATGCAGGGCTTGTCCCTCATCTTAAATTACAGCAACCTTTTCTAATCTACACTTGCTGCTAGTGTCCCCCAGGGATTGAAACCTGAGCCAGGGACAGGCACTGTGTAGACACATCCCAATTATGCCTTTTTTCTCCTTCTGATCGTGTCCCTCACACCAGCAACAGGAAGGATATGACATAGGAGCATCTGTACCACTGGTGAATCCCCCTTTGCACAGAGATGACTTTTCCCAGGGCCAGCTATGTTAGAATCTGCCAAAGAGCAGCTTAAAGAACATACCATGCACCAGAGGATCTGGCCCCAACATTAATAAACGTGGAACTTGGGTTAAAATAAAAAAGTGCAACTCCAACATGAAAGATGTATCATTAATTCAGCTGAGTAGCAAACAGATATTTTACTTTTCTGAAAGTCCTGTGTGCAGTGCCCTCCAGCAAGCAGAGCTCTGAAGCCCCATGCTACACTTTTCCCTCTGGAGCACACCAAATACTGTGTCTCACTAATCTCATATTTTATAAATCATCTCTGTACCTTCCAGAAGGGAAACAGCAGCTCCAATTGCTTTAAGGAACTGTAAAGTTACAAACGTTTAGGGCCTGACACTACTCCTATTAAGTAATGTGAAGTTTTGAGACTGGAAGCAGGATTTGGCTCTTAAAGAGATATGGGCAGGACTGGGAAACCAAAATTTCTTATACATTGGCCTTGGAATGGTTTGCAAAGTCCAATCTTGTTCTCAGTCCTATGGCTGAGCTTTCAGGTTGTTTTTTGAAATAAATAAATGGAGATATCTCATCTCCTAGAACTGGAAGGGACCTTGAAAGGTCATCAAGTCCAGCCCCCTGCCTTCACTAGCAGGACCAAGTACTGATTTTGCCCCAGATCCCTAAGTGGCCCCCTCAAGGACTGAATTCACAACCCTGGGTTTAGCAAGCCAATGCTCAAAACACTGAGCTATCCTGAGGAAAGCGTCGTCAGAGGGTATGCCTGACTTCTTTTGGAGAACGAGAAACACATCTTTTTCATAAATTGTTTCCTGTGTGGGATATATTAAAACAGGGTTGTTTTTTATTGGTTGGCTTGAAGTAGTATTAGATTATTGCCTCTTTACCTCAGGGCGCATGGTGATAGTTGAACAGTATTTGTTAATAAATAAATACATAATAATAAGGGTTTTTTTGTTGTTGCTGTGTGTATAATTAAATG
Source organism: Emys orbicularis (assembly GCF_028017835.1). Taxonomy (NCBI): domain Eukaryota; kingdom Metazoa; phylum Chordata; order Testudines; family Emydidae; genus Emys; species Emys orbicularis. The sequence goes on from NC_088690.1 coordinate 88,838,520, forward strand.
TTCCCTTGATCTTAGAAAAAAATCAGCCCTAGTTTTCTGGTATTAATGAACAATTGTCAAATTCATTCCTTCATTATTTCTTTTAAATCTACTTTGGTTGCTGCTTAATATTTTTAGCTTTGCTAATTTTGCTTGTTCTTTCTCCATGAGCTATTTCTACCGCTATGCTTGCTGGAGATTTGAAAGCTTTCTCATGACATTAATAGGCATCGTTACCTTATTTCTGTAGTAATTCAAGGTTTTGGAGAAGTAAAAAGTACAATTCAGAAAACAATTCAGAATACTAAAAACTAGACAGATGATTTTGCTGTATGCTATTATCTCCTGATCTGCAACTCTGCACTAGAAAACCCCCAGTATATATAGGAAAAAGTGTTTGGGACAGGAATTTGATTCCAACTTCAAGCTTAAACGGAATAGTTATAAGCAGTGAGGGTAAAAGTTATTTTAAAATTCTAAAAAAATCTTGTTGAACTATCTTTAAAAGGAAAACCTTGAGCTTTGGCTGGAACAGTCAAACAAAATTAGCCCAGCCTGCTTTTGTAAGTTCTGTTATTAACTAGAAAACCTATTTCTGAGGGTCTACTGTTTTAATTTCAGTCAGAGAAAGAGGATTACTAAATACCAGCTGCATTAACGTCTGATAATATTTATTGAAAATGGCTTTACTGGCATTACTTCATTCCAAATACATCACAGAATAAGTTTTCCTGTAAGAAGAATATATGAATGACTGTGAAGGTGATGAAAACTTTTGCAAAAGGACATTTAATCAGCCAAAATTTCAGACATTTTCTTCTGGCCTTAAACTCTTTGGTCTGGAATGGATTGCACTGAAAAATCACTCAAACTGGAATCTTGAATTGATGGAGAGTTTGTGTGAACACATAGTTACTATACTCTGTGAATATATTTCAACTTTTTTCACTTAAATGGTCAGTATACATTTAATTTCTATCAGGTTCCTCTTTTGTTACATATACCATTTGAAGGAGTGATTTTAAAGACTGGAAGAGCTGAGGAATACATATTTTTAAAAGCCTCTAGCCAATGTCAAACATTTCAAGAGTTAGATCTAGTCCTTGTTCCTGCAAGGGTAACTTCATTAGATCAATATTCCTTTACTTGACTACAGCATAATCCACACATACCCCAATATGAGAGACACATTCTCAAAATCTGCAGTCCCTTTTAAATATTTAAGTGCATTAGAGACGTTGATCAAATGCCAATGCTTGGACATTTTGTTCTCTAATGCTATGAACTTGGCAGAGTTTCCAGGAAGGAACAGTTTTTCAGCTTATTTCACTATGTAAAAAGGAATAGCTGAAGAAATTGTGTAATCTTTTTCATATAATTTTTAATAGCATTTTAAAATTTAAAAAAGTCTTTAGACCTAGCACCTGCAGTCTTGGCCTCTGCTGACCTAGATGCCCAAGAGGCAAACATAACTGTGTTCTAAAAAGTGCATGGGATACCAACTAATAAGTTGACAAGTTTCAATAGCAACAGAGTTTTAAAAGGTGAATTGGTTCCCATTGCAAAGAGAGAGGGAGAAAAAAAATGTGTGTTAGAATATAATTAAATAAAACTAACTTTTTAGTAAAAGACAACAGGCCAGTTCCTCAGTTGGTAGGTATAGGCATAGCACCATTGACTTCAATGGCATTATGCCAATTTATACTAGCTGAGACTCTGGCTTGGAGATGGGATACACTGAATCACCACCCTAAGGCACCTCCAGAAACTGAGAGGTGCCTTAAATTGCCATGTCCAAATAGGACACTTCCTTAACTGCATACCACATTGTAGAGGCATTTGTACTTGCTTTCCAGGATGTAGATCTTGCTTTGTTTGATGTAAACTGAATTTTTTTTTCCATTGACTTCAGTAGGATCAGGCCCTTAATGACAAGCAACTAGATAGGGATAGGACAATTTCAGGAGAAACCTGTGCACTGTAGGAAGTGGTATTGGTAGATCAGTAGCATGCACTTTTTCCTATTATTTTTTACTAAACTACTGTCCCAAAATGGTATTGGGGTTACCATAAAGCTAGAAATATTGTCTGTCTTTCAGATGAAATGGAAAACTGAACTCTTTGCCATTTGAGGGTATTAAAGAGGCTAGTATAGAAACAAAGGTAGTGATATGAAATGGATTTATTACTAGGTCATATTTATGATAGGAGGGAGGTTTCTTGTAGAAGGGGTAAATAGAGTTTAGGCACCCTTTACTAGAGGGGACTCTGAACTTTATTGGGAGTGTTCCAAGGGAAGATCCTGTGTGCTGCAATCTAGTCCTAGATACAACTCCCATGATGCCTTGGGGAAATACTTCTCTCTTCCAGGGTGTGCAGCGAGAGAGGGGTAGACTCCATTTTAGGAAGAGGAGTGAGATTGCTGCTGTGGAGCTCTGTCCATACCAGGAGCTGCTGCGAGCCTGCTGGGGCTTTGATCAAGCAGGGAGCCTCAGAGGCTGTTGGTGGCTTCACTGAAGCCAGGGCAGAGACTATTGCTGTGCCTGGAGCTGATTGAGGTGAGCCTGCCGTGAAGAAACTGTGAATAACCCCCACTGTTGTTTGGGAAAGTACTTGCAAGGGAAGGGGCACTGCAGAGAGACTGAGTCTGAGGAGAGGCAGAGTGATCTTCCCACTGAACCAGGACCCAGAGCTGATGATATTTGGTGGAGCCAGCTCCAATCATCAGAGGGGTTGTGCATTGTTGCCTTGGCTGGACTGATACACAGAACCAACAGCGTGCTGTCTCCAGCTTCAGATCTTCAAGCGCGCCCACGCAAGCAGGTGTCTGGGACTCTGAAATCCAGAGGAGTGTTCACTGCAGGGTGGGGTAAACGGCGGCAGTGTAAATGCCAGTTAGATATGTTTCATTTATTACTGTATACTCTATTTGTTAATTGGTTTTATTCAACTTCCCCCTGTGGATTTAAATTAGTAGTGACATATATCTTGATCTGTTATAGCTTGATTTTTTTAAGTTGTTAAGTAAAGGTGTGTTAACTCTAATTTAAGTATATTGGATGTATATTATTTATAATTGTTTTTTTTTGAGTTACACCCATGCCACAGATTATATTATTATTATTTATTCATCATCATTATCATCATCATGTTCCTATTACGCCTCTGGCGTTTAGGGCAGTGATGAAGCTCCTCCACTCCTGTCTGTTTCTGGCAAGTCTTTCAATGGTTCCCCAGGCTTTTCAGCTTAGCTTCCACAGCTCTTCACTATGTTGTTTTCGCTTGCCATCGGGTGTCCATTTTATTTCTACTCTGGTGATGGAATCAGTTTCCTTCCGAAGCACATGACCGATCCATCTCCAACACCTCCTGGCAATGATGGTGCTCAGATCCTCTTGGCTGCACTGTGTCAGTAGATCTTGGTTTGAGATTGTTCTAGGCCAAAAGATACAGAGCATTTTTCTGAGGTAGGTTGTATGGAAAGAAGACAGTTTGGACATATCATACTTTTTCATTCCCCAGCATTCTGCACTATAAAGTAATGTTGAAAGTAGCAGCTCTGATAAATCTTGAGTTTGGTTTTGGTGTTGTATTTTGATGATTTCCAGACTGTATTTAAGCTCCTGAAGGTGTTCCGGGTATGTGGTAGGAGAGCGACATCATCTGCGAAGTCCAGGTCTTCAAGGGATGAGAAGAGTGTCCATTTAATGCCTTTTGGCATGTCTTCTTTTGTATGCCACATTACCCAGTCGATGGCAATGTTGAAGAGGATTGCAGACATGACACAACTGACGTACTCCTGTTTTGACTTCAAAACTGAGCTCACTGTGATCAAAACTGCATGTAAAATTGAAATAGAAGCTTTTGATGATGTTGATTATATGGAAAGGAATTCCATATGCCCACAGAATGCGCCATAGGCTGGTCCTGTGAATGCTATCAAAAGCCTTCTCAAAGTCTATGAAATTTATGTAGAGTTGCTGTTGCCATTCTAAGCACTGTTTTATTATGTTTCATAGAGTGAAGATCTGGTCTGTGCATCCATGCCCTTTCCGAAAACCAGCTTGCTCTTTTCTGAGAACGCTATCAACTATTATTAGAATAGGTTTATTCCTGGAGGTTCCCAAGGCATGCCATTGAGTGTGTACAGGGGCCAGCCAGGTGGAGGCACCGCCAATTTTAAATTGCTTTAAGAGTAAAGGGACTGCAGCAGAGGGGCAAGGTGGATATGATTTAAATCATGAGTCCAGAAGTCTCGATTTAATCATGGATTTCTATGTAAAAGTGCATTCTTGTTGGCTGTTATAACCTTAATACTTATTCTTCACAACTCAGAGATAGATGTAGGTTTCATTTTAGAAGGTATACACTATACATTTTTTAAGTGATTTATTTTGAAAACTTTTCAAATTAGTATTACAGCTATATCAGAAAATGAATGATTGTTTGGTTATTTCATTTACCAAAAGTAACTGAAGAAGATATTTATGAAGTCACTGGGAGGTGAACTATCTCCAATTCAACAGGTTAATCATTAATATTTGGAGGATTTTCTTGCCATGCTGTATTAGGAGGAGAACATCACCAGACAGACATTTAAATTGTTTTAGTTAACTAAAACAACAACATTATATATTCTGGATTTTTTTCTTCACCAGCAAACCTATAATATTTTAACAAAACAAGCATATGAATTTTTGAATTTAGTTAAACATTCAAGTTTTTTAAAATCAGAATTGTTTTTGTTAAAATGGTTTTTAACTAAAATAGTTAAATTAAATATTTTAGATCTATTCCACCCCCAACAATCTTCTATTCATTGAACTTTTCAAAACATTGGTCTTTTAGAGAGAGGTAAGGGTTTGACTCTGTTTACACAAATTTGCAGAGGGACAATAGGGTTGAGGTCTGTTATTTCTCACCTCTATATATTATTTATTTTAAAACATTTTTGCTGTTAACAAGCATGTTATCTGTGGAAACACAAATCCACAGTTTGAGAACTGCAAAACTAAGCATCTCTGATGGTATCTTCTAGACTGAGCACTGAGCCCCATTGAGTAGATAGAAAGAGTAACCTAAATAATCTATACAGAAGCCCCTGGAACCTCATAAATTGGGTCCCTAATCCATGAACTATTGGAATTCATTTACAAAACTTTTCTTAAACATTACATGAATATATTGTCTCATACTATAGAATTAGAATTTATAATCCCTATTCATGATGAGATATCTTTGAGCTATAATGAATCTTAATTAAAACTATCTTTAGATTGGGTTTTTCCTCAAAAAGCATTTTATCAAAAAAATCAGATTTAAATTAAAAAAAAATTGATTTTTATCCACCCTGCAGAGGGGTGAATAGAGGATTCCCACTTATCCAATATCACCACTGGGATACTCAGGATCTTCTTTAATGTCAACAACATCAGGCATCCAGGTACACAGGTGAGTGTTGCCTGCTCCCAAGTAACCCAGGGAGGAAAGGGGAGTTACAAGAGTGTAATCAGAGTGGATATGGTTATTAAAATACTGGTGCCTATACCTACACAAGGTTCCTTTATACTACTCTGGCAGTAAGGAGAATATTATATTTATGTCCACTTTAATTAGGCTTTAATTAACCTGTCAGAGCAGTGTAAAGGGGCTTTGATGTAACTGAGAATCAAGCCCTATATATTTAAGAAGGAAGGTCACTGTATTAAAATGGATTTTCCTTTTGAACAGTTACAGAGCCATAGATTTGTTGGCACCAACTTCCAGGCATGCTTTTTGTTGACACACAGTTAGGTGAATGAGAGTATGTGATTTAGGGTGGCAAACCAGAGGACACTTCTAACAGAAATGAGGTCCTGGACCAATGTTCTTTGAAGTCAAAGGGAGGCTTTCCATTTATGTCAATAGGCGATAGATCCAGTCCTTAATGTATTTGAGGAGTGGTTGAAACACAGAATTCTTCACCAGGGAGAGAAAAAGTATGCCAGTTAAACTGAACAGCGGCAATTTGCTGGTGTTACAGGAATTATGTTATGACATTAGGGCCTCATTCAGCCACCACTAAGTTGAGTAGTACTGTTAGTCTATTCAGAGGTACTGCTCAGTCTGAGTAAGTGTAGCAGAATCAGTCCCTCTATGAGTCATAAACTGATTTCACTACCTAATACCTGAGTTCAACTGTCAGCTTTACTGCAGATGCACTGTGTGACCTCCAGCAGGTCACTTCATCTCTCTGTCTCAGTTTTCCATCTTTAAAATGATACAATAACACTTACTTCACACACACTCCATCTTTGTCTTTCTCGTCTATTTTAGGCAGAGACTGTGTGTGTGTGCACAGCACCTAATACAATAGGGCCCCAGTCTCAGTCAGGGCCTCCAGGAGCTACTGCAATAATAACAATAATCATGGGTGTATTAATCCAAAGCTGGTTGGAAAATGGGGGCTGAGGGGCTCTATGAAAAATGTTGACTTAAAAAAAAAATTGAAAACTGCCAGTTTTCACAGTTTGCATCTGAAAACCAACAATTCAATTTGGAAATTCCACCATGGGGGCTTGTGTGAGCCATAGGTTCTGTGTTTCATGCCTCCATTCTCCAGGCTCACTGTTTGGACTACATCACCCATGGTCCACCCCAGGCTACTGTCCTTTGGAGCCACCACAATATGGAATCTTGGCTGTGGAGCATCATTCAAAAGGTAGTCCAGCTGGGAAACCATAGTAGGGAACAGGTGCATGAGGAGGCTAAACTACAATTCCCATGAGGCATTATGGTAGTTTTTCCTGAATTGAAATATTTCAGTTTTTTTGCTTAGTCTAACACCCAATTTTCCATCAAAAGACAGTTCTGATGGAGTTCAAAAGCGCTCTGTTCTGTGGCTATGTGCTTTTAAACAGTTGCTATGTTTCATCTTTTAGGTAACACACAAGGATTCTTGTTTACAATTTGTAGACCATTTGGGGATCCTATGTCACGTTGATCGATCGGTCCTTCAGCCCTCATATAGATTGTGCTGATCACAACATGTCTTCCATTCTTCTCGTATCCTGACCTTCCTTCTCCATGTGCAGCCATGTCTTTTCACGATAAAATCTTCCCATCTCCTTGCAGATCGGCCGAGGGGTTGTTTCAGTTCCTGTGGGTACCTCTTGGTGACAGCTGGAGTCCATCGATTGTCAATTAGCCTCGCTATATGCCTGGCCCATCGCATTTTACTATGCCAGCTCTCAACAACGATGTCCTGCACCCCACTCTGCTGTATGATCACTTCATTGGGGACTCGGTCGCGGATTGAAATTCCCAGAATTCTTCTTTCCATCGCCCTCTGCATGACAGACAGTTGCTGCTCCTCTGTCTTCATTAGCACCCATGTTTTGCTGCCATACAATATTGCTGGTAGTACTGTTGAGTTGAATAGGCTGGTGCATGTTGTCTTGTTGATTTTTCCTTGGAAGGCATACTTGATAGAATTGAATGCGCACCAACTTGCTTTCTTTCTTCATGAGAGTTCACCTTTCTGATTGTGGTGCATGTTAATTTCTTGGCCCAAATAGACGTATTGTTCAACTTCTTCTATTTGTTCTCCCTTGTTTGTTGTTTGGACTTTTGGCCAGGTATGAGACTGCATAAATTTAGGATCCTATAATCCAATTAAAAAAATTGAATTGCTTGGGTGACAAGCAAGAAACTGTTTCTCTCATTTTTTTGCCAGTGAAAAATAGTGATCTAGTGATAAAGTACTATCAGGACTAATAGGCCTAAAATTACAGAACAAGGTGGGTGAGGTAATATCTTTAATTGGACCAACTTCTGTTGGTGAGAGAGACAAGCTTTTGAGTTTACACAGAGCTCTTCTTCAGGTCTGGGAAACGTAAGGCTTGTCTTCACATACAGCAGTGCCACTGTAGCATTTAGTGAAAGCGCTACTACACCTACAGAAAAGCTTCTCCTATTGGTGTAGTTAATCCACCTCCCCGAGAGATGAGGATTAGGTCAATATAACGACGTCGCACCGGGGGTGTAGATTTTTCACATCCCTGAGTGACATAGTTATACCGATAGAAGTCTGTAGTGTAGGCCTGGCCTTACTCAGAGCATAACAGCTAAATACAAGATGGAACCGATTGTTTATCATAAGTAGTTAACACATATTTCAAGGGACCATTCAAGGTGAAGGGGTCCATTTTAACACACCTGCAATCATAGGGAGAAAGGAAAGATGGGTCAAAAGGCAACAGGGTGGGGGAGTTGTTAGGGGGTTATAGATTGTTATAATAAGCCATAAATCTAGTGTCTCTATTCAGTCCATGATTTTTAGTGTCTAACTCATATTTTGAAAGTGTTGTGTAGGTTTCCTTTCAGGATGAGGACAGATAGGTCAGATATAGAGTGATTGCTTTGTGAAAAGTGTTCACCAACAGGTCTAAAATTAGACTTCCCAGCTGCGTTTTGGTTTGTGGACATGTGTAAGTGCATGTTACACTTCCCTCCACCTTACCTGTTTGCCTCAGCCTTCTGAGTACATTTCATTACCCCGCCAACACAAAAGAATTGAGGAGGCAATCAGTGAAGGCAAATCACCTGCTGCATGCAGCAATTTCATCAACAGTACAAAATTATATAAGTGCTCACTAGTCTTCATCTACTTAGATCCAGCTATATTCATATTTGGCCCACTTCCTAGAGCTTGTTCCAAATCTCATTGAAATCAAAGGAGCTTTCCCAGCGACTTCAGTGGGCATAGGGCCTCAGGCCATTATCTGTGTGGTGGTGTATCATATGTATACAGACTAATGTTTAGCATTAAACATTGTGTATGGATATGCAACACTAAATCTGACCTTTCAATGCAACAGTGACTGAGTGATACACAGTGAAATGGAAAAATACAAAAAAGTTGAACACAGATTGGAACAAGTCCAGGACATGCTATGTTAACCTGGTACTGTGAACCCCCAAAATCCAAGTTGAATTGTTAAAACGTTAGAATAAAACCATACACAGAGGTATATTTATATTCCGTGAAGGTTTGTTCTGTTTTACAGAAGTTGGTATACACTTACCAGCATTATAACTCAATATATTTAGGCTTTAATATAGATCTTGTTATATTTGGATGTGATGTTTTATGTTAAATCTAAATAAACACAGTTTCGAAAACAAAATTACTCTGATAACAAATGCAATTGCCAGGCATCAAGTGGCAGAATGTAGAATAAGCAGCAACTTTTTGAGCTAAACAACAGGTGAGTGTCATATCTGAAGAGGGTGTGCCTTTATTTTTTCTTCTTGGACAGAAAAAAATAAGTACTTATTTAAAACATGTACAGAGTTTACATTTTACAACGAGCTCAGAAATGCAGATGGTTATAGCTAATTTTAGGCCACACTTCACAGAGATCCTAATGATGGGATGTTCATTATACATGAGGAGATGTCTTGAGAAGCAACAGACACTTATAAGATATCCATCTATTTCAGATTGAAAATTCCAAATGTATTATCTTCCCCCATCCTTTTGCTATAATGCTGTGTAACAAGGCTGTATAATTACTGATGCCACCAATCTGTGTACCTCTGAACACCTGTTTTCTACATGGTCTGCTTGAAGATTAATTGCCTATCTTGTAGCAAAAGCTTCTTGTAACAAAATCTCACACATGAACAATACTTTGCTAGATCATTATCTTTAATGTAACTAAATCTATAATATGCTGATTGTTGATCAACCATACTCCAATGTTGGCATTTCAAAAGTATCGCAAAAGAGAGCTGAATATGGCAGAGCGTAGCTTCCATTCTAGTAAGTTCACTACAGCTGGTTTTGGCTTTGTGATGCTGGAAAAGAGCCCGTTCTTGCCTTTAACTCACTTGGTTACTGTTGGAGTTTGAATTTTAAATAAGACACAATGCAGTTTAAATACCTAGAATACATCTGGCTGCAAGATATGAATCCCAAGGAAATAATACTACTGTATTATTACTACTGACCAGGGAGCTTTTGCGAACAGGGGCTGCTAACAGGGAGTTTCGCAAGGGAGTTTGGGAAGGGGAGTGGGAAGGGAGCGGCGGTCCCTTTATTCCCCTTAAAACCTATAAACCAAACTACATTCAAAACCTTTTGCTTAAACAACCCTTTCAGTAACTAGGAGACAATGCAGGCAGAAGCCCAGCTGCAGAGTGGGGGCTATCCAGTTTATTGCACTGAGTGCAGCATGTATGATTACCTGCCCTGTGGGCAGGTGGCGTATGTGTGCATTCGGTGCAAGGAGCTCCTGGCCCTCAGAGACTACGTACGGACTTTGGAGGCCGGGTAGCGGAACTGGAGGAGCTAAGGGAGGCAGAGAGGTATGTTGATGAGGCTTTCCGGGACACTGTAGAATTGTCCCACCTCCGGTCAGACAGACCCTGTGCTGTTGAGGAGGATGAAAGGCCCAGGGAAGCAGAGCAGTCAATGGGAGCAGAGGGAAACCTTCCCATAGTTGGGACCCTCCTTCCAGACGGTGCTGGGCTTGCCTCTCGCACTGAGGTTGCCTCTCCGGGGGAGGGAACTCCAGTTGTTAGGAAAAGGCAAGTGTTAGTAATGGGAGATTAGATCATTAGAAACATAGATAGCTGGGTTTGTGATGACCGGGAGAACCGCATGGTGACTTGCCTGCCTGGTGCGAAGGTTGCGGATCTCTCGAGGCATCTAGACAGACTTATGTGTAGTGCTGGGGAGGAGCCGGTGGTCGTGGTACATGTAGGTACCAATGACATAGGGAAGGGTAGGAGAGATGTCCTGGAGGCCAAATTTAGGCTGCTAGGGAAGAGACTGAAATCCAGGACCTCTATGGTGGCATTCTCAGAAATGCTCCCAGTTCCATGCGCAGGGCCAGGTAGGCAGGCAGAGCTTCAGAGTCTCAATGCGTGGATGAGACGATGGTGTAGAGAGGAGAGGTTTACGTTCATTAGGAACTGGGGAAACTTTTGGGATGGGGAGAGCCTATACAGGAGAGATGGGCTCCACCTAAACCAAAGTGGAACCAGACTGCTGGCACTAAACATTAAAAAGGTTGTAGAGCAGTTTTTAAACTAGGAGATGGGGGAAAGCCAACTGCTGCAGAGGAGCATGTGGATCGGACAGAGACTTCTCTTAGGGGAGAGTCTAATGATAGAGAATCTCCAGGTTATAGTCAGGAGCAGAGGATGGAGGAGAATAAAGTAGGGGCCAGATCAGATGATAAACATTCACATAAAGAATTGGACACATCAGAAAAGGGCAGACAAATAAACAGTGACAAGTTTTTAAGGTGCTTGTACACAAATGCTAGATGTCTATATAATAAGATGGGTGAACTAGAGTGCCTCGTGATAAAGGAGGATATTGATATAATAGGCATCACAGAAACCTGGTGGACTGAGAGCAATCAATGGGACACAATCATTCCGGGGTACAAAATATATCGGAAGGACAGAACAGGTCGTGTGGGGGGGGGAGTGGCACTATATGTGAAAGAAAATGTAGAATCAAATGAAATAAAAATCTTAAGTGAATCCACATGTTCCATAGAATCTCTATGGATAGAAATTTCATGTTCTAATAAGAATATAACATTAGGGATCTATTATAGACCACCTGACCAGGACAGTGATAGTGATGATGAAATGCTAAGGGAAATCAGAGAGGCTATCAAAATTAAGAACTCAATAATAGTGGGGGATTTCAATTATCCCCATATTGACTGGGAACATTTCACTTCAGGACGAAATGCAGAGATAAAATTTCTTGATACTTTAAATGACTGCTTCATGGAGCAGCTGGTATGGGAACCCACAAGGGGAGAGGCAACTCTAGATTTAGTCCTGAGTGGAGCGCAGGAGCTGGTCCAAGAGGTAACTATAACAGGACCACTTGGAAATAGTGACCATAATACAATAGCATTCAACATCCCTGTGGTGGGAAGAACATCTCAACAGCCCAACACTGTGGCATTTAATTTCAAAAGGGGGAACTATGCAAAAATGTGGGGGTTAGTTAAACAGAAGTTAAAAAGTACAGTGACTAAAGTGAAATCCCTGCAAGCTGCATGGGCGCTTTTTAAAGACACCATAATAGAGGCCCAACTTCAATGTATACCCCAAATTAAGAAACACAGTAAAAGAACTAAAAAAGAGCCACCGTGGCTTAACAACCATGTAAAAGAAGCAGTGAGAGATAAAAAGACTTCCTTTAAAAAGTGGAAGTCAAATCCTAGTGAGGCAAATAGAAAGGAGCATAAACGCTGCCAAATTAAGTGCAAGAATGTAATAAGAAAAGCCAAAGAGGAGTTTGAAGAACGGCTAGCCAAAAACTCCAAAGGTAATAACAAAATGTTTTTTAAGTATATCAGAAGCAGGAAGCCTGCTAAACAACCAGTGGGGCCCCTTGATGATCGAGATACAAAAGGAGCGCTTAAAGACGATAAAGTCATTGCAGAGAAACTAAATGGATTCTTTGCTTCAGTCTTCACGGCTGAGGATGTTAGGGAGATTCCCAAACCTGAGCCGGCTTTTGTAGGTGACAAATCTGAGGAACTGTCACAGATTGAAGTGTCACTAGAGGAGGTTTTGGAAATAATTGATAAACTTAACATTAACAAGTCACCGGGACCAGATGGCATTCACCCAAGAGTTCTGAAAGAACTCAAATGTGAAGTTGCGGAACTATTAACTAAGGTTTGTAACCTGTCCTTTAAATCGGCTTCTGTACCCAATGACTGGAAGTTAGCTAATGTAACACCAATATTTAAAAAGGGCTCTAGAGGTGACCCCGGCAATTACAGACCGGTAAGTCTAACTTCGGTACCGGGCAAATTAGTTGAAACAATAGTTAAGAATAAAATTGTCAGACATATAGAAAAACATAAACTGTTGAGCAATAGCCAACATGGTTTCTGTAAAGGGAAATCGTGTCTTACTAATCTATTAGAGTTCTTTGAAGGGGTCAACAAACATGTGGACAAGGGGGATCCAGTGGACATAGTGTACTTAGATTTCCAGAAAGCCTTTGACAAGGTCCCTCACCAAAGGCTCTTAAGTAAAGTAAGTTGTCATGGGATAAAAGGGAAGGTCCTTTCATGGATTGAGAACTGGTTAAAAGACCAGGAACAGAGGGTAGGAATTAATGGTAAATTCTCAGAATGGAGAGGGGTAACTAGTGGTGTTCCCCAAGGGTCAGTCCTCGGACCAATCCTATTCAACTTATTTATAAATGATCTGGAGAAAGGGGTAAACAGTGAGGTGGCAAAGTTTGCAGATGATACTAAACTGCTCAAGGTAGTTAAGACCAAAGCAGACTGTGATGAACTTCAAAAAGATCTCACAAAACTAAGTGATTGGGCAACAAAATGGCAAATGAAATGTAATGTGGATAAATGTAAAGTAATGCACATTGGAAAAAATAACCCCAACTATACATACAATATGATGGGGGCTAATTTAGCTACAACAAGTCAGGAAAAAGATCTTGGAGTCATCGTGGATAGTTCTCTAAAGATGTCCACGCAGTGTGCAGAGGCGGTCAAAAAAGCAAACAGGATGTTAGGGATCATTAAAAAGGGGATAGAGAATAAGACTGAGAATATATTATTGCCCTTATATAAATCGATGGTATACCCACATCTCGAATACTGCGTACAGATGTGGTCTCCTCATCTAAAAAAAGATATACTGGCACTAGAAAAGGTTCAGAAAAGGGCAACTAAAATGATTAGGGGTTTGGAATGGGTCCCATATGAGGAGAGATTAAAGAGGCTAGGACTTTTCAGCTTGGAAAAGAGGAGACTAAGGGGGGATATGATAGAGGTATATAAAATCATGAGTGATGTGGAGAAAGTGGATAAGGAAAAGTTATTTACTTATTCCCATAATACAAGAACTAGGGGTCACCAAATGAAATTAATAGGCAGCAGGTTTAAAACAAATACAAGGAAGTTCTTCTTCACGCAGCGCACAGTCAACTTGTGGAACTCCTTACCTGAGGAGGTTGTGAAGGCTAGGACTGTAACAGCGTTTAAAAGAGAACTGGATAAATTCATGGTGGTTAAGTCCATTAATGGTTATTAGCCAGGATGGGTAAGGAATGGTGTCCCTAGCCTCTGTTTGTCAGAGGATTGAGATGGATGGCAGGAGAGTGATCACTTGATCATTGCCTGTTGGTCCACTCCCTCTGGGGCACCTGGCATTGGCCACTGTCAGTAGACAGGATACTGGGCTAGATGGACCTTTGGTCTGACCCGGTACAGCCGTTCTTATGTTATGTTCTTACTGTTTGAGCCACAAAGCTAGGCAGGCAGCACTTTGAACAAGCAACACATTTGCAGAGACTAAATTTACTTGCAAGCTGCTCTCACATTCAAACTTTTTTTTTTTTATACCCAGTTGGGGCAGGAGATGTGGTCGAGTGATGGAGCAGAATTGTAGTTAATCACACAACTGCAGCTTTCTGAAGCACCTTTTTGAGAGTGGACTCAAGCAAATGGACTAAGTATTTTTGTACACTGAATTTTGGCCCTGATCCTTCAAGCTGCTTCACCTGGCTGGGCACTTGTGCCCATATTTAACTCCATTACAGTCAGTGGACTCTGTAGGCTCACAGGAGTTTGCCCACATAGGCAGCTTGCTGGATTAGGGCCTTTGTTGGTTCTTTCTTTAAGCCAATAAAAACAATAAACAAATCCTTTTCTTTTTACATGTGTGTGAATTTTAGTGCAATGCACAGGATTGAGAGGCCTAGAAATTTTAATCCTCTCTAGGTACAGCATGGGCAATGGAAGCGCCGCCACATTCTCCTGTCAGTTAGCATGTCTTTTGAGGAGACAGGATATTTCATTCTCCAAGCACATCATTGTTTTACCTTGTCATAACTATAAAGGGAAGGGTAACAGCCCTCCTGTGTACAATACTATAAAATCCCTCCTGGCCAGAGACTCCAAAATCCTTTTACCTGTAAAGGGTTAAGAAGCTCAGGTAACCTGGCTGACACCTGACCCAAAGGACCAATAAGGGGACAAGATACTTTCAAATCTTGGTGGGGGGAAGGCTTTTGTTTGTGCTCTTTGTTTTGGTGAGAGTTCGCTCTTGGGACTAAGAGGGACCAGACATCAATCCATGTTCTCCACATCTTTCTGAATAAGTCTCTCATATTTCAAACTTGTAAGTACAGCCAGGCAAGGCATGTTAGTTTTATCTTTGTTTTCTCAACTTGTAAATGTACCTTTTGCTAGGGTGTTTACCTCTGTTTGCTGTAACTTTGAACCTAAGGCTAGAGGGGATTCTTCTGGGCTCTTTAAGTTTGATTACCCTGTAAAGTTATTTTCCATCCTGATTTTAGAGAGATGATTTTTATCTTTTTCTTTAATTAAAAGCCTTCTTTTTAAGAACCTGATTGATTTTCCTTGTTTTTAGATCCAAGGGGGTTGGATCTGTATTCACCAGGAGTTGGTGGGAGAAAGGATGGGGGATGGTTAATTTCTCCTTGTTTTAAGATCCAAGGGGTTTGGATCTGTATTCACCAGGGAATTGGTGGAGAGTCTCTCAAGGCTACCCAGGAAAGGGAATTAGCACATTGGGAGTGGTGGCAGCGGACCAGATCTAAGCTGGTAGTTAAGCTTAGAAGTTTTCATGCAGGCCCCCACATCTGTACCTTAAAGTTCAGAGTGGGGAAGGAGCCTTGACATACCTCCTATACTGAAGCTGAGACTTGTGGACTGTTTTAACTTCCATCACTACTATGCTAGAGAAGAACAAATTAGCCTTTGCATTTCAGAGAAGTTTTTCCCTGTGTTTCATCTCTGGGTCAGATTCTGATATAATTTCCATAGCTGTAAAAAGAGAGTAACTCCACTGACCTTATTGGTTCTATTCCATTAGTTTGAAAGGGAATCCTTACCAGTGGATACAACTCAAGCAAGTTATCTTGGACAAAACTTTTTAAGCATGACTACTGTACCTGAGATAAAAATCTTGCCCAGAAATGAGCAATTTTATTCTTGTTCTGTAATACTTTCAATGTATATACTAGCAGATTTGTCTAGCCAACTATCTCTTTTGTGCCCCAAGATATTTGACCAATACAGATTAACACGGATGCTGAAATGTTTTATATTAATACCAGTATGTGTGGGGATCTGTGGTATTTTAGACTTTAATTTAAACATTTTTAGGGGGCAATATTGCACATATGGAGCATCCTGGAGAAATAAGATATGGTTCTGCACATACATATTTTTATACCTTTCTATATGCATGGCTTTCTTACCAACTTTCATATCTAAGAACCAAGGCTAAGTTTTTGTCATGGACATTTTTAGTAAAAGTCAGGGACAGGTCATGGGAAATAAACAAAAATTCACGTAACCCATGACCTGTCCCTGACTTTCACTAAAAATATCCCTGACAAAAGGGGTAGGTGGGTTCAGCACCCACTGCTGCTGGGGCTCCTTGGTTCCCCACCGATGCGGTGCGTGGGAGTGCTGGGGTCCCCCTGCTCCTGGGGTTGGACAGCTGCAGGGTCCCCTCACTCTGGGCAGCTGGTAGATGCAGGGTCCCACAGCTTCTGGCCACCCACAGTGGCTGGGCAGATGAGGATCCCCTGGCCACAGCTGGGCAGCTATGCAGGTTCCTCCAGCTGCCCTCTGTGGCTGGGCAGCTGTGCGGGATCCGCCTGTCTGCCGCAGCGGGGCAGCTGCAGGGTCCACCAGCTGCCAGCCCCATCTGGGCAGCTGCGGGGTCCCCCTACCAGGTTGGGGGCTGGGAACTGCAAGGGCGGGGCTAGCCAGGTGCTCCAGCCCCAGAGCAGAAAATGTCATGGAGGTCAAGGAACCTGTGACTTCCATTGACTTCTGTGACCTCCATGACATAATCATAGCCTTACTAATAATTATATTTTAAAAGATTTTAGCTCCCTAACAGTGCCCTTTAACCTGCACACAAGTCGCCATTTTATTTTCCAACTATTTGGGAATTTTTTCTCTAATAATTTGCAGAGTTCATTCCTAGTGGTGGAAAACACTATGAGCCCAAACTTGCTCCAGTTGAAATCAGTAATAGTTTTGCCATTGCCTTTAAGGAGGGTAGGATTGGGTCCCAAGATTATATGACAGTTCTAGAGTAAAGTGACGAAGCAGTTTTGAACTACTCTGTATTTATTTCCTCTCTTCCCCCGACCCCCACAAATGCACAATCTACTTAAATTTCTTCAAGCACTGTAGAAATGTCATTGCGTATAAAGGGTGAAGGAAAATATTCATTGTCTAATTTAATTATTTAATCCAAGGTGGGTATTTTTTAATCTCCTACTTTTCTTTAAGGTCTCTGACCTTAAAATGTTCAATAATTTATGTTTAATGAACTCTCCTGTGGACCTCTGTGTCAAACTCAACACTAGAGAGCTTAATCATGGATATGAAAGATTATCAACTTGGCAACTACATGATATTGCAATTAAAGTCAGCTTCAGCTTTGTTGAGAGAGTTGTCTTCTCTGATCAGTTGGAAACATGAAGTTTCAGAAGCTGTTAATTCTCAAAGTCTTTACTGCTGTGTTTGCCTTCTAGTGCTAATGTAAATTAGAATCAGGGCAGCGTGAAACATCCCCAACAGGTACAATTTGAAAGCAGGGCCAAGTTTGTTGAGCTTCATGAAGCCTGGCCTGATTTTTGATGGAACCATGGCACATCTAGTTTGGGAGGGCAACAACGTACTCCATTAAAATTCAACAATTAAAGGAGAACTCCACTGGCTGTGAGCTGAAGTGAATCACAACACCAACTTAAGCTCCACATAACCGCCCTTTCAGCTTGCAACTCTGATTCAACCTGAATTTTTTTTTAACCTTAATCACTCTGTATATCTAGATGCCAATACACTAATAACTGGAGTTAAGAATTGCTATCTCTCCACTTTATAGATGGGGAAACCAAGGAACAGAAAGGTGATATAACTCTTCCCCCCCCCCAAAAAAAAATCACCTGGGCAAGCAGGACTTAGTGATAAATAGTCACTTACACCAAAAATCAAAATATTGAGGTTCCTCTCAGTCCCAAGAGACCACTTACCCTAGATCAGTTTGTATGTTAGATCTCACACCGAAGACACCTGTAGCCAGTCCTGTAAGAAACGAACTAAAGGTTTATTAACTAGGACAAAGAAATGAGAGAGTTATTTAAAGATTAAAGCAAGAAAGCATATACACACATGAGTTACCATCTATGGTTCCTAAACATGACAGAGATGTAGTAATCCATAAATTCAAAATGTCTTTCGGGGCAGACCTAGGGGTACGCACTGGGGAACTCTCTGGTCCTGTGAGAGTTCAAGCAGCAAAGAGATGAAAACTTTTCTTGTGACCCTGTTTTATCTTTTACATATAGCCTTCCAGTCCATGAGATGAGCTTTTTTGCACGTAGTATTTCCAAGGTGTGATAGGGCCATTAACCAATCCTTTCAATCATGATGTTCCTAAATGGCCTATTTAATCTTGATAGGCCTTCTTGATGTACCAGGGGGACAATTCCCATTCCTGGGTTCAGAAGTTCAGAGCAAACATTTTCAAAGCAAAACTTACATATTTTTTTATAGCATGGAATACAGACACTGCAAGTGAGATTAATTCATGCAGCAATTTACAAGCATTCCATAGAGTCTAAACTCTAAAAATATTCTTAGACAACTAATGCCTATTTAGAATAAAACTCATACACATGAGCTGCTTTGGTTTCCAGCTGTGAGTTTGTCAGTTCTTTCTTAGCTAAGGCCTACAGAGCTGGCACTTGGTTTACCATCATTACCGGCATCCATAATGGACCTTACCGTTTCCCACAATCCCCTTTGTACAGTGCATATATTGTACAATCCACATCACATCTGATAGTGACTCCATGTTATGGAGTGCTTCTCTTTCCCATCCCCAGTATCATCTTAACCCACAGTTTTACCTCTCCCCCTTCATCCTCCATGCTGCAAAAGTGTGTGTATGTTTGTGTGTGTGTGTGTAAACATTACCTTGTTTCCTCTCTCCAAAACCATATTATCCCATTGGTTGAATATAATACACCAAAAATATTCTGAATTGTGGTTCCTATCTCACTGCCATTTCCAGTCAGAAAACAAAAATTCACAATACAGCCTTGCAAACCAGCCCCTCCCCTTTTGGGGGGGATACGTTTCACTGTCCCCATTTTGACAAAAATGAAGCTTTACCCAGAATTATAGGCCCAAAGTCTTGTGCATTGATTTGGGAGAAATGCCATGAAATATCAGTTTGGAGAGTCTAAGGGGACTGTCTGCCTCTATGGGAAGACTGTTAAAGTGATAGAGGAGTTCACATTTGTCACTGGGTTGGTGAAACCTAATTACAGAAAATACCACCAGTTTGGGGTATCTGCCCTGTTTTTGACACTCTGCCCTGAGCTGGGCACTCATGGTAATGAGCCACTCCAGACAGTGTGACACTCACAAAAAGATGTTCCTGGCCCCATGTTAGGTCTGCCCACAGAATCTAAGGGCCTGCTTTTTAAAGCTAGTAAGATGTGGACAGTTACCTCGTCGGATTTTCAAGAGTACCTAGGCACGTAATTCTCATAAGAATTAGGCAGCTAGCCCCCTGAGAGTTAGGCACGTATGGAATTTTGAAAATCCCACTGGGGCTAGATTCACAAGGGGAATTTAGACACCTAAGTCCAGCATTTATGTACCACTGGCATTCACAAAACCTACTCTCGGTTGCTGTCTACCCCTGTAGGCGCTTAACATCTCTAGATACCTAAGTTTCTACTAGTAAAGTAGCCTAGACACCTACATTTCTGCCAGTTGGTATGTGACCCCGACACTCTCAAGCTACTCAGCTCATAGCTAAGCCTGACCAGGATTCACAAAGTAGGTATTTTCTGCTGAGCTTGCTTGTGGGGCCTGAGCTGAGCAAAACCCATGGAGGTAGAAGAGGAGAGGCTGCTCTTATACCTAGTAGTCAGTGCACTCAGGATGTAGGAGACCCAGATTCAAATCCCCATTCAGCTTGATCAGAAGGTGGGACTCGCAAGACACATCTCCTAACCCTGCAGGTGAGAATCCTTGTTAGTGGGTATTCTGGGAGGGGTTGCTCTCATTCTTGCCTGAAGCAGTTTCATTTCATATGAAATACTCGAATCATCATTGGGTCACAGACTGTGTGAGACTGATGGTATAGGTTGGTAGCTACTACGCTCACATGGGAGACCTGGCATCAAGTCTCTGCTTCAGAGCCAATTTGAACCTGGGTCTGGGTATAAGGGTAGGTTTTTTACTAATGTGGCTTAGGCATCTAACTCCAGGAGAGGGTTCATTTCTGTGAATTCTGAGTGAAAGGAACATGTCCATCCAGCCCAGAATGGGTCCCCTAACTCTCTTTTAGGCATGTCTTCAGCACCACTCTTCTCCTCAACATATCTTATTGGCTAGCTTAGCTGGTTGCCTGCTCAATAGGTGCTAGCTTCTTTGAATCCCTTTTTTCAGGCATCTGACTCCCCCTGAATTGTATGGGGAGCCTGAACACCTAACTTAAGGTTGTGAATTCCACTAGGTGGCAGGGTACCTGAAAGTCCACCTTGTGAATCTAGCCCTAGTGCCAATTTGTGTCTTTAGGCCCCTAAATTCCTTTAAAAAATTGTCTCTCAGTGGCAATGGTGCAGCGAGGCATTGTTGCTTCTGTCAACCTCTCTCTCTTTTTCAAGGTCAGTGCTTCTATATCGTGATGCCAACTTTTCCCAACCTAACGCTAAACATTTCCCAAATCTGGTGAAAAATTCCCAGACTCTAGGAATTTTTTACCAGTTTGGGAAATTTTTGGCACTAGCCAGTGCTTCTATAGCCTGGGAAATTTCCCAAAATCTGGGAATTTTTAACAGCATGTGCCCTGCAGTTTCCCAATTTGCCCTGCAATTTTCCAAGGTAAAACATTTTACTCAAAAATTCCCAGATTTTGGGAAATTTCCCAGGCTATAGAAGCACTGTTCAGGGTCCTGCTTGGAATCTCCTTCCCTTATTAATGCTTCTCCTCTTTGCATTTCTTGGGTCTCCCTCTATAACAAAACCATATGCTGAAGACAGCAAACAATTACTAGAGAAATCATAGACACCTGAGGCGCCAGGGCTAGAATCACACTATTTCATCTCCAGTAATACTCCCACAGGAAAGCACTTATAACTGTGGATACTAAATCCTTTCACCTCTCTGCAGGCTGACATTACTGCTCTTTGTTCTTCTTCCCTCTTTAGCAATCTCTCCTAAAATGTAGTCAGCATTCTGCTCACTGGTCCATTTGTCATTTGCAAGGTGATTTGTCTTACCCTCCCTCAGATTTCCTCTAATCAACACATGAGAAAGGTTGTGAACTGCATCCCTGCTACCTGGAACTGTGGAATTAAAGGTGTGAGCAATAAGATGTGTATGATAGCATCTGGGCCAGGCAACAGGCAGGGCCAAGATTAGCATCACTAAAAAGCAAACAAAAGCAGCAGGAACAGCAAGATCAAAAGAGTGTATTGAATTTAAACTAGGAAGTGCATGCAGAGTTACACAAACAGAGCAGTATCAACAGAAAAAGCACTAGTAGCAAAACTGCCCTAACAGGGTCCCACTGTGTATACAAAGCATTACTGATTCCTATGACATAGACATAGGAAATGGAGGTACAAAAATAAAATATAATAAATTCAGGCAACATAAACCATAGCAGCAGTAATAGCATTACACTATAGGCCTGGTTGCTATCTCATAAACCCAGTTTTAAGCAACATACCATAGCAGATAGAACTTAAGGGTGTAAGTCTTTGCTCCTACTACTTCAATAACAATTGCTGAATGCTTCTGAAAATACCACCTTAAGATAAATGTTAAAAGACCTGAGTTCCACTCTCAGCTCTGTAGCTGATCTGGTATGTGACCTTAGGCAAGTTACTGATTTTCTCTGTATCTCCATTACTCCATCTGTAAAAATGGAGACAATGATATTGACAGTAATTATCTTCATAAAGTATTACCCAATGATGAAAACCACTTAAGGGCTAAGTATTATACTGCAAATAATAAAGGTCCATTATTACTTTTCCACAATTTTCCATGTCTTGTCCCCAACTCAGCTGCAATTATTTGACAATTATCCCACAATTCAAGTAAGGCCTTAATAATAATAGAAATAAATCTATATACATCTTTAAAGCCAAGATACATATTACTTATAAAATAGAGACTCGCCTAATGGATTGGAGGTGAAAAGGGATAATAAATAATATGGTGCTTTCTGTTATTTGGAAATGACATATCTATGCCTAAATAAATTAGACTTAGGGAAAAATGTGAGTATTCACTCAGAGTTTAAAATAAACTCACTTCAGCAAGGCTTACATCCCTTTTTTGTGTCTGTTTTCCATGAACATCTGAATGATTGTGGCAACTCATATGAATGTTTACAAAATAATTACAAGCATACATGCTGTAATACTTGCAGAAATTGAAATGTAAATTCACACGTGAGGAGCCACTCTGGTAATGGAATATTTTGCATGGCATAAGATACAGCTTGATACAGCAGAGGGATGCCAAAAACCCCTCCACGGTGCTCTGGGGCATTAGCTGTTAAATGAGCTAGAGAAGAACATGACCACCTACCCTTCACATGTAGGACTGCATACTGTGAAATGTTGTTAAGAACTTTTTCCTCTTTTTATTAACATTTAAAATGTTGAAGTTGTGCAATTTGAAAAAATTTGACCAGTTCCATAGTTGGTAGAAAAACAGAAGTGAAATATCACACAAATTTTGATTTCTCCCCCCACCCCTTTTTTTTTTAATTGGAAAAATGTAGATCTGTTCTGTCATTTAGTTTGTTCATTCCTATTTCTTGGGATGTGGTTGACACAGCAAGGCGAGGGGACTCCAAAACCCCTCACCAGAATTCTGGTATACAGGCAATTAAGTAACCCAAATAAAGATCTGACCACCCCATTTCCAGTTACACATCCATGAATCCCATGCATAACTTCAGTAAATATGCTGAACTACTGCTTTTTCCCTGAAAAATTCAAAGCCTTGGTGGCTTCTTTAGCTCTTCTTTTGTTTATAAGAATTAAATTGGCAACTAAAGAATTGGCAATAAGAAAAATAGCATGTGACTTGTGATCAATGACAATTAACACAATGTGAATTTTAAATATTGAGTATCAAATTACTGCAGTGAACTGTTGAGGATCATTCTATAGAATAGATTGCAGTGACCTAATTGCTCCTGTGGAAGCAAGGGAAAGTGGGTGTTGAAGGTAACATTTATATTGCTCAATAGTGAGCCGTACAACTAAACAAGAGGTGATGCTATTAGACTCTAAGGGAAATCCCATCTTCTCCTTGTTGTTTGGAAGAATAGTGGAGGTTGCAACCATTTCACCTCCATCACAAATCTCTTTACTGGCTTCTCCCATTATCTGAGCATATTCACCTTCTAAATTCTACGTCTTATCCTCTGTCTGTATTTCAGCCCTTGTTTCCTCTGACACTCTCTTGCTGGTCCTATACCTTTTTAGCTGTCTTTCCTAATTGCTGCCTCCATCTCCATGCACTTTTCATGCAACACCTGTCTCACACACTCTGCACACCAGAAGAGGGAGTCAGGTACCAAAGTACTGATTTTGGTCACCATGAAAAAGGCAATATTTAGTAGTAATTACCATACCCAATACCTTAATGCCACAGACTCTCCTCCTCTATTCTAGAGAAATATTGTAGCACCTCAGAGTCCATCATGATTGTTAGTAAATAGAAACTTTAAAATAGTGCCACCCTAGCTTCTCTCTCTTTGTTCCCCTAGTTGTTGATCTAAATTAGGTATGATTCTGCTCCTACCTTCCTATTTCTTCTTTTAGGGACTCATGCTGACTTCAATGAGTTTTCCAGTAGGCCCTTAACTGTTAGATTGTAGCCATCCAACTTACAGTTTAAGTTCGACAAGACCTTTCTAAAGCACCATGCACATCTGTTCCTCTATTTGAGTAATAAATAACCTGGACAATTCTAGTCTAATGATTAAACAAGCTAAAGAGTGCAAAGAGCTGATGTGTGTGTTTTTTTGCAGTGGTTTTGTGCAAAGCCCAAAGGTCTTTGTTAAAATAAATTTATATATATGTTAGATGCAAATATTTCCTCTCCAATACTGAGTTCAGGAGTTGAACCAATAATATATGATGTATAATATATTGTCTCATGAATAAATACAGACGATGCTAAATTGGTTCCCTTGAGAATCATCGGTGACAACGGTGCTCAAGAAAAAAAGAAACAACATATGTATCATTTACATCTCTTCTGTCTTTGTACGTTGATGACTACACTAGCATTCCAATTATTTTATCTTCGTGTCTGTATTTTTAGCAAGGCAGTTTAATTGTTTTCATACCACTTTCATGACATCCCAGAAGGAGGAGGACAAGACAACAACAACAACTACAACAAAAAGCCCAGATCAACCATAACCATTTGTAAAAGCATTATGCTTGTTATGATGCAATCACCTACACATAATGCCATCTTTAGGGGCATTAGTGTCTTAGGTTTTCCAGAAAGGAGTAAACACTTCTGAAAATGAAGATTGAAAAGATAAGCCTCAGTGATAGCTATGAAGGACCCTGCAGACAATGTCAGACAGTAATGTTCTGTGATAGCTGGCGTTTTGATTCTGACTCATTAATTTCTCTCCTCTGTGGAGGCAAATTTGACAGCTCAGCTTTTCCTATTAGCAGGGCAAAAAGGCTCTGAAAAAATCCATAACCATATACACTTATGACCTTTGACGTTCATCTTTTGTTCTAGTTTACCAGAGGTTTTATTAGAGCTCTTATTTTTTCCAAATAACTCTCTAATTTGTTGTGTGGTGAAGTTCCTGTAGTTTCTTCATCAACTGAAATTTTAGTGTTAACAC
This sequence comes from Emys orbicularis, assembly GCF_028017835.1. Taxonomy (NCBI): domain Eukaryota; kingdom Metazoa; phylum Chordata; order Testudines; family Emydidae; genus Emys; species Emys orbicularis. Next base: position 88,863,466 of record NC_088690.1, read on the forward strand.
TAAATAAGGTTTGTTTGTTAATTGTTATTCTCATTCTGTAACCAAAGGATGCTGGGCAATTCAATAATATGGTATCATTTACTCATCACTTTCTAGTATCCAGAGCCAATTCAAAATGCCTTACAGTATTTCTATTAATTTATTTCTGCAAATTTCTAAAATACAACTATGGTACATAGATTCCTAGGTCAGAAGAGATCATTGTGATCACCTAGTCTGACCTCCTATATAATATGGGCCATGGAATCTCCCCGAAATAATTCCAAGAGCACATCTTTTAGAAAACATCCAATCTTGATTTAAAAATGGTCAGGGATGGAGACTACACCATGACCCTTGGTAAGTTGTTCCAGTGGTTCATTACTCTCACTGTTTAGAATTTATGCTGTTTCCAGTCTGCATTTGATCAGCTTCATCTTCCAGCTATTAGATTGTGTTATACTTTTCTCTGCTAGATTGAAGAGCCCATTGTTAAATATTTGTTACTCATTTGTAGATGCTTTATAGACTGTAATCAAGTCACTCCTTAACCTTCTTTTTGTTAGACTCAGGAAGTTCAATCTATTTAGTTTATCACTATAAGGTTATCTAATCCTTTAATCATTCTCGTGTCTCTTCTCTGAGCTTTCTCCAGTTATCAAAACGCTTCTTGAATTATGGACACCAGAACTGGACACAGTGGTCCAGCAGTGGTTGTACCACTGCTGAATACAGAGGTAAAATAACCACACTACTTCTACTTGAGATTCCCCTGTTTATGCATCCTAGGATCACATTAGTTCTTTTGGCCACAGTCACACTGGGGGCACATATTCAGCTGATTATCCAATCCAGCCCAAAATCTTTTTTCAGAGTCACTACTTCCTACGATAGAGTCCTTCATCATCCTGTAAGTATGGTGGAAATTATTAATAATTCCAACATATGGCCTATGCGCTTTTTTCCTAGGTGTATATATTTATATTTAGCTGTATTAAAACATATTGTTTGTTTGTTTCCAGTTTACCAAGAGATTCAAATCACTCTGAATCAGTGATATGCCCTCTTCATTATTTAACACTTCCCCAATTTTTGTGTCTTCAAACTTTATCAGTCATGGTTCTATGTTTTCTTCCAGGTCATTGATAAAAAATGTTTAATAGCACAGGGCCAAGAATTGATCCCTGTGGGACCTCACTATAAACACATACGCTTGATGATGATTCCCCATTTACAATTACATTTTGAGACCGATCAGTTGGCCAATTATTAATGCATTTAATGTGTGCCATGTTAATTTTATATCGTTCTAGTTTTTTTAATAACAATATGATGTGATACCAAGTCAAAAACCTTGAAGAAGTCTTTTATGACAACACTATTCCCGTTATCAACAAATCTTGTAATCTCATCAAAAAAAATATCAGGTTAGTTTGGCAGGATCAAATTTCCATAAACCCATGTTGATTTGCATTAATTACATTGCCTTCATTTAATTCTTTATTAATCCAGTCCGATCTCAGCCACTACATTATCTTACCCAGGATTCATGTCACGCTGACAGGCCTGTAATTACCCAGGACATCACTTTTTTAAAAAATGGCATAACATTAACTTTCTTTTAGTCTTCTGGAACATCCCCAGTACTCCAAGACTTATTGAAAATCAACATTAATGGTCCATCAAACTCCCCGGCCAGCTCTTTTAAAACTCTTAGATAAAAGTTATCTGGACCTACTGATTGAAAAATGTCTGACTCTAGTAGCTTCTGTTTAACATCCTCCTGAGATACTGGTGAAATGGAAAGAGTATTATCATCGCCATATGAGATTATTATTGTTTTTTTCCCACAAATGCAGAACAGAAATATGTATTGAGCACTTTTGCCTTTTTTGTTCTGTTATTGATAATTCTACCATTTCCATCTAGTAATGGAGCAATACCATTGTCATCATTCTTTTTGTTCCTAATATACTTTAAGAACTCATTATTATCTTTAACTCTGCTGGCTATAGATGTCTCCTTGTGTCCCTTGGCTTCTCTTTTCAATTTCCTACAATTCAGATTTTATATTAATTACTATCAACTTCCTCTTTCTTCCATTTGTTATATATTATTTTATTGTTTTTATAATTGCCTTCACTTCACATAGTTGTCAGTCTAGTGTTATGGGAACCTATCCCATGAATTAAAAATTACAAAACAAAGGACTGCCATATATATGTATAATTCTCTCTGTGTGTGTGTGTGTAAGCTATCTTATCTCATTTATTCCTCAACAGCAAGCAAGAGAGATAATAGATAGGCTTTTCAATGTGCCTTGGAGATTAACAAGTCTGGGCTCTGATGGACCCAAGAGAAGGAGTACGTTCCAAAACAGAGGAACCTTCACAGAAAACATCCAATCAGAAGCTCTTCTCATTTAATTTACCTTGGGACAGATGCATTATGATGCATTTATTTCTGATTGCATTTACCCAGTGGTAAATTCTGAAACATTTTGCCATACCTCATACATCAGAAGTTGAAGTCATGGATTTGCAACAGGTACTTATGCCATTTCAGCCAAAGCATATTGTTAAGGGTTCTTAATAACTGTAAGCCCATTGTGGTTGGGTTGCTAGCAAATGGCCATCCTATTGCTGTTACTAGCCTATTCTAGTTTTTCTGGCTGGTCAATTGTTGGCTTGTTTTGGAAGATGTTAAACAAAAACTAACATCTGTTACAATTAACTGGTAGCTGTGACACTCATGATTTCTGCAAAGCATGACACTGTGGGAGGCAGGGCAATGTGCAATGCCTTTTCAGTAGAAACCATTGTAAAGCGAAGTTTTACATCTAATCTGTGAGGCTTTATCTCACATTACATGTGTTTATAATGAATCGATGTCTTTATACAGTGTTTCAAAATTTACCCTCAGAAGCCATCAATTAACACTACGAAATCTTATTAAATCTAAAATAATATATGACAAATGGAAAAAAAAGGAAGTTGATAGTAGTAAATAAAATTGAAGCTTGGTGAAATCATTCAGGGCTGTAAGGGTCCATTATACAAACCTCGGTTTAAAGGTGATGGGAGTCTTGCTTGAGTAATGTATTCACAGTACTGAGCCCTGCACTAATTAAAATAAAGTGAAAAATTCTAAAATAGAATAAACCTGATTTACTTCAATGGATTCACTCCTGATTTACACAGGCATAACTGAGAAGGAAATCAGGCCAGCTGTATCTCTGGCTCTCTCCATTCTTTGTATATTTATTTTATTTCTTAATTTGTAAAAATATGTCTATCACAATTCTCTCTGGGTCTATGAACATATGTTAAAACAATAGAAATCAACAAAAGAAACCTAACCTAAATACATGTAAAGATATACTAAATGTACCACTCTTTAGCCACTTGAGCAACAGCCTGAGTTAGTTTTCATACTATGCCTGGAAAACCATCGGACTCAGATTCTATTGTACTAAGAATGGGAGATAATTCCAGAGTCAAGGGCTTGCCAGCAGTACCCCCAGCCTCCAGCCCCTGGACATTTCAGTGTAGAGGCATAGATTACAGTGACAGGATCTATATCCAAAATAAATGGTTACATCCACCTGACCAGATAAAAATGGAAAAACTGTTTTGCAAAAGGGAGGTTGTTGTCTGTTAGTTTGGCTGGGATTTTACCCATTGATACACAGCACTGAGCCGGTTTGTAATAAAACAAGAATAAGTTTATTAACAAAAAACGGATACTTAAGAGATAATAAGTAAGAATAGAAGAGACAGGTATGGTTAGAAGTACAAAACCAAAATGTGCTTGTTAGGCCTGGTCTACACTACGAGTTTATCTCGAATTTAGCAGCGTTAAACCGAATTAACCCTGCACCCATCCACACAACGAAGCCCTTTACTTCGATATAAAGGGCTCTTAATATCGATATCTGTACTTCTCCCCGACGAGGGTAGTAGCACTGAAATCGGTATTGCCATTTCGAATTATGGTTAGTGTGGCCGCAATTCGACGGTATTGGCCTCCGGGAGCTATCCCACAGTGCACCATTGTGACCGCTCTGGACAGCAATCTGAACTCAGATGCACTGGCCAGGTAGACAGGAACTTTTGAATTTCATTTCCTGTTTGCCCAGCGTGGAGAGCACAGGTGACCACGCCGAGCTCATCAGCACATGTAACCAGGCAGTCCGAGAATAGAAAAAGAGCACCAGCATGGACCGTACGGGATCTGATCACTATATGGGGAGAGGATTCTGTGCTAGCAGAACTACGTTCCAAAAGACGAAATGCCAAAACTTTTGAAAAAATCTCCAAGGGCATGATGGAGAGAAGCCACAATAGGGACTCACTACAGTGCCGCATGAAAGTTAAGGAGCTTAGACAAGCCTATCAAAAAACAAAGGAGGCAAACGGTCGCTCCAGGTCAGAGCCGCAGACATGCCGCTTCTACGCTGAGCTGCATGCAATTCTAGGGGGGGCCGCCACCACTACCCCACCTCTGACCGTGGATTCCGAGCGGGGGGTAATCTCAGCCATGCCTGAGGATTCTGCGGACGGAGAAGATGAGGAGGAGGAGGATGACGACGAGCTTGCGGAGAGCACACAGCACTCCATTCTCCCCAACAGCCAGGATATTTTTCTCAGCCTGACTGAAGTACCCTCCCAACCCCGAGACAATGAGGCCATGGAAGGGACCTCCGGTGAGTGTACCTTTGTAAATATAAAACATGGTTTAAAAGCAAGCGTTTTTTAATGATTAATTTGCCCTGAGAACTTGGGATGCATTCGCGGCCAGTACAGCTACTGGAAAAGTCTGTTAACGTGTCTGGGGATGGAGCGGAAATCCTCCAGGGACATCTCCATGAAGCTCTCCTGGAGGTACTCCAAAAGCCTTTCCACAAGGTTTCTGGGCAGTGCAGCCTTATTCCGTCCTCCATGGTAGGACACTTGACCACGCCATGCTAGTAGCAAGTAATCTGGTATCATTGCATGACAAAGCCTGGCAGCGTATGGTCCCGGTGTTTGCTGGCATTCAAGCAACATCTGTTCTTTATCTCACTGTATTATCCTCAGGAGAGTGATATCGTTCATGGTAACATGGTTGAAATATGGGAATTTAATTAAGGGGACAGAGGTGGCCATTCCTACTGGGCTGTTTGCCTGTGGCTGAAAAGAAATCCTTCCCTGCAGTTAGCCAAGCGGGGGGGGGGGGGGGAATCATTGGCACTGAGCTTTTCGCGTTTGGCTAACAGGGATCTTCTCTGATACCAGCCACGCGGTCGGGGGGAGGGATAAAGCGATCATCCCAGAGAATTGGATTGGGGGGGGGGGGTATTGGTTTCTGCTGCTGCACGTTAACAGGAAAACCGCAGCACTCAACGGGCTTTGCTTGGTATGTGGGAAAGGAGGGCGCTGCTTTAAGGCTGCAGAAGCCGAAAGACAATGGCTTACCATGGCTGCATGAAAGCCGAATTCTGTTGCCTGGACCTGCATCTGTGATCTCTAACACCAAAGCCGCAGGCACTCAATATTAAGATGCAAAATGCGACCTTGTACCGAAATCACATGTGCTGTGTAATGTGAATAGTGTTGTTCACCGTGAAAGAGTATAAGCATTGTTCTGTAAAATGTATCTTTTAAAATACTTTTCTCCCTTTTTTCCCTCCCTCCCTCCCGCAGCTGCAAATTTTTCAACCCTCCTTCCTCCGTCCCGAAGGCTATCTCAGATAAGGCGGCGAAAAAAAAAGGACGTGAGACGAAACGTTCTCTGAAATCATGGAATCCACCTGCAATGAAAGAGCTCATCTGAATGAGTGGAAGGACACGGTATCAAAGTACAGGAAAGATGCCAGTGAATGTGAGGCCATGAGGGACGCTCGAGATGAGAGGTGGCAGGCTGCAACGCTGGGGCTGCTGCATGATCAAACGGACATGCTCCAGTGTCTGGTGGAGCTTCAGGAACGGCAGCAGGAGCACAGAGTGCCACTGCAGCCGCTATATAACCTTCCTCCCCCCGCACCATGTTCCATAGCCTCCTCACCCAGACGTGTAAGAATGCGGGGGGGGGGGGGGGGGAGGCTCCGTACACCCTCCCACTCCACCCCAGTGGACAGCCCAAGCAAAAGGCTGTTATTACTTTGAACTTTTTTAGTGGCCTTTTCCTTCCCTCCTAACCTTCTCCCAAATCCCACCCGGGCTACCTTGTCAGTTCTCTCCCTCTTTTTATAATCAATTAATAAAGAATACATGATTTTTAAACGGTAGTGACTTTAATTCCTTTGAAAACAAGCTGTGATCGAAGCGGGGAGGGTGGTTTGCTTGCAGGGAATGAGTCAATCAAGGGGGCAGGTTTTCAACAAACAGAACTTTCACACAGAAGCCTGGCCAGTCATGAAACTGGTTTTCAAAGCTTCTCTGATGTGCAGCGCTTCCTGGTGTGCTCTTCTAATCGCCCTGGTGTCTGGCTGCACGTAATCAGCGGCCAGGCCATTTGCCTTAGCCTCCCACCCCGCCATAAAGGTCTCCCCCTTACTCTCACAGAGATTGTGGAGCACACAGCAAGCAGGGAATATTGGTTTGACTGAGGTCTGAGCGAGTCAGTAACGTGCGCCAGCGACCCTTTAAACGTCCAAATGCACATTCTACCACCATTCTGCACTTGCTCAGCCTGTAGTTGAACAGCTCCTGACTACTGTCCAGGCTGCCTGTGTATGGCTTCATGAGCCATGGCATTAAGGGGTAGGCTGGGTCCCCAAGGATAACTAAAGGCATTTCAACATCCCCAACGGTTATTTTCTGGTCTGGGAAGTAAATCCCTTGATGCAGCCATTTAAACAGATTAGTGTTCCTGAAGACACAAGCGTCATGAACCCTTCCCGGCCATCCAACGTTGATGTTGGTGAAACGCCCCTTGTGATCCACCAGTGCTTGCAGCACCATTGAAAAGTACCCCTTGCGGTTTATGTACTGGCTGCCCTGGTGCTCCGGTGCCAAGATAGGGATATGGGTTCCATCTATCACCCCACCACAGTTAGGGAATCCCATTACAGCAAAGCCATCCACTATGACCTGCACATTTCCCAGAGTCACTACCTTTCGTAGCAGCAGCTCAATGATTGCTTTGGCTACTTGCATCACAGCAGCCCCCACAGTAGATTTGCCCACTCCAAATTGATTCCTGACTGACCAGTAGCTGCCTGGCGTTGCAAGCTTCCACAGGGCTATCGCCACTCGCTTCTCAACTGTGAGGGCTGCTCTCATCTTGGTATTCTGGCGCTTCAGGGCAGGGGAAAGCAAGTCACAAAGTTCCATGAAAGTGCCCTTATGCATGCGAAAGTTTTGCAACCACTGGGAATCGTCCCACACCTGCAACACTATGCGGTCCCACCAGTCTGTGCTTGTTTCCCGGGCCCAGAATTGGCGTTCCACGGCTATAACCTGCCCCATTAACAGCATGATCTCCAAAGCGCCGGGGCCCGCAGTTTGATAGAATTCCATATCCATGTCCTCATCACTCTCGTCGCCGCGCTGCCATAGCCTACTCCTCGTTGCCTGGTTTTTCAGGTTCTGCTTCAGCATAAACTGCACGATAACGCACGAGGTGTTTATAGTGTTCATGACTGCTGTCTTGAGCTGAGCGGCTCCATGCTTGCCGCGGTATGGCGTCTGCACTGTTCACCCAGGAAAAAGGCGCGAAAAGGTTGTCTGCCATTGCTTTCCTGGAGGGAGGGGGAGGATGTACCCAGAACCACCCGTGACAATGTTTTTTGCCCCATCAGGCATTGGGATCTCAACCCAGAATTCCAGTGGGCGGAGGAGACTGCGGGAACTATGGGATAGCTACCCACAGTGCAACGCTCCGGAAGTCGACACTAGCCTCGGTACATGGATGCACACCGCCGAATTAATGTGCTTAGTGTGGCCGCATACACTCGACTTTATACAATCAGTTGCCAAAAATCGAATTCTGTACATTTGGATTAATCCCGTAGTGTAGACATACCCTTAGTGACTAAAACTTAACTTCAGTAAGTTACAATCTTTGCCTAAACAGGCTTCTTACCTATTGTCAGTTTCCAGCTACTCTTGCCTCCCAGGCCAAGAGGATCCATTTTTCAAGATCTCAGAGTGTGCTGCTTGTCTATGTCCCCTACGTGATGGATAATAAAATGGCCTTTTGCTTCTGCTTATATCTTCTCAAAGTTAATTGACCCAGTTTCAAGAGGCAGGAAGGCTTCCTGGGAATGCAGCTTCCATCCCCCTTGAGATGGTTAAATGGTCATCTTCCCCCAACTTGCTCATGGAATAGCTTTGTTTATCTTACATGTAAATGCCCTTTTCATTGTCTTTGGTTTCACCTTGCTTAATTTACATTGGAGACACAGTCAAGCCAGCAAAACAAAATTCTTTTGTTGAGGACAGGCTGGGGTAGACTGTGCCTACCAAATATGTTTTAGGAACATATTTCCAGCCCACATCTATTATTTTTTATACATCACATGTACATAAATCACACAATAATATTAATGACCAGCATGTTGCCAGTGTTATATGCCTTTTATCTATTGTTATGTAACCTCTCTAATACCTCAACTAACTTTGCCAGTGGGCTCCTTGAGACAATACAGGGCTAGTTGCATATAAGACCTACCTCTGGTCTCTCTGAGTGCATCCCTCGGTGTTAGGCCACATGCCGGTACCCCTTCTGGGGTGGAATCCTGAGAGTCTCTCATTGTTATATTGGGTGTCAGGCTTCAGCACTCTGTGTACCATCCATGATTACTCAGGAGAGCTGACTGAGTTCAACACCTAGCAAGTCTTCCATTTGAGAGCTGGGACCAAGCAAACAGCTGGAACATATCATATATTTACAGATAATTTAAAGAGCAGTTCCAAATCCATTACACTCCTTCCACTTGCCCAGCACATGGCATACTGGAAGTCCCTTCACACAATTCAAGAGCCTTCTTCTCTGCAATGCCTGCCATCTGGGATTGCTCTCCTGTATTTATCTCTTGGCCTCATCAACTTTCCAACTTCTTTCCTATCTTATCTGAAAACATAACTTCATTCCCTTTGCCTCTTAGTTTTACTTTCTCTGCAAATATTTATTTAACTTTGCAAATTATTTTCTAACAGAGTTTGTATGAAAGTGGCTGTATGAAGTACAGTCACTTTGCATTACACCAATAGCATTTTTCTATGGCTTTTTCTAACCACAACTCTAGTGCCTTGCAGAAGTTTGTACTGAAAATAAAACCACCACAACAAAAACACACCACAAACTCCGTATGAATTTAAAATTATAATCACCTTTATGTTGCACAGTTGAGCTTATGAAAAGCAAACCGTACAATCAGAGTGAGATGTAGAAGATATTCTAATAATGATTAAAGCAGCAATAGAGCAAGTTTTATATAACTTTTCTCAATAAATAAGAGATAATGACTGTGATCAGTTAAGTATTTGCTTTAGGGATTTTATGTGGAAACTATTACTGTAATCAAATATAATTCTCTTGCTTTTGTTATATCAACCTTATTATACTGGTACATCTAATCCATCCTATTAAATTACTTGTTTAAAAACCTTCCAGAGTAAAGGTAGGGTTCTTTTCTTTGTATAATGTTCCCAAGAAGGGAAGTTGATGAAACTGGGGCAAGATGTTTGCTGTAGCAATGGGTGGCCAAAAAGTTTGGAAAAAACAAAAATTGACTTGAACTTTCTCCCCAAACTACAACTGACCTCTTTTAAATTAACAAAATAATTTTTACTTAATATCCCCTGACCTTCCTTTATTGAACTATTCACCAGTTGTTTTTGTGGGGAAGGACAAACAGACAGTCCACTATACTTCTCTGCTCACTCTTCCTCTAAGAGGTAGATAAATTAATAAATAGAGATATCCTATCTTCTAGAACAGACCCTGAAAGGTCATTGAGTCCAGCCCCCTGCCTTCACTAGCAGGACTAAGTACTGATTTTGCCCCAGATCCCTAAGTGGCCCCCTCAAAGATTGAACTCACAACCCTGGGTTTAGTAGGCCAATGCTCAAACCACTGAACTATCCCTCCCCCAATCTATGAGCCTGCTACCCTCTTTAGTATTGGGGTTAGCACAGGCAGCCCAAATGCCCACATCATTCCAACCCAGCCTCAGCTCCTATCTTCTGGAATAACTGAATGGTCTAGTCCCGAACCATGTTCAGCTCTCACACATCTTTCAAGGTCCTCTCTTCTGTTTGGGTTCAGAGATACACAGTAGCAATATATTACTTTATCTTCTGCTCTGGCAAGAACTGTTAATTTCTCCAAAAAAAGATAAGGAGCAATCTCTGGGTAATCTAAGATTTCACAATACACTGTGATCAATTGTTCTCTATGTCCACTGAAGGTAGGACAAGAAATTATAGGCTTCATCTGCAGCAAAGGGAGATTTAGGTTAGATATTAGTAATAACTTTCTAACTATACGGTTAGTTAAGCTTTGGAACAGACCTCCAAGGGAGGTTGTGGAATCCCCGTCATTGGAGGTTTTTAAGAACAGGTTGGACAAACACCTGTTGGGGATGATTTAGGTTTACTTGGTCCTGTCTCAGCATATGGGACTGGATTTCTTGACTTCTCAAGGTTCCTTCCAGCCCTACATTTCTATGATTCTATGAATACTGACCTGTTGAAAGTAAACCCCAGAATGCCTTTAAACATGATGAGACTGGGGGGCTTTATGGAGGAAATATCCAACCCTCTTCCTGGGGGAGAATAGGCCAGCTGATCACACCCTCAGTACGAAAGTGACACTAATGGTAAAGGGAGGAGCAGCCCAACCAGCTGCTTCCTAAAGAATATCTGAGTCTAGAGGAGGGTAATAAGCATTGGGCCACTTCCTGGGATGGAAACCTACCAGTAGAATCCACCATAAGGAGACCATCATAAATAAACAAGACAGGCAGGAAAGCTATTGGTGCATTTTCTGACATCCTTAATTTGTTCCTCTCGTTCCAATTTTTCTTGAGTGTTGAAATTATTTTTTCATTTTCTAGTTAAATGGTTGCAATTCCAGCCAGAGATGAGATTAAGGTGCCAAATTCAGATTTGATTCTCAGCTAACTATAAATTCTGTTCGATATATTTTTTTAAACTTACACATGAGGAAGTATCTTTCTGACTCTCTGCAGTAATTTACATATGGGTGTGTCTCCAATTGTTTCTTCAGCCTATTAAGATAAATGTATATTTTCAACATTATATTTTCTGATTTTGCTTATGAAGCCAGATACTACTAGAATCAGCTTTTTCAATACACTCAGCTTTTTGATCTAATGTTATTTGCTAGTGATGTTATTAATTGAACTGAAGAGTAGAATTTTTAAGGACTCCGTGATTCTGTGTGGTTTAATGGTAAGATCAGTAACCAGAATTCTGGAATTCTCTTCCCAGCTCCTCAGTGAACATGTTTGACTTTGGGCAAGTCACTCATCATGGTCTGGATGGGGTGGGACCATGGTCTGGATGGGGTACTGAGAATCCTCTTTCTAGATGACTGGCAGTTGGGTCTCGCTCACATGCTCAGAGTCATAATGATGGCCAGATTTGGGGTCAGGAAGGAATTTCCACACAGGTCAAATAGAAAGGGATCTTGGGTTTTTTTTTTTTTTTGCCTTCCTCTGAACATGGGGGCATGGATTACCTGCTGGAAGGGCTTAAATTCTCATAGATTATTTCACGGAGTTCCCCACATCTCCCCAACATGTTATAAAAACTCCAGGGCCCAATGAGGGGGGGGGGGTCTTGGGGCTCTGGGCTTCAGCCACTGGGCAGGAGGTGGGGAGGGGGAGCGCTCAGGGCTTCTGCCCTGCGGCAAGGTGGTGAGGCTAGGGGCTTCTGCCTTGTGGGGAGGAGGGGTCTCAGAGCTCCAGGGCTTGGGGCTTCAGCTCTGCATGGCGCACCGGAGCTTGGGGCTTCTGTTAAAGAACTGGAGTTGAAGGGGGTGAGTTGGGATAGAAATTCAATATGTGCACTTACCTGATTAATATTTTGTACATTTAACAGGCGGAACCTAGCCTCTATAAGCTTCCTTTATTCCAGCTGCCATCAAGCACTAAATATTAACCTTATCTTTATGGCATTTAGGACCATTGACAACTGTTTTAATTAAATCACAAAATGAGGTATCTCTGACAGCTGTGACAGGTTTCTCGTGTTCTGAACCTGCAAAAGGTTTTCAGAAAGATCTCCCTGCAGGGATATGTAGTACTCATAGGGAGGGAGATAAACCTGCCACTTCTGAAGAGTTTTTGATCACTGTGACCAGCCTTACAGCGTCTTAAGCATCATCTCTTTTAGTTTGTGTTTCTGTTCAGCTCGAGGATGTGTTGCTTATTATTATTCACTGTGAATAATGCTGAACAAGTAACAGGCATTTTTTGGTGTTATCTGTTTGGACACTAATCTCCATATTTTTTTTCTTTTTAATAGCAAATATGTTTGTTTAAAAAAAAGGAGCTGGAAGATTTTTATTTGCTTTATGCAGAAAGGAGATGTAATAAAACTATCCTACAGCAATGTGGGTCATAGTTAAGGTCTACATTAGGTCTCCAAATATGTTCATATCTCACTCTCCTTCAGTGGTACCCCACTGCCAAAATGCTTTATTTATATTTGTGCCCTGAAAGTATCATGTTGACATTTAATTTATGATGTATTTTCATTTTTCTACAACATAAAGCCATAACAACAACAACAACTAAAAGTTTGTATAAGCTAGGAAGTTTAAGCAAGTAAGAGAAAAATATCTTCTTCGATGGCTGTTACATTAACAAGTCACCGGGACCAGATGGCATTCACCCATGAGTTCTGAAAGAACTCAAATGTGAAGTTGCGGAACTGTTAACTAAGGTTTGTAACCTGTCCTTTAAATCAGCTTCTGTACCCAATGACTGGAAGTTAGCTAATGTAACGCCAATATTTAAAAAGGGCTCTAGAGGTGATCCCGGCAATTACAGACCGGTAAGTCTAACGTCTGTACCGGGCAAATTAGTCGAAACAATAGTTAAGAATAAAATTGTCCGACACATAGAAAAACATAAACTGTTGAGCAATAGTCAACATGGTTTCTGTAAAGGGAAATCGTGTCTTACTAATCTATTAGAATTCTTTGAAGGGGTCAACAAACATGTGGACAAGGGGGATCCAGTGGACATAGTGTACTTAGATTTCCAGAAAGCCTTTGACAAGGTCCCTCACCAAAGGCTCTTATGTAAATTAAGCTGCCATGGGATAAAAGGGAAGGTCCTTTCATGGATTGAGAACTGGTTAAAAGACAGGGAACAAAGGGTAGGAATTAATGGTAAATTCTCAGAATGGAGAGGGGTAACTAGTGGTGTTCCCCAAGGGTCAGTCCTCGGACCGATCCTATTCAACTTATTCATAAATGATCTGGAGAAAGGGGTAAACAGTGAGGTGGCAAAGTTTGCAGATGATACTAAACTGCTCAAGGTAGTTAAGTCCAAAGCAGACTGTGAAGAACTTCAAAAAGATCTCACAAAACTAAGTGATTGGGCAACAAAATGGCAAATGAAATTTAATGTGGATAAATGTAAAGTAATGCACATTGGAAAAAATAACCCCAACTATACATACAATATGATGGGGGCTAATTTAGCTACAACAAGTCAGGAAAAAGATCTTGGAGTCATCGTGGATAGTTCTCTGAAAATATCCACGCAGTGTGCAGAGGTGGTCAAAAAAGCAAACAGGATGTTAGGAATCATTAAAAAGGGGATAGAGAATAAGACTGAGAATATATTATTGCCCTTATATAAATCGATGGTACGCCTTCATCTCGAATACTGCGTACAGATGTGGTCTCCTCATCTCAAAAAAGATATACTGGCACTAGAAAAGTTTCAGAAAAGGGCAACTAAAATGATTAAGGGTTTGGAACGGGTCCCATATGAGGAGAGATTAAAGAGGCTAGGACTCTTCAGCTTGGAAAAGAGGAGACTAAGGGGGGATATGATAGAGGTTCACTCCCTCTGGGGCACCTGGCATTGGCCACTGTCAGTAGACAGGATACTGGGCTAGATGGACCTTTGGTCTGACCCAGTACGGCCTTTCTTATGTTCTTATGTTCTTATGTACATGCAGATTTGGAAATGGAGAGTATTAAGGGTAAAATCCTAATCGTGCATCCAACTGGTATGGGCCAAGAGTGCCAAGGATGTTCAAAACATGTGATCAAAGCATGGGTAGCTCCTCCAGCTTTGCACGTTTGGGTAGAAAGACAAGTGGATACATTTGCAGAATATGCAACAGTCAGTGTTTGGCTGGATAAAGAAGGAGCATGCTTTTGTACATAAGGAGTTGAAAGGACACCCTCTGTAACAAGGAAGACCAAAGACAGGGTAGGCCCACTGCTCAGTGAAGAGGGAGAAACAGTAACAGGAAACTTGGAAATGGCAGAGATGCTTAATGACTTCTTTGTTTCGCTCTTCACCGAGAAGTCTGACGGAATGCCTAACATAGTGAATACTAATGGGAAGGGGGTAGGTTTAGCAGATAAAATACAAAAAGAACAAGTTAAAAATCACTTAGAAAAGTTAGATGCCTGCAAGTCACCAGGGCCTGATGAAATGCATCCTAGAATACTCAAGGAGCTAACAGAGGAGGTATCTGAGCCTCTAGCTATTATCTTTGGAAAATCATGGGAGACGGGAGAGATTCCAGAAGACTGGAAAAGGGCAAATATAGTGCCCATGTATAAAAAAGGAAATAAAAACAACCCAGGAAACTACAGACCAGTTAGTTTAACTTCTGTGCCAGGGAAGATAATGGAGCAAGTAATTAAGGAAATCATCTGCAAACACTTGGAAGGTGGTAAGGTGATAAGGAATAGCCAGCATGGATTTGTAAAGAACAAATCGTGTCAAACCAATCTGATAGCTTTCTTCGATAGGATAACAAATCTTGTGGATAAGGGAGAAGCTGTGGATGTGGTATACCTAGACTTTAGTAAGGCATTTGATACTGTCTCGCATGATATTCTTATCGATAAACTAGGCAAATACAATTTAGATGGGGCTACTATAAGGTGGGTGCATAACTGGCTGGATAACCGTACTCAGAGAGTTGTTATTAATGTTTCCCAATCCTGCTGGAAAGGCATAACAAGTGGGGTTCCGCAGGGGTCTGTTTTGGGACCGGCTCTGTTCAATATCTTCATTAACGACTTAGATATTGGCATAGAAAGTACGCTTATTAAGTTTGCGGATGATACCAAACTGGGAGGGATTGCAACTGCTTTGGAGGACAGGGTCATAATTCAAAATGATCTGGACAAATTGGAGAAATGGTCTGAGTTAAACAGGATGAAGTTTACCAAAGACAAATGCAAAGTGCTCCACTTAGGAAGAAAAAATCAGTTTCACACATACAGAATGGGAAGAGACTGTCTAGGAAGGAGTACGGCAGAAAGGGATCTAGGGGTTATAGTGGACCACAAGCTAAATATGAGTCAACAGTGTGATGCTGTTGCAAAAAAGCAAACGTGATTCTGGGATGTATTAACAGGTGTGTTGTGAGCAAGACACGAGAAGTCATTCTTCCGCTCTACTCTGCTCTGGTTAAGCCTCAGCTGGAGTATTGTGTCCAGTTCTGGGCACCGCATTTCAAGAAAGATGTGGAGAAATTGGAGAGGGTCCAGAGAAGAGCAACAAGAATGATTAAAGGTCTTGAGAACATGACCTATGAAGGAAGGCTGAAAGAATTGGGTTTGTTTAGTTTGGAAAAGAGAAGACTGAGAGGGGACATGATAGCAGTTTTCAGGTATCAAAAAGGGTGTCATAAGGAGGAGGGAGAAAACTTGTTCACCTTAGCCTCTAAGGATAGAACAAGAAGCAATGGGCTTAAACTGCAGCAAGGGAGGTCTAGGTTGGACATTAGGAAAAAGTTCCTAACTGTCAGGGTGGTTAAACACTGGATTAAATTGCCTAGGGAGGTTGTGGAATCTCCATCTCTGGAGATATTTAAGAGTAGGTTAGATAAATGTCTATCAGGGATGGTCTAGACAGTATTTGGTCCTGCCATGAGGGCAGGGGACTGGACTCGATGACCTCTCGAGGTCCCTTCCAGTCCTAGAATCTATGAATCTATAAGCTGGAATTGGGCTCAGCTCTCCTGGTCCAGTCCAGGTGTGCCCTAGTTTGATGTAATGAGGAGTGTGGGGCTGCCCTGGGAGTTATAAATGAGTCCAGAATCCTGAGAGAGAGAATTTAGAAGCAGAGTTTTATATACAGAGTTAAAAAAGAAGGGGTCCTGAGAGTAAAGGGTGTGCAGGGGAGGGGATGTCCTGCAGGAGGGACCAGGAAGAGTTCCCCGGTTGAGCAGTGGAGCCGGATGAGGCTGGTGAAAGCAGAAGGCAGGGAAGCAGCCGGGGCCACCTACAAACTTCCTCAGGCCATGGAGCCATGACCAGAGAAGGCTGAAGGCTGAGAGCAGTAGAAAGAGAGATGCCTGCCAGCTTTCTGAGCTGGAGAGATGAAGCTAGAGGGTTGAAAGCTAGGGAATGATGGAGGGGTGAGCCTGCTGATGTCTCCAAGCAAGAGGTGGAATCCTACCTGTAAAAGAAACAAGGAGGAGAAACGCTCTAGCTAGAGGAGCGGTGTTGAAACATGACACTGGTGAGAGATGCTGGAGTCACAGCTGGAAGCTGAGGTGAAGCATGATGAGAGATGCTGGAGGCATACTGGAGAGCTGGGGTGAGGGGATAGATACCAGAGCTGTATTTGGTGTTGGATAGTTATGATGAATGTACTGTTTGGACTGTGCTCAGGGGTTCTGTTTTATCGTAGTGGGACTTTGAGTAATAAATTAACCCCACAAAAAGGGCTATTTATATATTCCAAATGCTGTGTGCTGAGTTTATTTGAGGAATAGCTTCAGATATTCAGGCAAGGGGCTGCTTGCTGCTACTCTGAGGCCGTGAGGGGATGGCTGAGAGGAGGCCATATATTTGCACAAACAAATAAAGGAAGAGTTCTAGCAGTAATAGCCTCAATACAGTGACCAAGAGGGTACAATTCTACACGTACACCTAGACCCGGCAATCACCAAGAAGACGCTGAAAGTAGAATTCCTGGGGAATTTTCATGCCTATTTGTTGGAACCCAAACAATTCATGGGAAAGAGTTGATTTTGACTAATGTCCTGATTCAAGAAAATTTTTACTTTCAAAATGAAAAGTTTTGTTTTCCAGTTTGAACAACTTTAGACATTTTAGTTAATTTAAAGTACAAAAAAGCTATTTTGATTTTGAACTTAAACAAATATTCAGATATAATGGAACAAGATGTTTTGATCCAATTTTTTTTTTTTTTTCCAAATTATTGGTTCACAAAAAAAAAATTGAGATTTTTGACTTTTTGTCCTGATTTGGGATGTGAAAATTATTTGAAATTTTCAATAAATCTCACAGGAAAGGAAAATATTTCCCACCTAGCTCTCATTTACACATATGCAAAACTAGTGGAGTAGGCATCCTACAGCCAGGACATTGACTGTCCTTTATCTGTCAAGTAGAGCCAGACCAGAAAACAACAACAGTTTACAGCAGACCAGCAACCACAATGCAACCACATAGCAAGAAGTTCTGTTGTACAGACCCAGGTGACAGTAGCACATACCAAAAGAACGTTCTCCACTCCCTGCTTAGGTCACTGAGTTTCACAAAGGCCCATTAGGCACTACACTAAGTGACAAATATGAACAGATGCTGTTCTGTCAATTTGGTCTGACACGATTAATGGCCACTGCCCCATATACAGATGGATTACATAGCTCACGGGGTAGATGTCCCCAAATGATAGTAGCATAGAGGGAGCCCTGCTTTCAGGTTGTTTTAGTTCTCAGCCAGAAGCAAATTTTCAGGTGAAAACTTTAAACAATATCAATTGAAGCATTTTTGTGTTGAGCTGGTGAAAAGAAATGTATAAATCTGGAATCCTGCCAAAACTTGGTGGCATGAAAAAAGTTGCCTAAATAGACTCTTGACTTTGAAAAGCATTCAGGTCAGGTCAATGGTTAGATGAAGGATCTGACCCATTACTTATTTTGGCTGAAACAATCCATCCCTTTCTAATTCTTAATGCAGGACAAAGGGGTAAAGTTAAGGCTGCTGTGGGGATTTTAACTGAGGGAATCTTTGCCTTAACTTTTCATTCACTAAGTATTTCTATTCAGGGTGGTTGGTGTCAGCTGAAACTTGTCAGAAAACTTGTGAACTGGATTACAGCAGAGGATAAATATGGCTTATTGAGATCCTTAGCAAATAATACTTATGGTAAATAAATACAGCCAATGAAAATATATTTTTCTTATGTTCTTGCTGCCAAAAAAGAATTAATTAGAACTACTTTGGAGTTAGATGGGAGCTGAGTGCCAAAACAAAGGCCTTGTCTACACTACCAGGGTAAGTCGACCTAAATTACACTACTCCAGCTACGTGAATAACGTAGCTGGAGTCGACGTAGCTTAGGACAACTTACTGCGGTGTTTACACCTTGCTGCATTGACGGGACACGCTCTCCCGTTGACTTACCTTACTCCTCTCATTCTGGTGGAGTACTGGAATCGACCAGAGAGCGCTCTGCGGTCAATTTAACAGGACTTCACTAGACCCGCTAAATCAACCCCCGCTGCATCGATCGCAGCAGCGTCGATCCCCAGTAAGTGTAGATATGGCTAAAGTCAAAGCTTTGTAAAGCAGCTTGTAAAATTCAGGGCTTTAGCAAATACTTTGAAGATTAATGCCTCTTAGTATATTCTGTTTAGAATCATAGAATCATAGAATATCAGGGTTGAAAGGGACCTCAGGAGGTCATCTAGTCCAACACCCTGCTTAAAGCAGGACCAATTCCCAACTAAATCATCCCAGCCAGGGCTTTGTCAAGCCGGGCCTTAAAAACCTCCAAGGAAGGAGATTCCACCACCTCCCTAGGTAACGCATTCCAGTGCTTCACCACCCTCCTAGTGAAATAATGTTTCCTAATATCCAACCTAGACCTCCCCCACTGCAACTTGAGACCATTGCTCCTTGTTCTGTCATCTGCCACCACTGAGAACAGCCGAGCTCCATCCTCTTTGGAACCCCCCCTCAGGTAGTTGAAAGCTCCATCCTCTTTGGAATCCCCCCTCATTCTTCTCTTCTGGAGACTAAACAATCCCAGTTCCCTCAGCCTCTCCTCATAAGTCATGTGCTCCAGACCCCTAATCATTTTTGTTGCCCTCCGCTGGACTCTTTCCAATATTTCCACATCCTTCTTGTAGTGTGGGGCCCAAAACTGGACACAGTACTCCAGATGAGGCCTCACCAATGTCGAATAAAGGGGAACGATCACGTTCCTCGATCTGCTGGCAATGCCCCTACTTATACAGCCCAAAATGCCGTTAGCCTTCTTGGCAACAAGAGCACACTGTTGACTCATATCCAGCTTCTCGTCCACTGTGACCCCTAGGTCCTTTTCTGCAGAACTGCTACCTAGCCATTCGGTCCCTAGTCTGTAGCAGTGCATAGGATTTTTCCGTCCTAAGTGCAGGACTCTGCACTTGTCCTTGTTGAACCTCATCAGGTTTTTTTTGGCCCAATCCTCTAATTTGTCTAGGTACCTCTGTATCTGATCCCTACCCTCCAGCGTATCTACCACGCCTCTCAGTGTAGTGTCATCTGCAAACTTGCTGAGAGTGCAGTCCACACCATCCTCCAGATCATTAATAAAGATATTAAACAAAACTGGCCCCAGGACCGACCCTTGGGGCACTCCGCTTGAAACCGGCTGCCAACTAGACATGGAGCTATTGATCAATACCCGTTGAGCCCGATGATCTAGCCAGCTTTCTATCCACCTTACAGTCCATTCATCCAGCCCATACTTCTTTAACTTGGCGGCTAGAATACTGTGGGAGACCGTATCAAAAGCTTTGCTAAAGTCAAGGAATAACACATCCACTGCTTTCCCCTCATCCACAGAGCCAGTTATCTCATCATAGAAGGCAATTAGGTTAGTCAGGCACGACTTCCCCTTGGTCAATCCATGCTGACTGTTCCTGATCACTTTCCTCTCCTCTAAGTGTTTCATAATTGATTCCTTGAGGACCTGCTCCATGATTTTTCCAGGGACTGAGGTGAGGCTGACTGGCCTGTAGTTCCCCGGATTCTCCTCCTTCCCTTTTTTAAAGATGGGCACTACATTAGCCTTTTTCCAGTCATCCGGGACCTCCCCCGATCGCCATGCGTTTTCAAAGATGATGGCCAATGGCTCCGCAATCACATCCACCAACTCCTTTAGCACCCTCGGATGCAGCGCATCCGGCCCCATGGATTTGTGCTCATCCAGTTTTTCTAAATAGTCCCGAACCACTTCTTTCTCCACAGAGGGCTGGTCACCTCCTCCCCATACTGTGCTGCCCAGTCCAGCAGTCTGGGAGCTGACCTTGTTTGTGAAGACAGAGGCAAAAAAAGCATTGAGTACATTAGCATTTTCCACATCCTCTGGCACTAGGTTCCTCCCTCATTCAGTAAGGGGCCCACACTTTCCTTGACTTTCTTCTTGTTGCTAACATACCTGAAGAAACCCTTCTTGTTACTCTTAACATCTCTTGCTAGCTGCAACTCCAAGTGCGATTTGGCCTTCCTGATTTCACTCTTGCATGCCTGAGCGATATTTTTATACTCCTCCCTGGTCATTTGTCCAATCTTCCACTTCTTGTAAGCTTCTTTTTTGTGTTTAAGGTCAGCAAGGATTTCACTGTTAAGCCAAGCTGGTCGCCTGCCATATTTACTATTCTTTCTACACGTCGGGATGGTTTGTTCCTGCAACCGCAATAAGGATTCTTTAAAATACAGCCAGCTCTCCTGGACCCCTTTGCCCTTCATGTTATTCTCCCAGGGGATCCTGCCCATCTGTTCCCTGAGGGAGTCAAAGTCTGCTTTTCTGAAGTCCAGGGTCCGTATTCTGCTGCTCTCCTTTCTTCCTTGTGTCAGGATCCTGAACTTGACCATCTCATGTTCACTGCCTCCCAGGTTCCCATCCACTTTTGCTTCCCCTACTAATTCTTCCCTGTTTGTGAGCAGCAGGTCAAGAAAAGCTCTGCCCCTAGCTGGTTCCTCCAGCACTTGCACCAGGAAATTGTCCCCGACACTTTCCAAAAACTTCCTGGATTTTCTGTGCACCGCTGTATTGCTCTCCCAGCAGATATCAGGGTGATTAAAGTCTCCCATGAGAACCAGGGCCTGCGATCTAGCAACTTCTGTTAGTTGCTGGAAGAAAACCTCGTCCACCTCATCCCCCTGGTCTGGTGGTCTATAGCAGACTCCGACCACGACATCACCCTTGTTGCTCACACTTCTCAACTTTATTCAGAGACTCTCAGGTTTTTCTGCAGTTTCATACCGGAGCTCTGAGTAGTCATACTCCTCTCTTACATACAATGCAACTCCCCCACCTTTTCTGCCCTGCCTGTCCTTCCTGAACAGTTTATATCCATCCATGACAGTACTCCAGTCATGTGAGTTATCCCACCAAGACTCTGTTATTCCAATCGCATCATAGTTCCCTGACTGTGCCAGGACTTCCAGTTCTCCCTGCTTGTTTCCCAGGCTTCTTGCATTTGTGTATAGGCACTTATGATAACTCATCAATCGTCCCTCTTTCTCAGTATGAGACAGGAGTCCTCCCCTCTTGCGTTCTCCTGCTCTTGCTTCCTCCCAGGATCCCATTTCCCCACTTACCGCAGGGCTTTGGTCTCCTTCCCCTGGTGAACCTAGTTTAAAGCCCTCCTCACTAGGTTAGCCAGCCTGCTTGCGAAGATGCTCTTCCCTCTCTTCTTTAGGTGGAGCCCGTCTCTGTCTAGCACTCCTCCTTCTTGGAACACCATCCCATGGTCGAAGAATCCAAAGCCTTCTCTCCGACACCACCTGTGTAGCCATTCGTTGACTTCCATGATTCGACGGTCTCTACCCAGGCCTTTTCCTTGCACAGGGAGGATGGACGAGAACACCACTTGTGCCTCAAACTCCTTTATCCTTCTTCCCAGAGCCACGTAGTCTGCAGTGATCCGCTCAAGGTCATTCTTGGCAGTATCATTGGTTCCCACGTGGAGAAGCAGAAAGGGGTGGTGATCCGAGGGCTTGATGAGTCTCGGCAGTCTCTCCGTCACATCGTGTATCCTAGCTCCTGGCAAGCAGCAGACCTCTCGGTTTTCCCGGTTGGGGCGGCAGATAGATGATTCAGTCCCCCTGAGGAGGGAGTCCCCGACCACCATCACCCTCCTCCTCCTCTTGGGAGTGGTGGTCATGGAACCCCCATCCCTAGGACAGTGCATCTTTTGCCTTCCAATCGGTGGAGTCTCCTTCTGCTCCCTTCCCTCAGATGGGTCATCTAGTCCACTCTCCGCATTAGTACCTGTAGAGAGAACATGGAAACGATTGCTCACCTGTATGTCCATTGCTGGTACATGGATGCTCCTCTTTCTCCTTCTGGAGGTCACATGCTGCCAAACTTCACCATCCTTCTGTCCCTGCTGCGCCTGCTCTGAATCTTCAGAACATTGTGGCCGTAGAAGCATCTCCTGACGTCTGTCCAGGAAATCTTCATTTTCCCTTATGCAACGCAGAGTCGATATTCGTTTCCCCAGACCTCGAACCTTCTCTTCCAATATGGAGACCAGCTTGCACTTTGTACAGACAAAGTCGCTTCTGTCCTGTGGAAGAAAGACAAACATGGCACAACCTGTGCAGGTTACAACAGCTGATCGCTCACCTTCCATATCACCTTCCTCTTAAGAGCTTCCTCAGCTGTTGCAGGAACTACTCAGAGAAACCTGCAGATGAAAGCCTCAGTGAGCTCTCCCCAGGCGAACTCCCTCTGTTAGCCTCTGCTGTTTGCCACTCAGCTGGTTCGCTGCTGACTGCCCTTATATACCAGTCAGGCCCACTCAAGGCCCACCTGTAACAAAGCACTCTCAATTCACACTTTTCAAACAAACAAGCAAGCAATCAAGCACACGGTCAAACTGACAAACTGTCCCAGCAACAGACACTCAGATACTCACCAACACAGCCCCCCTAATGCAGCACTTAGCGTACCTCCTCTCGGACAGATCCCAGGCAAACTCCCTCTGTTAGCCTCTGCTGTTCGCCGCTCCAGTTTTACAGAAAACTGTAAAAACAAGAAGCTTAGTAATCACATTTTTCATGCTGTAGCAATGATACATCAGGTCCTGGTCAGGCATAAACATTTTTGGAAACCAACATATTTTTAGAGAAATTCAATTAAAATCAACCAAAGGAAGTGCAAAAAGGCAGCTAAATTCCAATTGATTATTTTTTAAAAAAAGTACTAAATCATCCAGATGCCCAGGATTTAAAGCCAATGTATTGTTAGAGCAATTGCACTTGATATATTTCTCTTTCCTTAATCACAACCAATCAAGTTTATTGATTTAAGCAGACTGCAGCTTGCCTGCTCAGCTCTTCCACGTGTATTGAATGTCTGGTAGGCAATAGCTTCAACTTCCACTCAGTCAATTTCAGAAATACTCTGGTTTGAGAGTCTACAAATAAGGACTGTCTATTCCTGAAAGTGGTTTCTGGTGAGGGAAATACTGGGCATATAACCATAAATCTATAGTCTATTAATCTTATACCTTCAGCTACGGGCCACATTTTTAGAAACGTATGCTTGCATAACTTGTCTGTGCATGTGTATTTGTGTTAATTGCATGTACAAATGACACAGAAGTTTAACTGGATGTTTGTGCATGAAAATAATGTGTGAATAATTCTAAAAGTCTGGCTACCTAAATAATTACTATATTAGCTTTTAAAGTTTGTGGTTAGGCCATACACTTGGGAGTCAGGACTCCTAGATTCTCTTTCTGATGCTGCCACTGACTTGTGTTTATATTTGGTCAAGTCACTTAATATTGTGTTCAATCTCCTTCTCTATAAGCTTGGTATAATAATCTTTACCTTCTCATTTGGTTGCCTTGTGAGGCTTACAGAGTTTTTCTAGATTGTTTTGAGGCCTTTGGAGAGAAGTATTTACAATTATGGTAAAAAGTGCACACTTCTGCAGTTTATCCATTCTTGCTACTAAGCTGAATATGAGTTCATAGGGAACAAATATAGCTTTCCCAAGTCTGTTCTCACAATAGCTCCTGTTTGTTCCGGACATTTTTCATTA
The DNA here is from genome assembly GCF_028017835.1 of Emys orbicularis. Lineage (NCBI taxonomy): Eukaryota > Metazoa > Chordata > Testudines > Emydidae > Emys > Emys orbicularis. The sequence continues at coordinate 88,887,686 of NC_088690.1, forward strand.
GCTTCACATGAAAAAGTTTGCTGACTAAAAATCAGCAGTTTACTTGCAAATTGCTGCTTGCATGTATTTTTTACAGTGCTACCACAATAGAGTCCTGGTCCATGACGGGAGCTCTTGGGTTCTATTGGGATACAAATGAAGAAATAATGCATTCACTGTGTCACACTAAACATGACTATCATCAGAGATAATGATGCAAGAATTAGGTTCTTCCTGATTTTGTCCTGTGATTATTGGTGTGAGGATGAGACTGGGATCATGAGCAATCCAGAGACATTTTAGATATTATAAAAATATTTACGGAGCTGCAAACTATTTAAAAACTGCAAGTCCCTGTATATGAGTGTTAAAGAGAAACCTATGGCACTAAAAGCAGTTGGATAATTGGGAGGTGAAGCTAACATTGCAGACTTGACACTGTTGCCAGGGAAATGGGTTTTGACATTCAGTTACTCAGCTTGGGTAACTGTCTGAGAGAATAAATCAGCACGCATAGGTAATTAAGTAGGAAACTTGCTGAGATGGCAAACAGGAAACAGTACTTACCTCAGGAAACAATCTCATACATCAAAGCAATCATCACATCAGTTAGCATAGGACAGAATCACAGAAAGTAGACACTTCAGGCTCTAAAAGTGCTATTTGATCTGATGCTACTACTAATGTTTTCCTACGAAAACTGACTGACTGATTGCACAAGACACAAATGCCTTTGATTAGTGGGCCACGTTGTGGTAATAGGTAGAGGGATTTTTTGTATGAAAGAAACTGTTCCTGATGGAAAAAGCTATGGAATGAACTCCAATATATGAGTCATATGTTCTCAAAGTGCTTAAGAAAAGGTGATGGCTCTTTTTTCAACTAAAAAATTGCTGCTTATTTAAGGCTTGTAGTCATCTTGGGGCAGATTCATCCCTTTAACTTTAGTGACTTCAGTGGAGTTACACCAAGGATGACTAGGGCCTGTTATTTCACAGAACGGCTCTTGAGTTAATAGCCATGCCATATAGGGACCGGTGCAAAGCAAGATAATTCAGCATTCTGAAACACAGTAATTCAGGAAATATGTAAAGGTACTGTAGGACTATTCACATAAACCTTAATCCACTCAAACTTAGCCATGGATTCAAGGTTTGATGTGTTTGCAAATAGCTTCTACTCCTGAAAATTCAGCTCACCATTCCCTTTCCCTTCACTTTTCTTTCCATTTAGCTTATCCTTTCCTAAGTAACTCCCCCATGAATTAAATAAATAAGAATAATAAATCTTTGAACTAAGGTGCTGTTTGCTGCTCTCACAGTGTTCTCTCTGCTTGTGTGTTGTACTTCTTCCCCCACCCTGTGTCTGTCTCATCTAGTTAGACTGTGAGCTCCTCAGGGAAGGGACCATCTACTGTTTTATTTGTACAATGAGGTTCCATTTTTGGTTGGTTTGCTTTGTTTAGTAGTTTGATGTAGTTTGTGTCAGTGCCCTGCTCTGCAAGATCTTTCAGCACTGTTGAATGCTTTTTCATAGTCAATGAAGGCAATGCACAAAGGGAATTTGTATTCCCTTGAGCACTCCAATAGCTGGCTTATAGTGAATATATCGTCCAATGTACTGAAATTCCTTCGAAAACCTGCCTGCTGTCTCGGCTGCTGCTCGTTCAAACTCTGTGAGAGTTGGTTTGTTATTATTTTGGGAAATTGCTTGTAAACATGTGAGAGCAGGAATATTGGACCATAGTTCTTTAGATCTTTACGATCACCCTTCATGTTCAGCAAAATGGTGTTGGACTCCTCCCAGCTGGATGGTATCTTCTGTGTTTCCAAATAACAGATTAACCTCTGAGCAAGTGTTTTCCAGAGGTCATGGCCCCTCCAGCTTTATCATTTCAGTTGTCAGTCCATCTTTTTCTGGATCCACACTGCAAAATAAGAACATAAGAACGGCCTTAGTGGGTCAGACCAAAGGTCCATCTAGCCCAGTATTCTGATAGTGGCCAATGCCAGGTGCTTCAGAGGGAATGAACAGAAGAGGTAATCATCAAGTGATCCATCCCCTGTTGCCCATTCATAGCTTCTGGCAATCAGAGGCTAGGGACACCAACCCTGCCCATCTTGGCTGATAGCCCTTGATGGACCTATCCTCCAGGAATTTATCAAGTTCTTTTTTGAACCCTGTTATAGTCTTGGCCTTCACAACATCCTCTGACAAGGAGTTCCCACAGGTTGACTGAGCGTTTGTGAAGAAATATTTCCTTTTGTTTGTTGTAAACCTGCTGCCTATTTATTTCATTTGGTGACCCCTAATTCTTGTGTTATGACAAGGAGTAAATAACACTTCCTTATTTACTTTCTCCACACCAGTCATGATTTTCTCCATCATATCCCCCCCCCCTTAGTCATCTCTTTTGCAAAGTCCCAGTCTTATTAATCTCTCTTCATGTGGAAGCTGTTCAAGACCCCTAATCATTTTTGTTGCCCTTTTCTGTACCTTTTCCAATTCCAATATAGCTTTTTTGAGATGGGATGACCACATCTATATGCAGTATTCAAGATGTGCGTGTACCATAGAGTTATATAGAGGCAATCTGATATTTTCTGTCTTATTATCAAACCCTTTCTTAATGATTCCCATTATTCTGTTAGCTTTTTTTGATGGCCGCTGCACAATGAGTGTATGTTTTCAGAGAATTATCCACAATGACTCCAAGATCTTTTTCTTGAGTGGTAACAACTAATTTAGGCCCCATCATTTTATATGTATAGTTGGGATTATGTTTTCCAATTTGCATTTATCAACACTGAATTTCATGTGCCATTTTGTTTCCTAGTCACCCAGTTTTGTGAGATCCCTTTGTAACTCTTCATAGTCTGCTTTGGACTTAACTATTTTGGGTAGTTTTGTATCATCTGCAAATTTTGCCACCTCACTGGCCCTTTTTCCAGATCGTTTATGAATATGTTGAATAGGACTGGTCCCAACACAGACCCATGGGGGACACCATTATTTATCTCTCTCCATTCTGAAAACTGACCATTTATTCCTACCCTTTGTTTCCTACGATGGGGCTTGGACCCAAGTTTCAGGGAGACTTGGGGTCAGACCCTCCCTCACCCTGGGTATGGATGGATGGTGGTGAGATCAAACCTGAGTCTGAGCCTGGGTTTACAATGCAGTGTAGACATACACTAAAGGCCCCTACTGAGATTAGAGCCTGATTGTGCTAGATGCCATATATATTTGCACAAGTGCAAGAGAGTTTACAATACAAATAGACAAGACAAAAGGTGAGAGTGAGCAGACACTATTAATCCCCTTTTAGAGATAGGGAACAGAGACTTGCCCAAGGTCACACAGAAAAGCTAGGAACTGAACTCAGATCTCCTGAGTCCCAAGCCAGTGTCTTAATCATAAAACCATCTTTCCTGTTTACAGTTAATGGGACTTGGGTATCCAAACAAATTTACAGGGACTGGTTTGATTCCAATCCTTACAAACTAAATTGGGGTTCAGATCACAAATCCACTCATGAACCAAACTCTTCTGGGTTGACTCTGCTCTCAGCTATGCTGTGAGAAATGTTGGGAAATACTGGGGTTATTTTAGGGAAGTTAGTTACCACCTTATCCTTCTCTTATAGTTCTGCTGTATACAAATTCCTGCTTGGTGAAATATTTCAGAGCAACATATGGTAAACATATGGTAAAAATATATTGTTCTTTCTTCAGATGTCTGTGATTGCTCCATGACTGTGCATGTGAAACCAGCAGGTGATGCAGAGGAACTCTTATGCTGGAGGTGCGTGAAACCTTTTAGAGAGTGTTGCATGATTAGAAGGAAAAGAAGAGAGAGACTGAATGTGAGGACTGGAATGTGAAAGAATATTAAATTTTACCAAGAAATAAAGTAAATAAAATGGGATAAACATTGAATCTTCAGTGCTCTTTTTATCAAATCAATGTTTTTAATTTGTGTCATTTGTCTAACACAGAATCATGCAAAGTGGCTACTGGATCATTAACAAAAATGAAAAGAGGCAAATGTTTATCTAAGATTTCACAGTTTCCTTCAAATATAGCCAAGCCAGTGTCGTGCCATGCAGCTATAGCTTAGATGTGTTGCCAGTTCGAACAATGATATTGGCCATCTAAATGGACTTTCTACAGGAAAAAGTTAATAGTGATGAGTCTGAGTTGAAATATTCTGTTAGTGCCCAAAGTTTTGGCCTGTTTGGATTAGAACAAGTTATATACTGTGTGTTTAGTGATATTGCAGGAAAACACAGCAGGCATATGCACTCAGCAATTGCTCACATACAGGATGAAAAAATAGAACCTCTCTTACTGAGGGAGGTAAATATTCTCCATAACGTCAGGGTTATGTACTTTCTGAAAAGTCCTAGTGTTGATAAGCCCTATGAGATTCAAAGCCCCAGGCCTCTGTTTTTTATTTCAAACTCCCCTCTTGACTGTGAGAAATTCAGATCCAGTCATTATGTGACTTGTGTTACTTAACACAACTAACCAACACAGCTCGAATTTTGAACTTGGGAATCAAATAATTTCAGAGACAAATATGTGATCCACCTCCAGAGTTTAAAAAAATCCCATAAATATGTTCCAGAACATTGAAATAATAAAAAATAATAATGGAGCAATAATTCTCAGAAAACCTGATTTATCAGAAAACTTGCTTTAAATTCACCAAGTAAATTATTCATTGCAAAATCAATCTGTCAAGTTGTCTATCATCTGCCTATCAGAGAGAGGGAGATTCTATAGGAATCTATAGGAATTCTAAAGGAAAAAATTGTAATAATGCACTTATTTGGTACCTATTTAGTAAAGGTGTTTCAAGTATTCCTCAACAGGGTGGGCTCCAATCTGTAAGAAAAGTGGTTTGACGAGGGATTGCATCCCTCATTTGTGTGGGAATCTACTGACTGTTATAGCAGTTAAACTGCTTCCTGAAAGCCACCATTGCTTATGATTTAAGCAGCCAATATTTAACCATTGGTTGAAAGGATGTGTCAAGGAGCAATCAAAACTCAACATAATGCTCATACAGCTTCCTGTTTGGTAGGGAGCAGCCAGCCCTCAGACAGTATGGACATAAGGACTGTGAATTAGGCAACTAATAACATAGCAATCCTCAATGATGACAGAAACTCTTACTTCTTGGTGGCCACCAAATGCCCTTTGATTTCAGGGGAAACTGAATTTTATCCAGCTCTGGACGTAGAAATGAGCCTGATAAAGGAGAATAAATGAACCTGGCTTGTTGTATTTGGGGTTGATTTCCTTCTGTTCCAACTGAAGTACCACAGTGTGCCCCAAACTCTGTCCTCTTCCAACCATCTCCTCTAGTCCTTATTGCAATACATGCCCTTCTGCCAGAAAAGGTATCAACATGTCTTCCAGAACCGGTAGAGGTAATTTGCAGAAGTTATAACTGGTAAAATGAGCACAGTGGAAGGCTATATCTAGGGGAGATGTGAGAGAGATGAATATGAGGGTGTACATGTTCATGGTAAAGGATGAGGGGCAGAGTAGGTGTATGATGGAATACACCAGGGCTGGAAGTGAAGAGGAGTGAGAGAGATGCCTATGTCAGGAGATAAGAGGCAAGGGCAGAGTACAAGGAGTAGGAGAAGAATGAGGTGTATGCAAGTGCACATATGAGGAAGAGGATGGGCTCATGGCAGGGATAATGGCAGAACGAGGTTTGAGTGGAATGCATCTATGAGAGGGGTATCTTCTGTTCCTTTGCCCACTTTTGGCTCCTTGCTGCATCCTTAGCAAAGAGCTGGCTGTCAACAGTCATCTCTGCAACATCTGCTGACAAACACTGGGACCCTTTCCAGAATGGAGCCCGGATACAAGGCTTCCTATTCTACCCCTTTCACTTTTTTTGATGTGTGATGGAGGCAGACCACATACACCCAGTATAAGAATGTAGGGAATAATTCTATACAACTAACAAGCATTTTGTGGTCTCTCAGGAGTTAAAGCTTTGACTAGTTTCCTGCTATTTAGCTGATTTTTCAGTCCCCTCTAACTTTCTCCAAACCAAACTTTTAAGGACAGCATATTATCCATGAATAAATCTAGTGAAAATCAGAAAATAATTGTAGAGAGATTATAGTGAAGGGGGCAGGGGTGCATTGGATTTTGCTATTTCAAAATTTCACTAACATAATTCTGTCATCCAGCATCTAACAAAAAAGACAAGTACACATAGAAAATAAATAAAATAAAAAATCTTTAACTTGGAAAACTTTGCTTCTAGAAGTGTCTTTTCAGAACTTTTTTGTGTGGTTGCTCCTGGAATTCACATAGTCTTTTATATAAAATTCATACAAAATGCATACACAGACATCTGCATATATATGCTGTCTATTTTTTATAGAGATTTGGGAACAAATCATCTGGAAAATCCACTGAAACATCATTAGAGTCCATTGAATAAGAATAACTCAATTTGCATTTTGTGGTCAATTTAAATCTAAAAGCAAATTGCAAAGAGAAATGAAAATGTGACTAGTGAGGTGATGCAAAGAGTCCTTCAAACCTGAAGATTGAGTTATAGGGTTTTGGAGAATCTGCATGAAGAATAAAAAAAAACTTTCAGACACATCAGGAATGTAGACGTGGAATAAAAAACCTTCATTGCTTGAAAAATAACCTGGATTTTTCTAAACAAATTGAAATCTTCAAAAAGGAGCAAATCAGAGTGAAAATGTGATTAAATCCAAAATATAAATGACACATTAATGAACTGTAGAAAGAATTATCTATCTTACATCAGAGAAATTATAGTCTGTGTATTAGAGAAGCAGTGTGATCTAATGGCTAGTGTCCTAGACTGGGAATTAGGAATATGTGTGTGGGGGGGGTTCCTAATTCTGCAATTGACCTGTTATGTGACCTTGGACAAGTCACCTCACCTCTCTTTGCTTCCAAGCCCCCTCCCACCTTTTGTCTGTTTAGATTGTCAGCTTTTCAGGAATGTCTCTTCCTACGTGTTGATACAGGGCTTTTCTTCACAGTGCCTTAGCCCGCACCAGCAGGGCTGTAAATTCTAATTCATACCAGTGTGTGGTGCACTCACTGGTCCACATGTGCTGTGTGTGCACTAAAAGTTCCCTAGTGTGCATTAATGTACTACTGTTTGAAACAGGGGTACGTTAATCAGCATTAGGGAATTTTTAGTGCACACCAGCAGGGTCCATATGGGCCAGTGAGTGCACCACATGCTAGTGTGTATTAGAATTTACTCCCCTGCTACATCACTGAATAGAGAAGCTAACAGTTCCTAGCACAATTGGGCCATCAGGTTGGTGGGCTACTGTAATGCAAATAACAATAATAATAGAATGAGACAGTGTAGAGGAATGGATTGAATATGGAACAGCTCAGAGTCAGGAATTCCTGATTTTTAGCTCTGGCTCTGCCACTAACTTACTTAACAGCTCTTCCTTGCTCTGACCATATGTAAAATGAAGTTGATTTTAAAAAATGTTCCTCCTTCACAAGGATATTGTAAGGATTAATTAATGCTTGTAAACATGCGGGCACAAATTAGAAGATGCAAAGAGAGCAACAGAATGAACATATGCCGCTTTCCATTGTTGAAGACAATTAAAATAAGGGCACAGAAGACAGAAATGATTGGCTACATTGGTTGTGGGGAGTGAAGCAGAAAAATAGCTTAAAGTTGGAAGACTGCAATTTTCAAAGTGTTCTTGTAAGCAGGAAAATTAGTGCTATTGTGAAATTCAGGTGGATATGTCAGAACTGTGCTTGGAACCAGAGATGACCATACTAGTTTACAGCTTGTGCTAGAAATCTGGAATATCTTCTCTACCAATTTGTAATAAATTATCTCTCCAGTTTCATATAAGTGGCATCAAACCTAGGAAAACTGTGATGCTTACGCAACAAGTGAGGCCTAATGATATGAAAATTGTGGCGGATGTAACATATGAGAGCTGGGCAAACTGACCATATTGAACAATTAATTGAACTTTTTAAAAATTTCCTGGGTTCAAAGGCTACCTTTGTGTTGTTTTTTCCTTTAGTTTGGATAACAGGACTACATCTTCTTTGCAGTATTTACTTACTCCCTGAAGACTATGAGGAAATTGTCCTCATTGCATTGGCCTATTTGGATAACTATTCAGTATTGTTTCTCAGTATTCAGTATGTGATTTTCTTTAAAACCATAAATATTTCTAAAGTAGTGTAAGAAAATACATCTGAGTAACTCAAAACAAAATAAAATATTTCACTCACCCCTGCCCTATTTAATATAGTAGTCTCAAAATGCAAAATTAGGAGCTGAGTGGGAATTTCAAACACCCCAGGAATGTTTAGAGCAGGGTTTTGAATTTCTAATATTAAAGCTATGTAATAATATTTAAAAGTGTTTAGCCCTCTAGGAACCATTATCAAGCTCACAATCCTGTTACCAAACAATAATGTTTGCTATTACCTTTGTTCTGTTCAGTCTCTGTAGGCATGCTTATTGGAGCCCATTAGCTCTGATCACACCTATCTATTTCTTGAAGATCAAGGTGGTATCAGGAAGGAAATCAAGGTTAAATTATTTTATTCCCCAGAAACTCAGTTTCCATTTAGAAGGCATAATAGCTATTGCCCCAGCATAAAGTAATTTATCTTAAAAGGAAGTTATCAGTCATTGTTAGCTTTTTGGCAACTAGAGTACTATCAACTAAAAAGAATACTATTACCCCTTGATGGCATAAAGTGTACCTTCCAGTGCAGCAGATTTCAAAAACAATACCCATTAGACCCCCCAAATTTCAGATTTAAGGCTAATTTTAGCTAATTCCAGGGATATTAGACCAGATTTACAGGGGTGCTGGAACAATTTGTATAGTCGGGGTGCTGAGAGCCATTGGACCAAACTGTAAATCCGATATATAATGGAAATCACTTCAAGCGAGGGAGTTCTGCGTACCCACATCACTCCTAGTTCCAGCACCTATACAGACTTATACATGGGTTTCCTCAGTGTTATGCATTGCACTATAGTTGCATTTGATCTGCTATATATCAAATGATGTTTAGTGTTCAGGTAATTGTGGTCCTATGATTAGTACTTACTCAGCAGTGAATTAGGGCTCAATTCAGCAAAGCACTTAAGCATGTGCTTAAATCCCATTGACTTCAATGACAATTAAAACCACAAGTTTAAAGTCAAGCACATGCTTAAAAGCTTTGATGAATTGGGAACTTTAAGAGTAATGAGAAAAAAGATCAGGTGTGTTTTGGTTTTTTTAATCAAATGACTATGATATGCTGTGGGATATAGGTTAATCTAAACTAGAAAGAGAAATATTTTATTAAAATATTTGTTGTATTAAAATAGTTTGTAGAACTTGATTGACTTTTATTTCCTCTGCACACAAGGCTCAGGATCCAATTTTTGCAACTTGAGATCTCCAAGCTCCTTTCAAGCAATGTCTTTGAAAGAAAAGCCCAGCTCTTTACAAGGTGAGACCAAGAATTGTGTGATCTTACTGTAGCCCATCAGTTATCTGCTCCCCCAGAATGGCTGAGTTCTCTCTTTTGCCTTATCCCCATCTGCAGCACTTGCCTGTTTAGCCAGAGAAGGGAGCAACACAAAATGGTGATCAAAGGGGTGATCCATGCTCTGCCTGGCATATACACATATATATTAGCTATGGAGCAAAGCACAGATCACAACCTCTGAACAAGCAGCACTGCCTTGACCATGTCACTAGTGAAAGGATTGAATATGTACCATCTGCAGCCCATTGCCACCAGTGCCCATGACATTGGAATTTATTTTAGCTTCTGGAAAGCTTAATGAGCACATACCAAATAATTCTGGTTACATGGCAATTTCCAAGGAAACATCCTGGGTGCACATTCTGGAAGTTTTTCAGAGGGAAAAAGCAAATATCACTTGGAAGTCTGGCTGGGTCTTCTACTTGGAATAGAAATTAAGTTCCAGGTTCATCTGGTGAGTAGAATGAAGGACGGAGTACTTAGGTGAAAGGTACAATTGTCTCTTGCAAAGAAAGAACAGCAGGAATTGCTGCAGGTTTGCACTGTTGAGTATACCAAGTTGTCAAGAGACATCTGTGGCCTAAAAACCATGTACAGCCTTTATACAGACTATAGAAGTTAGTTTGTCCCACATTACGGCACTAGCTTTATGTTAATGACAGCTTAAGAGTGCATCCTATTATTTCCATGAGCTTATGCCTTTTTAAAAAAAAAAAAATCAGGTTTCAACTATTACATTCCTCCCTATCCTCCAAAACTAATGCCAGGATCAGTTCCCTATCTCACTGTCTGTTGACTTTTATATTTTTCTTATTACTCGTGGCAAATTCCATTTCAAATTCAGTTTCAGTTTTGAACCACATAGAAAATTGTACATGCTGGGGGGCATAATGAAGTTTTGAGTTTCCATAATGGGACCTGAAAGTGAATTTAGCTAAGGCAGAGAGAAATCATTACAATCTGATGTGAGTTAAGAGTACACATGACAGGACTATCAGCATTCTCTCACTGTGTTTTCAACATGCATAAGAATAACATGCCAGTTAACAAACTAGGAATTGCTTTGCTTTGTTGGTCTGAGGAGGTACTAAATATACCTTAACATTTTCTCATAAAAATGTAATGAGATAAATAATAAGAATTAACATACATATAATTAATGTATATTAAAGAATTAATACATGTAACATATATAGGGAGTGTGTGTGCGTATGTACACATTATGGGCTAGGGCTCATATTCAGCAAATTACTTAAGTACATATTTAACTTCAAACACAAGCTTAATTCTCATTGAATTAAATAGGTCTTTAATTTAAGCATGTTTAAGCACTTTGGTGAATTAGATCCCAGCTTCTGATATCCTTATTCACTGTTAGAGGCACCTTACGCTGTAAGTAGACCCATTGATTTCACTGGTACTATTTGTGGAATAAGGTACTGCTTGTGAGTAAGGCTGGTAAAATCTGGCCCTGTGTTAGCCTATGTGTATCAATATATCTTTGGATTTAAAGAAGTCAGCATTTTATTATCTCAGCTGTGCACACAGAAGATCTAAAACTTACAATTATAATTGGGTCTTTAATGTAGACATCTGTTCTATTTCTGCCTGGTGCTAGAAAGGCTGCCTCTCACTTGGATGAGAATTTGCAGTTCAGTTTGCAGACAGTAGCTGTGCAGGGTTTCAAAAAGGTTGGGGATATAATTTTACTATTATCACAGATGTGGCATATGGGTGAATAGTCAAATATCTGGCTATATGGTTGTCACGGCATATTGGGCAATATCTGGTTATGTGGTCATTAGCGCATACTGGGCAATTTTTATTTCTGATTTCTCCATCCTGCTGAGTTCTAAGCAAAAGACCATCTATATAAATGCAGCACTATGTGTGGACTCCTCTCAGAGGAGCTGCAACAACAGTCTAATGCAATGCTTGGACCTAAGTTTATTGTACTGTCCAGAAATTCCTGCCAATCATATAATATTCTAAACGTGACTCTAGGCTGTTCTCTCTCAAGAATCAATGACCTGTTAATCAGGGATGAACCTTTAGCTATAATTAGTAAACTATTCATTTTTATTCATGTTGCAGGAGCAGACAGATGCAACCACACAACCTAAGAGCGCGTACACTGAGCACATTGACCTGCTTATATTGACTATGACCATATGGACTATGGCCTCCTTACATAGTATAAGTTAAGTATGGTGGAGGTTGATCAGTATTAGGAGGGAGAGCGCCACTAAAAACCAGAGGGTAAAAGAATATAACTGTACTTTTCCTTTGTGCTTTGACAGAACGATATGAGAAGGATATGTTCTGCTGCAGTTGCTATCTTTTGGATAACATGTAAAACATATTTGGTACCTGAGTATCCAATGACAATGGGGTACACTGTCCTACTGGAGAGATGCTATGTTTTGGCTTATGTTAGGAAGGGTACTTATAACTATCTGGGAACCTGGCCAAGAGGAGGGGAGGCAGCCAAGCTAATTGCTGGCACCTCCTTGTGGCAGGTAACCAGTGAAGGTATTTATTCCATAGGGTGTCTCGTTCCCTTTTAAAATGGAATTGGAAGTGGACTTAGGGAAAAACATCATCTAAAGAAACTGGGGAACAGGCTTGGGGATCCTAACATCTGGAATAGTGAGGAGATGACAATCGCGTTCCCCTAGCCTCTTACCCTTTGTACAAGTGAGGTCCCAGCAATGAGATGGGGACCAGCTGTGGCAGGGAAGAGGGCTGATAGCATCCTTCCACTAGGTGGAAACAAGGAAGGAATCATGACCTTCTCTATGTGAGTTATTGCTGGGTAGTTCACAAATGAGTTAGGTTAATAAAATTGAGGCCTAATTAATCCACATCTCTTGTATCTTGTCTTTTTCCTGCATGGCTGGAACAATTTACCTTTGAGGTCCCTGTATTTCAAGCCAACAAAGTATTTTGAAAGACACTATAGAGATCATTCTAAAGTATTGTTACAATGTACTCAGCGCTAACATCTATGGAGAAATGTTCCCCACACCAAACATTCCTCACTCTTTTTATTTCTACTCTGTGTTTACGAAAAACTTCCTTTAAAAAGAAATTAAACAATAACATGTCAGTAAAAGACAATGATTCCCCATGAAGTTACAGAATCATTTATTATGGTGGTTTTTTTAATTACAGTTCAATTTTAGTGGCTCACCCAACTTTTAGAGCCCTCACCCAAGCCTCATGAAATTTCAGCTAATAAAATCACATAAGCACAATCCCTTATCCTTTAATTAGATGTTGGAAGGGGAACAAGTGGGATACTTAATATTACATTGTTGTTTCAGTAAAATAATATCTGTCCCTGAGCCAGTTGCCAAAGGCAGTGTGCTGGGCATGTGGACAAAGCCTTCCACAGGAAAGCACCCACGAGAAAACTAATCCGCAGTGAGTAGCATAGTAGTTGAGAAACATGGGGAATTTACTTAGCTTGTTAATACCTCTCAACTTAGAGTTGATTTGTGTGAGCTGAACAATTTCTTTGAGTTAAGAATGCCCAATTTTTCATTTCTCATAGATAAAATTATTTCATTAATTTTATTTGACAGTTTCACACACACACACACACACACACACACACACACACACACACACACACACACACACACACACACACACACCAGCAGAAGGGACCTCAAAAACAGAATTTTACACACTCTTTCTCTCTCGTGTCCCATGAAGTAGTTAAGTAGATCAGAATAGAAAGGAGCTTGCTGATTTTTGGTAGGGGCCTGCCGTAATGTGTGTTGACATTTGGGTGATATAGTGCATCAGCATCTTGTGGTGAAGGGATCTGCAAGGGGAAGAGAAAAAGGAAAGATTAATGTAATCTAATTCTCCCCAAAAAGGGAGCGGCATGTGGGAGCAGGGTCTCCCTCTTTTCCTCTCCCCACTGGAGAAAAGGAGAAGCCTGCACAGGAGCAGATCTACTACAGAAGAGAGGAAGCAGACCACGGGATTTGTGACTGGGTCAACTCTTCTTTGCTCTTCAGGTTCTGCTGTTGCTCTCCTATTGCTCAGAATGCCCCAAAGCTGTTCTGGCTGCTTGGTTACAATACCACTCAGACATGGCCCAGCCTCTCCTCCGTACAGACAGTATGGTGGCCGGTCCAAATCGAGTTTCCACCTGGTACATGGGGAATCTTTTTCTTTGTGGAAGAATTCAGGGGAGTCTGCAGCGAACTTGATTCCTGGCAGCACCAGCTCATGTACTGTGTGGGAGACTCCCTGGCTGAGGGAGACCTGGGGTCTGTGAGGGGTAGGTGGTGGGGGGTAGCTAAGTGAGTGGAAAGGAGTTCCTGCCAGGCATAGGGCAGGGACAGGAATTTGCTAACCGCCCTTCCTCCCAAGAAATACCTGAACTGGTGCCAGTGACAAACATAGGGCTTGATCCAGCCACCTCAACTCACATAAGTGTATGGCCTCATTAGATTGATCAGGACTATTCACATGAATAGGTTCTACTCACATAAGTAACTGGCTTGCATGATCAGGCCCATAGTGAGCAGTGGGTATTTTGGAAAGGAGAAAACTCAGTTCTTTCTCCGTGAGAAAATGTATCTCCAGTTACAAGTGCTTTTTCTGTACAATTCCAACAGCTAATCTTGAAGGCTGCTGCAAACTGGCTACTTACTTCACTGAACTCCCTTTGTGCCAAGGGAGAAACACAAAATCTACTTGCAAAGTTTCGTTGTTATCCAAACTCTTACATTTCTTTTTGTGTTTTTCAAATTTTTAATGAAAAGTTTTGTTTGATAGGGGAGGTGGGGAAGAAAGAAAGGTGTTTGGCATTATTAAAATTCATATCAGGGAAACAAATGCATGCAAAATAATAGAAAATATACTCTTTTAATGACAAGTTCTATGCTTGTTTGTGCAAGAGAAATCCATGTGGATATTGTTTCTATGGCTCCAGGCAGTCATGCACTAAACATCATTTGTGATTCAAAGCACAGGAATGCAGTATGCCTAGTTTGTTTATTTATTTATTTATTTTTGGTGGGGGTGTCGTAGAGTCGAAAATATTCAGAATCAAGTAGAGAATGCTCTATAGTAACATGGAGGCAGTAGAGTTTCTCATCAATACTGTAAATCATTTTCCTTTGCTGTGAGAATACCCCTGGGTTTGGTTCATAACCTCCAATCTTAATCCTTAAGAGGCTCAATTTGTAGTCATCAGCTCATCCTGTAGTACACTGCCATCAATTCCACATGCAACTCAGCAAAATTTGCTATAGTAGTATATTAGGTTCCATCTTGTCAAGCTGATTTTTCCCAGGCCTGAGCTAATGAAGAGACAAATTACATTTTAGTTGCCTATTTAAACCTTTTGTAAACTGAGATAAAGTTATAAATAGGACCATGTAAAGAAATTTCATCAAGGTTAATTGCCTATACTGTACACCTTGGTATTTTATTGTATATTAGGTAGGCAACTTAAATTCTTATGAGAGATTGACCAATACAATGGCTTTAGACAAGTACTGTCAGTTTATATACATTTAGTCAAAAGAATGTACCTCATTCCTGATCTGCTCCATCCCTGTTGCTCCAGCTTGGGACTTGTCTGAGCAAAGGCTTAGACTTGCTAAATTTGCTCAGTTATGTGGTCAGACAAAGGGTGTAACTGCGTTTATATTGATTCCCTCTATTTTTGCCACTGCTGGACCTGAATTGTAGGGAATACTTCCTCATGAAGATCACTAAAGATATTTTAATGTCTGGAATGAGATTTGAACCCAGGATTCCCAGAGACTAATGGCTACACTCCACAGCATAACACCAGTACAGTGATTTATGAATTCACTAAGGGTCTGATTTTCATTGAGCACCTACAGTTCAAGCTGAAAACTGTTGATTCGAAGCACCCAAGAAAATGAGGTCCTAAAGCAGCATTTAATCAAAAGACTATGCAAGTAATATTTTAGGCCCACTTTACCCATCCTTACTTTTCAACTTACTAAAACAAAACAGACTGTATTTCTCCTCAAATTCTCTTCTGATCAGTCAAACACTCTTCATATCATTATCTCATATGACAAGAACTAAAGATCTTTGTTTTAGGATGGTATGCTTTGGAAAAGCTGGCATCGTGGTGCTCAGTTACATTGCAAACCTGAGCTGAGCTTCCCCACTGACTTAGAATCATAGAATCATAGAATATCAGGGTTGGAAGGGACCTCAGGAGGTCATCTAGTCCAACACCCTGCTCAAAGCAGGACCAATTCCCAACTAAATCATCCCAGCCAGGGCTTTGTCAAGCCGGGCCTTAAAAACCTCCAAGGAAGGAGATTCCACTACCTCCCTAGGTAATGCATTCCAGTGCTTCACCATCCTCCTAGTGAAATAGTGTTTCCTAATATCCAACCTAGACCTCCCCCACTGCAACTTGAGACCATTGCTCCTTGTTCTGTCATCTGCCACCACTGAGAACAGCCGAGCTCCATCCTCTTTGGAACTCCCCTTCAGGTAGTTGAAAGCAGCTATCAAATCCCCCCTCATTCTTCTCTTCTGGAGACTAAACAATCCCAGTTCCCTCAGCCTCTCCTCATAAGTCATGTGCTCCAGACCCCTAATCATTTTTGTTGCCCTCCGCTGGACTCTTTCCAATATTTCCACATCCTTCTTGTAGTGTGGGGCCCAAAACTGGACACTGTACTCCAGATGAGGCCTCACCAATGTCGAATAAAGGGGAACGATCACGTTCCTCGATCTGCTGGCAATGCCCCTACTTATACAGCCCAAAATGCCGTTAGCCTTCTTGGCAACAAGAGCACACTGTTGACTCATATCCAGCTTCTCGTCCACTGTGACCCCTAGGTCCTTTTCTGCAGAACTGCTACCTAGCGATTCGGTCCCTAGTCTGTAGCAGTGCATAGGATTCTTCCGTCCTAAGTGCAGGACTCTGCACTTGTCCTTGTTGAACCTCATCAGGTTTTTTTTGGCCCAATCCTTTAATTTGTCTAGGTCCCTCTGTATCCTATCCCTACCCTCCAGTGTATCTACCACGCCTCCCAGTTTAGTGTCATCTGCAAACTTGCTGAGAGTGCAGTCCACCATCCTCCAGATCATTAATAAAGATATTAAACCGGCCCCAGGACCGACCCTTGGGGCACTCCACTTGAAACCGGCTGCCAACTAGACATGGAGCCATTGATCACTACCCGTTGAGCCCGACAATCTAGCCAGCTTTCTATCCACCTTACAGTCCATTCATCCAGCCCATACTTCTTTAACTTGGCAGCAAGAATACTGTGGGAGACCGTATCAAAAGCTTTGCTAAAGTCAAGGAATAACACATCCACTGCTTTCCCCTCATCCACAGAGCCAGTTATCTCATCATAGAAGGCAATTAGGTTAGTCAGGCACGACTTGCCCTTGGTGAATCCATGCTGACTGTTCCTGATCACTTTCCTAATTGATTCCTTGAGGACCTGCTCCTTGATTTTTCCAGGGACTGAGGTGGGTTTTACATCAGGACCTAAGTGATCATTATTACTGTCCCTAGAGAAGCCCATGGTAACTTCAGTGATTTCTGTTAATCGACTGAGCTAATTTTTCCCATGTAGTTAATGATGATTAAATCTCAAAAGGTTCAGAAGTTTTTAGTTTGGTTCAGATAACAATTGAAAAATTCCATTGCATATCTGAAGATTATCCACATCCTATGAAGTTTCCTGTCTCTCCCTACTTTCCTCACTTCTACCTCCCAATACAACCAGGTTTTTCCTCTTCCAGGATTTCCAATGCATCCTGCGGATTCCAACAGGCCCTTCCCCCCAATTCTCATCTTCCTGCCTTCAAATAGGCCCCCTACGTTTGAGGCCTTTGCATAGAGGGATATTTTCAGATCTAGCAGCCCCTATCTCTTTCTCTCTCCTCTGGGGTATAACCAGATGCTAACTTCTAACTTTGTTTCGTGATCAGGCTGCACCATTGTGCATATTCCTAGCTGCAGCAGGCTGCAGTTATGACGTTTCACTAGTTTCAGTGTATCATTTTTTGAATCTTTCCGAATTTAACATTTCCATTATCTATATTTTAGCGTCACAGGACAAAAATTTTTGATCATTTACACCCATTTAAACCTGGAGTAACTATATCAACTTCGACTGAGTTACACTGGTAGCAATAAGAGCAGAGTTGTTAGGTCAGGCCTGAGAATCTTTGAGAAATGCCACTGAAGATCACAGTCCTGACAAGTTAGAAAGTGGCTATGTTGAAGTCACTGGGAAATAGATCTGGCTAGGAGACTCATACATTTCCCAGACATGGCAAAGAACTCAGATTGAAGAGTAAGGGGCCATGAAGGAGATTCCTTCCTCCTGAAGTCTGGGCTGAAAGTGATCAATTAAGATTAAATGATTGCAGTTCATAGTGTCAGCTGCAAATCACTGCTTATTTTGGATAGTTTGGAGGAGAAAAGTCTTGCACAGCAGCACTTAACTAACAAATAAATAAATAAGAGTTTTTCTCCCTGAAGCTGAAAAATTTGATGCCTGATCAAAGTATATTAGGCAGTCAAAAATATACACACACTGCTGAGCAACATAACTTGCTGTCACTGGTACCAATAAACAACATCAATTCTGAGAAACTCAATAGCTCATCTGAAAACTAAACAGTGAAACAGTTTGTAATGATGTCAGATTGCTAGAGAGAAGTTTGATTATCTTTAATAGTCACTGGATACCAAGCATGAAATGATGTTGGCTACAGCCAGGTCTCAAAGGCTTATTCCATTTGTCATAAATTATAAATATCAGAAAGTGGGTGGGCTAGCCAACTCTGCCCGAATTACTGAAGGTGTTATAGCTATGGATGGGGAGAGGTTACTGAAAATGAGATTAGATGTTTGATGCTTCTGTGAGGTCTTCTACAGTAAAACACTTTAGAAATTAGAGCAAATTTAATGGGATGGAAGATTAAATGGGAGGGAGGGGTTTCATATATAAGCCAAAGGTTTGCCTAGATGAAGAAATGGCATTAGGATTATTTAATACATGAGCCTGTATGAGGCACCAACATTGGAAGCTGCCAATGGACAAACTATACGCAGTTTACAATTTACTAGAGCCTCATAATATTGGAGATCAGAACCACAAGGCTGGAATCAGAGTCAGGCTAGGTCAGATACCGGGGAGCCATTGGCAGGAGACAAATGAGAGGTCTGTAATCACAAGTCAGATGTCAGGAAATAAAGCCAGGAAATACAAAGAACAGGAATAATGAGGTACACAGTCCAGAGCAGGGTGCAGCCCAGTTGTTCAGACAGCTTCCTGTTCCTGCTGATGGCTTAAATAGGGCTAACAGTCCAATCAGTCACTTTGGGACTCCACCAATCAGATCTCAGAAGAGGGGGTTAAACATATTAAATAATAATCTACTGGACCATTTTCTGAGATACATTTATTTGGATATTAATATATAAATGCCTATTATTGTGGATGATACTGTTCCAAAAATAAATCAGGCAGCACGTCCCCATTCCACATTAATGGTAATCCATGCCAGTTGAAATGCCAGACTATTCTGTCCTGTTCTATTTAGATTCTTATACTGTGCTCACTTCTGTTATATTTGAGCACCTAAGCAAATGCATCTTGCATTACATTTTAAATGCCATCAAACCCTGGCAGGAGCAAGTCCCAAACGCAAAGGCCCTTCATTGAAAATACCCTAATGCGGCACAGACCGTAAAGATCTTCTTGCTGACAATATCTGCTGTGACTTTTGTCATGTGTCCTATTGGTGGGTAGCAGGGAGAAGTAAGGATGTGTAGTTATCAAGAGGCATAAACCTTTGAAATCACCTCTGGTTTCTTCAAGCTCTAGTCACAATTAACGCTGAATAAAATTTTGTATAAGATTTACAGAATATTTTTTGGATTTCCATGTATATAAAATGAAATGTAATAACATGACAATGTTGTAATAAAAATGCATTATCTCTAAATCCCCATTGACACTGTGTTAAATAGGTTGCCAAGAACTTTGTGCACAAAAGCATTGTTCCTACCCATGCTTTTTAAAAGGGAGGAGTTGAACTGAGTTCAGCTCAGGTCATTCTGTATTTTAGGCTCTGGTGGATTTTATTCTTCTTCTCAGAGACTAGATGGACAAGTGAAGAACTTTCAGGATGAGTCTGAGTCTGATAACAATACAAAAGGCATATGGTCCCAGAGAAAGTTAAATCTGTTTTCCTACCACAGAAGATTCTACTCATAGATTTTGCAAGTATTGAAGCAGAAATTTAGACTTCAGTAGATAAATGTGTGTGTGCTGAAGTGAAGCAGTGATTAAGGGTCAACTTCAAAGGAAGCATCTGCCCTAGAGAAGTATTGTATGCACTTGCATTACTGGAATTATATTTAAGAATAGCAGTAAAGTGCTTGCAAAGGCTACCAGTATTCTTTTTTCTAGGTCCACTTCTGCTATTGTTTCACATTTGCTCCAGAGATATGTAAATGTAAAGGGAGATGAGTAGTTGCTGCAGTGTAGGGATATGCCTGAGTAATGAGAGGGTAGAAGAAAAACATAATATGACTCTTATTCTTAGTTCCATCAAAATGATACAATTGCTCTATTCTCCATGCTGGAAGAATACATATTTTTCTCTCTTGAAATTAGTCTTGATTAGAGATTGTGTGAAATTACTTGCCATTTCCAAAGTGTATAATATATGCCTTTTTTAAGGCCTGATTGCACTTCTCATTTACACTGGTGCAAATCAGGAGTATCTACTTTAAAGGAAACTATTACAGCAGTGTAAGATTGGTGTGAAATCAGAATCAGGCCCAGGCATGTAGCTAGGAGCTTGCACTGACACTAATTTGCGCATGCAGTTTAATGATTTTTTGTCTCTCAATTGATTCAAAAATCTGCCCCCAAGTTTCTTTAATACACTGAAGTATTCATCTGATTGAGATTTATTTGTAATAACTACCAATTGGTTATTCATTGCTTGATAGAAGATGACAGCAAAGAGAGTGGGGAAGCACAGAGAGATAGGGGAGTGATGGGGCATATTTCTCTAGGGGTTGAACATGGGAGGGCTCTGTGTCCCCTTATATTCTATGGAAATTATATCTGGCTAGCAGAGAGAACAGCATTCTGTCAGTCTGTCAATCTAAATTGCACATAGGGCATTCATCATCTAGTAGCTGAACCCTTCCCAAGGATTTATGAATAGAAATAAATCTTAAATAATTTGACTAGCTAAGTCGGAGGGTTCTTTGTGTGTAAGAGACAGTGGTGTGTGTATGAAGAAATCGTTGAAGGAAAGCAGTGGCAGGGGTGGGGGAGAGTTCCTGGATGGGAAAGGGGGTACCAAAGTTAGGGTGATTTTGCAGAATAATACAGGGCTGTTGCTGTAATTCCAGCCACATGCCCTTGCCCCAAGATGAGAAAGATTTTACCCAGTGCCTCCTAATCTCTCATTACCCGAGCTGTATGTTAGCAAATTGAATCTCACCCCGTGAAAACAGCTTTTTGCAGCAGGATAGAACAACCATTTTTAAAAGGTTCACGTTTTTGAACAGTAGAGAAAAGAAAATATTATGACAAAGAAGTTTTGGGATTTTGTTTTATCTTGCAAAATACTCCCAAATATTCATTTTCCATTCTCTGTTAATACAGCTCTATCCCTGTAAGGGTATGTATAGAAGGATGACTGAAAATACCTTAAACTTACTCTTCTAATTAGCATTCAGCACACAAAGTGAAGTTTTAGTACATTGGCACATGGTTTTAATGCTTTGGGCCTCTTTAGGATGACAAGCTCTGAAAAAAATTTACATAATATAACATCTGTTGGTGAACTGTTGTCTGATTTATACAGCATTTTGCTTCACAGTGTAATACTGTGGTAAGTGCCACCTGGTTTTGTATTTTCCTGTCAGTATAATAATAATCTAACCTTTAGCCCGTATGTTGTGTAAAGATGTAAACAATCTACTGCTGTGTTAAACACACTAAACAAAGTAATTAATTAGCATCTTGCTGACAGGATTAAGCACAGTGGGTCTAAACATTTAAATTGCATATGGAGCAATATCAAGACTTTCTTTTGGCAAAGTGTGTAAATAGCTCTAAGAAACAGAAACAAAGAGGTTATGTTTTGGAATTGATTAGAAGGGTCTTTCTGTAGAATGTGCTGATTGTGAAATAGAGCTTTGCTATTAAATCATGCCTTAGTTAATGAGGACAGTATAGTGGGCATTATTAAAAAGGATCGAATCTGCTTGAGAGAAGAATCAGCAAAATACTCAGACAGAAAGACAGTTCAGTTCAGCTCTTCTTAGAAAGTTATTCCTTTAGGTGCATTACAGAAGCAATTAATTCCTTAAAATTACAGGGACATTTTTACCCTTTTGAGGGCATTATATTTGTTCCAGTGACCTTTGAAGACTTGTGGCTCTGCAGTCCATTTTTGCAATTATCAGATAATGACTCCAAGGGAGATGTCTCCTTTCTTAGACTGAAGAACAGAACTGCCCTTTCTATCATGTATGTCACTAAATACTATTTCCCATGCTCCTTACTGCAGTTAAATGATGTTTGCAGTATTAAATCATTTTCAAAGATCCCCAAGCCTGTTTATGCCAGAGGAAAAAACCCCAAAAAGGATATATGCTTCATATTTCCTACCATACAGTTAAAGATGAACATCTGAACCTGAATAATTGATTGGCTCTGAACCAAATGCACAAATTACAAGGTTTGTTCACCCCCACTTGAGGCTCATGTTACCATTTGGAGTTGCATTACTAACGTAATAAATGCCTTAAAATTTCCAGGCCATATTTATCTCTGGAATAAGTCCTTTGAAGTTAACCAAGTTTCTGCAGGTTTCAGAGTAGCAGCCATGTTAGTCTGTATCCGCAAAAAGAACAGGAGTACTTGTGGCACCTTAGAGACTAACAAATTTATTTGAGCATAAGCTTTCGTGGGCTACATCCCACTTCTTCGGATGCATAGCAGGAATGCATTTCAGCCAGTTTCTAAGTGCTGATCTAATGTGAGCTCAAATGGTTCCTTAGGGACTGCTACACCAGCCAGATCATACATTGTCAAAACTCCCTCAAGCTCCCGAGTCCCAGCCCATCCAGGAATGTCCCCAGCAACTGTTCAGATGTACTGGAAAAGAAGGGAGTTGTTTAACATTTTAAGTAAAAACTAACAGCATCTATCTGCAAGTACTTAATTTGCTATAATAGGGGACCAAATGTTGACCTCAGTAACAATGATGCATCCCCCAGTGATGTTAACATCCAGTGTAGGCTTTTTAGAATGGACACCAAGTACACAGAATGCAAAGAGGCCTCTTGCTGCCTTGAGAACCAAGTATGCTCAGAGGTGAGGCCATGAAGTTCTAACACAGGATCAAGGCCTAAATTTCCCGATGGAATGTTGTTTGCTATATACCTGCAAAATCAGATATGGAAAAATAATAAAGCTGATGTAGAATTGGGTTTATACTTTCTAAAATAAGAGACCTTTTGCTTTTCAGCTCCTTGAATTCAAGCCATTGCCAGTATGATACAGTAACTGTTGTGCTTGCTGTTTTAGGTTGCCACTCTCTAAACTGTGATTACAATAGTGAATGTGGCATCATGTCTATTACACTGCAACATAATGAAATTAAGAATTTTTCATTCACTATCATCAACTTCTTAAAGATAACCGAGTTATCTTTCAGCAAACACTTTGCTGAAAGAGGGGCATTATTTGCATGCTGCCCCAATGATATATAATGATTCATTGTTTTTCCTTCCTTGCTGTTCCATTACATTTCAGTCCACAAAGTCAGAAACTTTAGATCTGGCTAATCTCAACCTGAGTTAATATTTCTGTCACAAAGTCTGAGCACCATGGTTTTTAAAACTTCTTGAAATGAAAATACATGGTTTTATAATCAAATAGCATCTCTAGGAATAACTTCACATTAAAAGCACCATTCCATAGCTAATTTTCATACCTTTCACATGGCATACAATTTCAGTACTATAGCACAATTTGACACACTAAGGATTCACAAGCCATTCAAGCCCATTCCCATTTCTTTATCATTTTTTAAATGAAACAATTTGAATGCATAACCCTAGAGAGTGGATACTTTAAAAAAAGCAAGTTCAAAATGAACATTGATTTCCTCACCTCTATTTGGGTCTAAAATATTTGTTTTAAAAATAATCAAAGCAAATCTAGAAACACTCTCAATGTATATAAACTATCTATACCCAATACTTATATTGCTGTACTATCTGAGCACCTCACAATCTTTTAATTTATTTATCCTAACAAACACCCATGAGGTAGTTTTAAGTATTATTCCCATTTTACTATGGGAATTGAGGCACATTAACACTAAATGACTTGCCTGTAGGTCATACAGGAAGTCTGTGGGAAAGTAGGGGATTTAATCTGGGTTTCCCAAATCTCAGGCTAGGGTTTTAGCTACTGGACCATCCTTGCTCTCCAATCATCAATGCCCCTATAAGCCATAGATATGACTTCCAGGACAAAGGGTCACAGTGACAGTTTGCCAGAAGCCTGAGGGCCAGAGGAGTTTATGAGAGAGATTTACTCACAGATACAGGGAACTCGTCAATAGTAAAACACCCACTGATTTACATGCGTGTTGGATTAGGGCCATAATGTACTTATTTATAGTGTGACCTAGTCTTAAACTGATGTATAGCACTAAATAGTGCCAAGCTCTGCACAGATGGGAAAGAGTAGGACAAAGACATAAGGATCCTGCCCATACACACACCATATTCCCCTTTTTAGGGGCCAGCTACAATCTCTCATTGTGTTCTTAAGGCCAGATTCTGCTTCAAATAATGTAAATGGAAAATCTCCCATTAATTAAATAGAGTTGGATCAGGCCTCCGATGCACAAGAACAAACGCAAGCTTTATTCCTGGCTCTACTCTGTGTCAGCTTCAGTTTTAACCTGTTTGTGCCTGAGTTCACTCTTCTGTAATGTGCATACAGTATTCCTTATTTGCCTTACAGGGCTGTTGTGAAGCTGTTTTGCTGCTAGAACACTTCCTGCTTTACACATGTTGTACATAAGAGTCTTTATACATTTTCAGCATTAGCTCCCATGACATCATGGGAGCTTATATAACTCAAATGCCAACATACTTGGCACTTCCAAGTTCTTGGGTTATCTTGGGTTCAAAAGCAACTTCAGGCATGCTCTTTGCCAGGAGCTGGAATCTGCCACTATATGAGAGAACCTGAGATGGAACAAAATGTCAGACATAAAAACAAGCAGGTAATGCAAACTTTTCTAAGCCCAGGAGCTAACAGAGGTTGTTCAAATATTAGTCAATGTTCAGGTCACATCATAATCTCTTTCTGATTGTGCTTTTTCTCTTTTTGGTGACTGAGTGCAAAGGGGTGGGGGGGTTGAAGCAAGCCCAAAGTTAGGCTAGGGAGTATGGCTGAGAGACTATGACAGAAAGTGAGTAACCCCAGAACTGTGCTTTAACAACTTAAAAAAAAAAAGGAAAGGAAAGGAAAGGAAAAGGGATGATAAATGAGAGTGCAATATATCCCAGGGATTGGACGTCAATTAGTTGTCGTGGAAATTTATTTTGTTAATATGTGACACTACTCAGGGAAAGCATGACACTTTTCTGTCACTCTCTCTGTATATGTATATTTGTATATTATGTATATACATTTTAAATTAATAGTACATTTAAAGTCACTGATCCCTCAAGGAGACCTTTATTCAGAGACTATACTGTTTACATTGCAGGTCACGTTTTCTGTTTTTCACTCCTCTTTGTTTCTTTATTACTTCTGACATTTCAGTGAAAACAGGATGCCCGTTCCTTAAGAGTTCACCTAAAGCTGCTGTGTATTCCCTACATAATCTCCCAGAAAACCTCCCTTCCTACAGCCAGAAAATCATACCCTCCATTTTCAAAAGTAAAGGAGGCTCAGAAGTGGCAGTTCTGGGATTACAAAGGTTGCAGCATTGTTCTCCTGTGTACTAAAATAAATCCACCCATGAGGCTGTGACTACACAGAAGGCTGTGTTTAGTGGGATAGTCACTGTTCTTGGTATCTCCCTCCCCAACCACCATAAAAAAAAAAAAAAAAAACAAACACCTGGAGAGCAGCCTGAGCCAAAAAAATGAACCAGAACCAAACCTGGATCCACATTTAATTTTGCAACTTGAACTGAGCTCTAGTTAGCAATATTTCTGACAAAATGCTTATTTAAAAAGGCACAACAAGAACCAACCATGCATGCATGCATGTGATTGCAATAAGAGGCAAGCTAAAGATATTTTCATGGAACGGGTCCTTTGAAAAAATAATTACTATGTCAACTATTTTGTGCAAGAAAATATTTTTAATTACCTCCAAACTCTCACTTGTTACAAAATGAGGTGTCTAGGTCTTTAAATTTCAACTGGTTACATAGAAACACTCAATTTATCTCAATATTCTAGGCTTATTCTATCCACGGTATTTACCTGCACAGAAAATACAATGTGTCAGACTTTAAAATCAACAGTATTCTTCCCTGTTTTTCTCTGTGGTATCTCTGTGTTTGGCCTGCCAGCCTTGACACTCATAAATCTAATAGAGTCCAAGACTATATAAATAAATAAAAGCTGACAGCCTGTCACCTGGAACAGCCAGTCTTGTTTTTATCACATTGCAGTAGACATTTGAGTTTGCCTGAGGTTGACCTTGAGTTTGCAGGTGGTTTGGGAAGCTATTTACTAAGTCTACTGGGGGGGAGAAAAAAAACCTAACAGGGAGCTTAAAATGAACTAAACTGAAAGCGATGACAGTGCTGTTTAAACAAATAATATTGCTGACCCATGTCAGAATATTGCTATTCTTTAAGGACCATATTCTAGCTTCTGTGGCAGGGATATGCAAAGTAGTGTGGGATAGAAGGGAGAAGGACACATTCCCACTTGCATTCTGGTGAAGGAGGCAGCCAGAATCTTGCACTATGTGAGTTACATGTCTGTGAGTATCAGTGGGGATATGGAGCAATGGTGCATGTTACCAGACATGGGCACTGCAAAGAGTATGAGGGACTGATCTAACTCCTATTGAAGCCCCTGGATTACAGTGGAGCTGGATCAGGCTAGGGCTAAATTGTGTCCTGATCTTCATGTGGTTGCATAGGCTGGGGGGAGAGGAAGTAAAGGTACACCTTGTGCAGCCGGCAGAAGGGGGTCCAGTTCCTGAACTCAGGGGAGTGCAAGAGTTACCACCAGGATGCCCACCACTAGATGGAATCTCAGAGGGAACAAAGAATAGGCAGACACATGGCTCCCCTCACATACAGACATTCATTCATCCCAGCACAGGGCCTGCTCTCTCCATAGCTCGGCCCCACTCTGTCTGTGTGACTCAGGGTGATTCCAGCTCACATGGAAGACGGGACCTTTTTGACCCCCTTACTCCGTCATTAGCCTGTCTGCCCTGTCAATCAGGCTGACCTGGAGCATTGGCCTCTCCCCCATTGCCCCTGGGGACCGTCAGTCTCAGGGTCCTTGTTTCCCATCGACCCTTCCCCTTCCTTTTGGTACTGGTACCTAACTAATCAAAAACCCTCATTGAGTTTTAGTAAGGGGCCAACAGTCCCCTTACACAAAGCACAGTGGAGCCCTTCATTTTAGTTGAGGACTTGTATTTAGAAAGGGGGAGCAGAACCACTGTGAGGGCTGCTTTACTTTGCATCTTTCCACTCCCATGTATTGTTTACATTTCTTGCCTCAAAGCTGCCCTTTGTCCCCTCAGAGTTACACCAACTTACACCCCCATTGACTTACCAATGTATGACATACACTGCTATTTAGCTCACCTCTGAATTTGACCCCTGACAATGAGGGGAGTGGCACAGAGTGCTGGAGACCAAAAAGGGATAGATGTGGCCATGGTTCTTCTCACATCTCCTACTGCCACACTTGCCCCCTGGCCAACAGTCTGGTGCACGTACCATTGGGATAACATGTTGTATCCCTTTAAACAATTGAAAGGGTATAACCATGGATGCATTCCTTTATCATCTGTAGACAGAGCCTCTCCAGCCAGTGACCCTCCACCCCAGTCCCAAATGTTACAGTGGTTTCAAAAACCAAATTCCAGCCCTCAATGTCACTCAGTCCACCAAAGTTAATTACTGGGGACAACTGTATAAAAAAGCTATCTATTTCCCTCCTTGCTTCTGCATAAAAATTAGCCGCATCTTAGGACCGAAAGGAGCCACAGTGACATATTCAGGTCAGTCCAGTGACACAGCTCATAGGAGTTTAATTTGAACTTTTAAAAAGTTTGATTACAGCCATGAGGTTTTATTGGCATTTCACACTAAATAAAGTAGCATGACTAAGTTCTCACCTTCTGCCAGCTTGTCTTCCTTAATTTATACTTATCAAGACAGAAAACAGCCTCTTAAGTTTCAGAAAATTTAGTGACTAGGAACATAAAGTGTGTATCATTCAGAAGTGACCTAATTTCAAATAGACTTCATAACAGTTGCATATATGAACAAATCACTGTAGCTCTCCTTTTCACCCTGAGCTGTTCTTCAGAGAAGTTGCTATCAGAGGAAAAGTGAGATGATAGTAACCATATTTTCATTTTAGTATCTAGGAGAAGGTACTCCTCAATCACTAAAATGTTAGTTTCTTCATTAAAAAAAGATTGTTTCATTCATGGTGCTTACAATAATTAGGCCTGTTTCTCAGTTATGCTAAGACCATTTTACACCACGTTGATAATATTAGAATGGTCCCTTAAAGGAGATGTAAATATAATTCAATACATTAATGGTAATAATACCACCTCTTTAGTCTTATGTCTGAGGCCTGGTCTACACTAGGCGTTTATGTCGAATTTAGCGCCATTACATCGAATTAACCCTGCACCCGTCCACACCACGAGGCTATTTAGTTCGACATAGAGGTCTCTTAAATTCGACTTCTGTACTCCTCCCCAACGAGGGGAGTAGCGCTAAATTCGACATGGCCATATCGAATTAGGCTTGGTGTGGATGGAAATTGACGGTAATAGCTCCGGGAGCTATCCCACAGTGCACCACTCTGTTGACGCTCTGGACAACAGTCCGAGCTAGGATGCTCTGACCAGCCACACAGGAAAAGCCCCGGGAAAATTTGAATTCCTTTTCCTGTCTGGGCAGTTTGAATCTCATTTCCTGTTTGGACATCGTGGCGAGCTCAGCAGCACTGGCAACGATGCAGAGCTCTCCAGCAGAGATGGCCGTGCAATCCCAGAATAGAAAGAGGGCCCCAGCATGGACTGATCGGGAAGTCTTGGATCTGATCGCTGTGTGGGGCGATGAGTCCGTGCTTTCCGAGCTGCGCTCCAAAAGACGGAATGCAAAGATCTATGAGAAGATCTCTAAAGCCATGGCAGAGAGAGGATACAGCCGGGATGCAACGCAGTGCCGCGTGAAAATCAAGGAGCTGAGACAAGGCTACCAGAAGACCAAAGAGGCAAATGGACGATCCGGATCCCAGCCCCACACATCCCGTTTCTACGAGGCACTGCATTCCATCCTAGGTGCGGCCGCCACCACTACCCCACCACTGACCGTGGACTCTGAGGATGGGATATTGTCCATGGCCGGTTCCTCAGACATGTTAGCGGACGGGGAAGATGAGGAAGGAGATGAGGAGGACGAGGCAGTCGACAGCGCTTACCAAGCTGATTTCCCCGACAGCCAGGATCTCTTCATCACCCTTACAGAGATCCCCTACCAACCGTCCCCAGCATTTAACCCGGACACAGATTCAGGGGAAGGATCAAGCAGTAAGTGTTTTAAATATCTAAACATTTATTTTTAACAAAACTTGAATATTAACAATAAGAACAATGTGTTTTTCATGATTTGTTTGCCCTAGGTGCTTAACTATTCAGTCCCAACTCTTTAAAAAAAAACTAACAGTGTCCGGTAGTGCATGATTCTGCTGCCAAAGACGCTCCACTCTTTAGTCCCTGCCAGTGCAGCTATATTAAAATGCGGTCTATGGGTCCGGGGATAGAGCTGAAATCCTCCAGGGACATCTCGAGGAAGCTCTCCTGGAGGTAACTGGAAAGCCTGTTCATCAGGTTCCTGGGGAGAGCGGCCTTATTGGGTCCTCCGAAGTAGGAGACGTTTCCGCGCCAGGAGATCCTCAAGTACTCCGGGATCATAGCCTTGCACAGCATGGCGGCATACGGCCCTGGTCTTTGCAGGCTTTCCCGAAGCATCCTTTCTTTATCGCTGTCTGAGATCCTCATTATTGTGATGTCGCTCATGATGACCTGCTTTGAATTAGGTAGGGGACTGTTAGTATTGGGACTGCTTGCCCGTTCCTTTACAGAACTGTAACCGCCAGTTTACAGCCACGCGGTGGAGGCGGGAGAGGGGCAGCATACAGGGATCTTTCCCTGGGACAGCCGCGAGGGGGTGGGACAGGGGCAGAGTTCATGCTTGGCCGATTGCTGGCAGCAGAGACTGGCATTGCTTTCAATGTGAAAGGAGGCCAGTGCTACTATTAAAGTTTTAAGCAGCCACAAGTCTACGGCTTACCATGTCTGCCTGCTACAGAAATTCCGGTGTCCTGCCCCGCTTCCCAGATCGGCAGTGCAAGACCCCAGGCACTGAAAGCGAGGTCCGAAAATTCGACCTTGTCCTGAGTGCGCATGTGATAGGTGCAGTGCATGGTCTTGTTCACAGAGAAAGACTATTTTCTTTGTTCACAACTACATTTATCTTTCGGAGGAATTCACTACCTTTTTCTCTTTCCCACAGCCACATCTGCGACTGTCTCCCAACCCAGCCTGGCATCACACTCCCAGAGGCTAGCGCACATTAGGCGGAGGAAGAAGAAGACGCGAGAGGACATGTTCTCAGAACTAATGGCCTGCTCCCGAGCCCAGGCAGCACAGCAGAACCAGTGGAGGGAGAATTTGTCCCAAATGCACCGAACACACATGGAACATGAGGAGAGATGGCGGCAGGAAGACCAGCAGGCGACTCAAACGCTGCTTGGACTTATGAGGGAGCAAACGGACACGCTCCGGCGCCTTGTTGATGTTCTGCAGGAACGGAGGCAGGAGGACAGAGCCCCGCTGCAGTCTATCAGTAACCGCCCTCCCCCGCCACCAAGTCCCATACCCCCCTCGCCCAAAGTCCAAAGAAGGAGGGGCGGCAGAGTCCGTGAAAACTCTCACTCCACCCCTGCAGACTGCTCAAGCACCAGAAGGCTGTCATTCCCCAAAATTTGAAAAGTCCTTTCCTTCCCACCTCACACAAGCCCCCATCAAAGTTTCACCCCCCAGTTTCATGTGTGGTTGTTAATAAAAAATACGTTTCTGTTCATTACTGTTTCCATCATGTTCTTTTGGAGGAGAGTCTGTCTGAAGGGGGGGAAGGGGCTTGGTAATTGGACAGGACAGTCACCTTTAGCAGGGTACAGAGGCGGGGGCAGGTCCAGCAGCAGGGCACATACACAGTGCAGTGACTAGTTACCCTGGTCAGTCTGGGAGGTGGTTTTCATGTTCTGTGCGTGGGGTGGGGGGGGGGAGGTTGCTCTGTGACTTTGTGGCGGGGGAGGGCAGTTACAGATGTTATGCAGCGGTCCTTTTCCTGGATCACAGAGCCACGCAGCAGGGGATCTGTAACCCTCCTCCCCCTGCCATAAAGTCACACAGCCCCCACATACACGCAGTCCCGCTCAGGAGGGCTGGCAGGCTCCGTGGAAACAACCAATCCGCCACTGCGATTCCTGTCATTCCTGGAGTTTAGAAGGATCATTTGCATCAGTACACTACACCCGCTCCCCACCACAGTCTGCATCCCAGGTTTAAAACATTCCCGCGAAAACAGTAATAAAGACAACGGTGTTCATTAACAAAATAAAACTAAATTTATTTTTTTGGAAGGTGGTCGTGGGGGTCTGTAACTGGAGAGGATAGTCATCCTTAACTGGGTAAAGAAACGGGGGCAGGTTCAGCTTCTCTGAACAGAAACTTTAAAGTCACTGGTCACCCTGCTCACTGAGGAACCTAGCTTTCAAAGCCTCCCGGATGCACAGCGCGTCCCGCTGTGCTCTTCTAATCGCCCGGCTGTCTGGCTGGGCGTAATCAGATGCCAGGCTATTTGCCTCAACCTCCCACCCCGCCATAAAGGTCTCCCCCTTGCTCTCACACAGATTGTGGAGCACACAGCAAGCTGCTATAACAATGGGGATATTGATTTCGCTGAGATCACAGCGAGTCAGTAAGCTTCTCCATCTCCCCTTGAGACGTCCAAAAGCACACTCCACCACCATTCTGCACTTGCTCAGCCGGTAGTTGAACAGTTCTTTTTCAGTGTCCAGGGCGCCAGTATAGGGCTTCATGAGCCAGGGCATTAGCGGGTAGGCTGGGTCCCCGAGGATCACTGTAGGCATCTCCACATCCCCAAGAGTTATTTTGTGGTCCGGGAAGTAAATACCTTCCTGCAGCCGTCTAAACAGACCAGAGTTCCTGAAGACGCGAGCGTCATGAACCTTGCCCGGCCATCCGACGTTGATGTTGGTAAAACGTCCCCTGTGGTCCACCAGTGCTTGCAGCACCATTGAAAAGTAGCCCTTTCGGTTGATGTACTGGCTGGCCTGGTGGTCCGGTCCCAGGATAGGGATGTGAGTTCCATCTATAGCCCCACCACAGTTTGGGAATCCCATCGCGGCGAAGCCATCTATGATGACCTCCACGTTTCCCAGGGTCACTACCTTTGAGAGCAGTACCTTAACGATTGCGTTGGCTACTTGCATCACAACAACCCCCACGGTAGATTTCCCCACGCCAAAGTGGTTCGCGACTGACCGGTAGCTGTCTGGCGTTGCAAGCTTCCAGAGGGCTATGGCCACTCGCTTCTGGACAGTCAGGGCTGCTCGCATCCGGGTGTCATTGCGCTTCAGGGCAGGGGACAGCAACTCACAAAGTTCAAGGAAAGTCCCCTTCCGCATGCGAAAGTTTCGCAGCCACTGGGATTCATCCCAGACCTGCAGCACTATGCGGTCCCACCAGTCCGTGCTTGTTTCCCGGGCCCAGAATCGCCGTTCCACAACATCCACATGCCCCATTGTCACCGTGATGTCCTCGGCGCTGGGTCCCGTGCTTTCTGACAGGCCTGTGCTACTCTCAGACTTCAGGCCCTCACCCCCGGTGCCGTAGCCTCCTCGGCTGGTTTATCTGCATCTGCCTCTGGGAAAGGTGGATGATAAGCTGCGAGGCGTTGACAATGGCCACAACTGCAGCGATGGTCGTGGCGGGATCCATGCTCGCAGTGCTGTGGCGTCCGCGCTGTCAGTGACCAGAAAAGTGCGCGAACTGATTTCCCGCCGGCGCTTTCAGGGAGGGAGGGAGGGCGGTAGTGACGGACGGATGACGACAATTACCCAAAAGCACCCTCGACACATTTTTTTTACCCAGAAGGCATTGGCGGCTCGACCCAGAATTCCAATGGGCAGCGGGGACTGCGGGAACTGTGGGATAGCTGCCCACAGTGCACCGCTTCCAATGTCAATGCTTTCCCCGTTAGTGTGGACTCACAAAGTCGAATTACTGTCCTTAGTGTGGACACACACGTTCGACTTTGCAATATCGATTTCACATATTCGATTTAAGTGAAATCGAACTACCCTCGTAGTGTAGACATACCCTGAGTGTCTTGTACAGTGTTGTACTTCATAACACCTCTAGGAGTAATCAAGTGTTATATCCATTGGGGGACATGGAAAAACCAATGCACACAGGATAAGCACTTTGTCCCAGGTGAGCAAACAACTTCTAAAAACAGGTATGTTCTGTATATGTAAAAGTTGTATAGCAAGGGAGCCAGCCATCTGAATTTGAGATGAGTGGGGAAACTGGGCTGAGTGAGAGTAGGTGTAATCACCAATGTTCTTTACTCTATTTAATACATTGTTTTGTCGTTAGATTATAGTTTCTTTGACATTTTTCCTTCTAATGGAGAGAGACAAATAGCTAAGTATATTGTGGGAGTAAGCTGAAGGAAAGAAAGCAAAACTGTTGCTATTCTGAATATAAGATAAGAGGAACGGTGAGAAATGGAGAGGATTTGGGTACAACAAAGAGAGTTCTAGTCCTTTAATTTCAGTTGAGTCATATTTAGATAGGAAGAATCAAATAATTCCTGAAAATGTTAAAGGTTCAATGGCAGGGCAGGCACAAAGTCAGCTCAGGAAGCTCAACAAAAGAGAGTGGTGTCTAATGAAACAAATGTAATTCAGTGCACAGGGTGCATATGATTGCTTTCCAGCATAAAGATGAAGATTTCCACTGCACCCAGTGCAAGGTGGTTGCACTGCTGGAGGCCAAGGTGAGGAAGCCCTACCCTCTTCGAGTTCTTCTTGCTGCAGAAGAACCAGCCCCAACAAAACAATAAAAATCCTTGGCTTCACATACAGCTGGAGGCACTAACTTGCACATTGATTTGGCACAAGCCCTTTATTTTCAAACACAGTAGGTACTCAAATTGTCTTTCTGAAAATACTTTAGTATCCTTTAAAAAGTCAATCAGTGTGTAAGTACCTAAAGAAAAAAGACAGGGTCAAAGCAGATTTGGGGCCAGGAAGGAATTTTCCCCAGGTCAGATACATAGGGAACTTGTTTTTTTTTTTTTTCCCCCATCTTTCTCTGCAGCATGGGGCACAGGTCATTGGCTAGCATCATCTGGATATATCTCACTTAATCATTTCCCTTACATTGCAGAGGCCTCAGGCATTAGTGCACCTTGGTCCCCTGATGTTCTCTGCCAATGGCACACAATAGTTTAGTCTCTGGTAGGCTGTAATACTTTGGTCT
The DNA here is from genome assembly GCF_028017835.1 of Emys orbicularis. Classification (NCBI taxonomy): domain Eukaryota; kingdom Metazoa; phylum Chordata; order Testudines; family Emydidae; genus Emys; species Emys orbicularis. The sequence goes on from NC_088690.1 coordinate 88,922,136, forward strand.
AATTCTGATTGTTGGGTTTGGTGCAGGGGACCCTAAGTGGTGGTTAGTGGCTTGTCATATACAGGGAGGTCACACTAGATGATCCATTGATCCCTTATGGCCTTACATCTATGACTCAATAAGACATGTATGTAACAATGAAAATCTACTCAAAATCAAATGCATTTGGTGTCACACTTCCTGGGGGTAGCCAGGGCTATGAAGCACCTCACTACCACCTGTGCCTGCTGTGCGTCAGCTTCTCAACTCCTCTAGCCATAGGCAACACAAGCACTACCCTCTAGCCCTATGCAAGCCCTGCTGCCTCTTTACAAGATAGAGATTGTCATATTCCAACCCTCGAGCCCTCTGAGTTGGAGCATCCAGGCCCAGGTCCACTGGGCACTTGCAGTATTCACAGGCTTGTCGCTTCCAAATGAGCACACTGCTTCTTACCAGTTTCACCTCAGATCACCTACCGCTTAAGACACAGCACTTAGATATGTTTATAGTGAAATCAAGTATATGTTTATTTAACAGAGCAAAGAGATTCAAGTGATAGCAAGTAGATGTACTGGAGACAAATGGTTACATATAAAATAAAACCATAACATGCATTCTAGAACCTAGACTTAATTAATTAGATAGTTTTATGTTTTACAGAGTAATGCTCACCCAAAGCCCTGGCTGCATTTTACAGCCAGGCTTCTTCATGAAAGAGACATGCTGTCAGCTTGCCTCCTAGATGGAAAACCCCTATGTTTCTAAACCTGCTAAAATGTACCCTAACAACCCTTTGTCTTTAGTCATACACAGGACACTCCCTGCTGTTTGTTTCATCCTGTGAATTTCCTCTCTTTGAAGGTTTTGCAATCTCTTATTTTGTTTGTGGCTCAGTATGCAAGTCGCTTTAAATTATGAGACATACAATACCCAAATGACCCAACAGGAAGATAAGCATCTGTTACCTCCTGCTTGAAAGGATTTTTTCTGTGGTATGTCACCTCTTGCTCACCTGCCTCAACTCCATGACCTTCAGAACATAATTTTCAGTATAGATCCATTATTTCTTAAATATTGTCCGTATAAACATTTCACAATGATTATGATGAACAGTGGGCTACTGGCTCTCAATAAAGACCTTACACACTAACTTTTGTTGAACTATTATGCATATATCTGACCCAGGCATATAACCCTGTTCATCCCCTGTTGGCACCAAGAGGTTCATGGGTCACAGTTGGGTTTCTTGAGTTCCATAATGACCTCAAAATAGGCCACTAATTGATGTCAGTGTTTGCAATAGTAAGAAAAAAAAATTCAGGTAAAGATGACTTTGCATTATGGATGTGGATATTAGTTTTTATTTTTCTCAAATTTTCTCCTCATATTTTTCAGTATAAAAATAGCCATTTTTATAAAAACACTAACTTCATGAAAGAGTCTAAAAAGAAGGAAACATTTAGAATTTTGGACAGCAATAAGCAGTGTGTAATGGGGGTTTTCAAAAACAAATTATGCCAAACCAATTTAATTGCTTTCTGTTATACAATGATAAGTGGAGAGGATAAAGGTAATGCTATGAGCACAGTAGACCTTGGTTTAGTTAAAACATTGACTACAGTTCCACGCTACATTCTCGGAGAGGGAAAAATAAATGTGGATTGCCCTGTATGTGATAGATAGGTAACTGCTTGAATCAGACTCTGAGAAGAATTACAAATACAGTAATTCCTCACTTAACGTCCTCCCGCTTAACATTGTTTCGAAGTTACGTCGCTGCTCCATTAGGGAACATACTCGTTTAAAGTTGTGCAATGCTCCCTTATAACGTCGTTTGGCTGACTTTACAAGGGAGCATTGCACAAGTCCCTGCCTGCTGCTGGGGGGGGGGGGGGGCAGCTTCCCCACTAGCTCGCACCCTCCCTCCCAGAAAGTCCTAAGCACTGCCAAACAGCTGTTTGGCGGTGAGGGAAGCGCTGGGAGGGCGGGAGGAAGGGAGGGGGAGGAGGCAGAGAAGAGGAACTTGTGCAATGCTCCCTTGTAAAGTCAGCCAAACGATGTTATAAGGGAGCATTGCACAACTTTAAACGAGTATGTTCCCTAATGGAGTAGCGACGTAACTTCAAAACAATGTTAAGCAGAGGACGTTAAGTGAGGAGTTACTGTATAAGAAAAGCAGGGTTCTGTACAAGTCCATCCTCAGACCAGTGCAATTCTACATTAACAAATTGGCAACCTAGTTATTACTTACTTCTGGCGTAGAATTCCACTGAAGTAAATGGGAGTTTTCTATGTATGAAGGTGGAAGATGACATGTAGAGAGTCCACTAATCATATTCATGGACAGATTTGAAAGATCGCATATACTTTGGAAGATAAAATAAAAATATAGCACAATACTGATAAATTGAAGAAATCAATTTAAATAAATAATAGATTGACTAAAGTGGTTTGTAGAATGTTCACATCAGAAGGAATAAAGGAAGTAATTAAATGCACAAACAATGCATGTTAACTGGATAGGCAGAGAATGACTGGAGGATTATGATGAGTGATATAACAAATGAGTTGTCAATGTGTTTCTCACCCACACACAAAACAAATGCTAAATTCAACTGCACAAAGAAGAGCAAGATAATACTGTTTTCTACTCAGAACTGGCTAGGTCTTATATGCTTAATTTAAAAAAAAAAATTGTATAAAGGGGCCCAAAACAAAGCCTCAGATCTGAACATCTCTGCACTTTTGTAAAATTTAGAATAGCTGAATGGTTGAAAAAAGAATCACAACAAATTTTCAAGGTATTTCACTGGTTTATCAAAATGTTGCCTATATTTAAAAAATTCAAACAGCTCTTGTTGCTTGTTTAAAAAAAATAGACAATTTCTTTGAATTTATTTTTGCTCCCTTGAACATTCAACTTTTGCAACTAAAAAGGTCATGGAAACAATCTAAATTCAAAAAAATGAGACCAGCTCTAGTTTAGAACCTCCTGATTGATACTTATTTCCATTGGGGCTGAGGATAAACTTGAGTTTCAAACACCTTCTGTTCCAGGGGAAGTTTACGTCCAGATCTTGATCCAAATTTTGCATGTCAGACCCATATTTTATTATTATTATTGCATAATAATTGTATAAGCAAAGTCCCTCCTGCCTTCAGGCTCTCCTACCTTCAGTCTTCCCAACAAGTTCTGCTTGCAAGTAGCAATGGCATGTCCCCTTGCTAAGAAAAGCAGTCACCTTTTAAACCCATCTCTGTCCCATTTCTGCCCATGTGCTGTGGCGGGGCTGGGGTGGTGGCAGGGAGTGCAAGCTTCAGCCATCCCTCCCCCTCTCGCACTGGCTATAGAAAACCCATTGTTCCAGTAGGGAAGAGTTACTCAGCATTCATGGGTCTCATTGTTAGCCTTCTTGAAGGTATCTGACACCATAGCATGAGTACATAGTATCCAAAATTGACTGACCTTTTCAAGATTAGGTTAGTTTTCAACACCACGTGAATGGCTTTATCCAAGATGGAGATTATAATACAGAGAAAAGGTTTCAATGAAGATACAATCACCAAATGGCATTCTCAAAACAACATGGTATTCACACCAGGACACAAACATACCCACCATCTGTTACAGAAGCATTTACAATAATGAAAATCTGGATCTTACTTCCTCTTGGAATTCTGCGTAGAGGTGTGCTGTCTCCCATTAGCAAAGTCTGTACTGCACACCTTAACAGCTGCTTTCCCACAATGAGTTCTGCTCCCAAATAAAGATGAGGTGAAGTGGGAAGTGTGATGGGTTGGTTCACAGAAACCCCCTTGGGAACTGCCAACTGATGTGCCAAGACTACTTCTGTCTCTGTTTTCCCTGCCACCATGGGAATCCAGCACCCTGTCTTGTTGAGCCAGACACGCCAGTCTGCTCCAACACAGACCCAGGGTCTGAACCACGTGCCCCAAAGCTGCAGACTTAACCTGAAAACAGCTTACAGAAGTGTTCCAGTCTTTAACACTCAGATGCCCAACACCCAATGGGGTCTACACCCCCAAATAAATCCGTTTTACCCTGTATAAAGCTTATAGAGGGAAAATGATTTATGAGTTTACCCTGTAATTGTTTTCCCTCTATAACACTGATAGAGAGATATGCACAGCTGTTTGCCCTCCCCCCAGGTATTGATACATACTCTGAGTTAATTAATAAGTAAAAAGTGATTTTATTAAATACAGAAAGTAGGATTTAAGTGGTTCCAAGTAATAGCAGACAGAGCAAAGTGAATTACCAAGTGAAATAAAATAAAACATGCAAATCTAAGCCCAATACAGTAATACAACTGAGTACAGATAAAATCTCACTCTGAGAGATGTTTCAATAAGTTTCTTTCACAGACTGGATGCCTTCCTAGTCTGGGCACAATCCTTTCCCCGGTACAGCCCTTGTTCCAGCTCAGGTGGTAGCTAGGGGATTCCTCATGATGGCTGCCCACTTTGTTCTGTTCCACCCATTTATATATCTTTTGCATAAGGCGGGAATCCTTTGTCCCTCTCTGGGTTCCCACCCCCTCCTTCTCAATGGAAAAGCACCAGGTTAAAGATGGATTCCAGTTCAGGTGACATGATCACATGTCACTGTAAGACTTCATTACCCACTTGCCAGCACATACTATACAGGGAGACTTACAAGTAAAACAGAGCCATCTGCAGACAATTGTCCTGGTTAATGGGAGTCATCAAGATTCCAAACCACCATTAATGGCCCACACTTTGCATAATTACAATAGGTCCTCAGAGTTATATTTCATATTTCTAGTTTCAGATACAAGAGTGGTACATTTATACAAATAGGATGACCACATTCAGTAGATTATAAGCTTTGTAATGATATCTTACAAGAGACCTTTTGCATAAAGCATATTCCAGTTACATTATATTTAAACTCATTAGCATATTTTCATAAAATCATGTAGAGTGCATCATCACAGGAAGTACCTCAATGGAGCTGGCCAGGAATTTTTCAATCAAACATTTTTTCATCAAAACTGAAACTGTTCATGGGAAAGGGTTGGTTTTAACTTGTTTCCCATTTTGAAAAAAAAAAAATGTCTTGGAATGGGATGCTCTCTTTTTTTTTTTTAATAAAAGTTCCATTTTGGGGTCAAAACAATTTTTCATTGAGAAATTTGTTATTTCTAGTAAAGGGAATATAAAAAATAAAAATATCAGTGAAAACATTTCAAATTTATCATAAAGAAAATTTTTGATTGATTTCATCCAATTTTTCGGGGGGGGGGGGGGGAAGAAGATTTTCAGTATGTAAAATCTTCCAGATTTTGACTTTTCCTCTCAATTAAGATGGGAAACTTCTCTTAAATTTCAAAAATTCTCACAGGATAACTATTTCTTCCCCATTACTCCTGACCCCACTCTAGCTTTTAGTAGCTTTAAACAGACATTCAGCACCTTCCAGAAAAAGTCCATAACCTTATTCCCTTTCTTGTTCCCTGCATGACCAATAGAAGTAGGAGTTACTCTGGTATCCTAGATTCAGAATACAGGGATATGATAGTGAGCTATTGGCCTATAACTACAATGTCACATATCTGAAACTGGGTGTCACTACTAGTAACCTAGCATGAGAAAGCATCTAATTTTGCTTGGTAAAGAGACCAATGAGTTTGTGTTGATGATCCCAGAACCACTATCTCCTCTACTCCTTGAGAAGTGAAGATCTCCATGACCCCTGTAGTATACATAGTCATGTGATTATTATTACTTTGTTTTACTTATCCAAATCTTTAAATGTTGGAGTCTATCCACAGGGACAACTGCCATTTTGTGATGGAGAGTTGGTGCAGTATAATACAAAGGAGACACTCTTCACTTTTGTTCTTTCTTAATTTGCTGTTTCCCTATTCTAAAATAAGTCATTCAGACTGAAAGTAGACGGTTGCTCTCACACACACTCTGACACACCCTTCTCTATCTCTGAAGGATAGGAGTGGAAGACTCCCACTAACAATGATCTCCCATCAACCCCAATCTCCCCGCATAAGGGAAAAACAGGTCTAACCCTGGGGCTCCCCAGTTCAATCCTCCAGAGGAAAGAAGAAACTAAATAGCAAAGCATGTGCTATATGTATGGGATCAAGAATGAAGAAAGTTTTAATGGGATACATGACCCCCCCAAATACAAATATCTGAGATTGAAAGTCAGGCTATTCATCTGTCCTTACTGGCTATGACACATACATCACACATATTGATTGTTATGTATTTTTCCCAAAGAATAACTATCTTTGTTCCTCTAGAAACATTAACTATAGTAAAATTTAAAAGCATATAATAATAAAAACAGTAATATCATAAAGTGAAAAACCTCCAATGATATTGTTTGGGAATCTCAAATCTATACAAAGAGAAAATCTGCATCAAACAAAGTCATATTTTATCGACTTTATAATTTTGATTAGTCTAATAAAGAAAAAGGTAAAAACATTGTCATTTAAATCAAATATAGATGACAAAAACACATTGTGGAAGATCTTTTTCATATTTGCATTATATTAATCAAGAAGATTTTGAAATTAAATTATTATTTATGTGTATTACTGGACATAGAACCTAGGACCCCACTGTTCTAGGTATTGTACAAACACAGAACACAAAGATGGTCCCTGCCCAGACCTTACAGTCTAGGATATCCTTTCCTTGTAGCATTTCCTGTACATATGGTCTGCATTACAAAATCTAGGTGGTCTGATGGAAAGATTTGCTTAAGACAGTAATGGTTTCTAGGGACTAGTACTGTCATAACTATAAAGGGAAGGGTAACAGCTCTCCTGTGTACAGTACTATAAAATCCCTCCTGGCCAGATACTCCAAAATCCTTTTACCTGTAAAGGGTTAAGAAGCTCGGGTAACCTGGCTGACACCTGACCCAAAGGACCAATAAGGGGACAAGATACTTTCAAATCTTGGGGGGGGGAAAGGCTTTTGTTTGTGCTCTTTGTTTAGGGGGTTGTTCGCTCTTGGGACTGAGAGGGACCAGACATCAATCCAGGTTCTCCCCATCTTTCTAAACAAGTCTCTCATATTTCAAACTTGTAAGTAAAAAGCCAGGCAAGGTGTCTTAGTTTTACTTTGTTTTCTCAACTTGTAAATGTACCTTTTACTAGAGTGTTTATCTTTGTTTGCTGTACTTTGAACCTAAGAGCTCTTTAAGTTTGATTACCCTGTAAAGTTATTTTCCATCCTGATTTTACAGAGATGATTTTTACCTTTTTCTTTAATTAAAAGCTTTCTTTTTAAGAACCTGATTGATTTTTCCTTGTTTTAGATCCAAGGGGGTTGGATCTGTATTCACCAGGAGTTGGTGGGAGGAAGGAGGGGGATGGTCAATTTCTCCTTGTTTTAAGATCCAAGGGGTTTGGATCTGTATTCACCAGGGAATTGGTGAAAGGTTTCTCAAGGTTTCCCAGGGAAGGGAATTTAGCTTTGGGAATGGTGGCAGCGGACCAGATCTAAGCTGGTAGTTAAGCTTAGAAGTCTTCATGCAGGCCCCCACAGTTGTACCCTAAAGTTCAAAGTGGGGATACAGCCTTGACAAGTACGCTTACATGAAAAGTGTGGCACAGCATACAAAATCATACCTGTGTTGTCATACTGAGAAAGAATACTCCCATATGTCACCAATATACTGGAATCTGCCATAACCTATTGGCTTGTTTTCCTGTCATGTATTTATCCTTAACGTGGAGATATTAATATATTTTAAAGGAAAAAACAAACAAGAATGGAATTCAGAATTATATTCTTCAGTAGCTCTTGAGTAACATGTCTGGCAGATGCAGGCTTGCCTGACTTGTGTGATTTGACTGTTGAGTTCATCTTGGGACACACACCATTAGCAAATGTGCTTTTGGCCCTCGTTGCTTTTAGAACCCCCCCGCCCAGTTGTTTGGTTTTACTGTGCTCTGCCACCTGTCTTCTCTGCTCCCAGGTGTTAGCAGCCTGTACTCTGCTCCACAGCGCTCACATGCAGGCAATGTGTTACTGTGCTTCCCCAGTGTGCTCACTGAAGCAAACCAAATGCAGGCTGTTCACTAGACCAACAAAGTGTGTGGGTGACTGAATCTGGCAGCAGTAACTTTATTTAAAACTTTTACCAAACTTGGGTAAACCACCCCAAACTAGTCCAAAACAAACCAGAGCGCCAACCTCCTCCACTCCAGAGGGAGGAGAGATAAGTGGAGGGAAGCAACACACTGCAGGAGACATAGAGGCAAAAGCCCTCACCATTCAATGCTGTACTCAGGTCTAAAGCCCAAGCAGCCCACTGGACTATGGTAACCTCAGTTGAACACTTCCTACCCCACTAACTGTGCTGGAACCTGACAGCGTTACAACATTTGTAATTTAACCACCCAAATCAGACCTCCAGGATACCAGATGGAAGGTGAAAAATCCCACAGAGCAATTTGTCAATATTGCCATGTGGAAAAAAAAATCCTTTCAGCACCCAAAACTGGTGATCTGCCTAGCCCCTAGCACCACCAGCGATCCAGAAAGTAGATTAAGGGTGAGGCTGAAACAGGGAACCCACATTGATTACCCCACCCCAGACATCAGACTGTATCACTATGACTCATGCTCACCACCACATAATTACTCCTCTCTGCAAGCTCTGTCCTAGCTGCCTTCAGAGCAGCTGGGTAGATGAACCGCAGAGGTCAAAGCTTTCACTCCTTCTGCCCCACTGATGCATGACCTTTCAGTGAGGGGCTGTGGGAATGTGTGACTGCAAGGGCAAATGTTTGAATGCCACACAAACAGGATGAAACTGGGCAAGCCTGCCATTAAAACAGTTGCTCTCAGCATTTTAGGTATTTATTCCAGTAGCCTGAAGATAGAAATGTTCATAGACAATAGGTGGAAGATACCATAGTATTCTAGAAAGCACTGTAGTTATATGATAACTTGAGTGTGCTGTTTATTATCATTTTTATTTATTACTTTGTTAGACTGCTGATCATGATAGCAGCTAGATGTTTATTTACAAAGTTCAGAAACATAATTTTCCATAAAATTACCTACGATGGTTAGCTTTAAAGACCCAATGCTGCTGCCAACAGAAATTCTATCCATCAAATTTTCAGAAGTGAAACAAGAAAAAAACTGAAATACAAAGACAGGTAAGGGGATGACACTATCCTGAGCTAAATGAACTCTAAAGCAGAAACTTGGCTTGTGATTACAATAAGGTTTATTGTTAGAGATAGACCAAGAAGCTAATGTTTGGGAATGAGAGCAAATGGTTATGAGTAGGGTCAGGAAGTTAGCTTCAAGGCTGAATTATGTCTAGGTTTCTGACAACATCCAAATCTTACAATAATTTATGCAACCATCTCTGAACCCAAGCCCCAGATGGTTTTGGATGCAAGCTGGGAATGAAACCACAATGTTAAATTGTGATTCAGAATTTGAATCTAAATTCGATTCCCCTGAATTCAAAGGGATTTGGATTCAAGGTTATAGTTAGCAGCAAAATCATCCAAGTTAATACTTGGATTAAGAACCAAGTTAGTGCAATATCTAAAGGCCAACTTTACCCATGCTCAGTAGCAGTCATTGAGGAGACTCTCACTAAAATAAAATAAAAAGGTAATACCCAACTTGAGTTAGGGTGGCAGAATCCCTTGGGTTCAGTTCTGGAGTCTACATAAGCAAAACTTGATTTGTTGGGGGGGGGGGGGGGTTCAGGACTAGGCCCTATTTGCTTTTGAATCATAAGAAGCTAAAGAAGGAGCAGAAGAAGAGTTGACAGATGGCTGAAATGGCCAATTTTGATATGGGCATAAGCCAACAGTAGTGAGAGCAGTAATGAGTAAAATATACAACATTCCTGCAGTCTGATTGACTATAATAATTGCAATTCAGTATAATTTTCCACTAACTATGAATGTTCAAATAAATTCCTGTTGATTATTTTTTATAAAAGATTCTTAGTTACTTAGATATCAATTGCTTTTTTCCTCCAAAAGAGAATGTTCAGTTTCTCAACAGATCCATGCTTTTGTTTCTTTATTGGTGGGATAGGAGGACCTAGACTTATCTGTTTTCAGTTAGCATGCTTATTTTACCTATATATTTATATCTGCAGACTGATTTTCTTTTTATGTGCTTTTGGGTGACTGGGATGCATAAGGGCTAAAGTGGTATGTGTATATATTATTATTACTGAATATTTCTGCTATTTTTTAAATCATTATTAAATGTATGTTGCACTGATAGCATGGCTTTTTATTATAACCGGATACCTATTGTTTTCTCATTACACCATGAAAAGATCATTAATGGAATTCATGGAGTCTGTGAACTTTACTCACTCTACACAAGGTCTCTTTTATTAGATAAGAGCTGATCCTATGGAGTATTGTTAAATAATCTGAGATTCCTTGGAGCAAACTATACAGCCTGCTGTGAAAGGTCTTGGGCACAGGTAATGGATTTTTAATATGATCTGGGTAGGAACTAAAGTGATCTAAACTACTGAATAGGTGAGTGGTTCTCTTTAAGTGGGGACATGAAAGTGCTAAATTAATGTGATACTATTTAAAGATAATAGGGTTTACCAAAATCTCTAATTTTATCCTGGCATTTTATTTCCTTCCATCTATGTGTGGCTGAATAGAATTTTTCAGAAAGTTATGTATAGCTCTTTTTGCTATTTTTCAAGAAAAATAGTATCTTATGTTGCAATTCTATTTTAAACAAACAGAAGCAAAATAACTTATTCCCGTGAATTGTGTGAGGGTGCATTACTAGCTTATAAGGCTGAATTTCATAAGGATGATTCTGATACTATCAAGAAATTGGTTAGTATCATTGTTATGACACATCCCTATCTATGCAACAAGTACAGTTCAAAACATGCAAATAAGCATGCACTTTCTATAAAGACCATAAAGTTCATGGGAAGGAGTGGAAAGAGAAATAATCTTATAATCAGTAGCAATACTCTGCACTTGTAGAGCAACTTCCATATGAGAATCTCAAAGCACTTTGCAAATATTAATGATTTAAGCCTCACAATACCCCTCTAAGATAGAGAAGTGTTGGTATCCCAATTTGTGAATGGGGAAACTGAAACACAATGAGGTTGTGGTTGCCCATGATCAAATGAGAACTTCTTGGCATAGTCACATCTCCTGGCTCCTAGGATTGCATTTTATCTGTCCTTCCTCTCACTTAATTCAAAATGGTGCTTCCATCCCTACCTCAAATATACCATGGCCTATATTATGCAGGAGGTCAGAACCAGGTGATCATAATAATTTTTCTAAACCTTTTATCATTTTTGTTGCTCTCCTCTGGTCTCTTTCCAACTGTCCACATCTTTCCTAAAGTATGATGCCCAGAATTGGAGACACTACTCTAGCTGAGCCCTCACCAGTGCCTAGTACAGTGAAAAAATGACCTCCATATCTTGCATATGACATTCCAGTTAATACAGCCCAGAATGATATTAGCCTTTGTGATAGGGTGGATTAGGCCCTGGAGGCCTCACAGCCCTGCCACACCCCACCTCAGAAAAGGGCATGGGACACAGCCTATCAAGGCCCAGCAGGCTCATATAAAAGGAGCTGCAGGGCCAGAATGAGTTCAGTTTGCTGGCAGGGACTGAGTGAGTAAGAGGTGCTCCTGGTTGGCTGCAGGGACTGAAAGGCTAGACAGATCAGTTGTTGGCAGGGCCTGAGGGAGCCCAAGAGTAGCTCCTGGTTGGCTGCTGGGACTCAACTAAGATGGGCTACAGGGAAACGTAGAGCAGCAATTAGTAAAGGGACATAGCACACATCTGCTATACTTAAAGGATCCCTGAGTTGGGACCCGGAGCAGTGGGCAGGACTGGGTCTCCACCACCAGCCATTGGGGGAAGTGGCTACACTCTAAGGAAGGGAATTAGAACTGTGAAACCCAGGAAAGGAGGCTGCACTACTGGAAATAACTCATCAGGAAGCTGTGGTCAGAGAACTAAGTCCAAGTGGGGTGGCTGAGCAGGAAGGCTGGGGTCACTGAGGACTCAAGTAGAGGCAAGGAGTCCCTAGGGAAGAAGGTTGGGGTATTGTTCAATTCCAGAATAGGAACCTTGAAATTTAGCCAGACCAAGAGAGGGTTCCAAGAGAGGGTACCACGATAGGCCCCACTGGGCCTAATTAAGGGCCTGAGCCAGAGAGGGCTGCAGGTTGATGCCAACAGAGAAGGTACCGTGACGAGCCCTGTTGGATATTTAGAAGACTGAGGCTAGGGAGGGCTGCAGGACATTTTGGACTTATACCTCAGAAGTGGGGGAAGAGGGAGGGGATGGATGAAAAACTAATTTTGGTTTTAACTGTAATACTGTAAACAAAATATACCCCAGCATGACTTGAACTGCCAAGAAATAGTTCCCCAAAGCCAAACACATTGGTAAAGAAAATGACTACACACAGCTGCATTTATGCAGTTTATGTAATTCATTTTGAATGTAGTGTTGCTATGTCTCTAGACGGTGACATTAACCATTAGAGGGATCCCTTATGGCCCCAGGACCAAAAGGAGAAACAAACTGAAAATTTAAGTATTACTAAAAGGCAGGAAGCCTTACGCCTTCTTCCTGTAGTCACATGCTTACTCCTAGCCATGTGCCCTGCAACTTATTTTAACTGTTTTAAAGGGACATATCAAGGGTACTGGGACATGAGCATATCCCTCTAAGACAGTGGTTCCCAAACTTGTTCCGCCGCTTGTGCAGGGAAAGCCCCTGGCGGGCCGGGCCGGTTTGTTTACCTGCCGTGTCCGCAGGTTCGTCCGATCGCGGCTCCCAGTGGCCACGGTTCACTGCTCCAGGCCAATGGGAGCTGCTGGAAGCGGCATGGGCCAAGGGACGTACTAGCCGCGGCTTCCAGCAGCTTCCATTGGCCTGGAGCAGCGAACTGCGGCCACTGGGAGCCACGATCGGCCGAACCTGCAGACGCGTCAGGTAAACAAACCGGCCCAGCCCGTCAGGGGCTTTACCTGTACAAGCCGCGGAACAAGTTTGGGAACCACTGCTCTAAGGCGCACTGCCAGTCACATACCCCGGCAGAGCTGGATGAATAACACAAAATAAAAAAAAACTTTACAATTTGTTTGAATTTTTAATCACATCCATTTTGAGTTTTGTGCCCTGTCTGTTTGCTTTCTGAAAAACAGCTACGGGACTGTTTGTCATAACAATCACACATTCTATATTTGCTCTTCACAATGTAGTGTGGTTCCAAGGCAACACCCTGGAGATATTGTCCTATTGTGCTTGTTTCATTAACACAAGCCTATTGTTCCTGTTACAGGAACAAGGCCTGACTGACCACTGCCTTGTTTAATAACCGCTGTGACGGGTTGGATCACAGAAACCCCCTTGGGAGCTGCCACCCAATGTACCAAGACTACCCCTGTTCCTGTTTTCCCTGCCAGCTCAGGACTCCAGCACCCTGTCTTGCTGAGCCAGACACTCCCGTCTGCTCCAACACAGACCCAGGGTCTGAATCACTTGCCCCAAAGCTGCAAGTTTACCTGAAAACAGCTCACAGAAGTGTGCTTGTCTTTAGCACTCAGATGCCCAACTCCCAATGGGGTCTAAACCCAGATATATCCGTTTTACCCTGCATAAAGCTTATGCAGGGCAAACTCATAAATTGTTCGTCCTCTATAACACTGATAGAGAGATATGCACAGTTGTTTGCTCCCCCAGGTATTAATTCATACTCTGAGTAAATTACTAAATAAAAAGTGATTTTATTAAATACCGAAAATAGGATTTAAGTGGTTCCAAGTAGTAACAGACAGAACAAAGTAAGTCACCAAGCAAAATAAAATAAAATGCGCAAATCTATGTCTAATCAAACTAAATACAGATAAGTTCCTCACCAGTTCCAGAATGCTCCCTTTTACAGGCTAATCTCCTTTTAGCCTGGGTCCAGCAATCACTCACACCCCCTGTAGTTACTGTTGTTTGTTCCAGTTCCCTTCAAGTATCCTGGGGGCGGGGGGGTGGAGAGGCTCCTTCCTTAGCCAGCTGAAGCCAAAATGGAGGGGTCTCCCACGGGTTTAAATAGACTCTCTCTTGTGGGTGGAGACCCCCCCCTCCTCCCTCCTATGCAAAGTCCAGCTCCAAGATGGAGTTCTGGAGTCACCTGGGCAAGTCACATGCCCCTGCATGACTCAGTCTTTACAGGCCGAAGCCATTGTCCACATGGTATCTTGCATGTCTCCAGGAAGACTTCTTATGTGGATTGGAGCATTCCAAGATGCATTGTTCCCCAAGTGTTTCCTGATCAGGTACTTAACCTGGCGAATTCCTTCCTAAAGAAGCTGACCAAATGCCTCCCAAAGCTTACTTAGAAACCAAGCAAGCATACAGCCCATATTCTTAACCTCAAGTAGAAAATGATATATATATGTACAAATAGGATGAATAGATATAGTAGACCATAACCTTTACGGAGATACGTTACATGGCACAGGCAGCACAAAACATATTCCAGTTATATCATACAAACATTTATAAACACCCCCCCATAAAGCCTTATGGGGTACGCTGTCACACCCTCCCCCTGAACTTACTGCCAGAGACTTGGACACTGTCCATGGCGGAGGCAGTATACCTAAATTTCCTCTTTTCTGGACAGGGCATCTGCTACCCAGTTCTCCTTTCCTTTAATATGAGTAATCTCCATGTCAAACTCCTGTAGGACCAGGCTCCAGCGTAGCAGTTTGGAGTTTGTGCCCTTAGTTCGGTGAAGCCATACTAAAGGTGAATGGTCAGTTAGAATTCTGAACGTCCTATTAAAAAGGTAAGGTCATAATTGTTTGACGGCCCACACAATGGCATAGCATTCCTTCTCTATGACAGAATAATTCTGTTCGGCCGGGGACAGTTTTTTTGCTCAGGAAGGCAATGGGATGCTTCTTACTGTCTTCCCCTGTCTGCATCAGCACAGCACCCAACCCTGTGTCTGATGCGTCAGTACACAACTCAAAAGGCTTTTCGAAGTCAGGGCTGGCCAGCACAGGCTTCACAGACAGGAGTGCTTTTACCTTGTTGAAGCCTTTTTGGCATGCCTCTGACCAAATGACCTTATTAGGTTGATGCTTTTTACATAAGTCTGTGATTGGGGATACAACGTCACTGAACCCCACCACAAACCTCCTGTAATAGTTTGCCAAGCCTATGAAGGATTGGACTTGCCTTTTAGTCTGGGGTACAGGCCATTTCACGATGGCTTCCACCTTAAGAGGGTCGGGGGATATTTTACCCCCCCCCCCACCCAGTGTCCCAGATAAGGGACTTTGGCTGCCCCTATCTTGCACTTGGAGGGCTTCACAGTTAGCCCAGCCTCTTTGAGCTTTGATAGCACGACTTCCAGGTGCTCTTTGTGGTCACCCCAGGTGTTGCTGAATACAGCAATGTCATCTGTATATGCCCTAGCATAATGCTGCAAGCCATTTAACACTCTGTTGACCAGTCTCTGGAAGGTGGCACCCGCATTTACCAGACCAAAAGTAACACTGTAAATTCATAGAGCCCTATGTCTGTGATAAAAGCTGATTTTTGTTGTGCCTCTCCCTCCAGAGGGATCTGCCAGTAACCTTTGGTCAGATCAAAGGTACTAAGGTACTTGGCTTGGCTCAGCACATCCAGCATGTCATCAATTCTTGGCATGGGGTATCCATCTGTTACAGTGACAGCACTGAGTTTTCTATAGTCTACACAAAATCTAACGGTGCCATCCCTTTTGGGGACCAAGACCACAGGGGAAGCCCATGCACTGTCAGAATCCTTAATCACCCCCAAGTCCAACATGCTTTGTATCTCAGCCTGAATTTGCTCCTTCACCTTGCCGGTGGCCCTATAAGGCCTGGAAGGAGGAGGTTGAGCCCCTTTCGTGAGGATCCTATGGGACAGCAAGTGCATCCTCCCTGGTTTGTTGGAAAATACCTCACTGTACTTCTCCAGTGTTGACAACGGTTCCTTCCTTTCGAGTGGTGTCAGCTCACTACAGATTTCTATACTTTCAAGGGATGACCCGTCTTGGCATTCAGCCATCAGATCAGTGAGTGGGTGTGCCTCAGTTTCCCCTTTGACACAACAGATCATGTTTACCTCGGCCACTCTACTGTGATAGGCCTTGAGTCTGTTTACATGTACCAATTGGGGTACCGCACCATCCAGGGGCTTTTTAACTTTATAAGTGTCTTCATTCGCCACTTCCACCACTTCAAAGGGCCCCTCCGAGGAGTTTTGCATCTTGAACTTTTTGGCAGGGCCGAGTACCATGACCAAATCTCCTACATCAAAAGTGCGTTTACAAGTATTTTTATCATACCAAGCCTTTTGCTTGGCCTGACTACTCTGGAGGTTGTTTTGTAGAATCTCCATCATGTCTTTCAACTCCCTCCTGAACCTCTGGACATACTCAGTCACGGATTCCTCCCTTACCGTGTTGCATCCTTCCCAGGTATCCCTGATGAGATCGAGGGGTCCCCTCACTTTCCTCCCATATAGAAGGTCAAATGGAGAAAAGCCTGTGGACTCTTGGGGTACCTCCCTGTAGGCATACAGCAGGAACGGTAATAGTTCATCCCAACTTTGGCCCCTTTTCCTGGTATACATCCCCAGCATGGATTTTAGGGTCCCATTGAATCTTTCCACCAGCCCATTGGCCTGGGAGTGGTAGGGGGCCGTCTTAAGCTGTTTCACTCCACACACCTTCCATAGCTCATTGAACAACTGCGACATAAAGTTTGCCCCCCGATCAGACAAAATCTCCTTAGGGAAGCCCACTCTGCTGAATATGGTGAGCAGAGATCTTGCCACTGTCTCGGCTTCTATGTTAGACAGTGCAATTGCCTCAGGGTACCGAGTGGCGAAGTCTACCACCACCAAGATATACTTGTTCCCCCTCCGAGTGGGGCGTGGCATAGGACCCACTATGTCTATTGCCACTCTTTGGAATGCCCATCAGGGCAAGGGACGCAGCGGAGCCTTCTAGGGTCCCCCCGGCTTCTTCCTCTCCTGACACACCGCACAAGTTCTACAATAATCCCTCACATCATTCTGTATCCCTGGCCAGTAGAAATTCCTCCTCAGCCTGTCATATGTCCTCTGTACCCCCAAGTGACCAGCAAAGGGACTATCATGCGCTACCAGCACTAATTCCCCCCGGTGTTTGCTGAGTACAACCAACTGCTTATAGGGTTGACCGGGACCCTGTTTTTTCCCTACAGGGGCCTGCCTGTACAGTTTCCCGTCCTCTTCAAAAAACTTCTCCCCCCCCCGCCCCCTTCCTGGAGTTCCCTCCAAGATACACTTTCTTATACTTTCAAGGGAGGGGTCTGCCCTTTGTCTAGCTGCAAATTCCTGACAGACAACCCTTGAGATAGCGTCCCTGTCCCTGGGCACTGACTGCATCTCCCCTGCCCCCACCCCTGGGAGCCTGTTGTCCTCAGCCAGGCAGAGGCCTGGCTCTGCCTCTCCCATATTTGGAAGTACCCCACCTCCCTGCACTGTACTGCCAGTGAGACCCTCCCCCAACTCCTCTATGGGTTCCAAGGTCCCCGCCCCATCCCTGGGGACTCCCTCTGAGTCACCCACCACCGTGTTCCCTGGGGCAGGAGGGGTTGGCTGTTCAGCTGCATCAGACCTACAGTCATCAGCTGGAACAGCCTCCCCCACACAGCCTTTCTTCGTGCTGCGAGTTACCACACTAACAGTCCTAGTTCTGCTGAAAAAATCATTTCCCAGCAACATGTCCGTGGGGATGTCCTCGAGCATCCCCACCAGTAAATCCCTTTCCATACCTTCCCATTCCACATGAACCTTAGCCAGGGGCACAGGGAACCTCTGTGGCCCCACCCCCTTAATGTGGGTCGTCTGCCCCGTCAGAACACTAGCATCTGGGACCACACTCGGTCGAACCAGAGAGAACTGAGCCGCTGTATCCCTCCATCCCAGACACTCCATACCATCAATCTTGACAACCTTGATGTGTTCCCTGTCCGCTTCATTGGGCCCCATGTCCACCACACTGGTGTGATAAGAGGGGGGGTGCCCTCTGGGGCCTCAGGGCTGAAGGCAACCGAGCTAACATGGGACAAGGGAGGTGTATGCTCCTTCAGTTTGGGACAGCTACTCCTCAGGTGCCCTGGGGAATTGCAGTGAAAGCACCTTCTGGGATCCCCTGCTTGTGCAGGAAATTTGGGACGAGTAACAGGAGAATGGGGGGGGGGGGGGTGACTGCCCAGCATCCTTTCTCCCAGACCCAGGGGTAAAACGGTGATTCTGCTTTCCCCCAACCTTATACCCCTCCGCCAGTGGTTTATGTTTGATCGCAGCTTGTGCTTGTTCATAAGAGTCTGCATACCCAGCTAATTCACCCACTGCATTTACCTTTTTGTCCCACAAATACTGTTTTACCTCATCACTGCA
Source organism: Emys orbicularis (assembly GCF_028017835.1). Classification (NCBI taxonomy): domain Eukaryota; kingdom Metazoa; phylum Chordata; order Testudines; family Emydidae; genus Emys; species Emys orbicularis. The sequence continues at coordinate 88,940,620 of NC_088690.1, forward strand.
CATATTCAGGAAGTGTTCCTGAGTAACCAGATCACACATCCCTTCAAAGCTGGTAATGCCTTTCCCCCGCACCCATTTATCTACCAAATCTCTCATTTCATTGGCATAAGCCACATTACTTAATCCAGATCCCCTCTTAAGGCTCCTGAATTTAACCCTGTAGGTTTCAGATGTAACCTGAAACTGTTTCAAAACCAGTTCCTTAAATTTACCATAGTTTGAAGCATCATCAATAGGCATCTTATTGAATATGTCCAGAGCTCTGCCAGTCAATTTTGCTATCAATGTGGTCATCTTCTGATCTTCAGGGATGGCATGGAGGGTGCACAGTCTCTCAAAGGTGATGAAATATTCGGCGATATCACTGGACTCATCATACTGTGGACATAGTCGCTCCCATTTGTGGATTTCTTGGGGAAGTGGAGCCAGCAGGGGGAGGGTTTTGTCTCCTCAACTCCATAACAGCCAGTTCATGTTTCTGGGCCTCCCTCTGGGCCTCCCTAGCCCTCTCGTGGGCAGCTGCCTCTGCCTCCGCCCTCGCTGCCTCCGCTCGCTCCCTCGCTGCCTCCGCCTCCATAGCTCTCTTGTGGGCAGCCTCTTCCCTTGCATTTTCTGCCTCCACAGCACTAATTTCTAATTGTCTTAGTTCCAGCCCTCTCTTATGTTCATTTTCTTTCTCTTTTGCTTCCAGTTTGGCCAGCTTTAGTTTATTAGCAGCGTCACTAGTACTCATTTTCCTGCTTTCTTGTGCTGGGCTACAACCCCTCTGCAGTTCGCTGAAACTGATATCACTAGTACTCATTTTCCTGCTTTCTTGTGCTGGGCCACAACCCCTCTGCAGTTCACTGAAACTGAGATGCACTCAGCTCAGGGGATTCTTAGTTAACAGAGACTTTCACAGTGCCCAGCGTTCAGCTTTTCTGGGCAATTTGTACCCTGTGCAGTTTTAGTTTCTTCTGATCTTCCATCTTACTTATTTTGCTTCCTTTTCTGTCCCTACTTCCCTTACCCGAAATAAGTAAACAGAAAATAACAAACCAGTAACCACTTTGTCTGTTCTCCAGCCACCACACTTAAAACTCACTTAAAATCACTACCAGTATCTCAAAGCAATCAGCTGTGCACAGACCCTGCTCGACTACGCCACTGTGACGGGTAGGATCACAGAAACCCGCTTGGGAGCTGCCACCCAATGTACCAAGACTACCCCGTTCCTGTTTTCCCTGCCAGCTCAGGACTCCAGCACCCTGTCTTGCTGAGACAGACACTCCCGTCTGCTCCAACACAGACCCAGGGTCTGAATCACTTGCCCCAAAGCTGCAAGTTTACCTGAAAACAGCTCACAGAAGTGTGCTTGTCTTTAGCACTCAGATGCCCAACTCCCAATGGGGTCTAAACCCAGATAAATCCGTTTTACCCTGCATAAAGCTTATGCAGGGCAAACTCATAAATTGTTCGCCCTCTATAACACTGATAGAGAGATATGCACAGTTGTTTGCTCCCCCAGGTATTAATACATACTCTGAGTAAATTACTAAATAAAAAGTGATTTTATTAAATACCGAAAATAGGATTTAAGTGGTTCCAAGTAGTAACAGACAGAACAAAGTAAGTCACCAAGCAAAATAAAATAAAATGCGCAAATCGATGTCTAATCAAACTAAATACAGATAAGTTCCTCACCAGTTCCAGAATGCTCCCTTTTACAGGCTAATCTCCTTTTAGCCTGGGTCCAGCAATCACTCACACCCCCTGTAGTTATTGTTGTTTGTTCCAGTTCCCTTCAAGTATCCTGTGGAGGTGGAGAGTCTCCTTCCTTAGCCAGCTGAAGACAAAATGGAGGGGTCTCCCACGGGTTTAAATAGACTCTCTCTTGTGGGTGGAGACCCCCCTCCTCCCTCCTATGCAAAGTCCAGCTCCAAGATGGAGTTCTGGAGTCACCTGGGCAAGTACCTCAAAATAGCACCCTGTTACCGCCATAATCACCACTTGTACACGGTTATGATATTGTGTACAAAGGATGCCTTGGAAGGTATCATCTGAGCGGTATCGTTGTTCTGTCAAAAAAGGTATATCATCATTGTATACGGAGTTATGGGATTTTGTTATATGGCTATTATTGAAATATGTTGTGAGTCTGGGGGTCGCCCACTGTTAGTTCTCCAGTGGCAACAAAGGAGGTGACCCACACCCAGGCGGGTGTTAAACAACCACCAGCAGCAATTGACTAGCAGAGGAATTGTAAACAAGAGATTTACATTTCAATAAGAAATAGTTATGCAAGCACCACAGAATGGGGATTGCTTAGCTCTGTGACTCAGCAAGGCCCACCAAGACCTATTTGGGGCAGTATTTTTCCAGGAACATGAACTGTGAGTATAAAATAAGTGCCAGTGGCATCATGAGACCACCTTTCTCCTCCCATACCTATTCTGAAGGCAACAAGAATGGTGGGAAGACAAAGAATTTGAACTGGGGAGATTGGCCCCAGGCTGAGAAGGGAATTCAGCCTGTGTACTAAAAACTGTAACCTGCCTGCAACATTCAGTGGGGTGAGAAAAGCTGTTTGATTAAAATCTTACTGAGTCTGATAAAGTTTAGAATTTAGAATGCGTATTTATTCTTGTTTCTTATGTAACTATCTCTGACATTTATGCCTACCACTTATAATCCCTTAAAATAACTAGAAAAAGATAGATTTTAATGCTCAATCAAAACCAGTGAGTTTGTAATCTGAGCAGATTCCCCAAACACTTTTGACAAAGACTGGTGCATATCCACTAACTACCCTTTGACGAAATAGTGAACTAATTAATGATCTTGCATTGTTCAAGAGAAGGTCTTGAGCAGTTTATGATGGTATGTTTCTGGGGGTGCAAGGCTGGGGGGATTTGCTGGTGTCTCCTTCTGTATAGTTTATAAGAGGCTGTGAGATCCTGCATATAACTTTGGGTGTGCATTCACATGCTAATGGCTGTGTGAGAGAGAAGCCTGAAGGGTCTGCATGTCACTAGCAAAGCAGTTTAAGAGCTACCCTGATACAGAGAGTAAAGGGGGTTACAGCAGTCCCACAGTCTAGATCAGGGATCGGCAACCTTTGGCCCGCGGCCTGCCAGGGTAAGCACCCTGACGGGCCGGGCCGGTTTGTTTACCTCCCGCGTCCACAGGTTCGGCCGATCGCAGCTCCCACTGGCCGCGGTTCACCGCTCCAGGCCAATGGGGGCTGCGGGAAGCGGCGCGGGCTGAGGGATGTGCTGGCCGCCACTTCCCGCAGCCCCCATTGGCCTGGAGCGGCGAACCGCGGCCAGTGGGAGCCGCGATCGGCCGAACCTGCGGACGCAGCAGGTAAACAAACCAGCCCGGCCCGTCAGGGTGCTTACCCTGGCGGGCCGCGAGTCAAAGGTTGCCGATCCCTTGTCTAGTTTGTACTCCAGGGATCTGTCACACTGGAAATCCACATTTATTGTCTCTTAATGAACCCAGTTCAGATTTGGTCAGTTCACAGGTTATGGAAAGATGGATGTAACTGCCAGCTCTGCAAACTCAATCTGGCATCAGAGAGCCAAAGTGCTCTATCTGTCTCATGTGCCATTCACCATTTAGTAATACAGATTCTGCAGGCCAAACCCTGCCTTTAGTTTCACCAGTACAAACAAAGGCAGGGTCTAATCTGAAGACAATGAAATTTCACACGTGAACCTGCAAATGGGATTTGGGTTGGAATATGCAAGAGGACCATGGGCTTTGGGCACCTAATTCCCTTAAGGCTCCTTTGAAAACCTGAGCCTTATTCATCTATTCTGAAAGCAAGGAAAGAGTCATACTATTAGGACATGAACATGCTTTTCTGACTGGAGCCACTATTGCCCTTTCGTTACCTAATATATATCATTTCTCTACACTGATGCTGCTGTGGTTAACAGATTTGTGGGTCTGTTGCTTCTTTAATGTCTCTACTGAGCTGCCTTTGAAGCAGCTGAATTCAAAGTAAATGTGATCTTTGAAAAAGAGAATACATACCTTCTTTATAGTCTAAACAGCACCTCCATTCAATTCTCAGTCCTTTTCTCAAGGTGACTGCTCTTTGTGTAACATGTCTTATCTTAATGCTCTGTGACTCAGCTGCCAAGCATTTACTGCATTTAAAAGGAAACACTAAAAATCTCAAAGCTGCAGTGAGACCACTGAGGTTTGCTAATTAGATTCATTAACTATTTTCCAATTGTAAGGAAAATTCTTCAACTTTTTAAGTAATTCTCTTCATATCTTTTCATTAGCAATATTTTTCAGCTATCTTTTTTTATTCCTTTGAAAACATTTTGTTGTAAAATGTTCATGATTGTAATCTTAGTGCTACAATTAAAGTTTTTCCAATAATAAAATATTAAATTACAGGATTTTAAGGCATATAATTTCTCTGCAATGTGCCATAGAAAGTCCTGGACAGGAAAAACAATTTGTTAATGTAACTGTTGTGCTAATAAAGCTGTGAATAGAATTGCTATGACTTGTAGACAAGATGATTCCTTTACATTATTTTTCCCTCTGCAGTTTGCCTGTACCCATGCAAACCTCTGGCTCTATTTCCATCAAGTACTCCTGAACTGTTTCAGTTTATTTTATAGCAAGAATAGCTATGATAGCTGATAGGCAAAGTAGTGGACTTACAAACCCTACCATCACATTTCTTGATCTATTTTCTCAAGAGGTTTTATATATTTTCTTTTTCCTCTGAGTTGTTACTCAGAACTTTTTGAGGGTTTTGAAGTATTTCTCTCTCTGTTTGGGATGGTTGTTCCTGCACTGTCTGTACACAGCGTAAAACAGACCTTCCTGTATAACACAGAAGTTGCAAAGACCAGTCCAAGTCTACAGAGGATATTTTGCCAAATGTGATCAGTTCTCTCTTCTTCTTTTTTAGTTCTTAACTGTCTGTCATTTATTTAATATCTGCTTTGAAGTTCTTTACACAGTAATTCTGCTTAATATTCTTATGACATGGTAGCCAGATTCCTAGCCTGGAAAGTTGGAGATTTCTTACCAAATCTGACACATTTGGGCCCAAATTCTGATGTTTTTCAAACTGAATATTGCCTTATTCCAAGGTAGTCTTAGTCACATTAGTGGGACTAGAAAACATCTAGTTCAGAACCCCTTTGTGCTATGCACTGTAAAACCACAGAACCAAAAGACAGTCCCTGACCCAAAGAGCTTACAATCTAAGTATAAAACAAGATACAACAGATGGATACAGAAAGACAAGGGAACACAAGCAAAAACCCATGAAACAGCATACCAGTAGCCTACCCGTTGTCAAGTTTTTTGTAGGCATTATGTCAAAGAAGAGTATTAAAGAGGGCTAGTCAGCCTGTTAGCATTTAAACTGCTTTACAGTGTCATAACCACCAAAGAATCATCAAATACTCATGTGAGTTGTCCCACTTAAGAGTGAGTTAGGAAGCAAGATTTGGCTCTTTGATTTCAATGAGAGGTTTTATGAATAAGGAGTTCAGGACTGTCCCCCTGCCTCCAGTGCTTTGAGCTGTTACTATGTTACTTGTTGCAAAAGTTGTCTGCACTGTTTTAAATTCATCGCATCTCAGGCCAGAATGGACCACCCTGATCATGCAGTCTGACCTCCTGTATAGCACAAGCCATAGAACTTTTCCAAAACAATTCCTAGAGCATATCTTTTAGAAAAGCATCCAATCTTGATTTTTAAGATTGTCAACGATGGAGAATCCACCATGACCCATGGTAAATTGTTCCAATGGTTAATTATGCTCACAGTTAAAAGTTTGTCTTATTTCCAGTCCCAGTTGGTCAATTTCAGTGGAAAAGACAATAAAAAAGTTATGCTATTGCCAAGATTATGCTGCCCCACCCTCTTTCCCCTCCATGCACCACACAAGATCATACTCAATTGCGGTTATGTCAGCTTCCACTGATGTAAGATTAGTTCAGTTTGTCTTTAATAAAAACATTGTTGAATCAACTCTTTTTGGTGTAAAATCTCAAAAGTTTGCAGGCCGTTATTTACCACTATCAATCCACAGTGTTATTACACCGTTCAGTGTAGGTGAACTGGCCATGGCTTTCCCATCTGCAGGTTCTCAGTTCTTTATATTTGCAGTTGCATTATTTATGTTCATTTGTTAGGCTGTGTTATGCAACATGTTGAACCCTAAACAATAAAATGTTAGCCACAGATTTTTAAAGGACCAGGGACCTATTATATTTCCACCCCGGAAAGCTGCTGTCCATCCAAAGAGCAGATACTATAGTGAATCTATTGAATCTATCTAGTGCAATGTTCATTATTGTGAATACCCTGCAAAACATTTCACATTTGATGTGAACAGCAGGAAGCTGGCTGATAGCTAGCAATTCATTAGTGAAACACCATATGTTAGTAGCCATGCAGCAGATGTGTGTGTATATATGACAGAACTTGGTAGAAAGTTCCAAACTCACAGTTCAAACAAGGAAAGAAACTAATTATTATGGGACCTAAAAAAAGCAACTTGACTTACTTCCCAGCAGCTTCCCAGATGCTTCAAAGTACAGTGTTTACTGGAAAGTTCAAACTCTATGTGCAATTTATACAGCTCTCCTACTATATACTAACTGTTATATCTTTTTATTCTCACAGGTTCAAAAATTACATCCCTGGGTCTATTGTTTACTGCTGTCAGTGGTCCTGATCTGAGCATGAGGCTCACAGAATTTCCTTGGACAGTATAACCCATTTAAAATAATAACCATGTATTAATTATAATATCTGTATTACCCTCAGAAAAAAATGTTGTTAATTATATGGAGGTGAGGGACAGAGATGGTCTATTCCTGCCTTTAGCAATCAGTGATAATTTTTCTCAAAGCTTGACATGCGATTCCCAAACTGATTATTAATAATGCTTATTATTGTTCTTAGTGCCTGGAAGTGCCAATCTAGATTGGGCTTGTACTGTGCTATGCATTGTATAAACATATAGTAAGATATAGTCCCCACCATGAAGTGACTGCAGTCTAAATAGACAAGACAGAGAGAGGAAATATTATCATCCTGATTTTATAATTGGGGAATTGAAGGATTAAGATACTTACAAGAGATCACACAGGAACTCTGTGGCAGAATCAGGAATCAAACCCAGAGCCCTAGTGAGTTCTCATCCAATGCCTTAATGAGAAAATCCACAATCCTCTCCTACTTATCTCTGAGTCCTCATCATGGAAGCTCTAGCCCAGGATGTTTAAGTTTCAGGTCTCTAAGTAAAAACAATGAGGAGTCCTTGTGGCACCTTAGAGACTAACAAATTTATTTGGGCATGAGCTTTCATTGGCTATAATCCACTTCATCAGATGCATGGAGTAGAAAATACAGTAGGCATGTATAAATATACAGCACATGAAAAGATAGGAGTTGCCTTACCAAGTGGGGGGTCAGTGCTAACGAGGCCAATTCAGTTAGGGTGGATGTGGCCCATTTCCAACAGTTGACAAGAAGGGGTGAATATCAACAGAGGGAAAATTACTTTTTGTAGTGCTAACGAGACCGATTCAATCATGGTAGATGTGGCCCATTCTCAACAGTTGACAAGAAAGTGTGAGTATCAACAGAGGGAAAATTATTTTTTGTAGTGACTCAGCCACTCCCAGTCTTTATTCAGGCCTAATTTGATTGTGTCAACTTTGCAAATTAATTCCAGTTCTGCAGTTTCTCAATTAAGTCTTTTTCTGAAGTTTCTTTGTTGAAGAATTGCCACTTTTAAGTCTGTTATTGAGTGTCCAGGGAGATTGAAGTGCTCTCCTACTGGTTTTTGAATGTTACAATTCTTGATGTATGATTTGTGTCCATTTATTCGTTTGCATAGAGACTGTCCAGTTTGTCCAATGTACATCGCAGAGGGGCATTGCTGGCACATGATGGCATATATCACATTGGTAGATGTGCAGGTGAACGAGCCCCTGATGCAAAAAGAACCACAAGTACTCCTCGTTCTTTTTGCTGTTACAGACTAACATGGCTACCATTCTGAAACCTGAGCCCCTAATGGTGTGGCTGATGTGGTTAGGTCCTATGATGGTGTCCCTTGAGTAGATATGCAGACAGAGTTGGCAATGCGGTTTGTTGCAGGGGTTGGTTCCTGGGTTAGTGTTTCTGTTGTGTGGTATGTAGTTGCTGGTGAGTATTTGCTTCAGGTTGGGAGGACTGGCCTGTCTTCCAAAGTCTGTGAGAGTGGGGGATCATCCTTCACAGAGTATTTCAACTTGTTTTATGACATGTCGGCAATAGCACTGCATAATATGACATGGCATGTTATATTACGCACTACTACTACTAACATGTCATAAACTACTATAAAGTAAAAAAAAAAAAATAAACAATTTTCACATTGGAATGAAACTGAAACTTTTCAGAAACAAATATTTTTTCATTGCAGATTCCCCCTCCACTAAAAAGTTCAAACGTTTATATATATATATTTTTAGTGTGATATTTTCAAAAACATTCAGCGTTAAGCTAACTCTGATCCCCTTGAAATCCATGGTAAAAGCCTTATTGCCTTAAAATACTGCCTTAAATGTTTAGCTTCTCTCTTCCCCATACTGTTACTCTCATCCCACTAAAAAGCAACAGAGGGTCCTTTAAGACTAACAGAAGTATTGGGAGCATAAGCTTTCGTGGGTAAGAACCTCACTTCTTCAGATGCAAGTAATGGAAATTTCCAGAGGCAGGTATAAATCAGTATGGAGATAACGAGGTTAGTTCAATCAGGGAGGGTGAGGTGCTCTGCTAGCAGTTGAGGTGTGAACACCAAGGGAGGAGAAACTCATCCCACTGTTATCTTCCCTCCTCTTAAATGAATGACTCTGTTCTTCCTTGTCCACGACCCCATTTTTCCTTTCCTCAATCCTCCCTTCCTGTTTCCATACTCCCCAATACCAAGTTCACTCCCCCTGAGTGGCAATATTCTGCTGATTCATTGTCCCTGATCCCAACAGTCTCCCTGCATCTGCAAGCAATTCTTACTTGAACCGTGGTGATGCTCCCTTCGTGGGCACCCAGATGGACTAGCAGCTCTTACACTTTAGGCTTTCCCTGGGTCAGAAGCACCACTGAATGAACTGCATGTCTCTGACCTCAGGGCAGCCCTCAAGGAAAGACACCTGGAAATCTTATATAGGCAGTATTACTGTAACCATATCAGTCTCAGGATATTAAAGAGACAAGGTGGGTGGTGTAATATCTTTTACTGGACCAAATTCTGTTGGTGTGAGACAGGCTTCTGAGGTACACAGGGCTCTTTGTCAGATCAGAAGACAGAAGCTCTGTTGGTCCAATAGAAGATATTACACCACTCACCTTGTCTCTGAAAATCTTAAACAGTTTAGCAGTGGCTGCCTGGCCTGCTGAGACCCTGTGCTGTATTTTGTGTCATATCAGTGTAAGAAAGAAAAAGAAGGAAGTACCAAACTGAACTAATCCAAACCTGGAAATACATCTGGGTTTAATTCAGTTAGCGATTTAGGTTCTTACAGTTTATGAACTAGCTTTTCCATCCCCTACAAATGACATACGTTTTCAGAGCTCAGAGTAAGGATTCACCCATGTGATTTCCATTCACATATATAGGGCTCGCCTGACTAAACCCCCTTCTGCTACGTTTTGAGGAATTAGAGGTGAGGGACAGAGAAGAGTAGAGCCACCTAATCAAGAATACATGGACTACAATTTTGCTGCAGCATTAATATAGTGAGAAAGTACAGATTCCAAGTCAGGAATTTTCAGTCATACGAAGTGTGACGGGTTGGATCACAGAAACCCCCTTGGGAGCTGCCACCCAATGTGCAAAGACTACCCCTGCTTCTGTTTTCCCTGCCAGCTCAGGACTCCAGCACCCTATCTTGCTGAGCCAGACACTCCAGTCTGCTCTAACAAAGACTCAGGGTCTGAATCACTTGTCCCAAAGCTGCAAGTTTACCTGAAAACAGCTCTCAGTAGTGTGCTTGTCTTTAGCACTCAGATGCCCAACTCCCAATGGGGTCTAAACCCAGATAAATCCGTTTTACCCTGCATAAAGCTTATGCATAAATTGTTTGCCCTCTATAACACTGATAGAGAGATATGCACAGTTGTTTGCTCCCCCAGGTATTAATACATACTCTGAGTAAATTGCTAAATAAAAAGTGATTTTATTAAATACAAACAGTAGGATTTAAGTGGTTCAAAGTAGTAACGGACAGAACAAAGTAAGTCACCAAGCAAAATAAAATAAAATGCGCAAATCTATGTCTAATCAAACTAAATACAGATAATTTCCTCACCAGTTCCAGAGCACTCCCTTTTACAGACTAATCTCCTTTTAGCCTGGGTCCAGCAATCACTCACACCCCCTGTAGTTACTGTCCTTTGTTTCAGTCTCCTTCAAGTATCCTGGGGGGGGGGGGGGGGTGGAGAGGCTCCTTCTTTAGCCAGCTGAAGACAAAAATGGAGGGGTCTCCCACAGGTTTAAATAGACTCTCTCTTGTGGGTGGAGACCCCCCTCCTCCCTCCTATGCAAAGTCCAGCTCCAAGATGGAGTTTTGGAGTCACCTGGGCAAGTCACATGCCCCTGCATGACTCAGTCTTTACAGGCCGACGCCATTGTCCACATGATATCTTGCATGTCTCCAGGAAGACTTCTTATGTGGATTGGAGCATTCCAAGATGCATTGTTCTCCAAGTGTTTCCTGATCAGGTACTTAACCTGGCGAATTCCTTCCTAAAGAAGCTGACCAAATGCCTCCCAAAGCTTACTTAGAAACCAAGCAAGCATACAGCCCATATTCTTAACCTCAAGTAGAAAATGATATATATATGTACAAATAGGATGAATAGATATAGTAGACCATAACCTTTATGGAGATATGTTACCTGGCACAGGCAGCACAAAACATATTCCAGTTATGTCATACATACATTTATAAGCACCCCCTCCCCATAAAGCCTTATGGGGTACACTGTCACACCATCCCCCTTAACTTACTGCCAGAGACTTGGACACTGTCCATGGTGGAGGCAGTATCTGTAAAATTTCTGTTTGTTTTTGGTCACACTCCCTTTCAGTACCTTGAAACCATATGATGTCACTCCTAGGGGTTCTAGCCCGTTTTGGGATTCCTGGTCCCCAGATGCTTGCAAACAGGTAGGGATGTAGTATTGCTAACAGAATGCAGGCAGCAATATCCGTTAAAGTGGAGGTGTCTTGGCATTTAGCCGCCAATGCCATGAGGCGGTGTGCCTCAGTTTCCCCTTCTACACAGCAGCATGGGCCTGTTATGCTTTTGCTGCTTTTTACAGGTATGGGCTGTAAAGTAACATGCTGGTGGGGCTGTCTTGTTTCCTTCCCCAGCATGTATAACAGCTTCTTCCACAAATTAGGTATGTTCCACGTCTTTAAAGGGTTTACCCCTAGTGTGAATTCTTTTATTTTATCCCATAGGTGAATTAGCAAAAGACACAAGGTTAACAGCAAATCTACGGTGGACAGGCTTCGTTCACTCAATTTGACTTGTTTAGCCCCTATTGCATTTTCCCAGTTCTCTGTGCCCTCTGGTAGACACTCTGATGCAGATTCTTCTGCCTCTTTGGGGAAGACTTCTAGTTCGGGCATGTGCTTGGGTCTTTGGCCAGGAAAGGGTGTACTACGCCCATGCTTGCCCTTGGCCCCTCCCTCTGGAGTTTCTCTGGGCTGGGCCCCACTCCCTTGTGAAGTTCCTCCCATGCAGAGATTCTGCCCCGCCCCCTGTCTTGGAGAGAGAGTTTTATCTCTTGCAAGTGTAGCAAGAACAACATCTTTCCCTGGGGTGCTCTGGACCCCTTTGGGCACCCCACTTTCTGTTTCCAATGGGTCAGCTAGATGGACCCCCTCATCCCGGAGACCTGACCCCCAGGTTTCCCTTAAAACCTGATCCACAGGAGAGGGGACTGGCCTTTTGAATGCAGACTCTTCACCCTCCTCCTGGGAAAGCCCCTCCCTACAAAAGGTGGGTGGACTCTCTGGCCCCCCCGACCTTCCATCTGGGCTTCCCTCTTTGGGCTCTCCTCTGGGTCCGACACTCTTGTGTCCCCCAAAAGGGAAGGTGATCCTGCCCCAGCTGTGGACTCACAGCTACCAGCTACGACAGACCTCTCACTGGCCAGCAAAATCCCCCCCCCCTTTCACTTGGGTTGGGCTGGCACCCAGCTACAGAGTCCTTGGGGCCTGTTCCCACCGCAGCGGTCCCCAGGACCCCAACTTCCACCTTTGGGACACACGCCTCTGTGCACCCCAGGGCAGGCCCGGCCCCCTGCTGACCTGCCACTTTCTGGCAGTCAGCAGCTGTGGTGGCCTCCTTGCTACAAGGTGGTACGTCCCCCTCCCCCGGGGAGATGATTACGGGACAGGAGCTAGCTCTATCCAGCTCCTCCCTCTGGAACTTCCCTTGAGCCCCGGGGCTATAGGAACTGGCTACAACCAGCCCTGCCCCCGAAGCTGCATCCTTTACTGCTGCAGAGGAATCTAAGAGACACTCTCCTATTCCCCCAGCAGTCCGTGTGACTTCACCCTCCCCTCCGGGGCTTTTAGCACAAGATTCCTTCTCACTGCTAACCAACCCTGGGATAGATTCTGCCACACTAAAGAAATCATTCCCCAGTAGAAACGGTGCAAAATTGTGTGCCACCGTTGCAACAGTCAGCTCAGCCTGCAAATCCTGAGTTTGCATGTGTACTTTAGCTAAAGGTGCAAGGACTTTGTAACCCCCTACCAGCTCTAATTCTGCCATTTTACCTGGCAACAAATCCTTTTCCTGGATCAGGTCCCTCCTGACCACAGAAATCTCAGCACCCGTGTCCCTTAATCCAAGAAGCATTTGACCATTCAATTTAACAGCATGCATATGCTCATTGCTTGGTTGTGTGGAAGCAAGCTTTACAAATCCTGTGTGGAAAGAGGCCACAGACTGGCTCTGAGAAGCCACAGCTTCACTCAGCAAGGGACACTTATTCCTCAGGTGCTCAGTGGACTTACAATGATAGCACCGCTTGGGCTCCTCTGCTTGCACAGGAAACTTGGGACGAGTACCAGGGGAATGGGGAGGTGACCGCCCAGCCTCTTTTTTCCCAGACCCAGGGGTAAAACGGTGATTCTGCTTTCCCCCAACCTTATACCCCTCCACCAGTGGTTTATGTTTGATCGCAGCTTGTGCTTGTTCATAAGAGTCTGCATACCCAGCTAATTCACCCACTGCATTTACCTTTTTGTCCCACAAATACTGTTTTACCTCATCACTGCACATATTCAGGAAGTGTTCCTGAGTAACCAGATCACACATCCCTTCAAAGCTGGTAATGCCTCTCCCCCGCACCCATTTATCTACCAAATCTCTCATTTCATTGGCATAAGCCACATTACTTAATCCAGATCCCCTCTTAAGGCTCCTGAATTTAACCCTGTAGGTTTCAGGTGTAACCTGAAACTGTTTCAAAACCAGTTCCTTAAATTTACCATAGTTTGAAGCATCATCAATAGGCATCTTATTGAATATGTCCAGAGCTCTGCCAGTCAATTTTGCTATCAATGTGGTCATCTTCTGATCTTCAGGGATGGCATGGAGGGTGCACAGTCTCTCAAAGGTGATGAAATATTCGGCGATATCGCTGGACTCGTCATACTGTGGACATAGTCGCTCCCATTTGTGGATTTTTGGGAAAGTGGAGCCAGCAGGGGGATGGTTTTGTCTCCTCATCTCCATAACAGCCAGTTCATGTTTCTGGGCCTCCCTCTGGGCCTCCATAGCCCTCTTCTGGGCAGCTGCCTCTGCCTCCGCCCTCGCTGCCGCCGTTCGCTCCCTCGCTGCCGCCGCTCGCTCCCTCGCTGCCTCCACCTCCATAGCTCTCTTGTGGGCAGCCTCTTCCCTTGCATGTTCTGCCTCCATGGCACTAATTTCTAATTGTCTTAGTTCCAGCCGTCTCTTATGTTCATTTTCTTTCTCTTTTGCTGCCAGCCTGGCCAGCTTTAGTTTATTAGCAGCGTCACTAGTACTCATTGTCCTGCTTTCTTGTGCTGGGCTACCACCCCTCTGCAGTTCACTGAAACTGAGATGCACTCAGCTCAGGGGATTCTTAGTTAACAAAGACTTTCACAGTGCCCAGCGTTCAGCTTTTCTGGGCAATTTGTACCCTGTGCAGTTTTAGTTTCTTCTGATCTTCCGTCTTACTTATTTTGCTTCCTTTTCTGTCCCTACTTCCCTTGCCCGAAATAAGCAAACAGAAAATAACAAACCAGTAACCACTTTGTCTGTTCTCCAGCCACCACACTTAAAACTCACTTAAAATCACTACCAGTATCTCAAAGCAATCAGCTGTGCACAGATCCTGCTCGACTACGCCACTGTGACGGGTTGGATCACAGAAACCCCCTTGGGAGCTGCCACCCAATGTGCAAAGACTACCCTTGCTTCTGTTTTCCCTGCCAGCTCAGGACTCCAGCACCCTGTCTTGCTGAGCCAGACACTCCTGTCTGCTCTAACAAAGACTCAGGGTCTGAATCACTTGTCCCAAAGCTGCAAGTTTACCTGAAAACAGCTCTCAGTAGTGTGCTTGTCTTTAGCACTCAGATGCCCAACTCCCAAATGGGTCTAAACCCAGATAAATCCATTTTACCCTGCATAAAGCTTATGCAAGTCAAACTCATAAATTGTTCGCCCTCTATAACACTGATAGAGAGATATGCACAGTTGTTTGCTCCCCCAGGTATTAATACATACTCTGAGTAAATTGCTAAATAAAAAGTGATTTTATTAAATACAGACAGTAGGATTTAAGTGGTTCAAAGTAGTAACGGACAGAACAAAGTAAGTCACCAAGCAAAATAAAATAAAATGCGCAAATCTATGTCTAACTATCTGCAAACTAAATACAGATAATTTCCTCACCAGTTCCAGAGCACTCCCTTTTACAGGCTAATCTCCTTTTAGCCTGGGTCCAGCAATCACTCACACCCCCTGTAGTTACTGTCCTTTGTTTCAGTCTCCTTCAAGTATCCTGGGGGGGTGGGGGTGGAGAGGCTCCTTCTTTAGCCAGCTGAAGACAAAAATGGAGGGGTCTCCCACAGGTTTAAATAGACTCTCTCTTGTGGGTGGAGACCCCCCTCCTCCCTCCTATGCAAAGTCCAGCTCCAAGATGGAGTTTTGGAGTCACCTGGGCAAGTCACATGCCCCTGCATGACTCAGTCTTTACAGGCCGACGCCATTGTCCACATGGTATCTTGCATGTCTCCAGGAAGACTTCTTATGTGGATTGGAGCATTCCAAGATGCATTGTTCTCCAAGTGTTTCCTGATCAGGTACTTAACCTGGCGAATTCCTTCCTAAAGAAGCTGACCAAATGCCTCCCAAAGCTTACTTAGAAACCAAGCAAGCATACAGCCCATATTCTTAACCTCAAGTAGAAAATGATATATATATGTACAAATAGGATGAATAGATATAGTAGACCATAACCTTTACGGAGATATGTTACCTGGCACAGGCAGCACAAAACATATTCCAGTTATGTCATACATACATTTATAAGCACTCCCTCCCCATAAAGCCTTATGGGGTACACTGTCACACAAAGAATCCTCCTATCCCAAGCAAGTGAATATGACTTTACAGTCTTTATGGATGTCCTGTAATATGACAAGCCTCTTCAATGAATGAGGTATTTTGTATGTGATGCAATACTAGCAAGGTGCCAGTAGAGGTCACTGAAGCAAGATTAAAAGAATGAAGAAAGCACACATAGACTTAATGGTCCTAGAAAAAGCTAATTGAGTGACCAGTAAGAGGAAGGAGTTATCACAATCTGAATGAAATTGTAAAAATCTCAGAGATCAAAAATTACATGCCAAATAGTTCCAAGCCTACATAAAACTGATAATAAGATCTTGTTAGCAGATAATTTTGCTAAGTGATCTGCCACATCAGATAATCACAGCTAGACACTAAAAAGAAAAAGTGCCATTCAGTCCAAGTATACATGATGTGTGTGTCTAAAATAAAGACTGAATTTCAGGAAATGATTGTGTGTAAATCACATCACAATTAATTATTTAAACATCTGTTTGCAAAAATCCATCATGTTATGTAACAGGAAATTTTCATTATACCATACATTAAAAATTGTTGATGTGATTTTAGTAATTAAATACTTTTTAGTTATCATACAGGTTTATAGTGCTTATATATATAATTAGCTATTATGTTTCATTTAAATATCAGGAGATTACAGAAAACTATGAGGTTTTCTATCAGGGAAGTTATATTGTATGAGTGGTATCAATTTTTATGTAGAAATGAAGCCATGATAACAAGAAAACAAGCATAGTCTTTTTTTTTTAATTTGATGAAAACATTTTGACAATGTTTTTATAAAAATGTTTTCTGGTTGAAGATCTAACAAGGCACTTGGCAATTAAAGAAAAATGCTATCAAGCAGTGTTCTTCATGAAGGTTTCTGACTTGTGTTATTCCCCTTTGTTAACAAAAGCTATAAATCTGTCAAGACATAAAAGTGAAACCTTTTTAAATACCAAAGGCAATATGGAGCAATTCCTTTAAATGCCTTTTATGCTTTAAGCAGATACTAAAAATGGTATCCTTAGAGTGTCTAAGTGCATTAGGGACAAATCTTTATTTTTTAATTAATCTGCTATCGATCCACTCCATAAAATGTTGGGCAAATTTTTAGAAGAGGCTTCAACATTGGCATGGCGAAGCTTTTGCATGATTATTTCCAGGGCTGATTGGAAAATTTTCCATCTAAATTATTTATTTATGTATTGTTGCAGAAAATTGGGGTTTTGATTAAATGAAAATATTGAGTGAAATTGTCAGCTTTCCTTCAATATTTTGTTTTTCATACGAAAACAACAACAAAAAAGAAAAATGAAAAGTTTGGGATTTGGGCAGTTTTGGACCAAACGTTTTTAGTTTTCAGCAATTGAAAACTGAAAAAAAAACAGTTTTCATTTTTTCCCAAAAATTGAAATTTTCCATGAGAAAAAATATCAATGTTCTGACCAGCTCTACTTTTTTCTTTCCACCTAGCTTTTATAGGTTTTTTTCCCTAGATTTTGGGTAAACTGGATTTTTCCACTAAATCAGGTTAAACTCCAAGCTTTCTAGTACAGAGGTCTGTGACTCAGGTATTGAAGCGTGATTCTTTTGATGCAGCTGCTACACTTTCAAACTCATCTGCTAGCAAGAACATTGAAAAATGCTCCAACTCAGGGGAAAAAAATATTGCTGGAAATGAGCAGGATATGTCTCAACACCAGGAGGCTGGTAGAGTCTTAAATACCTAGCCTGAGTCCTGAAGTGCTTTTAAGTCCACAAAAAAAGTGGGTAGATGAACTCCATCATTTAAATAAGAACAACAGCAACAACAAAGGTTGGGAGAGAATTAGATGGCCTAGTACTTGGTATTAGGACATAGATCCTTCTACATTAAAATCACTACTTTAAATCCAGTTCAGGCTGATGGTAACCAAAAGTTGTTACTGTATAATGGCTCTTTAGTGGCCCTTGCAAAACCAATTGGTGGCTCCATTCCAGTTCCCAGTGGTCAAAGGCCCACATCTCAAAAAAAAAAAAAAAAAAAAAAAAGAAAGAAAGAAAGAAAGAAAGAAAGAAATCCACCATAAATTACATACATTTTTCAACTTTTGAGGCAGTCTCAGAAAGAAATAAAAGAGTGAGAGGCTGTGAAGACTCAGCTATTCTTTCAGAATTTCTTCTCCATGTCCAATTTGAGACAAGTTTGCAGAGCAGTGTCGGAAGGCTTGCACTGCCAGTGCTCGTGTTATAATTGTTTTGTAAAGAGGAATTCACTCTCCAAGGCTAACATCTGGCACCCTTTAAAAAGTACTACATTCACTCACTCATTTTCTCTCACATTCTCTCTCAGCAAGTGCTCACTAAGCCTATGGATAGAGAACGCAATAAACTTAATGAAGGCTAAACGGCTGTGAATACTTGGGGTTCAAAAAGGAGAAGATTCAATAATATTCAGAGAAAGATGATTTCCAAATATGTGTGTACAGATAAGTACACTGGAAAGCCCTATATGGAGACAGAGGCAAACACTGCACCATTACTAGTCAAGTTAATGATTCAAGGGATGAAGAATGAATAGTGCAGAAGACCATATTCCTAAATCTAATTACAAAGGCAAGCAAATCTTTTTTTTTAATCCTAAATTTGGGGCCCCATTGACCATGGTAAAATAACAATTTGTTTAAAAGACTGTTGAAGTGCCTATTCTTTATCCCATTTAGGGTTAACATAAGGGCCATAAATATATTTCCTTTGATATTGTGACAGCTATTAAACAATTCTCAGATTTGATGGAGGGGGTGAAACCCCCTTGAGTTCTGTTAAACTGTGCTGCAAAGTAGTAAGTTGGCCTTTAGGACATCTAAGATAAACCATCATACTCAGAACAATGAGAACCTAACATCAGAGAACCTAACTCACCTCTATTCCAATGCCATGTGTTACTCACAGTAGGTTATTTAAACACATACAGTGTTTTTATCATTCAGATGAGATCTACAGGGAGCTTGATCTCCCTTGGTATAAAAGTGAGGGGGCTGCTGACAGAGCATTCTCCAAAGGACCCTATAATTTTGCAATGGTGTATGGTTTTCCCTGTCTAAAATTGCCCTAATCTGATGGCCTTCAGAATCCTCTGCAAGGCTCATCATTGATGGAAGCCTTTGGCCTGGTCTACACTTAAAAATGTTACCAGCATAGCTATATCTATTACAGGTGTAATTTTTTTTATCCATGCAACCATGCCAGTAAAGGCATGAGTGTAAATGCAGTTATACTGGTATGGCTTAGGGGGAACTGGCATAATATACAAATGTAAGCACTTTTTTACCAACACACCCTCTAGTGCAGACAGAGTTATTGCCAGTATAGCTATACTGATATATCTATACTAGGAGAATCCTCCTATTGTAAGCAAGGATTTTGAAGGGGGAAATGTTACTTGAGGCTTGATGCTTAATGAGCATGGGGTATTTTTTATTTGCATTATACAGTATATCAGCTTTTGTTACATTTGCTGAGGTTGTTGCTGGCTTTCTTTTTTGTATATTTTAAATGACTTTGTCATTAAAAGGGTGCCTAGAGGGTAAGATTGGCACCCCTTGTGCTTTTATCATCATAAGTAACTAAATATGAATGAGACATGCTTTTTCCTAGAGTACGCAGCCCACATTCCAGTAGGGAGTCCAACAACATCTGGAATATGACTCTAGGGAATGCATCCGAACCTTTAAATGAACAAGCATCAGCTATAGTCCATGTATGTGGAGGTAAGGAGATTCACATTGACTCACACTGACTTCAAGACTAGAACCAGTTCTGATGGTATGGCCTGTGATGCAAATAAGACTGGGCGTGCTTTTTTTTTCCCCCTGGACAAAGGAGGGTAACCATTAAGTATTTGATGTTAAATTATTACAGTGACTTTCTGTTTTTATCAGTATTGCTGGATTTAGTTTCAAGATCCCATGCAGCAGCATTACTAACATAACTTACCATCCCGCCAGAGCAGAGAATGGATTTTTTTCTGAACACAAAATATAGCTATCCAGGTCTCCTTCTCTTAAAGGCAAAATATATGTTTATACCTTTTTAAAATTACCTTCTTGTTTCTTGCATGGAGAAAAGATTGAAACTTTAAACCTATTAGAATGGTAATCTTGAAAAATATATACATATTTTAATGATTGTCAACTTCAATACCTGTCCAGCTCAGAAAAAATGGAGTTTGTAGGGAGAATGAACTAAATCCAGAGTAGCTGAATGAAATGCAAAATTAAAAATATTGTGTTGAATCTAGACCAGATATTAATTACACATATTTACTAAGTGATAAAGCAATTTCCCCTGTGGCGTCAAAATTCTAAATCTGAATCTGAGACTTTAAAATGATTACCTTTTAGCTGCCTACAGTGTGATGAATTTTTATTAGACTAAATTAACTGCACTAAGATATGACATTAATTTCGTTCTTCTTTTGAAATTTGAGCTGCTTGTCAGTTTTTGGAAGGTTTTTTTCATAAATAAAAGCATATTTGAACTGTAAATTGAACCGTATTTTGCCATCAGCAATGAGACTTTAATCCCAGAACCTCCTCTGAGCTCTGTATTGTTGAATTAATGAGAGGGAGAGAACCAGTTGCATGGCCACTCCCTTCACAAAAATGATGGACTGCTTGGATCAATATTAATATTTGTATTTCTATTGGTAAGATTACAAATCTGATCTTTGCCTATTTCATTCCATACCAATAGTCCTTCAGGTTTACATATTATGGGCCAGAACCTCAGCTGGATTAAATTAGCATAGTTCAATGACTTAAAGGAGCTGTGCTGATACACATCAGCTGAGGATCTGGCTGTATATTATTACAATTATTAACTAATTATAGATCTATTTTTTTCTCAGTACTGTCATTACTTTGTCTTTTTGGAACATAATTATACTAATGCTTCCTATAATAATAGATTCATAGTATAAATTATCATAACTACAGTAAAGAAGACAAACCTGGAAAAATGAGCTTCACGTAACATTTTTCTGTCATTATTTTCTAGATGTTTATAAAGATCTGGTTCTTTGTAGCTTTCTCCCACTAAGAAATGTTCAGGCAGTGTGATTAGATCTTCATACCCCCTTTTCACCGTGGTTTCATAATTCAATCAGGACTGGCCAATTTTGATCATTATAATGCATTAAGGTTTATTGGCCAAATTCTCAGCTGATAAACTAACTGTAGTCTCATTGACTTCAATTGATTACTATTTTAGGTCAGCCAAGAATCTGTCCCTTTGTATTTGATCAATCATTAGATTCAGTTTACTCTGGAATTACATTGTATGGGGCAATTCTGCTATCTGGGTGACAGTGGCAAACCAGGCAGGCAGTGTGACATAGTGGATACAGCAATGGACTAGGACTCCAGAGATGTGGCTTCTATTCCTGGCTCTGCCAATGACATGCTGTATGATCTTGGCAAGTCATCTTCCCTGTTTGTATAGTTTCCCCATCTGTAAAATGGGGATAACGATACTGACCTCCTTTGTAAAGTGCTTTAAGATATATTGATAAAAGAGCTATATAAGAGTTAGGTATTATTATTATTATTATTAAACTATATGAGGTGGTACAGTTTCAAACACAAAGGTAGATGGACTCGAAGCTTAACTAGGGAAACAGAAGTCTGCTAAATTTTGAACTCTTCAGATACTTACATAGTTTGTCAGAGTACCAGTCCATGGTGGTTAGTGACAAAAATCAGAATAGATTAATTAATAATGTCTTTCCTAACTGAACAGTGATGTGCATTTGTGTATACATTCAGCGGGGAGTTAGTGTTGTATTAATTTAGTTCATTTGTTAGGATGTGTTATATAATGAAACCCAAACAGGGAACTGACAGATTTAAAATAGCTAAACGCACCTGTTTCACCTTTGGAAAATTGCTACTTTCTCAAATAGTAACTTTGTCCAGATTCCCTAAAATAAACTCTATGTCATTGATTGACATGAATTTATTCGTAGTAGTTTTACAGAGAAACTAGAAAGCTAACTCAAGTCTAGCAAGTTATTAGTGAGGCACCACATGTTAAAAGCATACAGCAGATATAAAAAGTATGTGAGTTATGGCTTACATTGGATATTTTATAAAATCTTTTCTGAAATGCATTTTGGATAAAATAAAAGGCAGTGCCTGGTATTCACTAAAGGAGTTACTCTACAACACCTGACCCCATGCATGAATGATTCCTAGCACAACCATAGGGGCTCTTCATACAATTCCTTCTATGAGCTCTATATTCTCTACTCTTACTAGATCCATCCCTTCCCCTTTCTTTGTTAAACCGGACTACATTCACTTATATTGGTTTTGGAGATCATCTTTCTTATCCCAGTGAAAGCCACTACAACAATATCTGGTAAAGAAACAGTGTATATTTTTCAGGCAACTAACTAATACCGCTGTCCAATAAGGAATATTTCTTTAATGAAATATGCATCTTTTCAGAGAACAGATTTACTGTGAACATAAAAGTAAACTATAGAGATGGGCTTGAGTCACGACTTTTAGGTTTGGAATTGGATTTAATTCTGAATTTCCCCAACACGCAGGTTTTATCGTCCACTTTGACCCATTAAAGATAGAGTCAGGGAGCTCACATATGGCTCTGAATTTCTCCTGAGTTTTGGGATGTTCAGATTTACTCTTCTGGATTCAGCCTCTCTCTATTAAAATAAAATTGAAACTAAATAGTTAATAGAAGCAACTAACTCATTCCTATAGTATGCAAATACTAGAGAACACTGAGGGAAATAACAGTAGCACATTTCCCAGAAGCACACTAATTCCTGTGATTATAGTATTACTGGCCAAAGATGAAAGTTTAGGGCAATACATTAATGTAATTGCCCCAGAAAACATTTGTTTTTACTGCTATGGTGTTTGGAGATAATTACTCACCATTTGTTTTAGTATCCTGTACTGACTACTTGGATTATTCTCCACTGAAGTTGATTTATTTATTCGGTGTATCTGATGACTTCAATGTGGGCTTGCTTGTTTATTGCCCACAGAAGTTGACCAAGAAACTTCAACATTTAAAACTGTTCTAGCTAGCTAGTTCCCCTGATTTCTGTCATCCAAGAAGAGCTGGACAATTGATATGGCCCATTCTTTTGCTGTTGAGATTTTCATAACTAGACAGCTTTTCTTAGGTGGCAAACATGAAAGAAAGTCACATGCTATTGCTTTTGGTTCTCTTACTGGTTGAGTTCACCCCATGTGGTCAGGAAAGGTAACCGAAGACTGTCTTTTCTGAGCGATTGAGCCTATTTACACTTTTTTTTTTTACTGCTTTCCCATTTAACCAGCAATGGAAACAAATTATTACTTTTGTGTCAACATTTGCATTTTTTTATGTCAGTAGCATGTTATCCCTGTATTATCTTACTGACAGGCAGAGCAGTGTCCAGATAAATCCTCTTATTATGAACAAGCACTATGTACAGAAATGAGGTAACAAAGTTACTACTGCTCTGTTTCAGCTGCAACCTGTGACTGTGCAGGCTATCCTGGGCTTCCTTGTTTCTGACACAACAGGAAGTGTGTCCCAGAAAATCAAAAATTCCCTGTAGAGTAGCATCTCTATGTGTGTTGCTTCCTGCATCATTATTGCATGCATAATGTCCTTACCTGTCTGAAGCCTGTGTAATAGTAAGTTCAGGACACCATGTCTCTGTCTTTAATACTTATCTTTTTTACACTGACTATTTCATCATGTTTACAAACTACTATCCACCCTCCTTGATTTTCTGTCCTTGTCCTAAGGGCATCTGCCCTTCAACCTTGATCCGACAGCATTTTAGTACATTGCAATTGGTTTTGCATTTCATATTTCTACAACCTGCCTAACATTTAGTGCAACTGCCTTCTGAATCTTGTTTTTGTTCAGCTGAGACCCAATGCAGCAATGATCCAATAAAGAGTGAGAGCTATGACTTAAACAGGAACAGATACCAAAGGGCCACCGCCAGTCACAAAGGGAGAGGCTTAACATCAGCAGCATTACTTTGTTATTTTTGGACATCTTCTAGCTTGTCAGGTCTGCTTCCCGGCAACCTCAAAGAATCATCGCAGAGAAATGTTTGGCTATTTGACTGAAACAAGCAACAGTCAGCAATTTAAGAGCAAGCTTTGGAACCAGACTGCTGCTCAGGAAATCTCTTAAGTAGCAAACTTTTGTTTGAAGTGGTTTTCACAAGCTGATACGTGAAGAAAAATAAAATAAATTAAGACTACCTCCATTGTCCTGCCCCATAGCCCACTGAAGTTAATGTTTTTTCTCTCCAGCCAGAAACTAAAATTGACAAAAGCCTTCCAGGTGAGAAACTGGGGAGCTGTCATTTCAATTTACCCAACGGAAAAATGAAATTTTTCAGCAAAATTGAAATTTTCCCACAGAAAAATTTGATGTTGTGAAAAGGGAAATTTTCCATCAGAGTAATTTTTTGACTGAAAATTCCCAAATAGCTGTACAGTAAAACCTCAGAGTTATGAACACCATAGTTACAAACTGACCTGTCAACCACACACCTTATTTGGAACCGGAAGTACACAGTCAGGCGGCAGCAGGAGCAGCAACAGAAAAAAAAAAAGAAGCAAATACAGTACAGTAGTGTGTTTAAATGTAAACTACTAAAAAAAAAAAAGGAAAGCAGCATTTTTCTTCATAGTAAAGATTCAAAGCTCTATTAAATCAATGTTCAGTTGTAAACTTTTGAATGCACAACCATAATGTTTTGTTCATAGTTACGAACATTTCAGAGTTCTGAACAACTTCCGTTCCTGAGGTGTTCGTAACTCTGAGGTTCTACTATAGTTATAACTGAACATCAATAGAAGTTATCATTATTTTTTTGGCATGTGTTAGGCCTAGTGTTTGTCTACCAAAATAAAAAGGGGTGGAGAATGAGGGAAGTTTTCTTTTGGGAAAAATTGTGAACTGGCAATTTTGTCTGTATTTCCATTTTCTGAAACTGTATCTTATTTCAATTAGCATTTTAGTGCCAGATTTTCAGATTTTTAAATTGGCATAACTCAGATTACCTTACAAGTTTCAGGGTAGCAGCCGTGTTTGTCTGTATCCGCAAAAAGAACAGGAGTACTTGTGGCACCTTAGAGACTAACAAATTTATTTGAGCATAAGCTTTCGTAGGCTACAGCCCACTTCATCGGATGCATGTAGAGTGGAAAATACAGTAGGAAGATACATAAATACACAGAGAACATGAAACAATGGGTGTTACCATACACACTATAAGGAGAGTGATCAGTTAAGGTGAGCTTTTATCAGCAGGAGAGAAAAAGAACTGTTTGTAGTGGTAATGAAAATGGCCCATTTCCAGCAATTGACAAGGAGATATGAGGAACTGTGTGTGGGGGGGTGGGGGGAGGGTAGATAAGCATGGGGAAATAGTTTTACTTTGTGTAATGGCCCATCCACTCCCAGTCTTTATTCAATTTAATGGTGTCCAATTTGCAAATTAATTCCAATTCAGCAGTCTCTTGTTGGAGTCTGTTTTTGAAGTTTTTCTGTTGCAATATTGCGACTTTTAGGTCTGTAATCGAGTGGCCAGCGAGATTGAAGTGTTCTCCGACTGGTTTTTGAATGTTATAATTCTTGATGTCTGATTTGTGTCCATTTATTCTTTTACATGGAGACTGTCCAGTTTGGCCAATGTACATGGCAGAGGGGCATTGCTGGCACATGATGGCATATATCACATTGGTAGATGTGCAGGTGAACGAGCCTCTGATAGTGTGGCTGATGTGATTAGGTCCTACGATGGTATCCCCTGAATAGATATGTGGACAGAGTTGGCAATGGGCTTTGTTGCAAGGATAGGCTATCTTCGAGACATCACTGACTTCCTGAGGAAATTTCAATCCATTAGTGATCTTCCTGAAAACACCATCCTAGCCACTATGGATGTAGAAGCCCTCTACACCAACATTCCACACAAAGATGGACTACAAGCCGTCAGGAACAGTATTCCCGATAATATCACGGCTAACCTGGTGGCTGAACTTTGTAACTTTGTCCTCACCCATAACTATTTCACATTTGGGGACAATGTGTACCTTCAAATCAGCGGCACTGCTATGGGTACCCGCATGGCCCCACAGTGTGCCAACATTTTTATGGCTGACTTAGAACAACGCTTCCTCAGCTCTCGTCCCCTAACGCCCCTACTCTACTTGTGCTACATTGATGACATCTTCATCATCTGGACCCATGGAAAAGAAGCCCTTGAGGAATTCCATCATGATTTCAACAATTTCCACCACACCATCAACCTCAGCCTGGACCAGTCCACACAAGAGATCCACTTCCTGGACACTACAGTACTAATAAACGATGGCCACATAAACACCACCCTATACCGGAAACCTACTGACCGCTATACTTACCTACATGCCTCCAGCTTTCATCCAGACCACACCACTCGATCCATTGTCTACAGCCAAGCTCTACGATACAATCGCATTTGCTCCAACCCCTCAGACAGAGACAAACACCTACAAGATCTCTATCAAGCAGTCTTACAACTACAATACCCACCTGCTGAAGTGAAAAAACAGATTGACAGAGCCAGAAGAGTACCCAGAAGTCACCTACTACAGAACAGGCCCAACAAAGAAAGTAATAGAACGCCATTAGTCATCACCTTCAGCCCCCAACTAAAACCTCTCCAGCGCATCATCAAGGATCTACAACCTATCCTGAAGGACGATCCATCACTCTCACAGATCTTGGGAGACAGGCCAGTCCTTGCTTACAGACAGCTCCCAAACCTGAAGCAAATACTCACCAGCAACCACACACCACACAACAAAAACACTAACCCAGGAACCTATCCTTGCAACAAAGCCCATAGCCAACTCTGTCCACATATCTATTCAAGGGATACCATCGTAGGACCTAATCACATCACCCACACTATCAGAGGCTCGTTCACCTGCACATCTACCAATGTGATATATGCCATCATGTGCCAGCAATACTCCTCTGCCATGTACATTGGCCAAACCGGACAGTCTCCACATAAAAGAATAAATGGACACAAATCAGATGTCAAGAATTATAACATTCAAAAACCAGTCGGAGAACACTTCAATCTCCCTGGCCACTTGATTACAGACCTAAAAGTCGCAATATTGCAACAAAAAAACTTCAAAAACAGACTCCAACGAGAGACTGCTGAATTGGAATTAATTTGCAAATTGGACACCATTAAATTAGGCTTGAATAAAGACTGGGAGTGGATGGGCCATTACACAAAGTAAAACTATTTCCCCATGCTTATTTCCCCCCCCCCACACACACACACACAGTTCCTCATATCTCCTTGTCAATTGCTGGAAATGGGCCATTTTCATTACCACTACAAACAGTTCTTTTTCTCTCCTGCTGATAAAAGCTCACCTTAACTGATCACTCTCCTTATAGTGTGTATGGTAACACCCATTGTTTCATGTTCTCTGTGTATATATATATTTTTCTACTGTATTTTCCACTCTACATGTATCCGATGAAGTGGGCTGTAGCCCACAAAAGCTTATGCTCAAATTTTTTAGTCTCTAAGGTGCCACAAGTACTCCTATTCTTTTTTCAGATTACCTTAGTGCAGGGATCGGCAACCTTTGTCATGCGGCCCGTCAGGGAAAGCCACTGGTGGAACAGGATGGTTTGTTTACCTGCAGAGTCCACAGGTTCGGCCGATCGCGGCTTCCACTGGCAGCGGTTCGCCATCCCAGGCCAACGGGCTGCAGGAAGGGCGGCCAGCACATCCCTCAGCCAGTGCCGCTTCCCGCAGCCCCCATTGGCCTGGGACGGCGAACCGCAGCCAGTGGGAGCCGCGATTGGCCAAACCTGTGGACGCTGCAGGTAAACAAACCATCTCGGCCTGCCAGTAGCTTTCCCTGATGGGCCATGTGCCAAAGGTTGGCGATCCCTGCCTTAGTGGAACTACATTGCTTTCACAAGCTTAGAATCTGGCATGTAGTATACGTATTCTAATTATAATTAGTAACCCTTTTTCCATTATTCCTGTGGTTAGAAACAAGATGGAGATCCAAATTGTAAATAAAGAGATGAGGGCACAAGGCATTTTTAATTTTTTTTTAAAAGCACTGAAGACCTTCACTGAAAAGTTCTTTATGGTAGGATAACTACTGTATGGGGAGTTTCTTATTAAAGTTGACATGACTGCTGTTGAGCTTTGTCCCTTCTGCAATATTGAATGAGCTATTTTTTCATCTCTTTTGTTCTTCTGAGTGAATTCTCCCTTCTCAAATGCTCAGATTATTTGCTGCATATGATATTAGTTTTTCCATCTTCTCAGTTTGTTTCGTTTTCCTTTGTCAAATTGTCAAAAAGAGTCACTTTCCTCTAAGATCTTTTTTTTCCCTTGCATACATTTTCTCTTCAGCATGGTACTCTTTTTAAAGTAGAATTTAAAGTGTTACAGCCTGGTCCTGCACCACCAAAGTCTTTGGGACTTTTGCCATTAACAACAATGGTAGCAGGTTCAGATACTTAATGAAACCACAGTTGCAAACATCCTTCACAGACTCCAGAACTGGAAAATGGGAATGCAAAATCTTGAACTAGCTACAAAACTAATCTAATCTTCAAGACACCATACATGCTGAGCAGGGATTTAGGCTGCTCAAATATCTATTGGGTAATAAACAATCCTAAACCAAGCCAGGGCCCCATTGTGCTAAGCACTGTACACAGATACTAATTGACAGTTCTTGCACCAAACAATTTACAATCCAAAATATTACTACTCTCTTGATACAGAGGAACTGACTAAGAGTATAAGAACAAGAGAAAAGCTTACTACCAATGATACATACGACTTGAATTCTGACCAGGCAGGAGTGGGTTCATGGACTGCTGTGATACCAGGTACTGTGATAAACTTCAGGAAAGCAACTTTTGTGGAATTAGGAAACATAGGACCAAATCCTGCAGTAGTTACTCACGCAAAACCTCCATTGCAAGGACCACAGGAGTTGGCCTCTAGTAAGTAAGATGCAACAGAAGAAACTATTAAAATCTTTCATATAAGAGAAGGCCGTAGTGTCCTAAAACCACCATATTTAAGGCTTAAAGGTGTACAGTTCCTCTTAACAACAACAATAACAACAAAAATACAGGAAATCAGAAATGGACAGGATTGATTCACAAGGAATGCTCAAAATTCTGAGATTAAAAAACCTGTACTGAAAGAATACTCCGCTTCATTTAATGTTTGTAAGGGGAAAAAATAGAAGCAGCAAAAAGTGCAGAATGAGTCAATGCTAGCCAAAGGTGGGGAAAGGCAGATCTATTGTCGAAGGGAATTAAATTAATGATGACTCAGAAACGTCTGAGATACTGAGAATGTGCTTTATAACATGGAAAATAAAGGACAGAAATTGGGACAATCAGAGAAGAAGGGCCTCATCCAAATCTGGCTGAATTTAGTGGAATCACCCACTGAATTAAATGGGCTTTGGATCAGGCCTATAACTAGCAGATAAAGAAATACATGGCAAATCTGAACATACTGGGAATAACCTGCCAGCCTGGTGATAGGCATTTTAATGTGTTAAGTGAACTAGTTGATGAACTTGCTTTACCACCTATGCACGCACACCACACATCCATATCCACCCCCAGAGGTTGTTTAGATCTTAGTTATTCAATGCCATAGATTATATAAGGCAGGGGTCGGCAACCTTCGGCACGTGGTTCGCCAGGGTTAGCACTCTGGCGCGCCGGGCCAGTTTTATTTACCTGCTGACGCGGCAGGTTCGGCCGATCGCAGCCCCCACTGGCCAAGGTTCGCCGTCCCGGGCCAATGGGGGCGGCGAGAAGCGGCGCGGGCGAGCGATGTGCTGGCCGCGGCTTCTCGCCGCCCCCATTGGCCCGGGACGGCGAACCGCGGCCAGTGGGGGCCGCGATCGGCCGAACCTGCTGCGTCAGCAGGTAAATAAAACTGGCCCGGCCCGCCAGGGTGCTTACCCTGGCGAGCCGCATGCCGAAGGTTGCCGACCCCTGATATAGGGCATTGGATCTGACAAATTATGGTTTTAACTGAACACTGGGGGGAAATGGTTCATAGTTCCTAACACTTCATAATTAAGGAGGATGGGAAGGTAGCATGAATGTCAGATAAATGTGTGTTACATGATATTTCCAGATGCTAATACTGTTAGACAAAGAGAGAAACTGCCACCCACTCTTCAAAAAGCAATGTATTGCTTCCAGCAGCCTCTTGTTGTATTTTGTACAAAATCTGAACTCTTGAGAAGGTAATTTTTTTCCCAATAGGCTGAGGTTTCTAATCTTGCACATCAACAGTTTGAGCTGTTAAAACAGTGAATTAAAGATGATGCTAGATTTTAATTTAATTTTTTTTTTTTAAAAAAGCCTTTTCTGCAAGTGATTAAAATCTGACCCATGTCATGTCCTTCACTCCCTGCTCACACAGATACCAAGACTAAAACAATATGCTGACTTTGTGTTCCATATCAGAACTCCACATTCACAAAAGAAATGGCCGTATGCCAATAAAATGAAAATAAAATTATTGGTGGAAGACTCAAGGAATTCACTTCCCCCATTACTTTGTCACAGCATGAGTCTGTTAACCTTCAGGGCATAATGGAAGACTCATACAAATTAAAATGGTAGCAGAATATTTCAATTTTTCAAATAGCAAAACAGAAATCAAGTAACAGAGTCTGATTGTCAGAGGTGCACCTATTGAAAAGTCCTACTGGATTACTTATATGGTAAACACTACTGTAGCTTGTAAGCATCTCACCAATTTTTATAAATTTAAACTTGCATGGGGAAGGGAAGTATTATCTCAGTTTTACAGGTGGGCAAATAAGAGACAGGGAGATTAAGTGACTTTCTAACGGTCAAAGAAAAAGACTGTGGTAAAGCCAGGAACTGATCCTAGTCCAACACCTTAACTGCAAGACCGAATAATCTTATTTTCCTACTTCTTATATCAAGTTGTTACCTTTTTTTGAATCACGATTTTCCTTTGACTTCCTGATCAGGTCCAGAATTCTGCTACTCAACATGAAAATTTTACTGAAATGTTCCTGCTGTTATGTCCTCCTACTGTTTCTCTTGCTTTCTGATGGAGCCAAGACTTCACTAACAGGCCGCTTTCAATCTCTACATAGTCTTTGTGTGAAATCCCAGCTCCATTGAAATCAATGGGTATTTTAGCACTGATTTCAAGAGGACTAGGATTTCATCCTTTGTATCTTCTTTCTTGCTTCCCCTTGTATCTGAGAGAGTCTCCTTCTTCCTGGTATTATTCATCATTCTATGTTCAATGACCTCTTTAGGAATAAGTTACATCTGCTGCCTTTCCATGTAAATCTGCTAAACTTTTTTTTTTTCAAAAATCCATACAGTTTTTTGGATTGAACCTTTATTTGGTCAGTTAGTTTAGGTATGTGATACTAAACTGTACCAGTCTGTCTAACGTAGATTGTAAAATCATTTGAGAAGGGACTGCATGACTTATGTATGTTGCACAGCACTGAATATAAGGCTAGGGTAATTCAGTTTTTGTAAATCTCTCATCTCAAGCTTTTATCTCTGTCAGCTAATCTTAGCCCTGGTCTAACCTGGGGGGGCGGGGGACCGATCTAAGTTATGCAACTTCAGCTACGTGAATAACTTATACTGATATTGCCAATCCTTGATATATTAGAACAGCCAAGGAAAATGCAAAGCCACTTCATTCTGGGCTGGCATCTGGGCCAGAGTTATTCATTCACCTTAATCCACAAATGTGAACCTCTTTCTCCTCGGGATGATCAGTTACTCCCATTCACTGGCAATTTTCTTCTGAGTAAATGTTTTCTTGCGTGAACAAGGAATTCCTACTCTGTCTCAGTCAGGCTATACTCAAAGTAAGGGTGGCATAATCTTCCCTGATTCTTTCAAACCCCTATATTTCATCAGCAGTTGAGAGATCAGTTCCTGAATAAAACAGTTGTTTTGCAACTTTTTAATGGGCATTTAAAAACTATTCTTTTGTTCTGCATAATTGTGATTTCTAATGCTTATGACAATCATGAATGCTTTTTTGAAGTGTTGCATTTGTTTACTCAATGCCATTCCAAATCTGTTCTAAACAACCCTGAATCTGACATGCCTGGGTGCCTGGAACTCTGACAAACATCAATGTTCATGGATGGTTAAATAGGCAATGAACTATTCATCCACCCCGTGTTGAACATACTGTATTTCTGAAAGATATAAGAGCAAATGTATGTACCTTTCATGTAAAGCAGAATGTGAACTATATTTAGAAAGGGCAATAATAGGAATAGATTAGTCAGTGTGGCCAATATGAGATAAGCTTTGCTTAATCCTTGGGCAGGGCAGAGAACTAGAAGTTGACATTCTCTGAACACTAAACAGTGATTCCTTTTCCTTGAGTGGTTAGCAAAAGGAGCACCTGTTGCAACTGCTAACTGGCAGACAGATGCTCCAAGCAGAACTGGTCAATTAAAGGGCTCACCCTCCCCAAGGTCCATTGATGGTCTTTTTGTGAGTACATTGCGGCCTAGGAAAACTAAAATAGCTTGTCCATTTTGGTAAGCCCATATGTTTTACAACCAGGGAAAATGTTATCAAGCATTTTAAAAATACAATAATTTGGCAGGCATTTTGAAAGTAGAGCTGGTCAAAGAATTTCCAAATTCAAATATTTTTTAAATGAAAAAAGGGATTCTTTCTCTTTTGGCCTGACTTAAAAGGAATATGCTACAGTTTTATTCTAGTTTGAATTGAATTCCCCCCTTTGTTTCACAATTTTTGTAAACCCTAATTATTCTGTTGTCCTCACAAGGCCATTGATGCAAATCCTTACATCCCTTGAGTTGTCCTTGTTCAGGAGATCAGTTCCATTAACATTAATGGAACCACCCACCGGAATAAAGACTATTCACAGGCATGCAGGATTGGGCATTAGTAAGTAGATCAGTCTATAATGCTAAGCAATGCTTTTTGGGAAAGGGTGTCTGGAGCATTTGATACTGTAACTAGATGACTCATTCCTTAGTTAAAAGCAATTAGGAATGAGTACTTTTATATTTTTCCATCGACAAGCAAAGCATATGGATACTTCAAACCAGAATTATTTTTGACTAAGGAGAACAGCAACAAGAAAGAACCAACATTTCCATGGAAGAGATGATAGAGTATGTATCCCCTTCGTGAGTCTCCACTGAAATGAACACGAAATGGCTGCAGCCTCAGTAGGCATCAGACTACTAAGAGACTTAAAAGTGCAGTGAACAGGACACAAAGGCATAACAGTTACTGCTCTGGAAGCGTAGGGATTTCCTGGCTGCTTTTAATAATGATGGAGTAGGAGGGCTTCTTAGGAGACAGGGGTCTGATTTGTTACCTGACCTGTTTCTAATTGAGAATCCTCACAAATTAATATTAACAACCAGATTCCTTCCCTCCTAAATACTTTGATTTTCAGCTTTGTATGGAAAGAGACCATAGAAGCTATTGACTTCCTCCTCAGGTAGAAACAGACTCAGCACCTTGCAGGGCTAGGCACTTAAATTTGGCCCTGGAGAATTCACAGCCTTCCAATATCAAATTCCTTGACCTCTTAAAATGTACAACTTTAAACTAGCTTGCGGCATGCAATTTTAACAAAGAAAGGTTTATTATGATGATGAGCACTGTGTTGACTTTGCTGTAGGCGATAAGTGAATGGATAATAGCACTGTGCCTCAAGAAAGGGTTGTTAGCATTCCGTTAGAGTAAGCTATAAGGAAACAGCAATACTACAGACTCCTCAGCTACTCCATTTCAAACAGGCGGCCAAGCTTAGCTGAACAGGCTTTCCAAACATCTTGCATTCATTGCAGCGATTCTGGAAGCTTGAGCGTGTCAGATTCCCAGCCTGCTTGGGGAGCTGGGGAAAAAGAAACTTTAAGCAATTTCAAACTGTTTATTTATTAAAAAGCCACAATAAATTCAGCAGTTGCTGCTATGACAAGTTGCTTTAAAAGAAATCAGGGAATTGGTACTCTGGTGAATGGAGGAGAAAGAGGTGGTGAAAGGTTAAGAAGGAGACTTTGAGTAGACATCAAATAAAATGAGTTTTGACTTGTAGTATTTGCCTGTTCAAAACCAGGTACAGCACTTGCCAAATGGTGGTGCCAGTTTTAAAGTCTATTGGAAAGGGCCTAAAATGCGTTAAACTCTGATCATTTTTCGCACAATGTATGATTACGAGTTGCATGGATTTGATTTCAGTCCAGCTGGAAGGAACATTCTCCTGCATTGGCATAATTCAGCAAGCAGCATGGGTACAGGGTGGGTCTGGAGCCAACAGACTTGGGCCTGGCAGGTGGGCCAGTATGCTGAATAACTTCTAATTTTACAGCTTGCTGCTCAGAAAAATGGGCCTGGTATAAAAATTAATAAAGGTCTGTGAGTGAACAATGCTTCCTCGTTGAAATCCAAGTTTGGCAGAGTAACCTAGGGATAGAAATGCCTTCTGATCCTGAAGGGGAAAGCAAGCTGATTTCATCAGAAGCTCTGTGGCAATGAACACAAAATCTATATAATATGAAATATAATTCTTGATACTCTGATTAAACTGGTCAATTGTAAAGACGCAGGGCCACCTCCTCAGCAGATGTAAATTAGTGTAGCTCCATGGACTGAAGTGGAGGCAAGTTAAATATTTTGGCATCTGAGCAGTCTGTGAGAAAGCAGTTATCAAGCAGTCAGTAGGTAATTAGACTACATCATATAAAATAAAAAGCATACTTTAACCTTCTAGAAGGAACAGTAAAAAATAGCTCTAAAACCACTCTGAGAGGGCAGTTAGGGATTCTTCTAGCATTGAGGAATTAGTGGCTGGTGCAGGGCTGGCTGTCTCTGTGTCACCTCTTTTGATCCCCCCAATGTAGCAGATGATTTGGGGATGGGAGTGGCCAAACTGCACTGTGCTTCAGCAATCCCTAGCTCTAGAACATTCGTGTTGAGTGGATGGCAGCAGAATGTAATTTGGAGGAGCCCTGAGGCTGCTAACAGTTATACCAGGGACAAACCCAGCCCCGACAGCACTGGGGCTCGGGAGAGTGCAAAGATAGGATCCATATATCAGTTCAGCAGAAAAGTTTACTCGTGGCACAGGAATGATAGTAATATCTGAGTTAACTATTTCAATTATACAGCTCTGCGAAAGCCTGCTACAATAGCTCATAACAAGAAAATGTAGTATATCATGGAAAGGCCACTTAAAGCGCTTACATTTTGCAATTACTACTACACTTCTGGCTTTATAATCTATGAATTTTATAATCTATGTATCTATTATGTTGCCCTTTATTGCTCTGCCATATTTCCTATGGAAAACCGTAGGCATATATTTCTCTTCTGTATAAGATTCCAATGTATGTTTCTTGCAAACTGTATGCTAGAGTAGGCTATTTTATACCTTGCAACAATGCTAGAGCTCTGGATTATCTAATTAAATCACAAACAGCTAAATTTGTAATGTCGACAGTGCTGTTTCTCATAAAGTTCTTTCATGCATCAGCACATGAATCTGTGGCCTTTACAATGATTTCATTGCTATATTGCATATTTAAGAGGACATACTTTGAAGTCCTACATGGTTATGAATTGAGAATCACAGATATGGACAATAGGAATGGAAGCTCCTATTTCTAGGCAATAATTTTCTCGCTAAGACGCATTCTTTCACTGTGTAATTGATGTTTCTTTATTTTCACTGCTCTTGGCCCTTGCAACCTGGCATTTAATTCAGTACATAAAAAAACCTTACTTAGTTTACAGTTTGTATCTGTTTCTGTATAGTGTCTCACACAACTGCAAAAAAATTGACCTATCACCTTCTGAATGCTGTGGGGGGCGGCATTTCGGGGCGGGATCTTCCGCCGCCTAGGGCGGCAGAAAAGCTGGCGGCGCTCCTGCTGAGGCATAGCAGTATGGCAGTCTGTGACAATTCCCCTCCATTGAACAAATTTAGAACCAGACCTCTCACCTTCATTGTTTGTGTTTCTCCCAAAGCAAATGCAGTGTCTCAGATTCAGCCACTGGAACGGCTGGAGGCTTAATTTTATGACTGTAGCCTGTGACCACTGGAGACCCTTTGAAGGGCCAATCATATATGTTCATGTTGCAATGACTCAGCAAGGAGAATGTATTTCTGAATTTGAACTAAACCCAGACAAACATAATTTTCTCTTCAGAAGAAATGTAATCGTTTCACTGATGGATCCCTTAACTACACATTTTTGTAAATACTGGTTTATAGTTATGTAGTGTCGTTAAAATTGGAAAGTGCACCGTCTATGTATGCTTCAGGCATTTAATGCTTCATATGTACTTTGCACTGTACTTGTGCTAGTTTTTTGAATATACAATATTGTTGTAGCCATGCTGATCCCAGGATATTAGCGAGACAAGGTGGGTGAGGTAATATCTTTTACTGGATCATCTTCTGTTGGCGGGAGAGACACGCTTTCAAGCTTACACAGAGCTTTTCTTCACCTTGACCTTGTCATCCATCTTATCTCTGTCTCTAATTCTTTGAATAAGCAGGCAAAGGGGGAGATTTCCAAAGGCCCACATAGCAGTTAGGTGCCCGACTGCCATTAAAAGTCAGTGGGAGCTATGTGCCTAATTTCCAGTCTTCCCCAAAGCAACATGTTACTGTGAACACACTTCATGGTTAATTTTTCCACATTTAAAAAGTGTTTTTTTTCTAGCTATGGCTTGAAGAAACACTTGACAAATATATTTTAAAATAATAGCCAGATCCGAAAGCCCTTCTTCACACAAGTAATCATTTATCATACAAGTCGCCCTAATAAAGTAGATGGGTCAACTCAAGTGTAGAGATTACTCATGTCAGCATCTGCATTATTGGGCTCAATGATGGCATCCTTTGATCTAGTATACGAGCTTTATTTTTGATATTCTATGTCCGTGTTGAGACAATCCACGTGAAAATTACAGTTAAAAGAGGACATTTTACAGAAAAACCATATGCTCACCCCCCATTTAGTTAATGCTTATGTTTGGCTAAGGCTTGTTTGTATATTATAACTGATTTATCAATTTTCATTGACATTGAGGCAGATTTATGGTGTGGCCATTTGTAAATTCCACTCAAAGTTACACTGTATTTGATATAGTAGAAACCTGTAAACCATGCACCCAATTGTCACCCAATTTTTTCCCCCACAGATTAATTTCAGAGGGTCCATGAAGTTACGTGCTAACATATTAGACAAATACATACACGTAAGAGATTTTTGCTAGTATTTTTCATTGTCTTTACCTTTTGAAGCCCTAAAAATTCATTTTAAGGCTATTCTTGCACAAGGGAGTTAGCCAATAAAATAAAATAAAAATAAACAAAGGAAGGCTGTTCAGATGGAGCATAGAGAGAATGAGAAGGAATAGGAGGAAGCGAGACTAGAGATATAGGTGTAGGCAAATAGGAGGATGTGGAAACAGTTATAAGTGAGGGGAATAGATGGAAATGAGAGCAGATATGGATGGGGTTGGAAGTAGTAAATATATACATATTTTGAGTTGATGCATACTTTTTTTTACTAGGTTTATGATTTAAACAATTGTATATAAAACTGATTGTTGGGGTGTTACAGAGTATGAATTGTCTTTCTTGTAAGTAAATGGGAGTACAGTTAAGTAAGCCCTAGTGGCTCATCTACATATTTGAATAACCAAAGAATAATCTGGATTCTAACAAGGCTAGAGACCTATCCCTATCCCATCTGTAAATGTGAGAGACTAAATGCACTCCAGATGGGAACATTCAATGAAAAGGCATACTTAGAATCAGGGCCGGCTCCAGGCACCAGTCTGGCAAGCAGGTGCTTGGGGCGGCCGCTCCGGAGGGGGGCGGCACGTCCAGCTATTCGGCGGCAATTCAGCAGACGGTCCCTCACTCCCGCTCGGAGCAAAGGACCTCCCACCGAATTGCCCCGCAGATCGCAATCGCGATTGCGGCTTTTTTTTTTTTTTTTTTGTCTGCTTGGGGCAATCAAAACCCTGGAGCCGGCCCTGCTTAGAATGGTAAGTAGTGATCAGACTTCATGGTAGCTGTATGTGTATGGAGGAGGAGGGATTATGTTATCTCAATTATCACCCTTATCACCATTCTTTTTAGCCTTCTCAAGGCAGGTACCATTTAGTCTGATATGTGCATACATCATCTAGCACTTAGAGATACATTAGAATATTAGAATTTTTATTTATTTATTATTTATCTGTCACTTTTTAAACCACTAAAATATTTTTTCTTTAAAAGTGAGGCTATCAGGTATGGTGTGGGAGGCAGGTTTTGACATATTTTTAAAATATGACATCTTCTTTAATCATCTTGGATATAGGTTTTCTGCAGGGTATTATTTCCTTTGATCATGAAAGCAACTGTATTCATCAAACACATATTTTACTTGTGATAAAGTTCAGTCCATTATTGCAAAAATGAAAACTAAGAGATGCTGTCAAAGGGAAATTTGCTGACTGTGGCTTCCACCCCATGATTTTGTAGAAGACTTACGGAAAGGAAAGATAAAATAAATTTTAAGTAGTCTCTCCCTCCCTTCCTTCCTCCCTCCAAAGGAAGTATCTACAGACAGACATTAGCCATTTAAAACAGACTGATCTTTTGCTTCTTTTATTAATGTGGGTATGGTTTTTAACTTTTGATTTGATTTTGAGCCCTCTGCATTTAACCTATCAGCAATGCAGATGAATCTTACAAGTAAGGTTACTTCCCAATTTGTGATGGCTCATTTGAGTCAATCTGCTTTTTTCCCTTCTGGGCACCATACGAGGTGTCGCATTGGACCCACTCCATCACATCTACACCAGCATAAAGCTAAAAGGAATGTGTGTATACAGCATTAGTACACCACCAAACAAAACATAAAAGTCAGTTCTCAAGTGGCATTGGTGCAAAATTTTAAATTATTGACCAAAGTGTTCATTTATTCATAGAAGACGGAGGAAGAGGAATCAAACAAACAAGAAATCAGGTCTCTCAGGGGAACTAAGAAGGAAATGATATATGGATTTTTATACTGTGGTAATGGTAATTCTGCTAGGTGCTCAGTTAAGTGTGTGTGTGTGCGCGCACGCTAAATGCTCATGCAAGTACTTTCTTATTTTGCACCGTTGCTGTTTTCAATCCTATTCTGTCAATTGAGAATTTTATTTTATTTTTTAAAAGGTCAGTCACACTTTGTTTCATGGTGCATGACATTTCTAAAATTTGCTACAAAGGTAAAGGGCTGTGATGTAAGTGGTTTCAACACCAAAAGTAAACTGTAAACATAACAAATATACTCCGGAAACACCAATACAGTCAAGGGCCTGAATAAGGAGAAGTGTTTGATGCTCTTTTATGAAGATCCACAGACTTTGCCAGATTAATGAGGAAGAACATTTCTTCTGCTGAGAAATCCTCAGCCTGTTTCTGATCATACAATATTTTACTCTAGCTAAAACTCCATGAGCAATCAGGGTACACAAGTGCCCTTCCCTTGTATATCTCATTGACAAAGTATGTGCAACTGCTACTCTCACCATATTCTATAACAGTGGTTTTCTACCAGGGGTCTGGGGCCCTAAGGGGCCTTGAGCAAGTTTCAGGGGGACCTCCAAGCAGGGCCAGCATTAGACTCGCTGAGGCCTGGAGCAGTAAGCCGAAGCCCCACTTCATGGGGCTGAAGCCCATGTCCCTGAGCCCGCCACACAGGGCTGAAGCTGAAGCCTGAGCAATGTAGCTTTGTGGGGGGCCCTGTTGCATGGGGGCCCAGACAATTGCCCTGCTTGCTACCCCCTAACGGCGACCCTGGCTTTTATATGCAGAAAGCCAGTTATTGTGGCACAGGTGAGCCGTGGAGTTTTTATAGCATGTTGGGGGGGGGGGGGAGGCTCAGAAAGCAAAAGATTGAGAACCTCTGCTTTATAACAGGTAGGAATGCCAACTGTCTAAGCACACAAACCAAAACACGCTTGCCCCGCCCCTTCCCCACCCATTACCTGAAGCTCCGCCCCTTCTCCGAGGCCCCACCTTGGTCACTCCATCCCCCCACCCTCACTCACTTTCACTGGGCTGGGACTGAGGGTTTCGGAGTTTGGAGGGGCCTCTGGGCTGAGTCTGGGGCAGAGGGTTGGGATACAGGAGGTGGTGTGGAGTGTGGAGCTGCCCGAGGTAAGTGGGGCCAGGGGGCTTTGCGCGCTGCCCCTCTGCACGTCACTCCCAGAAGTGGCCAGCACGTCCCTGAGGCCCAAGGGGGGGGACCAGGGGACTCCTTCAGACACCACCTCCACAGCTCCCATTGGCTGTAGTTCCCCCTGCAGGGATGTGGCAGCCACTTCCAGGAGCAGCGCGGGGCCAGGGCAGGCAGGGAGCCTGCCTTAGCCCCGCTGCATCACCACACTTTTAGTGGCCTAAAATCTCCCGGTTTGGCTGCTGTAGGCTCCGGGAGGTTGATTCCGGGAGACTGCAAAATTGGGAGTGTTGGCAACCCTAATAACAGGCTCTCCTGGAACAACCAATTCCTACCCTAACTCATGTCTTATCCAGACACAGGGAAAGTAAATGTTCTGAGCATGATGCAAGTGAAATATGGAGTTGCATGTCATTCTGCTGCTAACAGGATATTTTAATATCATATCTGTTCTTCAAGCACTTAGGTTGGTTTCCATAAGCCAGGAGCACCCAAATATTTTCCAATTCCAACCATCTTTGATACCAGCCTATGAGCTCCAGCCAATTTATATAGCACTAACATAACATTTATAACATAACATAATATAACATGAAACATTTTATAATACCTTTGTTGTGACTTTCAGAAAAGAACTGTTGGATTTTTTAATATTTGCCTCTTTTAGGAATCCACAGGAGTCAATTGCTTTTTTCCTTGCCAACAAACTGTCCTCTGTCATATCACTGTCCATTCACATTGCTGATCAGACTTTGGTGTGGATCATGCAGTTAGCTCGACTGGAGCTACATAAAGCCCCTATTCAGCAAATCACTTGAGCATGTGATATACAAACATGTTAACGTAACCAACATATTGTCTTCAGCACTTCTCAATTTTTTATCACCCAAACATTCACGTGTCCATGCATTCATAATATTCCATTAAGTGATATGGCAGCCTGAAATTCTGTTGTTCTACAAACCCTGAGAATGTTTCCTTGGAGATAGGACATATCGTTTTGTTGGGATGATAGCTTCCAGGTCATAATATTCTTCTTTCTCTTAAGAGGCAGTGAGTTATGAGATGATGACTTTGAAGAAGGAAATGTAGTAATCATTAC
Source organism: Emys orbicularis (assembly GCF_028017835.1). Classification (NCBI taxonomy): domain Eukaryota; kingdom Metazoa; phylum Chordata; order Testudines; family Emydidae; genus Emys; species Emys orbicularis. The sequence continues at coordinate 88,981,711 of NC_088690.1, forward strand.
AGTTGGCCTAATAATAATAGTAAATTAGAATTATTATATGTAGAACAAGTCATGGAATTAATGTATGTTCACAAATATTCACTAATTTTTCATCCCACTCTATAAACTGTGCAAATAATTAAAATATTCACCAAATAATTTATTTCCAAAAGATAAAAAAAAAAAAAGTTGTTATTTGTCAGCTATTGTAACCAGAGTGTCTTCAACTTCAACTACAGTGGAGCACTGGGGTGAAATCCAGATGCAATTTTCCTTTATATTCTACACAAAGAAGAACACAATCACCAACCACTGCTTAGCTTTGCTATGTATGAAGCTGATGATGACTCATCTTGGGGAGCAACTAATTTGGCACTGAGCAATATGCCATACAAACATTCAACAGGTGTCTTTTCATTAGGGCTCTGTGGGTACGTCTTCACTTACATCCGGGTCTGGATGTAAGCAATCGGTTTTCTGAGTTCGATTTATCGCGTCTGGTTAAGACGCGATAAATCGATCCCGGATCGATCCCGGAAGTGCCCCGGATCGATCGCTGGTACTCCAGCTCGGCGAGCGGAGTACGCAGCATCGACGGGGGAGCCTTCCTGCCGCGTCTGGACCGCGGTAACTTCGGACTAAGGTACTTCGAATTCAGCTACGTTATTAATGTAGCTGAATTTGCGTACCTTAGTCCGAAGTGGGGGGGTTAGTGTAGACCAGGCCTGTGGTGTTATTCAGTAGTTCTGAAGGAAACCATCTATTTTCATAGCTGTTAAACTACTTTATGCAGCTTTATTCAGGGTCCACATAAAATATCCCAACACTTGATTGGTTTATGGTCAATATGAGATGAATCAATGATGCTTAAAATAAGATAATTTGCAAAATTCTTGGCCACCATATGGCAGACAATTGTGTTTTTCATCTATGTAATGCCCCAAAGCTTCCCAAATGAAGAGCAACAGTAGCTGCTCAATTATATAGACTCCTTTCCCTCACCTCTTTTTTCTTTGTTTGTTTGATTCCTTGTATTTTGAAAAAGTGGTGCCTCTGGGATTCACTGCAGCATTGTAACTGGTTGTAATTCATAAAACAAGAGAACCCAGATATTGGATTCCAGTGATCCTCCTCTTCAAGCATAGCAATCCTTTGCATGACTTACAGAAAGCATTGAGAGTTGCTCGGTCATTTAACATTTGCATTTATTAAGAACTTGCTCCTGTACGCTAACCACAGTCCCTCTGAGTTGCAAGTCAAACTCTGGAGGGGATTCCATAGTTACTTAGACTATAGTTACGTGAAAGCCCATAAACTATGTTATTCAGGTTAAAATTGAGGGCTCAATATTGGCTTCTTTTTTTTTTAAGGAGGAATGTTAGAGGAAAATCTTTGCAAGCAGACCAGTGTTTTTATAAAATCTGAGAATAGTATTGCACAGAAAATTTTTTAATTTTAAGGAAATGTTCTTCCCACCATTAAATTATGCATTGTTCAAGCAAATCATGGAAAGAGGACTAGTCCATACCTCCTAGCCTCTATATATTATAGTGGTTCTCAAAGTTTTTTACTGGTGATCCCGTTCACACAGCAAGCCTCTGAGTGTAACCCCCCCCCCCTTTATAAATTAAAAACACTTTTTAATATATTTAACACCATTATAAATACTGGAGGCAAAGCAGGGTGTGGAGTGGAGGCTGACAGCTCGTGACCCCCCATGTAATAACCTTGCAACCCCTTGAGGGGTCCCAACCCCCAGTTTGAGAACCCCTGATATATTAAGTGGTGGCACTGCTGAATCAGCATCGTTTCTCACATATTACAGGATTCAGAGATGATACAACTACTTTTCTAGTAGATTAACCTGTGGCAAAGAGCACTGAGCTTATTCTACAGGTGCAAAATGGAAAATCTACAAGTGTTCCAGTATGAACTGATCCCAGTGTCTTCATGCATAACATTGCTAGAAACTAATGGGAAATGTCACTCAAACCAAGGTCTTGTCTACACTTAAAAATTAGATTGACCTAGCTACTTCACTCAGGGCTGTGAAAAATTTTGCACCCTGAGCACCATCATTAAATCAACCTAATCCCCCTGTGCAGATATGGCTAGGTCAACAGAAGAATTTTTATGTCGACCTAGCTACTACCTCTCAGTGAGATGTATTAACTACATCAATGGAAAAGTCCCTTGCTCCAGCGTAGGAAACAACTATACTACAGTGCTTCAGTGGCACAGCTGCAACACTATAGCTGTGCTGCTGTAGCAGCTGTAGTGTAGACATACCCCAAGATAAACTCATGCATTCCAATATCTGAAGTTTTTGTGTTCCAAATCTTCATATTAAAAGGCTAAAAAATCCCACATTTTTGGACCCTGAGGGATGCACTTTAGGCACTTTTCCCATAGGCATTTTAATCTCAGCATTAATCTATTTAACAATACACTGCTTCCATTGAACAGCCATTTTATTAATAAATACTACCTGGACATGCTTGAAAGCTTTTATGGTGTTATACGATGTTTCATGACTGTTAATTTTATAGATTTGTGCTAGTCTCGCTCTAACTGGATCCTCCTAACTATAAAGAGCTTTAGAAACTTATTGAGCTTATATAATAGCAAATATTTGGTGGTGAATCAATAGGTCATCTTGTCATGAAGAATAATGTTAAATAGAATAGGCAAAGGTTACTATTTTCACAGCATGGTGATGTCTTTTATGGCAGATCACTTGCTTCTCTTATGCATAGCTGCAGCTGGTTCCAGAAATATGGAGGATCTCACAAAAAGTGGGGCAGGTAAATAGGATGAACATAGACTGGAGAAATCCAGGCTGAACTGGAATGCAATGCAGCAAGTATAGCTGGCTTCAAGTGAAGTAAAAAAAAAACACTCAGTGGGCTTCTGACTAATAAAGAAGTTGAAGAGATAGTGTAACAGAAGACCTGGGATCTGCTAGTATGTTGTATTACAAGGAAAAACAAAATGGATAAGAGAGTTTTGAAAAGAGGTGAGTCCATGCTGCCTATTTGGTCAGCTACAATAGAAATCAGCATACATCCAGCATAAGATCCTAAGCTAACATCTATAGCCAAGAAAAATGGGCAGACAAATCAGTCACCTTAGCAGAAGAGAGTTTGTCTACAACAAAAGTTATATACCAGTTAAAGTGGCACAACCTCCATTAATATGGATGAAGTTATTTCCTATAAGGCATAGGAAATAAGCTATACCATTATAAGGAACTTTTATACCAGTATACCTCTGTCTGTGCTAGGGGTTGTAATGGTATAACAAATTTGGTTAAAAAAAAAATCACACACCTAACTGAAACAGTCGTACTGGTACATAAATCATGTGTAGATGAAGACTAAGGAAGTGGAGATTAACTAATTTTGGGATGATGGATTTGGAACAGGAAAGTGAGGGAACCTTTCAGAGGTGATGAGAGAACAGTTGTCCTTGTATAAGGCACAAAGACATGGTATTTCTTCCAGATGGCACTCCTGATCAAACACTCCTTTGTGAAAATGTTAATGTAACTTTGCTTGCTATGATAATGAACTCTTTCACCTTGGACCTGACAAGCAGGCTTGGTATGGGATAAGGGGGAAGTTCTCTGGTCAAAAGGGAGAGGTTGTCAGAATGACAAGGGAATGGTCAGAGAGGTGGGCTGTTGATTTCTAGAGAGAGAATTTATTTATTTTTTCCTCTAACTAAGTTAAGGGGAGCCTACCAGACTCGGCTTTGCCAAGTATATAGATGTTTTATGTTGTTTTGTTTTACTAGCAGGTTGTTGGTAAAAGTTGGGAAATTGAGTCACAAATCCACCCAATTTAGGTTTAATCAATTTTTGCCTTTCTTTATACAATTTCAGACAGAATTCATGTCACTTATAGTGTCTGAACATACATACATTTATGTCAGGCAAATAACAACAGACAGGATAGAACTGGCACTGGGAAGTCCTTCCCCCTTCCTTGATAGTCATCACCTTCTCTGTTCCATTGGTCTGGTTCTTCAAGCCCATCCTTCAGTTTCTGGTCTGGTGTGTCTCCAGTATGGGGCCATGTTCACTTAGCTCTTTTATACAGTTCTATATTACAGATTAACTAATCTTTATCCAATTGCCTTTTATCACATTAACCCTTTGGGTTTTAGGTAACCTGTATATTACGCACGTGCAAGCTTCAATTAATCAATTTCTGCATTTTTCATGCTGGTTTTTGCACTTTCTGAGTCATGTCATTTTATCACCCTGTCCTGGGTTTTTCTTTTGTTACAGGTTTGTTTGTGTTTACCTCAAAACTTCCAGCACAATATGTTACATTTGTTCTGTCATCAATAACATAATTTTAAGCAGCTTAGCAATTCTGTGTAAAAGAAGATTTGGGAAAACCATACTTATGCCATCAAGATATTTGCCTAGGCGTTACCTCATCTGTACTCATTCACTATCCATAATTACAAATTATTAAAATATATCTATCAAAGCTTTTAATTTTACCATTTAGCAATCCTTCATTTTATATTTCAATGTTATAAGTCAGTATATCTTTTATCTGTTGGGGGGGGGCGGATTTTGGAAAGCATGCTATGATTCTTTAATGTCAGCATTTCTTATCCTCTTTAAATATGGGTTTTCCATACAAAGTCCAGTTTTGTTTGTGAATCATTAGAAAGAAACTTCATTCTAATTTTTCCTGTGAATGCATTTTGAGGGGTTCTCAATTTTAAGGCCTTGATATTTAGTTGCTTCTAATGGTACCCCAACAACCATTTTCTCTGTATTTTTAACTAAACTTGCTTTAAAAATTAGTATCATGTCAGGTATTTTCTTGCAGATTACCCCCAAAGAGATGAGAATCCATCAATGCCTAAAGAGAGAGATTAAAGGATAAGGAGATTCTGAAGCTTAACTCACGATTCCTGGTCTCAGACAGAAGAGGCATGGATCTCCTGCCTAGTTATTAGCATCTATGGCAGCGGTCACACCTAGTGGATATGGTTCAGTGGGCGGCAACTCCGCCTAGTTGATGCAGTACTCTTGGCAACAACTCCCCCTGGTGGATAAATGCAGGGGGCAGTAGGCGAACCTGGGCCCTCCCACTCCACCAGGCTCCAACCCAGGGTCCTGGGAGGCTGGTTTGGCTGCTCACCTGTCAGTGTCTTGTGTCAGCTTCATGTCAGCTTACCTAGGTCACTTCCTACTTCAGTCTGCACCCCATCTGGCCACGTCCCGTCCCTGGGGAGAGTCGCCTTCTGGGTTTCCAGCCCCAGTCCTAATTGCTGTGTGTTGTGGCTCCTCTGCTCACTGACTCGGTGTGGGCTCAGCTCATATTCTCCACTGGAGCTCCCAGGGCACATCCTCCTCCCTGGTTTACAAGCTCCTGACTGAGCTGCCTGGCTGGCTTTTAAACCCTGACTCCAACTCGACCATGCTCAGCACAGGTGGAACGATGAGGACTCCATAGCTCAGAGTTGCTCCTTAACCCCCTCCTGTCCAGTGAAGGGCTTGTACACCCTGTCACACATGGACACAGGTGTCCTTGCCCAGTAAAGTGTATCGCCAGAAATGCAGCAGATGAACAAAGGGGAGACACAGAAAGACAAGGTACATTTGTGAGTTGGCATGGAGTGCAGGTGACAAACAGCAGAGAATGAGGAGAGGAATCATCCAGTATCACCTTCTAAAAAGAAAGAATGAATGAAAAAGAGAGGCTAGTGAAACGGCATGATCAACAACTTAGCATTATTAATTATGTGACAGCATTATCAACATCTTAGCGATTTTAATTATGTGACAGCTTCCAACCCACCTCTTCAAACAATTGTCTTTTCCATGTTAATTCATGACAATTAATTCAGCATAGCTGTAATATTTGAAGTGTGAATAGATGTTGTTTAAAAATGAGTGCTTTCAGACTTGATTCCTTGTTAGAGTTGTAGAGTTTAAGGCCATAAGGGACCTCCTGATCATCTAGTCTGACCTCCTGCATATCATGCCACCAACACCCCCACACTAAACCCAGCAACTGTATTTAGACCACAGTATTACAGCTCATTGATGGGCTGTACATATTTAAACAAGGGGCTTCTAACAAAATGTCTCCCTTTATCCACGCTTAACCCCATGAAATGGGAAATGCACTTGCAGAGAAAAGGGATGAGTGACTGAGAACTCTATTCATTTGACTTCCCATTTAAACAAATACACTTTCTCATAACCATAACCACTGCTGAGGCACACCAGCTGGCATTCAAACTAATGCTAACAGCCACTTGCTAGAAATGCTTCTGCTTTGTTCTCACTGTTCAACTTCTGTAATTTAAGGGTCTCTTCCTTTAGAGATAGCCTGACACATGGCACATTCCACAGGCAAAATAATTGCTGGTCTGAATTAATTTTATATGCCCATGTGTTGGGCTGGTGCCAAATTATTATGAATTGCCATAATTTATACGAATAAATGTGGAAAGCATGAGTTTGGTATGGATTGATATGTCTGAACCTACTAGAAGATTCTGGGAGCAGGATTCTCTTACCATTAGATGAATGAAGTAGAAAATTACTAGAGGTGCTGAAACTGCACTGGAATGGTTTACAACAGCTTGATGGGCGTGTATGTTTCAACACCGAACTTTGAAATATCAGCAGAGAACCAGCTCACAAAGTAAAGAACACGTAAAATCATTTGATCAGTGGGCTTGGCGCAAGTTGACCTGGGTCAAAGTGACCAGTTCGGGTGGCATCACGCTGAGAGCTTTAGTGAATGATTGATGAGAGGGTAAACAATGATTGAGTTTGGTCTGTCTGTGTCTGCTTTGCAGTCCCTTCCAAAATATTAATTAGCGTATACCAGTAATAAACTCCCACAAGGCATATTTCTGGGACATGTGACTCCTTTGAGAACAAAAGGTATAAATTCTAAGCAAATTAAATTAGTTAGATCAATTCCCCAATTAACATCTGAAGAGGAACATGACACTGTAAGGCAGAGGGCATGGAATGACATAGGCTCTGCTTTGAGGGATCTTTGCGGGATCCTAGAACCAGAGGGCTCAGTGTAACCAAAACTCTGCTTCGGGGGCCCCTGGACAGACCATGTACCTGAGAGGGGAAGGAAAAGAAGAGAAGTCTCCATCTAGAATTGGTATATATGCCTGCTTTGTTTGCCAATCAGGATACTGTGTAACGCCAACATAGTTACTAAGGGTTTATGCTTGGGGAGCTAAGGCTTATAGGAAAAGATGTGTACTATGTAATCTTGACTGCTTGTGTGATTCTTTCTCAAACAAATTACTGTGCATTAAGCATATTGGTTTCCAAGTTCTCACTGGTACCAGTAACATCTGCCCAGCTGTGGGCCATAAAATATCCATTTCAACACCATGGGATAATAGTCATTTCAGGCAGGGATGACTCAGCAATATCCATAGGGCTGGGGAGATGGGAGTAACTGGGCAGGAATCAAAAGTTGGGAAATCACTCTGACACTCCCTTCAACATGGCTACCAGATTTTAACAAAGGACTCCCAAAAGGCTTCCAGCCCATCACTGCAATTCCTGCAAGGAGACTGGAAACATTCTGTCACTCCCAGGAGACAGCCCATTAAAATGTTAATGTAAATGAAAGCTCTCCCAGTAAGTGGATGAAACATTAAGAAACAAATCACTGAATTTTAATCATGTGCTACTGCTGGATGTTCTGAAGGCAAACTGCCAAACCAAGTGAGAAGTACTGGAAAATTACCTCAAAAGAAAAACAAATCCACAAATATTCACTGATATTTCTAACAATGACTCTCATACTTTGTTTGGTTCTTTTTTGTATTCACTTTCCTTTACTATTCTAGGAAAAACTTTACTAAAGTGAGTACTCATGAATTGCTAAGTTTAAACTCAAATGCTCAGCTATTCACTGAAAGTGAATGTGCAATTAAATATTTTATTGTGTATTTTTTTCAGTGTAGTCTGTATTGGTTATTGACATGAAGAGATAAGAAATGCTACCACATGACTTATGCTGCTAACCAACATGGCACACATTTTGAAGTTTGAATATTTGCAATGAACTCTTCATAAATGACCCACAGACCTAGAATTCTTTGCTAAAGAAATGGATAAATAATATTAAATAATGAAATAGAGAAAAACACAACTTGTTTATGGACAATTTGTGAATCTAAAAAGAGGTGACATTAATTGACTAAATTATCCTTTATGATTTATTATCCAGGATGGATTGCATCAGCCAATACGGAGAAGCAGAAGAACATTTTTCTCTCCATTCCAGCCATGGGGAGATGAAAAGCATTTCCCCCTTTTCCTCTTTAGGGAGACACATTTTCAGCAAAAAAAGTTTAAAAAGGGGCCTAGTATCTATCGGTTAGGAGTGTTTTAATATGGAGGATAATTACACTGGCAGTTATGAAAGTGCTTACATTTCTTTGCTAAATACAGGCAAGGGCTGTTGAATGGATAGCACAGAGCAAACCAGAAACTCTGTGTTTGACTTCTTCCCCACAATGGGCAATCATCTTTGTGATGCAGAATGTATACTGACACTTAGGACCTGATCTTGCCTTTTGTGTTGCATGCAGCTGATCAGCTTCACCCATGTGGTGTTGCATTGAAGTTAACTTGACTTTAATGATCCTCCATGCAGATGCAGCTGTCCATCTGTACACTACACAGCACAGGATTCCGGCTCTACTTTAGATCTACCCACAATGGACTATTGGGTGAGATTAGAGTAAAGCTGGCTGGTGTGATAATAAACTAGAATACCTGGGGAAATGCCAGTGTGAGGAGACTGTGGGCTGAAGACAAGCCAGGCACATTGACCAAATCATTGACAAGGGGGTTGAAAAACAGGACTGAGGGCAGAGGAGAGAGACCCTGGGAAACAGGGAAGGGAACAAATTTCTAACAGGTTGTCTTTGACAAAAAGGGGGTAGGAGATGGGCATTGCTTTCTAGAACCACGCTGCAACTAAGCTGAGGTGTTTTATCTTGGGAGAAGTTTTAATCTAGATAGATTCTGCAAACCATTTCTTTTTTAACTATATTTTAATAATAATATATTTCTCTATTTTAACAATAAAACTATATAAGTCTTAGACTTTGTGTAATTAATCTCCTCAAAGAGAGCAAAACTATTGCTCTCTTGGAAAAAGTAGGCAAGGAGGTAGAGTGTCTGGAGCATCTCTCTTCTCATCAGGTGTTTCATAAAAGGATGCAGACTCAAGGGAGAAGCCCACCAGCCAAAGAGGGATGCGAGTGGTAAGGGTGCTGTGGCAGGAGAGCCTGAGAGCAACACGGTCTCCATTTTGGGAAGACAACTCCATTGACATTACTGGAGTTTTGATCATATGCTTGAATTTGGCCTATATATAAGACTACATTCAGCAATACTTTTAACTAGCAAAAGAGGACTAGCAAATAGTATTTCTATGATTAAATACTAAATATATTTGCAACTTGGTCAAATTATCATTGCTTTTGAAACTTTACCATCACATTATAAATAAAATAATGATTATATGAACTCAACATACTTAAGTAGTTTTCTGCCCTAAAACTCTTATAAAACATTTTTTAAAAAAGGTTACTGGCACATGAAAGAGAGAGAGCTTATGTGGATATTAGGCACCATGCCTCAATTTACTTTGCTTGTGCTTAAGGCTAGTCTTTGGTAAATGAATAAAAAGAGCCCTTGAAAAATAACTCTGGAGATTGATTTTGCTATGTTAATCCCAGTCCTTCTAGAATGAGTGATGGAGCAGATAGAAGGAGGAGTGAATAAAGATTATTTTCCTTTGTGCTGAGAACTCAGGTAAGTATACTTTGATTAATAATATAATATATACTTTATTATGGTGTGTTTGTGTTTACATACAAGGGCATCACTTAAGGCAAGATGATGATAGTAAAAATTGATTTTTACATATTAATTTTATCTTGCCCAATGTTTCATTTTTTCCAGAAAAATGTGACACTCTCTCCATCTTATGCTATGACATTTATCTTGCACTCATAACACTGGAAAGTTATATAGGCAACACTCCAAAACTGCTTTAGCTTTTATTGGCAATGCTTATTAGTGATAATTCCTCCATCAAGTACCTTTCTACTTTCATGCATCAGCAATAACTTTCAATACCTAACAGCCACTGGGCACTTGGCCCAAAATGTCCTTCAGTCATTTACAATGACCTGATTTTAAAAGTGCTCTGCAGCTGCAGCCCTCACTGAAGTCAATGGAAGCTGCAGTGCTCAGCACCTTTGAAAATTAAGACCATAATTAGCTAGCTGGAATTTAGTCCATAGTACATTTCCGGCTGTATAAAAGATTTCAGTTTTGCTTCCAAAAAGATTGTCTTTCTATGTGCCTTCTTTTTGGCATGCAGTTTGGTGCAAAGTACCAAGTAGGCTTGTAGTGATCCTGCCATTTCGAAAGCTCAGTTATTTGTATGTTGGGGTCATTTCCCTGAGGGACTTAGACACAATTAATTATGGGGAGAAGGTTTTACTGGACTAGAGCCAGAGTTTAAAGCTTTTCTAACAATACATTTCTATAGGTCTGTGAACTTTCTGCTCATAAAAGGTGAAAAACCTGAAGACTGAAGTCCTGTTCATCTATAGAACAGATGCAGCCAAGGTGATAGTAGTGCTTGCTTCCCCTTACACTGCCCTGCCAATATTCATCAAACTTAATTTGGAAGGCGCACTTCTTGGAGAGATAAGGGTAGTTCAATCTCCCATGCCCTTTTAGTCCTTGATTTTTCTCCTTGGAATGGCGACGGTCTGAAAGCACTGGCCTCATTCTCACAAGTAGATTAGAGAATAGTGCTGCAAATTCATGACAGCAGAGTACACTGGATAGTAAAATTAATGTCAATTTCCCTCCAGAAGTATGTAACATATCTTAAAAGTAACCCAGAAAATTCCAAGCGCTTGGATCTCTAATTCATTAATGCCATTTTATGTCCTGTACGCTATGCAAAATGGCCTTCAAGCAGCTGGAGATGGCCATTGGAGAGTTCCCTCTGTGCAAGAGAACTCTGAGCATATGGAGATCTGGTGGAGGCAGTTCCTGAGCTAGTCATCCCTCACAGACATGGCAGGGGAAGGAAAGGGCATGCTGGGGATTTTAAAGGATAATATTTGGCTTTAGGAAGAAGCGGCAAGGTACCATGATGGAGAAAAACTCTGCTACACTTGATCATCCAATGGCATAATGTCTCTGAGTAATAGAACTGGCCAGAACATTTTTGAAGACATGAGCTGAAACCCTTCATGGGAAAGTGACAGTTTCAACTATATTTACAACGGAAAGGTTTCAGAGATCCCAGGTGGACTGTCTGGTTACTTCCAGAATGCAAGAGAGACCTGAATTGAAAACCTGACCTTTTAACCCGAAAACTGACCTTTTATCACAATTCCATTTTGTGAAATGTTTGAAATGTTTTGTTTCAGAACAAAAACAAAGTTCAAAACCTCAAAAGTTGTAATGAAATGGAACTGTCTTTCTCTGGCCAGTTCTACTGAAAGACCTCCTGCTTGTGGCATAAGTTTATCACTGCCCTTGTGCAGCTGAGAATTTGGGAGTCTCAACCATCTCCTTGTATCCTCCCTAGTTCACTTTGTCTGAATCAAGCCCTAAATATTTATCTCCAGTTCTGTTCTTTCTGGTATAGCCAAAAGGCTGACAATCCCTGGATCATTTTCTCTCTTCTCTTTGAACATCAATATTCAAATTTATATTCTGGTAGGTGACTTGCCCGACTGTCAGCATTTCCTCTTGGGGAGGATGAAGAAAGGATTCTAAACATGTTGTGAGCACTTCTTTCTCCAAGAAGTCACTTGTTCTGATGCCTGGATCCAAAATCTGCATCAGTTCCATTGGGACTGCATCTTCTCCTGACTGATCATGCTGGGGGTTCTGCCTGTCTCCAGCACTCCGGACCCTCAGCTACCACCACCACCTGGGACCCCCAATCGATTCAAGCATCACAGAGTGGTGAGAACCCATCTCTCTCTCTCTCTCTCTCTCTCTCTCTCTCTCTCTCTCTCTCTAAGTATAGCTTTTTGATCCTGACTTGTGTGATAAGTTATAGTTTTCTAAACCTGACTTTTATAATCAAATTTAAGTTAAATTTAATATTATAACTGTTTTGTTTGTTTGATTCCCTATGGTTATTACCTGGTAATAAATAACTTTCATGATTAAGCTGGTTGCTTCTCTCTCTCTCTCTCTCTTCCCCTCGTGAGTGGCTTTTTTGGTTTCCTCGTACCTAAGCTAAAAGATCCCTGCAGCACCCAAAAATCCTGTGGGGTTTGCTCAACAAGTAGGTTACTACCAGAACAATTGTAATGTGAAAGTGGGGATAGAGATGTGCTGAACCTGGGACATACAAGGGTGGCAGATTGAAAGTGCTGCTTGACCCAGCCTGCTCAGGCGTGCTCTATTCCGGTGTGGTAGCGATGACATATGAGGGTGACAGCTTGGAGGTGCTGTTTGACTCTGCCTGCTGAGTCCAAGAGCATATGAGGGTGACAACTTGGATGTGCTGCTTGACCGAGCCTACTGAGGCCAAGGACATATAAGAGGTCAGCTTGGGAGTGCTGATTAACCTGGTCCTCTCAGATGTGTGTGTGTTACTCTGATTCTGGGGCTGGAAGAACCCAGCCCTGGGGAACCTAGGTCCTGCAGGATAGCTTCATTGGGAGGGAACTTGCAGCAGGGAGAAGTATAGCTCTGTATGAGAAAACAAGTAGTACACTGAGAGAAGTACAGACCCCCCCACATATACACCCCAGAAGAATAATCCTAATAAATGAGCATACCCCAAAGTAATAGGCAAAGCTGGTAACAAAATGTGTAAGAAGCTTTTTGGTGGATGGTAAGAAGGACTCTGTATATTCCTAATATTTTAACCAAAGAGCCCCAAAAAGTTTGAGTTTGGTTTATTTCAAGATTAAGGCTAAGGTTAAAGATAATTATTATTTACCAACATAATTTGCCTAGTCAATTGCTAATATAAAGATTCTCTATGGCTGTGAGAAACAAAAGTATTGGGGCCATATGATATAGTAAACACTACAATATTTCCTATCTGAGTTCAGTATTTCAAACTTACCTGTTTTTTTCCAGGTTTCCCAGCAATAACTGGCCATTTTATCCATTGAGTTAAATAATTTGGGAAGTATCATGAAAAGCCTCAAGTTAGTATTATTTTGAGATGTACATATTTACATATTTGTGTACTTCATCTTTTTGCAGAAATATTAGAAATTATTCATAGAAGTTATTTATCACTGGTATGGCATTGAAGAAGAATCTTTTATTCCCCCCCCCCCGCCCTTTTCATTGTGCCCCCAATTCCCAGCTGTGGCCAAGGAACACACAGCACAGCTGAGGTGGAGGTGAGAGAAAGGTGACTTTAACTCTCCTTTACACTTGTCTGATCCTATGCTAGCTATGCACCAGGCTTCTCCCTTAGCACAAAACCAATGGGACTACTCACAGGCTTAAAACTAAGCACATACTTAAATGCTTTTGCAGATCAGGGCCCTAATAGTCCACATTACGTTGGCTGTTATAGGCCAAGCGAGGCTGTTTTAGCAGCCAGGGATTTCTGGGACACAAGGAATCTCTACCTACATTCCCTTTCCCCTGGCCTCATCTCACCATGCCAGCTGAAGGGAAGGAGGTAGCATAGGAGCCATTATGTATCTACCAGTGGAAAGTAGGATTCCTGTGTCTAGCTACCCTGGCTTTTGGGTAGGGAAGCTTTGCATTGACAGCATGTAGAAAAGAGGCGTGTATGCAGGATAAAATCTGGGGTTATTCCTTTATCAAGCACTGCTGTTAGGAAATGGAAAAATAGCATTGTACTGAAACTGTAATACAATGATAATTGTATATAACTTAACCTATTTTCCATACTCCTTTTTTTTTTCATATACTGCACTCTGGTCTTAATAGGCTAATCGTCCTTTCTCAGGCTAGTCGAGTTAATTCCTGGGCATCCGACATGCCTTTTTAAATCATTTTGACAGTATAAAAAGGGCATTCTTCCTGAACTGTATTCAGCTGTTTGATTTATTAAGAGTGTGAGAGTGACTGTCCTCTGTCTCTGGGATAATAGACACTGCACTGATACAGAAGTACATTACTGGTAGCAGTAAAAAAATGAGGCTGTATGGTAGACGTCATTTTCAGCAAATAGAATCTCTGTGTCTCTGTAGTAGAGCGGGATACATAGCGAGAAAAATTATTTGTGAACGTTTTGATGACTTCTAAATAAAATTTTGCTTCCCCCATCTCTTCTTTGTTCTTCATGAACATTTGAGTGAGTGCTATTTTGTTTACATGCATGCTGATCAAGAGCAAATTTCAGCCCTGTAGCCAAGATTTGCTTAATGAAAAACTTAAAATAATTTCAGTAGGAAGTGGAAGTAGCTTACAAAGTTTAGGTCACCCAGTTAGGGAAAGAAATAATACTGTGTGAGTTAGGTGGTCATAATACAAGTACTGAATACTTGAATAGTCAAAATGTGTAGAGTGACGAAAGCAGCAGCATGTCAGGCCGCTACTCACAGGAGCCAGTGTCGAGCCCGGGCAGCTCCTCCGGTGTGGCTGTACCACCCCCAGCCCTGCCCACTGGGGTGGGTAATAGGCTAACTGGCAGCCACTTGCACACACTACCGTTACGAGGGATAGCTGCTGGTGAACCCGATGCCCGCCCCAGTGGGTAGGACAGGGAAGGTTATAGCCATGCTGGAGAAGATGATCAAGTTGGGTGTTGGCTCCTGCGAGCGGTGGCCCAACATGCTGTTGCTTTCACCACTGCGGTTCCTGGTAAAGCCCTTCAACTCCACAGGTATCCACTTTATGGATATCTGCATCTGTAGAAATACATTTTGTATCTGTGCGGGCTCTAAAATGTGTGATTTTTGTGCTCTCTAGAGGATGAAATGTGCTTGTCCAAATGAATTAATGGGTGAATGAATTAACAAAAAATAACAGTCTATCTGATGGCAGGTTGTGAACAGAAAAAGGGCTAAATTAACCAAATAAAGTATTCATTGCAAATTGTTTGCACAGTTCTATTCCTTAATATCACTGTAGTCTATTTGAACGTAACAGTTAAATTAGCAAAGCCTTCCTCCCCCTCCTCTCTTTAACATGTCTACCTAATGTTGCCTACATCAAGTATGGAAGTTAAAGTAAAGCGAACTAACACATGTTCACTACATTAATAGCATACTTAAAGTTATCAAGTGAACAATTGTAAAGAATATCCAGTGAGTGCACAAAATATACAGTATGTCAAGTTAATCAAGAGAGTTTAGTAAAATAATATAGTGAACAGGACATTCCTTGATGCATGAATAGGCAATATGGATATTGTAGCATTACTCTGTTTATACTTACAGTACACCAAACAACTTAGTGTTGGTACTGGATATTCAGACTGAAAGCAAACAGTTTGTTAAAATAGTTGTGTTACTATTTATGTACAGTGACAACTGATACAATTTAGTTTCAACATCAGTCTGGTATAATATAAGTAAGGAACTAATCCAGCATGCTATACTAGACATTATCTTTATAGCAATATATAATATAAAGAAGAGTATGATCTAGTATAATTGAAGAAAGGATAGGAAGAATAGTGAGTTATCCTCTTTTACTAACCAAAGCCCAGATCCAGCATTGAAATCAATTAGATTGCTCATGTGTTTTAAAATTAAGCACATGCTTAAGTGCCTTGTTCAATAAGGGCTTGGGTTTATTTTGAAAACTTCCAGGCTCTTAGCTTTTATCTATAAGTAATGCAATTGCATTTGAGTTCTTTATCCTGTCAACTACAAATGCTTGGTTAGAAAACGTAGCAATTGCAATAGGATGGGCATATCTATTTAGAAAACCAGCCATGTATAAGCAGCAGAAGTTTCAGAAGGCCAAAGTGAATGAGAGGTTATTGTGGCTCAAACTACTTAAGGAAAATCCCTTATTCTTTGTAATCTGTTTTTTAAGATGCAACATTTTAAAGCATTCAACTTCCATATTTGGTGGAACAGAGCGATGGCACAAGATTAGACCATGTGTTGTCATTATTATTTTTATTATGGCTAGGGGCCTCAAAAACTGGAAGTGGCCCTGGCCTCTCTGGACCGCTGAGAGGTCCTCTAGCACAATGGAGTCTGGATTTCTGTTGAGGCCTCTTGGCCTGATTCTACTGCTAATAATATTGTGGTAGATGGTTGTAATCAACTCAGACTCTAGAACACTAGATTAACCTAAATCTATACAAGGTTTGCTACTGTAACACACACACCTCCTGGGTGTGGTGTTCTGTCCCATCTAATGGCACCAAGACCACTTAAAGCAAGAGATTAAAAAAATGAGTCTGCTCTACTGCCTTAGCTAACAGGCAGTTGGCTTTTAGCTCATGCGGTAGAAGCTCATGCACTAAGCTTCTAAGGTCCGAGGTTCAATCCTGCCCACTGATGACCGGGGTCTGTCAGCATTACACTACCAGCTCCTCCTAAGTAAAAGCTAATCTCCTGGTAGATTGAAGCTCTCGTGGATTCTCTAGATCACATGAAACATATGTTTCTTCTTTGTTTTATTTTAACAACATTGTTTCACTCTTTAGTGTTCTGCAATTATTTAAAAAGGAAATGATAGGAATGGACAGCTTTTAATAATACATGTTTTTCTTCAATTATATAGCCAATGATTCAGATCTGTTCCCTCTGTAAGTGCATGTCTGTAAATGTCTTCTTTGTTTCACTGCAGACATGATTGCACAATGTACTATTACTACAATGCCACTAGTGATTCTCTAATTAAAGGGGAATTTGTCTCACAATGAGTTAAAAGTGGAACATGCATGTAATTTTTTAAGTCTACATTCCAAAATTGTTAGCTTCTGAATTTTATTATATCTACCAATTTTTTATTAAGAAATAGAAAAATATTCTGAGTAGACAATCCTCCAGCCATCTCTTCCACTTACAGTATGAACTTTTCTCATGGCACTCAGGCTCTGTGCACACCATTATATTTCAGTTTTGCCTACCTACTTCTAGATGTCACCAGCCTCCATTGCCCAAGACCTCCTTTAGTGCTATTTTGGGCCTGTTTCTGTATCTTTTTCCAGATTTATACATCATCTCAACTTGCCAAGTCCCAAATGTAGGATACAATGTGTGACAAAGACTCAAAAAGAGAGATATGAAAAAGTTATTCATGCATGTGGGATTACTTCCTTTAGTGCAAATAATTCCTTCTATATCTTCAGTTTCATGATTCTTTACTTATGATGCAAATAATTTTCAACAATACACGTGAGAGACACCAAATTTGGTACCGAAATAAGTAATGTCCCTGGAGATGAGCTGAAGCCTATAAACCTAAAAATCCAAGACCTAATATAGGCAGTACCAGGTTTATCATGGTACCAGTGGCTCCATGGGGCTGGGCCTGCACTCAGAAGGGGCCCCGGTGTCAGGACCGTGGCTCCAACTCCCCTCCCGGCTCTGCCTGCGCTCTGCCCTGAGGCCCCACCCAAAGCTCACTCCTCTGTCTTCACCCGCCTCCCCCCGTCTGACCCCTGGGTGTGGGGCCAGTAGCGTGGCTGGGTTGGGCAGGTTCTCAGGAGTCACACCCCAGGGGTCTGCCCTACTCCCCAGTATAGCTCTGACTTGGGCAGGCTCTGCTGCCCACCACCTGTGGGGCCCCGCCCACCTCCCCGGGCCGAGCTGCCTGGGACCAGGGCATGGGCAGGGCCATCTCAGCCAGTGTGGAGGCAGTGCGCGGGGCTTGGCTGGGCCCCTTCAGGCAGGTGGGTCCTGAGGGAGCCCGGCCCAGGCAGGCCCCACTCCCACTTTGTCCTGGCTGATTGTGCCACTCCCAAGGGGCCGGAGCAATCCCTGACCAGCCCCAGCTGTGCTGCCGGCTCAGCCCACACACTGACATAGTCACTTCCCAGCGGGCCAGTGAGTGAGGCTGGGGGGCAGGCAGGGTGTGGGGGAGTGGGTTTCTGGGAGATCTGTGGGGGGTTTCTGTATGTGTTGGAGCTTTGGGCACTGGGGGTCTGTGTGGGGTACTCCTGGGGGAATGCAGGGGTCCCCCTGCAGATTTCTTTGCTTCCCTTTAAAAAGTGAGGGAGAAGGAAAGGGAAGCAGCCAGGTGTTTGTGTGTGGGGCTAGGAACGCCCATGGGCTTAGTTTGGGGGGTATTGCCCCCAAACAGATGTAGCATGGGGGGCACACAGGGTCACATGCCACTGCTCCTCCTTTCTGTGAGTGCAGAGCTGCCCCGCTGAAAAAAGAGGGTGCTGCTCAGCTCTTCTGACTTTGCAGCTGAACGCAACCTTCTGGGTCCTATTGCTGGTTGAGCTCCCCTTCTGTGTGCTGGGTGCCATCCTGTTTCTTGTACAACATAAGTGACCATGGTGGGGCAGAGCAGGGGGCAGGCTGGGGATGGGGTAAAGAGGCAGTGGGGAAGGAAGCGGGTGGGATGGGGAGGGGATGGAGCAGTGGGGAAGGGGTAGGGAATGGGAGCCCAGCATACGGCATCCCCTTGGCAGCAGTTGGGGCTCCCCTGTTAAGCAGGCCCATCACACCCCCACCCTGACAAACCCCACCTCCCCTGCACCTGAACCACCCTGATGAGGCCCCACAGACACCCTCCCCACTGAGCCCCAAGCAGCTGCACCTGGACCAAATGAACATCCCCCCCGCACCCAGACACCCCCACACTGAGCTCCCCACACCTAGACACCCCCTGCTTAGCCCCAACCACCTTCACTTGGAAGTCCCTGCAGAGTCCCGTTGCTCCTGCACCTTGAACCCCCCAATGATCCCCAGTGCATCCAGATCCCCCACTGAGCTGCCCGCACCCAGATTGCCCCACACAGAAACCTCTTATCCCCACCTGGATCCTCCCACTAAGTCCCTGTGCACTTGGATCCTGCTGCCGGACTGAGCGTGCCTGCCCACATCTCCTGAGCTGGCGCAGAGGGGTAGGGCTCCAGGGTGTTTCTGGGGCAGGCCTGGCCCTTTCACTGTGTCAGGGTTGGATGCAGTCTCACTGCCTAGTCCCTGTCCCAGGGTGGGATGGGGTGGGGGAGGCTGTAGGGTGATTTCCCACCTCCATACAACCAGTGGCCTGTGCTCCCCATTGTCATGCTGGAGCTTCCACATTTATTGGCAAATAAAATGTGTGGAATTTTAAAATATTGTGCGCAGAATTTTTTTTTAACGCAGAATTCCCTCATGGGGTGCTGTGCAGCTATGAGGCGGGTGCTGGGCAGTGAGGGGTCTGTGGGAGGAGGGCACTGGGTGGGAAGTGTGGTGTAGAGGGTGCTGTGCAGTTGTGGTTGGAGGCCAGTGTGGGAGGTCTCTGGGTGGAGGGGCGCTGGGCATAGAGGACGGGGGGAGGTGTCAGTGAGGGGGTGGTGGGCATAGGGATCTGTGGTGGAGGTCTCTGGATGAGGGAGTGCTGGGAATAAGGGCGGGGCACTGGGTACGGGGACAGTGTGGTGCGGGCCTGCCCCTGAGGGGAAGGGGCATGCTGGCACCGCAGGGCGGGGTGGGCCAGTGTGCGTCTGGCAGCTGTGGGTTTGTAAATGCTGCCCTCATGCTGGGCTGCGTGCATGATCCTCCCCCGCACCATTCCCCATTGCCCCCATGGGGGCCCACAAATATGTTTGGCGCCGGGCCCACAAAAAGTTATTCTGGTCCTGATACATGAAAATTATGTTAACCTCACTTCCAAAATGTATTCTGGTATGAAAACAGGATTAAAAGCAAGGTAGTAAAAGTAGATTAAAGTATATCCAGCAAATTAAAGATATATTTTAGTTTTCTTCCTCAAACTTTTCCTTCGGCAACTAGAACCATCACCGAGGGATACACTCCACGACAGCGAATGGCTATTGCAACCAGAGGATTGAGTTCCTTAACCAGTAATGCTGATTTAAAGAATCACTTTAAAGTCACTTTAAGTACTCAGATGTGATTGAGGGTGGAGTGAAAGTAAACCTGTAACACTTTGCTCGATGGTTAAGAGACATCAGCACATTCTTGTTATTCAGGGGTATATTCAAGTCCTGATCAATACAAGCTGATGGAATTTGGGAAATGGCACGCTGAGCAACTGTGACAACAGATGTCAATGCAAAAGGGCAGCAACTCAATTCATGGCTGCCTGGGTGAGTAGTAGCTGCAATTACAAAGGATAGAAAATTAGAAGGGAGGGTATCAGTGGCAGTACATGAGGAGAAAACCCTGAAATCTCACCAGTTCCAAAGCTCATCCTAAATAATTACATGCATCAGGGAGGGAAAGTCAACTTTTGAGGACAGTGGAACATGCAAAGCAAAATCCAGGAAAGAAGAGGGAAGGGACAGAAGACAAATATATAAAACAAGAAATATGCTCCCTTTGACCCTGTATTGCAGGGATTGGCAACCCTTGGCTCGCCAGGGTAAGCACCCTGGCGGGCCGGGCCAGTTTGTTTACCTGCCGCGTCCGCAGGTTCAGCCAATTGCGGCTCCCACTGGCGGCGGTTTGTCGCTCCAGGCCAATGGGGGTGGCAGGAAGCGGCGGCCAGCACATCCCTCGGCCCACGCTCCTTCCCGCAAACAAACCGGCCCAGCCCACCAGGGTGCTTAACCGTGAGCAGCGTGCCAAAGGTTGCCGATCCCTGCTGTATTGTCTGTGCTCTTTGACTCTTATTGGAACATTATTTGGAAGTTGGAGTCTGAGGCCTTTCCAGGGAATCTTTTTTTCTTCAATTAAATCCTTAAAGAGGAAATATTTCTAAAAGGTGATTTCTAGTTATTCTCTTTTGCCCCCTATTGGCTCTGTTATTATTTATTTATAAACCAATGCCCAAATGGAGTGTGTTCTTCATCTGTAAAATAGGGCAATAATCCGATTTATCAGTGGGATGAATGCTGTATTATGTCAAATCTTGACAATGAGTTGTTCTTGGGGACATAAAAATCATCTCAGATTCCACCCACACTTCATTCAAATCATTCCCAAAATACATTTACGCTCTGAAGCCCATTGGCTTCAATGAGCTTTGGATCAGGCCTTTTATCCATGTGTGCCCCTTTTCTCCTTCAACCGCCCCCCCCCCGCCCCGCCCCGCCCCTTTCCTCTTGTATGTTCTACCCTTTACTTGTCTCTCAAGTTAATTATTTATGTCCTGATCATGTAACTTGCTTCATGCAGGTGGACCCCTGCACACAACTTTGCACCATTGACTTCCCTGGAGTTCTGTATAGGAGCAGGGGTCTCCCCATGCCAAGCTTATTGCAGGATTGACACCTTAGGGCATGGTTATATAGAGATGGGTGTTATTTCACACTGAGATTGAGCATACTGGCTGGTATGTAGTAGGTAGCCTGCAGTAAGAGCATGCACATGCACTACTTCCTGTTTCACTTCTGTTTCAATCCATATAATTGTGTACACATGACAGGGACTTTGTGTGGAATAAGCATGCAACATTCTGGGTGTATATCCCATGGTCCTTTGCCTTGTTTTTGGGCAGAGTGCATTCTGGGACTTTTCTCCCAGAGCATTGCAAGATACATACTAGAAGTCATAAAATCATAGAAGATTAGGAGGTCTTCTAGTCCAACCCCCTGCTCAAAGCAGGACCAACCCTGTCTTTTAAGTGTTTCCTGTGAAACACTGAGCACATTTATGGATGCAATATAATAATTACAGTGCAAGTTAAAAGGAGAGGTAGCTCTAGGGAGGTTGTTCTAAATGGCAGAGAAAAGAAGCAGCAGGTCACAGAAATGAGAACAGGAGAAATGTAGCTGCAGTACTCAGAACACCTGCCTTTAAGCTGCAAGGCTGTGCAGTAACTAATATTTGTTTATTCCACAGGCTATTCATAGACTTTGTGGCTTCCTCTAATTGCCTGAACCCTTGTACTGGCTGTAGGTAGAGGGCATGATAAAAACCTGTTCTAGAAATTAAGGATGAGTCACAAACCCATGATTTCAGCATTTGCCAGGATTCATCTGTGAGTGTTTGCAGAAATTTCTGTGACAACACAGCCCTATTGGTAACCCATTAAGATCTTCACTCCAGAGAAACAACAAGCAATTGATTCAGTATGTACTCTGCTTTTAGCTGATGCTTCTGGGTATTGACAGGGTCCCACAGAAGCATACTGTAAAATGGAGTAGGAATAAAACATACATTTTATTTGGAAAATGAACATTGTAGCAGGGTGCTGGTGCAAAAGCACCTAATTACCCCTGCTCAGCCAGCTCCAATCAAGAGAAATAGATTGGGGCTGGTGAAACAGACTGATGCCTGGCCTGGGGATTGGCTCCACCTGCGGGCCTGACAAGCCAGCAGTTATAAGGGCTGGGAGCCAGAAGAAAAGCCAGCCAGGGAAAGGTCAGTCTCCTAGCTGTGGGCTGACTGCAGGAAAAGAAGGAACTAATCCTGTAAACCTTGAATATAGCTCAACACTGGTGGTGGGAGAACTCTGTGTGTGTAAGCAAATAAATAAAGCCATGGGTGCTACATAACTGGAAGCCTCTCTGCACTTTATTGGGACAGCCAGTGGGCTCTCGAAGAGGGGTGTGACAGAGAACCTGTCACAAATATTTAAAAGGAGAAAGCTAATCTTCCCAACACCGTTCTCCTATTAGTGTGGCTGCACTAATATGTTGACTCACAACAGATAATATTCCACTGTGTCTTGCAAATTTGAAGGTCACTTTAAGATTGAGCATCTGGGGAGCAAACAATTCTGGCTAGGGTACATCTGGGATGTCCGTGACCTCTCCTAGTTTTTCACTAAAGGACCATGTGGCAAAATGCAAGGGGAAAAAAAACAGTTTAACTCAGCCAATCTTTCATAGTTGGGAGCTATTGGATTTTGGCATGGGGTATGACAGAGGAGCCATGAAAATGAAGGCCAGCAAGAACCTGGAATGGGTAACTTGGCTGTTGCAACCAATTAAGTAATTCACTAAGCTCATATTGAAATGCTTTGTAAAATGTAAAAGTCAAGGAGTGCCAGCAGAGTCAGTACATTTATAACATCCCATCTCCATTGAAAAGAAACATCATCTTGAGTGCTGCTGGGCAATCCTAAAGGAATTCTGAATAATTTCTAACTCATAGCTTTATCTTTCTTCATCAGTGCCAGCAAAGAGTAACCCTGAGATGAAACTGAGCCAAATACTAATGTGGCCTCTTTCAGCTTTGAGTTGCTCAAGTACCAGCAGTCTCAAGAAATCAAAGTGACATCACCTGTTCACCTCCAAATTACTTAAGCAAAATACAACTTGCTGGATTTCCCTCAGTCTTCCTGATCTCACTCCTGCCCTCCCAATGCAGTCCCTTGCCACATCACCAATGGGATTTGTTCAAGAAAACGCTTTCTTAAAAAACAACTCCAGCATATGGTGTTATAAAAGGATATACAATGTGAGTTCAGACAGAAGTCTAGAATAGAATCTATATATTTTTAAACAAACACAAATAGTTTTTTTTTTAAATGTTAGCCTCTAAAAACTAAACTGAGGTGCCTTCAATTGGCATTTCAAAGATCCTATTGAGCTGAACTTTAACCTTCACTTAGTGCCTTTAGTATCCCATTCAGCATGACCAACATTTTAGCAGCTCTGCTTGAGATTTATACACAAAAGGAAGCACTTTTTAGAAACCAATATTCTCCACACTTGCTAATTAATGTATCAAGTTAATATCCATCCAGAAACTGAAAGCTACTTCCTTGGACTGGTGGTTATCATTTCCACAACTTCATGGCACTGCCTCTGTGATGAACAGAACGACTTTGCATTAGCCAGGATTATTATTCCAGTTGTTGGATACTAACCCTCCCACTTAGGCCAGTTATCTGCATAGATTTCTTATTGTATTAGAAGAGGAAAAACTTGGATGCTCTCTCCCCAGTGCATTGAGTGTTTGTTGAAATGTTCTAGGTTTATTTTATTTGCTTTTATTTGTACACAGAACAGAGAAATCATGAGGCAGCTGGCAGTTTCTCCACATAACCAGCAGTGCCACTAACGTGTTTCCACCTGCCCTAAGAGAATACCAGGGTAGCTCAGTCTCTGTGCCCATTCAATCCTCAGCTTCCCTGAAACTTCCATCAAGGGTGTCAATTAGTGTAACTGTGAGAGCAGACTTGGGGATGTGCCCTGAGAATAGGACTGATAACACCCACACATTTTCACATGCTGTGGGCCACCAAACATATCCAACAGCTTTGAGAGCTACTGTTAGTTTCAATTTGCATCTGTGACCCAGAGGTAGAAAGTGCTGTAACCTATTATCCTTAGTTCAACCATTCTCCTATAATTGTCATGATGTTTGCAAGCCTAATACATTTCTATCCTCAGTTCATTCATAGAATATCAGGGTTGGAAGGGATCTCAGGAGATCATCTAGTCCAACCCCCTGCTCAAAGCAGGGCTCATCCCTAGAGAGATTTTTGCCCTAGATCCCTAAATGGCCTACTTAAGAATTGAACTCACAAACCTGGGTTTAGGAGGCCAATGCTCAAACCACTGAACTATCCCTCTACCTATTGTTGCCTTTTCTCTCTCCCCTACCCTCTTTCCCCTGCTAGAGTAGCGTTAACACCAAGAGAATAGAAATTAACTGATGTTGCTTGATTTAATATCACTCTAATAAGCCTTAGGGCCTTGCTCACTTTGAGTGCTACTTTATTTGGTGTGTAGTCCCAATGAACTGAAAGGAATATTTGTAGTATTCAGCATGGGTAGCAGATTCTCTCCCTTAATTACCAACTGATCATTTGTTCAATAGCATTTGTATGAAACATTAACTTCCTTTGCATAAGGGTGAAATTCTTCATATATTTTTAATTAAACTGAAAGCCTTCCAGGTTTGCATAACATGTTTTTTTTCCCCTTTCTATGTTGTATATCTTTGCCTATTCTTTTTAACATTTTTAATGAGTTCTTCTTCTTAGCCAGGAAACCTGCATGGCTTCTCTTTACTGTCTCTGAGCAATTTGTTGTTCTCCACAGTCTGATCCTCACTGACAGTTTTCTTGACTCTATTTTCTGTGCACAAAGAGAAAAACATGCACTTCAGTCTAGATGACTTTCATTTTAGATTAGGGAAAACAGCAATACAAAGTGAGAACAAATATAAAATCTTCATGAGAGAAAAAGCAAAGTATCTGTACAATCGGTAATGTAAAACACTCTGTAAATTCTTTAATCTCTAATCCTCTTGAAGCCCTGTCACTAGTGGAAAGGCAGTTGGAGAGACTTTTCATTTCATGGTCAGGTCCGGCTCCAGGCACCAGCTTGGCAAGCAGGTGCTTGGGGCGGCCAGTCCGGAGAGGGGCGGCATGTCCAGCTATTCGGTGGCAATCCTGCTCGGAACGAAGGACCTCCCGCCAAATTGCCGCCACAGATCGTGATCGTGGCTTTGGGGGGGGGGGGCTGCTTGGGGCAACAAAAACCCTGGAGCCGGCCCTGTTCATGGTGTAGGAAGGATTTTTGTGTAGATAAGGTCCAGGCTTGGGACTGAGTGGAGGGATAGCTCAGTGGTTTGACCATTGGCCTACTAAACCTAGAGGTTGTGAGTTCAATCCTTAAGGGAGGCCACTTAGGGATCAGAGGCAAAATCAGTACTTGGTCCTGCTAGTGAAGGCAGGGGGCTGGACTCGATGACCTTTTGGGGTCCCTTCCAGTTCTATAAGATAGGTGTATATCTCCATATATATTAGGTTCCTTTCTCTGGCATGGGCTTCATGTGTGTCCTGAAGCACATTGTATGCATTCTCTGTTTCTCATCTGTAAAATGGGAAGATTAATACTTTCTTTGTCTGTTTTGATTTTTGCTCTTTAACAATACCTCCACAGCAATAGAAGAAATATCTGCCTGATATCATTCAAATATTACAACATGTGCCTTAAGTTGTTATAACAGCCCAATTCAGCAAAGCACTTAAGCATATGCTTACGTTTAATCAAGTACTTAAACCTCATTGACATCAATGAGATTAAAGCACCATTACTAAACAAGGATGCTTTCCTGAATCGGTGCCCGAGATTGCAGGGCATTAAAGGGGAGAGTAACTCATACAAAATAAAACATATAACATAATATAATATAACATAATAAGAATATGAAATGTCCATAGCAAAATGTAAACACTAGATTTGTCTCCAAAATAAGGTAGAGCTGAGGATGAAGTGAGAACCCTATATTTATTTTTTAATTTATTTATATTTATTTTGCGTTGCCATCCCCAAACTTTAAACACAAATGAACTTTACCTTTTTGATGTTGCATGGATATAAGCTGCTGTTTTGGAGATAGTTTCAATAGTTTGCAATTCCTTTCATCAACATTGTTCAAAAATTCCCACCAGAACCTGTTGTTTTGACTCAAGGGCTACCTGACATACAGATAATAATGTTCACATTTTTGTTTGATGACTTGATGTTATCTCCTGTGTTCTTTGTACATTTCAAGGTAAATAATTTATTGTGAAACTGATTTTATTCTCAGCAAAGAGGTATAATGTCTCACTTCATTTTAGCCCACTTTCACACTGGCAAAAAATGTGCTTTTTGCATGAAAATTCACTGTTCTCTTTGAACTGGGTCAGTTTTTCACTTTGTGGATCTGACCACTGATGCAGGGGATCAGGCATTTGCACTCTGGGTAGAGTTTATTCACTTAGCTGTGGAAGACTGCACAAGCCCCTCTGCCTTATTTAATCCTTCATTGCTCCCGCTGAGTGAGGCGGCTATGAGCAGAACACCTGCACAGGGGGCTCTCTTCAGTCGGTAAGTAGTACTGCCACTTCAGCAGGATTCCTAAAAGTAGCAAGATGTCTAACTAATGTCTATAGCAGGGGTCGGGAATGTTTGGCACACGGCTCGCCAGGGTAAGCACCCTAGCGGGCCGGGCCAGTTTATTTACCTGCTGATGCGGCAGGTTCGGACGATTGCGGCCCCCACTGGCCACGGTTCACCGTCCCGGGCCAATGGGGGCGGCGGGAAGCGGCGCGGGCGAGGGATGTGCTGGCCGCGGCTTCCCGCCGCCCCCATTGGCCCGGGATCGGCCAAACCTGCCGCGTCAGCAGGTAAATAAACTGGCCCGGCCCGCCAGGGTGCTTACCCTGGCGAGCCGCATGCTGAACGTTGCCGACCCCTGGTCTATAGAGATACTGTAGAGAAGGAGATATCCAAGAGAAGATACTCAGTGTCCTGAGCATCAGCACTGTGCTCTCCACTGCATCTCACCTTCATGCATTCCAAAATCATGAGTCAGGCCCCTAAAAATCATGAGATTGTCTTAAAAACCAGGGGGAAAAATAGTTATTTTAACAAAATGTGTCTTCTGGTTTTCAAAGTTTTAGGATTCATGTTTCTAGTTTTTCTCCATAGCCTTGTTGTCTAGAGTAACAGGTCTATAAACCCTGCACTAGCCTGGAAGGGGTTAAAGAGCTACGTTGGGCTGGTGTGGTCCTGCCCCTCTGCACCTGTATATCATGCCAGGACTGGAGGGGGAGTTAAAAGGAGGGAGCCCTGGTAAAGGAACAGGCTATTGAGCTTTTCCAGCCTTAAGACAGGGTTGACAGCCTGCAGAGCCCCTGCCGTCTCAGAAGAAGGGTGCAGATCCCCTAAAAAGGAAAAAGAGACTGAGACTTGCACTGAGACCCAATGGAAGCTGAAGTGGACAGTGATACTGAAGCTAGAGCCGCATATGCTGACCGGAGCTGCCTGTAAATCCCCCCCCCCTTCCCTTCCCTTCCCTTTCCTTTCCTTTCCTTTATACACTTATTTCATTTTATTTGCTGTGTGCTCTGTTGTTGTTACCCCTGGAGCCACAAGAGGGCAAGAAATAGCCAAGAGGTCTTGGCCAAAGGGCTAAGCGCTGGGCTGCTAGAAAGACACCCCCCTCCTGCAGCACCTGCTAGGGTGTGGGTAATTAGAATCACACATGAGTGCTCCCCAAGTAGCCCCTAAAGGAGACACCCTATCACAGACTGATTGAGACAGCTAGAAACTTGCTTTTTTAGAATATGAATGTTGAGATTCTGATGCGATAACATGACTGCAAGACAAGAGCTGAAACTTGGGGGGGGGGAAAGACCAAATATTATGAAGTTCACAATAACATTTTGAGGGTTGGTTCACATTCTGCCTTGGAGAGATTGTGTATGTGTGATAAAACTGAACAAATAAAGGTTAGAGATAAAAGCTACCCACTTGTACTAAACTAGCTTCTAAAGCCGAGGCATGGGAATACTTCAGTATATATCATGGGATTCTGTTAATTTAGACTAAAAAAATAAAATTATTTTCTAATCATAGCAAAAAGAGGTTCAGGAACTGGAACTAGTTTGCTAACCCTAAAAAAGTAGTTTAGGGATTTTGTAAAATCTTGTACTCCATTACTTTACTTATCCCTTAGGACTGCATCTTTTATAAATATGTTTCTTTCACCTGCTCTTCTAATTACTCTTCCTTATCTAATACACAATTACTATTTCCCCCAGGGATACAGGATTGGAATAACAAGAAAGAAGGTTTCCATTTGTTTTTAAGTATATTTTGAAAAATTACTGAATATCTCTAGAAAACTGGTCCCTATTGTACCTATAACAAAATATATTATGTATGAATTCTCTTTTTATGTTATAAATTGGATGGCTTTTGAGTGGTTAGTGGTATTGTCTCATTTACATATGGATTAAATAGCCCTATAAATGTTAACGAGTTTTTTATTGATATAACTAGAGAATCAATTCAGTCCATTTTTATTTTTTGAAGTGTTCAGGGAACACAAATATTTGCTGGGCAACAGGACTGTGTCAGCCTATTCAGTGGAACTGTAATAAATAATTCACACATGGTAGAATTACTTAATTGTACTACCACTAGAAAAGATGTAGGAAACTTCTGTTTTTCAAGGACAGGTGACACTCTGAGTTGGTGAAGGGTATTTAAGAACAAGGCTTTTAGATATTCTGTGTCTGAAATAGCAATTTTGATTACCAATTTAATTTAAATTCTTCTTTTTAAATAATTTCTAACATACTGCTTCCTAGTTTTATGTGTCATCATTCTTTCTTATATTTTAACACTGGATAAAATGTAGGCATCTGTGAAAAATTAAGTATGTCACATTATATTGCTCTATTGTACCTGATGAAGTGACAAGAGGAATCTACCATGAATTTCAGACTGCTAAAGCCTGAATACATTCTTTCTATAGGAAAGACAATCCCTTAACTAAATAATATTACTCAGAACATATAGGGCCAAATCCTTGTAGAGAGTTTTGCCATTGACTCTAATAGTCATAGAATTGGGACCTCAATGTGCTTTATGTAGACCAGTGGTTCCCAAACTTGTTCCACCGCTTGTGCAGGGAAAGCCCCTGGCAGGCCGGGCCGGTTTGTTTAGCTGCTGGAGGTGGCGGCCAGTACGTCCCTCGGCCCGTGCCACTTCCAGCAGCTCCCATTGGCCTGGAGCAGTGAATCGCGGCCACTGGGAGCCGCGATTGGCTGAACCTGCGGACGCGGCAGGTAAACAAATCGGCCCGGTCCTCCAGGAGCTTTCCCTGCACAAGCGGCGGAACAAGTTTCGGAACCACTGATGTAGAAAACACCCTGATATATACAACAGCCCTGTGAGGTAAACATGTATTATTGTTATTCCCACTTTTAAAGATAGGAAAACTGATAGATAGGAAAGGTTAAGCCCAAGGTCCCATAGTGAGTGAGAATTTAATTACTTCTAGCTCATTCCTCCTATGTGTTCCTTCCTCAGAGAGCTCCATCACAGGAGCTCCCAAATATGCATGCCGTAGGGTTGGGGTGAATTTTGAGAACTTTCAGAGGGGCAACTGCACCTGTATCCTCCCTTGTGGTCCTGCAAGGACACCCATTTGTAGGGTCCTGGCTCCCCAACCAGCATCTCTTTTGGGCAGAGACCTGCATCGCTCCCCTTCTAACTGGGATTTCTCCAGGCTGCACATTTCTCTGCCTCCACTGCGTAATCCCAGCAAGCCAGACTGCCTAGACAGGCCAGCGTCTTTGAGCTTTGCTTTCTCCTCAGAGGCTATAAACAGAGTAATTGCCCACAGTTATAAGTTACCACACTGACATTTCTAAGCAAGCACATGTACTCTTAAAGTCGAAGCATTACAGAGAAAATGTACTAAAAACAATAAAAGAACCTACATGCATGCTAATAATCTTATCAGAGATCACCCCTGCTCCCGCCAACTTCAGAAGAACCCCACCAAGGAGTTCTTCTGTGGTTACAAGTTCATAAAAGCTTTTTCTCAGAACAATCACGGCCATGAATATATCAACCTCTCCTTTATATGGCTTGGTGTTTGAGCTTCAGAGTCTGGGACTAAGTAGTTAGCAGACAATGGTTCTCTCTTCAGGGCATAGCTTCAAAAGGTTAGATATTTGAATTACTGAGGTGGAATTTTGTATTCACCTTTCCCCAGGTATTTCCTGGAAAACCCACTTAACTTTGTTTGCAAAAGGTCATTCTTGTCTGGCACGTTGTTTCAAATAGCCTTTTCAAGTTCACAACACTTCCCAGGATTTACACTGGTCACATCTCCCCTTTAGAGAAGTTCCATACAATCCTACAGTGATATATAAATTTTGTATTTTTAATACTATGGACTCCAAAGCTACTTAAACTTAATTTAATAAGGATTTTCAAGGACACTGCAGGAAATTGCTCTATCTGTCACATACCCCATAAACTCCCTGCTGGATGAGATAATGCAAGAATATAAACCATCAGACTCTCAACTCCTGAAATGTTTGTGCAGAGCTTTTCAAATGTTGTTTCTTGGGACTCCTCTCTCACATAAGAGAATGGCTGTGCCTCTGTTGGTTTTTTTTATTGCACCTGCTCCTAAATCCTCCCCCTTACACTGCCCTTCCTACACATATTACTATGAGAGATAGATTGGTAGAAGCAGGATCAATTTCTGTTGTGCCGCCACTATATATTTTCATGCTGTAAGCACTACCCACCATAAAATCTGTGAGGGGTAGTGTGAACCTGGGCCCCGGCTGCACTCGGGCAGGAGTTCCTGGCCAAGGCAGCTACTCCCAGTGCAAAGGATAGACCATCTCCAAGAGCAAATACTTGAAGTCAACAGTCTGCAAGCAAGCCACAGCCTGAACATTGATCCAGAGTATTCAGCAAATATTTATGAATATTGGAAATATTCTTCGAAACCAGAATCATTTTGCAAATGATCCACAAACAATAATAAAAAAAAATACAGATAAATTTTTGGAGAATTTGTTTGCAATAAATAATTCAATTAATTTTCTCCAGCTCTAGAATGTTTGGACATTATTTCTTTATTTGCTTGGGTATATTGTTCTATTCTGTTCAGCGTCTTATACTGCACTTACTACCATTGGATCTGAGTGTCTTAGATAGCTCGGGTGCCAGCAGGTCAGTATGTGTAGCACCTAAGAAATGATTCAGTAAGTCAGCGAACAGGTCCTTCTGGTGATGAGCATGGCTTCTAAAAAGAATTGCATCGCAGTTAGCAATAAGCATTTCTCCAGGATCTAAATGCCTGCATAGTCAGTTACAAAGAACTTGTAAAACTACCTGTGATGGTGCCATTTAGTGATTTTCAATAATATTAGAAATTTCTTTTGGGTCTTCATCCAATTATATTGTTGAATCAATGTTTTGGCTTTGTGTTTGTTTCTTTATACAGGATTCAGGGTATATTTGATATTTTCCTTTGTTTAAGAGGAATTCAGGGACCAAATTTATGCAAGCATGTGCATTCACAATTATCTATAGAGAATGGGGGTGGGGAGCAACTTTTTATTGCCCATAACCGTTTCCTAAGCAGATACCTGGGTTATATGGTTCTGCATACTTATTCAGAAACAACTGCAGAGCTGATATTTCTTTAATACCCTTAGGGGACTGTCAGATCCCATCCTCCCAACTTCTTCCATTAATATAATTGGAGTGTGGGAATAATGTTGTTTTACTGTCCCATACATTTTTTAAAAAATTATTAGTATACTCCTCACTGCCAGTTGTCAAGATCCTCTATTTCTATCATTTGTAAGGTAAGCTTGTGCCTAGCTAGTCTGCATCCAAGATTCCCTGACATTCTGAAGCCCCTTAAGAACCCTCCAGGGTACATTCTGCTTATGTGTTTATATTCCCTAAAGAATAGTTGAAGCTTCATGAGAAACTCTGAAAAATTATTGAAACTAGAGAATCCGGAGGGGAAAAAATATCCACAGATTGTCTCATAAAGTTTAAAATACATTCACTGTGGCCACACTCAAACTCCTTTGTTTTTTGCTTTCTGTAAACATTCAGATGCTATGAGCATTCATGGAAAGGCTTCAAACCCAGTGAGGATCACTACAGTAGCAGGGAAAAGGAGGTGTGACCATAAATAAAGATGGAACATCACTACATCAGGCCAATCTAGGATGTTTGCAGCTGATGTAAGTTAGGACAGCCTCATACCTGCCCTAACACAGTGCAGAAATAACCTGCCTTGCTCAGAGCTGGCACCAGGATCAAAAGAGTACAAAGCCACTCTTGCACAGATGTGCCCCTGACCTATGCTATAGCTCCATCAATGATACCCTAGGACAGTGGTGGGCAACCTGCAGCCCACGGGCTGCAAACGGCCCCTTATGGCAAGCCACTGGCGGGTCCCCAGACCGTTTGTTTACTTGTTCATGGCCGCCCACAGCTCCCAGTGGCTGTGGCTCGCCGTTCCTGGCCAATGGGAGCTGCAGGCAGCCGTGCAAATGTAAACAAACGGTCTGGGGGCCAGCCAGTGGCTAGCCCTAACAGGCCACGTGCAGCCAGTGGACGGCAGGTTCCTCATCACTGCCCTAGGATCTAGTCCACTAGCTCCTAAAAGTTCACCTATTATTTCTCAAAACTTATTTCATAGTATTGTTTCAAGGGATAAAATTAAATTATTATTATTATTGTTAAGTGCAGAAGATTCATTATAGCTGTAAGGAACAACAAGAGTTGCCACTGGAGATGTATTGGTTGCATGTGACTGTTGGGGGAGGGAAAGAGGAGTGGACCCAATAAATGGCAAGACTTCTTTCACACTGTAAAGGAGCCCTTATTGAACAAACCTCTCTGCATTCCAAGAAGCCAGTTTATAGCCCATCTAAGTTAATATTGTTATGGGCAAACCTGCAATTAGTAACCAGTAACCAGATAGATGGATTATTTTATGTATGTTCATCATATGAATGTTAGGAATGAAATGACAAAGGATCAGCATTTTTCCCTGTGAATCAATTAAGGTGATTTGTTTTCTGAAGCTCTACCTCATTCTCCAAAGAAAAAGATGGCATTGATCATTCATCTTACAGATCTCATCTCATCTCTAAACTGTAAAGAAAAACAGAGTGTTCATAGGATAAAACTAGGTCTTAGCAGATATAGATTTCATTATGCTAGCAGCACAAAGCATGTGCCTGGTGTGAAGATCAATACTTTTAATGTGCTTTGCTACTGAGTGAATTAAATCTTTGTTAATTCTTTCTTCCTTTCTTTCTTGTTTTGATAACAGATATTAATTTTAAATAAGGCAAAATGAGAGATGCTTTTGCACTCTTGCTGTCCTAAGATTTTTTTTCTATAAAAGAAGCAATCTTACTTACTTTTCTGAAGAAATTCACACTTGGGAGTGAAAACAACGAGGAGTCCTTGTGGCACCGTAGAGACTAACACATTTATTTGGGCATAAGCTTTTGTGGGCTAAAACCTACTTCATTGGTTATTATTCAAAAGGGTGTTAACTTGTAAGCAGAACTGTAGCACAGTGTTCACACCCTAGTACTCAAGATGCCTGAAAGCTCATGAACTGTCTCTTCTACATTTTTCATTGTATACCAAAAAACACTGCAATTAAAAAACAAACAAACAAACAAACAAAACCCTCAATGATGTGTCAGCTGGGAACTCAGAGCTTTTCATTCATGGAATTCTCTGTATATGCTGAATGTGAGCATCCAAAGTGGGTATCATTGGGAACGTTGCTTTTGACTTTTATGGGAGGAGGATTAGGCCAATAACTGACATAATGATAATTATTAACCTATGAAGGCTTCCCTGAGATTTAATTAATCATTGTTTGAAAAGCAGTTTGAAATCTTGTATTAAGGATAATACAGACATTTTAAAATATTATTATTTCTCCTAGGCTTTGGTTAGGACTGGTCTGGTTTGTGCTTCTTGCATATGCTTTATTCTCATTACAAATGCATCTATATAGTTGAATTCTGCCCTCTGTGTGTGAGGATTCTTCATCAAATGGTATGTAAAATCTGTTATTTATTTACCATGGATGACCGCCAACCACCCAGTTACACAGGCCTGTAACTTGGTTTCATTTTTCACTTGGTCCTATCACTGGACTCGCATATTCAGGCCAATTATAAACTTTGCTGATTTTTTTTACATATTGCTTCTAAAATCTGGCCTTTCTTCCATGGCCACATAGCCTAAATCCTTGCCCATGCTTTCATCAATTCATATCTTAATTACTGCCACCTCCACATTTGTGTCCTCAACTATTGCTACCTTGTTCCTCTCCAGGCTATTCAGGATGCTGCTGAGGGAGAATTAATGTGAGCGGGTGGTAAAGATGGTGGGTAATGAGATCGGAGAGGCAGGTGGGATGAGTGAGCCCAAAGCAAGGACAATTTTGAACTGAATTTTCATTTATCATTAATAATGGTAAAAACATAAATTCATTCACTCTGTCTGTGTCAGCTTCCCATCTGTAAAATGGGGATAAGAATAATGCTCCTTTTGTCTGCCTTTTCTACCAAAGTTTCAAGTTTTTTCGGACAAGTTCTCTTGCTATTCAGCTGTAAGCAACTGGCACAATAGGGCCTTATCTTGGCTGGGGGCACTAGGCACTGTCAGAATACAAATAACAAAGAAATAATAATTCTTGGCCGTGCTCTTACCTACCATATGGACATTCCTCAAGGGTGTCCCAATGCAACTGTGGCAGCCTGTGCCATATTGGGCTTGAATGTATTTTAGCAAGTGTATTCAGTCAACAGGCAAAGCGCTTCCCTGGAATACAGCTGGCTATTTTCTGTTGCAGCAGATCTCTGTGGAGAGCAGAAAAACCTTCATTGAGTCCATTGAAATGTCACTTTGCTTGTTGCTTCATGTTTGCTTTGGTAGCCTAACATTGCAGTACAAAGGTTACCTTTGAGCTTGTATTGAATAAGCCGTGGAGCACATGTTCAGAGGAACGTGTCTATTCCTGCTCACTCTGAGCCAGATTCTGTTTCCCTTACTACTGCTGACTAGTGCCTTAGTCTATGAATAGTCCTAGTGAAACTAATCAGGTTCCTTGAGGAGTAAGTTAGTACTCAGCCCAATTAAGGCTAGTAGGATCCTGGCTGTTAGGCAGTGTTTGAGATGGTTGTTTTCTTTCCTTCCTGTAGCAATACATGCTGAGATAAGGATATTCAAATCTCATGCTTCAGATTTAATATGGTTACCACAACATCCTGAAAGGGATATTTTCTTCACTTGTATCACTGTACACACTTGAAGGCTTGATGCATTATTGAAATGGGAATGTATTAGCCTTTATTTAAAATATTTATTGTCTACTACTGGAAAAAGGATGCCAGACTTGATGATGGTGAGTGATCTGTTCTGGTATAGTAAATCCTAAATCATAATAGTTTTATTTTGGTCAATATTTGGCCTGATTTGCTCCTGCCACGCACCTTGTGTAGTCATACTTTCAGATGGAGAATCAAACTAGTATCCTTTTTTAGACCAATACATCCGTTCCATTGGTTTTCAAGAGTGGGGTGAACCTAAAGTGGTGATCTACTTTAAGGCCTTGATCCTGCAAACACTTCTTCAAAAGCTCATTTTCTAATTTTGAAGTCAAAGAGCCTATTCACATGCTTACAGTTAAGCACATGTATAAATGCTTTCCGGATTGGGGGCTAAATCATTATTATTTCACAATCTAGCCAGTTTAAAAATAAAGCCTTCTCAAGAGCAAACTGTAATACTGTTCTAATATGCTTTAAGCTACTTTTAACAAAGTAACCACAAGGATACTGTAGAGTGGAGTGCAGCAATTTTATTGAAAAAGTCCACTAGTGTGTGCAGTTCCTTTATTAAAAGGTTGTCAAATACATTGGGCAAGGAACAATTGATGATCAAGAATTAGTTATACCTTTCTATACATGTTTATTTCCAAAACTATACAAACAGTGGAAAACTGTCCTTATGTCTCCATATAATCTATTAGTAATTGTGTAATAACATACATATACATCTCTCATTGCAAACTCCAAACCCATTTTTCTAGAGTTGACATTTTACATCTTTGACAATAAAAAAAAAATGTCAGTAATATTTACATGTGCTTAACGTTGCATAATTGAGCATCATACAGGTTCTGAAAACCACTGGCTAAATGAGTTTCAAGATTCACCCAGGTGGGTTAAATAGTTTTTAATACACATAAGCTATGCACATATGATTTATTAGCAAAGACACTCTTCATTTCCTTTTATTGTTTCAAGGCTACCTGTAAATTGTGTGCTAGACGGGGTTAGAGTCTGTATTTTTGGAAAGGTACGCACAGAGCAAAAAGCAGCACTGACTAATATTGCTGTTCAGAAACATGAATGGGTGATGAATGATAGGTGTATACATAGTGCAAAGTATAATGAACCAAAATGAACCTGAAGTTTGCCTAGAAAGTAAATATTTGTTGGGATTGGTAAGAATCAAAGCTGTTTCTAATCCTTCTGATTAATTCAAATTGATTGTGTATTATTACTATTATTATTTATTTATTAGTATCTTTGTATTACTGTAGCACTTAGGTGCTCTACTCATGGGCCAGGACTCCAGTGTGTTAGGTGTTGTGCAAACACACAACAAAAAGATGGTGTCTGCTCCAAGAAGTTTACAATCTATTTCCCCGAAACACCCTGTGTGAGAAGAATAATCAAAGTTCAGGCTCAATATGGGAAAAGATTCACTAAAACCGTATGTATTAAAAGACCACAGATGATCTTGCAATGTATACTAATTGTAAATTCAGCTGAGACATAACAATGTTATCATTGGAAAATGAGGGCTAAAACAGCAGCAAACATATACAGTTACTTAATAAACTAAGTATTATATTGGTCATACAGATTGTTCTGTCTACGTGTTATTTGTTTCAATCCTTAAGGCTTCTCTAAAGTCTTACATGAAAGTGTTGTTGTCTGCTTGAATCTTCCATGCATGAGGGAAAGGGGCAATTCTTCCAGGGGAAAAAAAAATATCCACATTTCAGTTACAATAGCACAGCCAGAGACACAAAATAAAAGACAATACTTTATGGTACCTTTGCTTCATTTATTTTGGCCAAAAGAGATGCATGCACTAGAGACTTTAAGTACTACAAGGTATTGAAATATTTACAGCATTGTACATGTGTTCTTAAAAGGATGGCATAGTGAAATGTCTATTTTTATTTGAGAGGGAAAGTTACTTTGCTAGCCTAGTAACATTTATTTGAAGTGAAAGGTGAAAGATGACTCTTCCAAAAAGAAAAGCCCACAGAGGACAAAGATATAGCATATTTATAGTAGATGCTAACAAACTGTACAATACTTTACCTTGAAATTCTAGCCTCAATCACTCATGATTGAAATGACAATATCCAATCATTACTGAAAGTTGGCATGTTTCCCTCCCTTTTCCCCAATACTGCTCTATTTGTTTCTATTCCAGCTGGGAGAGCTGCATGTTACCTGTTTTATTTTTTGTTTCAAATCACTTAAACATATTGAATGGAATCATTTAAATCACAATAATTATATGATAGTTTTAGATGAACAATATGATATGGTTGATATTTACTGGGTTATGGCACTAGAGAATTCAGACCACTATAAAGCGTGTCATAAATACTTTAAGTGGACTTCAAAAGGAAACCATCTCTCTAAGAAATTCAGTGAGTAAGGCTCATATCACCTATTTCCTTTCTGATTTTAAAGGTAAAGGTAGGATACCCAGTACACCAGGTTAAACAAACAGAAGGCAGTTGGAAAGAAGATGCGGGCATAGGAGTCCATTTTGGCAACGCGGATGTGTATTCTTCCATGCCGCCACGCCCCTGTTCGGCAATCCTCAAAGCAGCAGAAAAAGCTGGCACAGTCCTTGCCATCGAGACACTCATACCCATACTCTTCATCCCTTTCTTGGAGGTGTGTGGCATTGTTCATTTGAATAGTAGCTGATCTTGGTCGGATATCAATTGTAGGTGCCTGTGATGAATGAGGGACAAAATATGGGAGCAGGAACAAAGAGATTGTTACAATCTTCGTAACAAAACTTGATTTAGACTAATGGTCAGTCTATGCAAATAGGGGTAAATAGGGATAAATAGGGACTTGCTAA
The DNA here is from genome assembly GCF_028017835.1 of Emys orbicularis. Taxonomy (NCBI): domain Eukaryota; kingdom Metazoa; phylum Chordata; order Testudines; family Emydidae; genus Emys; species Emys orbicularis. The sequence continues at coordinate 89,020,236 of NC_088690.1, forward strand.
AGTATAAGGAGCTCTAATAGTAAATCCTTAATTTTAAATTATTAAAAGAATATTTGCATATATATAGCTTAAATTCTGAGATAAGCAATGCAGATTAATATTACATATTAATAAATATGAGTAGGTAGGTTTAGTGCCAAATAAATTAAACTTTAGAGGTTAAAGGAAACATTCAGGAATGCAAGTTAATGGCAATTTGGATTGCTTTTGCCTTTTATATTTTAAGTAGTTGCATGACATATGAAGACAATTATTGGTGTTGCACATGAAAGGAATTGCAGTAATCAACTGGAAATGCAGGATTTTCTTTAATAAAAGTGTGTCCATGGTTAGGCATTGGCAAATATCTGTAATTTGCTGAAAAGAGCGAAGAGAATGTTAAATGAATCTTCTGAATCAAGAGGTTTGAACAGTCTCCAATAGTTTGCTTTTATTAATCCATACAGCTCAGCATCTACCATTGTTCACCATCTAGAAGCCTCTACATGTCCAACACTGTATACAGTAGCTGTACATGTATGTACATTTGCTATAAGTTGAATTAATTAGGCATTTTCAACTATTTTGAGCAATTGGTGAACATAGCATTGCATAACGCATGCCATCCAAACTTTTGGCTGACACCTGGCCATTTTTTTTTTTATGATTCTAGAAAATTACGACAGGTCAATTTCCACAGAATATGTCAATTCTATTCGCTTCAGCTTAGACCTTCTTAATTTCCCCCCCCTGGAACTCAATCTCTGCATTTCTGAATGAAGATCAGAGTCAGATGTAGTATACAGCTATCTATATTTGCTATTTTGGATAACAACAGCATGTGGATCCAGTGACAGTATTAGAAAATGTATGCATTTAAAACCCTTTCAAAACTCTGACATTAGGCATAAGAACACCATAGGGGTAATTAATGATGGCAGTGAATTTTGAACAGCTCATCATTAGAAGAGATTTTGGTTTTGTTTATTTAAATTAGATCACAAAAGTTAAAGGGGGTCAGAGTTGAGTTCTAAAAGGGTGCATTACTGGTGCTTAGTGTGGCTGGTGGTATTGGATCCCATGGGTAATTGATAAAGAGAGCAATACAGATGCTTTAAACACATTAGGCTCTCTTAACTCATGCGATCCAAAAATGTTGGGCTCTCTTGAACTTCAAGTTCAAAACCGTAAGTGAGTCAGGGTTCGGGCTGCTGAATCAACTCTACAAATTTGTTTAGAAATCTGTAGCCATTCTACTTATTTAGGATGTTGCCCTGAGTAGAATGCTTAAATGTCTAATTAAAAAGGAATAATCTCATTTAAGCTCTAATAGTTAAATTCAGCAGTCGCATGCAGTAAATTTCCATTCCAAAAACTTTATACCTTGAAGGAAAACATCCGAAGAAGCTTTTGTTTTGTAGACAGAAAAGAGAATCAGAATTTTTAAAAATAAAGAAAGAAAGAAGAGGAAGAAAGAGACAAAAATAATATAAATTAAAGATACTTTTTAAAAATGTAGTAAGTAAAAAAATAAATAAATTATAAACAGGAAAGGGGGACAGCCTTTTAAATAAGAAACTCTGTTATAATACGGATGAGAAAATATTTCTCTCGTCTCGGTAACATGTAATTAAAGTGGACAAAGCCACAAAATAGAGAACCTGGTTTCAATCTTTTCATTGTTCAGGGGAATTAAGAGCTGTCATTTGGGTCATCCCATTTTACAATTAGGGGCTATCTGCAAAGTTTGGATTTACATTTGGGGCCAAAGTCTCTGCTACTGGAAATTGGCCCTTCAATTCTCCACCCTAATGTTCAGGGTTTCTTTGAGCCTTGATTTAATATCAGGCCCATCCCTACTTCTGATTTAAGGAAAGAAAACCTAATCTTCTATTGGACTGTAGAAAACAGTTGTAAATGTCTCCAGGTGCCCACAAACCTTTACTGTTTACATGACTTCTTCATTTGGTTATTTATCCAGCACAAACAAATTCATGTTTTGTTTTGTTCTTTTTGGTATATCAGCAGATCATTGACAAGCTTTTAAGGAATGAAGTTATAACAAAATTATTTACAATAAGATAAAACTGTGCATTTCAGTGAGAAAATATGTTATTCTTTATTTGCTGTCCTGTGTATTTGCTCTCCTATGCACTATAAGTGCCTAAAGGATTTAAGTGATCAAGTCCAATTGACTTAGGTACATTTGAAAATGTCCCTTAGGTACATTTGAAAATCTCCATTGGTGTACTCCACGTACTATGAGTGTGTGTAGAGGAAATGCAGAGGAGAAACTTCAAATGCATTTTCTTTCTTTTTATATTTTGTCTCTTTTGGTTCCCTCTCTCCCACACACACTTAGATTCTGTTGTTCTAGAACAGGGGTAGGCAACCTATGGCACGCATGCCAAAGGTGGCATGCGAGCTGATTTTCAGTGGCACTCAAACTGCCTGGGTCCTGGCCACTGGTCCGGGGGGGCTTGGCATTTTAATTTAATTTTAAATGAAGCTTCTTAAACATTTTAAAAACCTTGTTTACTTTACATACAACAATAGTTTAATTATATATTATAGACTTCTAGAAAGAGACCTTCTAAAAATGTTAAAATGTATTACTGGCATGCAAAACCTTAAATTAGAGTGAATAAATAAAGACTCGGCACACCACTTCTGAAAGGTTGCTGACCCCTGCTCTAGAAGAACAGAGTTTTGCTTCAGCATAGAAGGGTAAGGTACCAACCTCACTGAAACCAAATAGTCTGCAAATACTGCACTGACAACAGGGGATTTCCAATGGCCTTCACTGCAGCTGTTCTAAAGGCTGTTATCATATATTTGTTACTGCTATCAGGTAACGCTACAAGTGTTAATAGAATCACATTCTGAGGTAAGAAATAAAAAAAGGGATTCAGGAGAGAGGGTACAGTAAGGAAAATAAAACAAGGAAAGAATGGAAAGGAAAGAGAGACAGGGATTTGCAAGAAATACATTTTGTGCTTTGAAAATAAAAATTAAACACTCAAGTGCTCTGTATTCTTCGCTTTGCCTTTGTCATTCCCCAGGAAATAATGGTACATAAACAGGTATTTTTCCCTACATGAATGAATCTAACGGAAGAAATTCCCATTGTGACCAGAAGTTTTGATAATTATGCAACAAGCTGGGGACAGCAATAAAAAGTAGAATAGCTGAATTTTTAAATCTGTCTTGTGCAGTAAAGAAAAGATAATTATTTCAGTGTAGAAACAGGAAGTCACTGTATATGGGTCACAAGATATGGGCAGAGCTAAGACAGAGAAATTGATTCTCATATCAGTGACTCTATTTACCATAATATGAAAGCACGGTTTTGGTAATAGTTGTATCTTTCAGAACACTTTGGTTAGATGGAGCCTGCCACTAAGAAATCAATCTCTAGGCTCCCAGACAACTGTAATATATTCATTCCCCATGGCTGACTGAGTTTGTATTCCCATTTACGTCTGTGAACGGTTTACAGCTATAGCACAGTATAACGAAAAGACAAACACAAAGTAGGATTTAAATGCTCTCTCAGAAAACATAATTGAGATTTATATAGGGAAGTTTTCAGTCTTGATAGTAAAACAATACATACTGGGTTTTTCTTCTTTTTGTCTTTATCCTTGCTTGGCTTTCTGTTGCTGACAAAGTAGTGCAGGGTCCCATACTCCACCAGTGCAGAAAAAACAAAAATAAAACAAACTGACACGAAAAGATCCATTGCTGTCACATAAGAGACCTTGGGAAGAGATTTACGAGCAATTGTACTGAGGGTGGTCATTGTCAGGACAGTTGTAATACCTGGTAAGGAGACAGAATTGAACAAAAGAAATGTTACTATTTGAGGTGACAAAGTAATTCTATCACTTGCCACATGCTGACTGGTTTTGAAGGATGGCCTGGAGTCCTGACATACAGTGCGAGTGTTAAAAAGGAGCATGCTAAGCACTGAGGGACTTGTGTATTCAGTGAGAGACTCCAGGCAGTCACAGGAAATATGAATTACAATGCATTGTTTCCTACAATGGGACTCGCATGCTGTAGCACCTGAAGAATATTAGGAAAAAAGATAACTTTTCAGCAGAGGTAGCCAAACTCAACTGAGAAAAAAAGATCATCCTCAACAACTTTGTCCTTCCTTAGAACTGAACTTTTTGAAGGTTCTTTACTGTTGAAATAAGTTTCCTTCATTTTCAGTTTCTGGGCAGTGCTGAAATACCCAAAGAAAAGTATTTGCAGCTATGACAAGAGGTGGAAATGCCTAAAATCTCTCAAGGAAGGATTATGAAAAAAAAGGGGGGCTAGAATCTTAAATGTCAACAAAAAGCCAAGACCTATATTTAACGTCTCATATGAATATCTCATATGAATGAGTTTGATGTTCATTAAATGAAGGATTAAGGATGCAATCCAAAGCCCATTGATAGTGGAAAAACTCCTGCTGATTTCATTGGGGTTTGCCTCTGTTCTTCATAGCAGTCAAATATGTGGGGAAACTTGCACCTCACTATCCACACTATAATTCTGACAATTCACCTTAATTGTAACTAATCCATTGTCTGTGGGACTATCCTATAATTTTAAAGTTTTGGATGCAAAATCAGAATTTCTATAGGGCCTCATCCAGAGAATCCCATAGACTATGATGGGCTTTGGATCAGGCCCATAAAGATTTAACAGAAAAAACCCCCCACAATTTAATCCAGATTTGTGCTTTTAAGGATTGAAAATACAAACAAATTGTTAGGAGAGATAAGGGAAATTACCATTTTTCCCTAATTACAAAACCCCTAATAATAATAATAATAATTAATAATAATAAATGTCGGCTTGAGCTTTCACACCTGCCTACATTCTTATATTTTGAGTTTACATTATGAATACCTATATACTTTGAGTACAGAAAACTGCTCATCCACACACAAGAACTGAAAGCCAGCATTGATCACCAAATAGAGACTGAACTTGTATGTATGTGAAGTGACTTCTCCTGTATAATGTTGAAGGTGAACATCACTGATGGTTTCCCACCGTTGAAATAGCCCCAAACCCACATACAAAATGACAGAAACTCTGCTGATCCTTGTATGACACTAAGAACATCGGTATTCACACCCTTCACATGATTGAAATAAACTTTGTACAAAATATGTCTTGTAAGGTATCATAAGAAAACTAATAACTCACAGATCATTAATGTTCTTCTGTGATGTATGTATGTGGTGGGGTATTAAGAGTTCTGGATGTATGTATGCTAGAATTATGACTAAAGTGTGTAATCCTGGAAGGTCAGGGGGAGTTGTTAAACAGGTCTATGTCCTATTGTTGATATATTTGTTTTGTGTTGTAAAAACAAAACAAAACACAACTCTGTGCTGTGTTTAATTGGAAGGGTGTACTTACCATAGGTAAGTTAATAAGTTGTGATGTGCTTTTGGGTCATTAGAGGAAAAAAATGAACCTTATTATTTCTCTGAACTGTCTCCGAGAGGGTTGGACATTGCAGAGAACACAGTTCTGGGAAAATTTGGGACTGGGAGTGTGTTGGGGTCACCTTGCTGGTTGTAACCAAAGCGGGTGGAAGCCTGACTGGGGCTGCAGACAGGCTGCTGTAGTCAGAGCTGCTGAACCAGGCCTGTATAGAATATGGACACTCATGGTGTGATCTGCATGTTGGTAGTTTGGCTAAACACATCCCAAGCTGGGAGCTCCAGCAGCAAAGCATTGTAAAGCACCCAGGGTTGCAGGGCAAGTGGTGACACAATCCCTCACTGGTCTGGATTGTCCCACTCCCACCCTTGAACCCCATCACACCCTTTGGTAGGGAATGACTGGCACAAAACCAAGATCCAGCATATTTGCAACAGGGAGTTTCCTTCTAACAGGGGAATTCTCTGCTGCCCATTTGTGGTCAATTTCTAGTCCCTTTAAGCCTCCTGAGTGGTGCAAATAGGCTAGTTCTCAATAGAGACTCTGGTCCATGTTGTACATCTCAAAAATAATTGAATTCACTTACTGATCTTGTACACATACAACATTATTTTAAAATGCTCTGTCCTGGAAGTCCTTGATAATCCAGTTCCGAGTCTCCATTGGAAAGATCTTTGCAATCGTGTTGGCTAACCCGTATTGTGTTTTTGTGCAGAACTGAAAATTAGGTTGGCAAATCTAAAGACATTTTTACTTATCAGAACTCAAATCCAGGTCTCTGAAAGTGAAAAGTGGGTGGCCTTAATTTTATCATCTAGCCACATAATTTTACTTTGCATTTTTAGTGCCATCAACTGTTTCTCAGAAACAAGTTATATTTATCCTACCCTTAGTTTATCAATCAGCCCATTCATATAGAAATTGCTAATTGTAACTAATTGCATGTGAGACTTTTGGGACAACATATGATAGGAACTCTGATGACATCTCAAAATTCATTTGCTTTATAGTTGAGAGGACTCTGTTCCTATGAAGTTTCCCTCCTAACTTTTGCCAGATCCAGAGGTTTGGAGATTCTTAGAAGGCTGGTTTGAATTTTTGGGGTGTTTACTTGAAAGAAACCCAGACTTGGGCCTTTTGAAGTTTGCCCATCACTAGTATAAAATCATGTGATAAAAACTGCCATGAAATATTCCAGGTACATTTCAGAAATGCACATATTCACATGCCTGAATGTGAATATGCTCCTATACTGGAGCTCTGGTAGATACATAGATCATATCATACATGCTGGAAGACACGGCAACTCACCCAGAGAGGTTCTGGCTGGAACTGCATCCTTGTTAATCCAGAAAGAGACCCAGGACAGCACTACAATGAGTGTGCAGGGGATGTAGGTCTGAATAGTGAAATAACCCATTCTTCTGCTCAGGTCAAAGTAAACTGACATGACTACGTAGTCCCCTGTAAAACAAAGGTATACATAGAATAGCATTTAAAAAACCCTTTAGATTTACCATCTGTTACCTAAGTATATACATACCGAGTTGTGTTCAGCATGTTTGGATAGGTGTTCTAGACACAGGCACACACACATATTCTGTAGAGCTGTGTAAACCTGGCTGAGATTGATTTCCTCCTGTTCTTTATTAAATGAACCCTGTTCACTTCCATGTTATGGATGGAAACATCCCCCATGGTCCCACATGTATGATGTACTCCAACCTTCAAGAGGAACAACTGTCTACACAGCACAAGGTGCTCCCTCCCCTACTGTCTTATTCCCCTCAACCTGCTCTCCTTTCAGCTGGATTTATTGACCAATCTGCAAATCCCTAGCATAATGCTCCATGTATCCTAGCACCTGTCTCACTAGTAGTACAGCATGTCTCCAATCACTGTATTCTGCTGATCAAAGTGTTCATGCTCTCAGTTGTGCTTCAGAGTGCTTCTCACACCTATTCTGGGAAATCCTTGGTGCAAAAGATTTGGTGGGAGAAGCTGGCCCCAGGCCCACCAAAGGCTCCATTCCAATTTGTGGAAGTCTCTGTTAAAGCCCCGGACTAGAATAGCAGGGAGGATTGTAAATCTATATTGAGGTACATTTGCAGAGCTGTAGGAGGGAAGGTCGACCAAAACTTACTCTTGCTCAAGTCAGCGTAGTTAGTTGTTCATTTAGAATACAAAATTTACAGGCATATTAAAATTAAAACCTGTACTTAATCTTCACTAGAATAATCCCTAATAAACTCTAAACATGAAAGAATTTAGATGTAGCCTTTCCAGGACCGGTGCTTTTTCCAATAGAAATGTCTCCATCCTAGCCATTCCTCACTGCCCATACTAACCATATTGACTATAACTGTTATTATAGTCTTTATCAACTAAAGCAAAAGAAACCTCCTTACTACCATTAGAATACTGACAAACTAATATAATATATATCTGGTATATACTGAGGAGTCCGAGCAAAATGCTAAGGATCTTTTTTTATTACTTTACCCTAATTCTCATATCATTTAATGGACAGGTTACAGTTAAATATTTAAAACATACATGGTTAAAGAGAGCTATAAAATCAAAACCCATACAATTGCAATATCAATGATTCTTATCTCCTGTGAGTCTAATTGGCCACTTTGTTTTTTTGTTTTTTTTTGTCAGTTTGAATTTCTGTATTGATTCACTTTAACATATGCTATTAACAGCCCTGGCATTTCTAAAATGGGTTATCTCTCTGCCATGCTATGGTAGAGATTACACTATGTATTAGTTGCTGTATTTCAAAGGAAACATCCTTTAAGAGGAAGCTCTTTTCATGTTTAAAGTTTTTTTTTTTTTTTAATGAGGCTAAAATCAGCAGAGGAACAAGAGGTAAAACAAAGACCAAAAAGTCTGACAAGGAACGGATACAAAACACTGGTTCATGATAGAACTAACAGAAAACCGGTTTTCAATGTGCCTAGATAACTCATCAGAATATTAGAGTTCAAAGTCACATCCAAGGACATACATAGATTGTAGACCCCATGAATGTTGAAAATTGTATTTATATTATATAAAATTACAACAGTCCACTGCAGGGTTTCTTGCTTCTTTCTCTGAAATTGCTGGTCTTGATCCAGTATGTTGGAATGGATGGACTTGTATGTAACTAATTATTAACCCCACATTTTATTCTAGTTTAGGACTGATCTCTTTTGGCCCAGAGCTCCAGGACCTGTAGCACTCTCAACTCCAAGCACTTTTTACTCATAAGAATAGGAAATGGCATGGCTAACTCATGCCAATACCTTTTTTTTTTTTTTTTTTGTAGACCTTCTAGGACAAAATCCAGACCTCAGAATCCATCCTGACAAGATGGGCAGATTAACTTCAACTACCCAGGTAGCATAACTGCTGTGAAGTCCCTGTGCAAAGCATATTCAATAGGACTTTATGCAACATGCCCCCGACTCTCACCCCTTGCCCCAACTTACAGGGTGGGGAAGGGAGGAATGACAGGAGAATATACTGTTACCTATATATCCCCAGCTTGCCCAGGTCCTACCCTGTGTGAGACCCCCTATACAGCCATCCACATCCAGTCTTCTATTGTGGTACTGTCTGGGAGCTATGAGGCAGGGGCTTTGTTTGTTCCTTAAGGCAAATATAAATTATTACTTTGTTATTAATTAATTATTATTATTATTATTATTATTTTATTATATAGTACATTTAATGGACACATTTTCTTATTTCTTTATTTCTTATTTCTCCCCTACCCCCAAAAAAAGTATATAAGGAAACTCTCAAGAAGTTAATAAACTAGTAAAGGTCTTGACCCACTGAGCACCATTTAAACATACCTTGGATTCTCACTCTGATTTCACCATGTTCCTCTCTATGAACAATTTATTTCCATGGAAACATGAGTTCCCTTTCATCTGGCACTTGCTATACACACTGGGGACACTCCAGGGCAGGGGTGGCCAACCTGTGGCTCTGGAGCCATATGCGGCTCTTCAGAAGTTAATATGTGGCTCCTTGTATAGGCACCGATTCCGGGGCTGGAGTTACAGGCGCCAACTTCCCAATGTGCTGGGGGGTGCTCACTGCTCAACCCCTGGCTCTGCCACAGGCCCTGTTGCCTATTTGTAAAATGAGGATAATACTTCCTTACCTCACAGTGGTGTTGTGAAGATGAAAGCCATTAATGATCACACACTACAGTTGGTGGTGATGGTTTATATATGTAGCTAGTTAGGGAGACCCTCTGCTGTATATTTATATAGGACCAAGCTTTGTGACATATAGACAACGAAGTGTTCTTTGCACTGTAAAGATATCCGTAGTATCAAGGATCACTTGTAATAGCAGCCACTGTAACCCCACAATGCTAAAGTGCTCTGTTTGAGACGATAGGCTTGTTGCGCCTCTCACATCATTTTCACACTAATATATCACTCTATTGACTCCTCTGGAGTTATTCTTTATTTCCACATGTGTAAAAGTGTGAGAGGAGGACCGTGCAAGGTATCTTAGCAATCAAAAATAATGTCAACACTTCATCAAAAATCCCACCTGACTCCCAGCCCAGTGTTCTACCCATTATATTCCATATATAATTCCATAAATTAAATATATATTTGCCTATTTTTTCTTGAACAAGGAGTGACATTGTACATACTGATAAAGAGAGCCCAAACTGTGCAAACGTATACATTGCAACTAAAATATTTCTCAGTGAAAACTCTGGGATAATTGGTACCATAGCATGAAAAAGAAAATAACTGTTCACTTGAAGTCTTTGAAAGAAGATAGCCTATCTTATGCTAACGATATTTATAAGCAGTTTCTTGATGAATATTTATTGGCAGTTGTTAAAAGCCAGGATGCAGTCATTTGGGATATTCCTAAGACAACCATATTTGCACCCATCTATGAACACTCGACAACATATCTTATAAACATACCAAATGCTAATTCACTTCAATTATTTTAATAAGTAGCTCTCAGATTTCGGGCAATAAAATTATGCTTGCCTTTTGTTCAACCCTAGATCCAAAGTGCAGGGTAATTACATATCTGTGTTGAAAGTGTAGTCAAAGGTAACAATAAAATATTCTTTTTATGCAGCTTCTTTCAGAGTACCATATTATTGTGACACTATAAGGGCCATTAATTAGCCTTCCTCACTGTTAGCTATACATTGTATCCCCATTTCAGAAGAAATTCTTCAAATGCTACCTGCAAACTCCCCTTTCACAATTGTCTCATTTTCCATCAAGCATATGTTTGGCTTTATTTTTAGGTTTCCAAAGTACACCTGGAAGATTCTCTCTCAGCACAGGTGTATGATATGAAAAATAATTGCACAACTTGCAGATATCCAGCTATCCAGATTTCTAATGTTTCTCTCCCCACACCCCTTTTATTTGAAACTGAAGCCAAAGGAAAAAATAAACATGATTTAAAAGTATGGAAACATGGAGACATAGATAGGAATAACATTTTATTTCAAATTAAAAAGAACAAAAGAATGTATGATTTAGACTGTGTGGAGAATCCCATCTTTTTCAATTAGTATGGACTATAAATGCTAAAAGCTAATCACTAGGAAATATTTCTGTAAGAATACATGTTTTTGACCATAGGAGGGCACTGTCGCCTCAGAAAGGAAACCGGCAAAGACCATAAGTCTGTCAATGGAAAACAGAATCTTAAAGTTATCAATGACTGCTCCTTAAAATGATTTGCATAAACACAGCAATGGCATGATGCATTCTGTAAGTATATTGACATGGATGCTCCTCCAAAAGAATGTACTACAGTTCTAAGACAACCCAAATCCTATGTGATAGAAATGTTACTAAAGTAACGGTGCCATCATAATATCAGTAATTGAATATAAACTCCATGTAAATTGTTAATGGGAAAATTGTTGTCCTGTGATGGCAGACCTTACCTTCATTTTCCCCATAAATAACTAAATTAATGGGCAATAGGTCCATCAATAGTCCTTAGCCAAGATGATCAGGGACATCCCATGCTCCAGTTGTCCCTAAACCTCCAACTGTCAGAAGCAAGAGGACAGGGAACTGATCACTCAAAATTGCTCTGTTCTGTTCATTCCCTCTGAAGCCTCTGGCATTGGCCACTGTCAGACGACAGGATTCTGGGCTAGATGGACAATTGATCTGATCCAGTATGGCCATTCTTATGATCTTAATATATACATTCTTGATCTGTCTCTTTTACTGTTAACACTACCAAAAGAATCTACTTCCAGCATACAAAAATTCCATTTCATACAGGGTTTAAAGAATTAACTGATTAGGCAAAATACTGGGGTTTAATGGAAAAGGTATATTTTGTTATTTTTAAGATATATTATATGAAAATACCTTCACTATATGAAGGGGTTGGCTTTCATGAATATAGCCTTTCAATTAGAAGTGATAGTTATACTACCTTAATCAAAGCAATCCTGGGCATCACTCTGAATAAAACTTTTAGCCAAGGTAAATAAACAAGTGTTAAGTGACTACAAAGGTCCCTTAATACAGGGTGAGCTTGGAGCACAATTTAAAAGGCTATGGATCCCCAGCCGTGGACCAGGACCCCCACTGTGTTAGGTGCTGTACAAACACCAAAGAAAAAGAAAGCTCCTACCCCCAGGAGCTTACAAGGTAAGCAAAAGACGTGTGTAGACTTCAGTAGGTGGAGAAATTGGAGTGTAAACTCTTTGGGACATGGATTCTCCATTTTTCTCAGTGTTGGTGCAGGGCCTTATGTAATCAGACTGGGGTTTTCAAAGGCATTGAAGGGAGTTAGCTGCCCAAATCCCATTGAATTCCAATGCGAGTTGGGTGCAAATCTCCCATAGGTTCTTGAAAATCCTATATTAGTGCCATTGTACTGACTGGAAAAGTTTGGTGCCATTGTGATATAAATATTCAATATTATAACTGACATTTATTGGGAAAGATTGTGGAGGAAATGCAAATTTCCCCCTTCTCTCTGGAGTCAGTATGCCAGATTGCCACTTCCAACTCATTGGGAAGTAGCAGGAACATCACAGCTGCTACAACATCCCTTCTCACAGGAACAGGTAGGGTGGGGTGCAGCCTTGATTCCACCATCCCAACATACCTTGAAGCATAACTACACTGGTGCATGGGGGAGTGTCTGCTGTGCTAGACATAGGCTCAGTGCAGTTTGTACCTTCTCTAGAGCACTGGGAAAACTGGGAGGGAAACTGTGTCTCCTTAAGTCATAATATCCACTCTCTCCCAAGCTGTTCCAGGGTCAATGCAACAATGTGCTGCCCCTTGTTACGGGCTAGATTGCAAAGTGCCAGTCTAACCCATTATTACTAATGACATAAATCCGGTAAGATCTGATCCATCTGCCTGATGTTTCTTCACTTCATTATTAATTATTACATTTAAAAAAAAATTGAAAACCAGAGACTCTCTTACTTATTTCCCAAGACCTATATATGGTTTTCTGCAGGAGTTTGCTATATTTATGAGTTAGCTTGTGGGAACTCCATAGTTAAGGTACTACTGAAAAATGCAGTTAGAGAGACATCTTACTCTATGGTGGTTTTGCAAGAAAAACAAAATAGCTATTTTCCAAACTCACACAATTTACGAAAGGGATGCAGATTTAATATCTGTGAAAAATGTAAACGATTCCACTAAATAAGTTAAAGTTTAGAAGCTGTTCAAAATGACCCATTTCTGATTTTTATAAGTTTTATAAAGTTCTTAGGGTCCGTCTAGTTTAATACCTTTAAAGAGGTGAAGTGTCAAATTTACCATGTGAAGAGATATTGATAGTATCTTGTCTAATTCAGCATGGTTTTGTTTGCATTTTTCACCATAACTTCTTTCATTTCTGCCAAAGCATTTGATGATAAATGCACATGATGATGGATGGATTTTAATATAAATGGGACAGTGAAGCTACAATGAAGGTGATATATAATGCATTTAACCAGGGCCACTGTCAGGATTTAAAGAGCCCAGGAAAAAGAGCCCACCAGCTGTTCCATCCACACCCCACCACCAAGTGGTAGACCCTACCATCAACCCTACAGCCTCATCCTCCCCTCACTTTTGTTTCTGTCCCTCACAATGATTTTAATTCTGCCCCTCAGTCAAAAATGACTATTTTACTTACTATTTCCAGGCTTCATTGTATTTGTTCATTCATTTTTCAACCACACAAGGACTAAACAGTTTAAAAAAGAATTAAAACATTCATCTGCTGCAACAAAAAAAATAACATTCCATTTCCTTACAGTTGTACAGCTGCCAAACTTCAATAAAAGACCAAACAGATTTCTGGTTTTGGAGAAAACACATTCAACATTAATATCTTGCGGGGGGGAGGGGGGGAGGAATCTGCTGCAGCACTGTAGATAGTTGCTTAAAACAAAACAAAACTCCTCAGAACCTCTGAAATCCTACAACCGAATGTTCAGTATTTGGTGTGTCTGTCTGTTATGTAAGGGACAAGGCAAGCCATGATTATCATTGATGCTGCATGGCATCTGTACTGAGTGAGTTCCATTCCTGTCCATTTCGAAACCATGATTATAGTTTGATTATGTAATGAAGTAAAACAACATTAAGGTTTGCACTGTAGTCGATTTATAGAAGATTATCTCTGGGATTCAGCTATCCACAAGCCTGGTTTTCAATTTACATTCCAAAAGATGAATGAATCCTAATTACCTTCTACAACATGAAGAGAGAGAGAGAGAGGTTGGGGGTGGTGTTTTGTTTTTAAACAAAGTGTGTGTGTGTGTGTGTGTGTGTGTGTGTGTGTGTGTGTGTGTGTGTGTGTGTGTGTGTGACAACAAACACATTCTGATCATGGGAAAAAAACTGGTTTGTGCTTGTGTGTGTAATGACAACCCCAGCAGATGAAACTACTACAAAATTGAAGAATCATATGGCTATCCAAAGAAATGAAATAACTTTACTGCTGGTTCAGTCCGTGGCCACTCATTTCATCTTGGATTTTGATATCTCATTTCATTTCACAGATGGTGTTCCAATATCATTTAGTTTCTAATTATAGGAGGGACCACTGTAATGATGCCAGACAGTAGCTAAATGTCCATCAGTTTCATTAGTGGAACTCTCCCTTCTCCCCTTTGAATCTATGGGAACAAAACTCAACCATAAGAATTCACTGTGGCCTGAAAATTTTGGCACGTTAGGGGGTCTCATTGTGGTGTGTGTTTTAAATAGTCCATATTTGAACACTAAAATTTTGAAGAAATCTTGAATGTGGGTGGCTTTGCATAGTCCAAACTATTTTCAAATGCAATTCTGTCAGTACTTCTTTCCCCGTTTGGGATGTAATTAAAAACAAACTAACTCTTTTATTTTGAAAAGCAGCAAAGCAACTGAGCTGGCATTAGCAAGCACTTTCCAGCAAAAACAGGAGGATTTTTCGTGTGCGGGATTAATGTGCATGTATGGCAGTGGCATTGATGTAATAGATTGTAACCTCTCTAAAAGAACCATTCTGTGTAAATAATCTGCAAATTAAAGAACCTTCTGCTTGCTCTCCCTTTCCCCTTCCCACTACGCTTCAAGGTAGGATGGGAGCTCTGTGTTTCACCTCTGAGCTGTTCAGATTGGTTAGAGTATTTCTTTTCTCATTAACTTCTGGGTCTCAGAGTGATAAATATAATAATGAGGCAAATAACTTAGCAAATTTAAAATAAATGCACATGTATATGACTAACACCTGCAGTTACTGCAGCTAGAATAAAAATAATATGGCCAGATTTTCAAAACAACTCAGCATGTAAAGGGTGGAGTTCTTTTGCAAATCTGGCCATATATGTCACATTGGGTCCTCAGCACTTTTGAAAAACTGGCCCTTATTTAGATGCCTAAATGAAAGCTGTGCTCTGTAAACCTGGCCCTGAGGGTGGGTGCTGAACCTGGCCTTGATTTATTTTCAACATTTTGACCAAAAGAGTTATCATTATAAGTGTGAAAGCTCCAAGAAATAACGCGATTGTGAATTTGCATAAGGAAAAAATATTGTCCGATGATATAACCTTGCACTGATGCAACCTTGCAGCTGTTACAGGGAGGCAACATGGCTGGATGGATTATTGTTGTGGACCTGTATGGATGTTTCAATGTTTATGAATTTATTTACCTATCCGTGGTGCTTTAGATTAGCTACTATGCTAGGATTATGGAACTGCATGGGATGGAATTTGTAAAGATGCTATTAATTTAGTCATGATAAAAACATAACCATTCCTTTGGCTAGATAGTGACAAGGAAAGAAATAACCTAAAATGGTGGATTTTTAAAAAATTGGTTGGGAGGGTGGTGGATGAAGACAAATTTTTAAGAGACCGTATTATGGGGGAGGTTTTGCATTTATGGACTTCCTAGACGAGAATATATTTTCAATAAATATTTGAATGACAAGAGGGAGGGAGTCCACTGCACTGAGGATATGGAGATTATTCTGAGTATAGCAGGATGCTTGGAAGAAGGCATGGAGGTAGGAGTGAAACAAACAGAGCAGGAGAAGACTTTGTACTTCCACAGTGGAAGGGGTCCAGTTGTGTCTAGTTCTTGCATCTGAGAATGGCAAATGGGGAGGCTTCTTCAACATAAATTTCCCCATGCACATCCTTCCTCATTCTTGCCCAAAAACCTCAGGAGAAGGTGCTGTAAAATAAATATAATGCTGATCTCCACAAATCAAATTAGCTAAAGCTTCTGTTCCAACTAACAAACCACTTGCATCTAGTGTCAGCAAAGCTCCCAAAAAACAGCATTACTGTTGAATGAGCAGAATTTTGTGCATGCCATGGAAACTGATGTGACCATTGGTGAGTGGTATAGTTCATAGAATATTGCCTCACGGATTCTCTTTAAAGTCTTTGTGGATTGTCTGTGATATGGCAAAGGTCAGTTTGAAATTCCTCTGAAAGCCTTTCATTCTGGGACAGGAGAGAAATTCAAGGGTAGTGGGCATTAATTTTTCATTTTTATATTTCTAGTTATTTTCAGAGCCAAGAAACAGCATTATATAACCCCCACTGCTGTAATAAAACCAGATTTTTTTTCTGTTTTCCCCTCAACAGGGTGGAGTACATGAAATGCAGGGAAGTCAAGTTCTATAGGAAGGGTACAGATTTTACAGATTCATTCTGTCTGAACCCCTAGCAGGAAGTACCACTAGAACACCAGCATCATGCTTCCACAGAATGCACACAGAAATCACTCGAATAATGGTCTTATAAACAAAGAGCCAGGAAGTTTCTGGGATGCAAGGAGGAACATAAGATGCTTTATTGCTTGAGTTTCAGCATTTTTTTTAAAAAAACAACCTCCATTTCATTTATTTTTGGCTTCCTTTAAATATTTTAAAAGATTGCATCAGTGTTTCACTGGAATTTTTGTTTTAAACCCCCAGGAAACCAATCTAAACTACCAAGAAAAGACTAAAACTTACCCGGGTATGAGATCCTGGAGGGCAAAACATCAAGGAGCAAAAGTATTTCAGATCAAAACCAACTTTCTCCAAAGCTCAGCATGATCAGCTCCCAACTGTCAGGCACTTCAGAGAACCAGGGCAGCTCAGTGATAAAAGGAGATGAATTTCAGCACAAGTACAAGAGCCAAACAAAGCTAGAGAGAGTGAAAAGTGGATTGGTTTCTTGGAGGAAACAATGCCAGACAAATACCGCAAGGAGGCAGTGTGGACTAATGAATAGGTCTCTGGACCAGAGTTTAAGAGTTCTGAGTGCTAGTCCCATCTCTACCACTGACCAGCTCTGTGACGTTGAGCAAGTCACTTCATCTCTCTGTTCCTTTACTGGCCCCATTGTTACTTCAGAATATAAGCTCTTTGGAGGAAGGAGTATCTCTCATTATGTGCTTGTACAGTGCCTGGTAGATTGAGGCCCTAAATTATATGGTATTTTTCACCGAAAAAAGTTTCAGCTGAAAAATTTCGCCCAGCTCTCGTGAGGAGGAGATTGGTTTCCTGGCTGCCAGGACTAAGAGTAAGGGCTGTCTGTACTTTCTGCATTTGCTTGTGTGTCAGCGTTCTAGGGAAATACTCATTAG
The DNA here is from genome assembly GCF_028017835.1 of Emys orbicularis. NCBI lineage: Eukaryota > Metazoa > Chordata > Testudines > Emydidae > Emys > Emys orbicularis. The sequence goes on from NC_088690.1 coordinate 89,037,776, forward strand.
TGAATTACATCCATTATTGGTATGTGCTGAAGAACTGTGAAGCACCCACTAGGACATCCTTTAAGTGTGTACATTAGTCTTCATTAGACATAGAAATAAGCTCCCATGAGGGAAAGAAAGATAACAAATCACTGTCTAAACAGCTTAGAGGCCGTTAGTTTCTTCTTTCAGAACCTTCCTCAATACAGTTATGTCTAACAACTAAGGCACAGATGCAAGCTTGAATATCAGGTGCAACAATCTTTTCCCTGTTCCAGCGAAAACCAGGTATTTTAATTAACCCATGTCTGCATTTTTGTCTAGAGTCTCACTTGAGCATGCAGAACAAAGGTGTCAGATAAGCATGATAAAGGTGCAGTCACTAAAAAGAAGTTGGCCACACTGATTTTTGTGGATCCTCATCTCCTGGGCATTGCATGTCTTTGTAACAGAAAGACATGATGGAAGGGTCAGGGAGAAAAGGAATGATAATATTTCTACTTCACTCTTAATGATTTAGTGGTTTTCTGGGTAATATCAGAGACCACGAGACTGAAGGAGTGAGCAAAGCAATCGATAATATAGTGGCCTTCAGAATCATTATGTAAGAACTACAGGGCCGGAACCTGGGAGGTTTTGGGCCACTGACACCTCTGCATCACCACAGGAGGATTAGGCTAGGCTCCCTGCTGGGCTCAGCAGGAAGAAGCACCTAACAGGACCTGAGTGGCATTCCCTCACAGCCTACTGATTGGCCGATACCAGTATTTAAACCAGTAAGCCATGAAGTAGAGCTGTCTGAGCAACAACACAGACTTCCTGCCTGTCTCTGCTCCAGACCATGCTTGTGATAGACCCTAGACTTTGGCTTTTGACCCTGGTTTGTCCTCAACTTCACTATTTGACTGCTGTCTGTAACCTGACACCTGACTCTGATCTATTGGTAACCTGATCCTACCTGCCTCCTGAGGCCTGATTCTTAGTTTGCTCTCTTGCCTGTCTCAGACTGTGATCTCCTGGTACCTGACTGGCCTGACTTCTACTGTGACCACTAGGTATGACCACTCACATCCCAGTTGTGACACGTTAAGTGACTTCAGCTATTGGACCCATTGTTAGAGACAAGGAAAATAGCCTAAACTTTCCATATTCTAGCCACATACAGAAGGTTGTCCAATATGTACTGGGGAATGTGGACTTTTTCGAGGTGATCATGTGATTTTTTGACCAACAATTTTACTCTTAGCAACTGTGAAAGTATATGAAAGTTCATAACATGTCACAATAACCTATGACTTTTTGTCTGTCTGAGAATTAACCTTAGAGAATAGGTCAAGTTATTTTCAATAAATAAATGTTGTGAACGGGTGCAAGAAAGCTAGAGAGAAAAAAATAATTAGTCCAAACAAAAATGGCCTATTGATATAAGTCAAGGACTATGGTGACAGCATTCTTAGTAAGCAAGAAAATGTGGGAAAGAAGTTACCTATACCAAGTTTGGCCTTATGGAAATGGATTTACTTGGTGGACAAAATAATGAGGATAAAATATGCCACCCACTTTTACACCTTAAAAACAGACTTTAAAAAAAATCACCTTCTTTCCCCATGTCATCCCCAAACCTGACAGCATTGCAACTCATGTAGACTCTTCTCAGCTTCCTTGACTTCAGGTCAGAAGGAGCAGATCAGGCTAAGGGATTTTCTTTCCAAGAGGAAGGCCAGCTTGCCTTGCTCTTGTTTAAGGACTTTGTTTTCACCTATGAGTGGTGAATATCATCACATCTAGTTCTCGGCCCATCAGTGGGGATATTTAGTTGCCCGCACCACAGAGACACATAAGATCCTGTATTGTTCTCCCTTCCCATATTTTACTGCTTTCTGCCCCTTTCCATCTTTTCTACTAATCCTATCTCTCATTCCCTTGGCTTTTCATCAAATCCTGAAATCCAAGCCTGCCATGTTTAAAGAAAAAGGATCAAACCAAATGATGTCCTTTACCAGAATGTGAACCAAGGTCCAATCAGCAGGTGTCATAGTAAACTTTCCATCCAAAGCATCCACTCATAACCAACTAGTAGTCCAATGTTCCAAAAACATCAGCAAAAGCCATATTTCACCCGTCTTTTTTATCCTGTCTCTCCTCCACCTTTTATCTGTCTGTTTCTTAAAAACAGGATAAATGAATGCCCTCCACACATCAGGACTGAGAGTAAAATTAACATGCTCCTTTTCAACAAAGAAAGGTTATTAATGAAACAAGAAACTTTAATATTTTAATTCCAAAAGGATAAAAACTTTAATTGGGTCCAAATAAAGTACATGTTGCATAATCACCCAACCACAGTTTCAATATAAATGCTGGTTTTCATTTCCTGATTTTTTTCTGTGTGTTTAATCAATGAACTTTCAACTTGGAATGAATGTTTTTGTGTGTTGGCCAAATAACCAAGTAAATCCAAGATCTCTGTAAAAATAAATAAATAAACATAAACCTATCACTATTTAATGTTGGACAGTGCAGCCCATAGAGATAGTGCTTGCTTATATTTATATAGAAATGTGTTGAAATGTAAGTAGGATCAAAAATCTATTTCCTAAAAATAGGCTTGACAATAGTTAAATAGGGCCTGGTAAAATTAGTACAGTAAAGTGGGACAGCTCAGAGGTAAGTTAGAGATAAGTTAGGATATAACCCCAGGTCATGTTGTAAACACGTTCTGGTACTAAGTGGTTTTAACAAATGTTTTTGCATTTTCCTAAACAATAACAATTTACCTATCTATATTGATAGTTATTGATTACCCCCAATACATCATTTCATTTTTTCATGCAAGTACAAGTTAAGCAAATGAGCATCACAATATAACCATAGACTGCACTATTTTATATTAAAGGGTTTTAAAAAAATGTATAATTCATTGAGTCATTCACAGTCCTCCAATAAATTAAATTATCTGTAACTGCCCTGGAGGATCGACGCTTAAAGAATTCAGTTTGGTTTTACTCTTCCTTTTGTAAATTACTAATTGGGAACATGGGCATTGAAAGTTACAATAGAGAAAGAGTTTATAAACACCTTTACCTCTTGGGCATTTAAGAGCACTATCGATACAACATTTCTGGTGCTGTGACTCTAGGCAATGATAAAACTGATCTACTTGCCAAGGAAGGTGCACTAAACAGAGTGCCGCAGGAATTTACATGATCTGATCAGGCATCTCCTGTAAAATTCCAAGTGGGAACATTGACTTGAGGTCAGGGAAAGAAAGCACAAGCTACTTATGATGCCACTGCTTTCACTTCTGCAGGTGGTAGTCTGTTAGACAGAGCTGGTATGACCTTTATCAAAGATGACCCCAAAAAGGATTTGGTCCAGGCCCAACTGAATGATCCAAAGGTATCCATTATGTCCAAGATCCTGTTAAATATCCTATTACAGATAACAATGGGAAACAAAATCCAGCACTGCAAACAATGTAATTTAAAAGTCAGACTTAGCATTAAAAAAACAGACAAAATTAATCAGGACGGTGCCTGGGTCCTGGTGGTGTCACTGAGCAGAGAACTTAGTAGTGGGTAAAGAGCAACAGGAGAGCTGGTAGGAGCCCCCCTGAGGGATCAACCACTCCAGTGAGCTGTCAAAGACAGCTAAACATGAACGACCTCTGTACAGCCAGGGGGAAGCAGGGACTGTACTTCACATGGGGATCTCTGAGACACAATATCTCTCAGGGCTACTTCTGGGCTGATGCAGCTTATGCGTGACTCCTTGCTGAGGGCTGTGTCTAATTTATACCACCTTAAACAACTTTTCAGAATATGTCCTCCTCCAATCCCCAACAAATCTCAGTTATACTCCATGTCTCTTTGCTCACTTCTGTGTTACTGCTGCACTGTGACTGAATACAGTCCTGCTGCAGCAGTCTGTAGCTGTTTGTGACTATCAGCATGAGTTGATCACACCTGAGCAGTTCACCGTATCAGTCTATGAGCTCCACTCTGTCCATTATCTTGGTATATGACTGCAAGTTGTGTGTGTGTGTGTGTGTATATATATATATGCTGGAATTGGGAGAAGAAGGAGACCATGTCCTTTTTATCTGTTTGTACAGCAATGAGCATTTGTCAGTGTTCACATAATAATAATATCAGTGCTGGTGTTCTCTGCTCTTACTCTCACTCCCAATATGCAGCCACGTGCAGTCTGTATAATATGTATCACTGAATTCCACACTGTGTCCTTCCTACAGTCTAGCCAAATGCAGTGGTGCAAGTAGAAATCATTTCTTGCCGGTACTGCACTCATGGGAGGGACCCAAGGAAGGTCACGTGACCTCCCCACGTGATCCTTCATGTGACTCATCCCTGTTCCACCCCCAGCCCAGGCCCCCAAACAGATGCAGTTGTAAAATGATGCTTTAGGCCTCTGGTGCCACCTGTACTTCCAGGTGTCATTGAGGACCCAGCAGCACCCCAAATTGAAAACTTCTTAAATGAAAGAAGGATAGGAAGGACAATCACCCCACTTTCCCTTAACACACGATCAGTGCCTCCCTTATGTCCAAACTAAGCTTCTGCCAGCTTGCCTCTATCTAAGTATTGCTCTCCACCAGTCACTGGGAAAGCAAAAATGCTGCGCCATCTGGATTTGATGGAAAAGAGGCATAGAACTGTGTGTGCCATGTGCATCTTGATAGAACTACAGCCCAAATTGTTTTATTATTTTCCTCAGCATGACATACAGGAGGGGCAATCAAAATCAGCCTGGCAGAACATGCATGAGAACTGTCTCTGGACAGATAAGCAATTGATCAAAATCACATTCTCTGATCTCTTGGGGCCAAATCCTGTTCCCGTTGAAATCAAAAGGAGTTTTGCTATTGAGTTCAATGGGAACAGGCTTTGACATTTGGAGAGGAAAGAACAAAACCACTCAAGCAAGGGCTGTGTTGCTTATACCACAGGTATCAAAGGCTGCTGACTCGTGTGAGAAAATCAGCAGACATCTGATCTTTGTCCATTGCAAGGGAGAATGTATTATTATTATTATTATTATTACTGCTGGTCATAATGCGCCCTCTGCTCATGAGGTTATGTATGTGTCTTGTAGCACTCTTCTGAACACCAGTTGGAAGGAATTTTTTTTTTTCAGTAAGTGTGGACTGATTCTTTTCTCTTAGAAGGTATGTAATTTTTTCAGGTTCACACTGATTAACACAGAAAACAATTGGGGCTGTTAAACTTTCTTCAAATTCCAACTTGAAAATTAAGTTCAGCTATATTTTCCAGTACAGTGATGAAATGGGTGTTTGTATATACAAACATCAACATGCTTAACTACTCACTTTCCCCCCAAATATGTAGTATTTCAGTCTGTTTATATGGAATATGGAAGTTGGGTGAGGAGCCATTTCAGCATATGTATGACTTATTAAAATACAAAGTTTAAGTAGAACTGTATCCCAAACTGCATTATTGTATTGCACCCAAACATTGCATTTCAATGGGAGATTCAACTTCCTTTATAGGAACAGAACAGACTCCTGAAACTCTTACCACAAAAGTGGTCCATAGACATGCAAATAGTAAGAGTTCCAGGAGTTTGTTAGACTAGTTTGGCTGCAAAAAAGAATTCTATATACACTGGGGACAACACCTGATACCTGCCAGGCTGCAGAACTGGGCTAACATCAGAATCCAAACATCCTCTGGTCAGTGCAAGCAGAGGCATTCCTCTACTGATTTGGACTTGATGTGATGCAGTATGAATGTCATGGATAATTCAGACCAATGGGGAGAAACAGAATCAAAAACACTGTTTAATCACCTTCTGTCCCCCCGCCCCACCGCTCTCCTCTTGAGGACTCCTGACCAATTTAACAGCACAATACACATGCTAACAAACTTAAACAAAGCCTAGAGTACCACCCTACTTGCACTACTGGTCAAATGCAGCTTCTGTCCAAGATTCTCAGTGCTGCTACTACTTATTTCTGGACAGTGTCATTATCTCTCTTTTGCCTAGAGCGAGTGTTGTTCTCCACAGGGTGGAAGGAATGTTTAATATTTTCAAGAGATGGATGCTGCTCGAGAATGACGATCAGGAAACGTCCGACGAAGTGGGCATTCACCCACGAAAGCTTATGCTCCAATACATCTGTTAGTCTTAAAGGTGACACAGGACTCTCTATTGCTTTGATCAGGAAACAGTGCATGGTTTCTGTTTCCAGCTGACACTGGCTATAAAAGGTGTCCATGGACCCCATGAGGATGCTTCCGCAGTGAGCTAGGAAAACAAATTGCTGATATTCTGCTTGTCTGCCTCTGATGCCCATCCTAATGCAAAATTATGCAACATTTTGTACCGGAACAAATCCACCACAGTAAAGTGACACTGACATATAGTCTTGTATACTGGTGAGGAGCTAATGTGACTCAGTGGCTGGGCGGGGGACATGGCATTTGGGAGGCAAGGGCTCTACTCCCAGGTCACAGTGTGAACTTGATCAAGTCATTTAATCTCTAAAATGGGGATAATGATTCCCACCCACATTGTGTAAAGGGCTTTGGGATTTATGGGTGAAAAATGATATACAAGTTTTATGCATTTTCATTATTGTAATATTTCTAAATATTTCCTGAATAATAGAACCTCTGTATATAAATATCAACTTAATATAAATATTAACTACTTGCCCGTCCCTAATATAGCTATCAGGCCAAATCCTCCTCTGGTGTACAACCATTGCAGGCATTGGCTAAGGATATTGCATGTTTCACACAGTAAAATGTACTATAGTCTCGTGAAAGTTTGAAAAATCAGTGAAAAAGCTAATAAGCAAAAATCAAAGAACAGGCATGTCAAAATTTGATTGAAACCATTTTGATTGGGGTAAATTTTAAAACAATATTTTCAAACACCAATTCTAAAATGTACAACTTACCTAAAGGAGCTGCATACAACCTTAGTAAAGAGTACCAAGACGTATACAGACAATGGGGACAGATTCTGTCCTGTATCAGAACTCTGCTTAGATGCTTGCACAGTTCCTGATTCTGAGAGCCTGCCATGGCCAGAGTGCCATTGCCATAAAGTCCTTAATGAGTCTTATGCCAGTGCAGAATTGGTGTAGTGGTAATCCACCATTGCCGCTCCCAACACACCCACTAAACTGGAAGAGAGGTTTGGCAGAGGTGTAGGATCAATTAACAACACAGATGTGCCAGCAGGGAGTTGTCCTACATGGCGGGGAATTCTTTCCTGGTGACTTGTCTGTGGATTATGACCCCTGTCTGCCACCTGAGTGGCACAAAGTGGCCAAAACTGGGCTGGAGATTCTGGACCACTATGCTGACTGTCATGTAGCAAACCTTTCAGAAGCTGGACTGTGTCAGAAAGTATATTTCCACCCCACAACTGTACCAAAAAGCTAGGATATAAATATAAACTTTAGAAATAAAAACAGCTGGGCAAAAATATGCCTCCAGATATGTGTCTCTTTCTCGCTCAGAAAATGAAAGCCCCAACAATCTCAAGATGCACTGTCTTCATCTGAAGATCTTACCTTTTCAGCCTTAATTATTTGCTGAACACAGACAAGAAGAGAGGGAAAAGAGGAAGAAATAGCATATGTACATTTTTAAAGAATTTGCTAGTTCTTATTTCTTAATTGGATTGCATGCAACCATGCACAAATATGTCCATATACCAGTGGGAACCTTCTATTTTATTCATAAAACAGAACTTTTAACTATGTATGATATTATATTGCTGTCCATTTCAGCAGTAATATAATTATTGTTATTAGTTATATTTGCTTTGGGTTAGTGCCTAAGAGTGCCAGTCCCGGTTCTTCTAGGCACTCTTCAAACAAAAAACAAAAAGGCAGTCCCCTCCCAAAGGCCTTACGAGTAATAGTAGTAGTGGTAGCTTTTGCTCTGTCTCTTTTGTCCATCTAAGCTATGTAATGTGCTTAAATGTGTACTTGCATCATTCCCATCACTCCAATATCTGACTGTCTAAAGCTGAAATTCAACTTCCATTATAATTCCATTTTTCAGTTACTCTTAACTCTTTCAAATAAAACCATTTGGGGATGAAATGTCCCCTGTTTAGTCTCTGCTCAGAGGTGAATTATTCTGAAAAGTGTGAAATGTGTTCAGCCATTTTGTGTGTGTGTGTGTGTGTGTGTGGCCTGCCCCTTTAAAGGTCAGAGGCCTGGAGATGACAGCCCCATCCAGTTAGGTCTGCCTGCCACACCTGGAATGAGGTCTGGGATTAATTAGTAGAACCAGCTGGGTATGGAGGAGCTGAGTCTCCTGTAAAGAACAGCAGGAACCTGAAGAGAAGGGTATGCAAATGCCAATGCTAGGAAGCTGCAGCGAGAGGGAGAGATACCTGTAGGGATGACAGTGGGACCAGGGAAGTTGCTACAATAAGGCAGGGCTAGGTGCAGCCTGCTAGGGTAGGAAGGACCTAGAGACAACAGAGGAGTTTGGCTGTGTCCAGCTTAAGGTTGGGAGGAAGACTGTTGTGTTAGTTTTGAACTTTAAATTAATACAACAGCTCCTAAGGAGGGCTGTTGTCATGAAAGCCTTTGTGGAGTTTATTTAAAAAGCCTCTTGAAAGGTGAGAAACCAAGGCAGGCCACCGCAGAACAAACTTTGGCCATTATGGGTCACTTGTCATTGGATTGGCTATCTCCTGAGTGGCCTCAGGGTCTCCCCTGCAGGAGCCTTGCTTACTCTTTACAGCCTCCTGCTGCTTTTCATAGAAGCTCCACCATGCCCAGCTAGTTCTACTAATTAACCCCACACCTCATCCCAGGTGTGGCAAGAAGAGCTAATTGGAGGGGGCTGGCCTGCTCTAGGACTCCAGCCCTTAAAAGGGCAGGCCACCCTATCATAGTGTGCTTATTTACATATGTTACATAAGTTCTAATTAGAAATTTTGCACAACCAACTCCACAGCAGTTAGACCACTGTTATTCAAACTAGGAAGTATTGCATTCTGCATATCGGAGGAGCGGAGGGACTCCCCTGGGGGTACATGGGCCCAAATGGGGCCTGGATGGGCCAAGATTAGATGACTCTATGGTGCTACTTAGCTACACAGGAAGAGCAGGTTGCACCCTTGAAAGGGTACAATAATGTGCATGCTGTCCCATGCATCAAGTTGATTTGGGAGACTATTTGCTTTAAAGCAGGATTCTGCCTACCAGGCACAATCTAGCCCTGATTTTTGTAAAACACATGGGCAGTAGGATTTTGTTAGGTTATTTGCTAAATATAAGCTTTAGATCATTGGGGTGCAACTGAAGATGAGGCTTTGCTTTTTGTTTCTGATCATTAAAAAGCAGCTTCAAAAGTTGGTGATGCTGTGAAAAAATTAGCTTACACAAAATCTGCAAAGACTTCAAAACCTGCCTATGACTTTAAGAAGCCTGGTGTATTATATGCTGTAAAATAAAGGGAGTATATGTTTCCCTAGAGGACATTAGACACAAAAGAAAGAGCACAGAGATTAAATCCTAGAACTCTCACCCCTTCCATTGAATGGCCTCAGTAATACATTTCACTTACATAACACCTTACACAAGTCCATGGAGTTACAAGAGAAAAATTGGGATCTCTAGTTAGCTGAGTCTTGTAGAATCTATATGATGCAGGGAAATATCTTTCTTCCCCATTTACAGATGGGAAAACAAAAGGTTAGAAAGGGAAAGTTATGTGAACCTATGTCAGACCATTCATCAGCATCAAACTAAGATCAGAGCTCAAGTCTAATAATTTAGGCCAATGCATAACCCATAAGACTGCTATAGTTTACAGGATAGTCACTTAACCACTATAGATTGTATTTGTAAACTGGGGATGGTAACTAACTGGTGTTTATATAATGCTTTTTCATTTGTAGATCTCAAACCACGTTAAGGTGCTATAGCAGACTCCCAGGGATCATGGAATTTAGTATTTTCAGACTTCTACCACGTTTAAAAATATAACACTTGGACGCATAGTTCTGACCTTTTATCATTATTTAGGCATGTTTACAAATAAAGAAAACACCTAATACACTTTTATTTTAAAGTGAAATGTCTCACTAGGATGGACTCTCCCTCAAAACTACCACTGCAGACTCCGGCGGAGACACAAATAAATGCCATTACTCATTCTCATTCTCCCATCAGTCTGCCTAAGGATGATGCCTCCTCTGTCTGTAGATTCCAAAGTAATCATGGTTTGTTGAGCATTTTGTCTTGCAGAGCCAGGTGCAAACCTTCAGCAATGTGCAAATTAATCTTGCTCACAATCACGACCAACATTTAACAGCACAAGCAAACACTGCCAAAAGGAGGTGCTGCAGAACAGCCCACTGTATGATTGGTGAGGAAATTGAATAGAGGAAACTGTCAAGTTTAGCTTTAAGAGAACAGTTATTTATGTGCCGGGAAAGGAGATGACAAATGTACTTGGGTATATTTTTAGCCTTCTTGAGCTTTTTAGAAGGATATTGTTGCCAGGTGGAGAGTGAGCAGCTTTGGAAGAAAGAGAGAGAGAGAGAGAAATTCCAGGTAGAGAGTGTGAAGGAAAGAGAGGAAGAGAGAGAGGACATGTCAAACCCAGAATCCCTACAAATTTTAGATAAAAAAATAAAGCTTATGGATGTGAGGAAAGAAATGAAGCAAGAAGAATGGCCCCTATTATGGGAGAACAAGAGGGGATGATTGTACATAGCAAGGACACAATCAGAAAGAGATGGTTGGGGGAAGGAAGGAAGTATGACCAGGGTATAGAAAATATAAAGTAATAGAGACAGATTGAGTCAGAGACAGTGATATGTAAAAAGCAACAAAGAGTCCTGTGGCACCTAATAGACTAACAGACGTATTGGAGCATAAGCTTTCGTGGGTGAATACCCACTTCGTCAGATGCATGGCAGTGATATGATATTCTAGAATCATACTGGCTCTAGAATAAGAGAAGGAGACAGTCTTGAGACCTTGAAGCAGCAATCCTAAGGAAAGAATGGAGCAAGAGTGTGTTTTGATCAGGGATAATATCTCAAAAGATCCAGCTGATGAAACATCAATATTTTATATTCAGTATCATCATTTAAGTCCTAATAGATCAGTTTAGGACGTGAAAAGTACCCATGAGACTACAGACACCATCTTCGACTTACTGTTTCTGAGTATTCAGATTTATATTAGAAAACGGAGCTCTTCCAAACAAATACAGGCATTCACTCTTCAAAATAAACATATCCAAGGGAATGTTCAGAGTCATGCAAAGTGTGGTCATACGGGAACTTATAGCTTACATTACAATGTGAAAATGATGGTACTGGATTTGTTTTCAGGACACAAATTGTATCCTAAAAGAAACATACATTTTGAGGTTCATGTGAACCCAAAACTCACAGTGAAACTTGGGCACCCATAATCATAGGCATATCCTAAAAAGAAATATTCCATTGTGAATAAGAATCCTGACTGGAATAAAAAACAGCTTTAAAAATGTTTTACCTTGGGAACCCTTAAAAAAAAGAAGAAACAGAGGAAAACTCCCTTTAGTCTAGGGTGACCAGATATCCCAATTTTATCGGGACAGTCCCAATTTTGGGGGCTTTTTCTTATATAGGCTCCTATTACCCCCCACCCCCTGTCTCAATTTTTCACACTTGCTGTCTGGTCACCCTACTTTAGTCATTGAGAAATTGTTGAGATTTTCCTTCCTGAATTAGAACAGATGAAGTGAGAGGCAGAAGGGAAATCCAACATAAACCCCAAACATGACAAATAGAAGAAGATAAAGTGACAAGTACAACTATCAGCACAAGCATTATAGTCAGTGCCAGGATCATGCTGCGCCATATAATCCAAGTCCAGACAGATAACCCAAAGGTTATGCCTCCCACCCATGTCATGTAGGTCATACCACAGTTTTGGTCTATTGATCCTAGGGCTAGTGGCAGCTGAGCTCACAGAACTGTTGCAAGATTCTCACTCACTTCATTAAGCTTTGGATCAGACTTTTACTTCCCCAAGTAGTCATATTGAGCTCAGTCATGACTTGGTAGTGTTTTACACACACTTTGCACAGCTCTGTATGGCAACAAAAGGTATATGGCAGGGGAGAATCAGGTCCAATGTCTTTCTTATCTAAGAGGTTATGCATTAAGACATAAGTTAAAACAGGGGTAGGCAACCTATGGCACGTGTGCCGAAGGCGGCACACAAGCTGATTTTCAGTGGCACACACACTGCCCAGGTCCTGGCCACCGGTCCGGGGTGCTCTGCATTTTAAATTTAATTTTAAATGAAGCTTCTTAAACATTTTAAAAACCTTATTTACTTTACATACAACAATAGTTGAGTTATATATTATAGACTTATAGAAAGAAACCTTCTAAAAGCGTTAAAATGTATTACTGGCACGCGAAACCTTAAATTAGAGTGAATAAATGAAGACTCGGCACATCACTTCTGAAAGGTTGCAGACCCCTGAGTTAAAACATTAACCAACCAACCAACAAAAAAGCCCATAAAATGCAACACCTGAGGCACAATTTTGCAACCACTGGCATATGTGGGCACAAAATTGTGAATGCAGTTATTTGTGCTCCAATACAGATACTAACTATTCAGCTACCAAACATAGGTCAGCACTGGAGCTAAAACTAAGGGCCTAAAATTCAGTGGAAAAGATAGTATGATGTAAAGATGAAGTCACTAGAACATCTAAAGTGCAGTGTTTTATACCAAGATGTCAATATTTTTGTGGGGGAGAAAAAGTAGGGGTATTGTTATGCTGTCATAACCCAAGTTAAAAACCCTTCCTACAGTGAAGTGAGTATTTCTGTACCATTTAAAGTATAAAAAGAGGAGACACTGAAAGTGTGTGGAGGAGGAGGACTGTTTAAAATCAATACATTTTTCCTCCTAGACTATTAATGGTTTTAAGAAGTAAATTCTCTCTCTTCATTCCATTACTAACATAAACACAATCACATGGACGTTACAATCACAGAGTATAATGAGCAGCATGGTGCTATCTGCATCGTATAGTGTGTTGAAGAGATCTGCACTGAGCCTGACCCAACTCCTCTTTGAATGAGTGGAAGGATTAATGTTGCCCTCAAGAGGAGGTGAGCTGAGCCATAAGATGTGGATGCTCTTATTTGGGATGGTGGAGAGAAGCTGCATGTCTGTCTCAGTACTTCCTATTGAATGAAGCAGCACTGTAATCACTGTCAGTCAAATACACTTTGACTTTCAAATAGAACTCTCAGGTGTTTTGTTTCTGAGAGGGTCCCTTCCAATGAGATGGGGCTAGCTGCCATCTCCTGAATAAACATAATGCACTTTTGCCAATCCAGCAGCTTTACTCCAAGACAGCAAGATCTGAAAACCCTGCTACAGAGTAACTCTTATGGTCTCCTGTTTGCTGAACTGGATTGGAAGTGTCTGCTCACTCTTCTCTTCTTTCTCCCTTCCTGCTGAATATCTTCAGGGCAACGCTATGGGTTGAGATGACATTCAGAAAATCCAGTGAATCCCCTCTGCTTATAAATGCGAGGGCTGTGCAACCCCTTTCTCACTATTTCGGTTCACTAGGGCCCTTGCAGACCTTACTAGGGAGTTTAGTGCCTATGATTTCTGGTGCCCAAGTTTCACTGAGTTATGGGTTCACATGAACCTCAAAGTGTACGTTTTAACTTAATTTTATATTATTAAAACAAAATTGAGCAAAAGCCATGCAAACCAGGCAAGCTTAGCCAAAAATGATACTTGCAGTGCTCTTCTCTTTGGGTCTTCTGTGGGGCTAACTATTGGCACAGGGGTTAACCCACATAGATTCAGATTGGGGCTGAGGTGAATTTCATCTGGTTCAGGGTTTCATAGTCAATTACAAAAATTTTCGTTCAGCATCAGTTACTTTGTCTCTGTCTTCATTCCCCTATCCTTCTTTCCCCCCTCCCTTTGTGGACACAAATGCCAAATTAGCATACAGGGTTTGTTCAGGAGTGTCATCATCCCCTGCTGTTGTACAAACCTGTCATTTTACTCAGTGTTCTGTCCATTTTACACTCCTGTACCAGTCCTCTCAGTTAGGGTTTAGGTGATAATGTTACAATCTGCCTTGAGTAAAGGGGCTGCACTGTAGTATGATCACCAGAGACGGAATTATGACTCAGAGAGAGACACACAGCCTCTCCTGCTGCTCACTTTTTTTTGGATGAGGAGGAAATTACTCCACCCCTTTGTTGGAAAAGTCTACTCTTCCCTGTGCATCCAGGCAGTTATTTTAGCCAACAAGAAGAGGGGACGGAGCTAGAGCTCCACACACTTCTTGACTTCTCTGACTGCTCCACACCCACTTCCTCCAAGTAGGGTCTATCAGGTGAATAGCCCCTGATGTTCTCAGTTCAACCAGAGTCACTACCTGAGCAGAGTCGTGAAGGGAAATAAGAGGGAGCCTTACTCATTATTATCCTAAGTACAGCCTGTGACAATCTAGCCCTTAGTAAGAGGGCAGGTCTGCCTGTCATTGAAGAATTCTATAGCAGAAACTTTTGGAGATGGTCAAAAAAGGGACCCATTTTTCATGACATTTTTCACAAAAAATTGTCCTTTTCCCTGCCAAAAAAATTTGAAATTATCCAGTCAGCTCTAGCACCTTTTATTTTATCCATTAATTCCAAACTATGAAAATTAACTTCTAAATATGTCTCTGACCTATTGAATGTAATGGTGTTTTCCGCTGTAAAGTCCTTATGGATTTTAGGATGAGTTTTTCCCTTTCCTCACAAATAGTACAGGAGCTGGTAAACATAATTTTATAAGGTCTTCCTCAGGTCTCCAAGGCCTTGCTTTTCTCTTAGGCACCATTAAGGATAGACAACAAAGACATTACCTATCCCCATAGCTCAGATACTATTGTGATGAGGGACATATAAGCACATAAATGGAGACTGATATTGGTATGAAGGATAATAGAGAAGATTATCTTGGAAAATGGTTTCATTCATTAGGTGCAGGCAAACACCATAATGCAGTATTGGCTGCCACTTCTAAACTTACTGAATCAGCAGCAAGGGCAGAAAAAGCTGATTTTGCTAAAATATGAGCTTAGCCAAACTTAATGGAAATTCCAATAACCTCCAAGAGGCCTCTTTTGGTTTCAACTGGAGTGTCAGTATCTTTAGAAGCCGTAAGTCCCTGGAACCAGTACCACAATAGACGTTGTTTTCTGTTAAAAGCTAGTTACACCAACTGGACTGGTTAAAAATGTTCAATTGAAACTTCTGAACCATTTCTTAAAACTGTGCTTATGAAGCCTGTTTGAGGTTCTGTAAAATTCTGGTTAAGGCCTGCGGTCTCCTTTGGTTCCTGCTATTCATACTGGTGGTGGTTGATGGCTTGCAGAGCAAACAGAATAGCTGGTGCTATTTCATGTCTGAGTTAACATTTCTACCTTGTTTGCTGAACAAAATGGGAGCGGTATTGGGAATGAGAGACAATTCGAATTTTGGAAACCTGTACCCCAGATGTTGACTTCCCAATGCTGAATATGCAGATACATTACCAATTCCAAGCAGGGATGGACCTATGTTTTGCAGGGCCCTATATGAGGCAAATGGGTCTCATCATCCCTTCCCATTCAACACACCTATGAAACTCAGCCTGTCTCCTCCTTCCTGCTATAAACCTTTCTTGTATGGTGATTCAGCAGCTCCTAGTGACCCCCTAAATGGCCTGGGAAGCTAGGAGATAGAGCTGGTGCCACACTGCATTCATGCAAAATTCACTTTTTGCTGTAATTTGCAGCAGTAGAGTAAGGCAGAAACACAGAGAGGGAATAAGGGATGATACTTGTCCTGGCAGGTTGGATATGTGCATTGTAATACAGAATCTATGGAAGTGCAGGGTTCTGTATGGTCACATAGGTTGCATTGAGCTAAAGCTGCCACTCTGTTCATGTTATTCATTTTCTACAGATAAAGCCGTCAATGTGACTAAATGTGACTAAACAGATTAGGATGCATAAAACAGTCACCCAAGCTCGTTCATGTTTATCTTTCTGTGGAAGACACTATCATAATAGACCTGAGGTTGAGATGATTGGTTGGATGTAGGAATAATACACTGGCTATTCGCTTGCAGCTGGAGTCCACTGCTTATAGCCTCTAAGTGAGGCAAAATCAGTCATGATGTTGAGTCAGTTGTTATAGCTGAGCAGGGTACATAAAAAACAAACAAAGCGATAAAAACCCCACTGATAGCTCGTCATACTACATGGAGGTATTTGTTTAGCAGGAGCCCAGGAATTTCCTGGCAGGGATGTGAAAATGCTTCTTTCTTACTGATTGCCAGTGTCTTTAGACAAGTTGACGTTCCTATAAGGACAGAGGAAGCAATCTTCCTTCAACAAGCTGTCTGTCCAGCAGCACGTTTCTTTTTAGCCTCCAGTGGCACCATTCCATAAGAAGCATTTACCACTAATTCACACACGCTGCATACAGGAGAGTGAAGTAGGAGCCAAGAGAGACAGCAGTTCATGTAAAGCACTGCAGTAAAGCGAAACAGGACGAGTAAACAATTCTCAATGACCACAGGATTTAACTGCATAAACGACATTAATGGTGTTATTAAATTGCATCCCAAAGGGATGCCAATGAATCTTAAATATTACATCTAGTTTTAGTATAAAAATGTCTCTGTTCAAAAGAAAACCTTTGTGTCTGCTCAGCTTTGTGGGCCAGATTTTGGAGCCCTTATACCCCTTCATGAACACTTACTCATGTGAGTAATCCTATTGGAGCCAATGGGACTGCTTGCATGAGCAAGTTCTCACAATTCTGAGCAAGGGTTCCAAGATCTGGTTCTTTTTTTCACCTCTATTACTACTATTTATATGTATTGCCATAGAATGGAGGAGCCCCAGTCCCGGAGCAGGACTCATTGTGCTAGATGCTATACAGAGAACAAAAAGCCAGTTCCTGCCCCCAAAGAGCTTACAATCTAAGTACATTATCACTGAAACTTTGTAATATTATAATTCAGAAAGTCAATTTCTATTCCTTGTGATTTTTCTTCATCTGGATCATTACTGAGTCTTTCCTTTATTTTTATTTAAATACTGTACACCCAGTTTTCAAACTTGGGTGCCTACATTAGTATCACCAATTTTGCATTCAGATGTTCATACTGACAGTCCCTAAATTCACCTTTTGAGTTCCAGTGCTGACTTTAGCCACTTCAGGGAGCTCTAGTTCAACTAGTCAAGTCTGAAAACTGGGCTCTGCAAATGAATTTTAGCACTTCTAAAAGTGAGGGAAATCAGCACAGGCAAGAGATAGGCATAGATATGGGAGAATTTGTTGTGAAGGCTTTTGTCTCAGCTCTGTTAATATACCGCCATCCGGATTGGAACTGGTCGATGATTATTAGACAAACAACATATTTTGCCTAATTTTGCATGCAGAGCTCACTAGGTACCCAAAATCCTGGATGCTTGTCTGAACCATATCCAAACTACATGCATCTCTTAGAATTGAAAATTTAGGCTGAAAATTGCAGAAGAGTTCTATATTTCATGCTTTCAGTGTATATCCAAAAAATCTCACGGGAACACACTTAAGGTATTTTGGCTCTTCCGGTTTGCATCTCATCTGGAAGTTGAAGTTGCAGACGCTTGAGAAAATTAATTAAAAACAAAAATGAACTGAACTTTCTCAGAAATGGCTCTGTTTGGAGCTTTGGTTGAAATTCTGAGTCACATATTACTTTTTAAAAAAATCTAAACTTGTTCTTACAGGGAATCCTCTTATCACTCAGAGAGACACAAATCCTCTTATCAACTTGCATACATTTATGGACAAATGAGAACACACTACAGAGAGGAATACAGGGTAGGGAGCCCTTTTCACTTACCTTACCTGGGAGCATGCTTGTGTCTGTTGGATGGGTTGAAACTAGTGAGATGTGCTGAGAGTTCCAGAGGGGGAATGCCCGCTTATCATCATTAGGGTGTTTTAGCATTACGATCTTGAGGAGTTGTGGTAACTAACACAATATTGATCATGACTTAACACTCAGCATAGACAGGTTTACATGATACCAGCTGGATTTACCTTAGCTTAGCCAGCTGGCATGACATTAAACAGTGACAGTCCTTGTCTGCACTGAGTGTTTAACATAATATTACCATGACACTCAAGAACATGTTTTAATATGAGCTAATTGTCTAGTGAAGTCTTATGTTGGGTGGGATGAGAAATAAGGGCATCACCTCTCTCCTCTGTGTGTACAAATACACTAAGGGAGACGCGCAGAACACTTTGCAAAGGTGTAACTTGAACCATTTCTCAAGCAGGCTTCCCTCAGTGCCCAGACAGTATTATGCCTTTTGAAGAGTTAATGGTTCTACGTATCCATTCTCAGACACTGCATCTCCTTCCCATCTCCAATACAGCTCAGGCTTTTAGAATCCATATTTGGACCCTTAATGTTTGTACCATTCATTAGCAGTGTCTTTCTCACTGCCAAGTTCTCGTCTCTTCTGCTCAACTCAATGAGATGTTGTCTTCACTGGGAACTGAGAGGGAGCCACAGGTGCCAATAAATCACTTGCTTCCATGCATAGTTGAAAGCTTGTTAGTTCTTTCTAGTTCTATAACATGCCTGTTAATAGAGTTGTTGGGTTTTTTAATGATAGAGATAGTGGGGAAAAAGTAACTGGGTCCTTTTGTGTTAGTCAGTAATATCTTTGGTTTTCTCTGGGTGGCAACTTAACACTGCTACTAAGTTGTTTTTCAAGGAATCATGATAAAAAGGACCCCTGGCTCTGGAACAGTGGCAGAGGCAGCAGGAGTGAAAGATGCTCTAATAAATTACCTTTGGTTACTGCTACTGAACCTGCACAGGCAGTGGGAGTAAGAGCCATTGTAGTGTCCAAGACATTAACTTTCTTCTTTGTGATTTTACCTTTCTCATTATTCTTGATAGCTTTGTTCCAGACTAGTAGTCTACTGCAGTGAGCTGAGAAATGAACTTCCAATGAGGGAGGCTTGGAAGGATTCAGTTTTTATTTTTTAAGAATTTGAGTGGATAACAGCAGATTATATTCCAAGAAAATCCCCCCAGTTTTTACTAACTTTAATTTTTGCATAATTTAATGTGTCTACTATATGACCACAAATAATAATTATTTATTCAAAATATAAAGGCTTCTGCTCTCATTTATATTGTTTTTTCACTTATTTAGTCAGGAAATACCAAAAATAGCATATGACCAGTTATGACACAGGTTATATGACAAATCAGCGATAGTTCAAACTAGCATTGTCAAGGTGCTCTAAACTCAGAGAGAGGAAAAATTGTTGGATGAGCTACAACTTAAGTGATCTGGAAAATAAGCATTTTTCCAGCCATCCGTATTATTGACTTCTAAGGAACAGAAATTTGCTGACTAGTACCACAACCATTTTCAGCCCTCACAAACCAGGGAGTTTGTTCTTCATGTCACAGTAAGACTTGTCCACTTAAAAACCAGTGTTGTGAGGCATCATTCATTAGCTTGTAAAGTGTTCTGAGATTCCCTCATGTAGGGCATGATAGAAGTGGGAAGCATTATTGCATTAACTTTATCCTGCATCTCTTTAGCAGGATATGTTATATTTTATTTATTATATTATTCTAATAATTGTACACTCTGCTCAGTGGCAGCAGGGAACTAATTTAATGGACTGTATTTTCTTTTTAGATAAGTGGCATATATATAGCTGATATATATATCAAAATGAGGAAATTATGCCTTATTTAAAAGGAAATAAAGAAATATGGTATTTGCAATAAAGAATTCATCCTACCAGCAGAAAGCAGGCCAGTTCATATTAATTTATTAAACTTGATTTCATAAGGATAAAATATTGTTTCCCATTCAGAAGGAGAGATTACTGTATTTAAAGTTTCACTCTTGTATTTCCCTTCCTAGGCGACTGATCCTAAGAAGTATACTAAAAATGTTACCAAAGCAAAATGATCTCATGTGTGGAACTAGAGAGTACATCTACCAATAAATGTAATATAACAGCATGTACAGTATTTACCTACAGGGTAGCTATATTATAGGGAATTCTACTAAAAGCATGCACATGCTGTGCCCATTTCCATTTAACCTCCTATTTCTATTTTCTTTTTATTTCTAACACAATTAAAAGTAAACTCTAGACCCAATGGAACTATGCCGATTGATGTCAGCTGATCACCTGGTCTCTTAAAAACCCGATGGTCTTAAATTTATTTTTCATATCATTTTTTCATATTTAAATATTTAAGTTGATTTGGTTGTTATTACCACATATTGATGTTGTGTGACTCTGACAGGCCTGTTGCACTGCCATGCATTTAATCAGTCTCTTCAATTATATCCACTCAAATACAGTGATGGAAAACCCACAGCATCTTAGCTAAGTAGGTTACCAAAAATGCTGTGTAATGACATGAAGCTGAGAAGCTAGCAATTGCACTTACAGAGTGAAGGGATTTAATTGGGCAAGAACAACCTTGGAGGCATATGTGTTTATTATTTAGGACACATATACACCAGAGGCAAATCCAAATTTATTTCAAATGAGCAATCCCTCCGTGATGCACACCATCCGCATCAAGCTATCACTGCCTTCACACATTCCTTCTAATGTTAATTTTTAACCAAGCAATTTAGGTTTGTTAAAGCCTGATGCAAATATATTACTCCCACAGCAAGAAGAACAGGAAGGAGTTGAGGAAGGAAGAAGTGGAGGGGGGGAAAAGAGAGAGGTAATCATTGCTGAAATAATTGTACAGTGAGTCAGTTGTTATGTTTGGACGCATGGAGTTTCCAGAAATAAAGCATGAGTAGGGAAGAAATCCAACAATCAGTGCAATGTGGATCAGCATGCCGTTTACCTAGCCTACTTCATGACTCCATAACTGCATATTAGCCTTAGTTTGAAGAGTTCAGGATATCAAAGTAGATTCACATCCTACTTCCATTGCAGAATTGTTTAATGTATCAAGTTGTTTAGACATGGAAGTTGCTAGGTGCTGAAAATTCTAAATAGCATTTTAGGCAACTCACCAGAATATAGCACTTATTCCTATATAATTTTTAATATGCTCTTCTATTATATAGAAAAGTCTTCTAATATAGGACTTAATATACAGACTCAGAATAGCTCAAAAGTAATTATGAATCTACATTTTCTTTAGCCACTAAGCCATTGTGTATAATCTTTTTGAACTAATGATTTCCCATCACAATTCATTTTAATTAGATCCATCTTTAATAGCAAACAATAAAATTACAGTGATTTTCTCTTGTGATACTACAACAGTTTCCATGACAATCAATCATTCATACCAATATTATGATTTTACTGCAAACAGGAAGGGAAAAAAAAGAAGAAGAAAAAGGAAAAAAAGAACTGGGCTGTGTAGGGGAAGTTTTCATTTTATATACATAATCTGCCTCAAAGACTCATCAGTACTTACAAAGCTATATTCACAATTGTGCTAAGGACAACATGATTGTTTTTGTGATGTCTATAAGTTGTTTGCTTTGGGGAAAATGCTTCTGAAGATGGGATCGGACTATGGATTTGCTGTTTTTATCCTTAGAAAGAAAAACAGTCAAGAGACCTTTTTTCTTTCTTTCTTTCTTTTTTACAAGTTTAAATTTCATACTTTATACGTTCAGATTATTTTTCCTACTATTTTAAATAGGTGAGTAATTTTTTTTCTTGAAGTTACTGTTCTCTCATATCAGAAACAGTCCTATATTTATATTTATTACAAAACCAATTATTGCATTCAGCATAGGTGCTTTTCTAATTAGTACTGCATGAGAAGCAACTGAGATGTTTATAAAATCTGGCAGCTCCTTCACTCTCTGATTGCTTGTATATTAATCTCTTTTATCCCTACCTGTTCTTCCTAAAGCTGTAGTAAACCATGCTTGCAGGGCAGATACATAGAAAGGCAAACTTGAGCCTAAATAGCATCTGCTCAATAGGGCACTCTTACTATCTGAGGGTAAGAGCACTTTTATGACTCAGCTACAATTCCCGCCAGGGGAAGTCATCTTTTTACTTTGTTGGGGTGACTCAGGCAGCATTACAGCCATGAATAGACAGGACTGATCAAGGAATAAGATGGCTGAATTATGGTCACTGAAATGTCAACACCCATGTGATTATTGAAACCTTTAACCTTCCCTAAAGAGAGAAAATCTTTATCAAAGAATCTTTCAACTCTCCTTATAGCCACAGTTAGCAGCAAGCAAACTTGAGGTAGAAAATGGAAGTGTAAAGTTCTCAGTATCTTTATAAATGCAAACTTGAATAGAAAAGTACATCTTTCAAAGTATAGGAGTTCAAAATATATATTTCCATAAGAACATGGGATTTTCCCCATCAGTTCAGACCTTTAATCCACAAAGTCTAAATTTCCACTGTAAAAAGATAGTTACAAAGTTAGGAAGTCTTTTTTTCTGAATGCTTTTATGCATTAACAATGAAAAGTTCCCACTGAGAGCTGTTGTTACTGAAAGAATGACATTTATTTTTCTCCAAGCAGCATGGCAGGGCTGCATCACAAACTTTGCTGCACCGTGTCCAAAAATAATAGGCCTCAATTAATTATATTTCCTGGATGCCCTGACTGTGTCCTGTTGGATTTCACAAATGTGTGTATTAGAAGCCCTTGTTCCTTAACATGGAGTTTGACCTTCATCGCTGAAGTCAATATAAGTTTTGTTATTGACTTCACTTGCCACGGGATCAGATCCGTGGTGATTACAACAACTTCAGACTATAGCACAGAATGGCGTGGTGGATGGTCTTTTCACACTGTTGTCATGAGGTGCTGCTCACCTGCCTCTGCTAGACAGTAATATCTCGTTGGATTGTATGTGCTATTGTCATATGTGAAGTTATGAAGTTTGGCTATATATATATGTTACTGAAACATGTTGTGAGGTTGAAAACACCCACAAGCAGCCTTTCAGGTACAACAGTAAAAAGGCCAAACAATGATAATAGCTTATTGAGGAAATGCACACAAGCACAAGGATTACCCCAAGAACTGTGTACAATAGAACCCTCTCAGAGATAGCATTACACAATGAGAACTGTTTGACCCAGGTCACAGCAAAAGGGCTTTCCAACAAGTGGGAAGAAGATATAAAAGGGGGGAAATGACATCACAATGGTTCCTCACTCTCTCTACAACAACAAACCTGGAAATACCTGAGGGGCAACAACTGTGGGAAGTGATGGTCCCAGGCTAGAGGGATTTTTAGCCTGTGTATGAAAACCTGGGAAAGCCAAGGCAGATTGTACCTTAAGAATCTGCCAGCCTGTTTATCACTCAGGGTGATAATTTGCTAATTCATATCCTACCTATCTAGTGTGTTAAGTTCAGTTTGCATTTTTGTTTATTTCCTATGGTAATTTGCTTTTATCTGTTTGCTATCACTTAAAATCACTTAAAATCTATCTTTTGTAGTTAATAAACTTGTTTTTGTTTTGTCTAAAACCTGTGTGTGGAAAATATAACTTGGGGCAGAAAGTTGTTGCATATCTCTCTCCACATTGAGGGAGGGGGTGAATTTTATGAGCTTACGCTGTACAGTTCCCTTTGCAGCGCAAGACAGCATACGGTTGGGTTTACACTCCAGAGAGGGGGTGTGCATTAGCAATGGGGAGGTGCCTTAACTGAGCCTTTCCATGCAGAGGATCTCAGCATCTGTGTGTGAAGCTGCAGCTGGGTATGTCCCTATCTGTGTGTATAGTATTAGGAGACAGAAAAAAAATCAGGCAAAAACGTGAGCACGTGTAAATTGGTTCATCCATGCAGCTGAGTAAATACATTTATAAATATTCATTTGTCACACAATTAACCAATTTGGATGGCCAAAGGTGGGACATGCAGTGATATATTTTTGTGCTCTCACCTCCACCTTTTCTTTGTGAACAGATGACTCTCATCTAGAGCTGTACAAATTATTCACAGTAAACAAATGTTCCTGAACAGATTATAATTTCTACAGATGTGTTCATTATTCATAATTATTTGATTAATAGTTGTATGACTAAATTTGAACTTCTGGACTATTCAGAAAATGGTTGCTATGCAGATTCACTGATCTTGTTTGCTATTGTAGGATTGGTCACATAAATTATATGGTATTATTTCTATTCCCTAGTTGGGGGTTCTCAATTTTATAAATAGAAAAAGTCCTTTTTCTGTTCACAGATTATCCAGAACTATATAATTGTTATGGAACAATAAAAAATAACAAGTATTTTGTGTGAATAATAATAAAAAAAAAAAATACTGAAAAGTGGACCCAGTGTGAATCCACTCACAAGTATTATTGTATTAATGGCAGCTTTGCTTTCTGCAGATATTGTTATGAATAAAACTTTTTTACTTGAATATTCACAAAGCAGTGAATAAAAGGGTGGTCTTGTATGCCATCAACAAATAGGTTTTGTTATCAAAAGTATTCACTAGTATTGTTTATATTCACCCACCCAGCTGTACCCTAAGGATTACTTTCATAGGCAGCAAGACAAGGAAGACTCCTGGGTGACTCTTTCTGTATCTTCTGGAGTATTGCGTCTATTTCTGGATGCTACATTTCAGGAAAAATGTGAAAAAATTGGAGCCACTCCAGAGGAGAGCAACAAAAATGATTAAAGGTCTACAAAACATGAGCTATGAGGAAAGATTGAAAAAAATGGGTTTGTTTAGTTTGGAGAAGAAAAAACTGAGGGTGGATATAACAGTTTTCAAGTACATAAAAGGTTGTTACAAGGAGTTAGGGTGAAAAATTGTTCTTGTTAATCTCTGAGGGTAGGACAAGAAGCAATGGGCTTAAATTGCAGCAAAGGAGGTTAAGTTGGGCATTAGGAAAAACTTCCTAACTGTCAGGATAGTTAAGCATTGGAACAAATTGCCTAGGGAGGTTGTGGAATCTCCATCATTGGAGGGGTCGCTGCTTGTGTAGGGAAAGTCCCTGGCAGGCCGGGCCGGTGTGCTTACCTGCCCCGTCTGCAGGTCCGGCCGATCGCGGCTCCCACTGGCCGCGGTTTGCTGCTCCGGGCCAATGGGAGCTGCTGGAAGCAGCGCAGGCCGAGGGACTTACTGGCCGCCGCTTCCAGCAGCTCCCATTGGCCCGGAGCAGTGATCCGCAGCCACTGGGAGCCGCGATCAGCCGGACCTGTGGACAGGGCAGGTAAACACACCGGCCTGGCCCGCCAGGGGCTTTCCCTACACAAGCGGCGACCCCTGTTTGAGAAACCCTGCGCTAGACAACACCTATCAGGGATGGTCTAGTTCAGTGGTTCCCAAACTTGTTCCGCCACTTATGCAGGAAAAGCCCTTGGAGGGCCAGACCGGTTTGTTTACCTGCCGTGTCCGCAGGTTTGGCCGATCGCGGCTCCCAGTGGCCGCGGTTTGCTGCTCCAGGCCAATGGGAGCTGCTGGAAGCAGCGAACCGCAGCCACTGGGAGCCGCGATTGGCCAAACCTGTGGATGCGGCAGGTAAACAAACCGGCCTGGCCCGCCAGGGGCTTTCCCTGCACAAGTGGCGGAACAAGTTTGGGAACCACTGGTCTAGTTATTACTTAGTCCTGCCTTAAGTGCAGAGGACTGGACCAGATGACCTACTGAGGTCCCTTCCAGTCCTACATTTCTATGATTCCTTAGGAGAATTCATCTAGAAATATTTAAACTGACAGAGAACATAAGAGTTACTGTACCATTGGGGTGCTGAATATCAAGATTTGGGGTTTCAATCTGTCTTTTCTGCCTGCTGCTTTAAATGTTCTATTGTCCTACAGAGAAGATGTTCTTTTGGCTCTTGTGTCTGAAGTCATAATTTAGTATTGCTTTTAAAAAAAAGCAAACAAGGGTTGCGAAATAAATATCCCCCTAAAGCATTAAGAAGGGACCAATAAAGATCCCAAAGATAATTTCAGACACACTGGTTGTCCACTGCCTTGCACCTGTGCAATGTGATGTTTAGGTGAGTGCTGCCCACTGCTAAATCTGAATACAAGTATTTAACACCTATTCACTAGCTAAATTCTTCAGTTTTGGCCATGGAACACTTGGTACTGCTCAGGAGAGATTATGTGCATAGGTGGCTTTAAAACCCGCTTCTCCCTACCACCCTTAGTCCTGTGGCTGCTGTTCACTGGGCTGGACCATCAATTCAATTTAGAGCAACTTAAGGGTTGCACCAACTTGCATTGTCTGCCCAAGGCATTGCTAGGTACAGGGACATTTCAGCCATGACCCTTTGGCCCTATCCCTGTACTATGCTGGCTTCTAAACAATCTCAGGATTGTGCTATGTAGAGGAGAACCTACTGCAGCCACGCAAGCCAGTTTTAGGATAGCCTTGAAGCAGAAGAGCAGTTTGAAATCTGGCCTAATGCAGGTGAGAATTGGGCTATATAAGTCATCTTTGTACTTTCCTGATCCTGGGTTGGCTGTGCCAGTCATGGTCATCTCCCATAAGAACAGACTTAGGCTGCGCTAAAGTTCACTGGCTGCTAGTGGCCCAAAGAACTGTTATGGCAGTTGGGGTAGCCAGCACATAGCGAGGCACTGGACATGCCCCTGTCCCCTAAATGTGCCACTATTCAATTAATATTGCTGATCACTGCATGAAGCTGCTGTGCAATTGCAGTCTCATGTCTGCTCCCTGGTAAATATGATTTAAAAGATTATCAAGTGGATACGAAATATTTCTGTGAATAATAATGTATAGAATACACTATGTGATGCTTTGCTGAGTTTACATGAGCATCTCCATTTCCTACAGAGACATCTAAATATGACATACAAAGTATGTGTCAATACCATAGTTCAGATTAAAGCAGAAACATGGGAGAAAACTGATGGCTGTTAGGTGCTCTCTAGGATTTAGGAGGATTGACTGCCTGCCAACTGTTCACTTCATTACAATGGTGCATCAAGATCAAATATAAGAGCATGTAAATATGTTCTGTTTAACAGAACAATACCTCTGACCAAATTAACTTGTGCAAGCAAAGAAGGCTGCTTGGGGAAGAAAGGTTAGTTTCCTACCTGAGTGAAAAACATCAATACAGTTTGACCAAGATTTTGTGAGCATGGACTGAGGTTCATGGACTGCGTGAAAGCTCATGCCCAAGCTCAGTTCAATATGAATATTTCATACAGCTGTGTGGTAATGGCCTATGGACATGTGAAATAGTTGATTGTAAAGAATGTGAGCTAAATCACTGCTGTTCCAACAACACAGATCTCAGGAAACAAAAACTTGATTCTCAATGACATTCTGCCCCTTTGCTCAACTCCACAGCACAGACAGCTCACTTCACCCATGGCTAAAACACAGTTACCTCTGGTGTCGTGCTATAGGTGGCAGCCATTCTGTACCAGCATCACAATAGCTTTTCAGTAGCGAAAAAAATAGTGCATCCAACTGAAACTACAGGGGAATATTTGCAGGCAGAATGCAATTATTTCCACTTAGGAATCTGATGCTGAAGAGCTGTCTCCTGCTGCACAGTGAAATCATTTGGCAAATGAATTAACTGCCTGAAAGCTTCCAAATGTTTCAGGTATATCCACACAGAATGCACTGACTGTTACTGTGCTACTGAGTGTCTAACGATCCAGTCATTTCAGTGGAGTATTCATAGACAACTACAACAGCAGCTTAGCATCCTTAGAGTTAATATTTCTTATTTACATGAAACAAATTCTGGATGTCATCTGAGGCTAGAGCCCATTTGCTCGGTCATCACTTGATTTTTTGGTTCCATGTGACTTTCCAGGTAAATTAGAGATGGTTTGAAAAGTTCACTATTTATGGGAACAGGTTCACAACTCAGAATGACTCACTGCATTTAAAAGGAGATGATAGAGTGGCTTGTGATATTCTAGTCATTTTTTTTTCTTTTGTAGAGGGCAATATTCTAGGGCCAGATTTCCAAATTTGGGCCCTTCCAATTGTGTGCTGATAGTCGTGTGTGTGTCTAACATGTTGGTTGTGTGCATGCACATTAGGTAGTTGCATGTGCATGCAGTCATTTAGGCAGGGCTGTCAGGTCTTACACATGTTATTTGACACTTATTGTGATACCCAGGCCCCACTGGTTGTTCACTATCTGTGTGAACAGCTCCTGTGAGGCCTGACGCACTCACCACATCTAAACATTGTTGTCATAATCTGCATCTAAAAGGTGTCATGTAAGACATCATATCAACATTCATAACTCACTAGTCCTGAAAATCATGGGGTATATGTATGGCATGGGTACAAAGAGTTATAATTATGTTCTTAAAATGTGTTGGGCAACAATACATAAGCCCAGTCTGTCACAGATAAAATAATGTGAATTTGCTTATCTAATCAGCCTAGTCTTCACGCAGAGATAATGGAAGTACGTTTACCCATAAGGTAACAAAGCTATCAAGATAACAAGCAGTGGAGAAGACAGCATGGTGTCTATACCCCAGCAGCAGAGAGAAACTTTGTCGGGGCTTACTTTTCAAACAATACATTTCAAAGGTTTGCTGAACTATAAAAAGAAGGGGAGAGAACCCCATAGTTATCCTTCACCTAAGGAGTCAAGGAAACCAAGTGCTTTGAGCTCTGTGTGTTGTGTCCTGGCTAAAGGTTTAACCAGCTATGCTGAAAGAAAGTCCATGGTGAGAAAAACAGCTTTGAACAAAAGACCCTTGTTTGTTAAGTTGAGTTTTAGTCTTAGAAACACATTTTTACTTTGTATTTGTTTGTAATCATTTCTATCCTTATTGCTTATACTTGGTATCATTGAAACCTATGACCTTTTGTTAATAAACTTGTTTTCCTTATGCCATAAACCAACATGGGGGTTGACTGAAGTGAAGCGTTTGTCAACCCCAGTTAATAAGCTGCAGTCTCTTCAAAGGAGCAGCAAACTTGCTAAGGTTTTCTAGGTGCTACAGGAAGAGGGTCTGGCATGGCAGAGAAAGAGGTTTCTGGGAGAGAAAACAGGGCTGGAAGAGCTTTGAGGTTCCCCTGCAAAGAGTAACTGGTCAGTGGAAGCCAGTGTATGAACCTGCATGCTTGTATGCTGGCTGTTGGTGTCAGAGCTGTGAGCCACAACAGCATAGCAGTTAAGGCAACCGGAGCTGCAGGGCAGGTGTTGACTGAACCCCTTACTGGCCTGGGTGAACCCTAGAGCATCATCTGCATTCATCTACGTAATGAATTCATCTGCAGTGTTGTGCTTCCTCACAGCCCAGCTAAGAGCTTGCACATTCAGCTGCGCTTGGCAGGAAGTGAGGTATCTTCTCTGGGTCACAGGGGGCTGCTATGGCACCAAGTTTTAGGGAACCTTTCTGCTTCTGCTTAGTCTGCTCCTACTGATGGAGCCAGGCCAGCATGGAGTGCTGGGAAGCAGGTGGTTCTGGCTAAGAGGCAGGGTTGGACAGAGTAGGAAATGTGCTAAAATGAAAGAAAAGCAGATTTGGGGAGGCTGTTCCAGACTCCCACTGTCCTAGAACAACTCCCTCGGTGTCTTCCACATCCAACTCTCATGCTGTGCCAGTTCTTCCTGCCACCCAGAAACTCTCTAGGCTCTCTCCCCTCCACATCCAATTAACAGATTTTCCTCCCGCCCCTCCCCCCCAGTATCTTTCCCTCCAGGCCATAACCTGATCCCTATTGGCTCCTCCAGCACACCAAGTTGCCCCCAGTTGCCACTGCTCTAGGGGCCCATGAAGTAGTAATCAGTGACTGTTTATCATTACAGAGAAATGTCACACATGGAGCTACACAAAATTTGGCAGCTATGGTAAGGCCTTGTCAATTTTAGGGAGTTTTTAAAAAAATATTCCCAATGATTGTGCCACTGATCTACACTATGGATCCACCACTAGGACTGCCACTAGTCCAGGTGGATAGCGTTCTAGGGACCAGACAGGTCAAGCATGTGTCCAAATGCCTTACTTGTGCACACACATTGGGGATTTCTTCATATAAGTTAGCTATATGCAAATGTATCCATGAACGCTCGAGAGGCTGACTTTTAAACTCAGTTGAGGAATAAGCAGCATGAAATAAACACATAGGGAACAAAGGCATTGAATTTTGGACCCTGGGTAGAACAGCAGGAAGTATAGCTTGGTTGCATTGCAGACGTGTAAGTGTGAACCGTGGCTACAAATGGAATGCATTTAAGAGTAAGGACACTGAGTAGAAATGAATCTTATGCACCTTGTCGTAACTGCAATTCTCAGCCTGATCATAAGGCACTTAGCTACATGCTATTATCTTTGGCCTCTCTGGCATGCAGTAGCCATCATACTGATGTAGGAGCAGGATTCCCCAGGCTAATTTTGTTTATACGTGCGACCCTGCACACCTGCACTGGGTTGAATCAAGGCTAGACTCAGTTTTCATGCAAATAGCTCTAGCAATAAAAAACCGAGAAAAGAAAATAGAGAGAACATATGATAAACACTACAGGGAGGAGATGCCTATGAACACAATGTTTTTCCAAGTTGTCTGTGCATCCCCAGCAGGCCTTTAAGAGAAGCTCGGCAGGACTAAGTTGCTTTGGAAAGCATTTCTTGTCACTGATCTAGTGTTGGCTAAAGTAGGTTTTTACTGACTTTAAATGCACAATTAATATTGATTACTTTATTTGTTTAAGGAAATGAAAAAGGGCAATGTGCACCAGCATACTAATAACAAATATGAGCTTTAAATTATATTCGTTCTCTCAGAGCACTATCGTGGTTTCTCAGACCAGATTAATGGTCCCAAAGGAAGAGCTTTTCGTTTTGTGAGACTGCATCATTTCTTTCAATGAACACTCTCTTAACATTACAAGGAACATCATCAAATGCTCTTGATTCACAAATGCAGGAAGCAGTGGAACAATGGAACTGAAGCTTGTAGCATGTTCAAATTGTATTACTTTCTCCTTCCAGCCAAATATTCTCCATTAGAGAATGAAAAAAAAACAAGGAAAGGGAAATAGCAAATAAAAGAAACGCAAGCCAAGTTTGAGTGAAGTCAATGTGATATTTGCTGCAGACTTTAATAGAGCAAGACCAGACCCTAGAACCATCCACTTATTCATTGCTGCCTTTTGTGGATGTGCCTGTTTTAGGGGCATGACTGAGGAGAGATGCTATGCTGATTATATATTTTTCCTTTGGGGGTGAGTGACTCAACCATGCCTTACATAATGCAAGTTATTAGTAGCTGTGTTCCACCACTCTCCCCTTGCCCTCCTTTGCGCCTTTCATCTGCCAGAAATGGTGAAAGGTCAAACATTTCCTTAATGAGATGACAAAATATTTTCTACAGCAAGGATGGCAGAAAGTGCTTTAAGACAAATGTGACCAAAGGCTAAGAAGCTTCAGTCCTTTTCTTCCTACCCAGAAGACTAAATATGTCATCAGTGGTTAATATCCACTTTCTCAGGAACTAGGAACCTGACATATCCTGAACCACATTGTTTTCACTGTGTATAATGTACAAACAGGCAGCTTTCAGCACTAGCATACCTCCTTTTGATTATGCTGGCAATGCGACCCTTTTATTAATAATTATTATCATTAATTATTGTCACAAACCCACAGATCTCTTTGAACTTGTGGAATAAAATTTGGTATAATCAAAAGAAACCTCTTTCATTTCAGCATTCCTTTTGAAAGTAAGAATCAACGACAAAAGAAATGTACATGAAAGAATATTAGTATGCAATACCCTTTTGGACCCTTAATAACTTCCACCAGTCTCCAAATGGCTAATCCTTTCCACACACCAATGAGTGTGTGTGTTTCTGACCTGATTTATTAAGTGGCATGCACTTCCCTGCCTAGTTAATGGAGTAATATTAAAAATGGTGACCTTCTTACTTTATCATTTTAAAGTCTATTACACATACTAAAGGAGGGTGACACAGATAGAAATATGGAGCAGAACTACCTGAGACACACCATATCTAGTTCATAGTAGCTTTTAATAATTCAGAGCTAGCCCCGAGTAAGGGGCAGTGTGCAGCTATGTTGCTGCAGCAGGGACTTGTAACTTTGGGTCACGATTCTCTCCCTGGCTACCCCCTTGCTTTGGGGGGAGGAGGGACAGGTATCATCTAGTATGGCCCAATAGTAGCTTATTATCCTCTGCACAACAGCTCAGCTACACAGCCCAGTGTCCTTAGGGATCCAGTAAGGCTGCACTTATTCTCTGCTACCCACTCCCCATCCACCTGCATTGGAGGGGGGACTGTGGCCTCCAAGAGGCTGCTCTCTCCTTCCTGTGCTGCTGAGTGTGCAGGGCAAGCTTGTGCAAGAGACAGCATTTCATTTTGCAGGATACATGAAGATCTGGTGACTCATAAGGAGTTAAAATCAATTTGTTCTACTAATTGCCAGTGCTGAGCTCCATACAATCATATATCTTTTTGAACATAAAACAAAGAATTTGAATGAAAACAGATTAGAAAAAAATAGTTTATCTTACCTGAAGTTGTCTTCACCACCTCAGTAGAATTTCTCAGTCCAATAAAAGTAAACTGGTAGAGCCTCCAAGATCTGGTGTCTCCCACTTCCACCGAACTGCGTTTCCACTGGTAAATAATTTCTTCCCTGGGGTAGCCATCTTCAAGACAATTCCAAATACAGCTTCATACTCTTTTAATTTTTTAATTTTAATTTAAAAATTTACGTTGTGGGAAACATCTTCATTTTCTATTTAGCCAGAAAAATATGGAGCAACATAGTCGGGGGGGGGGGTGTTAGTTACCTTTCAATTCATTTAATATTTTATTTATTTTCCAAAAGCGCATTTTTGGATGCCTCCTCTTTTCTCTCTTCCCTCCCCCCCCCCACCAACTTGAGACATCTAGGGTACAATCTGGCCCTTCTGAAGTCATTGTCAAATTTCCCATTTCACCCTATAGCTTGATTTCAGAGATGTCAACCCACATGCCAACAGTAGTCAATGGAGTGACACACATGTGCAACAAGTGTGACAAAGATCCAGATCACAACATTTATTAATAAAAGCTAACTCTCATGGCAAGCATAATTAAGCATTATGAATATCTGTGTATTCTCATCTACGCTATGTGTTTCAAAGCACATACCATTCTCAAGTATCATTATTTATTATACTATATCTGTGAACATATACAATGTGTACACATTTACAGAATAAGTTCCAGAACCTCCCTGATCCAAATTCAATTGAACACAACAGATTGTGCTGATTTACCCTAGCTAAGAATCTGGCCCTAATTATGCCAGTGCAAATGAAGGTGGAATAGGTAATTTAGCATACTACTTACAGCTGGAAAACTCCAGCGGACAGGAATGTTCATCCATTGGGAAGTTGTGCAACTGCAACTGACACTCAGCATCTATTGTCAACCTAAAGAGAAGAGATGACAAAGATTTAGTATCAGAATATACAGCGCATGCCATAGTAATTTCTAATGAAAACTAGTGTGGCACACAAACCAAGATTCTTATCAACATGTCCCCAGCCTACAAAATATACAAAACACAAAATATTATACACACATAAGTACTGTGTACAATGGATATAATTAAGACATGATGATGAGATTGAAATGGGAGCACGGTTGGGCACCTAGTAATTCTTTGCTCAGATTACTGCCTTTTTCTTCCTTTCTCATTTCATCCCTCATCGATCCGACTTCAAGATCACCTGATACACACCAAGAAGGCAAAGCAATCTGCTCATCAGATAAGAATATTCTGATCTCTAAATATGATTTTTTCACTGTTGTCCTTGTTTAAAACTGTTTGAATTTACCACATGCTCCATAAGTTCAGTGACAGTTTGGGTTTGTTTTCTGTTGTGGGGATGTTTTAATATCACTCACTAGCGTGAGTCCAGTTGGATCTTTCAGGCTTGCAAAAAAGCTTAAGTCTGTGTTAGTAATTCTACCTCGAGGGGCAAGGTTGGCTAGAACATAGTCATACAAATGCCAAGATTCTCACTATTTTCATTAGAAAATCACTTAAGATTTGTTAGGGAATTTAGTGCTCATGAAAGTGAGTGACCAACAGCAGTGGCTACAGCCAGGCATAATTCCGGCATGTACTGTGCAAGCTTCAACACACAAGTCTTTGCTCAATATACCATATTTCATCACTTCCAGTATTCTTGTAATATGGGATCTTGACTCAAGCCAAGATTTATTATCAGAATTTGAATGTTACTGGCGCTGATCATAATATTTAATAGAACTACTGATTACATGTTAATGTCAGATCACTAAAGAGAGAAACTGAGTGTTTTGAGGAGAAAAGTAGTGAGGTCTGAAGAGAGAAGAGAGCATGGTTTGAGATATTAAGACCTATTTAACATGTCAAAAGCAGATGTAGGATGTGATTTATCAGACTGACTTTGATTCACACTGGATTTAAATTCCAATCATTTTCCTATCTCTTCTTCAAAATGTGATGCATAATGAATGTAAAATAACTACAAAATAAAACTCTTGTAATTCAGACATTTCTTCCACCATCAAAAAAAAATTCTTAACCAATGAAGAATGAAGACATTTTTTATTAACCTCTAAGAAACCAAAAGGGAGATACATGAACTGATAGATACGTACACTGTCCTAATAAAACTTTGATGAATATAAACTCAATAGGCTTTGGATCAGACTCTAAAATGACTGATATTACCTCACCCATTTTGTCTTTATTTCCACAAGGATTTCCAGGAATTAAACATTTTTCACCTGGGAGCTTTATCCAGCTCCACTGAAGTCAAAAGGAGCATGAAATGGACTTGAATGAGAACAGGAAACTTTGATGCAAATTGGTCATAAATACTGATTAATTCAATCAATGATTTTAAAATCCTCTAATTTAATAGCTAGAAGAGAAAATGATAGGAGTGGCAAAACAACTGATAAGTGATAAATTGTAAACACAAATCAGGGACAAGATTGTGATACCCTTATATTGAATAGTTCCTTACGCCTCATGTAGTTCTATTTACTTTAGTGAGATTCCTTGAGGAATAGGATAGTAAAATCTGGATGAAAATGAGACCCTTAAACTATGGCAATATCCATCCCTCTAAATAGACAAAGTACAAATGATCTAAGCATTTCGCATTTTCCAGGACATTTTAAAACTAAAATCAGACAAGTTATGTTCTAAGTTATACATTCCAGTTATGTTTAAACCTCTCCTATGATTAGAAATTAATTTATAAGGTATTTCCTATTCACATTGCAATTGCATAAATGTACTTCTTTGGCTTTTCCATGAGGAACCAAATTTAAATTCAAGTGTAAATACCTTAGTGTATATAGCACTCTGCCATCATTCCAGATCCTGAGCATCCTATTGGGCGTTGTTATCCAATGAGCATCAGCCTTCTTGGAGTTTCGGAAAAATGTATCTGGTATCCAGATCTTTCCAACCATGTTACTGTTCAATCGGAGCACTTTTATCGTGCTGTTGAATTTCAGACGTCTGTCATACCAGGTTTGGGCGAAAAATATATCGATTGTGTATTCCTGTTCATTAACCAGAAATAGTAGTGAAAACATTGTGCACGGTAGTGTCAGAGGTGCACTTTTAAAAGCATTTCTCTGAAAAACCTGAAAAAGTATTTGCAGTCACTACAAGAGGGATTGATGCTAAAGCTGGTTGAAAAACTTATTTGATAAATGTTGTGATTTTTATTTTCAAAAATAAGGTTTGATGCTTTCCTCCCTCCCCCCCCCCCATTATTCACCCAGTTATAACTGATAGCTGCTGGTTGTATCTTTTTCAAGTCAGTATGTCCCTCCCACCCTCCAACCAGTCTTAGTTGGGAGAGGTGTGTTTGATCAGTTAGGCAGGGGATACACAATCCCTAGGGTCCTGTGAGGAGGCATGGAAAGAAGGGGAAGGCTTAGCTGAGCTGGAACCTCCCCTTTCTCTTTCCCTGCCCTGGCACCTAGAATGCACATGGAGGTCATGCCTGATCAGGGTGTGGGGTCAGTGGAAGGGAGAGAATTCTCTGCCTCTCCATGTCCTCCCATTGGCCAGTCTGTGGTAAGGAAGGAAGACTTGATTGTCCCTTATGCTTGTCCCCTTGCTGCAGCCATTCTGCAGCTCTTAGAGGTATCGTTTGAACTGTGTTTCCAAGAGGCTGTGGATCTGGCCAGTCACTAGTTTAGGGCATGAGGAAAATATTTGTTTCATATGGCAAGATTGGCAAGGTGTCTGATCAGGGTTTTTTTCTCCTTCCTTGCAGCATCCTGGAGGTCCAATTCTAAGTTAGTTAAGAGAGAAATTTAAAAGCTTTATGTTAATAAGTGACATTTGTAATTTTGTTGCAATTTGCAGTCACTGTGAAGATCAAAGGGGCCAGCTACCAACGGTAAACATAAGAGACCCAGTAGAAAACTGGTGGACCCTATCAGTGTACAGACCTTAAGTCTTCACTATCTAACCTTTCATGTACACCTTCATTCCACCTCATGGGGAGAGGGGAAGAGGATTCAGAGGTGTACTGAATCCTAGGGATCAGGCTGAAGGGGGCCACCCCTAACTATAGGATATTTGACATCAGGTCATTTAAAACCACATTGGATCAAAGGAAATGTCTGGTATCTCTTGTGGAAGGTCTATAACCCTCCAAATATTAAAAGTTAATTAAAATGCAGATCCATCCCTCCATCTCTGCTTCATTCTACTGTGTGTCATGATCAATGTCTGTATTTCTATATCAAACAATGCCTCTAACACAAGTGTTATGATGTACGTATTACACAGGCTGTTTCTGGTTGTGAGATGACACGAATACTAAAGTATTGGCCCCTCCTCACCCAAATTATCAACATGTTCTGGACTGGATCTTGCAAGCCCTTGCCTGATTAAATAAGGGACCACAACATGGTTGCACAATTGTGAGCTAGAAACTGTGTAATAATGTTATTAAACACACTCACACCATTTTCTGATATAAAGAAAACCTCTGCTTCCACTTCCCCTTACAACCATGCCCTACTCTTCTCCATGAGATT
The DNA here is from genome assembly GCF_028017835.1 of Emys orbicularis. NCBI lineage: Eukaryota > Metazoa > Chordata > Testudines > Emydidae > Emys > Emys orbicularis. The sequence goes on from NC_088690.1 coordinate 89,074,876, forward strand.
GATATAATAAGACTTTTAAAATAAAATACATACAGTGCAGTGTCAAAAATAATGGAAGCATAATTGCACTGCAACTATAAAGGAATTATTGCATGCATCAAACCGAATATACCAATCATTAAAAGTGTAGCAAAGTGTTAAAAACAGTTACCTACCATATTGATAGCATTCACTGGACCGATGCTATTTACATACATGTCAGTGTGAATTACTGTTGGTTTCACTGCAAGTAAAACAATAAGAATTGCTAATACAAATGAAGGTTAAAATCCACTACATAAAAAGTGTCTATTTTGTGTGTGGTTCGGGAGTGGGAAGTAGGTGTGTGTGTGTGTGTGTGTGTGTGTGTGTGTGTGTGTGTGTGTGTGTGTGTGTGTGTGTGTGTGAGAAAGAGAGAGAGAGAGAGAGAGAGAGAGAAACGCACATTTCCAAACAGCAAATATAGTACAAAATAAATTTTACAGCAATAATTCCAGTTCCTCAATAGACAGAGATACTTTAGAGCCAGATTCTGATTGCACTTTTACTGGTGTAAATGAGGAATAATTATTGGACTCAAAGGCAATACACTGGTGTGAGTGAGATCAGAATGATGCTATGCCCATGTCGTGTTGTCTGTGTAGGGGACTTTGTTTCTCAAAAACATATTTGATCAAATGCTCCTCCTTGAGAAAACAAACACTTTTTTCAGAGTCCTCTTACACTGTGTTTCATCATTCATTTCACATGATGGGACTCAATGCAATGTGACGGGCATAGCCTGAAGTGATGTCTGCAGATAAACAATCATTTCATGAGCCCAAAACAACATTTGGGGCTTGCAAAACAGGAATGGAAAACAATTGTTAGACTGATTTTGTTTTAGTTAGGAGTGTCTGGAATTAATATGGTCAAAGTGGGGGAACAATATTTCAAACTAAATTAATCTTTCCAGATTATTTTTATGGATGTTCCACTCCTTTTATTCCCTAAATTCTGGGATTGGGAGAACAAGCCATACAACATTTCTGGTTATGTGTGTTTCACTGGGAATCCCTATTTTTACAATGTGTACGTAAATATTATCATTGGGTGTTACCCACATAAACACTCAGGTTAACTTTCTTTGTGGAGTGTAGGTAAAAATTGTCATCCTTGGTTTTAAACTTTTTCACAGACTTGCTTGAGCTAGCCTATTTCATGGAGCTTGCTGCCCCCTACTTCCCTTTGTTTCTCTAGTCCATGACTTCTCTGCTCCTTTCCACAATCTCATTATTATTATTCTATGAGACCCTTCACTTCTGTAGTTTTTATGATCTGGAATAGGCTTCATATGGTGCTTCCCTTCTTTAACTACTCCATTGCTTTTCTAAGCTCATCCAAAAACTCATATGAGTGAGAGCCTCAGCTGATGAAAATGGATATAAACCTTCAATGGTGCTACGCTCATTACTTCAGCTGAGGATCTAATCCATATCGTCTCCCTTTTTCTATACTCCTTTCTATCCTCTCCATCTGCTGCTATGTATTATTTGTAACTCTGTGACTGTATAATTTAACTGTTTAGAGCATTTAGTGATACTCACCAACATTTACAAAACTGAATGCTTAAAGTTAAACTCCTAACTCAATGTTTAGGCACAAAATAGAAGTGGCCTGATTTTCAAAGTAGTTGAGTTTCTGCAGCTTCAGCAATTTCAATAGAATTTGTGGGTGCTCAGAACTATTGCAAATCAGGCCACTTAGGTGCCTTGAGATGGATTTATCAGCCTATCCTTATACACCCTTATACACAAGCCTGACCTACACATCTTGGCCAGAGAGTTTATGATAGATATTATAAAAAATGAAGTTATATTGTATTATATTATGTTTTCATACCTTCTTTGTGTGGATTATGCTTCCAATACATATATTGCAATGTGAGAATTCTCTTCCTCCAGCCCCCGTTTCAATTAAAAATAGGTTAGAAAACATACCTCCTATGTCAGGTCTCAGTTTGTTGTCATATCCTTCCAGCAAGCCATTTAAAATCAGGGTGACATCACTCTCGTGGACTTTGGGAGTCAAAACCCATGTTTTGTTGGATGTATAATCTTCATAGTCATCATCCCCCTTTTGGCTAGAACTGTGAGGGAAAGAAAATTGAAGAACAAGAAAGTCTTGAAAATCTGAATGTTGGAATTACATCCATACACAGCCCCTTTTGAAAACGTGCTAAATGAATAATCCTGTTCTAATAGCACTGCAGTACTTCACAAAGCATTACACAATGTTGCCCATTTGACGACAGAAATATTGTAGACAGGATGTCATGTATTACCTAAGGTTAAAGCTCACTTTAGTGAACTTTCCTTTGGTATAACAGAGATCATTTCCTGTGTATTCTATGGTACATCAATGCTTCTGTCCTTTGAGACATCTGTTTCTTCTCCTCTTGACTCAGCTGGGGCCTATTATAAAAAAATCTCTCGTTGTCACTTAGTTTATGCAAAACTCCAGTAGAATATTACTTTGTACGGACACCATGTACTTGCATTATTTCCCTTTGAGATGATAACTTGACATATCCTATTAATGACAGGACCAATAATTAGATGAATTCAGACAAACTGTCATGTAGCCTCACTGCTCTATGACGAGCCTGAGTTTGTTGCGCAACTGGAAAGTTCAACACAAATAGTTTGGGACTTGGTTTTCACTTTCACTTTTGCTCACCAGAGGCCAACCAAAAATAAAATAGTCGATCTGCGATTTTTTTTTCTATCACCAAACTAGGACTCACAGGAAATCCAGTAATCCAACTCTCATACTATAGAAAGGGCAAGTCAGATGCTGAGAACTGTAAATTACAGCCTGTGTTTTCTTCGAAATGCCTGGTTCTAATACCAGGGAAAGTGATACTTCTCTGGCACAGTGTTAGCAGATACTGTGCAAGCTCTTTCACACAGCTCTGCCGATGCTCCTCTATCCTGAGCTGCTGCAAGATTCTTCCGATTCCAGCCTTCAGATCGTTCTTGATTTGAGACTGTTATTGGCGCTGAAAACATGCTAAATTATATGGGGTTGGGGTGTTCACAAATAGGAACTAGAAGGAGGTCGTCACACTCATTTTTGCTTGAAAACACAGTCTCATATCCATAATGTGCAAATTATAGCCACACCTGTAAGAGGCACTAGTGGGGAAGGGATACAGGAACTCTATCTGCTGGATCATCAGCTGTGCTGAACTCATGCTTGAAGGGAGGCAACCCTAGTGCAAATAAGTGCGGCCACGGGATCCCCAGCGACCACTCTACTGGCCCAGAACTGCAGTGAGCTAAGAGCCCAATCTTTCATCCTTAGATCACCATCTCTTTGCCTCTGGCCCACTCTGGAAAACCCTTCTGTAGAGGGAAGAAAGGCTGGGTGGCATAAAGCCAACTATGCTTACTCTATGCCACTATGGGATTCCAGCAGCACAAATGAGATTTAACGAGGGTTGAAGATCTGGATCAGTTTCTCTTCCCTTCCCAGTACAATATCATGGGAAGAAGCCTTAATGAAGCTGCTTGCTTTCCCTGGTAGTGATCATGCAAGGTTCTTATTGTCTCTGAGAGGAGCTGAATGCCCTGCCCTTGAAGTCAATGGGATTTAAAGGCATTTGGCATCTCTCAGGAAGCAATGCGGGACTGGACTCCAGAGTGGAAGACAGGGCTATTTGGTGATGCCGTCAGAACCATACATTCCGGAGGAGATAAGGCTGGGACAAAGTCAGCACTACCTTCCCTGTACACAAACTAGCACTTGGAAGCTTATACTGGAGGTAGTGCATGCTATACCCTTTAAACATGTTTAGCAATACCATTGTTGTGTGCACTCCCCCAGGCATCCCTCTGTACTGCTTAGGCATCATGTACCACCAGCCATCACCGGTCAGATACTACATAATCCTCCTCCACCCAGCCTCAGAGAGATGTACATAATTGAGCCTTTAATGTTTATTGGCGATCAAAAGGACAATTTTTAATTGGCACAGTGCTGCATAACTCTCCGCTATGTAGAGACAAACCGGGCATGGATAATTAAATTGGTGAGGGAAGCAGGTTTATTCAACTGTCTGGAGTTTCAAACATTTAATTGCATTTCAAAGGAACGAATCTCAGGCAATATACACCCTCCTGTATGGCTCAAGAATCCATATAATCTATATTGCAAACACGGGATTGGATTATATGTTTTTTAATCTGTATGAAATGCATAGAAAACCCAAATTAATTTATCACAGCCATGAGTCTTTGATGTAATCAATTAAAAGTTTTTTCAGAGTTCCTTCTGAAGCAGAATTTTCTATTTTCCTACGTGAAAAAGAAACTCTAAATAAAACATCTCTTCACTCACAGAACACATTCCTGAGTACGAGGGAGGTGAACAAGGTTTTTAAAACTTGAGCTGCTGATTACAATGGTTAGAATGACAGAGAGAATAGTATTCTTATTTGGCCTAAAAGTATAATACTGAAGACATACTCCACGAAAGACTTTAGAGTCTGGATTCGCAGTTTTATGTTGTCTGCTTCGTACTGCTCTGGTGACACAAAATTGCCATAAACCCAATTTAACTGACCAGTGAAGCCAAGTTTATTACAGCTGTGTTCCATCATCAGAGCAGTGCAAGGCAGCCAGAGCGAGATGGTGAATCTGGCTCCAGGGAGTCAGTGGACAATGAGTCTTCAGTAACTGTATTCTTATCTGAACTAATAGTCAGTCTTTTATGAGTAAACCTAAGCAGAAGATTAGACCAAGTAGGAGTTTTTGTTTAAACTTGGTTATTTTTAATGTTACTCTTTGGTGCCCTTCTTTTACATTTTTATAATTTATATTTTTGATTAAGTGAATATAGATATATTTTAAAATATCCACATAAGAGCTGGTTTACACAAATGCAAATATAACCTGGTAAATGTTGCCTGTGATTTAACAGCAGATTTTTAAATAAATGCATTTACTAGACAAACAGTGATGAAGTTTAATATTGGGCATGCTCTGGATATATAAGAAAGCAACTATTAAATTGTAAATCGTGACCCTGACGGATGAGGCTGGTCATGCTCTGATCAATGCTGGATGAAAATCAGGGACAAAAATGGTCCGCGCTGTAGATGTTAGTTTTATGATCAGAAAACTTGCTATGTGAAAATGGCATCTCCTCACACAACAGAGCTGCACCTTGTGTCACTGAAAGACAAAAATCAAGTTTTTGCTACCTTAGACAGTAAGCATTAATTTTTGCAGAGTCCACAGTTATAAGATAGTGAGCTACAATGCATTCTGCTCATGCATCTACTGCAGAAACATTAATCAAAACCATGCCATTTAATGGATATAATACAGTTTGGCCCACCAAATGTTATTACTGGTGATGATTCACTAGCCAAAAGTTAGTGTTTTAGGCCTCAAGATACATTTTAAGGACTAATATGTAGGAAAGAGTTCCGTCTTTTTACTTGTAAACTAAGCAAATGTGGTATAAAAATCCTACAGAGAACAATAAACCTGGGAACTCCATGATACTATTTTTAGAGTGACTTTTCAGAATAGAACCTGGCTTTAAATTGAATAAATTCTCATATAGCAATATTTCCACAATCATATCAGTATTTATTTCAGAGATCTAAAGTACATACCAAGAAGAAATTCTCTCCTAGCTCTCTAAAATGAGTTTGCTTCATTGTGATTCTGTCTTATTTAAATAATGTATGACTTCCAACTTCTAGCTCTAAAGAGCATTTTAGGGGGAAAAAGAACAATTTTAACAGCTGTCTCTTGTTTATTCAATGTTGAGTAGAATTTACAAATTTGTAAAAGTTCCCTTTGGCAGTACATGAAAAAAAATGTTTAAAACTCTTTTTCCTTGTGTGTTTTATATACTTACAATCTATTGGTTTGAATTCTTTAATCTGTTTAAGATTAAAGTATGCCCAATACTGCTAATCTCTCAATTATATGTAGATATGAAGGACATATATAGCATTTTATAAGACCATGTCTATTACATTGATAGAAAAAGAAAATATAGTGCAGAGCCGAATGTATATGGAAAATAAAAACTTTCGAAAGTGAAGAAATGGAACACAGTAGATGATGCAATAGGAGCTAGAATGCTAGAGGAGCAATAAGACTTCTTGAAATATCATGCATAGTTATCTATCTAATTAGGCTGGAAGCTCTTCTGGTCTGTGTTTGTACAGAGCCTCACACAATGGCCCAATTTTGATTGGAGCCTCTAGGTGGTAATGTAATACAACTATATTATTAAGTATTATGATATGCTCTTTTAAAAATATTTAAGTTGAGAACATCTCCTCATAATACCAATGTTTTCTATTCCCAATTGACAGTTCCTGAGTGGTGATGAGCACCCGTAGCTCTCGTTGACTTCATGGGGACTTGCAAGTGGTCAGCACCTGGCAGGATCAGGCCTAATAGTATTAAAGGATGGGAGAGTTTAGGACTTTTCAGATTTTTTTTTCGAGACTTCTACAGACAACTTTGTTGATTGGCAGCACACTAGTACTAAAGATTCCATTTCATCCTTGATGATGAATTGCAGGAGTGGGACAGTGATCTGCTTGCTCTCCAGGGAGGTGGTGTCTATTAAACCTTCATCAGTTGCCACTTCTGGCCATTTTGAAATCCCAGACCTAAAAGGAAATCAAAGGCTTCAGGAGTGATTTAATGAAGGGACAGTCAGTCTGATACCTAATGAAAGTTATGTTCTTAAAGCCCCATTCATATTCTTAAGACCCTCTGAGCCCATATTATCAGAAACAGACTGGTCTATCTTCCAAGTGTTTTCAGCATCATGAAACTAAACTGGTAAAACTCTCCTATCAAGATTATTTGGAAACACTTAAGGAATTATCTTTTTTATCCTTATGAATACTAGAGGACTTCAGATGGAATACTCAAACGAGTAAGCAAATGTACATTCCTATCTTGCTAATGTGCATTAAAGCATATTTTTTAAGAAGTTAATTTGTTTTAGTCATTTTGACACAATGATATGCCCTCCTATCCTGTTGACAGCCTGGAAGAATAAAATATATGAATTCAAGCCATTTTATTAGAGGTGTTTGGTCTACTGTTTTGAGGTAGAACTTCCTGAGTTCTAATCCCTGCTCTATGCCAACTCTTTCTCTAGTTTTGGACAAGTCACTTAATGTCTCTACCTCAGTTTTCCCATCTGAAAAATCCAAATAATAGTAATACCATCATAGGTCAGACTCTGATCTCCTAGCTTAATATTTAATAGAACTTCTATTTCAATGGGAGTACTTCAGTAAAATACTATTTAGTGTGACTAAGGGAGTCATAATCAGGCCCCTAGAAACTGATCCTGAAAACACTTATGTTCCTATATAACCTGCCATGCTTGAAGAGTTACTTATGTGCATGTTTGCATGATCCTGTTTGCATTTCAGTGGAACTCCTCACTTGACTCAAGCTACTGACATGCATGTTGGCAAAGTACTTTGAAGATGAAAGTTGCTAAAGACTAATCATTATTTATTAAATTAGATCAGAGAATGCATGAATTTAGATCTAAAGACACCTCATCCCACAAGACTGGGAATCAGGAGATTTTAATTGTATTTAATTTATGTGTATTTAAATGTGTCTGTCTAAAGCTAAAGGCACACATGGATCAGTCCACAAATGCATACAAAATTCAGAGTCAATTCCCAGTAGTGTTACAGATTTTGGACTTTGAGTTATATAGCCTTTTTTGTCTCAGCTTTCCCAACTCTAAAATGTGGATGGCAATACCAGCCCTACCGTAGAGTGGACTTAGTATTTAATTCGTAACGTTCATTAAGCTCTTCAGATTATAGAAGTGCAAGTCTTATTCAAGTTGTTAACTATTATGGGCCAGATCCTTAGACCCTATGCTGATTTCATAGAATCATAGGGTTAGAAGAGACTGCAAGGGTCATCTAATCTAACCCCCTGCCAAGATGCAGGATTTGTTGTGGCTAACCATCCAAGACAGATGGCTCTCCCAGCTCCTTTTCAAAATCTCCAGTGAAGGAGCTACCACAAGCTCCCTAGCCAGTCTGGTCCATTGTCCTACTGTTCTTACAGTTAGGAAGTTTTTCCTGAGATTTAATCTAAATCTGCTATGATGTAGTTTGAATCCATTGCCTCTAGTCCTGCCCTCTGTCATAAAAGAACAACTTTTCTCCATCTATTTTTATGGCAGCTTTTCAAGTATTTAAAGACCGCTATCATTTCCCCCACTTAATCTCCTCTTTTCCAAACTTAAACATACCCAATTCTTTCAGATTTTGCCGATGTGGCTTGCATTCCATCCCTTTGATCATCTTTGTCGCTTGCCTCTGGATCCTTTCCAGTTTTTTTCTACATGCATTGACCAAAATTGGACACATTACTCCAGCTGAACCCTAACCAGTGCTGAGTCCCATGGTACCTCCCATGACTTGCATGCTATGCCTCTATTAATGCAACCTAAAATCGCATTTCCTTCTTTTGCAACAGCATTGCATTGCTGACTCATGTTGCAATTGTGATCTACCCCAACTCCCAGATCCTTCTCAGCAGTGCTGCTGCCAAGCCAGTTTGCCCTCATTCTGTATTTGTGTATTTGTTTTTCTTTCCTAAGTATAGCATCTTACATTTGTCTTTGCTGAATTTCATTTTGTTTTCTATAGTCCATTTCTCCAATTTATCAGTGTCCCTCTGAATTTTAGCTCTATCCTCCACAGTGTCGGCAACCCTCTCCTCCCCAGCTTTGTGTCATCTGCAAATTTGATCAGTATGCTCTCTGTTTCTACATCAGGTATGGCATTATAGAAGTTAAACAACACCAGACCCAAAAACAGATCCCTGTGGAACCCCACTTGAGACCTCTCTCCAATCTGACATCATTCCATTAATAGTTATTCTTTGTGGTTGTTTAACCAGTTATGTATCCACTTAATGGTAGTTCCTCCGAGCCTGCATTTCTCCAGCTTACTTATCAGAATGTCATGTGGTACTGTGTCAAAATCCTTGCTGAAGTCCAGGTATATTATGTAGGTATACCTCATCTGTTAGCCAATCTTGTTACGTGCTTGTAGAATGACTCATCTACTTCCTGTTCCTGATTTGGTGATCTACAAGAGACTCCCACCATAACATCACTACTATTCTTTTCCCTTTTTATCCTCACCCAGAGACTCTCAGTACGTCTGTTGCTCACTTCCTCTTGGACCTCAGAGCAAGTGTATTCATTCTTGACTTACAGCGCAACACCTCCTCCTTTTTTCCCCATACCTATCCATCTGGAACAAGCTGTATTCCTCTATGTTGGTACTCCAATCAGGTGAGTTGTCTCACTAAGTCTCTGTAATGCCAATTAAGTCATAATTTTCTTCATATACCATGACATCCTGCCAGTGGCGCCGGAACCCTTTTAATAGTGGGGGTGCTGAAAGGTGGGGCCGGACAGGGGTAATTGGGCAAAGTCTGAGGGCAGGCATGGGACCAGAAGTGGAGCCACGCAGCCAGGACCCTGTGTGCAGTGCCAGCAGCAGAGCCCCAGATGTGGGACCAGTGGCCAGGACCCTGGGAACAGAGCCCCAGGAGTGGGACCCTGGGCGCGGGGCCAGCGGATGGGAAGAGGGTCTGGCAGCCAGAACCCGAGCCCGAGTGCAGTGCCAGGGACCAGAGTCCTGGGCACAGGGTCCCGGGAGCAGGGCCCTGGCGCGGAGCCCCATGCACCGGGCTGGGGAGTGGAATCCTGGGCACAGGGCTAGCGGCGCCACATAAAACCTGGGGTGCTACAGCACTCCCTGCACCCCTAGTTCCTGCGCATATGCATCCTGCTTTTAATACCAGCTGAGGATCCAGTCCTCTATATTTATTGCAATACCAACTGTTCACACTTCTGGTGATCACTATTCTCAGGAGGGCAAATGTAGTCTCTATATCCCTAGTTATGGAAGCCCTTTGATGGTATAGATGGTTCTCTTGTGCAAGCAGATGAGGTTTGCAGCCCTTAACTAGCACAAAGCCAAGTTCCCTTGACATGTGCTCTTCCTCAGTGCACAAGAGTGGAGGATAGCAGGGTTAAAGGATCATCCCTTCCAAAGTATCCTGCTCCCATGGTGGAGTTGTGTGGTGCTATGGGGAGTTACTTTATTCAGTCAGTGGGTTGATGCAGCCTGTGAAGAGCAGCTCCTCAGCTCTTGGGAGGGGATACTTTCCTCCTCCTCTTCTCTTGGCTGTCTAGGGAGACACTCGTAGTGCAACTCAGTACTAACAGACATGGCCAGTGTGCTCATATGTTACTCTTTAAATAAATACGAAGAATGGAAATGCACATCCTCATTGTGTATCTGCTCCTGCTCCTAATATTTTGCCACTACTTTAAATGAGGTTAAGGTACAAGAAGTGACCTCAAAAATGACATTTCAATGTCTTAAATATATTCTCCCTTAGAGATTTTGGAGTTGAGTTTGTTTGGTTCACAATTCAACATAACAGGCCTAATTATCTATTTCTATACTATCATGATTTATTTAGTTTCTTATACAATGCCCATCATTACACTTTTGGATTGCCTTTTTGCTAGCCCTCATTTAATCTATGACTATTCAGGTTTCTGTTTGCAAAGAGTAATGTATGTAGCTGGCAGTTTCCTCAAGGGGAGATCAACTCCTGTTTGAAGTTTATTTGGAGTAACTCTAATCAAGTCAAAATTATCCAAATCAGAGACAAATTAATATAATTGAGAGGTGAATCAGACCCACAATTTCTTGGCCAGCTACACCTAGCATGTGAAAATCAAGCTGCACTCTTTCTGATTTCTATATTGTCATGATCAACAATAGTATTTTTGAAATCTAAATCTAGGGACAGATTGTTGACCACATACTTCTACTAGTGATGAATTAATCGTGCAGGTAATCCCACTGAAGTTATGGAAACAACTGTTCATTGATGGGAGTAAAGGGTTCACAATCTGGCATTTAGCAAACAATTTGGTTGGTGTTTCAGGAGGTAGAATAGAATGCCACTCACTTCTCTCCAGCTGTAATGGCCCACACGTAGCCTCAACATTCAAACCTGGGGCCAGATACTCAGCTGGTGTAAATCTGCATAACTTCAGTGTCTTCAGCTGAGATATACTGATTTAGACCAGCTGTAGCTCTGTCCCTTGATTTTTTGGCCATGTCAAAGTTTCCCATTAAAATAAACTTCAAACAGGAGTTGATCTCCCCTTGAGGAAACTGCCAGCTACGTACATTACTTCTTGCAAACAGAAATCTGAGTGGTCATGTTGTGCCTGAACAAAAAACCTGTAACCGTCCTGGACAGTCACCGACTAATTAGTTCAAATCTACTAGAATATGTTTTGTTTGGTTGTTGGTGGTTGTTGTTTGTTCACAATCTAATCTTTTATATCAAAAAGGCCATAAAAGCCAAGCCATAGAACCTGCAGCAGGCAGTTAATCTATTCACACATACAGTAAATCTTCCACTAAAAGCACTGCTGTTTTCTCCCTCACACTGAAGGATTGCTCTCTTCCTTCGTAATACTATTTAACTTAATGAATGCAAGTAAACACAGTCAAGCTAAACTCATTCTCTGATACGTAAAAAAAAAATTATCCCAATCTGTCTGTCATACATTATTCATAATGATAATGTGCTCATTCAGAGGGAAGGACATTTTCCATGTTCCCATTGCGGATACAGTAAGGCATGAGACACTGTGGAGACTGGAGTATTTTCAGGAGGTTACAATATCTCTGGAGATATAGTCACTGTCGTATCATTTCTGGTTGATTGCAAATCATAGTCTATGTAAATCTATCTCAATTAAAATGGAATATATGTTTACATAAAATCATGGGTCAAAACATTCGATCCTTCTATCTTAGGTACATAGATAGCCACCACTTCCACACTGAGTCTCCCATAATCTTTAAGTCCTAGGCTAGTGCTTTAACCAATGGACAATGTTTCCCGCACTACCCTTAATTCTTTATTATTATTACCAACACAATTTCTACAGTCGTGTCTTGAAGCTCCAACCCAGTTGTCGTTTGGAACTATACAGTCACGTAACCAAAGGATGGTCCCTGTCCCAAAGAGCTAACTCAGTATGTAGCTCCATTGAAATCAATGGAACTACTTGCAGAATACAGACAGGCCAATGCTCAAAACTTTTGAAGGTATAGTAATGTTAGTCTTGGGTGTGATTTTTTTACAGCATTTTTATTCTGGCAAAAGCCACAAGGTAGAAGCAGTTAAACCTGCAAAAAAGTGCTTTCGCCAGCATAGCTTGTTTTATTCAGGGAACTGGTATGAGTTATACTAGCAGAAGCACTTTTTTTTCCTGGTACAAGCTGTGTCCATATTAGAAGAGTTTGCTGGTAAAGCTATATAGGACTTAGGTACTAATGATTGTCAGTAAAGGTATCATAGTCTGTCTGCAAATGAGACTTATCTAGACAGCAACATGGAAGGGTATATCGAAGTAGCTGATCTGATTTACAACTCGAGTACTCCAGTTTTACAGTGGTATAATTCTATTGAAATAAAAACCGGATCACCAAAACACAGTATATGTATTTTTTCTAATTCTCCCCCCTTTAGAAGAATAACTCTATGAATCTGTGAATGGCTTTTTTTCCCCATTATTGCTTGGGCTGTGATCACATTCACCACATAAGCATGTGACATCCTGCAATTACGACACATTACACTACACACAGCTAATAGTTTCTTTATTCCATGAATTTTTAACCAACAACAGTTACATACTCCAATCAGTCACACTAGCATAGAAATCAATTAATTTTTCCAGAAGCAACTAGCTAATTCCCAAGGTAACACACACACATATGTCACCCACATTGTTTCTTCTAGGAAAAGCAGGATATGAACTTAAAACAAAGAAGCCATTTCTGTCTCAGGGGAAAAAAATATTAGCACAAATCTTGTAAATCTAACAAGTAATTATTGGGAAATAAATTAATGTCTGTTCCTTTACTGCTGCCGAGATAAAAGGGTGATGAGCAAATTGATTAATAGAATCCTAAAATCATAAAAAGTAAAGAGGGAAAAGATGGTGCATATAGTTCAACATCTCTGCCAAAGTACAACTGTTCTCTATGGTATATTTTCCAGGGATATGACACCCAGCGAGCAAAGTGTCATAGCCTGAACCGTTCAAATGATTTAAATATTCAACAAAAATATTATTGAACTTTGCAGATTTATAATTAAATAATCAGATTGAAACTCAAGATGTCTAACAGTAGTAAATGCTGTTGAAACAGACAAAAGATAAATTACTAGAGGCCCCCCAACTGTAGTTCAATACAAAGAACTATGAACAATTGTCAGAAAAAAATGCTAAGGGAAACAAAAATGCCGGGAATTTCTGTCTTATTTGTCTGTCTATATATCTTGTCTGTCTGTCTGTCTGTTAAATTGTGCTCATTAGTGTTGTATCTGAGCTGTTAGTTGGTCCTGTCATTGCTCTTTCTTCAGATATGGATATCCACAACAAGCATCAAAATGTTTCACTTCATTTATTTAACATTTATATGATTATAGCATATGAAGCAATCCTTGATTTAATTGTGTTGACTGCTGCAAGATTTAGTACATTTAACACTGCAATTTTACCATAGTCTGCAGGGATCTTAAAGCAGCCACACTGTATTTCCTTGATATTGCATGGTCCTCATCTGAATTAATAAATTCATATTTTTAAGAAAATCATGTTCAAGAGTAAGAGGAATTAAACTTCAGAGTTACTCATGTAACTGGGGTTGTTCTGTTAGATAAGGATTTTATTTGGCTCCTAAATATGATTTCTCTCCTTATATTAAAAGACAAAGGAGCTTTTAGTCAAATCACTGAACTAATATTAATAAATAATGTGACTCTTCTGGGGCGGATTAAGACAGTATTGACTACCCGAAGTGTTCAAAAATTATAAAGTATGCCCTCAAAAGCTCACAAGATTGACTTAAAATGCACGAGATTTCCAATATATATATATATTTACCTTACAGTTTTCAAGTTTTTGAGGCATACATTTTCAAGCTTTTCTCTACCATGAATATTATACCATGAAGGTTATAAACTCACTTATGGCACCTTTAAGACTAACAGAAGTATTGGAGCCTGGCTTGCGTCTGATGAAGTGGGCATTCACCCACGAAAGCTTATGCTCCAATACTTCTGTTAGTCTTAAAGGTGCCACAGGACCCTCTGTTGCTTTTTACAGATTCAGACTAACACGGCTACCCCTCTGATACTTGAAACTCACTTATGACTCATGATTTATGTCATCCTATGGCTTGAGGCACTGGAGCTTTAAATAGAAAACAACAAATATTGCAAGACTCACAATTTAATAATAAATACATCGATTCTAAGGACAGAAGGGGCCATTGTGATCATCTGGTCTGACCTCCTGTACAACACAGGCCATAGAACTTCCCCTAAATAATTCCTTTAGAATATCTTTTTTTTTTTTAAATCCTATCTCGATTTAAAAATGATCAGTGATGGAGAATCCACCACCACTCTTAGTAAATTGTTCCAATGGTTAATTAGTCTTGCTGTTAAAAATTTACACCTTATTTCCAGTCTGAGACCAGGAACATTATTTGCAATTAAATGGGGTTCAAACCCACAAAAATCACTGAATAATCTTCCTGAAACTAATCAGAGTTAGAGGAACCCAGAGGGCTAGTCACAGCAGAAGACTCTTAAATCAAGGAAGAAGCCTGGAAGCCTCTTCAGAGATGGGTCCTGGATTTCAAATGTACCAGGATCATGGTTAAGACACATCTGAAGTTTACTTACATATTGAAACTTGCAGCTTTACTTGGTTACAGTGAATATCCCTATGGATTTCTCCTGAATATGGCAATGTCTGTCAACTCACAACCTATGAACATAGACCATGCTTTGGGTTCTACAGGTCTTCTGACAGTCATTCAACCTCACTGGCACTAATCAGCCATCTCTAGCCTAACACAACTGTTGTTAAATCTCTTCAGCGACTCCTGCTAAAATACTGCATGACATTCAAGACTTTATTAGTCACTATAAAGCTGTTACTCACAAAGGACTGGTTTATCTTTCAGTCATTCTGTGTCCACCCCCAAGACATTCTCTCAGATAAGCAACTTCTTGTTAACCACATGATAAATGTAAGTCCCTCAGTAGCTGGGATTTAACCAGCTATGCTCCACATATGTGGATTCAACTGAGGTTCAAAATCCAGAATTCAAAGTTTTGTTTGCTTTCTATAATAGTTCCTGGGATTACTTTTTATAAATCCCCTTGGGAATACATGTGAAAAGTGCTGTGTCAATACATATTTCATTTTATTGTAAGCTGTGATTTGTTGTGTATTCATTGAGATGGAAAGGAGACATAAAGAGAGCTGAATGGCTCAAAGGATTGTACTAGGCTTTGGTGTCTTTCATATCTATGCTATTGGTTCAAATCTAGTCCAGACTGGTAGTAACTGAAAGTAATGAAATGGGCTGGTGGCTTCTGGCCAGTTCCTCAATTGTTGCCAAATTACTGGGAATGGACACCATTGTTGGCAATCTCAGCAGAGAGGTCAAAGGTTAAATGGGAATGTACCATGAAATGCAGCATCCCACCCAAAAGAGGTATCACCAGTAAAAAGCTGAGGTGCACTGGTTGAGGGAGTTGATGTTGAGGACTGTGATAAAAAAAGGGCTTTCATTCTCCAGTTCTGTCAAGATGAACTTATACATGTAGCCAATGTTGAATTATCTTGCAATGCAGGACTCCCTGACAGAGATGCTTCAATAAAAGCTATGCTAGCCGGTGAGAAATGTGTACAGCAAGTAAGGAATGGGGAGAGGAGAGGTTTAAATATTCAATGAGCTGCAAAAACAACATTTGTACCTTTACAGAATCTGATGGATTCATAAAAGTGAACAAGTGATTCATACAAGCACCCACAATATCAGATGATTATTTCAGTTTATCATAGGATTCAAACTGAGCTGAACATTTTATAAGAAAGTTTTCTCATATTCTATTTCTTGGAAATTATATAATTTACCCACCTTCCTCAGGTTTTTTGCTTTGTTTTTCTAATGTGCTTATTTAAGTGGCAAAAACACAAAAGCAGCCTTTTTTGCAATACGTCACCAGGTTTGATTTCCATTTGGCCAGAAAAAGGAAGAATAGAGTCGTAGAGTTTTAAGCCCGAAGAGACCACTAAATCATCTAGTCCAGATATCGGCAACCTTTGGCATGCGGCCCATCAGGGAAAGCCACTGTTGGGCTGGGACAGTTTGTTTACTTGCAGTGTCCGCAGGTTTGGTTGACCGCAGCTCCCACGGGAAGAGGTGGCCCAGCCCGCGCTGCTACCCGCAGCCCCCATTGGCTTGGAAAGGCGAATCGCAGCCAGTGGGAGCTGCGATCGGCCGAACTTGCGGACGCTGCAGGTAAACAAACTGTCCCAGACTGCCAGCAACTTTCCCTGATGGCCATGTGCCAAAGGTTGCTGATCCCTGATCTAGTCTGAGCTCCTGGATATCACAGGCCACCGCTATCACCCTTCACCCGCACACTAAACCCAACAACCAAATAGAGGTATGTATGGAATGTATGTATGTATGGAAATGAACAAGAGGAGAAATAAGTGTGGGTAACCTTTTCACTTTAAATTCTTACTTTGTTCCAAAGTGTTTGCCTATAGCTAAGCATACAGTCATGCCCCTAGGAAAATTATGATCCTCAAATGGGTATTTGCAGTTTTTGAGATCCACACTTTCAGAAGTGGTGTTTAACTTTGAATGCCCCTAATTCTGTGTGCCAAACTGGAGATACCTTCAGCCTGACTGGCATAGCTCCCATTGCTGAGCTTTCATGGTGTGACATTTTGTAGATCATCCAGACCAGGAATGGGTTCTGTCACCACCTGCCCTGTAACCTTGAATACTGAGCTTCTGTAGCTCAGATCCTCGACACCCCTAGCCTATCCACAAGCACGAGGTCTCACCCTGGCTTCCACCAACCTAGTTATTCCTTGCAGGGTAACACCAACAGCTCTTCTGGTCCTGAGTCTCCCCAAATCCGTCCTTCCTGAGTTCTTTCCTGCCAGACACTTGGACTTTTCTCCTCTGGTTCATCACCCCCAAAGTTGTGAAACCAGTCACCCAAATACCAGCTTAATCTGTCCCCTAGACTCCACACAGTTTGCACAAAAGAGACCTGCTTGGTGTAAAAATAATTTTATTTAATAGAAAAATCAGATTCAAATATGAACTAGTAAGGGAAAGCAAGCATATACAGGTTACCCAGAAAATAAATATAATGACAAAATAGGGTGACCAGATAGCAATTGTGAAAAATCAGAGGTAATAGGCGCCTATATAAGACGAAGTCCCAAATATCGGGACTGTCCCTATAAAATCGGAACAAAACCTATGACGAAACCTCAGGCTTTACATTTCCATATTAGATAAAATCCCCTTTCTAATACAAATTACCTATTGTCTTTGGATAATTTCCCAGTGGACCCCCAACCATAGGGGGATCCAGCAGAGCTAAAAATTGCAGTGCACACATTTGAGCTCGGTCTGGAGCCCAGGCTTGGAAATCTGACCAGGACATGGGGATCTCAAAGCCCAGACTCCAGCTCAAGCCCAAACGTCTAAATTGGAATTTTTAGCCCTACAGCCCAAGTCCCATGAGCCCTAATCAATTAACCCAGTCTGGGACACTCAGTGGCCTGGGTTTTTTATTGCAGCATAGACATACTCAAACGTGCCCCATTCCAAGGCCTGGTCTATGACTCTTCCTGGGATAATCACTACTTGTTGCATAGACTCTAACCAAACATTTTTTCATGTTTAGAATCCCATTTTGGGGCTATAAATGTGATGTTAAAAATGAGTAAAACTAATAAAATAATCTAAATGTTAAAATGTAAATGCCTTCTGAATTTCATACATTCTCATCTTCCATGCCTCACGGGCTGGTAATACTGACCAGAGTATAGGTTATTGGAATGGGACTCAGGCTCTTCCATTTATTTGCTGTATTATAATGCTTTGTGATCTGTGGATGACAAGCACTGTGATAAATATTATAAATTATTGGAAGGACAGTTGAGAAGGAAAAATCTTCCTGCTGCTGATTTCACAATGGATTAGTTACCCAATTTATTAGCCAAATGCGTAGGTGCTGAGTTTTTCTTTTCCCCTGGGGTGCTCCACCCCCGCCCTGCCCTGAGGCCCCGCCCCCACTCCACCCCCTCTTCTGAGGCCGCACCCTCACTCCACCTGTTCCCGTCCCTGCTCCATCCCCTCCCTGAGGCTCCTGCCTGCTCTCTGCTCTCTACCTTCCTCCAAGCACCTCCCCCAGCTGCCAAACAGCTGTTTGTCGGTACATCCAATCAGTGGTTTGGCGGTGCCTCCAATCAGCTGTTTGGCAAGGCCCTGATCAGCTAAGAACCTTAATAAGAACCCTGTGAGGTATGTGGTAAGAGGTTCAGTTATTGGCAGGTTAACAAAAAACAGTTTTCCATAGGGGGAAAATAGACTTTCTGCATATTCTGTGTAAATCAATGTTTTAAAAAAAAATCTTATAAACTGAGGATTATTTATATTTCTTGGGTGCTATCATGATAGTTGACTGCACCAGGTAACATACAGTCCAAACTGGAATGATAATATAATGCAGACATAGGAACCAGGGACTAGATTTTCTGTAGCCCTACACAAAGAGCACATAGGAGTCAGAGGAGACAAGGTCTCCTCATCTCCTTACATGGTTGCATTTGGGTGTTCCCATTGTGGCTTGGGTGCCACGGGAGGAGAGCAGGGGCTGCACACCCAACACTCCCTCCATGGGAAAGTGGACTGGTGGGGTTGGAACCAAGACAACAGCCTACTTATACACCGGATAGTGTAGCTGGCCAGGTACAAGGAGGGAAGCACCTTTAAAAGGGAAGAAGTAACTTACTTCAGAGCACATGAATAATTGTCTGTAAGTATGAATCACAATTCCATCCCAGAGCTCCTCCTTGGGTGTTGCTCCTACATGACATCTCATACTGAAGGCTGAGCCTAAAAGCTCAAGCAAGCTCCAGATGAGCAAGGATCCTGAGGTATGATTAAAAAAGCAGTGCAGAGGGGGCTTGTTTGTTTATTTTAGTCTCATTTCTTGTTCCTTTCAGTTCATGGAAGGATTTTGATTGAAATACTTCTCAGAAGAAGGATTCTTGAGGAGGGATCTGAATGAAGAGAGAAGGCTGTTTGGTGTACAACTCACTTATTAACTCATCATGATGTAAATCATTCATAAAAGTTCAAATGAACAAAGCCTGAGCTATTTGAATTCTTTTCTAAAATACATTTGATTTCACTACATTTTGAATACAGAGTATATAGTAACTCGTGTGCCTATAAACCAATTTATATCATGTACGGCACGGCCCTGTTTGCCCTCATGCTTGAGGAAACAGAATGTGCAGAGGCGGATGTGGAGTTTAGTCCTGATCACAATGATGATGTGTGATACTTGAAGAAGACAAATGGTATTTAAGTAACTTTGTGTTGATGAGTGGGAAAATATGCTTTATAAATATAGGCATGTGTAGACACTTGTTTCTTATTTACTCTAATAACATTGCCTGTGTTGTGGTTATCATGGATCTCGGATGTACTTGGTTGCTTGGTATCCATGATGACCTAATAGAAAAGGATGTCAATCACTGATCTGTGACTGTGTGGGCAGTAAGCCCTTTATGGCATCTGGATAAGAACCATCAGTGCACTTTATATAAATGCAGATATGGTTACTCAGGGCCCAATTCTCCCACCTATATTTCCACAAAGTAGCACCTTATTCTGCAAGTAGTTTGAAAGGCTATGCAAGGAAGGAGCCAACTTTCCCTCCCCTTTCCCTTGCCTGGCATACATAAGGGTCAGCTGCAAGTGGGGAGCTCAAGATCTGCTACTGGGATGCTCTGCATTGAGAGCAACTTGCCCAAAGGAGAGTGGTAGTGGCTGAGATTAGGCAGAGCAATGGCTTCACCCTTTCTGAGAGTAGATCTTCATGCTGAGAGAAAGCTGCATGGCTCAAAGCGGTATAGCAGACTGTGCTCCCTCCTACAAATCAGGGCAATGAGGGAGCTCCAGGATGCTCATTCTGCCTCCAAAATATAAGTGTTCCCCTCAGGGTGGTGCAGATCTGCAGTGCCACTTCCTATGTATTTGGTCAGTTGAACTATATTTTTCAAATAAAGTATACAATGGACACATTTAAAATTATTCACTGAACTTTACAAATATTATTTAGTAGGCCTTCCTATTTGTAGAGCACCTTGCAGTAGAGATATCAAAGCATGTCCACAAACATTCATTAATTAAGCTTCAATATACCCCCACAGGTTGATATTAACAAACCCTTTCTACAAGCCAATCATCAAGGAAGTTGAATTGACTTTCCTGTAGGACTCTCAATTAATCGCAATTAACTCAAGTGATGAACACAAACAAACTAACTACATTAAAAAATAGTCACAATTAATCACAGTTTTAATTGCAGTGTTAAACAATAATAGAATATCAAGTTAAATTTGTTATAAATATTTTTGGATGTTTTTATACATTTTCAAATATTGTTTCAAATAATGTTCTATTTGGAATGTTCCCCTTTAAAGCTTGCAGTAGTTCTACCTAACATGATATCTGAGTCACTGCTGAACTGTCTTTCCCTACTGGGAAACATGGCAAGGGAAGGAAGGAGCGAGAAGTAGAGTGGAAAGCAGTGCTTCCAAGACTTCACACTGCCCTCCTTGGCTAATGACAGTACAGCCCTCTCCTAATGATCTCACTCCATTATTGAAGAGATGAATGCAAACCTAATACTAGCTCAGTCAGACATAATTTTATTGTTAATTCCCTTCTTCAGATACAGAACAAATGTTCCCCTATCATCCATAGTGACCGTGAAGAAGGCAGGTTTCCTAGACAGCCACAGAGGGACTGGCCCTGTTATACAGCTAATGACAGAACTCACGGAGAGCCCCCATTTTAGTCACCACAAATGGCTACCACAAACCTGAATCATGGATGGTCAGAGATTCAAATCTAGTCTAGGTAGTGATGAAGAGTTGTTAGCATCTGATACTACTAGCCTATCTTGAATTAGTTCAACATAAGCTTTCCTATTCAAAATAACAAAATGACATATTCTTCGTTAACTGGCAAACACATTTACAGTCTCATCAGGATGCCAAGGAATGAATGGGCATTAGGGTCTTGATTCAACTGTGTTTGAAGTCAGTGGAAGTCTGTCCAAGGACTTCAGCGATTGATCAGGCTTTAACACTGACTTCTCCTCTAATGATGGACCCCGGGTGAGAAATGAGGCACTTTGTTGGTTCTATGATTGGAATGTCCTATTGTGGCTGAACAGCTGGTCTGTGCCAAACCATCAGGTTGTGAGGAGGATTTCCCCCTGCCCCATCAACCCTTTTTTGATACCCTGCATAGAGCCTGTTTAGTCTTGATTTGCGTGGAGCAGGAATATTTGTCCCTAAGGATTTAAAGTGATTTAATCTGATGTGCTGCAGTAAGGACTTACAAAGGAAGGTTTATTTATTAAGGTGGATCTTAAGGCATTTTAGCCACAAGTAATGCCTAAAATCCTTACAGCAGCGTAATCAGGAATTTTAGCCTTTTCTTCCAAAAGAAGGGAAATGAAAAGAAAAAATAACTGTGTTAAGGTAATGTTCATTGTAAGCTTTTTGAGGCAGGAACCATATCTCTGTGTTTGTCCAGCACAAAGCACAATGGGGCTTTCATGCTGAGTGTAGTCACTTTTGGCATTACCCAATGCAACCTTATTATATCCCTCGCCCAGACATCCTTCCTTCTTCCTACTACCACATCCCCTCCAAAAAATAGTGATTTCTGTTCCATCCCTCACAAAAAAAGTAAAAACAAAAAAAAACACAACCCCACCCTGATTCTGGTCCACAATGCTCCTAGTCAATCGGAATGAAAATCACAGTTTTCATGTTTATAGAGAAATGAATATGGTAGCCATGTATCTGCAGTCTGTTCATGTGTGGATTTTTAAACAGAAACCAGTTTTGTTCTGTTTTTCATAAACCCAGCGGAGAAGCCTTATCTTCCATCCCAAACATTCTCTTCTTCCCTCCTCTTCTGTCACTCTTAAAACATCACCATCCTCCCTATCACTCAGACCCACTTAGGGTTTTATTTTTCATTCCTCCCTCTCCATAGCTCCAGAGATCCAGGTCATTTCCAAACTTGCCATTTCTTCCTCCGCAACATCTCCAAGATACATCCTTTTGTCTCCATCCCCA
Organism: Emys orbicularis; assembly: GCF_028017835.1. Taxonomy (NCBI): domain Eukaryota; kingdom Metazoa; phylum Chordata; order Testudines; family Emydidae; genus Emys; species Emys orbicularis. Next base: position 89,097,259 of record NC_088690.1, read on the forward strand.
TAGACAGATCTCTCATTTGAAGCATTGTTATAATCCTCCTTGATTGCTGTAATGTCCTGCTCTTTGGCCTCACAAACACACACATTTCCATCCATACAAAATGCTGTTGCTAACCTCATATTCCTTGCCCACAGGTCTGATCATGTAACTCCCCCCTCTGAATCTGTTCATTGGCTTCCTGTTCAATAAAGTATCAAATGTAGGCTTCTTGTCACCAAATACAAAGCTCTGCATAATGCTTCCCTTCTCAGATCACCTCCATTCCTTCTTCCTTGCAGCCTTCTATGCATGGCACAGTCTCCCCAGGTTCATCCGCAAGGCCCTTCTTTGTATACATTTAAGTCCTTCTTAAAGACTTGCTATTACTGTCTGCAAGTTGACTTGTATATACACTGTCTGTTGTAATTACCTTTCCCCTGACCTCTGTCTACTTGTTAGTCTTTAGATTGTGAACTCCTTAAAGCAGGGACTATCCTTCTTAACTGTTTGGAAAGCACATTGTATAAATAAATAAATAATACATAAATAATAATAATAATTAATAATAGCAGTGGCCATTGGAAAGCTCCACTGGTAAACTGAGCTGTTGACCTTGACAGTCAGGTCAGTGTGACGTGCACCTAAGCCCCCCACCCAACCCCAGAGTTATCTTACAATAGTGCTGCCACCCTGCCCTTCAAGAAACCTCTTCTCATTCTAACCAGCCTTTCCCCGCACATAGAATCAGATCCAACTGGGCATTGCTGCAAGTTCTGAGCCTACAAGTGGTACCCCTGCAACACCATGATATGCAGGTGGCTACTGACCTAGACTACTAGCTGGTGGCCATACTTATTTTCACCTTTTTTGTAGAACAGGGGAACACTGGGTTGTGTCAGAGTTGGATAGGGACAAAAAAGAACAAGATGGAGAGATAAAACTATTAGTATATTTAATAGAGAGATGTAATAAGTGTGGCAAAGGGAGAGTGAGAGCTAAGGAGGGAAGTGAAAATGGGGAGAAGATTAGAGGAAAAGGAAGGTGAGAAGAGAATGAACAATTGCCTCCGACCAGCACCAACATCTCCTCCAGACCCAGATACTCTTTTTGCTCCCTTTTGTTGCACTGCTTCTGCAAGTTACCATGCATAGGAAGGGATTTGGACCTTTATCATTTCTTTCTTTTTGGAAGATAGCACCTCTTTTTCTAAAGAGCTCCCGAAAATGAATTACCCCACTTTTTTCATGACGGGAACCCACAGAAGTATAAAAATGGAAATAACTTATGTTTACTTTGACTTACACACTTACTTTGACACATCTCTTTGTCAGATATGTGCAGCACAGTGAACCAGGGCCCTAGAAGTACAACAGTAAGAGTTTCTTATAAAATGCTGCTTACGTCTTAATGAGGTTTTCTTATATATATAAAACCCTCCATTAATTATGCTCTGCCTCTCTCTCATTGTTTGCAAGATTTTATAAGGAACATTTTGCTAAAGGATCGGTCAACTGGAAATGCAATTTAGTAGTTAATCCTCAATCTGCCAGGGTGCACAGACATCCGTTTATTTCTGAAGATATCCTGATGCAGATTAACGAAAGCCTCATATGACCAGAACATGCTATTTATGTTACAAAAATATAACATTGAATGATTATTGAGAAAAAACATTCATGTTCTGATTTTCTACTGATTCCTAAGAAACACTGTACTATTTCCGAGGGGTTATTTAGGGTAAGCATGAGATGCCCTTTAAAATGTGTTTCTCTACATAGGTTTACAGTACCATAGATATTTCTTCTGTAAAGCATGGAAAGTTCATAAAGGTTAAGAAGATAAATGGCTCAGCGAATTGCCAGCCTTTCAACTCAAGGATTTGCACTGAATTCCAAGATGAGGTCCAATAAAAAATCACAACTTCATACAAGATTAGCAATTTCATATGAACAGGCCTAAGTCAAACGTAAAAATTATCTTTCCCCCCCCCAATATTCATTTCAAATGTTCCCAATTCTCCTTGTCATTCTTAGGGGTTTCCTCTCCCTTCCATGTGTATAAATAGAGTCCTTAGTTTTACATTGTCCATATATAAAATAGATTATAATGCCTTACTTAAAAGTAATATTTACTTTTCTTAGATAAAGGCCAGATTTTCACACTTAGGCATGTACTTTCATTTGGACATGCCTGACTTATGTCCAAATAGCCACTATATATATGCCTTCAAAACACCTAAGTGGCTATGTACATATGGAAATATCAAATTTGCACATACATGCATTGTCTATTTACTCATATACATAATTTACTTATTATTTTGATATAAAAAGGTGCCTATTTCAAGTTCTATTCACCTTTGCCATCTCTTTGAAAATACACATCACATAACAGAAACAATTCCAACAGACACTCCTATAAAACCTCAGGTAAGTGTGCTAATCACCTATGTTTTTGTGAGGTTGGTTAATTTCTATTATGCTTATCCTATCACTGTCTTACTTGATTTAATCTTGGGAAATTGACAAGTCTGTTTATTTATTTGGTACATTTTTAAAAGGTAGTCAAGAGTGCCCAAATGCTCTTTTCTTATTCTTTCTAAAAAAACAACCAAATAAATAAATGATCACTGATACATGATGATCCATCTTCTATTTTTACCACACTCCCAAGTTATAGACTCTAGTGACAAATGCTTTACAACCTACCAACACCGTCTCTGTTTTCTTTGTTTACTTTCTCCGTCAATTAGAACACGCTTGTGTCTTTGAGCAGAGATCTTTAAAAATGGCCCCAAATGGCCTCAAATGCTGTTTTTTCCTGCATTACTTATATTTCTATATTTTCAGAATTGGTCAAAAACGTGGTAGGCTTTATATAGCTAGATATAGATAATCACTCCCCCCTCAAAGGAAAAGATTGCACTTACTGATTTAGTATCTTACTGCTTACTATAGTGTTCTGAAAAGTCAACAATATTATTTTCTCATTTTCAAAGAAGACAGAGCCTCCAGCTTCTGGCTAATTGTATTTTGATTTGAGCAATAAATCTGAGGCAAGTTACTTTTGGACCTCATTGGTGAAATCCTGGACCTACTAGCAAAGCTCCTATTCACTTCAGTGGAGCCAGAAGTTCACCTAAATGAGTAATTACGTTTAGAGGGATTTAAAATTGGTGTAACTTACACCTTCTGACACCACCAATGTACATGTTACCCCCAATTTAGACCCCCTTGGAGTTACTTAAACTCTCTTATATTTAATTTGTTACTTGTGTCATGATACAGCAAAAATGGAATCTCATGCTGCACATTAAGCATGTAATTAATCCCATTGACTTCAAAATCTGTCCCATTAACTTTAAAATTGTGTGTGTGATTCTAAATGTGTCTAAGGACTGATCCAGTATAGCATGGAAGCATAAACTTAACTTTAAGTCTCGTTGACTTATAGTTAAGAATATAATAAATAATAACAATAATAAATAGTAATATTCAAAGAGTTTTACGAAAGAGGTCAGTATCATTATCCCCATTTTACAGGTCAGTGGCAAAACTAGGAATATAATCCAGGTTTCCTGAGTTCCAGTGATTTGCTGGAGCAGGTTCTTAGTTACATTTACATTCACATGCACAACTTGTAACTTATTCCTCCAGTTCACACCTTATATCACATCTGAATTTGTTGCAATGAATCTGACATGCTGTAACTCATGTGCCAAGGGGTCAAAACAAAGGAGCATAGTAAGAAAAACAAGTTACAGAGTGTTGCTGGAAGTATCTTATTTTACAACTTCTTGTGCATTCTTCTGGGTCTTCAGCATATAAATTACAAAAATGTAGACTCTCTTATATCCCCCCTCACCTCAGCAAATGGATGTAATTAGATCTAAGGAAATATTAATAAGTGTAAGGGAGCAATTTTATACTAATTTACAAATCACTTCTGAATCTGAGTCCATGAGCACAAATCCTGTTCCCTGGAAAGTCACTGGGAGGTTTCCCACTAATTTCTTTGGGGGCAAGACTAGACCTGTTGTTTGAATATTTTCTTTAGAAACAAGCATGCATCTCTTTCTTTATTAACACCACATATTGTTCACAGTCCATGTTTGCAACTTTCACTCAGAGAATGGAAGTTCTGCACTTAAGTGGAGAAATTCTCTCATCTCCAGGGGGCAAAACAAGATGTATGCATCACTTAAGTCCCATTTAAGATCTGCTTTGTTAGCAAAAGTGGAATTTAAGTAGATGATAGTCATTAGGCTGGCCCTCTGTCCAGGAGTGAATTTCACTCTATAGAAGGCAGTGTATCTGCCAAATCATTTCTCTGGCCTAGAAACTGAGAGCTTTCTACAATGAGTGAAAGAAAGAAAGTAAGGTTTAAGTATACGTGTTTTTTTTTTTATAAATGTTGAGGAAAATGCTTTGTCCAATGTAATGTATTATGGTTACATATTTTCATCCATCTATAGTGTATCTTAATGTTATTTCCAAGTTCCCATTTATGAAAACATCTTTAGCTATAAGAAATTATACTATATTGTACAAATTCTCCTCTCAGTTATACTTGTGAGATCTCACTGACTTCAATGGGTATAGCACCAGTGTGAGGAGAGCTGGTCCATGGTATCCATTGCAGATTTTCAGTCACCTGGTGGATAAGGATGTCCATTTGTCATTAGAAATAAATGGGAACTGGGCAATCAATTCCCACTATCTGTGTTCAAAGGAACTGCTAATGTAATAAATGTCCATAAAATATGCTGTACTGTCTAGTCGACCTGACATGAAAGTTGAATGATCTCAAATAATGCCTAGGTGAACGATTTATTTTATATACGGTATTTATTTTCAAATCACAACTCCACGCTCCTTTATCTCCCATCCTGCTAGGAATAGCTACTCAGGCACTCTCTACTGCCACTCTCACTTTTAACCATGGTCTGTCTGTCTGGAGCCGCTGTTGTGTAAGAATCCTGGGTGCATCTCCAGAGACCTATGATCATTCTCTATTGTGTGAGACAATGGTTCTTACTACCGGGAGAGAGCAGAGAAATTCAGACTGCAGCAGACTCTAGTTACTGTGTTAAATAATGTTTACTAAAGGAATAATTGGACTGTTAAATACAAACTCTTGTTGCTTTAATACAGACCACAATACACTGTCTGTCTAAGAACTCATGACTCTCATCACCATAGTACCTGTGCACATAGGTAGGGATATGAAATGTAGCAATATGAAACAAAAGCAAACACATAAAGCCCAAGGAGTGCATATATATTACAGTAGTTGGTGTGTTGCGTGTCTTCCTCTGTGCCCAATCTGCGGAGGATATGAGTTTGTTACAGCCCTATCTTTAGCTTAAGCTGTATCAGCTCTGGAGGCCACCAGCCCTTGTTTCCTGGACACGGAGGCATAAGCAGGGGCTTGTCTAGGATTTAATTGCTGTGGGACTCACACACTTGGGATGAGCTTTCTCTGCCCAGAAGTATGTGAATTCCTACCTCTATCCACTCCTTTGAGAACCCTCTTCCGTCCACTGAATTCAAGTCTGAGAATTGTGAGAAGAATATCTCTGTATGTCTCAACTGCTGGGATGGAGTATAAGCAGAAAAGGAACCAAAGTAACACAGGTCCCGCTACACCAGAATCAACAGCTTAAAATGAATCCAGAAACAAGCTGGAAGGTTGTGGAGTCTGTGGAGCACAGGTGTAATATGAACCATATAAGAAACATCACCTAAGAACAATAAAAAGAGTAGATTTGTTTATATTCTAATATCCTGGAAATGCTGTTTGTTGCTGTGTAAACATCAAAGCTCAAACTTTTCTTTTTTTATGAAACACTTCTTCCCTCTCAGAGTTTGAGAGATTAAGGCTCTCTGTGAAAGACTTTCCAGCATCACTTTACTTTTTCACCAATGTAACTTGGAGTACCCGAAAAGCAATTTAGCTTGAAAGGTATGGACAAGTAATGTAGTTGCTAAAGCGGAAGTTACTAAAAGGGCTTATCTTGTTTTTCAAATCCCTTATACACTTGCCAGCAGGAGACTAGAGTCCTTCCATGGGTCATCTATAATCTTTTAAGATATATGAAAAGTTATTGATAAAGGGATCTTGGTGGGACTTTCACCTCCCTATTAATGTTTCAAATCCAGCTCAGGTCAGTTTGGTGGTCTAAGTTTGATAAACAGAGGCTGTTCCTAGTTCCAGTTCCTATTGGTCTGGTAACCACATCACAAACTAACACCATAATTTACACAAACTAGAACCCTTGCCGGAAGTCTCAGCAGAAGGGCCAAGGAAGAATGGGCATGAAGAGCTAAACAACACCTGAACTCAGGTATGCTCTGTCACTGTCCCCGAACTCTGGAATACTTCTTGGGTGGGGAAGCTCACACTTCCTGTGCTGTACCAACTCTGTTGGCACTAACACTTCAGTATCCAGGACAGTCAGAACCCCAAGCTTCACAATAATCTAAACAATTATAATACTAAAAAGCTACATTGTTTAACAAAAAAATCAATTGCATTTTCCTGTAGCCATTTACAACATGACATTTCTTACACTGCTGTTTTTTATGTTAGTAAGATTCATCCTGTGCCTTGTCATGGGGCCATAGCTTGATATCCTGCTCCTGCTGAGTAGCACCTTACTCCAGGAATGGTCCCATTGACTTCAGTAGGACCTTTAACTAATAAAGTGCTAGTTGGTATTTGTGAGAGTATCAGAATGTAACACATAATAAGAACAGCTCTGTGAATACTGCAAAACCAAAGTTCAGCAATATTTACTCAGTTTCTGAATGACTGTTCAGTTCCACAATAGTCACACCCATTTTTACTTCCTATATACGCACATTGCATGTGTTTTTGTTTATATTAATGTTTGAGAAACATGTTCATATGAATATCCATATTCACATGTGAACAAGAGTATTTTTGTGCTAATACATGATGAATATTTGTTGTTCATTGTTCATTATTTGCTACTAAGCATTTGTTATTTTCCTGCTTTAGCCAGTTACAGAGCAGAAATATTACCATGTAATGAGGTGAGCAATCTGACACCACAAATAAAAAAAGTGAATAGACAAAGTCCAGCATTTCACAAATGACCAATACTCTGAGATTTGTTCAGATGAACAATTTCTACAACAACTAAGAATAGTGAAAGAATTCAAAAGCTACTCATGAACAATATGCAAACAGAATAAGGGTCTAAATTAGTGAGCAAACTTATTCACAAACAATAGCTGCAGTAATTAGATGTACATTGGCTTGTAGTTGCATGTGCAAGGAGTTTAATTAAACATTTGTGCTCATCAGTATGGTGTCTCTCTGGAACAAATATGTAATTATTGTCGGAACATCAAATAAGTCATGTGTTAATCTATTTAACTTTCTAGAGCTAGAGTGCAGTTAATTTTGGTGACCATAGCAGTTCTATTTGACATCAAGTATCAGCATTTTTAAAAAATTACAAAAACAAATATTTTAGTGCACAAATTTGATATGAAATATGAACACTGAGCCTGATTCTTGTCTCACTTTCACTACTGGAAAGTAACTCTACTTAAGTCAATGGAGTTCCACTCCTGTGAAACAGGTGTATGTGAGAGGACAAACTGTATATGCAATACAATTATGAATGTCATGAAACTGTATACAAGCATATCTTAACACATTAGTGTGCAGGGTCATAAGAATGTGCTTTGTGGCAATGCAAAAAAAAATCTAAACTAATAGATGTTGTGAAAAAAAGTAGTCCAGTGTTGTATCACATTTGTTTTGAGACAATGAATGAACTCCTGGTCCCATTGAAGTCAATGGGGCTGGAATTTCACCCAATAACTTTAACTTACTTTATTATTCTAAAAGTCTCTCTTCAAGCTTTTAAATGCCCACAAAGTGCAACAAGTGAAATTTCAATTCACACAAGTTGTTTTATGCAGCTATTTGCCTTCATAGTAAGAAATACCCTCATGAGATTTTTTTTTTTTGCTATATTTTCTGTGTACTTAATTATTTTGGGTAGATCCTGCAAATACTTACACTTATTTAACTTTACAGTTCCACTGAAGTCAATAAGCCTGTTCATGTGCGTTACATTCAGAACTTATTTAAATTCTTAGCTGAACTGAAATATGATCTCCAAGTGGTTCAGTGTTTCAAAACAAAAGCTACATAAAGCAATGACAGACAAAAAAATATGTCTGATGAGTTGTTAATGTCACTAGAGTGCCAGACAAATACTTACACACTTACACACATCTTATTATGAATAACTGGTACTGAGGACTATGTCTCCACGTGCCTTCAAGACTAATGTTTTAATAGGAACATTGTCTCCACAATAGAAGTAACGAACTTTCTTAAATTATATTTAGAATTAAAGTTACTCTTTTATGCTGACAGATTTTAATGAAGTGATTATCACCTTTGATATTTTAGTACATTAGTATTTGAAAAATAAAGTTAAGATGTCTCTGTTATTTACTCTCTAGAATAGGAGGTCAATGAGAGGACGGGACCATTTTGAATACCAACTGGTTATTAGCAAAACACAGCACTTTTTGGTGGGTCTTCAGATGTAATTTAAAATCATGAATTCACATTTCAAAGAGTTTTATTTAGTCTTTTAAAAGTTCATTAGGAAATTCATCTCCAATAACATGGGTTCAGAAAATCCACCAGCAAGAGCAAAGGAATGGGTAAAAGAGAGTTAAAAAAAATGTTCTGGTTTTATTTTACTTGAAGAAAGATGATAACATAGTCGGGAACCCTGTGTGTATGTAAACTGTGCGCATTTTCCAGTAAAGAAAAAGAAAGACACACATGGAAGGATATAAACAAAGACACGGTCACCTCAAAAGAAGGCCTCAACATTTATTCAGGGTGTTTCTTAATTTTAATTACTGTAAAGGTTCATTTTCCATTGCTTTATTCATGGTAATAGTAAAACGCTATTTAAGAAATCAAAGATACTTTACACATCCTTCCCTACAAATAAACAAAATGCTTTTCCTCATGGGCTCATCAGGCTTCACATCACTATTACACCTTTGCTCTATTTCTAGTTATTTTACTTTCCACCTGGGATTGTGTGAAGCTCAGTCTTACAGCAAATAACATTATTTTTTTTTGTTTCCCTACACAGAGAAAACCAATGGCTTTTCTGCCTAGGAAAGAAAAATCCAACCAGTGGAACTGCTCAGTCTGATTTCTATTTAAAATCATGAGAGCCTGCTTTCAATATGGCAGTACACATGGGGGGGGGGTGAAAAAAGAAAGTACATGTGAAACAGGAGCCCATCTGTTTTTCAATATTATTAAAAATATAAAGGGGAAGGGATACTACTTGCATTTATACATGAAAGAAAGGAGCCCTTGTGTGACTGTGGCGAATATTCTATCAGGCCATGAACGGCCAGGTACTTTGCAATGCAATGATACTTTGTCACCTAACCTGTTAAATGCACAGTCCACAGTTTTTACAAGAATGCCTGGTTCAGCATAATGCTTTGCAATGCAGCAATACTGACCAACCCCCTTTAGATCCCCCCTATACACACACTCCCTCTTTTTTTCTTCTATTACTAAGATATTTGTTTTCTATTTCCATTTATGTTTGCAACAGACACACACAGCAAGCATAGGTCTTCTGTACTGTACACGTCAGTATCTATGTGTGAGGAATACACCGGTTATCATGCCAGTGTAAACATTTGCCTAACACGAGTGACTATATGGATAACATACACCCTGATACTACATCCCAATGCTGACTGCCTCGGTTCCAAATACCATCAATAGCAAAAATGCAGATCTGTCCTGGCTTCCTCAAGCCAGCGAGGTTTGCATACGAAAGTGGATCTCTGTCCTTGGTCCTGATTCCATGTACTGGTTTCATTACCCTGGTACTGTAGAAATGTAAATATAGGGTCTTGGAGACATACAAGCCCAAGCACAGCCATGATGTGACTGCTTAGGAAGAAGCAAGGATGAATACAGTGAGAATCTGCCCACAAAACACGGCTATATTATAACTCCATGCACTGTAGCAAACCTTAAACCAAAGAGAAAAGGCTTCCTTAACATGGCATCAAATGCCACACAAAAATCACGCGTGTACCACCCTTCACTTAGCCTCCCCATTCCTCTCAATGCAAGAATTGTAAAGCCAATAAAACATAGCAAGATCCCAGCAGCAAAGGAGATCGATGGAGGCAATGCTACTCTCTAAACCTTCAGCATTCTCACAACAGCTCTGTGCATTTGCAAACGGTATCTTCGTCCCCCCCCCCAACCCCCAACCCCCAGCAAACAAGCAGAAAAGCACATCTTACCACTGGATGAGGGAGAGAAGCACAAGTGCCCACACCATCATTTTGAGAGAAAATGCAGGATTCGAGCTCCCCAGGCTTGTTGGATTTGGAGGACTCATCTCTCTTTTTCTCCCCCCCCCCCCCTTTCCCTTTTCCTCTTGGTTGCAGATGGATCCGTCCCTTTCCTTCTTTATTTTTATTTTGTTGGTGGTTCCCACCCCACCCCCCTACCAGGTCCCGTCAGTGGGATGATACATTGCACCCAGCTGCAGGAATTAATATTCAGAGGGGGCAGAAATTAGATCTGCCCAAGCCTTTTGCAGCTACAATAAAAAAAAGTCAGCTTAGGCAGCAGCTTCCAAATCTAGAGAAATAATAAAACTGGGAGAAAAAGGGTGGGAGAGAGGGAGGACACACACAAGAAAAGCAGGCAAGGTAAGGAGAAACACACTCACACACAAGCACATACTCACACAGACACCGGTACACAGACAACACAATCCATCAGCACAGGAGAAAGGGAAAGGAGGGGGGAGGGTAAAAGAGGGGGGGAAAGAATAAAGCAACGGAGCTTCTGCCTGAATGCAGATTAACTCTGAGGTCAAAGTGGAAATGATGCACACTGCTGCAGCACAGATTAACACATGCGTGGTGTCAGCCGAGGTGCTTTTTAACCTTTGATTACACATATGCAGGCAGCCCAGGTTTTCATTTTGGAGGCAAGAAGGATCTGGCAAGTACAGAAAGGAAGGTTGAAAGAAAAAGCTTTCCCTACGATGCAGAGCATCCTCATTGCTTTTAACAGCCTGCAAATCGTTATTGCAAAGGGTAAAAAATAGAAAGGATGGATGGGGGGGGGGGGGGAAAGAGGGGAGGGATGGTTGTTGCTAAGTAACTCAGGAAATGGGGAAGGCAGCATTGGTGGAGTTGCTATGAATGAGGTGGTTTAGTGTGTGATAGGATTAGGGAGAATTCGCAGGAATCTGATCTCCCCTCCCCCTAATAAAATCAGACTAGACAGATGCAGGAAATGCCCTAAAATAAGACTAAATGGATAGGGTGAAGAACAATGAGTGTGTGTAAAAGCTGGACCTTGCCAGATCCTGCCAATTTGTGTCCCCAGCCACCCAAATTCCACTGCCCAAAGAGACAATAAGTCTAGATGCTTTTTGCCACACACACATACAAATTGAGACCACAATATATCCCAGTGCAAGAATGCCATACAAATCCCAATCTAGCACCTGGATTCTGCCAGATCCTACCAAGTTTTGGCCCCAAATTCCACTGCCTAAATAGAGAACAAGTCTAGATGCCCATATTGGATACACAACAACAACCAAAATCAGGATAATTCCATTTCTTAAATGGAGAACAAGTTGAGATGTAGCAAAAACTTCTGGATCTTAGTACCAGCCAAAATACTTAGATCTAGCATCTGGAGCCTGCTGGAAAATGCCAGTTTCTAGCCCCATCCCCCAAATCCCACTGCTAAAAAGAGAATAAATCTAGATAATCCAAGTGTATCTAAAATTACAGATATTGACACATTTTGTTGCAACAAAGCCTCAAAAACCCAGGTCCAACCTCTGGAAGCCAATTTTGCTTTTAACTCCCCCAAATATGACTACATAAATAGATAACAAGTTTAGCCACTCTGAGTGCATACAAATATCCTGACCCTGATGTAGCCTCATGCTATGGTGCCTCAAAAACTTATATCTAACACCTAGATCCAATGTTTATAGTTGATTTACAAATTCATAGATTCATAGATTCTAGAACTGGAAGGGACTCGAGAGGTCATCGAGTCCAGTCCCCTGCCCGCATGGCAGGACCAAATACTGTCTAGACCATCCCTGATAGACATTTATCTAACCTACTCTTAAATATCTCCAGAGATGGAGATTCCACAACCTCCCTAGGCAATTTATTCCAGTGTTTAACCACCCTGACAGTTAGGAACTTTTTCCTAATGTCCAACCTAGACCTCCCTTGCTGCAGTTTAAGCCCATTGCTTCTTGTTCTATCCTTAGAGGCTAAGGTGAACAAGTTTTCTCCCTCCTCCTTATGACACCCTTTTAGATACCTGAAAACTGCTATCATGTCCCCTCTCAGTCTTCTCTTTTCCAAACTAAACAAACCCAATTCTTTCAGTCTTCCTTCATAGGTCATGTTCTCAAGACCTTTAATCATTCTTGTTGCTCTTCTCTGGACCCTTTCCAATTTCTCCACATCTTTCTTGAAATGCGGTGCCCAAAACTGGACACAATACTCCAGCTGAGGCCTAACCAGAGCAGAGTAGAGCGGAAGAATGACTTCTCGTGTCTTGCTCACAACACACCTGTTAATACATCCCAGAATCATGTTTGCTGTTTTTGCAACAGCATCACACTGTTGACTCATATTTAGCTTGTGGTCCACTATAACCCCTAGATCCCTTTCTGCCGTACTCCTTCCTAGACAGTCTCTTCCCATTCTGTATGTGTGAAACTGATTTTTTCTTCCTAAGTGGAGCACTTTGCATTTGTCTTTGTTAAACTTCATCCTGTTTAACTCAGACCATTTCTCCAATTTGTCCAGATCATTTTGAATTATGACCCTGTCCTCCAAAGCAGTTGCAATCCCTCCCAGTTTGGTATCATCCGCAAACTTAATAAGCGTACTTTCTATGCCAATATCTAAGTCGTTAATGAAGATATTGAACAGAGCCGGTCCCAAAACAGACCCCTGCGGAACCCCACTCGTTATGCCTTTCCAGCAGGATTGGGAACCATTAATAACAACTCTCTGAGTACGGTTATCCAGCCAGTTATGCACCCACCTTATAGTAGCCCCATCTAAATTGTATTTGCCTAGTTTATCGATAAGAATATCATGCGAGACCGTATCAAATGCCTTACTAAAGTCTAGGTATACCACATCCACAGCTTCTCCCTTATCCACAAGACTCGTTATCGTATCGAAGAAAGCTATCAGATTGGTTTGACATGATTTGTTCTTTACAAATCCATGCTGGCTGTTCCCTATCACCTTACCACCTTCCAAGTGTTTGCAGATGATTTCCTTAATTACTTGCTCCATTATCTTCCCTGGCACAGAAGTTAAACTAACTGGTCTGTAGTTTCCTGAGTTGTTTTTATTTCCCTTTTTATAGATGGGCACTATATTTGCCCTTTTCCAGTCTTCTGGAATCTCTCCCGTCTCCCATGATTTTCCAAAGATAATAGCTAGAGGCTCAGATACCTCCTCTATTAGCTCCTTGAGTATTCTAGGATGCATTTCATCAGGCCCTGGTGACTTGCAGGCATCTAACTTTTCTAAGTGATTTTTAACTTGTTCTTTTTTTTATTTTATCTGCTAAACCTACCCCCTTCCCATTAGCATTCACTATGTTAGGCATTCCTTCAGACTTCTCGGTGAAGACCGAAACAAAGAAGTCATTAAGCATCTCTGCCATTTCCAAGTTTCCTGTTACTGTTTCTCCCTCTTCACTAAGCAGTGGGCCTACCCTGTCTTTGGTCTTCCTCTTGCTTCTAATGTATTGATAAAAAGTCGTCTTGTTTCCCTTTATTCCCGTAGCTAGTTTGAGCTCATTTTGTGCCTTTGCCTTTCTAATCTTGCCCCTGCATTCCTGTGTTGTTTGCCTAAATTCATCCTTTGTAATCTGTCCTAGTTTCCATTTTTTATATGACTCCTTTTTATTTTTTAGATCATGCAAGATCTCGTGGTTAAGCCAATGTGGTCTTTTGCCACATTTTCTATCTTTCCTAACCAGCGGAATAGCTTGCTTTTGGGCCCTTAATAGTGTCCCTTTGAAAAACTGCCAACTCTCCTCAGTTGTTTTTCCCCTCAGTCTTGATTCCCATGGGACCTTACCTATCAGCTCTCTGAGCTTACCAAAATCCGCCTTCCTGAAATCCATTGTCTCTATTTTGCCGTTCTCCCTTCTACCCTTCCTTAGAATTGCAAACTCTATGATTTCATGATCACTTTCACCCAAGCTGCCTTCTACTTTCAAATTCTCAACGAGTTCCTCCCTATTTGTTAAAATCAAGTCTAGAATAGCTTCCCCCCTAGTAGCATTTTCAACCTTCTGAAATAAAAAGTTGTCTGCAATGCAGTCCAAGAATTTGTTGGATAGTCTGTGCCCCGCTGTGTTATTTTCCCAACATATATCCGGATAGTTGAAGTCCCCCATCACCACCAAATCTTGGGCTTTGGATGATTTTGTTAGTTGTTTAAAAAAAGCCTCAGCCACCTCTTCCACCTGGTTAGGTGGCCTGTAGTAGACTCCTAGCATGACATCACCCTTGTTTTTTTACCCCTTTTAGCCTAACCCAGAGACTCTCAACACTTCCATCTCCTATGTCCATCTCTACCTCAGTCCAAGTGTGTACATTTTTAATATATAAGGCAACACCTCCTCCCTTTTTCCCCTGTCTATCCTTCCTGAGCAAACTGTACCCATCCACACCAACATTCCAATCATGTGTATTATCCCACCAAGTTTCAGTGATGCCAACAATGTCATAGTTGTATTTATTTATTAGCACTTCCAGTTCTTCCTGCTTATTACCCATACTCCTCACATTTGTATATAGGCATCTAAGATACTGGTTTGATCTTTCCTCCCAGTTTTGTCCTGACCCTCCTTTCTCTCTGCCAATATAGCCCACACTCCCTCTCATTTCCGACCCATCTCCCAGGTCTCCATGTTCCCCACTTACCTGCGGGCTTTGCTCACCTGTCCCCGAATTATGGTCATGATTCCTAAAGCCACTGTAACTTGATGGACTTCAGTGGAAATACTCCTGATTTATACTAAAATAAGTGAGATCATGTTTGGCCCTACACGTATAAGAATCATTTCACCCACCAGTGGCATGCAGACAGTTCTGAGATGAAATGCTATCAAATCTGTCAGTATCTCAATACGTATATATTATACACATTTATATTTGGAGCCCAATTCATATTGCCCTTGTTCCTCTCTGGTAGAATAAAGGATTGTAAACTGGCCAGATCTGGGCCATGGGGAATACCCCTAGCATTAAAGCGTTCCCAGACTGCTGTTGAACTGCTGTAATGGATCTCTGGTATGCTAGAGCCATGGCCAGAGCATAGCTGCATTCCATCTATTCAGTTGTCAGAACAGCATTTTGGGAGTTCTTGTCTTTGAGAGTAGTTTAGAGCAGCCCTTAGGCTGAGAGCCAAACTGGCCTCTGGTTGGCCTAGGAACCCAGGGGATATAAAGGTGGTGTTCAGCCATCATTGTCCTACCCATCGGGTGCTAGGCTGAATAGAGCTCAGCCACACCTATGAATGTGGCCCATCACATTTATAAGGAACCTATCACCTTTTTCTCACAGTGTCAATTAACAGACTGTTCAATGGGAAACAGTGAGGCCAGCAGAGAATTCCCCTATTGGAGGACAGAACCCCAGCAGGTGTAAATGACCTGCTGCACCTCTGCCTCACCTTTCCAGAAGAGAGGTCATGTTGGGCAATTTAGGAGGGGTGCTACACTAATCCTCCACTGGCTTACAGTCTATTAAGGAGTCTGTGTAAGTGGCACAATTTAGAGCAGCCGGCAGCAGCTCTGTCTTGTCAGAGACAGGACTGGCCCTTATAATAAGGGAAGTATAACTGTGTCCCTGACCCTTCCCCTACCTTCTATCCTTCCCAAGCAAACCTCTAGTGCATGAATGAAACTTACCCTTCAATGGCTATTACCCCAATGGCTATTACATTAGTTTTACATTTCACCCATATTATGGCACAATATTCCAATACCTTTGATGGCTCTAACAGCATAGCATGCATTAAAATACATCAAGTCTATTCATTAAAAGAAATTTGTAATTTTGGGGTGGCTATATACTTTGAGTGATTTTAGTGAAAAATTTTTAGCCCAAGTCCATCCGGTTTTGTGCCCGTGCGTCCATGAAACCACAACTAATTAGCAGCAAATTCCCCCCTCTTCCCCATTCCTGGAGTCCCCAGCTGAGGTCACTCAGACATGAAAGTACTTGATCACAACCATTAATCAATATTTGGATATCAAAGCAGTAGGAAATGTGGGTGCATATGGTTATGAATGAAAAACTGTTCCTGCAATTAAGGAGACGCTAGCTATTGAGTACCTGGCCTTTCATGTGTTTTTAGTGCTCTAGTTTCTGGTTATATAGACAACTTTTTCTGTGAACAGGTTGTTTATTTGTTCCAGGTAACAAGTAATGTGACATCTGCTGCTAGCTAAATCTAGTAGGCTATTTGCCATTTATATAAATATTGCCAAAGGAAATGTGGCCTTCTAGTTTTGCTGGCAGATGTGCTGGAATTAGACTGTGAAGTTTTAATAAGATCTTATTAAATTAACATGAAGGACCAAATTCACAGCCAGGCTGCGATGTAGTCTAATTTTGTGTGTGATTTTTTTTTGTGTGCAGTATGTGTGAGAAATTAACGCGCGCCCCCCTCCCCCCCATGAACATGCCATTGAACTTTTCAATTGAACATATGACGACTGCACAATTTTATGACTGCATTTATGTATAACCATACCTTTCTGAAAATGAAGATGTAATAATTATACAGGTAGGTAATTATGCTAAAAAAAATTGTTCATTCAGACTTAGACCAGAAGTAGAATTTTGGAAAGTGCCTTAGTGACCTATGAACCTAAGTTCCATTTTCAAAAGTGCTGATGCAGGTTAGGTGCCTAACTTCCAATCGGTCAGAATCCTTCCAGATTCTATAAACCTATACAAATATCTGGTAATTGCATGATATTTTCCAAGAAAGTTTAATTATTATTATTTTATTACTTTCCTCTGAGAATCTCAAAGCAAATGAAACAGTTGGGCAAAATATACACCTCTACCCCGATATAACGCTGTTCTCAGGAGCCAAAAAAATCTTACCGCGTTATAGGTGAAACCGCCTTATATCGAACTTGCTTTGATCCACCAGAGTGTGCAGCCCTGCCCCCCCCCAGAGCACTGCTTTACCGCGTTATATCCGAATTCGTGTTATATCGGGTCATGTTATATCGGGGTAGAGGTATAATTACCCCTATTTTATATAGGGGAAAATGGCATAGAGGGGTTAAATGACTTTGCAAATGACACAGAGCATTTCTCAGTGTCCAAATTGGGACTAGAATCCATGTCTTTTGTTTCTCCGTAAATAACTGTAAAATTCATTGCTCATGAGTGGGATAAGCTAATATCAAAATACAGAAACAACATAATTGAAATTAAACTTCTAACATCTTAAAATCATATGATATTTTATAAAAACAAATTCAAAGCAAAGCAGAGAGGGTTTTTTAATATGAAAACACACAATATAGATAGATGGTTGTTTGTGTGTATATATTATATGTGTGTGTATGTGCTGTGATCAGTTTGCCCATGAAGAAACTTCAGAATTGGACTTGTCAGAATAAGAGACTGGAAAGTGGAGCCCACAATTGGATCTATGGGTCTAGTCTCTTTTCAGTCCATATTCAAAACACTGATGAGCTTTCAGAGGAGCTATAGTACACATGTGAACTGATTAGAAAATATACCCAGTAAAGCGAGATTAAAATCTCAGTTCTGAGATGATTATCCACTTCTTAGTGGACAGGATTTCTAGGTCTTGCAAAAAGCTCTTTAGATCAATTCTTCCTGAACACCACTGCAACTGTTAGGATTTATACATTTACATTCATACCGATTGCTGGGTCATGTATTGCAAATTACTGCATTTTGTATATAAATTAAGTGAACACTGAAACAAAAACACAGAATATTGCATTCATTTATTTACTTTGATTTTGATGTAAAATTTTAAAAAATGTTAATTGTTGACTAAATTCCTCTACCATCCTTGGAGTGCTCAAGTATTTAACTTTACAATCTCCTAACAAAAACATACTCTTATCAAAAATTGCTGATTTTACCATTAACATCTAGCATCTCCCCATCCCAAAAGTCACATAAATGCCCTACCAGCAACAGCCAGCTCCAGCCTATAAATAATGGGGTGATTTCTAAACCAATTTCACCTACTGCTAAGGACTGCAAGTGTATCAACATGATTTGCCCCACCTTGGGGGGAGCTCTAAAAGGCATGATGTCTACATATTAGACACTACTAGCAACTACATTATCATTCCACCCTTTAACAGAGTGCAATGTACATTCATCTCTATATCTAGAAGGTTTTGCTGGCTGATGGAGTAGTTCCAGCTCTTCCCTGTCTTATCTGGAGTAGCTAGTGTCTCTACTTGAACTAGCGTAGTTCAGTCCTTGCACTGAGAGTATCACCAGCCCCTGGTTGAGGCTCCATGCACACTCCCTAACATCTCACCCTTGGATACCCACACATGATTTTATCACAGTTTAGCTCATCATGAACTAAGTTGCACATTGTTAATGACGGGGAACTACAACATTGTGTAAAGTAACAAATTCAGGAAATTAAAAATGAATGATAAGACTTGAATTCGTAGAGCTTTCCATGGAAAGTTTTTGTCTTTGAAATACTGTTTTAAATAATTATTTTATGGTATTTGATCATTACAATGACCCCCAATAAATTATTTAATCATTCTTGAAGTAACTTAGGAATCAGCACTTCCTTATGGCGCGATATGTCTGCCAACTCATTCTACACCTCCCAGATGCTCAAAGTGATCACTGGCAATTTGGCCTTCAAATGATTTAGTAATGTTTTAAAGCACCATGTATATAAAAGTGCAATCTCTCCAGTCAGTTATTTAACCCAGCTAATGGTAAGTTTGTTACTGTATTAAGTCCACTCACTTTTGCTGTAGTGTACATTAAAAGTCAGGCTGGCTAGGCAGTGGAGGACAGACTCATGCATTATTTTTTCAGTTCATTCTTTTCATTTACTTTGTAGAATTGTGGTGTTTAATCTTTTTATGCTTTTGGAAAATTAAATGTTTAATATTTTATGGCTTACTATTACAAAAAGGGGCCTTTGAGGATGCTAAAATCTGCCAATTCTACACATCTGTAATATTAGTCTTATTCCCAATTGAAGAATAAAAATTCAAGTTCACATTAACCAAGAAAACTTTCAAGTCATTAGCTTCTCTATTCTATCACACAGCAAGCAAGGCAGCATCACCAGATATTTAGTTTCTGCAGAAATGCAAGAAAAACATTATGGCCTCAAATATCCTGAAAGCTGTTATTTAATTCAGGAAGAAAGCATTATTTTATCACCCTTTTTACCATCTTTAAAGACAACATTGTTTCTTTCCAGCTAGAGTAAAATTTGTAATTTCCCAATTTAGACTCCAATTCAGGAAAGCATTTAGGTACACACTTACATTTAAAGAACAGGAGTACTTGTGGCACCTTAGAGACTAACAAATTTATTTGAGCATAAGCTTTCGTGGGCTACAGCCCATTTCATCGGATGCATAGAATGGAACATATAGTAAGGATATATATATATACACATACAAAGAACATGAAAAGGTGGGAGTTGCCCTACCAACTCTAAGAGGCTAATTAATTAAGAGAAAAAACTTTTGTGGTGATAATCAAGATAGCCCATTTCAGGCAGTTTGACAACAGGGCAACTCCCACCTTTTCATGTTCTCTGTATGTGTATATATATCTCCTTACTATATGTTCCATTCTATGCATCCGATGAAGTGGGCTATAGTCCACAAAAGCTTATGCTCAAATAAATTTGTTAGTCTCTAAGGTGCCACAAGTACTCCTGTTCTTTTTGCGGATACAGACTAACATGGCTGCTACTCTGAAACTTACATTTAAAACCATGCTTAACTTCAGTGGACTTTAATGTGATTTAAGCATGTGCATGAGTGGTGTCCTGAGTAGGGATGCTCTTCTAAATCAGGGTCTTAATTAGCAGACAAGGATGCCGTCTCATGTAGAATAAGATGGTGAAACAAAGGCTAGTGTTCATAGAAAAAGTACTCAACCCCAAAATGTCAGTTTTTATTGTTGAGCTACCATTATTTCCTAGTGAGTACAAGCCATATGTTATTAAGTTGCTTCTATGCCACATATATGGCTTTATCTCATAGTACTCTAAACTCAGATCTAGCAACACTAGAAATAACTACTTTTGTTCTTTCATGGGTCCTCTAAGATTCCTGTTTCTCACCGCTGTAACATATTGACCATCCCTACGACACACCCTCTTATATCTGCAAACCAACTATATGGACTCTTGTGGTCATCACCTTTCTGGTGCAGAAACCCCCCCACTGCAACTCCCTTCAAACCCTATCAGTCTATGTTGAGCATCAAGTAGACCAGAAGGATCACTTAAGTGTGATTCAAGAAACATCACAAAGAATTGAGCACATTGGATACAATTGTGTCCCCATTATTTCAGTTACAAAACTGCTATTGACTGAAATGTTGCAGGACTCTGCAGCAGTCATAGCTCCCTGCCATCAGGAACTGATCCTTGGTCTTGCACTTCCCTACCTGGTTAACAGAGATAATTTAGAAACCTTCAAAACTATCTGGGCTCCTTTCCTAGAACTGTAAGATTAGTTCAACATTTATCTATTTAAACTGAATGAATGCATGGACTCTTACTAACATACCTGATGGCTGCCTTACAGGTGTTACTGCAGCCCAAAGACTGTTGCCAAGGCTTCAGCTCCTATACATCCCCTTCATGGACAATTATAGCTATTGGATCCATATATTTCATCATTCACCTAGTGACCACATCCTATCTCTTAGCAGACTCCTTAATTCCCCTGCAAGCTTCCACACAGAGAAAGTCACCACAGAGCAAGGTCTGAGAAGTCACCTTGTGTATACCTTTCAGGGACTGTGGGTTACTCTCAGCATAAAGCAAAGTCCAACAGTATAAACATTTTACAGAAAAAAATGCCCTTTGTAAAACATAAGGATTTACTTGTTAAGTCTTCTACTCTTGGGATGGGGCTGTAAGAGAGTCAGCTCAGTAACAGCTATTATTGAAGATATGATCTGGGAAAAGCTACCTATCAATTAATTCTGTAGTATACTTCACATCAGGGTTTGAAGTTTTCTTTGGGACACAATGTAGTTGCTCAAGACTCTCTAGTGTAAGGAAAAATTCCAAGTGGAAATCTCTGCTCATCTATGCTAGACTAGAGGAGATGGTTTAGGGGGTCTAAACATATTTTTTGAAGTAGCTACACTTCCTTGCAACACATGTTCAAAAGATATCAGGTCAGTTCAGCAGTTTGTTCATCTCTGGTGGATGTGTGGGACAAAATTCAGCTGTTCGTGTAAGGTGTAAGTGGGCACAAATACATGTATTTTAATGAGTTTTGCCCACCTGAGAGCCGGACCACATCTATCAAGGCTGGATCTTGACCTATTGAGTTCTATGTAGTTTGTTGTTTAGCAAGTCTTTCTGGTAAACTTAAATTCCAATCCAATTTAATGTTTGTTCTGTATCAACATTGAAGATGGCCCATTATATCTTTATACAAATACTTGTTTATTATTAGTTAATGATTGTATAATGGTAATAAAAGGACACTGATAAGTGCTTTATGCAGTTATAAACGATTATAAACAAGAGCAAAATTCTGCAATACAAAAGAGTTAAATTGATTTCTTTTAAGGGAGAAGAAAAACTGGTATAACATGCTGGTAAAGGGTTCCAATTAGATATGCAGTGGTTTGAGTACACATGACCATGCAAACAGATCATGAGTATGCAAATCAACATCAGTTTTTCCATGTTACGCATGTCTGTAAAGCTACAAGAAACAGATAAAACAGCATAATCAGATGCAAATATTTAAAACAATTATAACTAACAGTAATAGAACTTTTATTTGTGATGTATGGGTTGAATGCCTCAGAGGTCAATGAAATACTCATGGGATCAGATCGTGAACAGCACTGACATAGCACCATTAAAACTAATGAGCTACACCAATTACACCTGCTGAGGCTTTGTCCTATGGTTAAAAAGTAGTTATCTAATCCTAAAGAAATGTATCACCACTACAGACTAAGGGATAAGGTTTTTGATACATTTGCTCCTGACACTTCTAAGTGCACTGAGTCCTTTGAGATTATTTACATAATTATAGGGTGAGTGTGGATCAACTTTCACCATATATAGTCCCAGTTAACACACAAAGCACTTTGAGGCAAGGGCCATATTTGTGTGCTCTGTTTGTGCTGTGCCTAGCACAATGGGGTCCTAGTCCATGACTAGGGCTCCTAAGCATTATGATAATACAAATAACAAATTATTATAATTGTAAAGTGGCTGTAGGATATTCAGTATCATCCAAATTCTGCCCTCCATCCCTCCACAGACATGTAGGGCTCAGAGAATCATAGAAGATTAGGGTTGGAAGAGATCTCAGGAGGTCATCTAGTCCAACCCCCTACTCAAAGCAGGACCAACACCAACTAAATCATCCCAGCCAGGGCTTTCTCAAGCTGGGCCTTAAAAACCTCTAAGGATGGAGATTCCACCACCTCCATAGCTAACCCATTCCAGTGCTTCACCACCTTCCTAGTGAAATTGTCCACATCCTTTCTGTAGTGGGGGGCCCAAAACTGGATGCAATACTCCAGACGTGGCCTCACCAGTGCCGAATAGAGGGGAATAATCACTTCCCTTGATCTGCTGGCAATTCTACTACTAATGCAGCCTAATATGCCGTTAGCCTTCTTGGCAACAAGGGAAAACTGTTGACTCATATCCAGCTTCTCATCCACTGTAATCCCCAGGTCCTTTTCTCCAGTCAGTCCCCAGCCTATAGCAGTGCATGGAATTCTTCCGTCCTAAGTGCAGGACTCTGCACTTGTCTTTGTTGAACCTCATCAGATTTCTTTTGGCCCAATCCTCCAATTTCTCTAGGTCACTCTGGACCCTTTCCCTACCCTCCAGTGTATCTATCTCCCCCCCTCCCCCACTTAGTGTCATCCGCAAACTTGCTAAGGGTGCAATCCATCCCATCATCCAGATCATTAATGAAGATGTTGAACAAAACCAGCTCCAGGACCGACCCCTGGGGCACTCCGCTTGATACCGGCTGCCAACTACACATGGAGCCATTGATCACTAGCTCTTGAGCCCGATGATCTAGCCAGCTTTCTATCCACCTTATAGTCCATTCATCCAATCCATACTTCTTTAATGTGATGGCAAGAATACGGTGGGAAACCGTATCAAAAGCTTAGCTAAAGTCAAGGTATATCACATCCACCGCTTTCCCCATATTCACAGAGACCCCTCATCATAGAAGGCAATCAGGTTTTTCAGGCATGACTTGCCCTTGATGAATCTATGTTGACTGTTCCTGATCGCATTCCTCTCCTCCAAGTGCTTCAAAATGGATTCCTTGAGGACCTGTTCCATGGTTTTTCCAGGGACTGAGGTGAGGCTGACTGGCCTGTAGTTCCCTGGATTCTCCTTCTTTCATTTTTTAAAGATGGGCACTATATTTGCCTTTTTCCAATTGTGCGGGACCTCCCTCGATCACCATGAGTTTTCAAAGATAATGGCCAATGGCTCTGCAGTCACAGCAGCCAACTCCCTCAGCACCCTCGGATGCAGCGCATCCAGCCGCATGGACTTGTGCATGTCCAGCTTTTCCAAATAGTCCTTAACCTGTTCTTTCACCACTGAGGGCTGCTCACCTCCTCCCCACACTGGGCTGCCCAGTGCAGCAGTCTGGGAGCTGACCTTGTCTGTAAAGACTGAGGCAAAAAAAGCATTGAGTACTTCAGCTTTTTCCACATCCTCTGTTACTAGGTTGCCTCCCCCATTAAGTAAGGGTCCCACACTTTCCCTGACCTGCTTCTTGTTCCTAACATACCTTTAGAAACCCTTCTTGTTACCCTTCACATCCCTTGCTAGCTGCTGCAACTCCAGCTGTGCTTTGGCCTTCCTGATTACACCCCAGCATGCTTGAGCAATATTTTTATACTCCTCCCTAGTCATCTGTCCAAGTTTCCACTTCTTGTAAGTTTTCTTTTAGTGTTTATGCTCACTGAAGTTTTCTCTGTTAAGCTAAGCTGGTCGCCTGCCATATTTGCCATTCTTTCTGCACATCAGAATGGCTTGTTCCTGTGCCCTAAATAAGGCTTCTTTAAGATAAACCCAGCTCTCCTGGACTCCTTTCCCCCTCATATTAGCCTCCCGGGGATCCTGCCCATCAGTTCCCTGAGGGAGTCAAAGTCTGCTTTTCTGAAGTCCAGGGTCTGTATTCTGCTGCTCTCCTTTCTTCCTTTTGTCAGGATCCTGAACTCGACCATCCCATGGTCACTGCTTCCCAGGTTGCCACCCACTTCTACTTCCCCTACCAAGTCTTTCTTGTTTGTGAGCAGCTGGTCAAGAGGAGTATGGTCCCTAATTGGTTACTTCAGCACTTGCACCAGGAAAAATAAATATGATTTCACTTTTTGAGTCAGAGGGAAGGATTATAATGCCAAAGGTCTACACCTACTATGCACCATGGAACTCTGGGTAGCCTTGCAGGATTGGGGCAGGACAGAGCCATGGTGGGACAAATTTGTGGCTTTGAGCATCATATTTGCAGCTATGAGCATCTACCACCTTTCAACCAGCCCAGTAACAATATACAAAACATAACAGTTTAGGTTCTGCCCATGATAATCCTAACTGAAGTTTGTACAGATAATCACTCTGTAACACTGGTCCATCTTGCTGCATAGAACACTCATACAGTATACATTCATTGCTTGTTTCTCATTAGCTTTTTAGGAAGTTGCTCTGAAAACCCAATGGATTTACAGGCTGTAGCATACTTTAGTCACCTTATTTGAATACTGCCTTGAAACAAACAAAAAGGATGACAATTATCAGGTCTGCATATATTTTCAACCCCAAGGAGATAAATTCCAGGGTCCCTTTCATCTGTATTCCCATGACTCAGTCAGCAAAATTCAATACTTTTGAAAGCAAGGCCATTATGAATTAATTTGATAAATCCGACTTGTTCTGTTATTTGAAGGATGAATATCCAGAGCCTTTTGGCTAGACTCATATTCACTCATGAAACTGTAGGCTTTGTTTATTTCTGTTCATTTTTCTTCTTTATGAAATATTTTAATAAGATATTTGAATTGTATTAATTTCTAGTCAACACATGTTTGTACACTTCTGTCCTCTGCATGATATATGCACGTTTTAGTTGTCTTCCTGTCTCTGTTGTATAAATAAAAAATGTTTACAACAAAAATGAATTAAAAGAGGTTCACTGTGAAAAATCTTTCCTATTTAGCTGGACATTTTCTAATACAAGAATTATTTCCTGTATTGATAACTCCTCTTTTTCCATCTCTTTCCCACATAATGTTATATTCCAGAGCTAAACAAATTGCGCCCTGATCCTGAAAACATGTGCTTTACTTTTGCTATCAGTAGGACTATGAACAGTAGTAAAATGAAGGACGTGTGTTTGCAGGATTGGGGCATGGGGCCATTAATGGAGCTGTGACAATTTACACTGACTGAGAATCTGTCCTCTAGTGTCTAAGAGCATAATACTGTAGGGATAACCACTCAGATTCACACTTATTGTTTTACATTTGTCTGAGAACCAGTTGCCTCCAGATATGTTCATTTAAACTCAACTTAAATAAAAGTTTACAAAGATAATGAATTTCTGCATAAAATACAATTAAATTAAATGAGCAATTACTTGTAATTCTATTAAATTAAAAATAAATTGAAGTTCATTTTTGTTAATTGAAATCAATCATTTATAATGCTTAATATCTTTTGCAAATCTTCAGATATCAAGCTAATTCCAAATTAGAGCAGTTAAAAGGGATGAATAGAATTTTGTGGTAATTTTGTAAAATAATTTATTGCAATTTTCAGTGAAATTTGAAATGTTGACAAAATTTTTCACTGAAATGCAAAAAACCTCAACCTGTTCTAATTAAAATACACCTCTACCCCGATATAACACGGCCCAATATAACATGAATTCGGATATAACGCGGTAAAGCAGCGCTCTGGGGGGGCGGGGCTGCACACTCCAGTGAATCAAAGCAAGTTCGATATAACGCGGTTTCACCTATAACGCGGTAAGATTTTTTGGCTCCCGAGGACAGCGTTATATCGAGGTAGAGGTGTAGTGTGTAATGGGATGTATAGGCTGCAAGCAGAGTTTGTCAGGCATTTCTGCCTCTAGTAGTGGGATGTGCAAGAAATTGCAGAATTGGGTTATTTTGTTGGTAATTCATAGAGCTGAATTGGTTTCTCCAGGAAAATGTTCAGGATTTTCAAAAAAATCCCTGTCTCATATTGGGACAAAAGATCAAAAATTCTAATAGATTCAGGTTAAAGAAAATATTTGTTTGATAATTTTGAAAAATAAAATATTTCTGTTTTTTTATTTTTTTATTTATTTAGTAAAATTTGCTTACATTTCTAAACAAAAAGCAGATGAGTGATAAAGCCAGAGATATAGTCCAAAACCCCACTTCCCCTTCAATGACAGCTGTGATGTTCAACACCTCAAAAAAGAAGCTCCAGCATTTTGCAGGATCATATTCTCTGTAAGGCATGTAAACAGAGCTGAGATCAGTGATAAAGTGTCCCAAATCATGGTCATTATGAAGTGTTCTAGTATGCAGTAGTTAAGACCTTGCTTTCAATATTGGGATAACATGAAATAGTGATCAAACAATTTTTGGAATAACATTAAGAAAAACATTCCCATTTCCCTTTTAGTTATCTCAAAGGACTGACAAAAATGTATACCCACTCATTTAGTAAATCAAAGTAAATCAAAACAATTGATGACAATTTAGACATTTACTTAAAAAACACTCAGAGGCCTGATTAAATTTTTTAGACCATCTTAGGGAAAAAAATAATGGGGTGAGTAGCAAATATTAGAGGCAAAGGTAAATTAGGAGTATTGCTTAACAGATCAAAAGAAAATGGACAGAAAGAAGTGATTATCAAGGACGTTATGAAAAGTCTATGACTTCTTTTCTTCTGTATCTCTGAAGGTCTCTTGCAGTTTTCTAGCTTTGAAGTCCATAGTTAACAAATTATTTTTAGCAAAATGTTCCAAACATAAACCCACATCTTGTTATATTTCATAATTTTTGGTCTTGTACCACATACAATATGCTTCAGACCTGTGGGTGTTTTTTGGAATCTCTTCAAATAGACAACATTGCAGGATTCACAATCCTGTAATACGTTTTATGTTTCTATTCCTATTCCTTTTTCTTTTATTTTCTATTTTAAACAACAGAAGCATCTTCCTCAATTCCAATCCACCTTTATGCCTCTGAATGAGTATAACAAGTTCATGTGGACCATAAAATAATGAAATACAAAGCAGATCTTCTCAACAATATTTGGTCCTTATTTGTTCAAATTACGCCAGGTATTTCTCATCCATAATAAGTCCAGGATAGACACCTTAACATACTTAAAGCTGCATTCATAAAAAAAGAACACTCCACTAGAGAAGTAGATCACATGATGGAATGGACCATCCTAATTCCCCAAGGAACCTACTGCAATACAGAGGAAAATACCACTGGCTGCACACTCCTAGTTGTCACCTACCACCTTACACTAGAACCCATCAAACAATTAAAACCCATACTTGATGGGGAACCACATCCTGAAAGAACCCCTTCTTCTGAACTTCAAACAACCCCTCACCTTGCAAAGCTCATCGCCAGAAGGAAGCTCCCACAGACCAGGACACATCAACTCAAAGCGGCACCAGGCCTTGCCATAACAACAGATGCAAAACCTGCAGCTATATGTCTACTGCTATAATGACCACTACCCCACACCACACACCTTTCAAGATGCATGCCTATCACAATTTGTGGTGTACCTCATTCAAAATATCAAATGCCCCACCAATAACTATGTGGGTGAAACTAGACAATCAATACACTCTTGACACAGACAAATGATAAATGACAAAAATATCCTATCTCCCATGTATAAACACTTTTCATACAACAGCCATTCCATATCTGACCTCATTCTCAAAGTAAACCTATACAACACCTTCAAAAGATGAGCCTGAATGCTTAAACTCATAACTGCTTTAGACATCAAAAATCATGGAGTCAATAGAGAAACTGGTTTAATGTCTCATTACAATGATCAGTAGCCCACTAATTCTCCTTTGTCCCATGACTGCAGAGTTATCTATTGCCCACTTCATTTTGAATGGTTTCTTGCAACATGTAGTCAATTCCTTACACTTAACAATCTGTTCCACCTTGTAGTTAGCTGTGACACTCTGATTACTTTCCCGAGGTGAAGAAGAGCTCTGTGGAGCTTGAAAGCTTGTCTCTTTACACCAACAGAAGTTTGTCCAATAAAAGATAATGCCTTCCTTGTCTCTCATCCCCCCTTGTATCCTGGGACCAAAAGGGCTACAACACCAATGAAAATGATTTTACTCTCTTTGATAGAAGATCATGAGTTCAAAATGGCAAAGACCTATTAATTAATTAAATCCATCTACTTGAAAGAGAAGAATTTTGTCCCCTGATGAATATGTATCAGCTAATAAACTGATACTACAAGACATCTTTAAAAAAGATGATCAAGTACTTTTTAATTATTTTTCCTATCCTTTTTTATAATATTCTCTTAGAAAATGCCACTTTTCCTGACATTTTTTACATTTTTCATTTGGCAGATATTGGTTTATTTTCTCAACGGTTCTTAAGGAAAACAAGGCAAGACACTAATGTATTGTGCATTTTCATTTTTGTCAGAAGTGTCATTATGGGAGCTGGTCAGAATTTTTGTTGAAACTTTTTTTGATTACATAGATTGTTTTCATGAAATCACTTAGATTTTAAATAGCATTCCTTCAGAAAAAAATATTTTAAAATAAAAAAATCATTTTGGAAACCTTTCATTTTTTGAAAATTTAGAAATTTTGTTTCACAATATTGAAATTTCATTTTAATTTTTATATTTCTCCTTTGTTTATTTTACATTATTTTATGACATGTCAGTAGTAGTAGTAGTGCATAATATGCATAATATGACTTGTTAACAACAAGCACCTGGTCAGTTACACTACTACTATTTTGTAGTGGGCATCAATGAAACAACAAGAATCCTGTCAGTTTCAATCAGCAGCTGCCAGGGCATCCAGGGTTCCCAGCCCAACAGCAGTTTACTATGTGTACAGCTGTAGATCCATGGCAGCATATTTCTTTTCAGAAACACCATTTTTCAGTGTTTCAAGTTTTCAAGTTAGGACTTTTGATCCTGATTCAGGATGAAAAATATTTCTGAAAACTTACAAATTTGGGCACAACTAAAATTTGGTTTCCCAGCCACCTGTGTTAAACAATGATGTCAGGATGCATCTAGGAATAAAGGTGAACATCAGTTACCTAATTCCCTATTCAAGCTGCTAAAAAGTAGCCAGGTTTTCAGAGGTATTAAGCACTCATAGAATTGTGTGATGCTTAAGTTCAGGCAATCAAGTGTGAAAACCTTGGCCATGGTTTATAGTAACTTGCATGCCCTCTGCTGATGGGATGGTTGTACACAGAGCAGCAGAATAAAGATATTAGACTGGCATCCACTAAATGCTACGGGGCTGTTACAAAGCTGACACAAGCGCTATGGCTGCTTTATTCTGTTCCAGGGTCTGACCAGACCCAGTCGGTACCTATGATTGGGGAAATAGAAAAGAGACAGGAAACCACCTATGCATATTCTCCCTTGTTCCTCGAGTGCATTTCCTCATCCAGGAGCATCCTGGACTCACTTGTTTTCTAGTAATATTAAATCCTGTTATTATCATTCTGTTTTCTGATCTGGACATAGCCTTACATAGAAATGTGTCCATAGCCTGTAGTATCTGGTTACTGCATGTGATCTGAGTGTCACTGCTCAGGATAGCTTTTAAGTAAGTCTCAACATTTCCAGAGCTTCCTCACTTACTGTTTGATTGGTCTGTTAAAATGTATGATAACAAACATTGTTTTAGATTTCCTTAGTCTCCGAGTGAAAACTGAGGAAATGCAACATTATTCTTAGGGGGAAAAAATGCAGGCTGGAAATAGGAATAAGAGCAGATGGCACAAGTTAGCATCTTTAGAGATTATATTACATAAGATGGTAGGAGGCAATTTTTTAAACAAAGTTGCTATTTACCTCTTAAGTAATAGAAATATTCAGCGATGCTCTGATAACCAAAGCTCAGTTATAGTGTGGAAGCAAATAGGTATGCTCTGTAGCCTTAATATGCAGTAGTTATTCTCTGTCCTTATACATGAAAACTAAAATTCTTACTATTAAATAAAGTGCTTTCAATATTAAACAGGTATTTAAGCTTAAAATCTAATTCACAGGGACACTAGCAGTAATTATACATTTCTATTCATTGTGGGACTTTAGACCATTTTTCCTTTTGTTTGAATTCATTTGAGAGAGAATTTAATGACTGCCTAATTATTTGACATAGGGCATATTGCTCTTAATTTGCTAATTATGAGTCTTATACAGTCACAATAATATCCATCACCGAGGGGTCTTTCCAGACAAAAGAGCACCTACTATGATTTTTGGCTGTAAGCTCTCACTATCATGCCTCTTGCTCTGATTTAGGAGCACTGTTATTACACTGACTTCTGCAGTACTGTCACAGATCTATATGTTGGATACAGGTAACTGTTCTTACTATATTGAGTGGAAAGGAAAACAAAATAGACTCTATACTTTGCAAACTATGAAATGTAAACAAAAGTGATGATAGTGATTAGACTCATCTTTTTCCCTGAGGTACTATGGAAATGGATCAGATCTTCAGCTGGAAAAAACTGTCTTATGTCTATTGACATCATGTATTTTACTACAGCCAAATGCAAGTTTATGCATTTAGGAATTAAGAATATAGGTCACATTTACAAGATGGGGGAGAGTATACTGGAATGCAATGACCCGGAAAGGAACTTAGGAGTAATGTTAGGAACCCAAGTGAACATGAGCTTCTAGTGCGATGTTGTAGCTAAGAGGATGAATGTGATCCTTGGACATAGAAGCATGGGAATATCAAGTGGGAGTAAGGAGGGGATATTACCCCTGTATATGACATTAGTGGCACAATTACTGTAATACTGTGACCAGTTCTGGTGTCCACACTTCAAAAAGGACGTTGAAAACTTGGAAAAGGTTCAGAAAAGAGCTACAGGAAAACTTTGAAGTCAGAGTAACATGATTTATAGTGGAAGACTTACAAAATTCAATCTATTTAGTTTATCCAAGAGGTAGATAAGGAGTGACAAAGGTAATTCAGGGTGCTCTGAAAGCTAAGTAGTGTAATATTTGATTTAACTTAACCCATTTGAACTTGTTTGCCCTGACCCTGGATTATTTTTATATTTATAATATATGTAAAATAATCAGTGGAGCTGAAGCAGTGTAAAACTGGAGTAACATTATGATTATTGAACATTATGATGTTATGAACATTATGATTATTGAACAATTTCATCAGGAAAGAAACACACAAACAAAAAAAAGAAAGCCAGCAGAAGAGAGGTAATACAAAGTTTTTAAAAAAAAATTCAAATAACCAGGCCCTTTCCTGAAAGTCAGGAAAACCTAATTAACCTAATTCAGAGAGATAGTCAAAAGCAATCAGCGTTGGCCTAACTCTACTCCTATTGAACTCCATGAAGCTTTACTTCAGCTTTACTCGTGAAGCAACAATAATGTATACTGTGCAGATTGCAGGAGGTAGGAGAAGTGCTTCCATCACCTACGGCCTGCTCCTACTCTTATTGATATCCGTGGCAAAGCTCCACTTGGCTTCAGTGCTGCAGGATTAGACACATACGTACATTACATGTGATTTCCTGTTAACAGTAATAGGGTAGGAAATGTGTATGTTAATTAAACACTAAGCCACTTCAGTGCAGAATTGCTGAGCTCCCACAGTTCTAGTAGAAGTGATTTGTAACTGTAGGTATCCAGCCCTATAGAAGAGAAATAGGAGATATAAGAAGAACAATAATAAAAATGAGAAATAAAAAAGAATGGTTCTCTCTAATTCTAATGAGAAAATATATCCAGATTTAACAGGCTCAGGCCAAAAAAGTATCCTGCTCTGAGCATTGTTTCCAACTCAGGTTTTGACATGTTGGTTTTGAGATTTAGGATTTCGAAGATATCTGAGGTAAAATGGATGAATTTAGAAGAATGTCTGTTGCACTGTTGATCTATATCAGGGGTTGGCAACGTTCGGCACGCGGCTCGCCAGGGTAAGCACCCTGGTGGGCCGGGCCAGTTTTATTTACCTGCTGACACGCCAGGTTCGGCCGATCGCGGCCCCCACTGGCCGCGGTTCGCCATCCCGGGCCAATGGGGGCGGCAGGAAGCCGCGGCCAGCACATCGCTCGCCCGCGCCGCTTCTCACCACCCCCATTGGCCCGGGACGGCGAACCGCGGCCAGTGGGGGCCGCGATCGGCCGAACCTGCCACGTCAGCAGGTAAATAAAACTGGCCCGGCCCGCCAGGGTGCTTACCCTGGCGAGCCGCGTGCCAACGTTGCCAACCCCTGATCTATATTGTCTGCTGAAGATCTTGGTGTTTCTATTTGTAAATATAACATTTTAAAAGTTACAGAATCACAGAATATCAGGGCTGGAAGGGGCCTCAAGTGGTCATCTAGTCCAACCCCCTGGTTATAGCAGGACCAATCCCCCAACTAAATCATCCCAGCCAGGACTTTGTCAAGCCTGACCTTAAAAAATCTCTAAGGAAGGAGATTCCACCACCTCCCTAGGTAACCCATTCCAGTGCTTCACCACCCTCCTTGTGAAAAAGTTTTTCCTAATATCCAACCTAAACCTCCCCCACTGCAACTTGAGCCCATTACTCCTTGTTCTGTCATCTGGTACCACTGAGAACAGTCTAGATCCATCCTCTTTCGAACCCCCTTTCAGGTAGTTGAAAGCAGCTATCAAATCCCCCCTCATTCTTCTCTTCTGCAGACAAAATAATCCCAGTTCCCTCAGCATCTCCTCATAAGTCATGTGCTCCAGCCCCCTAATCATCTTTGTTGACCTCTGCTGGACTCTTTCCAATTTTTCCACATCCTTCTTGTAGTGTACGGCCCAAAACTGGACACAGTACTCCAGATGAGGCCTCACCAATGCCGAACAGAGGGGAATGATCACATCCCTCAATCTGCTAGCAATGCTCCTACTTATACAGCCCAAAATGCTGTTAGCCTTCTTGGCAACAAGGGCACACTGTTGACTCATATGCGTATTCTCGTCCACTGTAACCCCTAGGTCCTTTTCTGCAGAACTGCTGACTAGCTACTCGGTCCCTAGTCTGTAGCAGTGTATGGGATTCTTCTGTCCTCAGTGCAGGACTCTGCACTTGTCTTTGTTGAACCTCATCAGATTTCTTTTGGCCCAATCCTCTAATTTGTCTAGGTACCTCCGTATCCTATCTCTACCTCCAGCGTATCTACCACTCCTTCCAGTTTAGTGTCATCTGCAAACTTGCAATCCATGCCATCCTCCAGATCATTAATGAAGATATTGAACAAAACTGGCCCCAGGACCAACCCTTGGGGCACTCCGCTTGATACTGGCTGCCAACTACACATGGAGCCATTGATCACTACCCATTGAGCCCGATGATCTAGCCAGCTTTCTATCCACCTTATAGTCCATTCATCCAGCCCATACTTCTTTAACTTGCTGGCAAGAATACTGTGGGAGACCGAATCAAAAGCTTTGCTAAAGTCAAGGAATAACATGTCCACTGCTTTCACCTCATCCACAGAGCCAGTTATCTCATCATAGAAGGCAATTAGGTTAGTCAGACATGACTTGCCCTTGGTGAATCCATGCTGACTGTTCCTGATCACTTTCCTCTCCTCTAAGTGCTTCAGAATTGATTCCTTGAGGACCTGCTCCATGATTTTTCCAGGGACTGAGGTGAGGCTGACTGGCCTGTAGTTCTCCGGATCCTCCTTCTTCCCTTCTTTAAAGATGGGCACTATATTAGCCTTTTTCCAGTCATCCGGGACCTCCCCCAATCGCCATGAGTTTTCAAAGATAATGGCCAATGGCTCTGCAATCACATCTGCCAACTCCTTTAGCATGTGCTCATCCAGCTTTTCTAAATAGCCCTGAACAACTTCTTTCTCCACAGAGGGCTTCACCTCCTCCCCATACTGTGCTGCCCAGTGCAGTAGCCTGGGAGCTGACCTTGTTCGTGAAGACAGAGGCAAAAAAAGCATTGAGTACATTAGCTTTTTCCACATCCTCTGTCACTCCTCATTCAGTAAGGGGCCCATACTTTCCTTGACTTTCTTCTTGTTGCTAACATACCTGAAGAAAACCTTCTTGTTGCTCTTAACATCCCTTGCTATCTGCAACTCCAAGTGTGATTTGACCTTCCTGATTTCACTCCGGCATGCCTGAGCAATATTTTTATACTCCTCCCCGGTTATTTGTCCAATCTTCCACTTCTTGTAAGCTTCTTTTTTGTATTTGAGATCAGCAAGGATTTCACTGTTAAGCCAGGCTGGTCGCCTGCCATATTTACTATTCTTTCTACATATCTGGATGGTTTGTTCCTGCAACCTTAATAAAGATTCTTTAAAATACAGCCAGCTCTCCTGGACTCCTTTTCCCTTCATGTTATTCTCCCAGGGGATCCTGCCCATCAGTTCCCTGAGGGAGTCAAAGTCTGCATTTCTGAAGTCCAGGGTCCGTATTCTGCTGCTCTCCTTTCTTCCTTGTGTCAGGATCCTGAACTCGACCATCTCATGGTCACTGCCTCCCAGGTTCCCATTCACTTTTGCTTCCCCTACCAATTCCTTCCGGTTTGTGAGCAGCAGACCTGAATTCCTGACCAGATATGTGAAATTTTGTGTTCAAAATCTAGAGGAAGCAGATTTGTACCTATAAATTGTGAGTGAGTTTAGAGTGATAGGTAATTATCAATATTCTCTTGTGGACACTCACAAATTATTGTGTGTAATTGGACTACAGCTGGAACTAACTATTTCAGTGTTTCTTTCCCCTTCTATCATATTTGCTGATTTATTCTGCAATTACCGTCAACCCGGTTCAAAATGAACATGTGTGCAAGTAATTTCAATATAATCCATTTACCCAAACTAGAGTGACTTTGAGCATGACTTATATTATTGCTAAAGCCTGGCAATAGGTTATTATTACTATTTATTATTACCAGCCCTAATCATGACCAGTGCTAGGCACTATACAAATACAGAACAAAAAGCGTGTACCTGCCCAAAGTGGCTCTCAATTCACGTGTAAGAGAAGAGAGAACAGATGGATAGTCAGACAATTAAACAATATTGGTCAGCATGATAGACACTGGTCTCTGCACACTAGCAGCTTTGCTGTTGTAAAGTTTTATGTAGCATTACAGTATAGGACAGATTTGAGGAGGGATTTGAAGATGGATAATGAGGTAGCTTTATAAATGGACACAGGTAATGCTTCCAAAGCATATGGGACAGCTTGGAAGAAAGTACAAAGGTGCTTATTTGAAAATTTCATAGGGGGAAGTGCTGGCATCATGGGCTCATTGGAGGTGAGCATAGTCAGCTCAATAGCGAACAACAGCGAGATAATAAGAAGGATGGGGATTGACTATGAAGGCCCTTGAAAAATAATACAAGCAGCTTGTGTTTGAGCAATAAAGAAGGGGGAGCCAGTAAAGGGATTAAAATAAGTGCTGTGTCTAGATTTTTCTAGACTCATTTTTTGCAACTCCTGTCCCCCAAAATGTCCTGGACCCTTTCCTGTCTCTCTTTGGCTTACCTTCCTCCTCTGACATGTTCCCTCACACAGGAAACTATCTACACCAATACTGAACAAACATTTAGTAAGATGGGCTTTACCTGCTGAGTCTATCAGTCCAATCTTAACTTATAGAGCTGGGTTGAAGGTCTCTCCTACAGCAGGTTCTGGCTCCTTTATTTCCTGGCTGAGAAATGACTCAGCAAATAGGGTCTCTCTTCTTGTGAAGGGGAACCGTGTGTGCCAGGATGAGGTTCACCTCTATGTGCTTCTCCCACTATTTCTGCAACCAGGATGGCTGTCCCTCATTCTCTCACAAAGATTTCTTCTAGGGCTGACTCCCAGAACCTCCTGATTGGCTTTCCTCCTCTTTTCTTCCCTCCACCTTGCCCACACTCCAGATGCTCTTTTCACAAAAAGAGGGGAGTGGTCAGACATGAGGGGGCCCGTGATACTTTGGCTGTCCATTTGCAGCCTCTGATCCCAGTCCCATCATGCCGAGAGATCAAGAAGCTTCCAACTAACACTTTATTTGTAGTCTTCTCTTCGTCAGAGTCTCTCAGTGAGAGAGGAACCCAGGTGGTTATGTAAGAAAAATATAAATTGTTTTCCAGTGTAATCAAACAGCTCAACTGTAGGATGTTCCTTTTCCTCCTTCTACCACATTTAGAGTGTTTTATAAAGAATACAGTGACTGTATAAAGCCAACAGGTCAGCAATATATTTCAATTTGCCAGAGAGTATTTTGTGGTTTTTAAATCTGCAATCCTACGCCTTTCTGCCTAAGTGAGTAGTGACTGAGTGGAGCACAACATCAAGGCATATATTTTCAGGGTGCTAAAATGAAATCACATTATTTAATAATGCAATCCCTAAATGGAGTCCCTAATTTTCTTGGGGGGGGGGGACCAAAGGCTCCAGTTGCTATAGCCCATGCTATATGTTGTACTGTAGTAGTCAGATAAAGTATTAATGCAGCAGCATAATATAATAATGTTTTTATGAAACAAACTAATTATAATGGTCCCCTATCCAGCAAAGCACTTAAACATGTGAGTAGATCCTTTGAAGTCAACTGAAATCAATGGGACTACTCATGGAATTAAAGTCAAGTATGGGTTTAAGTGTTTTGCTGGATCAGGGCTATAAGAAATAAGGTGAAGAAAGAGAAAAGAGTAAAGGGTGAGAAAGAGGGAAGAGGAAATCATTTAGAAAAGTTACATTCATCCATCAAAGTCTGTAGCATTATCATGAATCCAATGACATCTGAGAACACTATATGAGCTAGATCCCAGCTGCTGTAAATCAGCATAGCTCTGACTTCAGTTCAGCTATGGTAATTTATGTTAGCTGAGGATCTTGCTCTGCATTGTCAGTCTAAAGTTACTATCATTCTATCTCTATCCGAAGCAACTCTTTCACATGTGTGTTAAATATAAGCAGGTTAGTTGTAGTACATCTTTCCAATTAGATGAGAAGATCTTCTGTGCACCTGTTCATAAGATATCCATCAACCTTTTTATGGATAGCCTATCTCTGATGGAAAATCAGGTGGTTTTATTATCTTGAGAGTATCATAACTGGTAGAGCCCCTTTGTTATGTATACTTATTCCTCTTTTCCTTTTCATATCTTTAAATGCATAATTTAAAAATTCTAACAAAGAAGTGATTTTTTTGGTATTAAAATCTAAAGAACCTTTAGGAAAGTGGCTATATGTGAAGCAAAATTCTCCTGCAGGCAACTATGAAGTATCAGGTGCAATTGGGCAGCTCAGATGATTCTGAAAGTATTTATTTATCCTTTGTCATTTCATGTGTTGTTTGTTTCTTTTTGAAATATGAGATTTGTAGATTCCAAGGCCAGAAGGGACTACTGTGATCATCTAGTCTGACCTCCTGTATAACACAGTCCATAGAACTTCCCCAAAATAATTCTTAGAGCATGTATTTTAGAAAAAAAATCCAATCTTGATTTAAAAATTGTCAGTGTTGGCGAATCCACCATGACCCTTGGTAAATTGTTCCAATGGTTAATTACGCAGCATTAAAAATTTAGGCCTTATTTCCAGTCTGAATTTGTCTAGTTTCAATTTCCAGCCATTAGATCACGTTACACCTTTCTCTGCTAGATTGAAGAGCCCATTATTAAATATTTTTTCCCTATGTAAATACTTATAGACTGTAATCGAGTCGCCCCTTAATCTTTTCTTTATTAAACTAAATAGATGGAGCTCTCCGAGTCTATCACTACAAGGCAGGTTTTGTAATCCTTTAATCATTCTCATGGCTCTTCTCTTAACCCTCTCCAATTTATCACCACCTTTCTAGCAACTGAACTATTAAATTATTATTCTCCTCCTTTTCATCAACTCAGATCTTTTTAAAGAGTCTAATGACGTGAAATGAAGTTTAGAAATAAAATTTTTGTCTACATTAAGAAACTTGCCATTAACGGTAACTTTTGTCTACACTAGGAATATTTTGCAAACAAACATTTCCTCTTGCTATTTATACTGAGTCAGTTCTTTTATACTAGCACCATCTGATTCCTAAGATAAACAAATATTGATAGAAGTATGATTCTGAGATATCCTACAAGTATAGGATTTAGAAGCTGGGTAATTTAAGGATGTTTTATAACATTTGTCACAGATTCCATATTAGACCTTTCATTGGGCTAGTTGGCTGAGCACTGACAGATCTGCTGGCACTTTGTATGTAAGAACCATACATTCAAATTCATAACTATTTGAAGACTTATCTTTCCTCATGAGATTCTATTCCTGAAATAAATTCTAAAATTCATCCTAAATCTTGCTATGAAGATTTTATTGTTTTGAAGTCAAACGAGAATTTAAAATATGTTTGTGAAAAATAGGAGCCTTCATGTAGTCAAACAGACCATTTGTTTTGTTTGGACTTATGCAGCATCAAGGGAGTAATAGTAAGAAAGACTGCAGTGTGTAGAGACAAAGCACAAACCTCACTTTCTGGATATAATCAAAGGCTTATTCCACTCCCCTTCTTTTGTGGAGAAGCTTCTATATTTGGCCTTTGTAAAGCAGTCTCCTGGATTATACTGTATGCCTTAGCACTACAACATCTGGCCTTCAGCAGTGATGTCATGTGGCAGATTAATTCTTCAGGAGGTGGTGCAGTAATTCTTCCATATGGTGTACTTGTTTATATCATTTTAGTCCCAAAAGGCCAGGACTAATTCTAAGGCCAAGGAATATACCACAAATTGGCAATTGTCTTGAAATTCTGCTTCAGTCTATCAGGGAACTGTCCTTGTTTGACTCGGGTGTGACTTAGTTATTCTTGTTAAAAGGTTTGCCTGACATTAATATTTATATCATTTTTATTTCATTCTTTATATCACTACACGGGCAAAGCTAACAAATTTAAGACAAAGGTACTAATCTATACAATAATTAATTATTCTTTTATGTATCTGTCACCACCTACGGAAGACCATGGTAACATAACTCAATAGTTCTAGACTGGCTTCAGTATTTACAGAAAATAAATTTCTACATAGGAACATATTATTCTATTTCGAGTAGAGCCAACTGATGGTAAGGTACAGACCATACTGATTAGACTGGGAAAAGGGAGGGAAAAGGGTAATGTTAGATACACCCTTCATATAGCTATCTAAATTATTGAGGAGATTATTTTTGTACCCTGTTGGTGAAGGAAAGAATGCTGCAGTGTGATATTATTTTTATATCATGATATAAATATTCTATCAAATAATCAGAATTTTGTGCATAGTATTTTAAGAAGATAAGAATGGCCACACTGAGTCAGACTAATTTTTTCATCTAGCCCAGGATCCTGTCTTATCTTTCCCTTTCCTAATGGTTCCTAACATTCTGTTAGCTTTTTTGACTGTGGCTGCACATTGAGCAGATGTTTTCAGAGAACTATGCATGATGACACCAAGATCTTTCTTAAGTGGTAACAGCTCATTTGGACCCCATCATTTTCTATGCAAAGCTGGGATTGTTTTCCAATATGCATTACTTTGCATTTATCAACACTGAATTCCATCTACCATTTTGTTGTCTAGTCACCCAGTTTTATGAAATCCCTTTGTAACTCTTCACAGTCAGCTTTGGACTTAAAACTATCTTGAGTAACCTTTTTATCATCTTCAAGCTTTGCCTCTGTATGACCCTTTTTCCAGATAATTCATTAATATGTTGAACAGCACTGGTTTCAGTACAGATCCTCTAATTTCCTCTCGCCCCTGTGAAAACTTTATTCCTACCCCTTGGTTCCTATCTTTTAACTGGTTACTGATCCATGAGAGCACCTTCCTTCTTATCCCATAACTGCTTACTTTGCTTAAGAGCCTTTGGTGAGGGACTTAGACTTTCAGAAAGCCTTTGACAAAGTACACTATATCCACTGGATCACCCTTGTACACATGTTTGTTGACACCCTCAAAGAACTCTAACAGATTGATTAGGCATGATTTCCCTTTAAAAAAAGCCATGTTGACTCTTCCCCAACTTATCACAATAATCTATGTGTCTGATAATTCTGTTATTTACCAAAGTTTCAACCAATTTGTGTGGCACTGAAGTTAGGTTAATTGGTCTATAATTGCCAGGATCACCTCTGGAGCCTTTTTAAAAAATCAGTGTTACATTAGCTATCTGACAGTCATCATATACAGAAGCTGATTTAAGTGATAAATTACATACCCCAGTTAGTAGTTCTGCAATTTTGTATTTGAGTTCCTTCAGAACTCTTGGGTGAATACCATCTTGTCCGGTTGACTTATTACTGTTCAATTTATCCGTTTGTTCCAAAACCTCCTCTATTGCCATGTTAGTCTGGGACAGTTCCTCTGATTTGTTACCTAAAAGGATGGCTCAGGTGCGAGAATCTCCATCACATCACATTTAGCTTCTCCGCAAAGGCCTTGTCTTCCTTGAGTGCTTCTTTAGCAGCTCAATCATCCAGTGCCCCACTTATTGTTCGGCAGACTTCCTGCTTCTATTGTACTTAAAAAAATCTGTTAGTTTTTGTGTTTTTTGTCTTTTAAAATTTATGACCCATTCATTCTGTGCCCTAATTACATTAAACATAATCCATTGACAGAACAGATGTCACAAGAAAAGTGATGAACAGAAACTATATTAATGGGATATTGTGAATGCTTTCCATGTAGAAGCAATTTCTACACGTAGTTCTGGAAACTTTTCAAACTTTTAGTTCTGTGTATATAAGTCAAGTGGTAGCTGGAGATAGGAATGTCTGTTGGTGCCAATTACATTTACTTTTATTTTTCTATTGGGTTTTACTCATTGATGTAAACTATACAGATAGGAAATGTATCTCTAATAGTTTTTGTGGGGAGGGATTGGAAAAGCAACCATAGTAAACATATATGACTTTAGATTCATTTTTGACTGCCAGAATTTCTGCTATGGACAGAAGAGGTGATAGAATTAAAATATTGGGTACCCACATGCCTTTTGTGCCTATTTTAACATTTTTTATTCCTCAGGCTGGCTTGTGACTACTGCCTTTTGAGAGCTTTTATTTTTCTTTATTATTAATTCATTTTCTCAGAATGTAGCCTCCTTTTGCAAGCCTCAAAGCATTTTCAAGCTATAAACATTAGAGAAAGGAGCCCCTGCCGACCAACAAAATGCAGCCATCACTGGGGTGAAATATCACAGACATTAAAATGATGCTGTAGAAATGGCAAGAATCTGGGAATTTCATCACATCGTCAGCCAATACCTGATGGTCTGATATCATTGTGAAAGCGCCACTTTTAAAAGCAGGATATCTGGGTTTGACAAAAACAAAATGATATGTTAGGTTGGAACAATATATATATTTTAGCAGGTAGTGTAATTCAGTCTGTATATCCATACTGAATCAAAATATGTGGCCATTTTTTTAAAAATAAGCATATATATGAAGTCAAAGTTAATAAAGAACCAGATTTTTTCTCTGATACAGAAGAGGGATGGAGGCCACCAGGGAGCCTGTTATGAATCCCTGATCCTTTTGGCTAATCTGTACTCTCCCTGGCTCTGGCCCTTGTCTCAGCACAGTGTAGAACAGCCTAACAGCTGATTTAATCTACACCATGTGGCAGTGGTCCCCAAGGGACTGCCCACCAGCTGGGTATTCTTGGTGCTCTTGTCATGACCCCTTCCTGCTCTTCCCCACCACTAAGATGGACATATGTAGGAATCCCACTATTTGGATTCTCAGAATACAGAATTCCATTAACATTCTCATACCGAATACATTTGAATCCAACCAGGGAACACAGTAATGTTCCCCACTGGCATTTTTTTGCTGTATTACTTACTTACATGAATCATCAAATTTCACATCACTTATAGGTAACTAACCAATACAGAATTTTCAGACAGTGAATATTTTAAATTTAACTGTTCAACCATGATCTGCAAAACAAGACCTGTTCCCTACAGAAATTCATAAATAGTTTTGAATTTCAAATACATCTGAGAATTTTATAATCTATTCAGGAACAGAGGGAGGGAGGCAAAACTCACCAAATGGTTTTATTGCTTACTTCTGATAGTTACAATTCAAAGCACGAATCTATTGGTAACAATTGAACATAGCCTGTGGTGTATAGTGGAGGGAAAATGCACAAATCATGAAACTGGAACACAAAATCCTTTCTAAATCTAGGATGTGCAAAACTGCATGCACATGTAAGCAAACCTGACTGGAGGGCTTCAAAAGCAGGAAAGGATTTCTAGATTTTATAATCCTTGTGGATTAAGTTAGAATTTGCCTGAATGTAGAGAGTATAGTCCCTAGCTCAAAAAATCACTTCTTAATGGGATTATATCGCTATCTAATAGTGTCAGGTCATAAAATGGTCTAAAGTTTCAAGTCAGATCTTGTCCTTGATCAGACTCTATTGCTGTGAAAGCTGAGTGATGGTTAAAATACCCTGTTTAAGGGGATTCAGCTAAATAGTTTCCTCTTAGTAATATCCCTGCCACAAATTGCCATCTGGTAAGTGGTCGTGCGATTATGGGGTGGGTCGGGATCCATTCTTCTGTTCAGAGACTAGAGAAGAGGATGTGAACAGAAAGTTCATGCACTGGCTCTTCTGAAGCATACTACAGAGCAGAATTCATCACTGTGCCAATGCTGACCTCAGCACAGAGAGTACGGGAGTGAGACAAAGGCAGCTTTATGCCAAGTTTGTGCTTCCTCTGTGTTAGGGCTGCCAGAGGCTACATGCCTTAGTGGTGAAATACCCCTGAGAGCAGAGTGTTTGGGGAGGAGATCCAGCAAAGCTCCCTTCACCACTCTTCTGAGGATCTTCAGGGGTCCCCTTCATTCCTCCCAGTTCTGAAGAGGCTTCTTTGGGACCTCACTTAAGCCCATCTGAGCCTTAGCAGTTCGTTTGTCCCTAACCAGGTTTGCACATTGGAGGCTGAGTAGCCTATTTTGTCAGGAGTAGAGCTTGTAAACGTTTTCTACCAATGCTTTTTTGGGG
The DNA here is from genome assembly GCF_028017835.1 of Emys orbicularis. Classification (NCBI taxonomy): domain Eukaryota; kingdom Metazoa; phylum Chordata; order Testudines; family Emydidae; genus Emys; species Emys orbicularis. Next base: position 89,140,906 of record NC_088690.1, read on the forward strand.
TGAAAATTACAGCATCAGGTTGACTGAAACGTTTAACAAATTTGTGATGAATTTTGGTGTGTGGGGAGGAATTCTTTAAAAAGTCTAAACGTTTCATTTTAACATATTCAAAAGAAAGTGTTTTGAGTTTTTGATTGGAAATGACTTTTTGTTTCAAAATTTACTCAATTTTATTTTAAATTGAAAACGGGTCAATCTAAATTAAACAGATTGTTATGAATTGAATGAAGGTTGTTTTTTGTTTTGTATTGGTTTTGGTTTTTTTAACTTTTCAGTTTGCTGAACATTTTCAAATATTTCATTTTCAGGTCAACCCAAACCATTTTTTCCATATGTTGAGAATTGCCAGTGAACTGTAAAATCAGTTATTCACACAGCTTTGGTCAGAGGCCCGAGGAGCCAAATTTGGTTAAACAGGGGCTGACAAGCAAGTTTTGGCTCTATAGAAGGATGCAAAGCAGCTGGAGCAGACCTGAGAATCAGACTCTGTGACTTTCCTGAGGCACATTAAATAAATGTTTTCCTCTTCTCTGTTTCAGAGACCTGTATCTGTTACACAGCAGGAGGAGGGTTAATATTTGGTTTATATTGTGTTATTGTCTTGTCCTTTTTTTTCGTAAATATGAAGGGAAAGTAATTTTTTATAACACTAAAACTGTTTAAACCCCAAGTGGGTCATTCCAAGCAGGACTCTACCTGTATTCTGTGTGCACATAACTGCATGTTCATAGGCTAGGATCCGAAATTTGAAGGTGCTGATATCTGCTAAAATTCTAGTACTTGCATGCACTTTTAAAATCATCTAATGTGCATGTTCTCAAGTGTTAGAAACTGCACCCTCCAAACCTACTGACCCCATACATTGCCTACTGGATCAGTACTAAACTCATTATGTCCCCTCTCATAATATTAGGCGGTTGGGCTGGGATAATACCCAATGTACAAAGCATGTATCTACATTAAAGATCCCATGGTATCTTACACAAGGGCAATTGTGTTACCCATTATGTGTTGTCCAAATTCCAAGTTGGCCAGTTACATTCCTGGAACTGTTACCAGGTGGCAATGCAAAAAGTCATTCACAAAGTCCATTTTAATAGCATCTACAAATTTGCTGTGACGGCATTGTGACAAATTTTATTCTGTGAATATCTGTACAAAAATTTTTGTTTACAGAAGACCAGAAAGAGAGAGAGAGAGCGCTGTGAATCTTTATTCATTCCTGAAGTATATGGTGGCCATCTTAAAGGATCTTTGTGGGTTTGGAAGTCATCCAATCCAGGAGCAGAAATAGTGTAATGTAGCTTAAGTGGCCAATTATTCAGCACAAAAAGAAAATTATGAACAGTGGTTACTTGAATCAATAGACACATTAAACTCTTTGTGAATGACTGCACTGCACTTTAAGTGGGTTGGGTGCGGGGGTGTTGTCTGGTTTTCCGGGGGAGGGGGAATAGCACTTTCCGGGTGGGGGGTAGGAGAGAGGCTCAGAAGCTGCTGCAAAAGGGGAAGTGGGTCAGTGTGACAACGCTGACTCATCCCCAGGGAACAGAAGGGCTGGGGAGTTGAAAAAGGGCAAGGCCGGTGGGAGAAGCCCTTTTCCCTGAATCAAGCTGAGTAGCACCCATCCACCCTCCCTTCCCTTGAGGTGGCAAAAGACCAGGTTTGATCAGGACCTGCTATGGACATCGCTCCTTTCTAAGGGGTCTGGGAAGGAATTTTTTCCTCACCACCAGATTGACCTAGGTGGTGTGTGGTTGCCTTCTCCACAGCAGGTTCAGGGAGGGCTTTATTATAGTGAGTAGGGAAGGGAGTTAGGCTGTGGTATCATGTCATTAAATACGTGAGGGGCAGTTGTCCAGGGCAGGTACTCCATAGGGAAGGGTTACAGTAACCAGATAAATGGCTTGATAAATTACTTAAAAAGGAGTAAAGAAGCAGAATGTGGTGGGTGTTTGGAGCTCCTATGACTAGTATGGCAGAGAGTTAATCCCCCCTTCTTTTATAGCCCACCTCAACCCTCATTCGGGGGGAAGATGGTAAGGTCCCAGCAATGGGCTGGCTGGGGAACCTGGATGGAAGAAGAGGAGGGCTGGAGGAAGCCCCCCAGGGAGATATTGAATAAACATGGAGTTTCCTGCACTATACATTTATATGCCAGGTAGTCCCAGACATCTAATAATATAGTTGTGGCCTGATTAAAATCATATCAAGGGTCTCCTGTCCTTCTTTCGGTATAGCTAGCTAATCACCTTGATAGATCCATGGTTGCATAAAACATTCACTGAACAATTAATACAGTTGTAAGTCAAAGTCTGTTCATAAATAATATGTGAACAGAGATAGCTAAATTGCTCAAATTAGTGGTTCATTGCAAATAGTTCTTCAGCTCCTCTGACCAGCAACCTTTTCCCTGCAGTTATAACTTATTAATTTCTCCATTTCCTGCCTAATAGCATAGCACTGCCTTTTAAACTGTTTTTGGGTTTCACTCCAGAGCAAATTTGATTTCAGTGATGAATAAAGTGATCTTTTGTGTATAATTAGTGTGTTGATTTAAGTTTGTAAAGCACTTTGAGTTCTGTCTGGATGGAAGACAGTATAAATGGAAGATATTGTTGAGGGCATATTATTCTTTTGAAAATAATTATTCATTGTACTTAACCACATTTTTCTGCAAGAAGGAAATCAATTGGAAGGAAGGGCTTTCACTGCTTGATCCAGAAGATAACATATCAGTTAGAGCAGTGGTGGGCAACCTGCAGCCCTCGGGCCGCACGCAGCCCATCAAGGTAATCTGCTGGCCATTTGTTTACATTTGCACGGCCGACCACAGCTACCAGTGGCCGCGGTTCGCCCTTCCCTGCCAATGGGAGTTGCAGGAAGCGGTGGCCTTTGAAAATGTAAACAGTCTGGCGGCCTGCTAGCAGATTACCCTGACGGGCTGCAGGTTGCCCACCACTAAGTTAGAGGCTACAAATAGCATGAACATAGGCTAAGCAAGTGTATTCTGAATGCAATTAGAGAAGGTTAGTCTTGCGTTTAAGGCACCTGACTGGGATTCAAAAAGTTTGGGTTTAAGCCTTATGCCACAGGCTTCTTGTGTGACCATGGCATGTCACTTAATTTTATGTGTCTCAATTTCCCATTTGTAAAATGGGGATAATAAGTATTTATTTGTCTTTGTTATCTATTTATATTGTAAATTCTCCAAGGAAGGGGTCATCTCTTACTGCTTGTTTTTACAGTAACTACAGGGCTCTGATCTCAGCTGGGGCTTGTAGACACTATGTAATGCCAATAAACTAAATAATGAATATTAATAATTCAGACCAAAGGATGATTCCGGATGTTGAAGAAATTTGAATCTATCAATCAATCCTTTCCTCAGCGCACAGTGTATAGGATCACAGCAGGTATAGCTATATTTAGATCAAAATCAAGTTGGATTCACTTAATAAGTTTCAGAGTAGCAGCCGTGGGCTTATGCTCTAATAAATTTGTTAGTCTCTAAGGTGCCACAAGTACTCCTGTTATTTTTGCGGATACAGACTAACACGGCTGCTACTCTGAAACTTCGTGAAGTGGGTTGTAGCCCACGAAAGCTTATGCTCTAATAAATTTGTTAGTCTCTAAGGTGCCACAAGTACTCCTGTTATTTTTGCGGATACAGACTAACACGGCTGCTACTCTGAAACTTCGTGAAGTGGGTTGTAGCCCACGAAAGCTTATGCTCTAATAAATTTGTTAGTCTCTAAGGTGCCACAAGTACTCCTGTTATTTTTAATAAGTTTATGACATCATGATAAGAGTTGTTGTAAGCAGATATGCTACTTATAATCAAATCATCATTTCCTCTACCAAATTGGTAGCATTATTAACTGACACTTACAAGCAATCTTGATGATTAAATTAGCTGTGCTTCTCAAGTACATTATTTCCTGTCTTCTCCAGAGTACAAAAATCAAGCTAAAGTAACAGAAGTTTGGTACTTAGCACATCTGGACCAGGTGTCAGAAAATCAGTGATCGAGAAAGAGGTCTTTCTCCTTTTCACTCTCTTCTTAAATACCTCCTTCCTTTGTACTCTCTTCTCCTTTGCCTGTGTATCTAACTCTTAGGTGTCTTTCCTATTCTAATCCCTGGAAGCTGAGACAATCCTGATATTGGCAGCTAGTGACCCCTAATAGAAATGGGAAAGGGAAAAACGTCCATGCAGATTCTATCAGGCTTCTCAGTATATTTTAATAATGTTGACTATACATTTGATACCAAAGATTCTTTGATTTGCCTGCAAGAACATGTGTTCATGCCTCAGAAAGGCCCCGGAGGATAATGCTGGGTAATTACCCATCATCTCCAAGGTGAACAAGTTCCATCACTTTCTGTTCAATATGTATTGGAAGCTATGAGGGAAGAATATGAGGCACTTAGTGTTTCAGCTTCATCAATATACTCCTGATTTCAACTATATGACTCTATTTTGTCAAACCCAGATTATTTATTATTTATTAATTATTATCATTATTCTCATAACTATATAAGGATCCAAATGAAAATGACCTGGCTACAACTAAGCGTAGCTAGAACCTTCAGGGGTGGGTGTAATTTGTTTAATTTTTGACCAATGTGTGGTGTGACAAACTATTTGTGTGTGTATGCTGAACAGAGAACTTTAGTTGCTACACTGGTAGATATGTATTTGTATAACAACGGAGACTAATCAGAGGTGGTAGGGAAATAGAGAAAGAAAGTTTGAGGGCAGAGAATCAAACTCAAAATTTCATCTCTAAATACTTCATTGTCTTTGGGATTTTTTTTTTTATTTCTATTGTTTACTAATTTCTTGTTTTGTTTTCTTTGTCTCAGGACTATTATTTCCCTTATTGGAATATTTAACAATAATATTTCAGAATAAAAATTGTTGAAAAAGTCATAGCGAAGTTTTTTTCATCATAGCCAGATTCTGTGGTACAGTTCAAACAAAACTACCGTTGACTTCAATGGATGTTCTACCCAATTTATGACTGCAGAATACACCCCATAATTTCTTATTTCAGCAGTCCTAAAACAGTAGTAATACCATTTTAAACAATTCTGCTACATTAACTGGAAACATAATATTTTTGTTCAAATTTCCACAGAGATATTGTCCTTCATTGTTCTTTTTGTAGCTCAAATTCAATTTTTAGATTATGTTTATAACAATCTGGTGTATTCTTGGCACAAGCTGTCAAATACTTGTCACGCTGAAAAGCTGAAACTGCCAAACCTCTTATGTGGATTTTTCCCAAAAAATGTTATCCCTAATTTTAGCACTGTTATTGTTGTCATCTTGCAATTAAACAGAGGGATATGCAGCATGGCCTGTAAATAAAGTACCTGTGATCTCCAAAAGGGCATTCCCTCCTACAGACTTCTATTTCAAAAGCTGCATGAATACCAAAGGTGTGTAAAAGTTATTCTAAGATATTATCCCACCTACAACATGTCAGTGTGGATTGGTAAAAAACAACAACCCTTTTTTAAATTATTCTGATCTATAGCAGGTGAGGGGAGGGAAAGGAGCCATTACATGTGTTGTTGTAGAATGTATAAGCTATGCAGACTTCTGAGTCAGGTAGAGGAGAAAAAAAGATAAAAGAATTGATACTTTTCAGTCCACAGCTTCTCCATAATATTTGAATGAGTTGTTATATTGTCAAGTGCCAGACAGCCAGTGATTTATCTGAGGGATTAGATCATTTATTGCAAATTAAGTTATTTCTATCGTATTCCAACTCAGGAATCCTTCCATGTCTTTTTTTTCTCAACAATAATTTAATAAATGAGCAGATGCGGATGTCATGTCCTTGTGTGGTTAGTTGGAACTCCTAGTTCATGGCAAGAAGCATCTTACTTGCACAATAACCTTTTGAGTAACTCACTAGAAGATCTGTGTGCATATAAGTGACAGGAATTTAGCTGTGCCTCACTGATGTGAAATTCAGCAGAAAATCAGAATAGTGACATGGTTAGAGAAATTGCTTGAGTCAAGATGGAACATATGCACAAATGCAAGAAATATCATTGGGTAAGCGTCTCTGGTCCGATCAAGCTGTGCAAATCACAGGACAGAGAGTAGAGGAAGCTTAAGCCACCTTTGTGGCCCTTGATCATGGGGCCAGCTGTGGGTTGATCTGGCCCCCAGACTACATGACAGCAGTCTGAAGGCTTCTGTAAGTTACACCTGGCTCACTTTGGCCCCAAGAATAGATAGAGCACAGTGCACCCCAACAAATAAGTTTGTAGATTTATGTGTGAGCATGCAAGAGACATACACAATGCTGAGTTGTATATGCAACTGGGAACTGTACACCCATAGGTAATTAAAAATTTCTGCCTTTATGTTCTTTTGGCCAAGTGTGCATCACTATTCCTTTTTTCTTTGAAAGATAGAGTTGTAGCCTCTGTGTAAGTTTATTCTCACTCTCACAGTGGGGAGGGGAAAAAAACATTCTTCCTTTCAGACAATTCTCCAGTAGCAAATAATTATTCTTGGAACTGCCCTGTGGTTACTGATCCGTGTGATGTGCAAAGTACTCAGGACTAATGTTTTGTTTTCAGGTTCTTCCTGAGTTGGCTGATGCTGGGCAAGAAGTAGCATAATCTCTTGCATTACTATCTCAAGTCCTTGCCAATCAATATAGAAGCAGTGGCAATTGACTCTGTAGGGGGAACCAGATGGCTGGCTTTTTTTGATTGAAAGGAAGATTGTAGTAATGAGATAGACATAAGCAGTGTGGGGGAGGGGGGTGGAAGAGAAGGGAGGATCTTTTAAACGGGCATTAGATGGTCCCTCCCAGAAAAATAACAAATATTCTCCCTATGTCATTAGCAATAAGAAAGAGAGTTGTAATACAGAGATCTTTATTGAGCATGCAACAGAGGCGATTATTACACACAGAAAGGCATGTTTTGTCTGGTATCAACCTGTCCCTCTGTTTGCATTCCTGAGCCCTTGTGTCACACCAAAGTAGGTCCCTCCTACAATCTGACTCTCTCTCTCTCTCTCTCTCTCTCTCTCCATTTCTGCTCATCATACTTCTCTTACCGTGCAGCATTCAGATGTTTTTCATTCTTTTCTTTCCCTCAAACTCTGCCTCTTTAAGAGCTAGGAACTCATTTCCTCTCACTTCTGCAATGATAACCCTCTAAAGAGCTGGGAGTAGCACTGTCCATACCAGGAGCTATAAGCACATTAGTGGAGTTACAGAGATAAACTTAAGTTGAAAATTTGGATCCAGATCTGAACTTCCAAAACTTGAGGAATCTTTGTTTCTACTAACTTCAGGCCATTAGAAAGATGTACATGTAAGATCCTCCATTCTACTTTTATGATGTAGCACTATTTATACAACAAGTAAGGCAGTCTATGGTACTTATATGGCCTCCATTACAATAGTATCTAAGCAATTCATAACACTGGTCTACAATTTTTGAGAAGTCGTCTGCTTCAGAGATAAAATGTGCTATTTATTATGTATTTTGATGTGCTGAATTCAAATATGACAATTAAAACAACTGATTGGCTACTGTTTCTAAGATATTTAAGTTTTTACATTTTATGTCTATGTATATTGTGTAGATAGTAGAGTTTTAATCATAAATTGTAAACCTAGGTCTTTTCATGTGTTTATGGTTGCTTTACATGATAATATTTCACCTGTCCTGTTTATGTAACACTTTAAAAATCAGCAAAAGGGTTATATAAATAAAATTTATTATGAAACAAAAGGCAAAAAACTATTCTGTACATAGTTTAGTCCTATTCGGTGTCTACTCGGCGCTTCTTGGCTTGTCTCTTGTATTCATTAAATGGAGCATCTCTTGTCACTGTCCAGCAATAGTCTGCAAGCATTGATGGGCTCCATTTGCCCTGATAGCGTTTCTCCATTGTTGCAATATCCTGGTGAAATCGCTCGCCGTGCTCGTCGCTCACTGCTCCGCAGTTCGGTAGAAAAAAATCTAGATGAGAGTGCAAAAAATGTATCTTTAGTGACATGTTGCAACCAAGGCTTTTGTATGCCTTGAGGAGGTTTTCCACCAACAACCTGTAGTTGTCTGCCTTGTTGTTTCCGAGAAAATTTATTGCCACTAACGGGAAGGCTTTCCATGCTGTCTTTTCCTTGCCACGCAGTGCATGGTCAAATGCATCATCTCGAAGAAGTTCACGAATCTGAGGACCAACAAAGACACCTTCCTTTATCTTAGCTTCACTTAACCTTGGAAATTTTCCACGGAGGTACTTGAAAGCTGCTTGTGTTTTGTCAATGGCCTTGACAAAGTTCTTCATCAGACCCAGCTTGATGTGTAAGAGTGGTAACAAAATCTTCCTTGTCATAGGTTTCCTTCATATGGACTGCATGACCAACTGGAATTGATGGCAAAACATTGCCATTATGCAGTAAAACAGCTTTAAGACTCGTCTTCGATGAATCAATGAACAGTCTCCACTCATCTGGATCGTGAACGATGTTGAGGGCTGCCATCACACCATCGATGTTGTTGCAGGCTACAAGATCACCTTCCATGAAGAAGAATGGGACAAGATCCTTTTGACGGTCACGGAACATGGAAACCCTAACATCACCTGCCAGGAGATTCCACTGCTGTAGTCTGGAGCCCAACAGCTCTGCCTTACTCTTGGGTAGTTCCAAATCCCTGACAAGGTCATTCAGTTCACCTTGTGTTATGAGGTGTGGTTCAGAGGAGGAGGATGGGAGAAAATGTGGGTCCTGTGACATTGATGGTTCAGGACCAGAAGTTTCATCCTCTTCCTCGTCTGACTCAAGTGAGAATGATTCTGGTGCATCAGGAACCGGCAGTCCTTCTCCGTGGGGTACTGGGCGTATAGCTGATGGAATGTTTGGATAATGCACAGTCCACTTTTTCTTCTTTGACACACCTTTCCCAACTGGAGGCACCATGCAGAAGTAACAATTGCTGGTATGATCTGTTGGCTCTCTCCAAATCATTGGCACTGCAAAAGGCATAGATTTCCTTTTCCTCTTCAACCACTGGCAAAGATTTGTTGCACAAGTGTTGCAGCATATGTGTGGGGCCCACCTCTTGTCCTGATCTCCAATTTTGCAGCCAAAATAAAGGTGATAGGCTTTGTTAACCATAGTGGTTATACTGCGCTTTTGTGATGCAAAAGTCACTTCACCACAAACATAGCAGAAGTTATCTGCACTGTTCACACAAGTACGAGGCATCTCTGCTCACTTTGGCTAAACAGGAATGTGTCCCTTTGCAAAATCAAACACTGACAAATAAGAGATCACGACACTGTATGATTTCTAGAGCTGATATAGGGCAATTTGTTCAGCAGAGTGATGTAAGCTTCGTTATGATTGCATCATCCATGACTTCTAGGAATAACATGATGCAATTCATATCATGTATGACGCAATAACAGCTTCAGATTGCATCATTCATTGTTTTGCCTAAAAAGCAAGTACTGTCCAAACCCAGTCATAGATTTATTCATAGATCCAATCAAAGATGTATTTTAGTCATTTCTGGTTTAAATTGAGATCCCTTCCCTTTATAACTCACTTATCCTCTGCCATTCCCAAGTCAGGGGTCGTATATACTGACCCAATAGCATATCTTGAAAACTAGAGCCAATCAACAATTTTAAGCATCATTTTCATTCTCAGTGACCCAGAATTAGTAAAGTTTGACTACATTTATTTCAGAAGCATTTTAGCTGTAGAGCAGTGTAATCAGTCTTTAATGTACACAACACTCCATAATATCCCTGTGAATGACTATTACCCACATTTTACAGATGGGAAACTGAGGTATAAAGATTCTAAATGACTTGCCTAAAGTCACACAAGAAGTCAGTGGCAGAGCAGGAAGTAGAACCCAGGTGTCTCAAGTTCTGAGCTAGTGCCCTAACCATTGGACCACAATTCTTTCCCCTTAAAGTCTTAGCAACATCATTGTCACCATAGAGGGAGGTATTATGCTAACATGAAAGAAAACTGCTGTCTGCTACTTACTGGTGGGTACAGCTGCAATGTTTTAATCTTAGCCTTGTTCAGACCTATTTGGTTTTTTTTGAGGGGGGAGAGGAGATGGCAGGGTGGTCTCTTCTAACCAACAGCAGCAGCACTATCATCCCCTACTAGAGGGCATGCCTACGTAGCTTTGGCTGCAATGGTAGTCTTTCATTGGAACTTGTATTTTGGTTGTATTTGTACATACTGTGGTAAATTGAGCCCTGTTCTCTACCTAATATATTACAGAACTGAAGGGAAAAAGGTGGAGGGATTATAATGAACTGAATCAAATATGTGTGTCATATCTTTGCAAAAAAAAAAGTAACATAAAAAACTTGCAGTGCTGCAGACTCCAATGAAAATAGAGTAGGCGTAGGGGAAAATGGGTTGTTTCAAAATTAATTAAAGGGCACAGGGCATAATGGAAAACTGTACAATATTTGATAGCAATATGATAACATATATTCCAATACTGTGCCTAAGGATAACAGGGAGGTAACATTCATTAGGCATATGATTAATGAGAAACTTCTGACTGGCTGGTGGATTTAGTGTAGAAGAGGAAAAAGGTATTAAAGCCCTTTTGGAAATGGGGGCGAGGGAGAAGAGAACCTGGAAATGCCTTGTCCAAATCATGTATTATTTTACCCTACTGCCATATTTGTATTCTGCGACTGGTCTCAATAAAGTACTTACTACCAAATTCTGCTGTTTAGTATGATATTTAATTTATAACTGTGATTGACTTCTGGAAAATCAAACAAGCATTTGATTGATTTATTAATGTCTACAGATGCAATAATCATCATCAGTGGTTTTAATTAAAGTTCCCCTTCAGCAACGATATATACCACGTAGGTGACCTTGATGACAGAACATTCAACAATATTAAATAACAGACATCCAGAAGATTATTTTGATTTCTGCCTCTGCTGATTTGTTCATTCCAATTGCAAAACTTGGTTGAATGGATGAAAGGATTTGATTTAGTTGGCGATTCGTCCTGGGGGTTGGACTAGATGACAGGGGGTTGAACTAGATGACCTCCTGAGGTCCCTTCCAACCCTGAGATTCATTGATTCTATGAAAGCCATCTGGGCACTGAGAAATTCTTTGAATTTTAATCCACTTTACTTAAACTTTTAAATTGGGGTTTGGTTTCCTTGGGGGCTTATCACTTTGGAGTCCAAAAAGACATCTGTGGTGATTATTTATTTTCATCTACACACAGTATGTATACTGGATTTTTTTCTCTCCTTTCTATTTTTGTTTCAGTTAACAAATAGAAAAATTTTATGAAGAGTTGTTATTATTAATAACAAAACAATACATATTTATAGAGGAACGTACATGAGAATTATTCCAAGACACATTAGAGAAAACAGTTCACTGAGCTCAATTAAAAGGCCTGGGAAAACAAAATATCTTTAGCCTGCCATGATGAATATAAATATGGAAAAAGATGCTCTCACCTCAATAATTGAAAATTCCTTAAATTTCGGGGTGCAATAGATAATAACTCTAGAACCTCAGCTTTCTATTTAAGTATAGTTGATAACCCTCCTGAACTTTTATCTTACAATTGATTTAAACCACTTGGGACATATTGGGTTAAGTCCTTGGAGAAATGTACAGATATACAGAGCTGCTGGAACAATTTTTATAGTGGGGGTGCTGAGAGCCATTGAACCAAACTGTAAATCCTGTATATGATGGAATCCATTTCAAGTTAGGGGGTGCAGCAGCACCACCAGCACCCCTAGTTCCAGCACCTATGCAGATATATGTAGGTTTTTTAACAAGCCAACTTGAAATAATATGAGTCAGTTAAAATTGTGACAGAAGAACAGGAGTTGACCACTTTGTGTTAAGGATTAACTTGGTTCCGGTGGTTTCCATGCGTGTTCATTTCTGGCTGTGAGCATTATGGGAGAGATTCTCTACACGGTTATAATCCTGTTGAGCCAATTGGGTGGCACAAATGAGCCATGATCTGGCCACAAATGCCTACAAGAGAATTACCTTGTTTGTGGGGACTCCCCCTGGATATAAGCATGCTGGAGCTGGGACCTGTGCCGGAAGCCTGCTGTGGCATTTTTAAGTGAGGAGAGAGTGTCAGGAGTGGGAAGGGTGTGATGTAGGATTGACAAATCAAAACTATACAGTCTCAAGGTTCATTTAAGGCTCTAGAACAGAGGTGCAATTTAGTATAGGCCATTAGTTGCTCTAATTTGCATCAGGACTGGCCTTCAGCCTATTACTCATTAAATCAATTGGTAACTCACTCCAACATTACTCATGTTGTTTTGTGTTGCTGATTTGAAGTTTGGGGGCAAAGATATTGTGTGGATACAGTGACAAATGCATCTGTGCTGATGGTTACTTACATGCATAGAAGCATTTCTTAGCTCTCTTGAGGGTGTTTCCACTTTGCCTTACTTTAGCCCCTAGTTTTCTCTCAACATTCTCTCTATCATTTGCTCAGCTCAAAAAGTGGTTTTTCTTCCTGCTTACAACACAAGCTCAGCCTGGAATCAAGATGTGCTCTTTTTGCTTCTTTGATCACAGCTAGAGATACACCTGAGCAGGGCTCATCTGTAATCAGCCCCATTCGTCTGGAGTCAGAGGGCTCACCAATCATGCCTAATCTGTTTGATAACTTTGATAAAGAAGTAGTGGTGCAGAGATTTTAATGGGAGTTAAGCACCTAACCCATTTAGGCACTTTTAAAAATCCCAATAGGTGCTTATCTGCATCTTTAGGTACCTTAGTACCTTTGAAAATCAGGCCTGGGGTCAAGGAAACTAATGTCTGAAGAGTTATAATTTGTAGAAACATTTGCAGGAAAGGACAAAAGAAAGTAATCAAGACTCTGAGCAGGATATCGTTTGCCAGTGGTGGGGCAAAGGGTGCTCAAGTGCAGGAATGGTAGTAAATCTCCAAGGGCTATAAAGGTCTGGCTGCAGAGGCAAATGGTTAGCCAATAGTTGCTTAGTAGCAGACCTCTGCTTTGGGTTGTTTGGGGTTAAGGTATTTAGTAGTTTCTTGGGGTTTGCTTAGAAGTGTTAAATAAAGAGGAAGGGAAAAGTTCCACTTTTAATTTACCTCATTATCCAGCCTTCATTAGTAGTAGTAGTCGTAGAAAAGCCAGGCTTAAAAAAGAAGCAGGAAGAGTTTAAAGGGACCTAGTTTTAAAATTATATGGAGGCTTTAACTGTTCTGCTGTCAGCAGGTCTTTTGTTTGACCTTCAGATCATAGCCTAACTGTCACTCTCACTGGCATAAGCTGACTTCCCTAAAAAGGTATTTTTTCTGCCTTCTTTATGTTTTGTGTTTTTCTGTTCTGTGCAACTCTTGTATTTCTTCCTTTTTGTTTCTTTGTTTGTGTAAAGAAGCTGTATACTATAAGCTCTTACTTGGCAGTTCATCATAGGATACCTTTGGTTAAGAGAAATTTAAGATTAGGGTGCCTGTTTTGAAGTTCAGTGTTAGTTTAATTTATTTTTAAAATACAGAAAATTGAGAATCAGGAAAACTAATGCATCTAGTCAGGATCTACCTATTACCTCTAGCTACCCTCCCATACTTGTCTAAAACAGGCTCTACCAGCAGTGTGCAACCCTTCAAACACAAGAATTCATCATGCCATATTAATCTTACAGATCTGAGTAACCTTTTTGCTCATGAAGGCTTTTCACATATAAACTTTTATAAGACTTCTATAGGCAACAGGTCTAAGTATTACTATTTAAATATTGTATGAACATGTCTGCTGCTTTTAAATGATATGAAACATTTGAATGTAGTTTTGCAAAATAATCTCAAGTTCATTTGCTCTGAGACTAAAATTTTAACCCTTGTGGCAGGAGGTATTAGAAAAAACTTTAGCCCTGAATCCCAGAAATAAGTGAATATAGAAGTTTGATTTTTTTTTTTAATTGGGAAGCACATTCATAATATTAAATTATGGCAAGATTAATTCCTAGGAGCAAGTATGAGAAAAAAAAATTGATTAAATGGAAATCACAAGTGCTTTCTAAAACTGAAAAATAAATCCATTTATTTGATTAGATACATTTAGAAAATTCCATGCTGATACTTGACATTATTATATGTGGAAACCATTTATGGATTTGTATGGTGTAGCCTAACCTAATATGACATCTATAATAGTTTTGATATGACTATTAGAGCTGTCTGAAAGTTGGAAACTCCTTCCCATCTGCCCTGGCAATTCCTCAAGAAAAGTATCTCCAGTCTACATCTTGGGATTTCATACTCCCTAGACTTCAATTTGAGACAATTAATACTTTTTCTTTGACATTGCACCATGGGAAAGCACAAAAAAGTTTCTTCCCACGTGCCCTAGGGCGGAAATAGACCATCTTGGAGAGACACATTTCACATAGTGCACAGAGTCACATTCTTTTGATGATGGGGGAGAGGAAAGTGCTGGTGAGAAGAGAAGAGCAATAAGATGCTGCTGGCAGTTTGGAGATAATTTTGTCAGGGAAGAGAAATAGGGTTTGTGGTAGGATTATATGCAGAAAGGAGATTAGCCTTGGCACTGGGCTGTACAGTATGTACATAGAATATGGGAATCTAGACCTTTAATAGCAATCACACAGAAGTGTTGGCCCTGATCCTGATGCCTAGCCCCTATGCGTCTCTCAGAGATGATGAACAACATCAGGAGGGTATACTTTCAGTGCAAGGCAAAGAGGGTCAGAGTTACATATACTGCCTATCACAGTCACACCAGTATCACTGCCCACTGTTGTAATGTGTAATCATAGATAAATCACTTTGCACACAGCCATAAGATTAAAAGGAACAAATAAAAGTGGAGTATCAAAGCAATGCAGTGGCTGAGTTACGTATGTCCTAGTCTGCTCCCCTGCTGTTATATCTACCCACAGTCTATATTGTAAAGCCAAGGCATTACTGAGTATGACCTGTGCAGATGTGAACAGGATTGGAAGTTTTTAGTAAAATAATATGGTCATGATAGAGGAGCAGCAGATAATCCAGCCCTCTCCTGGGGATGAAGCACCACAGATGTTTCAAATAAATAAAGTAGGCCATATGAGAAATATATACAATTATAATAATGAGAAACAAAAGGGAAAGTGGGGCCACTCAAATCCACCCATACAAAGATGCTTTTTTTGTATAAAGTGTCAGCTGACTAGAACATTTGTTTAGGGAAGAACCAACAAACTGCAGAAAAGATTTTTTTAAATATGGATTTATGATGAATAAGAAGATGCAGCACTTTGTACTTTCCAAATTTTGCCTGCCTTTTTGTTTTCATAAACAAAGACCTTGATTCAGCAAAAATATGTAAGCCTGTTTCAGTCCATCTTTATTCAACAAAGCACTGAAGCAAATGTTTGTGTTTTTCTGAATCAGAGCCTCTTTAATTCCCTTTAAATAATTATCTCTCTACCATGAGGTCTGCAGCGTCAGTAAAAGAAGACAATCTCCAAATCTCAGCATTATCAAACAGAACTAACCTCAGCATTGGAAAGATAATGAATAAAATCATTATTGTGAGAATAGAGCTGATCAGACCATTTTCCTCTGAAGGAAATGCTAATGAAAAATGTGAAAATATGCAAAACATGTTAGCTGAGACTTTCAAGACTGCATAGAAGACTTAGAAACACAGTTTCCATTGAAATTAATAGGAAATCTGAAATTAATAAGTTGCTTAGCCAGCTTTGAATACCTTAGTTTTGTGAAATATTTTTCATCTTCTGAGCATAGACCCCTTTATTTATGGTTTTATCATTCTTTCCCCACTTTTTAAGGAATCTGGTAAATCCTCTAATTTAGTTAGTTTGGAAAAATCAATAAAAAGTTAATTACAAAAATAGATCAGCCATTGATTTAGGAAGTTTTGTCATACAGCATCTTAATACAAACTGTCATACACTAGAGATATTGCTGTTATAACTGGCTAACTTGAAGCTATCTAAATGTATGAACATCAAAGTCACTCAATAATTTGGCTGTCACTCTAAATGTAAAGTCATATGGATGAAACTAAAAATTCTTCCTTTGAAATCAATACCTTCTCTACTCCCCTTTCCATTTGTGTGTGCACTTTCCAGTGTAACTTAATTGAGAGCATGTATCTCACCAAGACGTGTTGAATTGTTTAACTCTTTCACTTTAACCAGCTTTTTAAAGTAGCACTTTTAAAGTAAATCTATGTAACTATTTCAAATTTGTCTAATATCCGTACAAGATATGTTAAGCTTCATTAGAGCAGCATGTTTCCTGGAGTTGTAACTGTCAGTTATAGTGCAGGGGCTAGAGACAGGATTCCTGAGTTCTATTCCAGTTCTGGCACTGAAACATGGTCATTCTGGCATAGTCATTTAACTATTCTGTGCTTCAATTTAGTTGTTATTCTGGCCACTTTATAGATATCTATCACAGGGGTGTTGTGAGGCAGAGTAAATTATAAAGCACATGAAGATCCTCCCATGAAAAGTGCTATATAAGTGCTCAGTGTCATTATTACTATTATTACAGTGGGAAGGCTAGCATGAACAGAAGGGTTAAAACATGATACAACTGCACGCTAAAACAGGTTAGAAAATTAAGGTCTAGATGGAGGCCATTAATGATAAGGCAGAATCAATGTAAAGGAAATACTTGCCTGAAATGGTTTTGAAGTGCTCTTTGCAATGCGTATTTGAAGAAACAGACTCAACTAATTTTATTACTATATCTATTGGAGTGGTATTTGTAAAGGGTTAGAATGAGAGTATTCCAATTATAAACAGCTTTAGGAAGATTTGATTAACTAAATTTTAGGCTTTTATATATTCACATCATTAAAGTGGCCTATTTTTAATAATTATTTTAGATTCAACCCCCTGACTAAACTGTACTTAACTAATTTTTGAAAAATCCATAATATCCTTTTTATCATAACTTTAATAGTCTTAAAAGAGGAAGAAATAACATGCACTGCAGAAATAAATTCAACAGCTTGTCAGAAGGAATGTGCAATGCTGTAGAGCAGGGGTCGGCAACGTTTGGCACGCGGCTCGCCAGGGTAAGCACCCTGGCGGGCCGGGCCAGTTTATTTACCTGGTGACGCGGCAGGTTCGGCTGATCGCGGCCCCCACTGGCCGCGGTTCGCCGTCCCGGGCCAATGGGGGCGGCGAGAAGCAGTGCGGGCGAGCTATGTGCTGGCCGCGGCTTCCCGCTGCCCCCATTGGCCCGGGACGGCGAACCGCGGCCAGTGGGGGCCGCGATCGGCCGAACCTGCCACGTCAGCAGGTAAATAAACTGGCCCGGCCCGCCAGGGTGCTTATCCTGGCGAGCCGCGTGCCAAACGTTGCTGACCCCTGCTGTAGAGTCAGTGTAGAAAAAGGAGAATTTAACCTCACTAAAGTGTGATGCACGTACTCTCTTTTTGAAACACAGAAGCAGCAATATTTTAGAAGATCTTACAAGGGCTGAAATATTGAAATCTAGATTCCTATATGCTTTATCTGTAAAACATGCTTGCTTACCTTTTTGTGCATGCATTGTTAAATATATTTTGTTTTTTGGTCATTTACTATGGTGTACCAATGTTCATCATATAACTCTGCCTTTCTCTCATCACACACATAGTACCCTAAAAGAGCTCTATTTAACCGAAACGTGCCTCCACAGCAACTCAGCTGTAAGGGCCTAATGAGTCTCTCAAAGTCTGCAGACACAGGCACCACTTGTTATTCCAAGGGAATATTCCCCTTTGTGACTTTGAAATTCTGGTTTGGGCCATATGTAGTCACTCTAAGGGCACGTCTTCACTACCCACCGGATCGGTGGGTAGCGATCGATCTATCGGGGATCTATCCCTGATCGCTCTGCCGTCGACTCCGAAACTCCACCGCAGTGGAGTCGACGGGGGAGCGGCAGGGGACGACTCGCCGCCGTCCTCACAGCCAGGTAAGTCGACCTAAAATACGCAAATTGCATATCTTAGGTCGACCCCCGCCCCCTGTAGTGTAGACCTAGCCTAAATCTGCCTCCTCCTTTCTGCCAACTTGCCACATGTGGCAGTCATGGTAGAGGCCTGACTTTTGAGAATACACTGGACTCACATCTTTAAAGTGGAGGGTAGATATTTCCCTGATAGCCTGGGGAGTTTCTTTTTAAAATGGGCTGATGGGTCTATTGTACATCTGAAGTTGTCAGTCACAGAGAAGAATTGTATTTCCCCCACATGGTAAGGAAGAGAAGGGAGCCCATATTTTAATAGGGTGGAGTTTCCTAGCAGTTGCTAGGATATTGGTGCTACCACTGAAAATTCAGCCAAGTGGTTGCAAGAGCAGCTCTTCCCCCAATTGCCCTATCCAGCTGTAATGATTCTGTGGCTGCACAGCCTTCATGGGGAACAGCAAGGATAGAACTCAGGTCCTTCTGCTGCAAAAATGCATCCATTCCTATGTGAGTTAAAAGAGAATCTCTGGTAATTGTAGTTATATTAGGGCAGCCCTCTGACCACTAATGACATGACAACATGCATTGAGCAGGCCCAAGATTCCATCTAGTACTGGCATACATGCGAACTAGCCAGTATGTTACAGAGCAATTAGGGGAGAGCCATTTATTCAAAACTCTGCATAGTTCCACAGGGTAGAAAGAAGCACGTTGAGAATCCAAAATAACATGCCAGATGTGTGGACTTCATATAGACCCCATTCTCACTGGATAGGGAATCACATTAAGTAGCCACTGAAGGAACCTGTTTACATCAATTTTAAATAGGGTAACAAGTAACAGTTTAGCTGGATCCTGTGAATGGGGCCAAAGCACTTGAGAACTGTGTATTAATATCAGAATAGACAAAGAATATTTTTTTTTAAAGTGACAGACATTTAGGAGTCTAAGTCTCATTACTTAGACTTCTATGTCATTTAGGTGCTTTTAAAAATGTTACCAGAGACTTTAGTGAAACCAAATTTAAACACAAGAATGCTCATTTTGAAGGCCATGGTAGATGAGTGCCCTTCATGAGTTGCCAAGTCTCTGGGAGTTCTGTATTTTCTAGATGGAGTTGTTTCTTATTTTAGTGTTATGTGGTAGCAAAGGCACTATGGTGCTAATGGCATCCCTAAGTCTTAATGTGATTTATAACCAATACTGCCTCAATATGCTTCTGACAGAAAACAACTTGCACAGTTACCAATTCTCTTTAACTTCCTGGTATGGGCCATGGAAGTCTCTTAAGAGGCTCACTCCAAAGCTTTTCAAATCTTGGGACCTATGAACTTCTGAAGCTCAGTTCTGATATAGAAATATGCAAATCTGGTTTGAATGAAACTCTGAAAGGCTTATATAGCTTCACTTCTACTTGTATCACCATGACCTGCAGTATTGTTAATGATTGTTTGTTTCATGCTATCTGCTAAGTGGCCTAACCACTCCTAATTGTCTACTAAACTGTTTTTTTCATAGAATTTGGCTTCTTCTACTGAATATGTCTTTCATCATCCTGTAGCCAAACTGCTTGTTTATCCCTAAGAACAAGCACACCAGTCTCCTGTCCACTTTGGGCTGAGAGTATTTCTTAGACATTTATTATACTTTGATAAATCAAAGAAGTAAATACAATTGTTTGAATGCCCCAGTTACTGGACATTCTTACTTCCATGGCACTTAGTGTTTTACAATGACACTACACTATATTGCACAGTAAGGCTTGTCAGAGAATAGTCCTGATTACAGAAATGACTTGGCTATTCTTTTAACTTGTCTCACAAGATATGATCTCTCATTAGAATAGCCTTTGTGAAACATTAATTTAATTAATGAAAATGGTGACACTGAAAAATATTATCAGGCATAAAATTACCCTGGATTTTCAAAGGAATAGTACCAGACAGAAAAATATCATGTAGGCAATCCACATTCTTCATAACTTGTCATGCAAGAAATGATGATCATATTAAGTTGGATTACATGAATAATTTATTATGTCTACCCACTATATTTGGAGTCTTTAAAACCAGTGGGATATCAGCATGTAATTAACAATATTGTTATTTATAGACATTAAGCCACAAAAACCTACATTAAAGTGCCATTAAAGATTTGCTATAAACCAACTAATGCAAATAAATTCAACATTAGGGTTGAAACTTAACTAATTATTTGCTAAGCCTAGTTAGTGCATCAGTTTTTGAGGTCCTTTCCGAGTTTCTCAGTCCACAGCACTACCATATCTGCAGATAAGGTTGAAGATAACATTTTAAATATAAATATCTTTATTTTTGAGTATTTAAATAAGCGCTTTAGTGTCCAAAGGTTCTGTATGTTTCTTTTTAGGGTTTTTTTTTTCAATTTAATCTCCTCTTTAACTAGATTGTGAAAAGGAGAAACCATATGTAAAAAGAAAAATGTTATATTTTTTTCATAGTTTTTTTTTTTAAATGTCTTGTGTCCAAAGGTACTTCAGACACAGTCAGAGGTTGACCGAAACCCAAACCTTCAGTTAAAATCCCAGCGCATGAATTTTTGGGTCAAGGGTATTTGGATTCAATCACTGGGTGGTGAAAGCTTAGTCACATTCTCATTAATGGGAGTTTTGCCATTAACTTCAACTGGGCCAGGAATTCATCCATTGACTCCAAAGTCAACTGGTTTGGAATCTTGGGTTGAATCCAAAACCAGAGAGTGAGGAGAACTGTAAATTGTGGTGACCATAGCATAGGGAAGACACGTAGTCAAGGTGAGACTTTCAGAAAGGGAAAAGGTAAAGGCAGAGACATTCACAGGCAGTGTTTTTGAAGTTACTTTATATCCTCACATTCCTTATTAATTGACAATATTCTTCTGCTCAAAATATACCTTTATAATTACAGGAAGACACAGTGTTTGGGGATGGTAGGGTGACTATAAGCGTAATTTAGCCTGTCCATCAAATATCACTTATTAGAAAGCACAAATACTAAGGTCTCAAACTCTAACATTAAGTTGCATCTACAATTCTATGCATTTATTCATCATTTTCCTATTTCAGAATATTAACATGGGATAAATGTTTCAGTAGTTAGATTTTGAGCTACACAACTTTTGGAACAGAATCCAGATTCTGAGACAGCAATTAAAATTTTTCAGTGCCCAGAAAGTTTGCAGCAGACTTGGAAACAGGCATCACATAGCGCCTTCCCCTCCCTCCCCCCCCCAAAAAAAAGAAGTGTTAATGGGTACATTTATATGGTAGTAAAAATTTCAGACACTGGAGACCATATTTGTCAAATTGTTTTCTTTATTGTTAATGCTCAATCTGCCGCACAATTGTAACTGAGTAACTTTGGAAACCTTTGCACTATGGCATCCCATCAAACATTTAGATGGGATTGGACAGCTGTACTGTATGCTGCAACCCATTTAGATATATTTCCAAATGAACAGTAGAGTAAGTACTATTTTGCTTCAAATTGAAATGACATAAGGTCAGTTTAACTTAAATTGAGAGAAGTACCATAAAGAGAGAATTTGTCACTAAACAAGGTCAATGCCAAAATTTGAACTGGATGATAAAAGGGGACTAATATTTGGGGGGGGGGGGATTACAAAAAGAATTTCCTATATTTAACAAATTTTCTACAAAATCCAAATTGTAATGACTTGTGCAGTTTCTAGCAATCAACATTTTAATTATCTAGACTCATGGGGTGAAATCCTGACTCCACTGAAGTCAGTGGGAGTTTTGTCATTGGCCTTTCAATTTCATTTAATATCCCCATATTTGGAAGTAAATAGGACTGCTTTATTTACCTGCTCAAAACTATTCCTTAATTTGTATACCTCTATGTTAGACCCTCATATTCATATCTCTGCTAAACTAAACAGACCCAACCTTTTAAATCTCTCCTCCAGTGAAAATTTTTCTATGCATATTGTGACAGGTTGGATCACAGAAAACCCCTTGGGAACTGCCAACTGATGTGCTGAGACTACCCCTGAGCCTGTTTCCCCTGGCAGCTTGGGACTTCAATGCCCTGCCTGGTTTGAGCCAGACATGCGAGCCTGCTGCAAACCCAGACACAGGTCTGAACCACATCCCCTAAAAGCTGCAGGCTTAACTGAAAACAGCTTAAGAAGTGTTCCTGTCTCCAACACTCAGGTACCCAGCTCCCAATGGGGTCCAAACCCAAATAAATCTGTTTTACCCTGTATAAAGCTTATACAGGGTAAACTCATAAATTGTTCGCCCTCGATAACACTGATAGAGAGATATGCACAGCTGTTTGCTCCCCCAGGTAATAATACATACTCTGGATTAATTAATAAGTAAAAAGTGATTTTATTAAATACAAAAAGTAGGATTTAAGTGGTTCCAAGTGATAACAGACAGAACAAAGTAAATTACCAAACAAAATAAAATAAAACACGCAAGTCTATGCCTAATACTGTAAGAAACTGAATACAGATGAAATCTCACCCTCAGAAATGTTCCAGTAAGCTTCTTTTACAGACTAGCATTCTTCTAGTCTGGGCCCAGCAATCACTCACACCCCCGGTTACTGTCCTTTGTTCCAGTTTCTTTCAGGTATCCTTTGGGGGTGGAGAGGCTATCTCTTGAGGCAGCTGAAGACAAAATGGAGGGGTCTCCCAGGGGCTTAAATAGACTTTATCTTGTGGGTGGAGACCCCCCCCCCATGCAAAATCCAGCTCCAAGATGGAGTTTTGGAGTCAGATGGGCACGTCACATCTATGTATGACTCAGTTTTTACAGGCAGTAGCCATTGCCCACATGCTATCTTAAATGTCTCCAGGAAGACGTCTTATGTGGATTGGAGTCATCCAAGATCCATTGTCAGTTAAGTGTTTCTTGATTAGGCGCTTAATTTGCACATTCCTTTCTCTTGTTTGAGTTTAAGTAACCTTAGTAAAGTAGTAGTTGATGATATTGCTGTATGGCTGTGGATCATGAGAGTAGTGATTAGGGAATGATGTAGCTTGCTTCCCTATGATTGTCTGCTGAGACCTGAGTCAACAATGGGCTCTTTCAACATGTGGTACCAGCTACCTGCTTGCCAGCAAAATACTCTATTTTTACCATATATTGCTACTAGTGAATGGCTGCTCCTCTTTGACTTGTTTGCTCTAGCACAGTGGTTCCCAAACTTTAACAACCTGTGAACCCCTTTCACGAAAATGTCAAGTCTCACGAACCCCCTCCTAAAAATGAATATTTCCAGGGATTTTCTCCTTTCCCTGAGTATAAATTATAAAAGCAGTGATCTTGGAAATACACAATTTGGTTTTATGACATGCTTATTACATACTACTTATTACACTGCTCTACAGCCAAAATGCTTCTGAAATAAAAGAAGTCAAACTTTACTAATTCTGGGTCACTGAGAACGAAAATGATGCTTAAAATTGTTGATTGGCTCTAGTTTTCAAGATATGCTATTGGGTCAGTATATACGACCCTTGACTTGGGAATGGCGGAGGATAAGTGAGTTATAAAGGGAAGGGATCTCAATTTAATCAGAAATGACTAAAATACATCTTTGACTGGATCTATGAATAAATCTATGACTGGGTTTGGACAGTACTTGCTTTTTAGGCAAAACAATGAATGATGCAATCTGAAGCTGGTATTGCGTCATACATGATAGGAATTGCATCATGTTATTCCTAGAAGTCATGGATGATGCAATCATAACGAAGCTTACATCACTCTGCTGAACAAATTGCCCTATATCAGCTCTAGAAATCATACAGTGTCGTGCTCTCTTATTTGTCAGTGTTTGATTTTGCAAAGGGACACATTTCTGTTTAGCCAAAGTGAGCAGAGATGCCTCGTACTTGTGTGAACAGTGCAGATAACTTCTGCTATGTTTGTGGTGAAGTGACTTTTGCATCACAAAAGCACAGTATAACCACGATGGTTAAGAAAGCCTATCACCTTTATTTTGGAGATCAGGACAAGAGGTGGGCCCCACACATATGCTGCAACACTTGTGCAACACTTGTGCAACAAATCTTCCCCAGTGGTTGAACAGGAAAAGGAAATCTATGCCTTTTGCAGTGCCAATGATTTGGAGAGAGCCAACAGATCATACCAGCAATTGTTACTTCTGCATGGTGCCTCCAGTTGGGAAAGGTGTGTCAAAGAAGAAAAAGTGGACTATGCATTATCCAAACATCCCATCAGCTATACACCCAGTATCCCACGGAGAAGGCCTGCCGATTCCTGATGCACCAGAATCATTCTCACTTGAGTCAGACGAGGAAGAGGATGAAACTTCTGGTCCTGAACCATCAATGTCACAGGACCCACATTTTCTCCCATCCTCCTCCTCTGAACCACACTTCATAACACAAGGTGAACTGAATGACCTTGTCAGGGATTTGGAACTACCCAAGAGTAAGGCAGAGCTGTTGGGCTCCAGACTACAGCAGTGGAATCTCCTGGTAGGTGATGTTAGGGTTTCCATGTTCCGTGACCGTCAAAAGGATCTTGTCCCATTCTTCTTCATGGAAGGTGATCTTGTAGCCTGCAACAACATCGATGGTGTGATGGCAGCCCTCAACATCGTTCACGATCCAGATGAGTGGAGACTGGTCATTGATTCATCGAAGATGAGTCTTAAAGCTGTTTTACTGCATAATGGCAATATTTTGCCATCAATTCCAGTTGGTCATGCAGTCCATATGAAGGAAACCTATGACAACATGAAACAAATTTGAGGCGCATAAACTATGACCAACATCAGTGGCAGCTTTGTGGCGATTTGAAGGTTGTTGCTCTCTTGCTTGGTCTGCAGACTGGATACACAAAGTGCTGCTGTTTTCTCTGCGAATGGGATAGTCGTGCAAGAGATTCCCACTACATCAAGAAAGATTGGCCACTCCGACAGTCATTGGAGCCTGGGAGGAAAAGTGTTCAGCATCCACCACTTGTTGAATCAAGGAAGATTTTGTTACCACCCTTACACATCAAGCTGGGTCTGATGAAGAACTTTGTCAAGGCCATTGACAAAACACAAGCAGCTTTCAAGTACCTCCGTGGAAAATTTCCAAGGTTAAGTGAAGCTAAGATAAAGGAAGGTGTCTTTGTTGGTCCTCAGATTCGTGAACTTCTTCGAGATGATGCATTTGACCATGCACTGCGTGGCAAGGAAAAGACGGCATGGAAAGCCTTCCAGTTAGTGGCAATACATTTTCTCGGAAACAACAAGGCAGACAACTACAGGTTGTTGGTGGAAAACCTCTTCAAGGCA
The DNA here is from genome assembly GCF_028017835.1 of Emys orbicularis. Lineage (NCBI taxonomy): Eukaryota > Metazoa > Chordata > Testudines > Emydidae > Emys > Emys orbicularis. The sequence goes on from NC_088690.1 coordinate 89,166,214, forward strand.
TACAAAAGCTTTGGTTGCAACATGTCACTAAAGATACATTTTTTGCACTCTCATCTAGATTTTTTTCCACCGAACTGCGGAGCAGTGAGCGACGAGCACGGCGAGCGATTTCACCAGGACATTGCAACAATGGAGAAACGCTATCAGGGCAAATGGAGCCCATCAATGCTTGCAGACTATTGCTGGACAGTGACAAGAGATGCTCCATTTAATGAATACAAGAGACAAGCCAAGAAGCGCCGAGTAGACACTGAATAGGACTAAACTATGTACAGAATAGTTTTTTGCCTTTTGTTTCATAATAAATTTTATTTATATAACCCTTTTGCTGATTTTTAAAGTGTTACATAAACAGGACAGGTGAAATATTATCATGTAAAGCAACCATAAACACATGAAAAGACCTAGGTTTACAATTTATGATTAAAACTCTACTATCTACACAATATGCATAGACATAAAATGTAAAAACTTAAATGTTTTAGAAACAGTAGCCAATCAGTTGTTTTAATTGTCATATTTGAATTCAGCACATCAAAATAGATAACAAATAGCACATTTTATCTCTGAAGCAGATGACTTCTCAAAAATTGTAGACCAGTGTTATTAATTATTATTTATCAGTACAGTATTTTTATTACATTATGAAAATGGCAACACTCTTCCAAGATCTCACTTTCGTAGCTTGTATCACTTTGAATAAGCCTGTTATAAGACAAGGCTCCTATGTTCCATCAAGGAGTATCAGATGTGAAACAGCAGGAAGGTATTTAAGAAGTCAATTCAAAGAGTTCCTCCTACACAAGAATTCAGGTCTTGAGCAGTCCAGGCAAACAACACACGTTACAACAAAGCTTAAACTGGTTCTTCATAATAATTTTAAAAACAACACTAGCTGCCTATTTCATTTTAAAAACAGCAAAAAATATCCACCTCCCTTTCCTTTTCTTATAAGGAGTCTTGAAGTTTAAATCTCCTCAGTGTGATAGATAGGCTTGCTTTGATCTGCTTAGCTCTTGGAAGTTCAGGGGCTCCGGGCTACTGGCCCCGTGCTGCCTGAGGTTCCTAGGGACAGCTCTGTCTGCCATTAGGGAATTTTTTCCCAAGAACCCCCTGTAACATTTCACGTACCCCAGTTTGGGAACCACTGCTCTAGCACTATTGTTCTCTGTGGAACATTGTTGCTCTTACACTGCCATGGCATACACCAAAGTTAGTAGGCACTTTAGGACACCAGATAATGTGCTTTCAAAACATGCTAGCACTTGATGACATGTTTTACTATCTTTTCATGCAGCTGACACTTTCTGATCATGGTCACAAGTAGGTTTGTGATTCAAGTTTGACTCCACCAATATCGTATGCTCTAGTATTTGTGCTTCCTAGTGTGTGTTTTTGGCATGTGATCATTCCATCATGTCTATAGGATGGCTACTGTGGGGCTGGCATGTTGTTACAATGTGTTGGTGTATATACACTGTAAAAACCCTAACAGCAATATTAATGATATGGTATGTAGCTGGCCACTGGTCTGGCCATTATCAGTTGCTAATTTACTTTAGGCATCATGGTAGAAGTTACACCTTTGAAATGTATTAACTCAGATATTTAAAACTATGTTCCTTTTCAGTGGGTAAATGATTAGTTTATGAGCATAACTAGCTAAACTAGAATTCAGTCTAGGCCAAATATTGCAAGAGCTCCTCCTAATGGAGCTAACATATTTAAAATAAACCAACAAAAACATCCCCTGGATTTGTTAGCATGTGGTTCCTAATCTTAAGGTTTTGATCTGTTAAAAAAGGATCATTTTAGATATAGCTATATCTAAATGAAGACATAGGATGTTTCACAGTAAGGTATAGATTCCTTTTCCAAATAGCTCTATAGTGTGAAGTGCACAGCTTGCTACATAAAAAAAAATTGCTCTGTTACTCTTCTGACTCTCTGTGTATGTGTATCTGTCTGCAATTTTGTTTACTTTGGGTAGTAATACTTTTAAGCAGATCATGAATACTTCCCACTTCTGACTGTATCAACATGCAGTAATTTAAATGCATGGCTATTCTTTTGCAAAGTCAAAAATCTGTATGCAGCAAGCATTCAAATTCCATTTACACAATGAAAGGACGGCTGGGCTAAATTCAATTTTTGGCTCATAATAAAGACTTATAGATTCCAATCCTATTTCATGTCTTCAGCAGCACACAGTCCTCTACTCACTGGCCCTGCTAAGGATGACAAAATGGAATCTTAATCTAAGTTGACAAAATGTTCTCAACAAATAGATAAACATGCTTTTAATTCAAGTCGTCACCAGTAAAAGAATGAGCAGGCTGAGTGGAAAAGCCTGTAGCAGGTTGATAGGCAGAACTTCTATGCTTTTATTCTAATGCATTGTTTTCCTCTTTTTCAATACTAAAGGGAAGTCACCTTGAGATAGTTTCAAATAATCCATGCTTGCTAAAACAAAGGGGCATTACAATCTAATGAAATATCATGAAGTGACATCTACAGTTTGTGACTGAAGAATTCAGTACTTTGTTTATATATAAAAAAAAAAAAGCATGAGAGTCAGGTAGCTATTAGGACTCAGTCTGGGTCCAGTTAAATTGTGCTTGACACAGACCTGGGCTTATGATTATGGCAAAAGTGGCTTCCATTGCATTTATAGTTTCCATTGGTCCCTGCTGCTGCTGGGGCCAATTCATCCCCTGTCATAAATGAGAGTTGCCTCAGTGCTGCTCTTCTACACAGAGGTGCAATGGCCGCTAAGAGGCTATTGTGGCGGATGGGCGATGCCAGAAAGCCACACTTCCTTCCGCTGAAACCCTGTACAATGAGGGCTGGGAAGGGAGGTATGTAGGGCTGATGGTGATGACTCTACACCATTTGGGGATTGTTCTTACGCTTAGAACTATTTAGGCCTCTTCTGTGTCTGATTTGCACTGCTAGAGCAGCACAGAGCAAATTTAGAATGGCACAGGGGATATACCAATAACTCTTTCCCACCAGTTCTGTAAATTCCCCAACCAGAACCACACTTCTTTTTTCTTTTTTAAATGAACCAGTAGAGTAATTATCATAAATAAACACAGCATATGTTACTATCATTAGCGCTTAAAGACAGCTGGTGATTTTCAGCTAAGATATATTGGTCCAAATTCTATTTTCAGTTACTGCAGGAATCAGTGGACTTACTCCAGAGAAACAGCAGTGTATTTGAGATCTGAATTTGGTCCAGGCCAGGGGACAAGATGAAGAGAAGGGCAAATCTACAATTCCAAAGAAACCATATTACTCCATTCCAGTAGCACAAAGCTTTTCAGCAATAAAGCACTGGATTTAATTTCAAGAACTGACAATAACACATGATTCAGATCCTGAGTCACAGATGCATAAGGTGAGGGGCATTAAGTATAATGTAGGTGGCATTTCACAAAGGTACATTGCTGAACAGTGTTTTAAGCAGAGCTATGCCTGCTAATATATATTTCTGTAAATGTCCACAACATGAGTAACTTACTCAAGTCTTCCTCCTGTTTGTAAATCTTTTCCACTTATTGAGGAACCTGTGGTTTAGAGCACTCAAAGTCATAGTCATTCAAGGGATGATGTAAGGTGACATTTTTTTCAGACTTAATTCTATAAAGAATAAAACCCACCAATTATAATTTGCCCCTTTATAATTCAGAGAGTAAATGGGAGTTGGGTACCTAACTGCTATTTGTGCCACCTAAAAGTCTCCCCTTCAGACTTGGGTGAAAAGCCCATTATGATTTTTATATTTTACAATTGACAGTTTTCTTTGTATTATTCCAGCAAAAAAGAGTGCAGTATATATGTAATATGGCAGCACCCATGCCTTTCCTACTCTATAAATGATGCAGTTTAAATTAACAATTTCCTCTCCATTTGCAGTATTCACTATAATTGTAAGAATCTTTATGGTCCCACTTTTTTCATGTCTTTTCCTATCCACAATAGTCCTGATCTCGTGACTGTTGATGTGTCACACAAAGATGTATAATATCTTTGTTATGACAACCAATTGACAATCAAATAGGGGGTGTGTGTGTATGTGCATGCTCATGCACTATTCACTTTAGGTCAGATTTACAAAGGTATTTCGGTGCCTAGGGATCCAGATGGGCACTTTTGAAATTTCCACTCCCATTGATCTATTTAGGCACTTCTGTAAATCTCATTAGGTGCCTACCTGTATATTTAGGTATATAAATACTTTTGTGAATTTGGTCTTTCTGAACATGCTTTGGGCCAAGTTCTGCTTTCAGTTCCACAAACACAGCTCCATGCCTTGAAATCAAAGGGAGTTGCACACTCCCCTACGAAAGTAGAATATGCTTGTTAAGAACAGATGCCATGACGATTAATGTTTTTCAAATTAAACCTATTAAAGCAAAAACAAAGTTAATTTTAAAAGTAACAATTGAATATACCATTATATAACTTACAAGGCCTTACACATGTAGGAGATAATTTCTTTCTTAGGTTCAATCAGGGTTCCTTCCCCACTCTGAACTCTGGGGTACAGATGTGGGGACCCGCATGAAAGACCCCCCCCTAAGCTTATTTTTACCAGCTTAAGTTAAAAACTTTCCCAAGGCACAAATTCCACCTTGCCTTGACCAGTATGCTGCCACCACCAAGTGATTTAGACAAAGAATCAGAGAAAGGACCACTTGGAGTCCTATTCCCCAAAAATATTCCCCCAAGCCCTGCACCCCCTTTCCTGGGGAAGGCTTGAGAATAATATCCTCACCAATTGGGACAGGTGAACACAGACCCAAACCCTTGGATCTTAAGAACAATGAAACATCAATCGGGTTCTTAAAAGAAGAATTTTAATTAAAGAAAAGGTAAAAGAATCACCTCTGTAAAATCAGGATGGTAAGTACTTTACAGAATAACAAAAGATTCAAAAACACAGAGGATTTCCCCTCTAGGCAAAACTTTAAAGTTACAAAAACAGGGATAAACCTCCCTCTTAGCACAGGGAAAATTCACAAGCTAAAACAAAAGGTAATCTAACGCATTTCTTTGCTATTACTTACTATTTTTGCAAGACTAGATGCTTAATTCAGATATGGCTTAGGGAGATGTATTTTCCCTGCCCTGTTTCCTTGTTGACTCCGGGAGACACAGACAAAAAACCTTCCCCCACAGATGTGAAAGTGTCTTCTCCCCTTATTAGACCTTTTGGTCAGATGCCACCCAGGTTATCTGAGCTTCTTAACCCTTTACAGTGTAAAGAGGGATTTTATGCTACCCTTAGCTGTATGTTTATGACAGGTTCTGTAACGGTGCCTCGGTGGGTCACAACTGAGGATGCCAAATTCAGGATGAACTGCTGAGAAATAGGGCAAACACAACCCCAAACTGGTGGTTATTTTTTCATATGTCATACCAAACCAGCCACAAAAGTAAAGAAAAGAGCTTGGAAAAGAGGAGACTAAGGGGGGATATGATAGAGGTATATAAAATCGTGAGTGATGTGGAGAAAGTGGATAAGGAAAAGTTATTTACTTATTCCCATAATACAAGAACTAGGGGTCATCAAATGAAATTAATAGGCAGCAGGTTTAAAACAAATAAAAGGAAGTTCTTCTTCACGCAGCGCACAGTCAACTTGTGGAACTCCTTACCTGAGGAGGTTGTGAAGGCTAGGACTATAACAGAGTTTAAAAGAGAACTGGATAAATTCATGGTGGTTAAGTCCATTAATGGCTACTAGCCAGGACGGGTAAGGAATGGTGTCCCTAGCCTCTGTCTGTCAGAGGGTGGAGATGGATGGCAGGAGAGAGATCACTTTATCATTGCCTGTTAGGTTCACTCCCTCTGGTGCACCCGGCATTGGCCACTGTCGGCAGACAGGATACTGGGCTAGATGGACCTTTGGTCTGACCCGGTACGGCCTTTCTTATGTTCTTATGTAAACTCCTGTTTCACCATACAGGCTAACAAGAAGTCATAAAAGCAGTTTCCTTGGGAATTTCAGTTCTTATATCACTACCAAAAACACTGGATTCAGAGATGAGTGGTTCTTTACAACCAGTCTCATCAAATGAAAGGTTCTCCTCATCCCAAAGAACAAGCCACACATCCAGGTCAATATTTAATTAGATCTTACCCAAAAATCATCCTGATGCCAATCCTTTAGTATCTAAAATCTAAAGGTTTATTCACAAAAGAAAGAAAGAAAGGTGAAAGTTAAAAGTGATTAAAGGAATCAAATACATACAGTAATTGCAAAGTTCTTGGTTCAAGCTTGTAGCAGTGATGGAATAAACTGCTGGCTTAATAAGTCTCTGGTTGCTTCCAAATCATTGGAAGATCCTCAGTTCCTTAGTTAGAATGCTCCCATTAGTATAATTCATAGTCCAGAGGCTTGGGCTGGATAGTGTTTGGAGCAGGATAGAGACAAAATGGAGGTGTTTCCAGGGCCATTTATATCCTCTGCCATATGGCGGGAAACCCATTGTTTCAAACAAAAACCTCAGCACAGATAGTGGAGAGTCACAGGTGACCAGATAGTGTTTGGAGTCACGTGGGCAAGTCACATGTTCATGCCCAATTTCACTCAGTCATTGCAGGAAGCCATTATCTATATTCCAGACAGCATGTTTGCAGGACAGACCACTCAGTGTAGATGGGCATCTCCCATGACCCAAATGGGGAAGGGATAGCTCAGTGGTTTGAGCATTGGCCTGCTAAACCCAGGGTTGTGAGTTCAGTCCTTGAGGGCGCCACTTAGGGATCTGGGGCAAAATCAGTACTTGGTCCTGCTAGTGAAGGCAGGGGGCTGGACTCGATGACCTTGCAAGGTCCCTTCCAGTTCTAGGAGATAGGATATCTCCAAAAAAAATTGCGAGTTAAATGCCCTTTTGATGGGCCACTCAATTTGAATCGCCCCTCCAAGATGTGTTGGCTAACTACCTTATTAGTTATCCCAGGAGCAAACATTTGAAATCCAGGTATAGAGCCAATACTCATAACTTCAAAAACAAAAATAATACATGCATACAGATAGCATAATCACAATCAGCAAATCATAACCTTTTCATAGATATCTTACATGCCACATTTTGTACAAGATTCGTTGCAAATATATAATAGTAGTTGCAACAATGATCTATATCAGTGGTGGGCAACCTGCGGCCCATGGGCCACACACAGCCTATCAGGGTAATCCACTGGCAGGCCACGAGACAGTTTGTTTACATTGACCGTCCGCAGGCATGGCCACCCGCAGCTCCCAGTGGCTATGGTTTGCCATTCCCAGCCAATGGGAGCTGCGGGAAGTGGTGGCCAGCATGTCCCTGCGGCCCGCGCTGCTTCCCAGAGCTCCCATTGGCCGGGACCGGCGAACCGCGGCCACTGGGAGCTGCGGGCAGCCGTGCCTGTGATGGTCAATGTAAACAAACTGTCTCGCGGCCCACCAGTGGATTACCCTGATGGGCCGCAGGTTGCCCACCACTGATCTATATAGTCATATTTTAGTCAGATAATGTCACAGGTTCTACTAGTATATTGGCTTCAGCGCTTGGTTTTAGTTTTCCACTTCCATACAGGATTCAATCCATCAGGAAATGAACTGAGATGAGCAAGCATCTCTAATTCCCATTAGCAGTGTCAACACAAGGTATTTGCTGTATAATTATCTCTGTGCATGTTAATAAACAGCATTTAAGGTCAAAATGTCACCATATAATTATTTTATAAATAGTATCTTTGTTTAGGCTGGGCTTTTTTTAATTGGAAGGTGATAGAAATAAAGCTAGAAGCAATGAAAATGCATCAGGACTGTGGCCCTGAGTTTCAGAAATAAGTGTGCTTATTTTTTTCTTAAACAGCTGATATTATTATAAAATTACTTCTATAGAATTATGGTGTTTTTGCTTTGAACACAACATTAATAATCTGAAGAAACCCACACTGCTACAGTTGGATTCCATATAAAAACAATTTACCAAGTATGTACAAACATACTTAATAAATATACCATGTACCCTGCTGGGGTTCTGAGACAGGGTTCTGATAGCTTCTGCAATAGAAAACAGGGAGGCCCACTAGAGAGTATTTAAAGGATTATTACCCAATTCCTATACACTAAAATAATCCAGAAAGGAATGAAGTTTCAATGATCCATTTAAATCTGGACTGCTCCCATTCTTGGGGCACTAAATGAGCAGGTAAAATGAGATCCCCAAAGACCATTGTGCATTTATTTAGGTAGGGTTTATGTTTGTTTTGTTTATTTTAACAAATAGCTTTAAAGAAGATGCATGCCTAAATCACCGTGAAAGGGAAACTGATATCAGCGAGATTGTGTGTGGTCACTGTGAACAAATATGAAAAAAGAAAAGAAAAACGGGTTGGGAATCTACATAAATATTATTCCTTCACATGTGAAAGTACCTCATCTCCATTCTTACTAGAAGTTTTGTTTATAGGTAGCATGGTTTGGAATATAGCCCAAAGACTCATGAAACAATGATTAGCAAAATACCCTATCTAGCCTCAGTGCATTCTTATGCTCAGATAAAGGTTTGGTTCAGAGGTCTGGACTAGGAACTTCCAAATTCTAATCCTAGTTCTAACAGGCAGGCTTTTTTTTTTCTATCTATCTATCTATCTATCTATCTATCTATCTATCTATCTATCTATCTATCTATATACAGTGTTAGGATCAGGTAGTTGCAAAGATTGTTCAAAACCTGTGCTGTCTCCTGTCTGATACTGAGAACAGCTTGGCTGAAACAAAGAATCTTAGGTCTGGTGCTGCCAGTTTTTAACAGGTCTGGAGAAAGAACAAAAACTATTTGAAGCTGGAAAATACGAGGAGAGCCAAACTAATCTCAAGATGTGGGCACCTCAGAATCCTGGCTAAGAACCCTCCCCATCTGTCCATTAGTTCTACAATAATTATTGTCTTGTAATTTACCCAAGTATTTGAGAGAAAAGAGAAAAAAACGGTAATAAATAGTTGGGACAATGTTAAGTTGAAAATAATATTCAAGTCAAGGTTATACATTAAACTTGGCTGAACATTAGGGTTTATTTAAATTCTAAATGTCATGATTCTGACATTATTCATCTTAATTACTTTCCCTGACCCCATTTTTTGTGTGTGCAGTACTCAACTTTATGCTCCTTTGCTAAAGGCAGAAAAGTAGATCTGTTCCCAATATGGAAGCCAGCTAACAACTCATTCATGACTGAAGCAGATGCTTCTGTTTTGTAAATTATTTGTGATTTGGACAAAGTGCCTCCCCCTAAGAGGATGAGCAGCAATGGTCAAATTCTAGCCACTCACCCTTCCCCCAGGCCATCAGCATTAGCACTTGAAACACAATACTCAGAAAGTGGACAAAAACTGCGTATATAAAATATATTTTTGGAATCCTTGGCAAGCTGCACCGACAACTACTTAAGGAACAACACACTGACAGTTTGCTGTTTTAATCTGATGGATTGTGGGCATGCGATCCAAAAAATGATTTTTATTTTAGAATATCATCTGTTCTATGGCAGTTTGTCATAACATCAGACAATATAATCTATTGCAATGTAAAAGAAAAACCCTAAAGCTTCTTGTGTTTTGATCAGATACCTTCTTCTATTTCATTAGACTAATAGGGGTTATCCTGCCCCATTGTGTGTACTAAACCCAAGGTATCATGCCACAAAAAATCTAATTGGTACTTTTTCAGTGTTTTGAATCACTTCAGAAATGTGGACATTGCTGGAGAATGGTGTATCTTAAAGCACCTAATGCCAGAACAAACTGTCATGTTGATCAGTTACTAAGCAGTACTGTAGAGGCTGTTAAATTTTTTTGGAAGTCCAGAAAGTGATTGGGTTGATTCTGCAAACAGCTAAGACTACAACAGAGATTGTTTTTCAAAACCAACATACAGTCATGTGAAATTTATTGAACACATTAACTATGGAAAAACAACTGTTGTATAATGCAGTTGATTTCCCCCACCTTTTTAAGATTATTTAGATACTTATTTACTTATTCTTCAGATTTATAAAATGCATTCATACATGCCCATCCAGTGCTCTGGGTGCCTAGCTCATCAATTAAAAAGCAGATATCAAAGGATTGTCCATAATTACGTACAGCTGAGCTCACTCCCTCTTCCACAGCTTTGGAGAGGAGGGTAAAAAGATGAGCTTTGCAGTGTGCCTGGAAAGTTAACAAATCTGAGCTCTAGTGAACCTAGGGAAGAGAGAGTTCAAATTCAAAGACACCTCTCTGGGAACACCTGGCCAGCAACTCCCTCTTATTAATATTATGGGAGCTCCAACTGGCTCTGCTAATCTCACCTGGGCTCTCTCAGGTAACCATATCCCAGATCATTTAGAGATTTATAGGTTAAAATCAATAACTTAAATTCTACCCAGAAGCTTATTGGAAGCCAGCACAGAGCTCTGGTCTAATGGGTCCCCAATATTTGACTCCAATTAACAAGTGGATTGCAGTACTATTATACACTAGTTTCAGCTTCGGGAAGGTCTCACGGTGTAAACAATCTAATCTTGAGGTGGAAAAGGCATAGATCATTGTGGCAAGGCTCACATGGGAGAGAAAAGGGTGTACTTTTCTTGCCAGGCACAGATGAAAAAAAACACAAAATAAAGCAAAGTGAAATAGTAATTATATTCATTATTTAGAACCAACTCCACAACAAAAATGCATTGTAAAGCATTTGAACAATGGTCAGTCTTTAGTTTGTTTGTTTTTTATTTATCTTTATTTATCTTAAGTGGTTTGATCTGAACACTGAGGTCTGGAAAAAATGCCTTTATAATGAAAGACTTAAGAAATTCCATCTATTTGTTTTTTTCAAGACAGGATTAAGTCGTAAATTGATTATGTTCTACAGGTGCCTGCATGGGAAAGAAACTACTGATAGACGATGTCTCTTTAAGGTCCTGAGCCTGCAAATATTTATGCAGATACTTAACTTTACAACCATTAGTAGTCCATTGAAATCAATAGAACTTCTCACATAGTAAAGTTAAGCATATGTGTAAGTGTTTTCAGAGCCGAGCAGTAATCTATCAGAAAAAGGCATAATGAGATCCAATGGTTAGAAGCTGAAGCTAGACAAATTCAGATTAGAAATTAACAATTTTTTAATAATGAGAGTAATTAACCATTGAAATAACTTATCTAGGGACACGGTGGATTTTCCATCACTTGAACTCTTTAAATCAAGACTAGATATCTTTCTGAAAGATATGCTACAGCTCATACAGATGTTTGGGCTTGATACAGAAATTATTGGGTGGGGTTCTATAGCCTGTGTTATACTGGAGGTCAGATTATATTTCATAATGGTTTCTTCTGGCCTTAAAATCTGTCAATCTATGGTAATATTCAGCAGTATTCAGCTCTTCCACTACTAAAGAGTCTGAATGATTTAAGTGGAAGTATTTAGTAATCAGTCATCACAATTGTTTTTTCAAATTCAGTCAAAATTCAGAGCCCTGACATCAGCAGCCTGTTTGCAGCACAATGACCTCACCCTGGCTTCCACCAGCCTGGTTGATCTTGCTGGGTTACACCAACAACCCCTCCAGCCCTGAGTTTCCTCAAAATCATCTCCTCTGCATTGCTCAGCCCTTCTCACTGTAGGTTTGCTGCTCCTTTAAAGAAACAGTACATAGCACCAACCTGTTAATTTGGTTAAGGGTTTTACTCTTCAGTTTGAAGCACTGCACTGAAATGGTTGTGTAACAAAACAAGATTAAGTTTATTGACAGATAACACATATTTAAATGACACAAAGTAGAAGGAATTGGGATATAAAGGGCTACAAGCAAAAGTAAAAATATACTTTTAAGACTAAAACCTAACTTAACAAACTAGAGCCTTTTTTTCAGAGTAGCTTTCTCACCACAGTTGTTCTTGCAGCATTGCTGGTCAGTCCTTAGCCAGGATCCAACACAGAGCTCAAGGCACTTGGTTTCTTGTCTCCTCAGGTGAAGGATGCCAAAATGGCCTTCTCTCTCTGCTTATATCTTCAAAGTTTATCTTTGTTGTGAAAGTCAGGAAGCCTTCCTGAGGGCTTGCTGAGTCCACCAGGATCTGATGCTATGTTAATTTTTGCAGTCTCCTCCTCTCTTCATGATAGTGAAGTAAATAACTTCCCTACTCGCAAGTTCAATGGCTTCATTTACCTTTTATGTAAATGTACTTCTATTGTTACTCCTTGCTCAATTGACATTCAAGCAAACGGGACCACATTCCTTTGCATAGGGTGAGGTGCCAAACACATTTGGAGAACATATTTCCAGCACATATTTATAATTTTGCATATATCACCCATACTAACACAACACAATAATGTTAATGACCAGTAAGTTACTAGTTTGCATATGATACATTGCATAACACCTTTTAGATACCCATTGTGACAACAGTGAATTGGGGTACACTTAGCTGGTCAGACCAGTTAAGGCTCACTGCTAAATACCAGGGACCCTCCTGTTCTCTAACATTGGGGTGCTCTTAGGTTCACTCCTCTCCGCCAGCGAAGATGCAGGATGGCTAACCATTGGCTGACCCAAAGGCAGCAGGTCCAGAACCCTCTTTCTTGTAAAGGGAATCTGCCACTTATATTTTCTTTCCCCTTCCTATGTACAACTTCCATGCCATATTCTTGAAGCGTCTTGCTCCAGCATAACAGCTTGGAGTTGGAGCCTTTGGTTCTGTGCAACCAAACCAACGGAGAGTGGTCAGTCATGACCCTGAATTTCTTGTTAAACTGATAGGGCCTGAGCTGCCTGATTTGCTCACACTATGGCAAAACTTTCTTTTTCTGTGACAGAATAATAGGGTCATGCCTTTCCACAGCAACAGTGACCAGTAACATAATACAATGTATGACGATAGAAAATAGGGCTGCTATTGCCTACTGCTGCTCACTTTTTCAATCCGGATAGTTATAATTTCCCATTACAGATTGAATAGTCCTTAAAACAACAGCTGTATGAAGTGAGGATTGGACTTTTCCCACTAGTTGCTGGCTGCCATTTGTTGAGTGCTTGATTTGTTTCTTTCAAAACATGATCAACTGTTTGTTTTGTTGTGGGGGGCACTTTGTTTTCCTTCAGGCTGTCTCTGAGTCGATGACATTGGGGATGGTGGTTAATGAAGACAGATGATGTTCTCAGCCCCAAGGCTACTGTTTTCATTTTTTGATACCAGCCTCACAATAAAGGAATGAGGAACAGAGGGGATCTTTGTGCCTGCAGCAGGGCTTCTGATTTATTCCCCGATGTTCTTTCTTTAAAAGCTCCTGAAAAAGTTTGTTTTTTAAATAAAATGTTTTAGGGATTTAAAGGAGCAATATTTCTTGTAAATGAAATGTAAGGACACACAGAACCCAGCCAAACCAAAGTTAATGACTATACTCTACGTTCTTCTTTGTGTGTAGCTGACACTAGTGCTCAGCATACAGAAATGAAAACAATTGTTTTGAATCTTAGCTGGTGTAAATTGATATAGCTCCATTGAACTAAGCAGAGTTACACCTTTTTTTGCCAGCTGCGTATTTGGCCCATTGTGTGTATGTTGAAAGATGTTCCCTCTCTCTTCACATATTTATTTATTTATTCATTATAAGCTATTTGGGACTGGGACTATTTATGTGTTTGTAGTGCCTGGGACATTTAGATATTATTACAGTTTTGCTGCAATAATGATGGGCCATATATTCAGCTAGTGTAAAGCAGCATAGAACTTTTGAAGTCAGTGGACATGTAGTGATTTATTCCCTCCAAGGTTCTGGCCCAAAAGATTGTACACACAGGTCACGTGGTATGTTTCTAGTTTAATAAGGAAAGCTCTCTTAGAACCAGGTTTCTAGAGAAAATATTCATATTTATGAGTTTAATTTCCACTTTTGTTAATATTCATTGAAACTTTGCTGTTTCTGTAAATTTTCATGCCCTTAAGCTCATTTGTGAAAATTTCAATGAAAAGCAAACACAAAATAGGATGAAAGTTAATTCATTTACAGTATGAATGTATATTCATGGGAAAATGTTGTATTCACTAATTCTAAATGTTTTATACAATATAGGGTTTAATAAATCTAGATGGAAAGAATAGAACTTCTATGTAGACATATTTACCTCTTTCTTCTAGCATGGTTTGACTTTTTCTACAGGATGTTTAATCTCTTTCTCCATGAATCTTGAGCTGTGTTCTAATTGCATATAATTAGTTTACCATTGCAATTAGAAGACCGGCAAAAAGGTCTCGAACAAAATGGTTGAAATATCTCAGAGAAAAATTGTTTGCTGCTCTGAATCTGAAAGCTTCAAAGTTAAAATTCAAAGATGTAAAAATCTTTGAAGAGAGATTATCAGAGCAATGTGGAAATCATTTTATCTATTAAATCTTCTCCCTATTCCATCGCTGCAAGGATCTTAAAAGTGAGCGCACACACACAACAATGCTTGAAATCATCTACAAGGGGGGAAATCCTGCCCACATTGAAGTCAAACTGGCATAAGGTTATAAGGTAGACAGTGCCTTATGGGTTTGGCAAGATCAGGTAGCATTTGGGGGAATATTACAAACGTTTGCTGGTGTGAAATGGAATAGTATATAATAAAAGAAGAAATACTGTAAGGGTATGTCTACACTACGAGAGTAGTTCGATTTTACTTAAATCGAATATGTGGAATCGATATTACAAAGTCAAACGTGTGTGTCCACACTAAGGACAGTAATTCGACTTTGTGAGTCCACACTAACGGGGAAAGCATCGACATTGGAAGCGGTGCACTGTGGGCAGCTATTCCACAGTTCCCGCAGTCCCCGCTGCCCATTGGAATTCTGGGTCGAGCCGCCAATGCCTTCTGGGTAAAAAAATGTGTCGAGGGTGCTTTTGGGTAACTGTCGTCATCCGACCGTCACTCCCGCCCTCCCTCCCTGAAAGCGCCGGCGGGAAATCAGTTCGCGCACTTTTCTGGTCAGTGACAGCGCGGACGCCACAGCACTGCGAGCATGGAGCCCGCTGCGACCATCGCTGCAGTTATGGCCGTTGTCAACACCTCGCAGCTTATCATCCACCTTTCCCAGAGGCAGATGCTGAGAAATCGGGCGAGGAGGCTACGGCAGCGCGGTGAGGACCTGAAGTCTGAGAGTGGCACAGACCTGTCACAAAGCACGGGACCCCGCGCCGAGGACATCATGGTGGCAATGGGTCATGTTGATGTTGTGGAACGGCGATTCTGGGCCTGGGAAACAAGCACGGACTGGTGGGACCGCATAGTGCTGCAGGTCTGGGATGAATCACAGTGGCTGCGAAACTTTCGCATGCGGAAGGGGACTTTCATGGAACTTTGTGAGTTGCTGTCCCCTGCCCTGAAGCGCAATGACACCCGGATGTGAGCAGCCCTGACTGTCCAGAAGCGAGTAGCCATAGCCCTCTGGAAGCTTGCAACACCAGACAGCTACCGGTCAGTCGCGAACCACTTTGGCGTGGGCAAATCTACCGTGGGGGTTGTTGTCATGCAAGTAGCCAACGCAATCGTTGAGGTACTGCTCTCAAAGGTAGTGACCCTGGGAAACGCGCAGGTCATCATAGATGGCTTCGCTGTGATGGGATTCCCAAACTGCGGTGGGGCTATAGATGGAATTCACATCCCTATCCTGGGACCGGACCACCAGGCCAGCCAGTACATCAACAGAAAGGGCTACTTTTCAATGGTGCTGCAAGCACTGGTGGACCATAGGGGACGTTTTACAAACATCAACGTCGGATGGCTGGGCAAGGTTCATGACGCTCGTGTTTTCAGGAACTCAGGTCTGTTCAGACGGCTGCAGGAAGGTATTTACTTCCCGGACCAGAAAATAACTCTTGGGGATGTGGAGATGCCTATAGTCATCCTCGGGGACCCAGCCTACCCGCTAATGCCCTGGCTCATGAAGCCCTATACTGGCGCCCTGGACACTGAAAAAGAACTCTTCAACTACCGGCCGAGCAAGTGCAGAATGGTGGTGGAGTGTGCTTTTGGACGTCTCAAGGGGAGATGGAGAACCTTACTGACTCGCTCTGATCTCAGCGAAACCAATATCACCATTGTTATTGCGGCTTGCTGTGTGCTCCACAATCTCTGTGAGAGCAAGGGGGAGACCTTTATGGCGGGGTGGGAGGTTGAGGCAAATAGCCTGGCTGCTGATTACGCCCAGCCAGACAGCCGGGCGATTAGAAGAGCCCAGCGGGACGCGCTGTGCATCCGGGAGGCTTTGAAAGCTAGGTTCCTGAGTGAGCAGGGTAACCTGTGACTTTTAAGTTTGTGTACAGAGAAGCTGAACCTGCCCCCGTTTCTTTACCCAGTAAATGTTCAGTATCCTCTCCAGTTACATACCCCATTCCCCCCCCTTCCAACACACGTTTAAAAATAAAATCACTTGAATTTTGTTAGTGAACACCGTTTTCTTTATTACTGTTTTCGCGGGAAAGTGTTGAACCTGGGACGCAGACTGTGGTGGGGAGCGGGTGTAGTGTAGTGATGCAAAGGACGCTTCTAAACTCCAGGAATGACAGGCTCCGCACTGGTGGACTGGTTGTTTCAACGGAGCCTGCCACCACTCCTGTTCGGGACTCTGTGTGTGGGGGCTATGTGACTTTGTGGCAGGGGGAGGACGGTTACAGATCCCCTGCTGCGTGGCTGCATAAGATCTCTAACCGCCCTCCCCCGCCACAAAGTCACATACCCCCCACACACACACACAGAACATGAAAACCACCTCCCAGACTGACCAGGGTAACTAGTGACTGCAATGTGTGTGTGCCCTGCTGCTGAACCTGCCCCCGCCTCTGTACCCTGGTAAAGGTGACTGTCCTGTCCAATTACCAACCCCCTTCCTCCCCTTCAGACAGACTCTCCTGTAAAAGAACATGATGGAAACAGTAATTAACAGAAACGTCTTTTTTATTAGCAACTACACATGAAACTGGGGGATGAAACTTGGACGGAGGCTTGGGTGAGGCGGGAAGGAAAGGACTTATCAAATTTGGGGGAATGACAGCCTTCTGGTACTTGAGCAGTCTGCAGGGGTGGAGTGAGAGTTTTCACGGACTCTGCCGCCCCTCCTTCTTGGGACTTTGGGTGAGGGGGGTATGGGACTTGGTGGCGGGGGAGGGCGGTTAAAGAGAGACTGCAGCGGGGCTCTGTCCTCCTGCCTCCGGTCCTGCAGAACATCCACAAGGCGCCAGAGCGTGTCCGTTTGCTCCCTCATTAGTCCAGGCAGCGTTTGAGTTGCCTGCTGGTCTTCCTGCCGCCACCTCTCCTCCCGTTCCATGTGTGATTGGTGCATTTGGGACAAGTTCTCCCTCCACTGGGTCTGCTGGGCTGCCTGGGCTCGGGAGCAGCCCATAAGTTCCGAGAACATGTCCTCCCATGTCCTCTTCTTCCTACGCCTCATCTGCGCTAGCCTCTGGGAGTATGATGCCAGGCTAGGTCGGGAGACAGTCGCAGCTGTGGGATGGGAAAAAGGGAGTGAATTCCTCAGAAAGATAAATTTAGTTGTGAACAAAGAACATAGTCTTTCTCTGTGAACAAGACCATGCACAGCACCTATCACATGCGCACTCAGGACAAGGTCGAATTTTCGGCCTTCGCATTCAGTGCCTGGGGTCTTGCAGTGCAGATCAGAGAAGCGGGGCAGGACACCGGAATTTGTGTAGCAAGCAGACATGGTAAGCCGTAGACTTGTGGCTGCTTAAAACTTTAATAATAGCACTGGCCTCCTTTCACATTGAAAGCAATGCCAGTCCCTGCTGCCAGCAATCCGGCAAGCATGAATTCTACCCCTGTCCCACCCCCTCGCGGCTGTCCCAGGGAAAGATCCCTGTATGCTGCCCCTCTCCCGCCTCCACCGCGTGGCTGTAAACCGCCGGTTACAGTTCTGTAAAGGAACAGGCAAGCAGTCCCAATACTAACATTCCCCTACCTAATTCAAAGCAGGTCACCATGAGCGACATCACTCTGATGAGGAATTCAGAGACGGAGAAAGAAAGGATGCTTCGGGAAAGCCTGCAAAGACCAGGGCCGTATGCTGCCATGCTCTGCAAGGCAATGATCCCGGAGTACTTGCTTGTCTCCTGGCGCGGAAACGTCTCCTACTACGGAGGACCCAATAAGGCCGCTCTCCCCAGGAACCTGATGCAAAGGCTTTCCAATTACCTCCAGGAGAGCTTTGTGGAAATGTCCCTGGAGGATTTCAGCTCTATCCCCAGACATATAGACCGGATTTTACTGTAGCTGCACTGGCAGGGACTAAACAGTAGAGCGGCTAGGGCAGAACAATCATGCTAAACCGGACATTGTTAGATTTTTTTTCAGTAGTTGCACTGCCAAGGACTGAAACGTTAAGCGCCTAGGGCAAAGTAATCATGCACAACCCATTGTTAATATTCTTAATATTCCTGTTCTGTTAAAAATAAATGTTTACATGTTTAAAACACTTACTGGCTGATCCTTCCCCTGATTCTGTGTCCGGGTTAACGGCTGGGAACGGTTGGTAGGGGATCTCTGTAAGGGTGATGAAGAGATCCTGGCTGTCGGGGAAATCAGCGTTGTAAGCGCTGTCGACTGCCTCGTCCTCCTCATCTTCCTCATCTTCCCCGTCCGCTAACATGTCCGAGGAACCAGCCGTCGACAATATCCCATCCTCAGAGTCCACGGTCAGTGGTGGGGTAGTGGTGGCGGCCACACCTAGGATGGAATGCAGTGCCTCGTAGAAACGGGATGTCTGGGGCTGGGATCCAGAGCGTCCATTTGCCTCTTTGGTCTTCTGGTAGCCTTGTCTCAGCTCCTTGATTTTCACGCGGCACTGCGTTGCATCCCGGCTGTATCCTCTCTCTACTATGGCTTTAGAGATCTTCTCGTAGATCTTTGCGTTCCGTCTTTTCGATCGCAGCTCGGAAAGCACGGACTCATCGCCCCACACAGCGATCAGATCCAAGACTTCACGATCAGTCCATGCTGGGGCCCTCTTTCTATTCTGAGATTGCATGGCCATCTCTGCTGGAGAGCTCTGCATCGTTGCCAGTGCTGCTGAGCTCGCCACGATGTCCAAACAGGAAATGAGATTCAAACTGCCCAGACAGGAAAAGGAATTCAAATTTTCCCGGGGATTTTCCTGTGTGGCTGGTCAGAGCATCCGAGCTCGGACTGCTGTCCAGAGCGTCAACAGAGTGGTGCACTGTGGGATAGCTCCCGGAGCTATTAGCGTCGATTTCCATCCACACCTAGCCTAATTCGATATGGCCATGTCGAATTTAGCGCTACTCCCCTCGTTGGGGAGGAGTACAGAAGTCGAATTTAAGAGACCTCTATGTCGAACTAAATAGCTTCGTGGTGTGGACGGGTGCAGAGTTAATTCGATGTAACGGCGCTAAATTCGACATAAACTCCTAGTGTAGACCAGGCCTAACTGATTCAATACAGTAAAGGCATTTTATTGAAAGTACAAACCTCACCTCAAAGTATATTATGACACTTGAATAATATGTCAACATTCTGGGATCCCTTTATCAAATTATCTTACAGGTTCACATTAAACAGTTTGACTGGGAGTTACATAAAATATCGTGTCAACATGTTTAATTGCCTAAAACCAATGCTTCAGAACATAGTATGAACAATCGCTGTTACCCCTTAACTGATTGTAAATGAAGTGTGTTAAGATTTGTATGCAATCAGCTAAGCTTACATGGAAATTGATCGCTATGATTCAGGCTACAATGAGACAGTAATTCTAACCAGATACACCATCTTGTTTCTGTTTGCACTGAATTGATCAGGGCTTTATACTGTAGACAGGGAATCTTTTTTATAGATTATGCTAGTCAAAATCTCTATTACAAAATATATATTATGTTTGATACTCTATAAACCTGACAGCAGCATAAAGAGTATACTGACCCTTTAGATACACACTTCTGGATGTTCAGTTTTCCTCATTACTGGCACCATTCATCCATTCTTTGCAGGTTTACCGCTATTTTTCTTCATGATTTTTTTAAAGATGAGAATGGGCAAACTTTGATGTAATTAGGGTGACCAGACAGCAAGTGTGAAAAATTGGGATGGGTATGGGGGGTAATAGGAGTCTATATAAGAAAAAGACCCAAAAATCGGGACTGTCCCTATAAAATTGGGACATCTGGTCACCCTAGATGTAATTCACAATACAGTATTTACTCTGGCCATCTGAAGAATATATTATTCATGGCTTTCTCCTGGTACAGTAATCCATCAGAAAAACAAACAAACATAATTCATCCTACAAATACTACAGGGGTCGGCAATGTTTGGCACGCGGCTCCTGGCGGGCCGGGCCAGTTTATTTACCTGCTGACGCGGCAGGTTCGGCCGATCGCGGCCCCCACTGGCAGCGGTTCGCCGTCCCGGGCCAATGGGGGCGGCGGGAAGCGGCGCGGGCGAGTGATGTGCTGGCCGCGGCTTCCCGCCGCCCCCATTGGCCCGGGACGGCGAACCGCGGCCAGTGGGGGCCGCGATCGGCCGAACCTGCCGTGTCAGCAGATAAATAAACTGGCCCGGCCTGCCAGGGTACTTACCCTGGTGAGCTGCGTGCCAAACGTTGCCGACCCCTGCTACAGACCATTTCCACATCACTTAAATGACTTAAAAAAATAAATAAATAAAGCTTCTTAGAGCAAATAAGAGCACCTTTTAAAAAATATGGTGATGGAAAAACCTATATTGTATTGAATAAGATCTGAGCCAAACTTTTCACCAAAACTGAATGAAACCTTCTGGGAGAAAGAATGTCTTTTTTTTTTTTTTTCTCCCTAGTGCTGTGTGAGGGTCAATTCTTGGTATAGCTAATAGTGCCTGAAGAAACTGCCTTGTTACTATGGCAATTTACCCCACTTAATAAGGGCGTTGCTGTGGTAACCACAGCTTGGCAAGCTCATAGCAAGATTGTAGCATTTAAGTGTGGGCTGCAGGGGGTGGGAATGGGGCTTGCGTTGTGCGCCTTTCTGACCCCCTTACCTATGGAGTGGATCCCATGGTTGTATGCAAGGATCCACTGCCAAACTCTGGACATGCTTCATACTCCACCCACCACACTGGCCCAGCTTGCAGCAACCTTGGTGGCAGTGGCTTCAGCTTCCAGGTACATCTGTTGCTTCTTTGTTATAAACAAGGTAAGCTTTTAGTAGCTATTAAATGATACATTGGGCGGGGGTGAAAATAACTCTTTTCTGATTTGTGCCTCAACTGTCAAAAAAGTTACAAGCTGCCACTGCTGGAGAGAGAATTCTCAAAATATCACCAGAGACACCATTTTCATGGTATTTCTAGCCTGACTGGAAGAACTCGATATTTTCTGAGAAAAGCCCAGTCCTTTGACCCCCTTCTCTAGCCCTGTTTTGCAGCCCTAAGCAGTCCAGATAATTTGGATAATTCTCTCTACCAGGAGAGAAAGTAGGGGAAAAGGTATACAGGGCTCAGAGCTCCTAGGGAACCCCTGTGGGCTACTTAACAAATAGTTCCACTGGAGGAGAGACTGTATTTTCCTACCCTCTTGTGTTTAAACAAATGTAGATATTGAGAGGTTTGCAATTGACTTCAGTGGAAGGAAGATTGAGCACTTAGTCTTTGTGAACCATTTTCTCTGTAATAAAAATCAATGATAATTTTAAAATATGTATCATAGCTAAAGAGGTGTCTTGCTATATGTTAGGGTCGCTCAAGAAGCTACACTTGCACAAGTGAGCTCACAGTATGCAGGATATATACTGTATCTTTCTTTCTCTCCATTATGGTTCCCTCAGTGATATCCTTACAATCTCCCCTTCTCCAATATGTTTTTTCACCTAGGTTCCTTTTTTTCCTTTGTAGCCTTTTATTTTATTTAAAGTGGATTTAGTAATGTTGTATTACAACACCTCGGGTTTGGGTCTGGTGGCTATAGTTTCAAGCTCAACAGAGTGAAAATCAGCTCTGCTACTTGCTTCAGACTGAGTCTCTAAGTACACATAAAGACCAAGGATAGTGACCACACATATATTTACAAGTACAAGGTCTAGTCTGTTTTATCAATTTTATTAAAGTTACAATTATCGTTATGATTACCTAAGTATATAGAAATTCTATAGAGATCTATGGATGAGTTACACGTATAGTAACTCACATCCTATACTCATGTCCTTAATGATATTCTTAAGCTCTGATGGCTGCCTTGCCAATTGATCATCAGTAGAGGGATGGTTCCTGCTGGAGTTTCCCATAGGGAGCTCAATTTTCCTAATCTGGACACCCTGTTTTTATAATGCGATTCTGGATTATACCTCATTAGCATTTATGCACATAGTGCACCCTGTAGTTAGGGTATGTGTTAGCAAAATGTGACTACCAGGTATCTTGTAAACAAAAAATTACTCTTACTGTTAATTTTGCGCAATATCACCCATTGGTACATCTTTTCCCATAATTTTGTGGCGTAGGGTCATTCTTTGATCACTCATTTATGTCAAGCATTTCTTAAGCCTAAGGCCTAGTATAACTAAGCTAAAGTCTTACAGGCCTCAGCCTACAGGCCTTATGTTTCAGCCCTCCTTACTTAGATACCTAATACATAATTATCCCTTCTAACTTCTGATCAATCTTATACTTCTATAATCCTACAATTTTAATCTATTTAGCATGCAATTATTATATATGACATAGCATATTAGTTACTCATAACATCACATAATAAATTAACAATAAGCTAAAATCATTGGGTGTACCTTTGTTTATCCCATCCTTTTCCCCCTTTCTATTTTTATAGCAGAATGTGGATCTGGTAGTTGTAAAGCTTGAGATGAGCTCTGGAAACTAGGATACTTGAGTGGGTTTGAAATTAGGCACAATGAGTTAACCCATCCTATTAGTGCTGAAACTAAGTCAAGGTTCCAGAAAATTCCTCTCATTGAAAAATCAGAGTTCAGCTATATTATATCAATAGATAAGGCTGGAAAAGGGTTGTGAACTCAGCGAAGTTCTGCTTGCATGAGAACTGCAGAAGCAGACCCTGCATCAGCAGGGAATAATAGCAGTTGGAAAGGGGTCACTGAGTGCTCAGCTTTGCCTAATGTATTCTACTTCAGATTATAAATAGAACAATTACGGTTTGAACTGGTTGAATCAGTATCGTCAATTACACAATTGGGGATTTTTGTTGGACGGGGAAAGATCATAGTAGACATCCTTGAGTGAAACCCAGGCTTTTCTTACTTAATCAGAATTAATTTTAGCTGAATTCTGATTTTTGTTGATTTGTTGTGTTTTCTTTTATTAACAAACACACAAGAGCTGAAGTCACGAATAACATTTATTTGGGCTCCAAAAATGAGTATGCAGTCTAAGAAGTTTCTTCATTCAGAACTGATTAGTTTGTGCAATCACAGATATTTAGACTGAAAATACAGTTCAATCCAAGTGAAACCACAGCCAAGTTCATGGATTTATTTTTAATGCCTTCTATTTTCTTTCAACTCAGCTCCTGTGTAAATATGCAAAATCCATACTAGTTTCCAATGGTTTTTTTGTAATGTAATGTAACAATCCATTTTATATAATTGTGACACACCCCCCCCCCCCCCCCCCCCCCCCCGCAGATTGTACCATTGACTTGTGAAATCTGACAGAGTTTCCCTGTAGGGCCACAGAATTCATGTAACTTACAGTTCCATATACAACATTGACTTTAAGGTACAAATGGCCCCAAAACCTGGAGTACTGATTTTGATTCCAACTGTCACAGCAATGCGAGCCACACTTCTCTAAAAATAGCCAAGTGAGATTGGGAAAGGTCCTCAGAGATCTTTTGAGCAAATGAAAAGTTGAGGAATTTTTCCACATGGGAATGAGAGGTTGAGGAGAAGCAAACCTGAAATCTAGGAAATTCAGGCAGGAGGAGAACAAGATCCTTATCAGGACAGAGGGACTATTTGATTGTGTCCTCAACAGAAGACATACATGTCTGAGACAACATGGTGGAAAATGCAAGTGGATGTGGGGAAAATTCCTGCCATAGTGGCTATATACCCTCATCCTTTCACAGAGAGAGCTCCATCTTATAGCTGCTTTGTTCGCCCAGTTTCCTGCTCCACCACTGGAATCCCTTAGCCTTGGTAATAGCCACCAAAGTTAATTCATAAAAAAGCATTTGTTAGCTGGTTTGTAGACAGTGGGGCCTAAGTCTTGTTTCTGTGAATTGTGTCTTAAGAGACATAAAGAATGAAAATGATGGGGTCCTGTGGGGATCATTCCTGTGCATATCAAATAGTGCTGGACAGAAAACTGGAATAATAAATCCAAAAAATATTTTCTGTTTTTCAGCTAAATCTTGTTTTGGCAAAAACTTTTCCATCAATTCTACTATTAACCCTTCAAGTAATGAAGTATTTAGAAGTTCTACTTCACTTGTTGCTTACAGCCCTTTCTTAAAGACTTTTGTGAGACTGCTCAATGGTTCTTAATTTTTGACACTTAGACACCATTGTAACTGATGCTTTAGAAGTACAGTAGCCATGTAGGTAGGTAAAACTATACTTAACAAGTTTAAAACAAAATAGCACTGAAGGGCATTGAAAGAAAGTGTTCAAATCCTTAGAGAAATCTGCACAAGCATTCAAATGGCACACTTACGAATTCTGGAGCAGCCTCTTTTTGGATTCTCTCATTCTTCACTGCAGTTCAGCATTGACCTGACTCCCAGGAGGAAACAAAGGCAATTATCAAAGCTGAGACTGATGAGGTGCTTGAATGAAAGATCAATACAGTATCTATATTTGGCTGCCATGAGTGACAACTTCAAAATAAAGAGATGGGCATAATTAGGCTTAAACACAATAAATTGTGACAGGCTATTTACCAATGGCATTGGGGGAAAAGAATTTTGCTCCAATCTTCTTCCCCTACAGAAAAGGGCAGTTCTGATCAGTAGCTCTCATGATTGCTACTATGCTGAAGTCTGTTTTGCAACAATTTTCAACAATTTAAAAGGTGAAATATAAAGAGAAGATACATGATAGGCTTTTACTGATGCAGTGACATTTCATTGATAATTGTCAACCTTTGGAAATAGGAAAATTTGAGACAAATTAACTATATATTAAGCAGCAATACCCATAAAGGGGCTTTTTGAGAGGAAACATCAGCATTTCTTTATGCTTCCTCGATTTACAAGTCTTTCATCTTGGCTTTATCTAGTTCAGGGACACAGAACAATTTAAAAGAGACTTTCTCATTCCACTGACAATATTACTACCGTTCTTTCTCATATATTACCCTCATTTATGTCAGCTTTGATTTTCTAATGAAACTATTGGCCATTTTAGCTCATGCAATAAGATTCCCTTAAAGCACAATAAATATGCCATAATCACATCCAAGTTCATCTGTAGTCTTTGATTGATCTTAGTCAGGATTTGCTAATAATAGATTATTTAATTTCCATTATGCCTATTCCTCATAAAATCTGAATCCCAGCCAGCAAAACAGTGTCACATTTAAGTGTGAGAAGACAGTTAGGATAGTAAGTTAGTGAAACTAAGATACCAAAACAAAATGGGGACCAAATCCACCAAAACTCCACAACCTATCTGAAAAATGTCCGCCCACCAAACACAAATTTTCTTCCAACTACTCCCTCACCATCCTGCCTGTAAAATTCTCCAGTCTTCCATATCTCAGTGAATTAATCTTTCTCACGGATCCCTGGATAGATTCTTTGTTTTCCCTCTGACTTGTTGCTGCTTTGACCTACCTCAAGCTAATTTCATGCTGTTCTTTTTTTAAATGAAAAAGAGTTGGAGCACTAAAGGATAAGTAGTGAGCACAGAGGTGGATGGAATAGAAGAACTGGAAAGGAAAGTGAAAGAAAGGCCCGATTTGAAAGAGGAGACTAAGGATACTTGGTGCACTGGAAAAGGGAGTTTGTGGTCTCGAGGTCATAGAGTTGTTTTGTTTTGTTAAAACTTAACCACTCTGGCTGCTCAGTCTCTGCTGCTTCCTCACAAGCTCTCTGCAGGCCTGTATCCAGATGCTACTGCTGTAGTTCTTGCCAGCAAGAGCTTCCTCCCCTGTTTGGCTGTCTACTTATTACCCAACTGACAGGCTGCTTCTTGCTGTTGCTGCTGGATCCCATGAGAGCTAACTAGGTTTATCAGATAGCAACTGTGAAAAAACGGGACGGGGGTGGGGTGTAATAGGTGCCTATATAAAAAAACTCCCAAAAAATGGGACTGTCCCTTTAAAAATGGGACATCTGGTCACCCTAGAGCTAACTCTCATCCTGGAACAGACCATTTTTAAAAGGTTTTTACCCAGCTCATGTCATTGCACAAGACAGGTCACTCTGTTTTTTTCTTCATCCTTCTGCTGACTTAAGACCCTCTGATGGTAGAGAGAGAAAAGCAATGGAATAATTGCTTTGCAGATTCGCAACAGTGTCAAATTAGGCATAATCACAATTGAATAAGGGAGAATCTATTCAGTTGGGGTGGGGTTGGACATTTTATGTTGAAATGCAAAACACACATTAAATCAGTTGGACTTTTCCTTTCAGTGTTTTCACTAATACTATATGTTTATCACAAACTACATTTTATCTCTCACAGCTAGCAAATATAGAATCATGTTGTTTACTTTGTTCTGTATTAACAAACACTGTAGCTTCTTATCTAAATATTTTTGGTCCCTTTGACCACAGTATCAGAACACCTGCATAATATCTCAACTTTATATTGCTTACTGCAGCTCAGAGCTGTTTTCTGTGGGAAAATTACATTTTAAAAATGTGACTGAGCTGCACAGTTTAGGAGTTAAAATTAGCTGTGGCCACATTGGTCCTTATTCGCTGTTGCCCTGCATCTTGTGTAATCATTTATACAAGTTGGAGGTGAGCATAAAATATGATCAGTTCTGACGTGGTAACATTTTATACTATTTTTGCATTCGTTGTTACCCAAAGTGCCGGTTAACCGGGAATCAGACACATTCTCTGCAAAAAAAACCCTTCACTTTAATGCATTACTAATTTTCCACTCTTATGCATTTCTAACTTCGTAGAAAATTTCTCACATTCTATCACATTAGTGTTTGTTTTTTTCCAGTGCTGTTTAAACAAAGTTGTTTCTAATGGAGTCGCACAGGGGATAGTTTCTTGGCCTTATGCAACTTAGTAATTTTATTAATGACCTGGAAGAAAAAATAAAATCATCACTCGTGTGCAGATGATACAAAAATTGAGGAAGGGGTAAATAATGAAGAGAACAGGTCACTGATACAGTCTGAATTGGTTCACTTGTTACACTGGGCACAAGCAAATAATATGCTTTTTAATATAGTTAAATTTAAATATATATATATCTAGGAACAAAGAATGTAGGCCATACTTCATGAAAGAGGAAGCTATCCTGGGACGCAGTAACTCTGAAAATTTTGGGGGTTGTGGTGAATAATCAGCTAAACATGAGTTCCCATTGCAATGCTCTGGCCAAAAGGGATAGTGCAATTCTTAGGTGCATAAACTGGGGAATCTTGAGCCAGAGTTGAGAGGTTATTTTATATCTTTGTATCTGGCACTGGTGCAACTGATCCTGGAATACTGTGTTCAGTTCTGGTGTCTACAGTTCAATAAATATGTTAATAAATTAGAGAGGGTTCAGAGAAGAGTGGAAAGAATGATTAAAGGATTAGAAAACCTACCTTATAGCAATAGACTGAAGGAATTCAATCATTTAGCTTAACAAAGAGAAGGTTAAGGGGTGACTTGATTACAGTGTATAAGTACTTACAGGGGGAAGAAATACTTGATACTGGGTTCTACCAGAGAAAGGTGTAGCACAATGCAATGGCTGGAAGTAGAAGCTAGACAAATTCAAACTGGAAAAGAGGTGTACATTTTTAACAGTGAGGGTAATTAACCATTGGAACAATTTACCAAGGGTCATGGTGGATTCTTCATCACTGGCCATTTTTAAACCGAGATTAGATGGTTTTCTAAAAGATCTGCTTTAGGAATTGTTTTGGGGATTTTTGTTTTATGCAAGAGGTCAGACTAAGTGATTACAACGATCCTTTCTGTCCTTGGAGTCTATTAATCTATCTGAATTGAGTTACTGTGATTCATAGCTGCAGGTAGACTTATGGGTAATTGTGTTATGAAATAAGAGTCAAGTGTTGACATACAGCTTCTTTTCATAACTCCAATGAGACACAAAATAGACTATTAAAAATATAAGCTATTATGTATATACACTGAAGCATCTTAACTATTCAGTTCTTTAACATATACTGCAGTAACCTTGGTCATGAGTCATGACAAATTTTTTAATGCATAATTGTCTTAGGGAATAATTGTTAAATTATGAATTTTACACTTTAAGCCAATAGATTTCCTCTCATGTACATATGAAAATGTCAGAGATGTTGGACTAATCTATTTTAGGTCTCTGACTGCATAATGATGCCTCTCTTGGTTATGTAACTCTGCCCAATATTGAGTTAGGGTATTTTATTTTATTATGAGGGTTTCCAGCTAATCAGTTACAATCATTGTCTATGTGCCTTTGATATTTGTTTGGTTTTTATTTACATTTCTGAGATGGAATTTTGTACTAATGAGGGATAAAGTATGCAAACAATGAGGTCTGTATTTCTCCTCAGGCCAGGTGCAATCTAAGTAGCTGCATCACAAGTTACTCTACACTGGTTCACTTCACATTCTGACCTTTGAGTTCCTATCTTCTCTAGAGGGCAAGACATTTTACAATAAATATGCTGGTGAACATTTCAGGATTGTGCAATTGGCAGTGTGGAGTTTTTCTTCGTTTTGAAAAGGATATTTCTTAGAGTGGTATCTGCGATAATGCTCAACTTACTAAATAGCTCTGGAAAAGCTGCCATCAAGGTGTGGTAGAAGAGGATTCAAACTGATACCAGGTAGAAAAGAAGACCAATACATTCCTTTATAACTATTTGGGGAGTTCTTAATAGAAATAGTTGGATGGGTTTTTCTTTAGAAGAAGCTTCTGCATCCCAGTCAAAGTTTTAATGATCCTATGATGTCAAGAAGGAAATACATTTGCCAGGCGTTATATAGAGTGCAGAAGTAAAGTAGTTGTAGCCAATTACGTTCAATTTGGGGAGAATTTAATCATAAAAATAGTTATTAGTTTACATAGCACTTTAGTTCACAGGTCTCAATAATGGGTACAAGAATTGTGAAAGAACTGTGATCTCAATTTTACAAATCTTAAAACCTTTGATATAGCGTGGGGAAGTGATTTACCCAAGGTCACACAGTGAGCTGGGAATAGATGCCAAACCTTCTGTCTCAAATTCTGGTCACACTTCCACTGGGCCACATTTCCTTTCTTTAAGATATCAGATAAAGCTACTGTTTTAAAAGCACTATGGAGCACATATTGAGCATTTTCTCAATGCACTGATGCCTTTCTTTCATTAACTAGATATAGGGACCAGGTAGTAGCAAGATGTTGGCAAGCAATAAGATGTCAGAGGGGAAGAGCATCCAAACCGTGCAGTCATGCTGTCAGCTGTGACTTTAAATAGAAGAGGTAAAAGCTAGCTTTTTTTTCTTTTTCTGAGACATTCTTTGACCACTATTCTGCCATTTCTCATGCGCAGCAAACCCCACATTGACTTGGATTCATTCTCAGAATTCTCATATTTTTCTAATGCACTCTCCATTCTTGCTGATTCACCACACAAATGAATTAAAACACATATTAGGGAAGAGCAATGCAATGTGGATAAAATCAAGAGTTTGTTGAACATTCTAGAGGGTCAAATACTGGTTAATTTTTTGTTTGTTTTTTAACCATTCACCCCACCCTGCATTTTTGCAACCTTAAGTACTTCTCGGTTCTGGCCAAAACCAGAAATGGAAATACCAACATTCTATATATCTAGGTGTTTACCATGCTGTGTACGCACCATGGTGGAGGCATATCACCAAAAAGTTTCCTTATTATTTGAAGGGCAAATATATAGCGAAAAGAACCTTTAGGTCCCAATCAGGAAAGCTGCCGAGCACCCTCTGCTCCCTTTGATCTCCGTAATATGGTAAGGTAAAGATGGGATGTAGTGGTGGGATCTTCATCGGCAACTATAATGGGGGAATAATACCAGTATGAACTTCATAATCATTATCTCATGGTGAGATGACTGATTCATTCCTATTAAAGATGAAGGCTGAAGAGTGAAATCTTGTGTATCTATGCAAATTATGCAGTGTCTTAATTTGCATTTTGAATATTCATTTCATTGTTTTATAAATGACAGCAAATATCTTGATTAACAGAATACAAGACTGATAAGGCTGCAGCATGGAAATAGCTTTAGGAACATAGCTAGTCAATCAGTAGTGTAGCAATTCCTACGTGCCTAGTTCTGTCTGTTCCTTGTCATTGGCTGAAGGGAATCTGACCTTTGCTCTGGACATTGAACCCTAGTTACTGCCCAGCCCCGGAAGCCAGGGAGACATGGCTGGAGTATTGCCCAATATCACACCAGCCATTGCTCCAAGTCAATGGTCATAGGTGAGTTGGGGGACTATGCTCCAGGCTTTGGGCCTGATCCAACTCACATTAAAGCCAATAGAAAGATTGTCATTAAAGGCAGTTAGATCATATCCGTTCACTCCCGTTTTAGAATCCTCTAACCACAGAGATACAGCCTAGAGTGTCTCAGATCTTGCTATCAGGCAATTCATGCTCGTAGGCAGGAGCTGTGCAGAAAATAGCTAAAAATGAGAGTTACCTGGCTAAAGGTGGAACTGTAAATGTCTGCTGATTGAAGTTTCATTTTCATGCTTGAACCCCTCAAGAAAAAAAAAATTAAAAAATCACAGAAATTGTGACTCTGGCTTCTGTCATCACTGTGATATACCCTACGAGGAATACAAAAATGTCCCCCCAGAGCAATAGACTCTGAAAGACAGTAATTGCCTCTATAGGATTATACAGATATATCTAGCACAAGGAAGTAGTACATACAGAAACGTTTAGTTTACATATGACCGCTACAGTTTAATCCAGACAACGTTGCCTCTCTAACCCAAATAACCTACCATAAATAATGGCCACAAAGTGAAAAATGCTCTGTAAAATTATCCATAGGAAATAACTAACATCTAAGAAAGTGTATCTTTCTACCCTCCCATATCTCAGGAAACATTTGAGTTAATTCATTTGAAACACTTCAGAAACATTCACTATTCGTCTGATATGTAGAATGGAAAGTTTCATCCCTCTGCACCCCCCAAAAATTATTTCTGAAAGTTTCAGTGTAAACAACTGAAAATAGAGATTTGAAAAAAAAATAGCTCTTCAAACTTACACAATTGTAATAATGAAAACCTACAGCATTTACTAGCCACATATGCTATAACAGTACAGAAGTTTCTTCATCTTTTTCTTTAAATTACCTATGTTTTGGACCAGAAACCTATAAACTTGAACATATGAATGTTGAGAAGAATGTAACCAACAGTCTCTCATAACACAAATCATTTTACTTAGTGCTATATGCTAGACCTTAATTATGGAAAACAGTCTCTGGATTAGTAGGGCTGTGAAGGAATGTACCACCCCTTTAAGGGATAGGCTGTAGCCTACAGCTGGGACATCCTGGGATGTAGTCCAGGAGGCCCTGCCCCACCCTGGGGTTGGACTATATAAAGAGAAAGCTGGGGTAGGGTTATTGTTTACTGAAGCCTTAGAAGACCAGCCTAACTAGAGTCTTGTTTGGGGACTTTATCTTTGAGAGCTGAACCAGAGTTCTGAGGCCGTTATGAACTGTTTATTTGAATTGCTCCCATCCTGAAGCCTTATTAAAAGGGGACATGATATTTTGTTTGTGTACGTTGGCTTCTTCTTGCCCTGGGCTGTTGAAATTAACGTATTGCTGCCAAGCAGAGGGAATTAAGCTGGTGTGCACACACAGTGCCACACTGGGATTCAAAGGGACATGCATATACAGTCTACATCTTTACCAGGAGATCATGCCAACAGCCAGTCCCCTGCTCTATTCATTCCTATAACTCTGGCTCCACCTCCAAAAAGTCTTGCCAAGTCCCTTCCAGAAGGAACTTCAGAACTTGAATCCTCAGGTTTCCCGGGTGGGAAACAGCCATAGAGACAGCCATGTCTCTGGTTTATGGGCAGAAGGAGATCTGCCTGAAGAGGGAACAGGAAAGTTGAATTGACTCAAACTGTGAAGTTAATGCTCATAAGGTATTATCATCATATTAACACACACACACACACACACCCCACCCACGTGGACATTCTCATGCAGAGAATAGTGGCATTAGTGTACTTTAACTTAATCCTCTCAAGGATTAAGCTTTAGCAAACTAAGGCCATTTTATTTTTGAGTCAGAGTCCACATGAGGATTTAATGCACTTTAACTTATGTGCATTAACTTTACAGCTTGAGTTAGTCTTAACTCCCCATGTAGACAAGCCCTCTGAATATGTGGTGTTAGCAGAAATGCCACTTTTAGGAACAACTCTTTGGGGAATTATATCCAAGATGCCAGTGACAACTGATTTGAATGCAATTCAATAAATCAAAATAGCTAACCTGTCTGTAGGGTCAACATACAGCTGTAGCTGAGGTTCCTAATATACACATCTCAGTAATAACAGAAGAACATAAGCCACCTGATGGGGCAGCCTTCACTGGAAGAATACAGTCACTTTAGCCTGCCAATAGATTGAAATGCAGATTTCTATGAAGTCCTGCAGAGTCTCCTTTAATGTTCATTAATGAGAACCCTGATTTACTTATGAAAGGACTGACTGACTGACAGCTGTCACTCAAATTAATTGAATAATAATAAAAAAAAAGAAAGAAATTCACCCAATGCCTTTATCATATTGGAGAAACTGCCTCAGGAATAATGTTGGCTTCTGAAGTTTGGCCTTAAAGTAAAAATTGGAAAAAAGGGAATGAGTTTCTGGACTATTTATCGACTTCTTTAGCAAAGTCCATGTACTGAAATAAATAAGTTCAAAAAAAGAAGTAAGAGGAAAAATCCCCTCTGGATATGACTTCCATTTTTTATCTGCTAAGTGTTATGAATATGGTTTAGTGTTTAAAGGTATTTTGTTCACTGACAAATGCTTGAATAATGGCAAGTCAGCATGGCTTTCCAGGCCCTTTCTGATAATCCTGACATCATGAAGGGTTTATCTGCTGGAGTAAAGCAAAACGTGAGCTGGGATCACTTAAATCTATTTATAGTAAGAGCCATAGCACTTTCATTATTATGGACTTATTTCAGATTTCATAGTATGGATAAAGGGGAGATTAATTTTATAGGTAATATGCAGTCCCTTTCAGCACAGCAATATTTGCAAGACTGCTCTCTTCAAAGCCAATGGGTGAGGCACCAGGCAATCTTCTGGTGTCAAAGAGGACAGTGAGAGAAGCAAAGCATGGGCAAAAGGGAGAGGGGAAAAGGAGAACCAAAGACATAAACTATTATTTCTTAATATGATGGAGAGGAAGTATAGTCTAGTACAGTGTTTCTCAAACTTCTTGATACCAGAGACCAGATTGCTGCCTTCCTTAAACTGTGTCAGGGAGATCTCCGGGACCATCACCAGTCCACGGACCAGTTGGGCTATTGGGCAGGCACTAGAACAGGAGTCCAAAGTAGAGGTGTGCAAATAACTGATTTTTTTAGTTCAGTGGCTGAACCAAAAAACAGTTTAAAAAAACAATATTTCAGGTCAACTTGAAATGATTTTGTTTTTAAATTTTTTGTTGAAATGAAAAAGTTGAAAAAATGTTTTCAGTTGAACAAAACGTTTTCTTTTGAGGGTTTTACTTATTTTATTTTTTTTAAAAGCAGCAAAATTCAAAAGAAAAAATAATTTTGAATTAAAAACCAAAAAGTTACATTTAAAAAATATCAAAACAAACCTTTGCATTTTTATGAAATATTTTTTCAGCCAAAACAATTTGGTGAATTTTACATGAATTCTCTCAATGTTTTGATTGACCCAAATTTATATATTTTTGGTGAGAAAAGTTTCATCCAAACAGTTGCGCCCAGCTGTAGTCAGGAGACGTGGGTTCCATTTCTGACTATTTCTGACTGATCTGCTATGACATCTTAAGCAAGTCATCTGTGCCTCAGTTTCTCCTCTCACCCTTCATCTGTCTTGTCTTTTACACTGTGAGCTCTTTGAGTCAGGAACTGTCTCATTATGCATTTGTACTGTTTCTAGCACAGTGAGGTTCCACTCTTGACAGCAGCCTCTAGGCACTATAATATTAATAATACATTATTTCATGACACAAACATTTATGGTTTAGTCTAGTCTGGAACAAATGTTTATGGAGGAATGTCTAGATTTACATTTACAAAGGTTTTAGCTAACCATGAGTGTATTGGCAATCAATAAACTCCAGTTAAAACAGGGTCACAAATCTAGTCTAGATATATCCTTATAGCAGTGTGCAAGTGGTAAAGGATTGGATTTCCACCAAGACTAAAGCACATTAGAAAGATGTGGTGATGAAACTTGTAGATTTGTTTCCTAAGCCATGGTTTCCAGCTACCAGTGCTATCAATATGGTTTCTTCAGTAGACACCAATTCTCTTTAAAAGAAAATATCTCAAAAGGAATAACT
The DNA here is from genome assembly GCF_028017835.1 of Emys orbicularis. Classification (NCBI taxonomy): domain Eukaryota; kingdom Metazoa; phylum Chordata; order Testudines; family Emydidae; genus Emys; species Emys orbicularis. The sequence goes on from NC_088690.1 coordinate 89,200,969, forward strand.
TAACTTCCAATCATGTTACTATTAACTATTAACCTGAATTACTCCAGGGTGATTGAAAAGCATTCAACAAATATTAATTGCTTTAATTACCTTCCTTGATTACTTGTTGGGTGACGTGTTTAGCTGTTTTTTTTTTATTTGCTTAAAGCTGTCACATGGACTAGCTAAGACCTGCTCCTTCTCTTTGTTTTTTTATTAGTTTTTCTGGGTCTGTGACTTTCAGTTTGAAAAATTCATTCTGAATACAGTACAATTAGGGGTTGTCATCATCCTATTGCAGGAAAAAAACTCTACCGTTCATTCCTCGTCAATTGCAGTTTTGAAGATGTTTATCATGTTTGCCTTCCCTTTGTCTCTTTTATATCTTTTTTTAAGACATGAACATGATTATTGTATACAGATCCCAGTGCAACAGGTGAGAGTAAAATAGAAGACAGTGCCATTCCTTTCTCTAATTTATATTCCAGTTCTGTCTTTCCATAGCTCTGATTCTGATTTTCATTTTCTTTCTGCATGACAGCAGTACCCTGGAGTGAAGTTTGTGGATTTTCAGCAGTAACTCCCAAATCCCTACTCTGGTCAGCATGCTGCAGCGCCACCCTCTCTAGTATATCTGTTTTTTTTCTTGTGGGGGGGGGAGGGTTAGTGGTTTTGGTTGTTTTGCTAAAAGGATCCTACATTTTATCTGCATTGAACTGCTGTTGTCATCCTATAAGCCTAGGTAGTAAAACGATACTATAATCCACTTTGAATCACATTATATAAATCCTCATTAATTGTGACTATCACTTTAATAGCATCAGACTACTGCGCACAATGATATTTTTGCTAAAAACCATCACCCACGTCATGTGAATAGAGTCAGCTGCTATCCCTGCAGCCCTCAATTTTTTTTCTGGTTGAAAATTTTATTTTATTTAACATCTTTCCTCTTCTGTTCTTAACTAATTTCCTAGGAATGGTACATCTATTTCAGCTCTGACTGCTGAGGCATAACTCCAGAGGGCTAAAGCTGATTATCCTAAATGAGGGCTGCATCTTCCCATTAGATCCACTCTGGGCAGATATCAGCTAAGCAACAGATACAATGGGTACAATACAGAAATGTGACTTCTCCACATGCTTTTTTTCCCTCCAGACTGGGGCTTCCAAATGCTGCTTGCAATATAGCTGTATTGGCCCCAATTACAGAGATGCCAAAAGGGCTGTTATCTGCCCGAAAAGGGGCAGCATCTTAGATCACTGCACCACCATGGAGATTCTCCCTTCTCAACATTAAATGAAAATGAAGGCCATATCATATGAAAACATAGATGACTAAACCTTAAAGCTTTGAGATAAACATATACCTCCTTAGGTTTCTTTATTGAAGGACTGGAGGCAATTCATCCTTCCAGACTCTGCAGCAGGAGCCCTGCCAGCATCTCACTCTTCTCCCCCAAACAAGACTTTTCCACATCCCTAGTACCCGCCACTTTCCCACCCCTCCAAGTGCACCAAATGCTGATACTGTATCTCCTCTTTGCTGTCATGGCTATGCTTCCCTCTCTCAGACATGCCAGTTACTCACTACCTCTAGGGTATGTTTACATACCAAAAGCTGTGCACAGCCTAGCCTACACAATGGAGGGATGTTGGAAACAATGAAACACTTTTGCTTTTCACAATCACTTTCTGTGAAAACAAAAGGCAGTGTTGAATAGAGATAAGTGGCCAACAGAGGATGAGGGGCTGTAGCCACTTGTCTATTCCTTTCTATGCTTTACCTGCTTATTTTAATATATCCAGGATGGCTAAACATGTTTTGTCATTTAGGCCATACAGAGTCATTACAAGTCAAAGCTCTGGGGCAAAGCTGTCCCTGGACTGCTGCTCCCTAAATCTGATGCATCCTCCCTTGGGCCACAAACTTTATGCTCAAGCCCTTTGTGGTTTTTAATCCAATAGTCCCTTATGGCACAAAGCAATCTATCATTTCAGCTTTGTTTCAAGCCTACCTCTTGCCTCTGTCCCTAATAAATCTTGGCCACGGTAAAAGCAAAACAGAAACAGGTAACTGCAAGAACCAGCTGACGCACAGAAAGAACACACATGGAATTGCAGCTGTAGTACACAGTACTGCACCAGTTTGCATTAGGCACTGAGAGGCTGCAATTAGGCCACCACTTAATGTGGAAAGGAAAGTCTACGAGTGGAGACGGAAAGGAGAGGGTCATTAGGTTTTAGGGAGAGATCAGGCAAAATAATACAAAGGTAACTGGGAGGTAGTGAGGCAGATTACAGAGTCAAACCTATGTTACTTAATTGAAATATTTGTTCAGGGTCGAAATCTTCAATGGGAGTTGAACACCTAACTCCTGTAGGTACCTTGAAAATTTCACCCTTTAACTGTGGGGAAGGGCATGAACAGATTTTAGCATTACTCAGATGTAGGCATTTTCAATGAATGTTCCATTACATAGGTTCATTTAAAAACATGGACACAGCAGAGACTACTGAGTCACTCCTGCAGGTGCAAGGGTTTGCAGTCTACCCAACCATATGTATTCCCAGCAAGTCATAGGTTTACTGTAGCTGGGTAGATGAAATGTGATTGAAAGGTGTATCAGTACCGAGAGTCTGCAATGCTTTTGTGTTCATAGCTGTATAACAAGTTATGTTTAGGTATAAATCCCTCCTGGGTAAAAATGGACAGCAACTTTTTCAGTATTTGAGTTTAGAAAATTTAGCCTCAGAGAAACTTGTACTCTACCATCTCTAGTAGATTGACAATTACAATGTGACTATTGAGCACTGACCAGTGTCTCTGGTCCTTACACAGTAGCAGGAGGAGAGTTCAAAGGGAACAGGAGGGAGGCCAATGCTGGCCTATGTTGCTGAGCTAGTCTAATGCACCAGGGGCCTATTGAGGTCAATGTGATTCTTTCTATTGACATCAATGGGCTGCGGATCTGGCCACAGAAAAGTAGTCTCACCATCCCAGTGGATGGTGAAGCTGATACACTGCATCTGTGAATTTGGGGAAAGATCTCTGGAGGCCCCTATACTTTTCAGTTCTACTTCTTTAGTTTGGCTGCAAACCCAAAATTTTCCCCTGATTTCTCTGTTGTTTACAAGGGACTGTGGACCAGCTAGACTCTCCCTTCAACTTATTCAAAACTGCTGTTCCTCTGTATGGATTTGGTTTTGTTTCAATTTTCTGGCCAACCGCCAAGGCAATGTTTAAGTAAATGCAAGTCAGGAGGAAAGCAACTTGTTAATTGGGGAGAAAGTGAACTATATATCCCACATCTACAAGGCATATTCATTATTTGAATACAAGGCTTAGCATGATTTTGCTATATTTAGACTTGTACTTCAAAATCCCTCCTCTCCACCCCCTGCACTTTTATTTAAATATGCAGCACATAATTACAGATATAACCCAAAGGACATGGAGTCCGGTGGCACCTTAAAGACTAACAGATTTATTTGGGCATTGTGACGGGTTGGATCACAGAAACCCCCTTGGGAGCTGCCACCTGATGTGCCAAGACTACCCCTGTTTCTGTTTTCTCTGCCAGCTCAGGACTCCAGCACCCTGTCTTGCTGAGCGAGACACTCCAGTCTGCTCCAACACAGACCCAGGGTCTGAATTACTTGTCCCAAAGCTGCAAGTTTACCTGAAAACTGCTCCCAGAAATGTGCTTGTCTTTAGCACTCAGATGCCCAACTCCCAATGGGGTCTAAACCCAGATAAATCCGTTTTACCCTGCATAAAGCTTATGCAGGGCAAACTCATAAATTGTTCGCCCTCTATAACACTGATAGAGAGATATGCATAGTTGTTTGCTCCCCCAGGTATTAATACATACTCTGAGTAAATTACTAAATAAAAAGTGATTTTATTAAATACAGACAGTAGGATTTAAGTGGTTCCAAGTAGTAACAGACAGAACAAAGTAAGTCACCAAGTAAAATAAAATAAAATGCGCAAATCTATGTCTAATCAAACTGAATACAGATAATCTCACCCTCAGAGATGCTTCAGTAAGTTTTTTCTCAGACTGGACACCTTCCAGGCCTGGGCACAATTCTTTCCCCTGGTACAGCTCTTGTTCCAGCTTAGGTGATAGCTAGGGGATTCTTCATGATGGCTTCTCTCCCTTCTTTGTTCTCTCCCACCCCTTTATATATCTTTTGCATAAGGCGGGAACCCTTTGTCCCTCTGGGTTTCCACCCCCCCTCACTGGAAAAGCACCAGGTTAAAGATGGATTCCAGTTCAGGTGACATGATCACATGTCACTGCAAGACTTCATTACTCACTTGCCAGCGCACACATATACAGGAAGACTCACAGGTAAACACAGTCATCTGCAGACAATGGTCCTTGTTAATGGGAGTCATCAAGATTCCAAACCATCATTAATGGCCCACACTTTACATAATTACAATAGGCCCTCAGAGTTATGTTTTATATTTCTAGTTTTAGATACAAGAGTGGTACATTTCTACAAATAGGATGATCACACTCAGTAGATTATAAGCTTTGTAATGATACCTTACAAGAGACCTTTTGCATGAAGCATATCCCAGTTACGTTACATTCACTTATTACCGTATTTTCTCTAAAACTATCCCAGTTACATTATATTGACTTATTATCAAGTTTTTATAAAACCATATAGACTGCACAACGTCACAGGCATAAGCTTTCTTGGTTAAAAACCTCACTTCTTCAGATGCATGGAGTGAAAATTACAGATGCAGGCATTATATAGTGACACCTGAAGAGAAGGGAGTTACCTCACAAGTGGAGAACAAGTGTTGACAGGGCCAATTCGATCAGGGTGGATGTAGTCCACTCCCAATAATAGATGAGGAGGTGTCAATTCCAGGAGAGGTAAACCTGCTTTTGTAATGAGCCAGCCACTCCCAGTCCCTATTCAAGCCCAAATTAATCGTGTTAAATTTGCAAATGAATTTTAGTTCTGCTGTTTCTCTTTGAAGTCTGTTTCTGAAGTTTTTTTGTTCAAGTATGGCTACTTTTAAATCTGTTATAGAATGTCCAGGAAGATTGAAGTGTTCTCGTACTGGCTTTTGTATGTTACCATTCCTGATGTCCAATTTGTGTCCATTTATTCTTTTACATAGGGACTGTTCGGTTTGGCCAATGTACATGGCAGAGGGCATTGCTGGCACATGATGGCATATATAACATTAGTAGATGTGCAGGTTAATGAGCCCTTGATGGTGTGGCTGATGTGGTTGGGTCCTCTGATGGTGTCGCTAGAGTAGATATGGGGACAGAGTAGGCAACAAGGTTTGCTACAGGGATTGGTTCCTGGGTTAGTGTTTCTGTGGTGTGGTGTGTAGTTGCTGGTGAGTATTTGCTTCAGGTTGGGGGGCTGTCTGTAAGTGAGGACTGGCCTGCCTCCTAAGGTCTGTGAGAGTGAGGGATCATTTTCCAGGATAGGTTGTAGATCGTTGATAATGTGCCTGAGAGGTTTTAGCTGGGGGCTGTATGTGATGGCCAGTGGTGTTCTGTTATTTTCCTTGTTGGGCCTGTCCTGTAGTAGGTGATTTCTGGGTACTTGTCTCACTCTGTCGATCTGTTTCCTCACTTCCCCAGGTGAGTATTATAGTTTTAAGAATGTTTGCTAAAGATCTTGTAGGTGTTTGTCTCTGTCTGAGGGATTGCAGCAAATTCGCCTTTGGCATCATTCCAAGCCTAATGTATGTCTATCTAAGGGTAAATCGTTTTAGCACATTTTCTGTATTATACTAGTCATAAAAAGAGTTCTGTTTTTAAAAGTAGTTTATACATATCCATGCTCCATCATTTCCTGACAATAGTTACAGCCAATGAAAGGGAAATCTTGTTCTCTGTGAATTGCGATAGGATTTCACTTCACACTTGCTGTGCAGTTCCCTCATGGTATCCTTTTCTGAAGACTCCAGGGCAACTGGTTGTATTTAGTAATTTCCTGCATCAGTAGTTTTGCCTTTTGGACTCTAAAATTGATTTTCTGCATCTTAGCATGTCTTTATAAGTGTGCCCCTTGACCTATTGCACAGTGCTTCTATATCCTGGGAAATTTCCCAAAATCTGGGAATTTTTAACAGCATGTGCCCTGCAGTTTCCCAATTTGCTCTGCAATTTCCCAAGGTGAAACATTTTACTCAAAAATTCCCAGATTTTGGGAAATTTCCCAGGCTATAGAAGCACTGGCTAGTGCCAAAAATTTCCCAAACTGGTAAAAAATTCCCAGAGTCTGGGAATTTTTCACCAGATTTGGCAAATTTTTAGCGTTAGGTTGGGAAAAGTTGGCAGCATGATATAGAAGCACTGCTATTGCATTACAGTGGCATGAGCAGCAGAGGATGTGTAATGTAGACAGAAGTTTTTTGGTCATCAGAAGTGGCAGATTCAGGAATATCCGCATGAGTGCAGCAAACTGAGACAGTTCATGTGTAGTAAACTACAGTTTGAAAACATTTTAATTATGCATTTTCAACATTGGGATGTTTACCTAAAGTGCAGGTAAATTCTAAAACTGGTGTGGTTTCCGAACTAATGGAAACTTCCTGAACAAAGAGGAAGTTTCCATTAGTTTGAACTGCCTATGCACTTATTGATTTCAAAGTACCTAAACTTCTTACACTAGACCCCAGCCTCAGCTACTGTCAGGCTTTCTCCCATGCCTCCTTACTATGCCTATAAAGACCTCCCCATAAAAAAATTGTTAAGCTACTGTGTTATCTTCTTTTAAATTCCTCTTTAAAACCTATCTGTGTCGTAATGCCTGCAATTTACTACAGTCTGCGTTCGTTTGGCTGGTGGCCAGCTATATGACACACCTGACCATTGAGACTACTTATTTATGCAAACACACAGAACTTTATTATTGCTTTTCAGCCATCGGATATGATTTTTTCTGTTTATCGATGTATTATGTCTTTCTTTTTCTCAGTTGCTCAGTGCCTAACAGAAAGTGGCCTGAATCCCTGATGGGGGACTGTAGATATTAAGCAAGAAATAATGATAATATCGGATGCTTGCAAAATACTTTTCATCGGTAGATCTCAAAGCACATTACAAAGGAGGTCAGTATCATTTTCCTCATTTCACAGCAGGCCCACAGCAGACCTATGACTAGAACGCAGTTTTTCCTGAGTCTCCGTCCAGTGTGCTATCCAAGGGGGCAGCATAATCTGTTATGTCAAGGTAACTGTGATATACATCTTCTTTTAGCTCTGCAAAATTGGGCTGATAGTCTTATGAGAACAAGGTTTCTTTTGAGATTTCTAATGCTTCCTCCTCCAGTTCCAGCCAGAGAGAACGAATATACTTATTCCTACAAATGGACCAAATTCTTTTTTTGCTTACATCTGTGCAAACCTGGAACAACTGTATAGTGTTACTCTGGATGCACCCTTATATAAATATGCACCCACTGTTCCTGAAACAGTATGCATGAAACAGAATATTAGTCCTCCTTAGATCATTTTCCTGAAGCATGTGTGAATTTCATTGTAGAAAGGATCTAATGACTGCTTGCATATGTATGATATTAGCCACTGGGAAGAGTGTTACCCAGTGACATTTTATGATCCTGTTGGTGTCCTCCATAACACAACTGCAAAACTCCATTATCGCCCCTTGTCCCCTTTCCCTCCCTCTGACCCATTTTAAGTGATATTTCCTATTTTTTAAAAAAAAGTTTCTCTAAACAAATACAGATGGAGAGGAGGCTAACTATGAGTCAACAATGTAACACCGTTGCAAAAAAAGCAAACATCATTATGGGATATATTAGCAGATGTGTTTTAAGCAAGACACGAGAAGTAATTCTTCTACTCTACTCAGCCCTGATAAGGCCTCAGCTGGGATATAGTGTTGAGTTCTGGCCACCACTCTTCAGGAAAGATGTGGACAAATTGGAGAAAGTCCAGAGGAGAGCAGCAAAAATTATTAAAAATCTAGAAAACATGATATATGTGCAAAGATTGAAAAAACTGTGTTTATTTAGTCTGGAGAAAAGGAGACCGAGGTTGGACATGATAAGTCCTCAAGTATGTAAAAGATTGTTAAAAGGAGGAGGGTGATAAATTATTCTTATTATCTACTGATGACAGGACAAGATGTAAGGAGTTTAAACTGCAGCAAGGGACATTGTCTGGCTATGCCGAAAAAAGGACAAGAGAGATTTGAATTGTAATGGTAGTTAAGCACTAGAAAAAATCGCCTACGGAGGTTGTGGAACAAACACTTGTCAGTGATGGCCTAGATACTACTTAGTCCTGCCTCGGTTCAAGGAACTGGACTAGATGACCTAGCGAGGTCCCTTCCAGTCTTGTATTTCTATGATTGGACAATTCTATGAAGGACGATCTTGTGGTTAGGATACTGGATTGGGATTCGAGAATTCTGGGTTCAGTTCACATTTCTGTCCTATACTTCCTGTGTAACCTTGACCAAGTCACTTAATCTTTCTCCATAAAATGAGTATAATTATGTTTCCATTCTCCTATCCTTTACCCATTGTGATAAACTCAGGACAGACAGCTGCAAGGAGGGGGGAATATAAAACAGTCTCAGAGGTTAAAAGGCCCTCCTCCCTATCAACAGAGGAGGGGTAACTACAGGTCAATCAGGTTCAGCTGAGAAGGGGTTACCAGAGAATCAATTAGGATCAGCTGAGAGGGAGTTACCTGAGGTCAGTTAGGATCAGCTGATTCCAACTAGACCTTTTTAAACCCTCCCCTGTTGGGAGGAGGGGGAAAGAGAGAGAGAAGGAATCCTGCTCCCAGTAGGTCAGGAGCAGCAAGACAGAGAGCCTCTCCAGGAAGGGAGGCTGCATTCCCTACAATAAGGGAGAAAAACAAGCTAAAAAGACTGGTGGAGAGAAGGAATGGACTTCCCCCATGCCACCAAGAGGGACTATTTCACCCAAGCTTGTCTCGCCAAGGCAAAAAGCAACAAGGCTGGTGAGCGCGAGAAGGTGCCTTGCCACACGTTCTGTCAGGAGTGGGATCTGTGAGTGAGACTTTGTGGCAAACCATCTCAGGGTAGGGTAAATCACCCCCCATAAAAAAAAATGGAGGATGTAATGAAGGCGTTGGTGCAGGCCACCGCAGATCAACAAGAGGCTACCTGGGTGCAGATAGCTACCTAGCAGGAGTCAGTGCGAATACAGCAGGAGACAAATCAACTACTGATGAGTCAGGCGGCTCAGGATCGAGCCACCCTGCATGAGGTTGTGAACCAGCTAAAGGCCCTGACCACTCTTACACATGGCCCCCATGGAACCCAGCCCCTGCGGGCAAGCAGCTACTTACAGAAGATGACGATGGACGATGACGTAGAGGTATATCTCCTCACGTTCAAGAGAACGGCCCAGCGGGAGGCCTGGCCCCAAGACCAGTGGGCCAGTATCCTGGCTCCTTTTCTATGTGGAGAGGCACAGAAAGTGTATTTTGACATGACAACAGAAGCGGCTACAGATTACTCCCAGCTAAAGGCGGAGATCCTGGTGAGGTCTGGCGTGATGACAGCTATAAGGGCACAGCAGTTCTACGAGTGGAAATACTGAGACAGCAAAGCGCCGAGGTCCCTGCTGTTTGACCTGATACACCTAGCCAGGAAGTAGCTGCGCCCCGAGACCCCTGGCCCAGAGAAAATTGTGGAAATCATAGTGTTGGACAGGTACATGAGAGAGCTACCACTGGACATACAAGGATGGGTCAGTCAAAATGATCCCTCCTCCTATGACGAGTTAGTTGCTCTCGTAGAGAGACACCTAGCAGCCCAAGAACTTTCTCGGACCACTGGGGAAGGAAGGCACCAGAATAGGAGGCAAGTCTCTGTACCAAGGGCCCGAGTTGCCGTAGCTCCAGGCAGAACTATGGAGGGGAGGAAGGAGGCCGAGGAGCGGCCGGAGATCTTGGAGGGACTTGGAGACTGAGGGAGAAAGACTCGGGGGATAAAGCCTAACAGCCCGAAAAATAGGGGGCTGCCCCGAGCAGGGTACCGATGTTATGCATGTGGAGAAATAGGGCATATAGCTGCCCATTGCCCGAACCTAGAAGAGCCCATGCAATGCGACCTGGTAGATCTAGAAGGACCATGCGACCTAATAAATCTAGTAGGGGTTGCGATGGTCCCTCATAGATATATTAGGCCAGTTAAAATGAATGGCATAGAGACCACCATGTTAGTGGACTCAGGAAGTGCTGTCACGCTGGTCTCGGGAAAGTTGGTCGGGCAAGACCAGCTATCCCAGGCCAAGCGCACAGGAATATCCTGTATACATGGGGATGTCAATTACTACCCGACCATGCCGGTAAAAATAGAAGTCCTGGGAAACCCCATTAAGGTGATGGTAAGGGTGGTCCTGAAACTCCCCTATCCAGTCCTCATAGGACGAGACTTCCCAGGGTTTGGTGTTCTACTTCCCAAAGAAGAGTCAGACGAAAGTAATAACCTCGAGAGCAATGGGATGACCTCGATAGTTAGCACACACACACACACACACACACACACACACGGTCTTCCATGAATTTGCCCAGGATTTATTCTCTCCCCCTGGGAAGACCAGGAAGACTCGGCGAGAAAGGAGAGCAGATAAAAGGAGGGGAATGAGAATCTTGGCCCAGAAGCAGAAGCCTATACTTGTAGGAGAAAGAGTTGGCCCAACTGACAAGGGGACTATGCAGGGGGTCGACGAACCAGCAGCCAGACTCAGTTCCCCGGGGACCTCCCTCGAGAAGGAGAGGGAAATAGAACCCCCTGAGTTTGGGCAAATTGGACCTTCACTGGAGAATTTTGGACAGGATCAGGCCAATGATCCGATATATAACAATATTAGCAAATAAGTAGTTGAGGTGAATGGGGTCACTGTAGAAGGGAGATCCAAGGGCCCAGGCCTATATTATATGATAAAGAAGAATCTGCTATACAGAGTAGTCCGGGTCCAAGAGCAAGTCGTGGAACAGCTCTTAGTACTGCAGAAGCATCAGAGGGGCGTGATGGAGCTAGCCCACAGCCATCTGTTCGGGTGGCATCTAGAGGTAGATAAAACCCTCGATTGAATTCTGCAGAGGTTTTTTTGGCCTGGAATTTGTGTGGCGGTCCGACGATATTGTGCCTTCTGTCCAGAATGCCAATTACATGGCCCCCGACCACACTTAAGGGCACCTTTGGTACCTCTGCCGATTTTTGAAGTCCCATTTGAGAGAATAGCTATGGACCTAGTAGAGCCACTAAAGAAATCAGCCCGAGGCCATCAGCACATACTGGTTGTGCTAGATTATGCCACCCAATACCCCGAGGCCGTTCCCCTACGGAACACTATGTCCAAGACCATAGCTAAGGAATTAATCCATATTTTTGCTAGAGTGGGAATACCCAAAGAGATCTTGACGGATCAAGGAACCCCTTTTGTATTAAATTAATGAAGGATTTATGTGCAATGCTCCACATATGGACCATAAGGACATCAGTCTATCATCCGCAGACCGATGGCCTCATTGAACGTTTTAATAGAACATTAAATAACATGATTCGAAAGGTGGTGAGCCGGGACGGGAAGAACTGGGACGCCCTGCTGCCATACCTAATGTTCGCTATAAGGGAGGTTCCTCAGACTTCAACTGGATTTTCCCCATTCGAGCTGTTATATGGTCACCACCCCCGTGGCCTACTGAACATTGCCAAAGAGGGTTGGGAAGAACAGCCAAACCCAGGGAGAAACATCATCGAGCATGTGTTGCAGATGAAAGACAGGATAGCCCAAGTCGCTCCCATAGTGCGGGAACACATGGAGAGGGTGCAAGGGGCCCAACAGACATACTACAATCGCCAAGCGACGATCCGAAAATTCCAGGTGGGAGATCGGGTAACGGTGCTCATACCCAAAGCAGAGAGCAAGCTCCTGGCCAGATGGGAGGGGCCATACGAGATAATAGAAGCCATTGGAGAGATCGACTATAAGCCTGGTCGCCGGAAGCTGGAACAAATATATCATATAAACCTGTTGAAACCTTGGCAAGACAGAGAAGATCATGTGGTCACTCTAGGATCATATCCCCCCGAAAGCAACCGGCCTGGCCAAGTGGGAATATCCCCAGAATTGATCCCGACCAACGAATTGAAGTGATCAACATGATCAAACGCAACTAGAATGTATTCTCAGAAAAGCCAGGCAGGACTACTGAGGTTCACCATCACATCATCACAGAGCCTAGAGTGAAGGTGAATGTCAAGCCATACCAGATCCCGGAGGCGAAAAGGGAAGAGATCAAGACAGAAGTCAGGAAAATGCTGAAGTTAGGAGTCACTGAAGAGTCTCATAGCCAATGGTCAAGCCCAGTGGTCCTAGTACCTAAGCCGGATGGCAGTATGAGGTTCTGCAATGAGTTCTGGAAACTGAATGAAGTGTCCCAATTTGATGCATACCCTATACCCTGGATAGATGAGCTAATTGACCAATTGGGAAAAGCACGATTTTTGTCCACCCTTGACCTGACCAAGGGTTATTGGCAAATTCCCTAGGCCAAGGCCGACAAAGAGAAGACGGCCTTTTCAACACCAGAGGGACTGTATCAGTACACTGTCCTCCCTTTTGGTTTACATGGGGCTCCTGCAACTTTCCAACGACCCATGGACAAACTGTTGCATCCACATGGCAAGTATGCAGCCGCCTATCTCGACGACGTCATTATACATAGCCCAGACTGGGAGACGCACTTGGGGAAGGTGGAAGCAGTCCTGGACACCCTGAGGAAGGCAGGGCTGACTGCAAATCCCGCCAAATATGCAATTGGGCTAGCAGAAGCCAAATACCTCGGCTGTATAGTGGGGAGGGGCGTGGTGAAGCCCCAACTCAACAAGTTAGAGGCAATACAGAATTGGCCCCGACCAGTCCGGAAGAAACAGGTCAGAGCATTCCTGGGACTGGTTGGATACTACAGGCGGTTCATCCTCCACTTTGCCACCAGGGTATGCCTGTTAACAGACCTAACAAAAGCCCATGGCCCAGACATAGTAAGGTGGTCTAGAGCGGCTGAGGAGGCTTTTGCAGATCTGCAGACTGCCCTCTGCACCGACCCAGTGCTGGTAGCTCCAGACTGGGAGAAAGAGTTTATTTACAAATCGATGCCTCTGGGAGCGGTTCTTTCACAAATGGTTGGAGAAGAAGAACACCCAGTCCTGTTCCTCAGTAGGAAACTCCTGCCCAGGGAACGTAAATATGCTGTAGTAGAGAAGGAATGTCTGGCAGTAAAGTGGGCCATAGAAAGCCTTCGCTACTACCTTCTCGGAGGTAGGTTTACCCTCGTCACAGACCATGCCCTTCTGAAGTGGATGCACCAAAACAAAGAGAGAAATGCAAGAGTAACAGGATGATTCCTGTCGCTACAACCCTTCCACTTCAGAGTACAACATAGGTCCGGAATCAAGCATGGCAACACGGATGGCCTTTCAAGGGCACACTGTTTGCCAACCCAAGTAGCCCAACCCTGTAGTGTTGAGCCGGGGGCGTGGGATATGTGATAAACTCAGGACAGACAGCTGAAAGGGGGGGGGGGATAGAAAACAGTCTCAGAGGGTTAAAAGGCCCTCCTCCCTACCAACTGAGGAGGGGTAACTACAGGTCAATGAGGTTCAGCTGAGAAGGGGCTACCAGAGAATCAATTAGGATCAGCTGAGAGGGAGTTACCTGAGGTCAATTAGGATCAGCTGATTCCAACTAAGGGCTGCCTGAGACCTTTTTAAACCCTCCCCTGTTGGGAGGAGGGGGGAAGGAGAGAGAGAAGGAATCCTGCTGCCAATAGGTCAGGCGCAGCAAGACAGTGAGCCTCTCCAGGAGGGGAGGCTACATTCCCTCCCAGAAGGGAGAAAAACAAGCTAAAAAGACTGGTGGACAGAAGGAACGGACTTCCCCCATGCCACCAAGAGGGACTATTCTACTCAAGCCTGTCTCGCCAAGGCAAAAAAAACAGGTGAGGCTGGTGAGCCCGAGAAGGTGCCTTGCCACACCATCTAGAATATATTTTCTCCAAGTCAGGGAATGTAGCTTTCTTGATGTTTGCAAAGTACCTAACACAATGGGACCCCAATCTTTCTTGAGGCCTTTTGTTGCTATCACAGTGCAAATAATAATTGTAGTAATAAGTTATGTTGTTTTAAACATTCAGTTTTTGCTGTGTTGGCTTTATGTTCAACATGCTGCAATGATCTAACCTCCTAGCAGGCCCTTCCAGTTTAGTAATATACTATCCAAGTATAATTATATTTTGAAAATGAATGAATGATAATTCACTATTTCCACTGACCCTACAATTCAGCTGTCATAAATCCTTTTATTATAATTGGCAGGAATGTTTGCTTGATAGATAAAAGAATAGCTAATATCCTTCATTACTTGTTAGATATAATGGCTTGTCTGACATTCTTTAGAGGCAATATTTACCTTTTATCGTTGGTTAGTGTCTCCTGAGATTCATTCTTTGTGTAATTCACTTTAAGAGGCAGTAGTAAAACAGCCTGTTGTCTTAGTATTCTTGGTATTAAGTACACTACATTTAGTTATAAATAAGCCGACTTATACTACACAAGAGAATTATTATTAACCCTTATCTCTAGATATTTCTAAATAGATGAGACATGCCATAGTTTAGTTATAGACATCCTTTTATTTACTTTTTGAACCAGCCATATTTAATTGGTGTTTTCTCCAACTGCATTTTCATGTTGCTTAGGTTTCACTTTTTCCTACCTGTTGAACCTAAGACTTTATCAAAATTAATGCTCTTGATTTTGATGTCTTTTACTTTGTAAAAAAAGCAAAGCTTATGCTTGGGATTGATATTTTTTTCCCTTTGGAACACTGTCTGGTTCCAAAATAATGTGATGAAAGTACTGCACAGCATCGCTGAGATACTAGAAATTCAAGTTGGTATTTCTATTGCCATTACTGTAGCCTGTTGTGATGGGATGATAATTAACTTATGACACTAACTTATCTTATTCATGGCACCATCCAGCTGCACAATAGTCTACAATATAAATCCCAAACTATTATATAATGATAGTAAGGAGGTAGTTATTCAAGCCACAATATTAGTGTAAATGTGTCTTCGGGAAACTTTTTCTCTCTTACAGAAGAGACATAAAACCAAGGTCATGATTGTTTACTGCTTCAGATCCCATGGCACTTTTTGCAAGAGTAGGCTGTTAAACCCAGTTCCCTGGCACAAATCTAAATTGGGTAAATAAATGCTGCCTGTTTAAATTACTCCCACAGATACTAATAGTATTCTTCTTCACTTCTCATTCTAAATTGTTGTATATTATTGCTGTGTTTTCTTTTCTTCCTTTTTTTCCTCATTCCAGATGTGGGTTAACTTCTGTGGCTGGTGAGTGATTCCTGAATATTTCTATATTATTGAAATAATTTGGGATCCTTTTTGACTGGAGGAACTATATAGAGCAGAACATTGGTCAGATTAGTTACTTTAGGTGCATACGTTAACATGAACAAATGTGGACTGTATACAGTCAGAAAACCCAGTGCAAGAGTATGTAGCAGTGGTACACTTTTCCATAATTAAAGTGGCAACTGAGACCCTAGAGACCCAATCTGATGCAAAATTGTTGTAATGCTGCAGTAGAATGTGTACTCCCTACAGATTTGCTATAGTAAACTTACTTAAAAATGTACTTCACTACAGATTCACTTTCTATACACACATCCAAAATACTTGGGTTATGCATTCTGTCACTATCGAAAACCACTCTCAGATTAAAATCAGGCATGGGCTCTGCTCCATTCATAAGAGTTAGAAGTTCAAATGAAGAAGCATTGTATATTTTTAATTAACAAAGATGTCTAATCAAACACACAGATTTCCTTAAGACAAACTGTTAAAATCAAACTCTGCAATACTTACTAAAATAATCTGAGAATACTACATTCTCCTAGCTCTACCAGGGCAGTGAAGCTATTCATGGAAATGCAACCTTAACTCTGAATTTCTTGGATTTCTAATATTTTTTAACATAAGCATCCTTGAAAGAGAATGAGCCAGTTTCTTAGCTGGTCTAAATCAGTACAATTCCACAGATATCTGAGAACACAGTCAATTCAATATATTCTCAGAACCCTGACATGTGCCTGCACTCTTAACTTTATTATAAGAATGGTGTTTTATTGTGTGTGCAATCCATATACAAAAGTACGATAAATATGTATTTTAAAGATGATACTGCAATATGCCAGGGAGGTGTTATACTCTGTTATTACTAGGGTTGTCAAGCTATTTAAAAAATTAATCGCAATTAATCGCACTGTTAAACAATAATAGAATACCACTTATTTAAAAAATTTTGGATGTTTTCTACATTTTCAAATATTAATTTCAATTACAACACAGAATACAAAGTGTACAGTGCTCACTTTATATTTATTTTTATTACAAATATTTGCACTGTAAAAAACGAAAGAAATAGTATTTTTTTCATTTCACCTAATACCAGAACTCTAGTGCAATCTCTTTATCATGAAAGTTGAACTTACAAATGTAGAATTATGTACCAAAAAATCTGCATTCAAACATAAAACAATGTAAAACTTTAGAGCCTACAAGTCCAGTCAGTCCTATCTCTTGTTCAGCCATTTGCTCAGACAAAAAGTTTGTTTACATTTACGGAGATAATTCTGCCCACTTCTTGGTCACAATGTCACCTGAAAGTGAGAACAGGTGTTCTCTGTAATAGCCGGCGCCGCAAGATATTTACATGCCAGATGCGCTAAAGATTCATATGTCCCTTCATGCTTTAACCACCATTCCAGAGGACATGCTTCCATGCTGATGATGGGTTCTGCTTGATAATGATCCAAAGCAGTGCAGACTGATGCATGTTCATTATCATCATCTGAGTCAGATGCCATGAGCAGAAGGTTGACTTTCTTTTTTGGTGGTTTGGGTTCTGTAGTTTCTGCACTGAAGTGTTGCTCTTTTAAGACTTCTGAAAGCATGCTCCACACCTTGTCCCTCTCAGATTTTGGAAGGCACTTCAGATTCTTAAACCTTGGGTTGAGTACTATAGCTATCTTTAGAAATCTCACATTGGTACCTTCTTTGCATTTTGTCAAATATGCAGCAAAAGTGTTCTTAAAGCAAACATGTGCTGGGTCATCATCCAAGACTGCTATAAAATGAAACATATGGCAGAACGCAAGTAAACCAGAGCAGGGGACATACAATTCTCCCCCAAGGAGTTCAGTCACAAATTTAATTAACACATTTTTTTTTTTTTAACGAGCATCATCAGCATGGAATCATGTCCCCTGGAATGGTGGCCGAAGCATGAAGAGGCATACAAATGTTTAGCAGATATGGCACCTAAATACATTGCAATGCAGGCTACAAAAGTCCCATGTGATGGTTCTCACTTTCTGGTGACATTATCTCCCATAAATGTAAATAAACTTGTTTGTCTTGGCGATTGGCTGAACAAGAAGTAGGCTCTAAAGTTTTACATTGTTTTGTTTTTGAATGCAGTTATGTAACAAAAAAATCTACATTTGTAAGTTGCACTTTCACGATAGAGAGACTTACAGTACTTGTATGAGGTGAATTGAAAAATATTTTCTTTTGTTTATTGTTTTTACAGTGCAAATATATGTAATAAAAATAATAATATAAAGTGAGCAGTGTAAACTTTGTATTCTGTGTTGTAACTGAATCCAATATATTTGAAAATGTAGAAAAACATCAAAAATATTTAATACATTTCAATTGATATTCTATTGTTTTAATAATGTGATTAAAACTGCAATTAATCACGATTAATTTTTTTAATCAAGATTATTTTTTTGAGATAATCGCGTAAGTTAACTGTGATTAATCAACAGCACTAGTTATTACACTAACCTTTCAGTGTGGAAACCCTGAGTTTGAATTTTGTTTAATTTGAAGAAAAATTGGATTAAAAATTCACCCCTTAAAAACTTGATTCTCATCCAAGAGGTTACACACACTGCATTGTTGATATGCTACGGTAACCTCAGTCTGATAGTGAATTCAGTAAACCCTTCAATGTTAATAATCTTGATGCATCAGAGGTGTCTGAAGTAAAGAGGTGAGACCACATTGTCAAAACAACCTAACAAGTCTTAATACACAGCAAACACCTGCCTCCCCTAAAGCTGGCAAAAGGCAGCTCCACCATGAAAAGAACTTTTTGTTACACATTCCATTGTGTGGCTATGCCGAAAGAATGATAGGAGACATTACATATGAGTTTAATCAGGCCGCAACTTTATTATTAGATATCTGGGACTAACCCAGCAGATAAAATGTGTAGTGCAGGTGAAACCCCCACAATTAACTGGGGAGGAGGGATGTGCTTTTTCAGCCCCCCCCCCCCCCACACACACACCTTTCCATTCATGTCCCTCCAGCAGATCCACTACTGGGAACCTCCAATTGCAGCCAATTCCGGGGGGATTCCACCAGCTCCCCCCACCCTTTTCCTCCAGGTCCCTCCAGCAATTCCCTTGCAAGGGCTTTACTGATCCCCCTCCCCAATAGGAGGGGTTAAGGTGGACTATAATGATGGGGGGGTGGCTCCCTGCTGTACCAATCAGAGGAGTCCCCAACTGCCCCCAGCTCGCTCAATTACCAAGCACCTCTCCATAATTCCTTTTCCAAGCCATTTATCCGTTGTTTTGTGCCTTAATTTATGGAGTACCTGCACTGAACATCCGCCACAAGGAGGCACCAGCCTTTAGCTTGCCTGCCTCCTCCCCAGGCTGGCTCTGGCTTTTTTGCTGCCCCAAGCAAAAGAAAAAAAAAAAAACCTGCAGGGCGGCCGGAGCCAGGGTGGAGGGGGACTTCCTGCACTGCAGAAGTGCCCCGGGCAGCGGAGTGCGCGCCCCGGCTAGCAGGGGGGAGGGGGACGGAGTGGGGGAGAGAGAGAGAAGGGGGGCGGCCAGGGCTTCCTTCAGTGAGGTGCTTGCCACGCGGCCCCTCCCACCACGCCACCTGCCGGGAGGGCTCCGCACTGCTCCAGTCGGCGGGGAGGGAAGGACGCCGGCTGCCCTGCCGGGCTTGCTGCAGACCTGGCACCGGCTGGGGCAGATGGAGTGCTCAGCCCACTCCTAGCAGGGCGCTCCCCTCCTCCGTGCCGCCACCCCCTACAGGGCAGCTGGAGCAGCGAACCAAAAAAAAAAAAAAAACCTGCGGGGCGGCCGAAGCGGCGAAGCAAAAAAAAAAGGATTGTAGGGAAGCCGCCCCTTAGAATCTGCCGCCCCAAGCATGAGCTTGCTCAACTGGTGCCTGGAGCTGGCCCTGCTCCTCCCCACACCCAGCCGGGTTCCCAGACATCTCCCAATGCCCTCTTTTCTATCAGCCAAAAATATGGCAGCACCTGACTCTGACAGGTGCACCCCATCCTCCCTACGGTGGCCCATAGAATAACTACGGTGGCCCATAGAATATGCCAGGATGTGAAATTACTGTCCTCTCCAAGGGCAACAAGAATTTGGCCACTTCCCTGTTCACATACTTCCTGGTTTTGTCCACCCTGGCAGGGTTCATGGCTCCCCACTAGACCCTGCACTGAAGCATATTCGACCAGACAATGTTAACACCCGGAAAAATTGCCAGGATCTGTTTCAGGTCCCTCCTAGTTCGAAGCATTAACTCCACCCCTTTAAGTATTCCCAGATCATTTTCTCCCAGGTGTATCACCAATATATCCGGTGGCTGCTGACACACCCGCACAGCATACAACGGCGATATCAGTTGATCCCATAACATGCCCCTCCATGCATGCCAACTGAGTAATGCTTCGCCACCGAATCCCAGCTGGGAGCCCTCGAGCAACCTGGATGCGTGCCTATGCACCCAAAACACAATACCCTGTGCCCACAGATCCAAACCCTCGTGTGTATAGCCGGCTGTCCCTGTATCTGAAATGAGAACACAACCGATTAATGATGATTTTCCACCTGCGGTCTTACATACGTTTGGTCTGCATTAGACTGCCATCGCCTGATTGCCTGAATAGACTCTGCTTCTATACCTATCTACGCTGCTGCCGTAGCCACCCCTATTCTGAATGAGTGGGAACCAAATTTATGGGCTGGCAGCCCCAACGTCATTAGCCCCCGTCTCAACATGGTAATTAATTGATATACCATGAGGGGACGGACTCCCATCTCCGTGTACAAAAAGGGGGCGTCTCCCTTCCACTATTGCCATGTAGCCCCTCAACGCCCAAACAGGGCAGACCCCAGGCTCGCCACCCTCCCATAGGGGAATGAATGCACCCCGGCCGACTTGATCAATCTTTGACCTTCGCAAGTGTAATATTACTGCATGCTTGTGCCAACTTATGTCACAAAATTCCAAAGCCCTTCCTGTAGAATCCCTGATGGACCCAGGCACTAGCTCACTGATCCTGAAAGCACTAAAAAAATGCTGTGAAGAACGGTGCCCTGAATAGGGACATCTCCTGTGCGCTATGAGATATGACACCGAGGATGTGAAGGAGGTCCCTGAGCATGGAAACCCTGATGGGATGACGGGAATCCTCCCTGGGTTCACCTCTATGTGAACATCCCACCAAAAACCTTCAAACTAAGAAACCCCCACAAGGATCTCGGTAGCCATTTAGCCTTCTGACAAACATAATGGCTGAAAGGCAATTAGAGGTTGTGGAGGACACCAATTGACAGTTGCCAGTGACAGCATGTACCACAGCACCTGTTCCTCTGTAATAGGCCACATTGCCGACTGGCCTTCCTGTTCCTGAAATTGTATGAATTCATTAAAACTTTTGTCATATCTGTGCCACGAGCATGTTGCCACTGATCACTGGACCACACTGACAACAGTCCTATGCCAAGGCTCCCTACCGTCAACAGCATTTGTCTGGGTTTGTGGATGGCAATCCCTGCCCTGTGCGTCTACCATTGCTCCTGAAATCACCTGAGCGGGATGTCCTGGATCTGCATGACCTGTTCCGCTTTGTACAGCCTGTAGTGCTGTGGAAACAACCTCATACGCAACTGGCAGGCTGGATGGCCAATAAGTCATTGGAGAGTAAGGACTTTCTAGAAATATTGGTGAGATTTTCAAGAGCACTCAAGCTTGGACTAACTTTGCTCCCATCAAAATCAATTTGAGTTTTACCATTGACTTTGAGGAGAGTAGGCCAATGTGGGGAAGTTCTGAAAATCCTAGCCGTAAGTAATTTTTTTTTATCCTTTGGGACTGGAGCTCAGAATCACATGTAGGTGAGTTTTTCAGAGTATCGAATTAGATGTTATCTACAATGCTTCTCTTGTTTTTATCTGATTTTCTCTCTGAATATATTTTGTTTTTAATTAGACAGCTTGAGTCTTAAGGCTTGTCTACACAGAGCAGTAATTCACACTGCGTAGGTGTGATTTCAAAAGTGCACTAAAGTGTTGCACATTAATTGGTCTGTATAGACACTGCTGATTTGGGGAACTAAAAGGTCCCTGTTGCACTTTAATGTAGTACTGCTTCAAACAGCACAATGTTAAAATGCACTGGGGAAATTTTAGTTAACACCAGCAGGGTCTACATGAAACAATTAAAGTGCAACACAATGCACTTTAAAAATCACACACCCATAGTGCTTATTACTGCTCCGTGTAGACAAACCCTTAGACCAGGGTTTCTCAAACAGGGGTCGCCACTTGTGTAGGGAAAGCCCCTGGCGGGCCGGGCCGGTTTGTTTACCTGCCCCGTCCGCAGGTCCGGCCGATCGCGGCTCCCACTGGCCGCGGATCGCTGCTCCGGGCCAATGGGAGCTGCTGGAAGTGGCGCGGGCCGAGGGACGTACTGGCCGCAGCTTCCAGCAGCTCCCATTGGCCCAGAGCAGCGATCCGCGGCCAGTGGGAGCCGCGATCGGCCGGACCTGCGGACGGGGCAGGTAAACAAACCGGCCCGGCCCGCCAGGGGCTTTCCCTACACAAGCGGCGACCCCTGTTTTGAGAAACCCTGCCTTAGACTGTTGTTTGGGAACTTCATGCAGAAGAGAAAGAAGATCCTTCATCCTCTAAAACTCTAAAACGTATAGTGAAGGAAGGGTATTTGCAGCCTAACCCAGCTTTCTCAGTCAAAAGGGCATAGGATAAGTAGTCCTCTCTCATAAGATGTGTTGCTTGCAGAGTTGCGATGCTCTGATGTACATAGAACATCCAGTTTACACTAATAGGAGATCCATAGTGAATGAACTCATGGAGTTCCCTGGCAGTATCAGTTGGAACTGGGGAAGAGGAGTGGGGGTCAATACCTCTGAAAATAGGCAGTCCATTTGCAGTAAGTGCGTAAGCATGGATTTAGATGCCTAACTCCATGCACTCACTCCTGAAAATTCTGGCTTTCATTTTGTTTGAAGTATTGTATTTAGAAATGCTGCACAGTGGATGCTATTAAAATCTTGACCTTTAGTGTGCTGCAGTGTTTACTTATGGCATCTACGGTATTTCTGATACTTAAAAAGGGGGTGCTCACAAATACTGTGACTTAACAGGACTTAGTCTGGTTTAGTTCAGTTCTGTATGGCTCTGTGCTGTTTCGCTTTGACTTTCCTGTTCAAGCGAATTCAGAAGCAAAATTCAGTCAATTCCACCAAATTTCACATCTATCTTCATGTGATTTTGAGATATCCATGGTAATCGATGGAGCAGCAGAATGTGGGGTCAGTCCTTCATGTGGTCATCTCTATGTCCATGGGACCGGGGCTCCTTTCTCTGAATTCCAAGGATACACACCATTGGGAGGCTGAGACCACAATCTCTTCTTCTCCTGCCATAATCCCTCTGAGCTTGCTCTAGTTGAGTTTCTGGGCAATCCTCCCTTCCTGTCAGTTTTCTGGCCTGGCAAATTTCTTCACAGCAAGAGGCAGTTAATATTAAGCTTTAATACTCTCAGCCAGATCCTCAGCTGGTATAAATTGGCATAGCTCCATTGAAGTCAATGAATTTATGGAATTTATACCAGCTGAGGAGCTTGCCTATTATTTTTTTTCTGAGAAAGTTTCATTAAACAAGCTTGCTTTGTTAGTTACTATTGTAAGAGAATAGAAATAAGCCAACTACAGGCAAAGATTTTACTATGGTCTTATTTTTTTCTGACTGAGGAGATATGTGGTTTTTTAAAATGTGTCTTTTACCTCAGCTGAAATCCAGTTCTCTCTTTTTATAGGACATTTAATTTAAAAAAATATATTATGATTCAAGATAAAGATCTCTCTATTATAGTTCACTGAGCTTTATTTCACCATATCAGTTTCTCATTTATTTCATTGCTGGGTGGAATTTACCATAGCCCTGTGGTAAATTTCTTACATTAACAGGTTTTATTACACTTGAGAGAACATCTGATAGCTAACATCCCATTTATGTGGAGGTACTGTACTCTAATAATTGACAGTAGAGAAATAGTAGAGTAGAAGTTTTGATGAGGGTTTTTTTTTTTCATTTTGTTTTTAGCAATTTTACACTAATATACATCTGCTGCATTTTTTTTCAGTGAGATAGAAGTAGGTGGTTGCATTAGATCTGAATGACCAATACAATCAAATCTAAGCCTCTATGAGGATGCAAGAGAGGCATATTCTAGGCAAATATCAACAAAAATTGCCTTTAGAGTAGACAAACTCAGATATCTTGGTCTTTCACAGACAGACCTGCACAGCCTCTGGTTAATTCTGATGCATACTTAACATATGAGGGGACCTGACAGGAAATGCACCATTTCTATTTGTATGGATGAGGTTCAAAATCTGTTTGACTTCAGAAAGCCAGAGTTCACTGAACATGTCTTTCTTATCTTGATAGCACATTAAAAACCAGTGCCCTTTGTCTGTCTTCAGAAGATTTTTAAGGTAAAATGACTCTACTCCTTTGGTGAAATGTGTGCAAGAGACAGCTGTGCTGTGAGTGCAAAATCCACTCAGAACATTTTCAGAAGCCCTAAAGCAGTTTAATCAAATGAGTTTATCAACATCAGTGAAGTAATTCTGTCTGTTTAGATGGGCCTGTAGCTAGACAAAAATGAGCCTGTAGAATCTTGTCATTTGGAGGCTTTTAGCTCTCTTGTACTATATAACAGTGTTTGTAATCAGATGTAACATGACAGCAACAGCTTGACAGGCTGATAATACTCTACACTTGCAAAATTCAGGACTGCAGACACATTTTTATTTTAGCCATGTCATATTTATGTCTAACAGGAGGATTTTGCTGCTAATCTGCCATAGAAAGACTGAAGAAATATTGAAGTTTTTATTGTTTTAGTGCACTGCTTAGATATTTTTTCATCTACCGAGAAAGTTTAACTTTCCCCAGTCATGCTAATTTACTTGGACAGTCATTCAGATCCACAAGACAAGCTGAATGAAGTTTTCTATTTATACTTCTGCTCCCTGAAGTATGTGTGTCCGATTTTCTAGCTGCTAATGTGTTTCATAACCTCATATTATTTACCATGTTGGTGGTGAGTGGAATGAGATAAAGAGAAGGAGCCCAGCCTCAGGGAAGGACTGTTCATATGAAGATTTTATTCCAGTAGTTTTCATCCTGCGGTTCTATAGCTTCATGCAACTTTTTGAGGTACCTCATTGACTCTTGAAGTGATCCACAAATATGGTTGGAACAAGCAGGATACCCCCTATACTATCTGACTCAGAAGGAATAAGGCTGAATCAATGGACCAGAGCCATCAGGAGCAGTCATCCTCCCACTCTCCAGCCAAGAGGGATGGAGAAGGGACAAAGAGGAGGAACACCTTTTTGTCCTCTTTCCAACCTGCCAAGAAAAGAGTTGTAGGAGACGAGACACAAACAACTTTCAGGTTGGGCCATTTTTTACTACATTACATACTTTCAGCAGCTTTGAAGGAGGTTGCAGGGGTATAGCTGAGAAAATGTGACCCACTGATGCAATGTTACAAAGCAAACATAACAAAGAATGTCATGGCATTGTACCAGGAATGTTTTATGATACTCTGTGAATCTATTTGCTGCTGGTGTTGTTCTTTAGCCCTTTAATATTGAGTACCACACCTTGATTTTCTAGAAGCAAAATCCTGATGTTCTTATTCATTTTCACTCTATTCTAACTCAGGCAGACTCCTGCTTAAGATTGTCTGAGTAAAGACAAAGAAAAAATGATGGCCCCATGCTCCCCTCCTCATCTGCACATGGAAGAGAGCCTGTGCCCATGGGTGTGGGGTATTCCAATATTGTGGCTTCAATCCTGCAGGAAGTCCTATGTGGGGGTTCCATGGGATTCCAGTTCCATGGAGTTGGGGAAGATAGGCTACAGATGGGGAGCTGAGTTGGATTTCCCTAACTCTAAATACACTGGAGAAAGAGTAAATGAATATGTTCGGAGGCCACATTAACTTACTCTGCTTTCTGCTCCATATTAAGGACTCCCCTTACGGGGGATTCAGGGGCTAGCACAATTAGAATAGTCCATGAGAGCTATCCTTCCAGGGGCAGGCAGTCACTATGTGGGGCAGAACAACATGTCGATGTCTTTTTTCCTCCTGCAGATACCTTGAGATACACATGGATACCAGGGAATCCATGGATTTATCTCCCTTCGCCCACAGATGAGCAAATCGTAAAGACTTTGCTTCCCCTGCAAGAGGAATTCAAGAAAACCTCTGAGGTTTCAAACTCTATGCAATTTCTTTTCCTATACCTGTTTTTTTCTCATGTATGTAATAATGAGGACTTCAGCAAAGTTTTCAGGACTTGGCTTATATAACTGTTAACTAGAATGTCCTATACACAATCTGTTAAAATAAATTAAGAACATCAATTTATACCACCTGAGGATCTGGCCCAAAGTCTCCATTGGATCTGCATTTTTTATTTGTTTTTTGTTTGTTTTTGTTTTATTTTACCAGAACATGAGGTC
This sequence comes from Emys orbicularis, assembly GCF_028017835.1. Taxonomy (NCBI): domain Eukaryota; kingdom Metazoa; phylum Chordata; order Testudines; family Emydidae; genus Emys; species Emys orbicularis. The sequence goes on from NC_088690.1 coordinate 89,226,928, forward strand.
TGTATTAAAACCGCCTGCATTTGTTTTGTTTTGTTTCCCATGTTATTTATCTGGTTAGTCTATCCATATTCTATCACAGTAATTATTAAAAAAATTAACTGTGACACTGTCCTATTCTATTTTGGCTCTGTATCATACCCATCACCATATTAGCAAACCTAAATCACTTGTTCATCTAGTGCATTTTATTGCTTTGTTGGATGAACATTGTGTAGACTACATTATTTTAAAAAAATGTAAAATCATATTTCAGAACTATTCTGATATTGCTTGTGTCCCTTGAAAAACATTGTGCAGACACTTACAAACATTAGAATGTCATTCATTTCTGAATACACAGAAACTGAGATGAACAGCAGTTTCTCATGCAACATATAGTAAAAAGCAATAACTAAAAAAACAAAAGAAAGTAAAACATTCACTTTCATTATTGAACATTTTTATCTTTATTATTATAATAGAATTACAGTCTGACATAAAATAAAGAGCTTTTGCTAAACTCTGTAAAGCAAATACATGCTTCTGCCATAAACAACCTCTATTAGATTTAGGTTTTATTGCCACATTACTGCACTGAGGTGCAATAAACATTCAATGTCATCTTTTTTAAAATTATCCCAGGAATAAACAAGAACTGTCCTCTATAAGAGTGTATCATTATTTTCAAGGAAGACTTACTATTATTACATGGTTTAGCAAAGCACTGTAAAAAAGCTACATAGAGAATACTTTATATTTGATAAACTGTGCAATCAAATTTATACAGTATAATACTATTCACATAGACTAACAAACTAAGAGGTGATATAATGCAGTCATTGCATAGCAAAAAGCAGACTAATTAAGTAATATTCACATCTAATGTGCAAAATGCAGACCAAAAGGTAGCTATGAATAGCTAGGAAGATAAAATACCCTAAATGAACACACTAGATTAACGCCAAAAATAACAAGATAAACAAGTACACAGAAGTTAAAGAGCCATATTTTATTTTTTTCTATACATATATCTACACATGAACCAGAAAATGAAACATCCCCTTTAATAAACTCCAATCAGATTAGCTCATCAAGTTTAGACAGGACTAAATGTTAGACAATTAAGCATTGTTTAAAAAAATCTTCTTTTCTAAATAAAACATCAATTTTTTTTTTGTAGATTGTGAGTGGTAACCTCTTGATTTATTGAGAAAGAGTTTATAAAACATTGCCTGAAACATAACTATGAAACTTGACCGTCTCATTAACTAATTTGCTGACTGTTCATGTGGCATTGTTTTTAAATTCACTCAATACCATATTTTGTGGATTCTGAATTAACGCTTGCAAAAATCCATCAATCTCTTTGAAAAATCCTTACCTGAAATTTATATTTCTAAGAAGTTCTCAGCAGTAATGAAACTAACTAGAATTGTTTTAAAGGGAATATCATCCCTGCAAAATGGACATCTTGTATTTAAAGCCCTTACATATTGTTCCTACAAATATATTGCTACAGTAAAAATGAAATGTAGTAAGTTTACTCAATAAAATCTATTTTCCTGTACATTCTTTTGTGTATGATTTTGTATTGAATGCTACATATATTACATCACTTATTGTAACAGTTATGTATCAGCAAATATAGCAGTAATATACAGATGATTTTTCTGTCTTAACAAGTATTTTACCAGTTTTACCTACTAAATATATTCCATTTTTTAGTATTTATGCATGACCTGAGCAGACCAGTCATTTATCTAATAGTATACATTGGATGGCATTGTCAAATTGCAAACTACTGTACACTTAACCACTTTACAAATGAAATTAACTCCAAGCTCTTTCTTTCCTTTTGTAGTCTTTCCAGTACCACTGACTTTTATAATGCAGGCTCTAAATATGTTTCCTTTAGCATTTAACAACATATTAAGAGCTAAGATAGATGAACCCTACACAATATTTTAAGAACACAACTTTAAAAAAGTAAAAAAAGTACAATCTCATGCTGCATATTTACATATATTATTTAAATACTATATTTTGTCTTTCTGCTATCCATAAATTTTAATCTAAAGCTTTTTAATGTACTGTTTTATAAAAGAATACATTCAACATATCTAGAGCTTGCAAAACTTTTTTTTTCTTTCTGAAACATATTGATAAATAAAAGCTACCTGTAAAAGCATCCAGGTACTGGTTTGATTACACATGGGGTAAAGGGCATTTGAATTCTGCACTTAATTGTGCAACTGATTTCTTGTCTAGTCTAGTGACAAATTAATGCTTAGAACAAGACTGCCTCAAGACAGCAGATTAAAGCATTCATTACCCTTGAATCATATGTGCTGTACAGTGATAAACTGTTCCTAGAGTATTCAGACTTCCATTTCTTTAAAGAACATTTAATATTACAAGACCGGGGATGGGGGGCAGGGAGAAGAGCTGGAAACATAGTGTATCTCATGGAATGGACAAAATTGAAAGCGTTACAGCCTTGAAAAAAAAAAACATAAACAGTGCTCTGTAAATGATAAGTACACTACAGTATGTGCTACATGAACATCATAGAGTATTTTCCCCCACAATTATTTTGCATAAAAATATTTCACATACATATACAGTATCTTTGTTGGGACAGTCAGTAATAAGCTATCTACAAATGGTTTTGAATTCATTTTCATTACTGAACTTTTCCTCTCCCTTCTTCAGAATCATGGTTCCCAGGTGTACACATCACATTGTTATGGCCCTACTATACAGGGTTACTTTTTTTAAATATATATATATACTTTTTTTTAAAATAAGGAAACCTTCATTTTCTTTAAGACAGAGGCAATGAAGCAAATGGGAATTACTGTGTGTCAAACTGAAAGCAATCCCCAGTGCAAAAGACTGAACAAAACTACATGAGTTAACAGGGTTATTGATGTGGAGTTGGGGCTTTCAGCTGGGGCTCTCTGTTTAAATAAGTTGCCCAGTAGACTAAATTAAAGATTCCAAAAAGCAGTGGGAAAGCTATTCTTGATAGTCGATCAATTTTGCTGACACTGTTAAAAGTTTTCTTGGGTTCTGGTGGTTTTGTTTCTGGTTTAACTTCTTTGGGCTCTATTGTTGCACTTTTAGCAATGGTAGCCAGCCCAGGGTCTCTGGCAATATTAGGGGTGTAGCTTGTTGCTGCTGCTGTGTATGTGTTATTTTTCTTAATGAGAGGATCCTTCAGTTTCTTTGGCTGGGGAAAGAAAAACATGAATTTTATTCTTGTCCACCTTTTCAATACTTAATATTGTGATAATGTACCATAATACAGTGTTATTGCTACATATTGAAATTATACTTCAAACTGGACTAACTAGATGTTAGGTGTGTATGTGTGATTTACGTAAAACATTGTACTCAAGAACAAGATACAATCTCTCCATTTAATTACTTTGCCTAGAAATAAATCAACCAATTAATTCCCAAAAGCATTTAGAATAACAGATACATTTTAGGATATGCTATTTTTGATAGTAAGCAAAGCAGTGTATTGTAATATCTGCAATATTAATCAAACAGTAGCAAACTAAACATAGTTCATTATCTTCTGAATCAAATGAGCTTTGTGACTAGAACAAATATATTGAGTTTGAGAGATACCAAGGATGCCACCATTATAAAACTATTTCCAAATTTGTCATTCAGATACCATGATAAATAATGTATTATGAGGTCTAACACAACTTATCATACATATCATTTTCATGAGAGAGAGAGCTCAGTGGTTTGAGCACTGGCCTGCTAAACCCAGGGTTGTGAGTTCAATCCTTGAGGGGGCCATTTAGGGATCGGGGGCAAAAATAAAAAAAAAATCTGTTAGGGACAGTACTTGGTCCTGCTAGTGAAAGCAGGGGACTGGACTCAATGACCTTTCAAGGTCCTTTCCAGTTCTATGAGATAGGTATATATCTCCATATTAGAATGCCTATTTAAAAGGAACACAACGAACAGCTTATTGATCCCTATTCAGCAAAATACTTGGAACTTAAGCATGTGTTTAAGGGCTTGGACATATTGGAGACTTAATGATGCCTTTTGCAGGTTACCACTGGACTAGCTGAGTTGCAGTGGTTGGAGTTTCATTCAGAATGTGTGGGAGCTATACAATTGTATATCCCCAGTCTTTTTAAAAATATCTAAATATCGCACTGAAATTTATGGAACATCCTAGAATGCTGATATTTTAAAAAGTGCTAATAGCTCAATAGAAAGTGACTGAGTTATATTAAGCATACTGGATGTGATCCTGGTCCTTGATCAGGCATTGTGCCACTCTGATCATTTAAATTTGTCTTAAAGTCTTTTAACTGGCTTGAAATCATCTGGCATATGGTAATCTCAGCTGGCAAAAAGCTGTAGGCAGTCCTACTCCCCACCATAGCTTCTATATAGGAACAAGTTTCAGAGGAGCAGCCATGTTAGTCTGTATCCGCAAAAAGAACAGGAGTACTTGTGGCACCTTAGAGACAGACCTGTCCTCGCTTACAGACAACCCCCCAACCTGAAGCAAATACTCACCAGCAACCACACATCACTGAACAAAAACACTGACCCAGGAACCTATCCTTGCAACAAAGCCCAATGCCAACGCTGTCCACATATCTATTCAAGTGACATCATCATAGCCTAATCACATCAGCCACACCATCAGGGGCTCATTCACATGCAATGTGATATATGCCATCATGTGCCAGCAATGCCCCTCTGCCTGTACATTGGCCAAACCAGACAGTCTCTACGCAAAAGAATTAATGGACACAAATCTGACATCAGGAATCATAACATTCAAAAACCAGTAGGAGAACACTTTAACCTGTTTGGTCATTCAATGACAGACCTGCGGGTGGCTATCTTAAAACAGAAAAGCTTCAAAAACAAGACTCCAACGAGAAACTGCTGAGCTGGAATTGATATGCAATCAACTTAGGTTTGAATAGAGACTGGGAATGGCTGAGCCATTACAAACATTGAATCTATCTCCCCATGTAAGTACTCTCACACTTCTTATCAAACTGTCTGTACTGGGCTATCTTGATTATCACTTCAAAAGTTTTTTTTTCTCTTACTTAATTGGCCTCTCAGAGTTGGTAAGACAACTCCCACCTTTCATGCTCTCTGTATGTGTATATATATCTCCTCAATATGTGTTCCATTCTATGCATCCGAAGAAGTGGGCTGTAGCCCACGAAAACTTAATGCTCAAATAAATTTGTTAGTCTCTAAGGGCCACAAGTACTCCTATATAGGAACAAGTCAGAGCATAGGTTGAGTGGAAGGGAAAGGAAGCATGAAAGAAGTACTATTGTACTGTGTTTCAGCTATCCCTGACTATATGGAAACAACTCCTATGGCTCAGAAGGGCTCTAAACTGTGTCTGAAACTGATAATGGGGCAAATGCCAAAAATCTGATCCTGTGTTCCTGGAACAGTAAAAAGGAAGTATAGATAAAAAAGAACCTTTAACACATTGTTTTAATTCTATAAACTAATATAATTCAGTATATATTTATTTTTATTTATATTTTATTTATTTTCCCCCCCAAAAATAAGGGGAGAACAGAAAAAAAAATGTATGCAAACAGAGGGAAAGGAAACGGGGGGTAAGGAGGAGAAAGGAGAGTCATTTCTCATTTTCCCTCCATGAGAAACTAATCAAAGATTTCTAAGAAATTAGACCAAATCTTTTTAAATTTGTTTAAGGTCCCTCTTCTCCAAAATCGTAAGGCAACACATATCCTTGAGGTTGAGGAAGAGCCTTCAAATTCCCTTCAGCATAGATGTCCCAGATTATTTCCACCTAATAGATGGAATAAATAGCTGAAAAACAGTTAATTCAAAAAGAAAGAAAAGTCAAAATCAGGGAGTCCTTTGGTCATTCATCCATCAGCAGCTTCAGCTCTCATATTACAAAGTTTTCTTTTTTTCACTTTTTCATACTTGCTCAGGACAGAAATAGCCCTAGTATTCTAGAAAGCAGTAATAAATCCAGCTAAACGAATAACTCTTTCACAGAAACCTAATAAAACAGCAATTTTGTAGTTTTACATTTTATGAAGAATCTGAGCTAGGCAAAGCCTAACTCCAGTAAGTATCTCGATATTTTATGTCACATTGAAGTTTAGGAAAAGGTAATATCACATCTAATCAGAGCCCAGAGTGATATTAGATTATGAACTTCTGTCCATCACAAGTTTGCCTTACTTGACTTTGCCTTTTCCTTAGTATTCGTGACAGCTAATTCAGTACCCCGTGTACAGAGAATATCTTTGGTATGTTAATATGAAAGAATATAGGGGGATTCTTAACTTCTAGGGAACACAAGACCATACAGTCTTTAATATTTTTAAACAGTTCTTGAATATTGTGTTTTATGGGATTTTTAATGTTTAATTTAGTCCCACATCAAATAGAATATATGATTTAGGGTTATCATTTCATAAATCTTGATTACTTAGGACACCAGTATCATTGGCATATGAAAAAGTCTATTTGCTACACTGAACAGACAAGATTTCAAAATTTCAGTGCAACTGGATCTCCACTAAAATGTATTTTTATATTACCCTTAAAAGGAACTATAATGAACTTGCGAGTATAATTAATAAGGCGAGCTGAGCCAATATGTTGCAAAGAAAAATGTAGTCATTATTTGACTTAATTTAGAAATATTCTTCAGCAAATAATTATTCAAATCATTCGCATACAGTTCTTTGTAAATGTTTACTTGTTATGTTAGTTATTAGTTACAAAAGTAACATGGTTTTATTTCTATTCTCTGATTGTATGATTTACGCAACTAACTAAAATAGCATGAGTTATTAATATTGCCTTCAACTACACATTTTGATTTTTTTTTTTGCATATTCAAGAACTGAAGCTTAATATTGTTTTTTCCCAAATATTCACTCTACTGAAGTTTCAGTACTAAACAAACAGCAAATATGACCACAACCACTCAAATAAAAATTCTTTTAAAAATGTGAATGGATGTTCATGGATTCCCGCCCTCCTCCTCTCCCTCCCTCCCCCCCCCCCCCCGCCCCAATATTCATTCAGCTCTACTAATAATGCTGGAAAGATTTCGGTTTTGCAACACTATCTTCAGTTCTCATATGTGAACATTTTGCATAATTCATTCTAAATCCTTTAGTTAATGTTTAAATTTCATATAAAATAGCTATATTTCTTCCAATGCTCATTGTCTCATACTAAGGCTTGAACTAAGTGTCTCTTCAGTGCAGAGGAGAGGACTTAAATCAAGGGAATTTTGTAGTAAGAGCCATTTAAAAGCAGATATCTTAAATAACACATGTAATGACATGTTACATATTTTCCAGCAGATGCCTTGGTGGTAAGCACTGGAAATGTATCAGAAATATGTTTGAATAAACAAAAGGGATAATAGTCAATGTGTACGAAAGCTATTAGATTAAAATAGGATCAGTGATATGTACAAGATGAAATCAGGAAATTTCTATTTTGCCTATGTAAATTAGAGAGATTTTATTGTTCTCTCAAAAAAACTTCAATATTTGATAACAAATTTATGGAAGCTACTGTATGGAATGTAAGAATTGCCATATCGAATCAGAAAAGTGGTCCACTATCCTATCTCTGAGAGGGAGCTGCAAAAAAACTAAACCCATAGTGGACAATTATGGATTAAACTATCTATAGGGGAAGCTTCTTCAAAAACCTCTCCATTAGTGTGTGGCTTCCACTCTGAAGTATAAGGGTTTATATATGTCTTTAAAATACTAACTAATATAATTCTGAATGTTCACGTTGGGCCCCATCCCAAGCCCATCTAAATTAGTGGGAGCCTTTCCATTGATTTCAATAGCCCTTGGATCAGGCTCAACATACACGTATATGCTTAATACTTGTTTTGAATTCAGTATCACTTTGTGTCAATGAATTACCCAGGTTAATTACTCATGATATTAAAAAAAGTATTAGTATTTCCTAATATCACTAGTAAATCTGTTGTCTTACAACTTCATTGAATATTCCATTGTATTATGAGAAAATATCATGTGTAGAATAGGCAAGAACCAGGCATGAAATATATTGGCAACCATCAATCCAAACTGGATCATGGTGTACGTGTAAGAGGTCTAATCAGGTGCCTGATGAATCCACTTATGGCTGACAAGTCCAATTCAAGAGTGACATAGCTTGTTACATATTTTACAGATTCATATGTTGTCTGAGTTAGAATCCATGATTACAGTATGCTACTTTCTTCTTTCTCGCTTTGCTTCCATCCTCTGGATCAAAGCCACTTCATGTTGAGCTGCACCTACTCAGATACTCCCTCTAAATTGGAAGGGATCCTGCACTCCTCCCAGCTATCCACATTGATATTGAATGACTTCATATCAGTTTACACACATTGTGGTACTGCCATAAAGGGCAACCCTGCTTTCTAGAGCTGTCCTAAATCTCACTGTTGAAAATATTCTTGGAGATACGGTCTCCTACCATTCACCTGCCATGAATGAGCCATTGCAACCTCCTCTTCTTGGCAGTGGTTTCTAAGTGTGTCAATCCTATGCATTCCAGCATCTCTGTGTTTGGTAATGTGCTTCCCCACTTTATTTTCAGGATCTTATGCAGGCATCTCATGTGGAAGCTATTCAGTCTCCTGATATGCCTGGCATATGTAGTCCAGGTTTCTGAACCACAAAGCAGGGATGACAACACACAAGTTTCATAGATTTGCATCTTTGATCTTAGTTGATAGTTTGGTGTTATTCCATGCACATTTCTGTAAGCCTAAAATACTTAGCTGCTTTTCCAGTTCTATTAATTCAATCTGAAGGTCAAAATTTCTGATGATTTTAGAACCAAGTAGCAAAAGCTGTCGACAACACCAAGAGATTTACCCTCCAGAGTGGGTAAATCTTTGGTACATGATCACAGCCTTCTTGAAACTAATTGTCAACCTGAAGCTCTTGCATGATGCATGAAATTTACCCAAGAGATTTTGCAAAGAAGATTCACTATGGGCAACCAAGACCGCATCATCCGCAAACAGGAAATCTCTCAGAATCTTGGTTTTCACTCTAAATCTTGCAATGTTGATAAATGCCATCATTGCTGTCCTTAAATGCATGAAGAAGCAGTAATGAAAAGTAGATGTTAAAGAACATAGGAGGCAAAATACACCCCTATTTCATGCCGTTGTTAATGTCAAAAGCATTTTATTCTTTGTTTTCATACACCACAATTGCCCTCAGACCTTGATGTAAGGAATGAACATTCAAAAATATGGGGGAACAATCCACTTTCTTCAGAACCATAAAAAGGTCCTGTCTGTTGAACATATCCAAGGCCTTCATCAGATCGATGAAGGCTATGTAGAGTGGCATTCATTTTTCTCTACACTTCTCTTGCAGTTGCTTAACCAAAAATATCATATAAATGGTGGAGTGTTCTGAGTGAAAACCACATCGACTTTTAGGATAGATTCTTTCACCTAGAGATTGCAGCCTAGGGAGCACAATGGAAGTGACAACTTTTCTGAAGATGTTCAACAGGAAGATACTTCTATAGTTGTCATTGTCGCTTCTATCACCCTTGTTTTTGTATAATTGTACATTGCATGAAATGGGTTATTTACTAAACATGGTCCATGCATACCTTGCATCATCTACACATATTTTTTTTTCACTTTAGTTAATATGGGGTGCTTGGAGTGAAGAATCCTGAAGAAATAATAATGAAAAGGTTTCACTTTGTTCTCGTTGTTATTTATTGGGTCATAAAGCCCCACGAATGGATTCTGATTTCCACAGAAAAGGACGGGATATATTTGCTAATAGGTAACTTCCATTCTTGTGGAGTCTAGTCTGAGATTCCTTTTGTAGTTCAGCTATTGCTGATGGCAGACAATCTGACCTTTAAGTCTGAGATGCACCCCCTGCAAAACCTCGCCTGCTGGGTCCCACAATGCTCAGTCTTCTCCATCATGTTATTCAACTTACATATTAAGCAACTAGAGTATTCAAGTGCCTGCAGAAAATACCCACTCTGTGTATCTTTTATAGCAAACTTATACATACCACGCCATATCCTCAGCTGGTATAACTCAGATGCCCTCAAAATTGGGGATGTAATAGAGGAGACAAATGCTTCAAAGAACTTTTCTCCTCTATTACATCCCCATTACTGAGGGCATCTGCCTCCAGTTCAAGTCCATCTGCAACCTTGGGTTGCTGTTAGACTCCCCACAGCTACTGGGAGCCCAAAGAGCCATGACAACAAAAAATGTCTGCTTCCAGACATAATTGGCAGAGATTGCACCCCATACTTTCAGAAAGAGATGAGGTGCATGGTGATCCACAGAATCATGACTTCTAGGCTTGCTCAGTGCAACTTATATTAAGAAATGAAGAAACACCCTGAACGAGCTCCAACTGATACAAAACCCAGTAGTCTGTCTACTTAGCAACCACAGTACCCCACTCTTTGCACTGGCTCCCCATTGAATATAGTGTATAGTTAAAGGTCTCCATGGTATTAGACCTAGATACTTCAGACATCACCTCCCTTATCCTTCAAAAACATGCTGTGCCATGAAAGCTACATTCTAATGAAGCAATTGAATAATCATTAAATAAGGGAAGCCTTTTCCGTGTGTCAGACAGAGCTTTCAAAGGGGCTGGACTTTGATGAGGGAAAACTAAGTTTAAAAAAGTGTTTTGCATTAGTTTCTGAAGTCCATGGTCATTCTTATTCCTTGTGGAGTAAGTTTCATAATCTATTTCTTCCTACACACAAACTTGCAAATTGGTCCTGATCCATAGCCTTTGGAAATCAAGGAAAAGATATCCACTACCTTCAGTGAGCTTTGCATCAGGCTCACAGACACTGCACACATCCACTGAGTCTCTGGGTAGGTCTACACTACCCGCCTGAATCGGCGGGTAGAAATCAACCTCTCGGGGATCTTACTCCACCAGCGAAGGTGGGAGTAAGCGCCGTCGACAGGAAGCCGCAGAGGTCGATTTTGCCGCCGTCCCTACAGCGGGGTAAGTCGGCTGCGATACGTCGAATTCAGCTACGCTATTCGCGTAGCTGAATTTGCGTATCTTAAATCGACCCCCCCCCCCGTAGTGAAGACGTAGCCTCTCACTCAAACACACAACATATAAACTAGTCAATCTATTCCTACTACCGGCTGGAAAGGAAAGGAAAAATAAAGAGAGACTGTTAAATAACTGGGTGGTGCTACAGTGATGGGAGCCATATAAAGACATGAAGGGAAGGGGGTGGAGAGTGTTGAGGTATGAGCTTTCCCTTCGTGCCACAGCTTTAGCCTCAGCCAACTTGTATCTTTCAGATTTAAGACATGGGACAGGGATCATGTCTTCCTCTCTTTTCCACACAATGCTGAACATCCTGGTGGTGCTCTAAAAATGAAAATGTAACCGCTCTCCATACTAATCATTTGCATACAACAAGGGATTTCAACACATAGTGTGACCAGCAGATCCTGAACAGAAAATGCCCAATAGCCATGTAAAGAGGCTCTTTCAGTAGATTATCTAAGTCCCATTGGAAAACACACAGACTGAATCCAGCACAAATGCCATGAATAGATATGAATGTATGTATCATAAAATCTATTAGTGAAGGTGTTACCTTTTCAGGAACAACACTTTTGCCATCCCATGCGTAACCTCTCTTTGTGAAGTAGTTCACTGTTGCAAATTCGATGAGTGCTGAAAACACAAATGCATAGCACACTGCTATAAACCAATCCATAGCTGTGGCATAGGCCACCTTTGGAAGGGAATTTCTTGCACTGATGCTCAAGGTGGTCATTGTGAGAACAGTTGTCACTCCTGTAAAGCAAAAATGTCAGCGTCACTTTAGATCAGTTACTGTATTTTGTCTTTTACTTATCAATGTGGATTCACAAATAAAATAGGAAAAATAGTTTCACAGGTTTCTGTTATTAGAAATATATTTCCCAACCAAAGAGTATCAAATTTCAGGTTCTGCTGTGGAAATAATAATCTTTGAGGTACCCTTCTGGATAGTGCTTTATCTTGATCTTTTGACATATGGAAGTCACCGCCCTGCACTTTAAGCCAGGGGGGGGGGAGGGTAGAGGGGGTTGTCTGGCTGGCCGGGAGAAGAGGGCAATGCTTTATGGCTTGGGGGAGGAGGGGAGACGTAAAACTGCTGGAAAAGCAGTCAGCATGGTGGATCACTCACCACCTAGGAATGAGGGGTTTTAAAAGGTCAGCCGCCGTCACACCCCCCCCCCCCCCCCGGAATTAGCTGGAATTGGAGTGTCCCGGCAGTGGATCTGCTGGAGGGACATGAATGGAAAGGTGGGGCGGGGGGCCTGAAAAAAGCACACACACACACACACACACACACACACACACACACACACACATCGGTGAATTGTGGGGGTTTTCTCCTGCACTGCACATTTTATCCACCGGGTTAGTCCCAGACATCTAATAATAAAGTTGAGGCCTGATTAAACCCATATCTAATGTCTCCTGTCATTCTTTCGGCATAGCCAGACAATGAGGTTTGTGCTTTTGGAGATATTGCTGCTCCAAAAGAAACAGCCCTGAGTGGATGACTAAGGAGTATTGTTGGCATTGACCACAATCAAGTAGTTGTCAGTTCAGTGTTGGACCACTTAGAAATCAAGCAGATAACAGTGGAAAGGAAAATAATGTGAGTTTAGTGAAAGAGGGATAAATGTGTTTATCAGGGTTACTGATATCACATTCCTTTTGCTGAACCATCTGTAATATTAAATATCTAACAAACTACATGATATATTTGTTTCTTCTAGGCAGGAGTTTGGACACTATCTCTCAGAATATATACACTATATACAAGAAGTCATTGGTCCATGTAGTCGTGCATCCTGCCTGTGATGGTACCCAGTGCAGCAATGCCTCAGACGAAGACAAAACGAAACATAATCTATTTAACTTTGAGCGTCAGGAAGGAATTTAGCTGGGTGCATTATGTCCCACAGCATAAGATCAGATTTACTATTTTCTTAGATTGTAAATAAATTAAGTGATTGAATAAAATCTCAGAATTATTATTTTTAAAGCAGACTTAATGACCGTCCCTCCAACATGAATGAAGCAGGAAGAAGAAAGTCACCACAGCCCTATTGTTGTCTGGACTTATAGACCAACATAATTTCCTCTTCCAGCAAAAGAATTAGAGGAGGAGTTAATTTCTGACCCAGTTCCTGTTCTCACTTAGCATTTTAGTAATCATGTGGATGGTTGCAAGTCTTTTTCCATCTTGTCAATTCTTTCATTTCGTGTCATAATTGCAGATAAAACAACTCAAAATTATGCGAAGTTCAGCAAGGCATACACAGGCATGTTGGATACTTTCCACCTTATTTGTGTAAGATTGCTACAGTGCTATAAGATATTTCCCATAAAAACAAAGGATGTTAATTGTTCTTATTGCTGATTAACCTGTTCGGGGCTGAATGAAGTAGCAAACATATTTGGAAAATATGCTCCTTCAGTGTAGCCCAAAATAGACTAAGCTGCATGTTATGATATTGCATTTATTTGAACTGATGTTTTGTACAGGTTTCTCTGCCATTACACAGTGATGCTCTGGCAACAGTAAAGAGGTTAAGTAAGACCCACGGCAATGTAATTTGCATTTCTAGTAGCAGAGCTTCATACCTGCTGGAAGAACATTTGTTTCTTTAACTAGCCATGGAGTTTTTACTGACAGTAGGAGGATTACATTGCTATCACATTGCCTACAGATTTTTGCAAGTGCAAGCTAGACATTTACATCAAATCACATGTTCGCAAGTTACCTTGACAACTGCAGACAATTTCATGTATTAAATCACTGTTACAGTTTATAACCACTGTACTGAGCACTAATGAAAATATGCAGAGATCTAAGAGGGCCAGATAATTAAAAATATATTTAGATATCAATGACAATATCTTGAATTATGGGTACTTAATGATGATGTGGTTTTTGTTCCTTAGGGGAATGTATAAGGTCTTTTTCCACTTATAACTAATGATTTTTTGTTGCTCTTGTACAGTAAATCCTGCTATGCTATAGTTTGTGTTTTTATTTATAGTGCTAAAAGAGGGCTATAAATCTATATATGCTGTGCTTTTCTATGTGGATGCATGTATGAATATGCCCAGGTGAAGTATTCAGAGACATCTTTTTTCTTCAGTGAAGTTAGGAGATTAAAAAAATAGCAACCGAATTCTAGACTTTGTTCAAACATATGTAAAAAAACACACAAGTAGTCAACAAAATAATTGTATTCTGAACGGAAAACTTTTAAAATGTTTACATTCTTGAAGGGGTGTCGTAAGGCTTTAAAAACAGCTGCCTGAATAATATAGAGTATTGTATGTTATTTTTTTGATACATGGGGTAATTTGGTACCCCATTTATGGCCAACCATAACTACAGCATCATGAACCAGCAACTTGCTATTGCCAACAGTAAAAAAAAGAAAGCGAAATGGAAGAAAATGAGGTTTCATTTCTTTTTTTAAATACATACATAACAATCTTTGAATGTATGCCTTTTTAAGGGGCCCAATCTACTCTGTGACAAAATTGCCAAGATTAGACTTTTGATACCAATTTCAGAAGTGAGTTTAAAGGATTTGAATCTGTTGCATTTCATAGCAGTTTGTGGGTCCCCTTTTATATAAATTAGACTCAATTTCTCTCTCCAATACTCCTATACTTTGTTTAGGGACTTCTCTACATTCATATCTACTTACCAACATGGAGCTTACACCCCATGTGAGCATTTGGCTCTCTGAATCTAAGGATGTCTAAACTGGTGTGATTCACCTGAAGAGGCATTGGGAAAGTGGGCTGGAGCAGAAAAGCAACTCACAGGGGGATATTTTGAGAGGTAGGTGAAAATAGGTATAAGCCAGCAGGAATTGCAGGTGCTTCTCAGGACCAGGCCCTTAGACTGACCTCTGAATTTGGTTATAGATCTCCAGCTTTCCTTTGCCAACATTAAAAGGCAGAGTTCCTCCTGCGACTAACCTCCACATGTCCTTTGGAGCCCCTTCTTTGTCATGCTCTTGCACTGCGCTGAGGGGGAGCTGTTGGGGCAGAAATAAGGTCTGCTGCATTTATGCCCTTCCACTCCTGCCAGAGGCATTCTCAACTGGCCAGTTATAGCTTGAGCAGCACAAAAGGAGCTGGAGCATATTGGAGAACTCTCACCTCCCTTTTTCTTTAATCAAATGCTTGTTGATAGATCTATCTATCTATTTGTTTGCAATATTGGAGAAGACCTGAAGAAGAACTCTGTGGAGCTCAAATGCTTGTTTCTTGCATGAACAGAAGTTGGTCCAATAAAAGATATTACCTCACCCATCTTGTCTTTCTGTCTGTCTGTCTATCTTGATTTTGGATGTGAAATAGGTTAAACAAAAGCCCCAGATAATTAAAAATATATTTAGATATCAATGACAATATCTTGAATTATGGGTACTTAATGATGATGTGGTTTTTGTTCCTTACGGGAATGTATAAGGTCTTTTTTCACTTATAACTAATGATTTTTTGTTGCTCTTGTACAGTAAATCCTGCTATGCTATAGTTTGTGTTTTTATTTATAGTGCTAAAAGAGGGCTATAAATCTATATATGCTGTGCTTTTCTATGTGGATGCATGTATGAATATGCCCAGGTGAAGTATTCAGAGACATCTTTTTTCTTCAGTGAAGTTAGGAGATTAAAAAAATAGCAACCGAATTCTAGACTTTGTTCAAACATATTTAAAAAAACACACAAGTAGTCAACAAAATAATTGTATTCTGAACGGAAAACTTTTAAAATGTTTACATTCTTGAAGGGGTGTCGTAAGGCTTTAAAAACAGCTGCCTATTCTAGCAGTTTCTTTCTAATTAAAAAAATGTGTATTAGAATGTAATAGCAAAAACCCCAGGGAGTCAAAAGCAGGTGTGAACTATATCATCTTAGTCCCTTGCATTCATCCCTGCCTGAATCCTACTCAGAGAGAAGACAATAGGAATTTTGTCACTGATTTCCATAGCAGCATTGGGCCACAACAGTATTTGACGAGCTTGCAGATGAGATCAACCCACAGAGTTATTAAAGCTGGGAGTTTCCACTGGGGCAAGAACGTCTGGTGAACAACTCCCTTTGACTAAATTCCCTTTGAAAATCAAAGCCAAAAGCTGTAGTACCCATTTTGCTTTATGAGAAACAGTCAATGCACACTTTCTCCTAGTGTGACAGCTAACATCTAAACTTTGTCTGCTCATTACATAATTCATAGATGATACGGCTAGAAGGGACCATTATGATAATCTAGTATGAGCTTCTGTATAACACAGGCCATAGAACTTCCCCCGAAATAATTCCTAGAGCACTTCTGCTAGAAAAACAGTTTAAAAATTGTCAGTGATGGAGAATCCACCATAGCCCTTGGTAAATTGTTTCAATAGTTAATTACCCTACATGTTAAATATTTGTACCTTATTTCCAGTCTGAATTTGTCTAGCTTCAACTTCCAGCCATTGGATTGTGTTATACTTTTTCTCTGATACACTGAAGAGCCCTTTATTAAAAATATGTTCCTCATGTAGCTACTTATACTGATAGACTCAAGAAACTCAAGCTATATAACTTAACAAACAGAAGGTGAAGGGGTGACTTGATTACATCTATAAGGCATGTTTTCTAGTCCCTTTATCATTTTCATGGCTCTTCTTTGAACTTTCTCCAATTTATCAACATCCTTCTTGAATTGTGAGCACCAGAACTGAACACAGTATTAAAGCAGTGGTTGCACCACTGTTAAATACTGAAGTAAAATAACCTCTCTACTCCTACTCAAGATTCCCCTGTTTATGCATTCCAGGATCACATTAGCTCTTTAGGCCACAACATCACACCCATTTTCAGCTGATTATCCACCATGACCTCCAAATCTTGTTCAGAATTACAGCTTCCCAGGATAGAGTCCCCCATCTTTTAAGTATGGCCTCCAGTCTTTGTTCCTAAATGTATACATTTACATTTAGTAATATTAAGATGCATATAAGCTAAACCCTTTGAATATTCCTTTTCGTTTTTTATATAAATCAAGATAGGCCAAGATGTTCAGATCTGACTCCAGATTAGCATAATGTCATTATTTTTCATTTTTGTTTTTGATATATAGCATTTTACTATTCATTCTTTTTAATAAATTAAATAGTTTGGACCTTTAAAAAAATCAACTGTTGCAATATCTTCAAAGCAAAGCATATTTCTTATCCAGTTCTCCAATGTCACTTGGGTGCTTTTCTATAAGTAGCATATGACCCTGGCGAGTTTTTTTTGTTTTTGTTTTGGTTTGATTTTTTATGTTTCACTTACCAAATACAGTTCTTGCTGGAACAGATTCTCTGTTAAGCCAGAAGGACACCTGGGACAGAATCACTGTCATGATGCATGGTAGATATGTCTGAATGACAAAGTAACCAATCTTTCTCTTCAAATGGAAGTGGGTAGTCATAACAACGTACTCCCCTAGAAACCAATAAAAATAAAAGACAGTGAGACCCTTTCCCATATGCACAGATTAGAATCTGTGTTCCAAGTTTTTGCATGAGTAACAATTTCTTCATCATTTCTGTCCACTGTTATTAAAAATTTTGTTTGAGACAAGTTTGGTTTAGGTCTGAAGAAATTTTTTAATAACGAATTGATGGTGCAGGGGCCTTTCATCTCAAATTCAGCCCAGCTGGGTAGTGAATAAAACTTAATTTTAACTGATTCAGTGTCCTTTGTGAAATGGGGACCTTAGTCATCATAAATCAGAAAACTATCATAACCAATACCCTTGTACACAATGTCCAAAGGTTAAATGAACCCTGGTGACTGATGGTTAGATGTGGTTCATCCAGATCAGGCTTAGGACACAAGGATTAGTCCAGTTTATTTATGTTTGCATTGCCATTACCTGTGCTATATCTGTTCTGAAGATAAAAGGCTAACATTCTAATTCTATTAATTCAGTACCTTTCACTAGTAATACTCTCCCTTTAAGTAAATGGCTGATGGATGAATTAGGACAGAATTCTGTCCATAACTAGCTTTTTGGGATGTTGCAGAAACATAGAGAAACAGCATTCCTGTGGAATTTGTCACCATACAATGGGTTTTATAAATCTCAGTTGCCAGAATACAGCAAAAAATACCTCAATTTCTCTCTGTTATTTACAGACATTATTGAAAATGCAATATTTTGAAAAGCAATATTCCCCAAAGATTTGAAAACCTATTGATGTGACTTTATGTTCAGTATAGACTGACTCGCAATAAATAGATATTAGTTTAGAAAAGATACATGTGGCTTTGAAACTGAATGAAACCCTCTGCCTAAATAAGAGATGACGCATGAAATTACTGTGATTCTCTTTTAAAATATAAACAACTGGCAAAAGCACTGGCAAAGGAAAATCCTAAATTGGATTGAAAAACTGTGTCTAGACATTGACTGCTTATGCACCAAGCATGTCAAATGCCCTTTTTGTCTAATTCAGATTCTAGAAGAACATTCATGCGAACATTCTTGCCCAACATATATCCCTGAGGGAAGCTTATAAATAAGATGTGACAATACTCCTAAGATGTTTGAATATACATTAAAAGACAATGGCAGAGGAGGGGAAAGAGAATCAATTATGAGCTGAGTGGTAGAGGAAAGGATATATGAGGAGAAAGTCATCTCCAAAATAGGACTGGCAGGAGCATTATACTCAAGTAAAAACTAAGTAAGATGACTGGTGTGACCTCACCCTCCTTTTTTATCATCCACTTATCTTCTTTTTTGTCTGTGTCCGTTTTTTGAAGGGTGCCCAATATAGCTAGTAAAGCCAGTAAAGAAGAATTAATCTAAAATATGACAGGGGGAAGCTATTTTAATGTAATCAGATCCAGAATAATCAAAATGGTATGTAAGCATTAATTCATTGCTTGTGGAGTACAAGCTAAGAAGGACAGAGAGTTAACACATCATAGTACTCTGAAGCTTTATTTGGCTGCTTAAATTATCAAAGTATTTTTTGACCTGTGAAAAATGAGAACAAGATTCCAAGCATAAAGGAAATTAAAAAGACTGGGATTAATGTGGGCTTGGTAAATACTGTAGCTGCTTTGAGCTAGCCAAAGGTAACACTGTAAGTGACATATTGCAGATGACCACACAGACTGACAGTAATGCCTGCTATTAAGTTACAAGATAAAATCCTTTTCATTAACTCTGAATGCATCTAAACTATCAATGGACTGTAGTTAATTATTAAAAGACAGCAGCCCTTTGAGAGAGGTTGATTTAACGGTGGGAAGTGTGCTGCTCATTTGCTATTCTCTGTACTTCTAGCTTCTTGTATGTTGCAGGCTTTCTTTCATTGAAATGTATAGGGTCTCCACTACAACTACTGACTACTGTCTACTGACATTGTCAGTCATTCCGCTATAATTTTACGTTTTCAGAAGTTTATAACTCAGCCATATGCTTCCCTTTAGGCCAAAATTTTTATAGGAAAAAGACTGTTCATAAGTTATCAAAAATATATTTGACCAGTTTTAGCCCCCGATTCTTTAATCTAAGCATGTGCTTAAATCCCATTGATTTAAAAGACGTCCGATAGACTATCGGTTCATATGGTGCACTATGTCCTATTCATATTGTTTTATTTAATTTTTAACATGTTTTTAAAACTCTGATTTGGAACCTTGGCAGTCCTTTTGATAAATAATATCTATTTTATAAATGGGCCTTTTGTTTTTCATTTTACTTATTACATGAGGGTTAAAACAGTCTTAACTAGAGTTGTGCTTGAACCAGACCACCACATCTGAATACCTCCAGACTCTAAGAATTCATGTCTTGTTCAGAATTTTGCTGCTGGCTGCTTTTTCAAAAATGCGCCAAGACAAAACCCTAAATCCAAGTGCAGGAAAAGGTTTGATCCCGATCCAAGCCCAAACTTTATTTATGAGGTTTATCTTTAGCAATCAAAGTTCAGATATTTAGCTGGGATAAATCAACATAGCTCTACTGGGGAACATGACAGATAGTCAATAACAGCTATTTCAGAGCTATTACCCTATTTTCTGTGTTTACTTTTTTAAATGATCCTGGGTTCCAAAACAGAATATAAAGCTAGGTGTGTGCTGTAATACCAAGGAACAGGTGGTTTGAGTTAGGGACAAATTATTAGCCATAATTTTATATTTTCTTATAGTTGTAGGTAGAAATCTTCCAGTTTCTGGCCTTTAAACCACAACAGTAATATTTATACAGTATAACTAATTAGAAATAAAATCTCATTTAGAAAAGTGTCCTCTCAGCAAATGCATGGAGCATAAAGAAATAAGAATATAACTGTTATTGAGCACATATACTGCTGATTTTCACTGCAAAACAATATTTTTAAGGTGTCAAAATAATTTCCATGTAAATGGAGATTTGTACGCGTCCTTTAAGCATCTGTTTGGGTTTTTTTCACCAAATCTTACAGAAAATAAAGGACATTTTAAAGACTTGCTACATCAAAAAGAAATGCAATGATTATTGGGGAGTGACAATAGTTTCACATGCATATCAAAAATGAAAAAGGTTTCAGTGACTCCTCTTTCATTAAACATACTAGTAGCAGCAATAATAGTTATTTATAAATAACATTTGCTAAATCAATGTAGTAGTGACAGCTACACGCAAAGCAAAGGATATGCTTAGGTCAGATTCTTCCCTTGCCACCATACAATAGTCAGAACACTGAAAAGATATTTTAGTCATACTAGGGGTGGCATATGCAAACCCCTTTCTATAAACAGTATGGAAGTAACTACCACCCTGCTCTAGATCTGAAAATGAGGGCACGAAGTAGTGGCTATGACAGTGGCAGAAAAGAAGAGAGAGAATCAGGTGGATTGGTCCAATTAAAAATCCTATACCTTGGAGAATGTTTGTAGTGCCCCAACTCCCAATAAACCTTGGAAACTACGAGGGATACATGTAGAAGGCAGCCACCTGTTTATGCGTGGAATTTTTGGCAAACCCAAACCTCATGAGTACACATCAAAAAACTCTGCAAGACTTTGGTGGCTTCTTCAAAAGATCTCAAAAACTCCTAGGCAACCAAGCTCTTCTTTTGTCTAATAGTGGTTCTGGAAACTCCAAATGGAGATTATATACAGGAGGTATCACCAAGAGACTTCAGCCTTTTGCCTTTGTGTTAACAGAGCATTCATCTCAGACAACTTTAAAAGTGGGGAAGAATTTGTATACTTCTTATTAAACTTATCTTACACCTTGATACTGGGACCTTTTGGAGGTCAGGGAATATGCAGAGGGATTTTGCTGGGCTTTCCATAACTGAGAAGAACAATTACTGCAGTAACTTCCAGGTTTATATTTCAGGGAGATGGTAGTGCTCCCATAACTGAGTGGAGTAGAAAGCAAAAACAATATCTGATTATTAACCATGTTTGAGCTGCAGTAGTATTTTGCTTAGGGCAAGTGCCATGGAGAAAAGGTTCCACTTACAGATCTTTGTGAAACAGTAACTTTGTGAATGATAGATCTGTTTCTTCCACAACTGTATTCCTTTAGCAGGTATTAACTATAGAGGATTCTGTCGTATGTACAACTTTGGTGCAAAGAAGATTATTTAACTAGCTTATTTTTAGGATTTAATAGCTGTTGTTTTTAGTCTTTTGTAGTGATCCTGCATCTGTACAGTAACAGGTCTTTGTTCCAGAAGGTATCAATTGTACAAAATTCAGGTATATTTCCTACTTCCTCCTACACTTATGCTTGTGTAGGAGGAAGTAGGAAAAAAACATATGGAATATCTGTAAAATATAATTCAGTTTACCTGTGAGAGTGCTCCAAGAATGATGATGGTGGTGGGATTACATTTCTTAGGTCTGTCTTCAGTTGTTTAAAGATTTATTATCTGTCTTTCTTAAGTATTTATAAGGTACCTATTTCTTTCGTATTGAATTATCATGTACTATATCTAGTATTAACTACATGGTTTAAGTCTCTTTCCAAGTTTCTGACTCTTTATGTACCTTCTTACCTTCCATTGGTCAGAGGAAAAAGTGATTTTGGTCAAAATAGTTTGTAAGGGGTAAAACTGATTCAGTTACGCCTTTCTGCACCAGAGATGTCAGCCAGTGGAGATGCACTGCAACAAACACTTAGCATAGGCAGAAAAAGCCTGTTAAGCTGTACTGGAATAAATCATGGTTTAAATTGGTTTTGCCCTTCTATATACTAAGGATTTGCACAGGTGCAGCTCCCCCTGTTCTGGCCCTTGATGGTGTAACTTGAGCAATTCTCCCTGTAGAAGAAGTCTTAGTATCTCTGTCTCAGTACTTCTTGAATTTTTTTTTTTTACCTTCCTTATGTCACAACACTGGTCTCTTGCAAAGGGGCATTGTTCTTTTCTGATATTGTCAGAATGACACTGTAATCGCTCTCAGAGAGGCTCAAAGCCAGAGATCTTTAATAATTTTCTACTCAGATAAAATCCTACTCCCTTCAATGAGAGTTTTGCTAAGTAAAATGTGAGTCCTCAGTCATTCTCTATTACGGCTGCACTCAGATCTGGCCCTTCTCTGTAGAATGGGGAGAGGTTAGATTCCTCTATGGCTCCATCCCTCCCTTGTTGGTACCCTGCAGAAAGCCCTCCACAGGGACCGCCGATACACACATGGGGAGGAGGTGAGCCAGAGACAAAAATGGGGACTAGGAAGGGCAAGCATCATTCATTCATGAAATCCTAAAGGGGATTTATGCTGTAGAGGTCATGCTGTACTGTGGAAACCCCTTTTGTGGGTGATCACAGGAAGAGCCACATGTGGAGTATTGCCAAGCAACATGACCCCGTTGGAATCTGCACTGTCTGGGAACTCGAGGGGGGCAAGACATCCAAAAGCAAGCCTTGAGGCACAGGACTTCCTCAGAAATATCCCTGGTCTCTGGTCATTCCCAAGATTCATGGGAATGAGGCAGAACCCTCTGCTTTGTCCTTTGGGGGAGGGAGTGGGAAATCTAGCTTTCCTTGTTATCCATCTACTAGGTAGAAAAATTCAGATGAAACACCATGGGGAAGTCTCACAGAATTTTCCTCCCACAGATCCCCTGTTTGAGGTCAGTTCTACAAGACAGGACAACACTGGCTAGAGTAAGGAGCTTAGGATGTGATCCTTATTGTTTATCACTTTTATTGGCCTTTAGCACAGGCACCTTGGGTGACATTCTGGCCCCACACAAGTAAATGGCAAAGCTACCACTGATTTCAATTAGGCTAGGATTTCGTCCTTTGTCTTTTATTTGCCTGTGAAGCACCATGTACACCTTTGGCACTACATAACAAATAACCGTTATTAATACATTTTAAACAGCTCTCTTAATTTTGTTTTGATATTATTGCACACTTGAACTCCTTATTTCTTCTGCTTAAGCTGTATCATTCCTGATGGAACTGACAAAATAATTCTTGAGCAGTGATTTGAATTTTAAATTCTCTCTTTAGTTTTCTAGAGTGGACCTGCAAGTACCCTAGCAGATCCTTTTTTGTTCTGAAATGTAGTTGACTCGCTAGTCTGTTTGTAAATTCCCTAAGCTGAGTAGTCACGGGAAGGCTGTATTAGAGGGCTCACTCTCAGTGGACTCTTTTTGTGAATAACATTAAGAAAAGCTCTCTATTTATTCAGGTGTAAATATACTACTGTAATTGAGCCACTAGTTCTGTCACTTTCAATGTAATGTGGCTACTTCTCCTAATGGAGTGATTCTTTATGGTCCATTGACCATTCAATCCGGTCAACAGTGTTATAGCTTGTTGATACCCAACTTTCAGCTTAATATTGCTTTTAAGAATGAGCCAAAATAAATTAATTAAATCTATTTGAAATGAATGCTGAGCAGTGGAAGAGCAACATTTTTCATCCTACCCAGAAATCATAGCCATATGATACTGTGATGGTGAGCGAGTGCTGTTTGTTTATACCTGACAGCAAGTAGTTTTGCACTGGAAATTAACAGATTAGATTTAATCATCTATGAGTAGCACCAAAAATAAAAATACTTTGCACTTATCTGTAGTAACTTCAATAAGGGGATCTCAGAGCTTTGAAGATACAATAATACATTTAGAATTGAAGCACAGAAAAATATTTAATGACTTCCCTAAAGTCATACAATAACATCTGTGGCAGAGCTGGGACTTGAACCCAGATTTTCTGACTCATGATCAGGCTCCTTAAGTAAAAGACTATTCTTCTTCTATCATAGATTTCATGGATGAACAAATAAAAGTTGGTGCCTTTTAATAGGACTTCTACTTCCACATTTGGACTTTCCAATCTGCATTTAGGCTTGTAAAACAAAATGTTTGCACCCAAAGTATCTGTTTGGGAGATGAACTATGAGATTTCAACACCCTACTAGAGTGCTTATATTTCAAAATTTAGTCTTTCTGTTATTAATATCAGGAGTCATTTTAAGCCTACTTTACTGTAATTATTGAACTCTTGTTAATGCTAACCACAACTGTGCTTCAGTTCTCACGATATTTTTAAAACAACAAACAGGTTTGCTTTCTGCCCTTATATGGCAATATAGCACAGTGCACTTTATCTGGCATATAAGCTTCAAATAGAGTAATTTATAATGAAAAAAATATGTATTCGCAAGATAGTGTCCTTTCTCATAACAACTTGTAATTTCCCCCCCATTCATAGAAGGAAACTATCACAGTGAGATGATAGAGAGATGATAAGAATGAGATGAATACTTCCTTTTTGATGTACATTACTATATTTCTTCTGGTTAGATACTATTTGTCACTATTGTAGACTTCCTATTGATAAAACATTTTAACCATCAGTTCAAGTGTGAAGATATTTACTGTACCAGCACACACTGCCATTTTAGATGTCAATGCTCTCCTATTTACAATCACTTTGCATTACAATTTGTATCTTTTACTTTCTAAGTTCTGTTCTGGCAGGTTAAAGTATCTTATCAATATAAACTTTTCTCACCCCCAACAAGACAATGCTTTATTACACACCTGTACTGGACTGAACAATTCCAGAGTCCACAGTTTGCCCCAGAAGATCATATTGGTTCAGTCGAGAGCCATCTTCAGCCACAACCACAGACCTTGCTGGTTCCCTTGTCCATTCATACACAACCTCCGCTCTGGTATAGGCATCTAATTTAAAAGAAAAATATTTCATTTCCCAGCCTTTTACATTATATTGCAAAGGTAGAGTACTGCCTTTTAAATTGGAGAGGAAGAAATCCACCTCTTCCCCATCCCATTCCTGATATTGAAAAGCCTGAGTAGATCAGACTTTGTGCAGGAAACACCAAGGGGGGATGGGACATGAAATCTGCATCCCCTCCTTCATGGGCATGCCATGGACCACTTCAATTTTTCTAGATTCCAGACCATGATGAGAGACAGCAGCTAGACCCCTCTATATCTATATGCATTGTGGGTTGGATCCACTGGGTCCAAATAAACCTCCCCCAGCTAAGCCTCAATGGTCTCCTCTTTGTCAGCATGATTAGAACTCTACCCTCTGCATGGACACCCCATCTGTAGACCACCACTCCCCACTTACCCTGTTTTATGAGACTTAAGTGGCATAGAGGCCACAAATTCATCCAAGCCCAGACAGGCCTCCGAGCTAGACTATATTATCAATTTGTATGCAGCACATTGGGGGTGTAAATATATCTTGCACTAGCATGACATGCACTAACTGTCTGTGTGGACCCTTCAGAACACTAGAGTGCTTTGATCTACCCCGCTTTGAAATTAGAGTAGATCAAAGCACACTAAGGAACTTTTAGTGCTTGGCAGTAGGGTCAGCATAGACAGTGCATGGCAGGCTAGTGTGGGATAGATTTACACTCCAGCTTGGCATGCACTAACTGCTCATATAGACAAGCCCTGAGACTGTCTGGGCTTGGATGACTCTGAACTATGCTGAATATATTTTTCTGTACCTGCTATCTCTGAAGAGTGCTGAAAGTGCTTATCCTTGTTCACACTTACTTACATTTATATACTTGACAAAAAGAAAGAAAACAAGCTTTGCATTTCACTATAGACTCTCTTCTAATTCTCTGCAATCCAGTTTAAGTCTAGTATGTTACATAAATGAATCAGTGGTATTGCATGTTCCAGTCAAGTATTTGTTTCCTGTAATGACTAGATCACTAACCAAGAATCAAACTATATGTGACTATTTTTTCTCTTCATGTTGTAAATGATTCATCCATCATTTTTCCTGGTGTAGTTTTCTGCAATCTAATGGACCTCACTCAGAGCACTTAGTGTGGGAGCATGTCTGTGCAAGTTTGGGAGTGGCAAATGGCTAGGAGAGCCTGGGCATCTTATTTACCTGAACTCACTTGTGGGCTTATAGTTCACTGTATCAGTACATAAGATGTACTTGGAAGCTGAGAAGATGGAGTTGATAGAGAGTGGTGATAAAAGGAATTGTATGGGGTTTGCTCCTGCACCATTAAAGTAAAAGGGACCGTTGCTATTTGTCAGTGCACTGACTTCCACGGGAGTTGGATCAGCCCTTAATAGTGTACATTATTTCAAAGTAACAATGTAAATAAGTGGTAACTTTATTGGAAACAATGGTAAATGCAAAATCATGTCCTAGTAACTGTGCAATAATTCATACATGCAAACATTTTTCCATTAATCTATATCAGCATAATGGAAGGGTGGAAATATTATTCCTCAGTTGCAAGCACTCTACTGATTCTGGAGTATGAGGACAGGTTAGAAGCCAAGGGCCTGAATTTCAAAAGTGCTGAGAACCCAAAACTCAATTAGAAGTCATTGAGCATTGTAGGTGCTCTGCTCTTCTGAAACAGTTTGTATTTTCATATAACTACAGTATTACAGATTCATAGAATCATAGAACCATGGGGTTAGACGAGACCGCAAGGGTCATCTAGTCTAACCCCCGCCAAGATACAGGATTTGTTGTGCCTAAACCATCCAAGACAGATGGCTATCTAGCCTCCTTTTTAAAACATCCAGTGAAGGAGCTTCCCCAAACTCCCTAGGCAGTCTGTTTCATTGTCCTACTGTTCTTACAGTTAAGAAGTTTTTCCTAAGATTTAATCAAATTCTGCTGTGTTTTAGTTTGTACCCATTGCCTCTTGTCCTGCCCTCTGTGGCAAAAGAGAACAATTTTTCTCCATCTTTTTTTATGGCAGCCTTTCAAGTATTTGAAGACCGCTATCATTTCCCCCATTAATCTTCTCTTTTCTAAACTAAACATACCCACTTCCTTCAGCCTTTGCTCATATGGCTTGCATTCCATCCCTTTGATCATCTTTGTCGCTCACCTCTGGATCCTTTCCAGTTTCTCTACATCCTTTCTATACATTGGTGACCAAAATTGGACACAGTACTTCAGCTGAGGCCTAACCAGTGTGGAGAAGAGAATTGTCAGCTTTGGTTTCAAATTCATTTTGTGACGTTTTCCCCCCAAGGTAGAGATGCAGGTATTAGATAAATGACAACGGATGCCCTATGCCCTTATTACCACTGCTGCTTTCCTGAGTGACATTGGTTTTGTATGAATGGAAGATGTTAACTGAACTGACAATCGGATTTTATGCATAGAGGTAAGGAGAACATCCACCTTTCTGATATTGTTCTTGCCAACATATGTCTTTCTGTTGTTCCAGAAGCCTCTTAAGCATTTGTTATAAAGTGCCCCAGTCAACTGGAACCTCCTCCTGCTTAGGATGATATTTTGGTAATATATTTTAGCTTTGGAGAATTTACTGGCCTTAACAACATGGGCAGAATCCATGGAATATATGTGCCACCCCCCTTGCTGTGAGACCTTTCTGGAATCAGTTCCAGAAAGAAGTATATAATGATGGAGGAAATGAAAAAGCTTTTGTCCAGCACAATTCAATACAGACATTGCTGGGCAACCACTGCTGTAGCAAGCCATTAGCTATAATAATAAGATTTTAGTTTATGGAGTGGCTTTTGTGACCATGAGAAGCCGTTATTCAGGCTAATATTCTCTTGGGCCCATTCAGACACGTTGTGTGATTTAGTCAAAATATGCAGTGTTGATGGTCCATGAGTATTGAAATATGCCTCCGACCTTATGGGTAAATGTAAGGCCTGGCCTCACTTTTCCTGAGTGTAAATCTCACCACAGAAAACTATGGTCATGTTTAGCCTTCTTCCCACCTTCATGTGAATATGAAAACCCATTTCTTTTCCAAATAAAAATGACCTGGAAACTGTATCACTCAGCTGATAACATGGCAAAAGATTTCCAATACTCTTAGATAATTCAGAAACTGCTTAAACTAATATACTAATAATGGAAATGAGACTGCATCATGAATGCATTCTGCTCTATGTATGTGTGTTTAAACCACCCAGGCTTGGGTATCAGCAAGGTAAATAGAAGAAGAAAATTTGAGACTCAGGGAGACAATGGGATAATAAACTAGGCTTTAACTTCATAGTATGGCTGGCCAGAAAACAAGAATTTTGTTTCATGAAAAGTTTAAAGGTTTTGACGTTTGTTTTCATTCCATAATGGAATGAACCAAAGAGCTTTTACATTTTTTTTCTGAATGTTATACCCCAGAACAGCCAATATTCAGGGTAAAGTCAAACAAAACAGGGACTTGAACCTGAGACACCCGCATGCAAAGTGAGTGCCCTAACTACCAGGCTATTGGCTATTTTGAGATCTTGGTTGCCCTCATTTTGGCCAGAAAACCCATCCTAAACCTTAGAAACTGATATATTTTTGCTAATTTTGCGGGGGGGGGAGGCTTGATAAAACAGCATTTTCCTAGGGAAAAACATTCCATCAAAAAATTCTTAACCAGTTCTAATTCTGAGACCTCAGCTCCAATCTTAGGGCCAAATCATCCTCTTTGGGGAAATGAACTGTGTAGCATACTGGAAACTGTCAACGTTTTCTCCTTATCATGCCATTTAGGAAGAAAATGTTTGCCATCTCACCCCCAGGGGATTCACCTTCTTCAAGAAACAGGTAGTGATTTCAGCATCTTAATGAAGACTGGATCACCATTAACTGATTCACATAGTCTCTGCAAGGTTGGTGTTGAGATGATATTGGATAGATTAGCTATAACCTTTATTCATGCCTCCAAAACTACAAAAGCCCAGTCTCCAGGGAGCCTCAGAGCAGCAGAAGCGGAATGATGCCAGGAAGGCAGCACTCCCTTTCTCAGAGGAAATTCATTTTGTTCCCTCAAAAGTGATGCCATTTGTTGTACGTTTTACAAAACAGTCAATATATTTGATAGTGCCTTGCACAAGAGTCCAAGACTGCAGTAGCAGGGCTGTTAAAGTTCAGTGTGTGTTTTGGTCATGGAGTTTTGTAAAGGAAGCTTGGAACATACCAACTCACATCATATCTGGCTGCGAATAGCAGTACTAAGGTTTGACACTTTTCTTATTGAAGTCATTGGTAAAACTCCCATTGACATCACTGCACTATCCGACCCCTACTCCCTATTTAGTTAATTTGAGGAGCAATCATACACACTGATGATAATAAAAATAATAAATTTTAAGAGTATAGGGCAGAGGAAACATGATCAGAGCCATAAATAATACATCTAAAGATATCTTTGTTTTGTTTTAATTTTGTATTTATATTTGTACATGCATTCATTTTATCTATCCTGCTTCCATCCTTATTTTGTTTGTATCTACGGAGAATTCCTTTCCCGTTTGCTTGTGAGAACTTGCCTTGTACATCTGAAAATCCAAACACTTAGTAAAGTAAGAATAGCCTAACCTGGACTTGTGTAACAGCCAGCCAGAGAGAGCCTAGACTAGAATAGAGAGTCTTTAAAGAACATTTAAAACAAATTTAACATATTTGGTAGGCTCCCTGATACTTCAGTTCTCTCAGAACACTGGTAGCCATGTGCCCTATTATACTTGGAGGTTTTATTTATTTTCTTCTGTTTCACAGGAGATAGTGAGAAATGTTTCCTGGAAGAGCTGAAAGAAAGTTTGACATTCAAAAGGTATCAAATTCTCGCCAGCTGCACTCAAAGTTTCTAAGCTTTTTATTCTCTGAATCCCATCACTATACAAAATTGTGTGTAGAAGACTGGTAGCTGTCTAGAGGCAATACATCAATCCTTTCTTAGAGTAAATATAGGGCCATTCATTTCAAAGTAAATTATCACATTGTCTGGTACCCAGTGAGGAATGAATTGAATGAATAATTATTCATTATCAGCGAAAAGACCCATTTCTACTGGAAAGAGAAATAGCCATTGAGGAAACAATTTGTATCCTATTAAATGTTCACTCATTTTGTCTTTTTTTTCATGTTGAACTGGATGAAATAAACTCCTCCTGTTATTTTTTCTGATCCAAGCACTTTCTCACAATTCAGCTTTTTGATATGTGTACTTTAATAAATTATTTTAAAACAATATATTTATCTGCAAAATGGGAATATTTGTGAGGGATGACTCTCAAAAGAATCAAGAGTTTGGTCTCAGCCAAGATGTTTACCTAAACTGAACCTTTTCAGAGAAATCCTGGTCCCATTGAAGGCAGTAGCAAAACTCCAATTGACATCAACGGGGTTCAATTTTCAACCCATAAATCTGCTAATCTGAGCTAGAAATCTTGAAAGAATGGGACTCTCTCATGAGATTTGTAAGGTTTTTATCTCCAGAAGTGCAAAAAGATCACCTTTTTTTCATTATACCTCTGCTTTAGTTCCAATTTTTAAAAAAGTAATAGGAATATTTGCGCACCTTAGAAAAGAATTGATTTGTATTTGATTTCAAAAATGCGCAAATTGGGGGGGGAAGAGGTTCACTTTTATCTGAATCAGTTCATTCATCCATGGATCTATATCACTGATCTTACTTATTCTCAAACTAAAATTCAATTGCAGTCAAGTTTAAAGTGGGTTTCTATATGCCATGCTGCAACTACATCTTTGGAGCGTAGCCATTTATCTCTTTGGCTAATGCCTAGACAAGATGTTGGATTATATTTAGTCATGTAGAAAATGTTCATTTTAAAAAAAACTGGAAAGATTGAAAAAATACAAGCTTTTATGTTTTTAAATAATCTTCTGATCTGATGTGAAATATTTGTAAGGTGGCCTTAAAAGGGGGAACCTGAGTTAAAAATAAACTTACAGCTTCCAAATTTCAATGGGCAAGCATGTGCATCCATTGGAAAGTCTTCTAAATGCATTGGACATTCTGCTCTCACAGTCAGTCTACAATGGATTCATAAGCAAAAGAAAAGATTATAGCTTCATGCAATTAACAAACAAAATTATATATACAATTATATAAAGGAATATTTAATAAATACAATTATAAAATACATTTGCTAAGTGAGTAACAAGAGAAATCCAAAGAATTATTGTCATATTCACAAACTTCTAAAAGATGGTTTGGAACAACTTTTTAAAAATGTGACTTTTTTTTCAGTCTTGCTGTAAATCTTTGCTCAGCTCTAGATGTTGCTTGACTGGCCTGAAATCTTCCACAAGTCTTCTAATATTGTTTAATTTGTTCCTGAAGTCTTTACATGGGCAAAATTCTCATTGACAATAATGGGAGTTTTGCCTGAGTAATGCGAGTATAAGGACAATAATGGACAAAATGTTAAAGAGCTTGTTTAGTTTCCTCTTCAGTAGCTTTGTGTTTGGCCAATTATCCAGTTATTTAATATCATCAGCCACAGGCATCATATGTTACAAAATAAGCCTTCATTTCATATCAAAGATGTTATACAATATGGACCTGATGCATGGCCCACTGGCATTAATGAGATGCTTTCCACTGAGTTCAATGGTCATTAGGCCCTCTTTTTCTAGATGTCTGCCTCAGTTTGGAAATGAACCTAAATCAATAGATTGGTGCAAACATTGCAGAAAAGTTGACAACCTAGGAAGAATGAACTGGTAGAGTAGGTTTGAAAACAGACTTCCAAAGAAAGTTTTCAAAATTATTTTCTTTGGTAGTCCACATTAAATGATTCCTGAGGCCACACAGAAAGTTTGAACACCCACTTCTTAAATCCCAATGGACTGTTACAGTGAACCTGAAAAAGAAATGTAGTTCTGTAGATGCACTTTGCCCATTTTAAGCACGGTTCTTTAGAATGTCCAGTACCAATTTGTTAAAGAGATGTATTGGTGATAATGTCAACCCAACAGAGTGAGACATTCATTTTATATATATATATATATATATATATATATATATATATATATATATATATATATATATATATATATATATATATATTCATTATATAATATAGGGCTCAGACATTAAGAAATTATATGAAGCTGCATACTCCTTACTCGGACAAAACTTCCACTGCTTTCATATTATATACTTCTGTAATCTCTCAACAACATAAACACTTGGGGTAAAATCCTGGCCTTATAGAAGTGGTTCTAATGTGGTTTGGGGACTGAAATTTACTTAAAACAAAAACCTTGTTACTGCATTGGCTTGGGATAAATTCAAGCTAAGCTCCTGATTGATAAAAATAAAGATTTGATTGGCTTGGATGCAAAAATATTGCTCAGTAAGACAGGTAAAATAGAGAAGGCTTATGACAACAGGATTTATATTGTCCGTGAAAAAGTCAAGCACCACACATTAGCAAGGAAAGGACAGTAATAACTGAATACCATACAGAGATTGCATGCCTGCACTTTTACAAATAAAAGGTGAGGAAGACAGAAATAATAATGATTAAAAGGACATGTTTGAACAATGCACTGCAAAGTGGTGCTCTTATATATTAGGTCCCTAACATCCAAGATTTTGGGGAGACAAGAAAAATTGACCTAAACTTGTATCACTGCCAGATGAAAAGGTCCGACTCCAGCTTAGACAGTATTGAAAGATGTTTCAGAATAAATTGAACATATTTGACACGCTCCCAGGAGCATGGAGATTTGGATTTCTCAAAACACTGGGGACATCTGTCTCCTTTTTTATCAGTTTTAGAGGTGTTAAAAGAAATCTTAATACTCACACAAGTATCAATCTGACCAGCTTGATTAGTCTAAAGAATTATTTTATACTTTGAATCCCAGTAAGACAAAACCTGTAGACTGGCAACTGTCTAGATGCCAAAAACAGGAATACAAGCAAACAAAAAACAACAATATTCCTTTCCGATTGTTTGTTATAAGGCTTTTCAATCCAAAATTGTTAATCTTTGTGTTCTATAACAATGTGTGGAATGAATTGGTTATTTACTTTGCTGACTAGTATTTAGAACAAGTTAATAATTATCCAAATTCTTCATGAGTAGAATGATACAGTTGTAATAAAAAGAGTAATGTCTATCAATGAAACAACGTGTTCCCCAACATTTTCACGAATTCTTCAGACCACTTAGTTTTCCTGTTATGTCTAAAACCATGAATGTCCATTTTTAGACTATAATGTCCTATATTTCCCATGGAACAAGGAAAGTGTGCAAAAACCTCTGTGCCCTCATTTTTCTAGTCCTCAGAGTCTGTTTTCCATAGTACTCAAAAAAAAAATTCTTTACTTTTTAGGCCTACCTCACTAGAGTGTGAGTAGCAAACTTTCAGGCTTCATTGTGCTTTTAGGCTGGGATTCTCAAAAGAAACTCCAATTTCAGGTCCATTAAAAGCTAGTTGATGCTGTAGGCCTAATTCCCTTAGGTGCCTTTCAAAATCATAGCATTAAAGCACAGGCAGGGAGTGTAAAAATGGCCATGGTATGGCATGAGAAAAAAGATTATATAGTAAACTCCTGAATTTAAGTCAAGTATTGTATTATCTATTGTGAAAATAATTACTAAGCCTACAATTCAAACATACAGTTATCTTCCAAAATAAATATTTCTCCATTCTGTTTGAGGAAATTGTACCATAAAAAAAGTAGTAATTTCAAATGAAATGAAAAAATGCGGTATTCTTATTCTTACCTCATTGTATACAGCAGTGTCCCATCCTCTGTAATTCGTAGTAGTTTGTTAGGCATCGTCATGTTGTGAGCCACTGATTTCTTTCCATTGTGGAAAAAAGTATCAGGTGTCCAAATCTTGCTGGCCATTAAATTATTTAGCCGGAGGACTGTCATGGGTCCTTTGAATTTTAGTCTCTCATCTCTCCAACTTTGACGGAAAAATACATCTATTGTATATTCCTAAAGCAATTAATATAATGGGAAAACTCTCAAGATTGTCATATTTTGCAATACAAGTTTGTGACAGGTAAACTTCTAGCATTTTTGTAAGAGCAAGATTATGAGAACAGTATACCATGTCTAAAGATTGTTATTAAGATGGTTACAGCTTTGGTACTCATTTAAACTAATAAAAAGGTTAGGAAGAAATTTAGAAAGGATTATGAACAACAAGTAAGATATGAGTTTACAGATATGATATTTTGACTGCATATGCTGGAATATTGCCTTCAGTTCTAGCTCTATGTAGCCAAGTTGTGGGGAGTTCAAGAGATCACTGAAAATTATGGTAGGAATGATTTATGAGGAAAGAGTACAAGAGCTCAGTGCCCAGAATCACTGGACTGTACAGAGAGAAGTCAAGGGAAGATTTGGACCAAACTTGTTGCTTGCCTAGGCAACGATTGAGGAGATGGGGGAAGGGACACAATGCCTGATTCTCTCCTCATTTACAATAGTTTGAAAGTAAGGTATTACTCCTGATTTACATCCGTGTAAATGAGAGGAGAATTCATCCTTGACAGTAACCATTGCTCATTAAGGAATGATTTTTTTTTTATCATGGCACAAAGCAGCATAACCAGAAGTAATAGGATGAAATTACAAAACAGTTGTAATATATAAAAATATATATATCAGGCAGTAAGATATATAAAATCATGGAATAGTTTCCCAAAGGGAGTGATAGAAAAGATTTAATATTAGACTGGATGAAGTATGATGAAATAATTTGTAGGAAATAATCGTGTACTGACATGGGGCTAAACTATGTGACTTTAAACGTCTCTTCCATCTGTAACTGCTATGATGCTGTGATGAATATGAAACAATTGAAAAACACCGCAATTTAAAATTACACTGTGCAATCATCCATTGTTTTTGGCTGAAGACTGAGGCTCCCCTTAGACTTTTTGACAAAGAACCAATGGCAAACCATGAAGGAAAATGACCCTGCCATCATTGAAAATGTATAGATATATATTACACACACAAGTAACAGAACTACACATCTATCCAAGAATACAGTCAGGAAAGACAGGCACGCTGGAAAGAATAATGGAAGAAATTAGGTTCCACACCACACCAGACTCCAGCACAACAGACCACCTTTAAATCCTCCATTTATTTTTAACAAATGTTAGTATTTCATGGAGCAGAAACCATTGTGAGATGTTTTCTAATCAGTAAACTATCAGCTGCATTACAGGCTATTTAGACTGGAAAGGTTACAGTATGTCTTTGTGCTTCATCTCTTATCTTGGTATGATATTCATAATCAAATTCCTTGCACATAGTCAAATGGTTGTGTCACATGTGGCTAAATGTTTCTTTAAGCCCTGATCCAGCAAGCCATTTTAGCATGTGCTTAATTCTAATCACATTAGTATTTGTATTGTTTTCAATCACCTAGTGACTCCTACTCCATCTCACAACTGGGGGCAGGATTATTTGGCTACAATGGGACTACTCACATGCTTCTAGTTAAGTACATGCTAAAGGGCTCTGCTGGAAAAAGGCCCACATGAGGAACCACTTAAGTCAATGGGACTTTTGCCACTGACTTCAATGGGGTCGGGATTTCACACCAATGTTTGTACCAAAGCAGAGGTGAGAGGGGCTCGGTGGCTTATGGGCAGCAGGTGACAAGAGATTGTTGGGCTTTCATCATGTTCTCCAAGGTCTACCCAAAACTTCCTCCTACACAGAAGTGTAGTGAAAGATAAACACAGGAAATGACAGCCTGGCAGCATAGAAACAATGTTCACCCACATCTGATACTGCAGAAAGGGAAGACAGTGGGATGACGTGAAAGTTTGGAAGGAGGAG
This sequence comes from Emys orbicularis, assembly GCF_028017835.1. NCBI lineage: Eukaryota > Metazoa > Chordata > Testudines > Emydidae > Emys > Emys orbicularis. The sequence continues at coordinate 89,263,113 of NC_088690.1, forward strand.
ACTAAGGAGCTCAATCAGTCACTGGATATTGGTGCAGGGGGATCTGAAGTTGAGAGATCAGGTGTGTGACCAAATAATTTGATGGAAGAGGAACAAAAGCAGAGAGGAAGTGTTTATGGGTCTAGTCAGGCACTCTGCCCTTCCTGACTACAGGCTCCTCTACCCTAAAAAACCTTTTCCCAGAGCATTCATTGAAATTTAAAAATGAACATGCTGTGGCTATGCTCACCCTTATTAGGGTTAGTTATTCTGCTCATATGAAAGCTATCAGAAAGCCACTTTAAACATCAAATGGTCAGATCTTCCCACCAGAATGGGTGTGATTTCTGTGGCATGGGACATGACTTAACAGAGCAGGAAAACAGAGTTCCCAAAACTCCTTGCTGTAGTTCTAGTAAATATGCAGTTAAACAAGCCAGACAAGAATCAGACTGCACCATTCACAGCAAGGATTGGTCACATTTGCATTAGTGGGAATGTAATCAGAGAAAAATAAATTAACCCTCTGTATCCACACAATAAATCACATAATTGCCAAATATTTTAGGGTTGTTGCTTTGGGGGAGGCCTGTAAGGCCCAGAAAATAAATGATTTAATATTTTCTGTGTTTCCCTAACACTATCTGCTGTCTCTCTCTGGCTATTATTTATTATTATTTGTTTGTTTGTTTGTTTGTTTGTACTGTTATTATTTTATGTATCTTGCAGGAGTACCCAAAGGCCCCATTGTGCTAGTTGCTATAGTAATATATAGGAAGACAGAATTTCTGCCCTGAGGAGCTTCGCATCTAAAAAACCATGGAAGGTTTGGGGAAAGAGAGACAGACCATAGAAGGAAAATGACTGGGGTGATGGCAACCACATGCCATGTGTTCCATCTCTCTTTCTTTCTCCATGTTCATTTTACTTAGTACAGAAATTTAGTTTAAGGTGTTTTTAAGAGGGAGTAGTAGGGTCGGTGCCAACAGGCTACAGAGATATTACTGGATTCCTGAAAGGGAGATGAGCAATAGGTGACATAACTAGCAACAATTCCTTAAACATTAAAATACACCTGCCTAAGTGATGCTGGTTCACAAACTCTAAGCCTCTACTGTAAAATTTCATTTTATTAACAAATCAATGCACGTCTTTGCCCAAGATTAGTGTAGTGAAAATTAAGAATGTGGTGTATGTTTATAAAATTATTTTTAGGAACCATCCTATTTTTTCATACCTAGTGGTTCCTCGTGCAACATAAATTCAGATATATTGATGTTGATGTATTAGTTCTTTGTTTTAATATACACCTATGCTTAATTTTGAAAATAGATGACTTTATGTTCTAGTATTATATTTCTACCCAAATGCCAAGTGTCACATAAAGATAGACACGTATCAAGTGTCAAATTAGTTTCAACTTGTATTCAATAATTAAATCACTTGAATCAACCAAATCTAAGTAAGACAGAAAGTCCAGCCTTTGCATAGTCCTAGATACATCAGTAAGCCTACAAGCTGTCTTGATCTGAAGTTTATGCTATGAGAAGGCCCCCACATGTATTGCTCACCAGGGTGGCATGCACTGCTGGAATTCCACAATGAAACTGGCTACCCATTTTCAGACAATAGGCTATCAAAGCAAATAGTTGGGGGGAAAAGTTCATAAATATGAATTCAAATTTTAAAATGATATTTGATTCAACCATGTTCATTCTCCGTTATTGTTTACTTCCTGTGAACATCTGAACCAAGTTGCAAAAAGCAGCTAAGATTTTCAAAAGTGGCTAGTGATTTGGGCTGCTGAACCTGAGACATTTTAAAGGATCCCAATTTTCAGAATGTACTGGGCAGCAACCTTCTGAAAGTCAGGCCCCTTTAAGGTGTCTCATATTGAGCACTCAAAAATGGAGGCACCCTAAATCACTTTTGAAAATCTAAACTGCTACATTTTTAGTTTAAAAGCCTGACTATTTACTGAAGATTAATTTCAAATTGCATATTTGTATTTAAAAAATATACTCAGGTTGCATTGTGTTGGTTGGTTCTATCAATTAGCCAATCAGGGAAGAGAAGCAACTTGAAGTGATTTATCTAATTTATCAGCAGAGTGCAAACTGTGAATAATAGTAGGATATAAACAAACCGCAGTCCAAGAAATTGCCATTGAAGTAATTTACTTGTAATTTCAAATAGCAAATAAATGTAAGAATTTCACAATCCATTTGTAGTTTATATGCAAGCAGAAGAAAGGCAAAACTCACCAAATGCATTACCTGCTTTGAATTATTATTTCAGCTTTAGAGCGATCCACTCAGTACAATCAGCCTTTGTGCAGGTATGCCCCACTCTCCACTGCTTCCCATCTTAGTGCATGTGCACTGAGAAAATGGGTCACTTGATCCACCCATTCTTCTGAATTACCTTTCATTGGAAAGGACTGAGCATCTAAAGGGGCAGTCAACTAGTTTGTGCAGCCCAACACACCGACACACCTGCCTGCTTTAATATCATCCTAAAAGTAATATCAGTTGCAGTTTTCAAATCAGTTGTAATGTGTAAATGGTATCATCCACTTCAAGCAACATTTGAATGGTGGCATTGGGCAAAATACCAAAAAATGGAACATGAAAAATAACTAATTTTTGGAGAAAAACTTTATCTATAATCCCATCATGGAATGCTACGTTTTTCAGCTAGAACCTCAATTAGCTGTTGTGTAAGTGCAGCTATAACTTTGGAGACTGGTCCAATTTATACATCCAGCAATTTACACACCCAAAGGTATCAGTTACTTTCATGTGCTAGTTCCTCCTTTTACATTTTTCTCTTCCAGTTCTGTTGGTGTTTCGATTAGCTAGATGATTAATTTAAATAGGGAAAAAATAAAAGCCTACTTTATTAGGATATTTCCAGTATTCATTTTTATACAGATGGTGAGGATCTAGCAAGGTTTAGTAGCCATACATCAGACCAGGATTCTCAATAGTGTCCCTTCACATGTGAGAGGGAAAATGGTTCCATTTATATGCAAAAAAGTAACGGAACTTGCCCGTTTTTACATCTTTTTTTTAAGTTTAAGGCCAGTACCTACAGCAGCTTTGCTAGAGGTTTCTGAACATGTGACTCCCTTGTGATTATGCAGCAATTAGGCTTTGATATGCACACCATAAAGGAGTGATTCAGATTCTCGTCATTAATCTTCTTTGACCAGCCAATATCTAGGAAATTCACTTCCAATTGATCAGCAGTGTTTAATTTAAAAACATGAGTTCTACAGGCTGGGCCTCAGACTGTAGGCTTACGTGTTTATCATGCTTTAAAATAATGATCTTTTTTGAAAATTGGATCAGCGGTGTGCCAATTTGGACAGAGTGATCATTCTCTCGAGGGTACTGATCCATTCAAAATGATTAAGTATGAGAGGAATTCTATACTATGGTGTGCGTATAATGCCTGTTATAACCCGTTATTAAAGTCACAGAGGCTGCTAATTTAAGGGCACTTAAATGCAGTCATAGCTAACAATGATGGTTAAGTGTAAAAGCTGACATTATTTTGGAACCAAAATATATATAAAAATGAAAGAGTGAGGTATCATGTTATTATAGAAACCCCCTAAAAATTATTACTGTAACAATATAGAATGGTACTTACCATATCGTGGTCGGAGACAGGCCCAAAGCTGGTGACGAAGATGTCAGTCTTCACTTCAGTTACACGCTCTGATGAAGCAGAAAATTAGGACAGTGAGTGTCTATCAACAGCCTTCATTAGATCTAACCACCACAAATTCTCACCCGAATAGAAAATTTATTGGCTTTGATTAGCAATTCTAAAATTGGTCTACAATGTGGGCTTGATAATTTATTGCTTATAGATGTAATTTCACAGTTAATATTTCCAGCATTTTTTTTTTCAATGCGCTGTCACAATACAGCTTTTTGAGACATGAGTTTTTATGCCAGGTGTTGAAATCTCTTTGCAGACGGGTCATAATTCTGCTGTTAATTAACTCTTTAAATGAACCTTTGACTAATACACCTGCTTGTTTCAACAGTATAAAGAGTTCTCAATAGCTAATGTTGGATTCAAAACTCATCTTATGTGTCCATAGTAAGTTCTACATTAATTAACCCTCTGTTTGTCTTTTATGTATATGCATGTATGTTACATATTTATATAATACACAGAGACAGAGAGAGAGAGAGAAAGACAGAGCAAATAAAGTATTATATGAAATAAAGGTATTTTTATCTGCAGAGGTTTGAGGTGGCTGCATTACTCAGGAATGTAATAGACAAGTGTGAGCCATACAAGCCATTCCAAACAAATGCCAATTAAACCGTTATACCACATCTTCATGTGTTCTGTATATGCCTCATATTTTAAACAGCTATTTTATAAATGTTTTAGATGTTTGTTTAAGTTGTTATTGACAGTGCTGTTTGAATCCATTCATCATCCCTACTGCCAGGTTCCCTTTGGATCATGAGAACAGCTATATAGGCCTTTAAGGGAGACAAAAGATTAATAATAACTTATAAACCTCTAAAATAAAAACTGTTACGTAAAACTGTGTGTGTGTGTGTGTGTGTGTGTGTGTCTGTCTGTCTGTCTGTCTGTAGTGGAGTCTCCATCTCTGGCAATGTTTAAATTAAGATTGGATGTTTTTCTAAAAAATATGCTCTAGGAATTATTTTGGGGAAGTTCTATGGACTGTGCGGTACAGGAGGTCAGATTAGATTATCACAATGGTCTCTTCCTGCCTTGGAAACTATGAATCTATATTCAGTTCTAAATATTGCCTATCCTAGACCTCAGGCCAATGAGTTTTGGGGGGGAATTTCCAAATGTGGAAGAAGGAAGAATACATTTCTCAGATTTCAAATAAAATGACAGTTGTAAAATATCAGTTGTTGAGAGGTCTGGAATATTAGAAGTAGTCCCAGAGAAAATAGATTAATTAGACATAGTGCAAGAGAGGTGATCAAAGGTCCATGATAAAGGATATTGTCACAGGGCTTTGTGTCAGGTTGCCCAGAGATTGTCTCTGCTGCAGGCCCTGATTCCTAACAAGTGCAACCTGCCTGTAGTAGGCTGCCTGGTTGGCTACACAGTCTGATTGATTGAAGGAGTCAGCAGGCCGGCCCTTGAGCCCAGCAACAGCAACAGTTGAGCAGCTGCTCAAAGCATTTGCCCATGATTGCAATAGTTCCTGCCCCAGCTTAGGACCCAGGTAACCTGATCCTAACCCTTGGCACCAATTCCTGACCATTGACTCTTGCTCTAACCACTGGGTGTGACCACCCACATCCTGTTCATTGATACATTGAAACATATTATATGGATATCATATACATTTTACATTATACACATATTCCTTCAAAGTTGTAAAACAATATAATCGAGAAATAATTGATTTAAGAGACCCCTCTTCAAGTTCAAACTGATTTCATTTTATTGGACGTTGGTGGACTAACTCTTTAATAAACATAATTTATTGCACCTGGGAGAGGACAGTAGCAAAAATAAACTCATGTTCAACAATAAAAACAGTAGCATTAACAAAGCACAAAATCTGTATACATGAAACCAAAAGTTATGATGAGAAAGCAATAGTTGTGCATGTTAATTTTATTTATATTAATTGAAAATATCTAAAACTTCTAAATATTTAAAATCTTATTTTAAAATATCCACACATTTTTAGTGGTTAATTATCAAAAGGTAATATTTGTTGTGATGTAATCCATTATCACAGCTAATGTAACAAACAATGCTATTGCATCTTTTTAGGAAGTCAGCAGAGAATTTAAATAGCAGAAAAGGCAATCTCAAACATTTCTTTAAAGAAATTAAAGACTGAAATTTCCTTGAGCTATTCTTAGTCACACAAAGCATAATATTACAGCTGTAGTTGAATTTCCTCCTGTCTTTTGAATTCTAAGACTTTTATAATCAGGACTGAGTAACATGTAAATATTACAGTGACCCCATTGACAAAAGCATTTGGATGGGGAAATGTCCTCATTAACCATCCAGTGTAATGGATTTGTGCCCTTATCAACATGGTCTGCAAGCATTTAATTGTCTTAAATAAATTTAAGGACTCCCTTGACATCTAATTGGCTCTTGGCTTAATCTTAAAGAAGTTCACAGAGGGAATTTAACCTCAACCACTGGAAGAAGCATATGGTTATTACAAGAGGTATTCAACTTAGATTGAGAATGTTCCCACTTCCAGACTCTACCTCTTACAAAAAACTCATGAGCTGAAGGTAAAACAGCTGGCAGGAAAAGAAGATTCAGATTCCACATGGTGCATTAAAACATCACTGAAAAGGTTCCCAGCATTATAATACCTTTAGTTGCTAGCCACAAACTGTTCTAGCAGCCATAGACCAAATGTCTGTAAAGCTATTATGACATGCCCCATTCTCCTGACCATAACCCCTACTTCCAGGAATTGGGATGCGGTAGTGAAGGAACTGTTATGCTAGCTCTAATCCATATGAGGACGCTATTACAAAAATGGAATCTTCAAGGATTTGACTCACTGGATTAAAATTACATTTGCACCAAGGGAATAGTCCAAAGGAAATTTAACACACCAGAGAATTAGGGCTCAGATGATTATTGCTCAGCAAACTATTAAAACCAACTGTAATTCATTATTTGCTGTACACTTCAGAGCTGGTCTTAGATATCAGAACACTCAAAAGGGCCCCTGTCTAATGGCAGAACACATGTAAATAGAGATTGGACCAGAACCTCACCAGGTGTAAACCAGTGTACACTAGTTGAGGATGTGGCCCAAAAGATATAAACAAACATCATCCAGTATAACATAACTGCAGCTGGAGCAGTTGTTTTACTAATGATATTGAGATGAAACCAATGTAAACCCTAAAAATAATAAGTAAAATAAGTTTACGGTACAAACACAGAAAATGTCCCACTTCCTTGGAGAATTATGTAACTTTGATATTTTTAACAGCAATATAACTTTGCAATTCACTAGGGAATGAATGATTGCAAGATTATTCTCAAGAAGTGGAAGATTAATTAACATGCATTCTGCAGCATCCAAACAAATCCTTGGCACATTGCCTGCCCTGAGAAATGAAGGTTGTGACTTAGACTAAAATATAAATCATTGATAGATCATCAAACCCATTGAGGCATTTTTAGGACATGGGGATGGACAAGGATCAGAATAATTCTCAGCATGTTTTTTATTGACAGATATAGACAATGGCAGTTTATCTGAGTAAGAAATGAATAGGATCAGAGGGCTGGATTCTTCCACCCTTATTCACGTTTAGTGGCACCAATTAATTTTAATTGGACTTCTCAATTTGAGTAAGAGTGTCAGAATAGTAAATAACTAGTAGCAAATATCTCCAATGGCCAGAGATTGGACAGTAGATGGGGAGGTTCTGAGCTACTATAGTGAATTCTTTCCCAGGTGTCTGGCTGGTGGGTCTAGCCAACATGCTCAGGGTCTAACTAATCTCCATATTTGGGGTCATGAAGGAATTTTCCCTCAGGTCAGATTGACAGAGGCCCTGGGGGGGTTTTGCCTTCCTCTCCAGCATGGGTCACTTACTGGTTTAAACTAGAGTAAATGGTGAATTCTGTGTAACTTGAAATCTTTAAATAATTATTTGAGGACTTCAGTAACTCAGCCAGAGGTTATAGATCTGTTATAGGAAAGGATGTGTGAGGTTCTGTTGCCAGGAGGTCAGACTAGATCAGTGGTGGGCAACATCTGGCCCGTGGGCTGCACGCGGCCCGTCAGGGTAATCCGCTGGTGGGCTACCAGACAGTTTGTTTACATTTGCACGGCCTCCCACAGCTCCCAGTGGCCGCAGTTCGCCGTTCCCAGCCAATGGGAGCTGCAGGAAGCGGAGCAGGCCACAGGGATGTGCTGGCCACCGCTTCCTACAGCTCCCATTGGCTGGGAATGGCGAACCGCAGCTACTGGGAGCTGCAGGTGGTTGTGCAAGTGTAAAAAAACTGTCTGGCGGCCCATCAGCAGATTACCCTGATGAGCCGTGTGCGGCCCACGTGCAGCAGATTGCCCACCACTGGACTAGATGATTGCACTGGTCGCTTCTGGCCTTTACATCTATAGATTGAGACCACAGTAAGGACCTCAGTGTTTCACACACAGACATGGCCTAAACCAAAACTGTGGATGAGTTCAGATCTGATTCCAAAGGCAATTACTATAGGTTGCCCTGATCTCTAACATGAATATTTACTGATAACATTATTATCAAACTGTATTTGGAAAGTTTATTGTCATTGCTTATTCTCTAGACATCATGTACATTGTGAAAATAATTTGTCCTGGGAGCTCTCAGAGTCAGAGTGCTGGGAGCTCTCAGAGTCACAGAGTGCTTTGCAGTATCCATGTCCGCATATATGATTTTACAGTAATTATACCCAGCTAGTGTTCAGGAAGCTCAAGCATATCATCTAGACCCAATAACTCTTATTAGAGCCTCAAAACAGTAATCAACAAGATAACTTTTATCCGTTGAATGAAACAAACACAAAATAATTTTGCTACATGATGAAGTGTAGACTAAAGTCATGATAGAATAGAACTCGAGTAACAGTAACCCACATGGGAACTCTAATATATGTCTGAACAATAACTACAAAGATCAGAATCCATAAGGGATATCAGGCTAGATCTTCCAGTCAAACCCACTCTTCTTCTTCCCCTTACTTCTTCCATGGAAGACCTTATGAAGGGGACATGTTACTTTTACAATTGTGCTAGGCTGAAAGGTCACAGATCCTAGTGAATCCCTCAAGTGGCAGGGGAGGAATGCACTCATGCGTGGAAGGAGCAGCCTAAAACCCTATAGGTGAATGTGGTGTCACCCTATAGATATCAGGGCATCTGTGAAGAGTGCCTGGCCCTCTGCATACCAACCTAGTCTCCCCTTTCCACTATTGGCACATGTTTAGTGATGGGGCTCAGCTAGTTCCCTTAGTAAATGATTCTATTATCTTATTGATTTCCCTCTTACATTTTTTCCTAATGTCTAAGTTGATTTTCCCTTTTCCAGTCTGTTACTCCTCCATGCAATTCCTTGCCCCATTACTTCCAATAAATTATTACCCCTCATATACTTATAGACATTCACTAGGCTGATCTTGAACATAGTCTCCCCCTGACCTTCCTTTTGTGTTTGCAGTTTTTTTCCAGGCACAAATAACTGCAAATGTAGTTTTATGTCCACATTTATGGATGGACACAACTGCTGCTATTTACTGTAGATGTCAGAGAGGCAGACATCTAAATGACTATGTGGCTTGAAAGCTTGTCTCTCTCACCAACAGAAATAGGTCCAATAAAAGATATTAACTCACCCATCTTCTCTCTCTTCATTTTGTACCACAATTATTTACACCCTGGAAATTGCAGGTGCAAAATATAGAGCTGCTTTTTAGAAATCATATCGACACTTCCATTTTTTTTCTATTATGTGCATTTTCAGTTACCATGATTTAACTTCATGGGTCATCTGCTCCAATATTTTTAATACTTTCTAACTTATCAACCTTTTTTAAATGTCAAAGTGCTCAAAGCTGTACACTCTACTTTATGTGTGGCCTTACCAAGGTTGTCACTATAATCTCCATATCCTACATTAAATCAACATATATGCTGTTTAGGTTTTTCATTAAAGGGAGATCCTGGAAGAAGATCTAATAAAGGAAAGTTCCCAACACAAGGTGGAACTTAGGAATGAAGCCACACATACTGAAAAAAACTCTAACTGGTACAAAATCCAGCAGCTCTACCGCTCATGTCCTGCTAGTGCTCCAGTCTTTATCCTAGCTCCCCAATGAAAATGTGGTGCAGTGGAAGATATTACTGTATTACTTTTTGCTTAAAACATACAACTTATTGCCCACAATTAGAGTATATTTTGGACTTATTGGACTAAAGATGTTTTCAAACGATGCACAGTCAACCTGTGGAACTCCTTGCCAGAGGATGTTGTGAAGGCCAAGACTTTAACAGGTTTCAAAAAAGAACTAGATAAATTCATGGAGGATAGGTCCATCAATGGCTATTAGCCAAGATGGGCAGGGATGGTGCCCCTAGCTTCTGTTTGCCAGAAGCTGGGAATGGGTGACAGGGGATGGACCACTTGATGATTACCTGTTCTGTTCATTCCCTCTGGAGCACTGGCATTGGCCACTGTCGGAAGACAGGATACTGGGCTAGATGGACCTTTGGTCTGACCCAGTATGGCCATTCTTATGTTCTTATGTTTTTTCTTTGTCATAGTCTTCAGGATTCTTCAGTCATTCTTAGATACATTTGAGTAGAGAAGTTAAGATATTCACGCAACTAAAAAATATTACATCATTAAAATAAATAAATACTATAGCCCAAATCCTTGGCTATAGATAAGAAACACACAACACCACTCAGAAGATGGGAGGGAAGTGTGAACAAAGAAGACTTTATGCTAGTTTTGTGCTACCTGAATCCTAGGCCAGCTCCGGCCAGCTCTGTGCCAGGCTGATCTCTCAGTGTAAGCTGGAGCAAACTCAGGGCTGTTCAAACTCAACCCAGCTGTCAATGACTCAGAGGAGCTAATATAGTAGCTGGGGACCAGCAGTTGGTAGGCAGCTGGTGTAGGAGATACTATACTGATTCTACACCAATGGAAGACTCCAGTTACACTGGAATGATCATCCCTAGCTGTTCATACCATTAGGCCCAGTAGTCACTGGCATTGTTTCCAAACAGGCCTGGAGGATATAAGACCTATGCACACAAACAAACTAGGGTTCACCCACTAGCAGTATCTGGTTGTTTCACCCTATGACAAATTGCATTTTAAATAAAGTATTATAAGATTATCTTATCACATTAACAATTTCAACAAAGAAAAAGAGTGTATTTCCTTTTTCTTTCCCTTTATCAATTTCTGTTCATACTTCTAGAAAATTTTAAAGTAACTCATGGTAGGTGCAAAAATCAAGTAAGAATTTGCATAAATATTTGTATTGAGCGGGGGGGTCATATGATATCAGGTTTTATAATATATTCCCTTTCTCATTGCCTTTTATGGTATATGCACTTACTATAGCAGTTGACTGAAATCTAAACTGGTATTAGTCAAGGATAAAGGAATATTTATTTCCAGACTAATCCAAGGATTTACATGAAAGCAGGCAAAATATTAGTACATCAAGTGTACAAAGTGATTACTTGTTTTGTTGCCTGTTAGCTTCAAAATTACATTTGAAATCCTTAATATAGAACAATCCATTGCTTTCTGTGGTTCTTGAAGTTTAAAGATAATCATCCCTGAAGTCAATGAAGTTAGGCCAGGCATGAATTTGACCCAGTGTTCAAGGACTGTGGTAAAACGGAAGAATTAACAGACACAAACTGAATGCACATACTTATTTATATCTGATTCTTTTTGCATGGTTAGGGGATAATCTATTCATTCTTTTTTATAGAAAAATGTTCTTTACAATAAATACTTCTGTTTGGAACTCTATTGAAAACTAATAGATGACAGAAAACAAGTTAAATGATATATTCAATTTTATTTTCCCCCCGGAGAGTGGAAAGGAAAACAAATTGTGCCATCTCAAAGGTAATCAGAACAGGACCAAGTATCAATTTGAATGCAGATTTCCTATTCTGTTTGTGAATTCTAAGTACAGTGTATTTCCTGCTAAAGAAACATGTAGAATCTTAACAACACTGTTATACATGAAAAGATGGCAGTTTAACTCTTCTCCCTTTCTATAGATTTGGATCATTAAACTGAAAAAGTAATAGGCATTGTGGAACTACAGAGACAAAGACTGGTGGGCCAAATCTTGATACCCTTACCTAGCCAAAACCCTATAAACTTTACTGAGACATTTGTATGAATACGGGTGGCAGAATCTAGCCCTTAGAGTCATATTCTGTTATGACTGAAATCGATGGGAGTTTGTTTGTTTGTTTGATTTAAGAGATCAGGCTTTTATGGCCTGATCTATAGCCCATTGAAGTTAGTCAAGTCCTGGGCCAAACTTTTTGTTTCTCATTCATGCAAAATTCAGTGAATGTTTTGTTGAACTGAGAACGACATAGTTTGTCATAATTTAAAAGGTGTGTATGTGTGAGTGTATACAGATGGATGTGTTACTAAAATGTCTTGTATAACAAAATTGTTGTATAAACATGCAAAACAAATATGAATATAAAAACAATCACTTTAAACTTAATTTTGCTCTAAGGGGCAACCTTCAAAATGACAATATCACACACCTCCCAATCCTGGTCTCAGGCGGTTATCATAACCATCCAGCAGACGATCCAGTATTCTGGTAAACACTGTAGTATTGTCTTTAATTTCATCTTGTAATGAAGTTTGTCCATAGCTGAAATCAGAGAGCAGTTAACATTATAAATCATCAATTTACCAGTAACCCTACAAAACAATAATTAATCTGCTTAATCTTGCTTATACTGATTTATGGAGACAAAATCTCTTCCATAATACCAGATTGTAGTGCATTACGTGGTCCTTTCTCTTAAACATTTTCTTTTTAAAGAACACATTTGCAATAAAAGCTTATGTCAACACCAGTTCATTTCTACAAATAGAAAGCACGTGAAACTTGGGTCCTTTATTGCTTACTTCGTTATTCATTAATGGCTATAATTTTTCAGTTTATATTCCACAATGACATATGTATTTATCAGCAAATGATAATGTGTTAGATTTATAATGGTTATCAAGGGCTCAGATTAAAAGAAATACATAATAAAGACTGAATGGAATTTCAAAACTGATAATATTTACTAAAATAAAAAGAAAATAAAAAATACAGAGATGCGTCCTTCATAAACATGCGTGCAGCACAACCGACATCTGTGCGGAGCTTATTATTGGATCAGAGCCAGAACAAAACATTTACTAATATGATGAAATCGTTGTTAACAGACATACATATTTATCACTTTCTTGTGCTGGTACAATTTTGATTTCCTTTTTCCATTAGCAGATTTATATAAGAAGAATACCTACAATTATTCCGTGCAAGTGCATAATCAAGCTATGTGTCGACAAGGAAACCTTTTTCTGTAAACTTTCCCTCCCAGGTTCCTAGTGCTGCAGTCCTAATTCTGACAGAAGTCCCACTGAAGTCAGTGGAAAGTTTTGTCTGAATAAGGATGGCAGAATCAAAGTCTTTGAACTTGATTATTGTATTCTCACTTAAACTGGTGTACATCAGGATGAAGTCTATTGTAGTCAATGGAGTTACTGTGGTGTTAAACAAGTGTAAATAAGATCAGAATCAGTCTCTTAACTACCTGAAGTCCTTGCCAAATACAGGCCATGGCTAATTCTCCTTAATCATCAATTATGGTTGCCTTGAAGCCAAATCTTGTAATCCTTACTCCATCCATTACCATGGGAAATTTACATTAAGCATGTGTCCAGCCAGAGGGATTTGGCCCTTGAACCCAAATTGCTTTCCAGTACACAATTTTGTCACATACATTATTACTGAATCAGGTAACCAATATGATGCAGATGCAGAACACCTTTTGTAGGGTGATATCATCTTGCTGAAAACTATTACACTCTTGTTCAGCATGTTTCCTATATGGACATTAATAAAGGGGATCAGCATTCTCCCAGCCCTAGTTGTTCTAACCAGCCTGGATTGTTTTATAAGGAAGTAATGGTTATGTAAAAGATCAAATTATAAAAAATGCTATTATTTCCTTTAACCTCATCAATTTAATCTTGTTTGTAGATCCCACATGCATAAAAATGGCGGGGGGGGGGAGACGGAGAATCTGTTTGCATGACCTGTTCCATGGGACAGAAAAATCACTGTTATGTTAATTTCCAAAGAGGTTTTGAATAAAGGAAACTACAGATTCAAGCAACTAACAAAACCTATATTCACAGGGTTTTAACCACCATTTTATTTCATGTGTTGTTTGGAAGGCCATATAATTCCTTTTATTACTAGGAATGTGTAAACAAAGATATCTACAGTTCTGTTTTTAATGAATAGAATAAAATGACAAATACCTTTCCCAATGAAAAATTATTAATAGATTCTAAGACGTTTCCTTTCAGCTACCATAAACATAAAATATTTCTAGTATGATGGGGTTCCTTTTTAAACTGATAATTTAAACTATAAGTGATAGATGTAAATATTTTCAGACATCTTTTCAGATGTTACTTATATGTTAATTAACAAATTACGCTGGTGTATTACACTTTTTCCCCATATGCATTATATTTTAAAGGATCCATTCCCAAATGCATTACATAGAGCTGTGGTACAGGACTCTTCTCTGGATTAAATTCTATATAAACATTCATTGTCAGTAAACAAACTGTTGTGCATACATATCTCAAGGAGAGCAGAAGGTCATCATGATTAAGGTAGAAGAAAGTTCACTTTTGTAAGGCTGATGAGAATAAATAAATGTGTACCCCTGGGGTAAAGGAGGGGAAAGAGTGATGGACAAATGGCAATGTAATCTGAAAGGATGTGATAAAACATAATTATGTCATTATTGTGTTTCTGGGTGTGGAAATTTAAGTACATTTATCTATTCTTCACATTATTTTTCCAAAAGCAAATGGGTTGGGTGGTGTTTTGGTTTTAATTAACTGACATATCAATATAATATGAGCAGTTTGCACAAGTGTAACAGATAATACATTATAAATTCCAAGCAACAGTGATTTTTTCCAATGTAGATTATCTAAACTCAGGAAACCATTCTTGGTAAAATAGCTCCAACATTGATTTTTATTTTCTGTGAACAGAACCATCTGATTGAAAACCTGTAACCTTTCCACATAAGAGAAAATGTATTTAATTAGAATACTATACTTGCCAAGAAATTAACAAAAATCTAGAATTAAAGGCAAGTGAAGTTGCTTTGGATAAAATGACTTCATAAACAGATATATTTAATGTGGGGTGTGTATATTTCGAAGAAAAATATCAAAGTTACTGTATGTGACTGTGGTTTCATATTAAACCACTGCACAATAAAACACTGTACACTAACTCCATCTACAGGTCATGATAATAGTGACACTTCATATAATTTTTCAAAAGCAGTCAAATGAATTTTAATTCTTACTTTAGAATATACACAATTAATATATTTCCAGTGAAACATAATTTCACAAAATACTCCAGCAAATGAAAAAACAAAATGAAATACCCAAAGAATACTTTAAATTCTCACCTTTTAGACAAATTTTTAAACAAGGGTTTTTTTTACAATATTTCTTGTTTGTTCAACACATATATTAAACTGTATACGTATGCTGTTTACATCTCTATTTTTTAGAAGAAACACTCATGCAAAATAGACTTTTTTATCCTCTTGCATCTATCTAAGCTTTTCTGGTTGGTCATGAGATAAATTTCTCTAGAGCTGCTGAATAAAAGACGTAAAAGAAGATATTATAGAAATCTGTGTACAAAATATTTTCTAAGGCTTATCATTGACAGTGGGAAAAATATACCTTTAATGACGGTCATTCATTAGGTAGGATAATAGATTGGATTTTAATGTTTTAAAATACAATAAAATATATCTTTGAGTTCCCCCCTCCAGTGAAGTTTGGATTGTACTTTCCTTTTCAAGTATACTCAAGTTTAGCCCATAGGTTTAATAACCAAATAAGATAATTGTATGATCATGAATGGTACTAGTACTAATGCTAACTCTACACAAAGTTTTTTTTAACATATGGATTAAACAGCATGGACTTTCAAACCCAAGGTTCCATGATGGGGCCTGATCCTGCAAATTCTTAGGCATGTAAACCTTCTTTGTCACTTAGCAAGGGCTAGTTTCATGAGTAAGGATTTGCAGGAACCAACACTTTATTTTAAACAAATTAGGACCCAATCCACAATCCAGTGGGAGTTTTGACACTGATTCCAGTGAACGCAGGATTTGGCCCAGAATACTGAAATAAAATGCCTTCATTACACTTTCCTTTCTATTTGATTCACAGTCACAACTGAAATATAGAATAAACTCTCATACTCTTTATCTTTGAGTAGAAGGGACAACATATTATTTTCTATGTATTTAATTGATAATTTAGCTTTAATATGGTTCAAATAGTTTCTGCTGAAGAATTTCTTAATTTTAGCATAAAGATGTTAAGCAAACAAATTGTAGTTTACTTTCACTCTTCATTATTTAGATTTAGCTGGGATTTGAACAAGGATTAACTTCCCCCAATACACTTAGTAGAGCCCAGTCCATGTGATAGTTGTTTCTTATGCCCTTATAACAAAGTAAAGGTTCCAAATGTTTTTTTTAATAAAACAAACAAACAAACATGTTTAAAATATTTCCCCCCACCTTCTTCCAGTCAGTGTATTCAAAAGCAGGGTCCAGGCCCAAAGACAGTCACAAAGTGCTAGAATGCTCTTCATGGTGGGCTCTGAACGCTGGAAAGGAAAATAAATAACAATCAACAACCCTTGCATTACAACAGTCCTTTTGGAAAACACAACGGGACTCAAGTAACTTTAGCTAAATAATTTGATGCCAGTCAATGACCTCACAGTGCTATGGCACGTCATCCAGAGTAAAAACAAAAATGGTGTCCCATCCATTCATCTCTTTGCCTTCCTTTTCTGGACTTGGAAATATTACTATTTATTTACACACACATTGCAATCAGTTTTTAATCTTGTTTATATTACTTTTCAGCTTTAAAAAAAACAACAATATGGATTACTGAATTAAAGTGCTTAGCCCCAGAATAAGTTTAAAAGCCACTGTTCAGTATCCTCTTGTGTTAATGTTGAGGTTTTTCATGATATTGCGAATAACCAAATACAATTGCTTGTTTCTTGCTCTTTTTTTCTTTTTACCTACTTGAGTGCAGATGTGCCATTTAGGATCTCTGCTAGTGACTGAGTGGAGCAGAGTGTCCCTGGTTATAAGTGCTTTACCTGGATATTATGGAAACTTTCTTCAGAGACATTCCTGTTTCTAGTCTCTTGTTTATTGAAGCATCATTTTGTAACTAGTGTAATGTTTGGAGTCTCATTGTGCGATCTGCTGCTAAGTATGCACACTAATACTTCCGTCAGGCTAAAGGACACACTTTATTAATCAAACCATGTGCTGATTGCCCACATACTGTCTTCTAAATCTCTAGCCATTCTCACTGGCTGACGCTAGGAAATGTTTTTGCGTAAACAGTCTTTTTCCTGCCTCTCCAAATGGCTCCTGATTTATTTATTTATTATCCCAGGATTTAATCCAAACAGATTGTAATTAAAGTAAAAAGTGAGCAGACCCTACATATTTTTTTCCAGTAAGCCTGAAAACAAACTTTGCTGGTATTGGTGGAATCAATGTTCAACATTCAAATGGCTGGCTAGATGCTGCTGCAGGTCTCTCTCTATATTTTTGTGTGCTGGAATCCAGTAACTTTCCAGCGTTCATGAATTTTAAAAAAGCAAAAATCTAAAACCTCTATTTTCCCCTAAGAGTCAAAATGAGGAATAAATTGGAATATTTAAAATGTCTGAGAAAATGAAGCATTCTACATTTTCCTGTTGTTGTATCTTTAAATAAATCTACCCCAATTCATTGCACACTCTCAGGGACAATTTAAATCAATAAAATACCATTACAGAGCATCAGATGAGCAATGAAATACAATTAATGTGTTTATAATGAAATGATCAGAAGGTAAAAATTCAGTGGGTTTGAGCTAATCTAGATGGATGTGATACAGGTGAGTTGGACGTAACAGGAAAACAACCATAGAGATCATCATTTTAAATTGCACTATTATCATGTCCCCTATAATGATAAAGGTAACATCTGTAGTCTCAAAACCACTATCTCCTATTACTGTTAACTTTTGTTTTTGCAAAAGGTTCCTCAGTGTAACAAAAATGAATCAATCTCAACTGTCTTCCTTGATCAGATGGGCTCTCCCAACCACCCCCCTTAAATAAAACCATAGAGACATTATAATTGCTGGAGAAGTAAAGTTTCTATCAGCCTAAAAAAGCAAATGCAAACATACAGATAAAAGGAGCATTAGGTGATTCCAGTTCCCCCAACCTCACCTGCCCACCCCCACCCCAGACATTATTTTAAATATTCTTCAGTTTTCCTATTCAAAATGGGAGAAAGACTCACACATCTCTGATCATTTTAGTAGCGTCCATTGGAAAAAATGCATTTTAATGCCTTCCTTGATCCATGATGAGAGATTTGCCTTGTTCTGAGGCTCAGATCTAGACATGTTTTCCTTCCTGCATTTCAACTTTTGTATTTTCCCCACCTCTCCCTGAGAAAGTCAGCCCCCCCCCCCAACCCCCGAAAAATATTTTTAAGGGACTATTTTCAGATCTATTCGTGTAAAAATGCCCACCGATCGCTGCGGATTCTCAACCTGGCGGGGGGGGGCGGAGATGGGGGGGAAAGGATTGAAATGCACCTGCTAGGGGGGGAAAAATTGGTCATCTATATACATAGATATGATTCTAGAAAAACCCGAGCGATCAAAGGTCTGTTAGCGATAAATAAGCAGCTCTTACCTAGAGCCCCTCTGGGCACAGGTTCGCAGAATTACTGAAAAAGTCCGCCAGAGAAAATCGCTCAAGAAATCAGGGCTGCTTGAAGGTAAGGAGCCGTTAGAGCGGCGGAGGCTGTGCTGCTTTCCCCGGCTCTGCTTCTCAGTCATTCGGTCTCAGCCATCATGGATTCTGCCGGTGCTTCGGTGTTAGAGATTTAACACCCAAATTTCTTTTCCCAATATTCAGACCGCAGCTACACAACAAAAGCTTTCTCTTTACCAAGACAGTAGTAATACGTCCCAGGGTAAACCGGATGTGAAATAGGCTGTGACTTCATGCCAGAGAGATTTTATTTTAGAAAGGAAGGTGGTACCAAGCTCTCATCTAGAGACCAATCCGCCCATTTTTTTTTATATGCAGCACAATTTAACTTCCAGTGCTCTCGCCCTAATCCCTTTCTCTCTGGCTGCAGACTCAAATCCTTCTACAATCTGCAGCATTATTATTATTTTCGGGGGGAGGGTGTACGGTTGGGGGCTGGGAGATTACACTTGGAATCTTTTGACACTTGCAATTTACAAAACACCCTATTTTAAGGCGCTTACATTAAAAATACAACCGATCTGCGTTAGCATTCCACCTTTGATCAAATATTTAATAGCTGCATAAATATGAATGAAGGCGAGCTAGGAAATATCGAGGAGGCAGCATAATGTGTTTGTGTGTCCATATATATGTATACAGGCATAGGTAGATGTAGATACAGATACGTACAAAGAAATGCATTGCGTTGCCAATTAAACCAAAGTAATATGCATTGTAGATGAAGCCCGTAGGAAATCAGTTTAAAGCCTTGGGGGGGGGGGGGGGTTCCAGCCCTTTATGCACATTTAATGGTAGGTGACATGTTTGTCTAGAGTGGTCTTTGCTGTTGACGACATGGAGGGAAACATATTTAAGGGCTGTTTCTGGGGGTGGGGGAGTCGCCGTGTATGGAAACTCTAGTGTGTGTGTGTAGATAGATGGGGGGGGGGGGAGATCTGGATCCCGTTCTGTTTCCAGACTGTGCCATTTCCCATAAACTCTGCTGAGATGAGATTATTTTATATCAATTATAACAAATATCTCCTGCCTACCAAGCCCCACCCCACTCTCTTCAATGTCACTGTTTTAGGATGCATCTCTTACAGCCCAGCAAAATAACAACAAAATCAGGCGACCAATAAGGCACAATAATACCCCAGGAAAGATTGCGCGCCTGAGTCTATATATACATCCCCCTGCTCCCAGAACGGAGTGTGGGGCTCATCTTTAGATTTTATGAATGGAATGGGTTTGCTTAGGAGCAAGGTACAGTCGCTGTGTGATGCAGGAGAAGGCTTACAGGGGACCTGTCTCAATAGGTGGTAGGAGCTGTCTATTCAGTGCCAAAGCACTGGGAGCTCTCCGTGGTCCTGCCGAGGACCTCACTGAACACTGTGTTTAGCATCGATACAGTAAACTGTGTGGAGAAGTCCTAAGGCTGATGAGTGCCCTGCTCAATAACTACCATTACCATCTTCTTAGATCAACCTGCTGCACGCCTGGGAAATGGGGTCACCTAAAAAGCTACCTTTTTGGTCCTTTTTTAAATCAATGAGGTTTCCAGTCTTGGAGCATGGTAGTCTCATAGCAGTGGCTGCAGGTTTTCTGGACACTACAGGGGCTTTGGTAGGGCATGAATGCATTGCTGGCCACCAGAAGTCCTGGAGTACTTTTCATCAGAACTGACATCTGAAGGCAAAGAGAACTCCTCGGACCTGAAGTTTTTTAGAGATTAAAAAAATTACCACAACCCACGGTGGCCCATCTGTTTTGTGGGTAATCGCAAAGGTTAGCATCACTTTAAATCTAAAATAATTAACTTTCCCTTCCTACATCAGTAGACTGGGGCAGACCAGTGGGTGTGCGCTGCTTGTGTGGAGAAGCCAAGAGGGGAAGTTGGACACACCAGAGTTGATGAGATTTCAATACACTTTCAGAGATTGTGACCCAATCACATCTGCTGTAGAAGTTGTCTACCATGCTTTTTACATATCTCAATAGGTCCAGCCTACTGTAATATTGCATGTGTATGCCAACCACACTTAATTACCATGGGCTTTCTCTAGGGTTACCCATATTTAGTGTAAGGGTTAAATGACCCCTTAGTTTTAAATTAGAGGGGAGGGAGATGCAAAGAACATATTATGCAATATTATGTCACAGTCACACCTTGTATGTAAGACAATTTTTGCTCATGCTCTTTTCTCATGTGATCACCAAGGGTATTTTTGCACTTCATCATGGAACATGATCCTGCTCCCACTGAAATTAAAATGCCGATTGCTGACAGTAGTCCCTGGATCAACCCCAATCTTTCTGTATAGCTACTTTTTCAAGCCTCACATTCTATAACATTCTTCACACAATACATATCCCCCACTATATATTGCATTATTTGTTTGTTTCTGCAACAGAATATAAAGGATTTCAGGACAATGCTATTCATAGCTGATGCTGGCAATGACTTTCAAGGTGTTAAGGTGCTGTAAAAATGTTGGAGAAGAAATTATTATAGCTTAAGTGCATCAATGCTTGACGTAAACCCAACAGAATTAGGACTTTTGTTTGAGAAAGTCTATTTAGTTTAGCCCAGGGGCTCTCCCATTTATTATTATCTGCATGAAATAGCCAAAAGATATCTAGATACAGAAAATTTGTAAAGATCAGCATTCATTGTTGCATTGTTGGCTTTGTTTCTCCATGTTTCCATTTCAGTTCATCTCATTTTGGTTCAAGGTTGGCCACAGTGCATAAACTATCTAAAGAAATTCAAGGAATTGTTAAATGGAGAGACACACTGGTTCACAGTCAGCACTAACCAGAGATATTATATCAATGGCTGGTATGGAACCACTCACATTTTATTTCATGGCAAGATATAGTTTCCAAATGCATTAAATTTCAAACTTTTCCTGCTATTGATTGATATAATCACCTGTGCATTTATGGCCTAATTCTGCAATCCTTACTTTTGCAGTGAAGGGTTGGAGAGTTTTGGCTGAGTAGTATTTAAAATAGGACTGTAGTGGGGCGGCTGCCCCACTCTATGAGAAAAAGGGCTGGAACAGGCCAGAGAGGCTGCGTAGACCAGCAGTCAATCAGCAAAGGCCTGTGGAGAGCCAATCAGGGCAAAGAAAGAGGCAGCCAATCAGGGCCGGGCTGGGCCCTATATAAAGGCTGCCTAGCAAAGGGGAGGGCAGTCTCTTCCTGAAGAACAAGGGAGGAGGACTGGCTCCTGAGATAAGGAGGTAGCACCTTGGACAGAGCAGTGCTGGGCAGACTTGGGGGAGCAGAGGAGAGCTCAGGCCCCAGTTACCTGCCAGGCTGTGGCCCATGCTAAAAAGCGTTGAGAAGGTGCATGGGGCCAAAAGGGAAGTGGCCCAGGGAAGATAGGTGGACAAGAGGGGAGAGAAGAAGGGCAGAGAGAGGCTGCTGCTAGAGGGTCCCTTGGTTGGGACCTAGAGTAGTAGGTGGGCCTGGGTCCTCCCCTTCCCCCCTCCCCTTGCACTGCACCTGGTCATGGAGGAGTGTGGCCGAAACAGACTGCAACTTGCCCTGAGGTGAGGGGCTAAACTTTGGGGTTGTGGTTGGCCACTGAGGCAGGTGCAAGCTGAAGGACTACCGTTAACCCCCTCCCCTCCCTGGAAGGGGGTGAGAATGGAGTAGTGGGCGCTGCCGGCGGGCAGTGTCTTGAAGCGGACACCGCCGAGCGGGGAGCAAGGCGGTTCCCAAATCAGCCGAGCAGACAATGGGTGAGACACCACGCGCAGAGGGTGCTCCACAGCTAATAAGAGCTAATTCCCGGAGCAACCAGCAGGAGGTGCCAGTGGTGGTGAGTCTGGTCCCCGTTACGAGGACCCTTAGTTGAAACTCTGAAACAGTGCAGGGGCTTTAGTCCCACACATTCCATTAAAATCTGAAGAAGATTTATGGCTCTGAATCCCTTGCACTGAACTGAAAATCCCAGCCCTGTGCGTAAAGAGTTAAATTTGTACAATAACAAAAAAGCCGTCTAATTGAAGACAGTATGGCAAATAGAAATATATTTTTAACACTAGCCCTTCTTTTTTTTCCCAGTTGATCATTGCAAAATTGCAGAAATAAACAGACGTTCTACATTGCTTCACTATTTAATTTCTTTTCCTCATTCAAATAAATGACTGAATCAATTTTGAAGAAATTTGGTGACTATAGTATTACACCCAGAGGGAATATATAGCATGCCAAAATTTCATCTGTAGTATATTTGAGTTATAATCTACTGCAAATGGGTAGAGCTCCACTGGCAACACTGGAAGAGCAACTGCTAAAACTCTTTTCTCAAGTATCAGATGGGTAGCTGTGTTTGTCTGGATCTATAAAAGCAGCAAAGAGTCCTGTGGCACCTTATAGACTAACAGATGTATTGGAGCATGAGCTTCATGCATGCATCCGACGAAGTGGGTATTCACCCACGAAAGCTCATGCTCCAATACGTCTGTTAGTCTATAAGGTGCCACAGGACTCTTTGCTGCTTTTACTCTTTTCTCAGTTTACTTGCATTGGGATATAAAAGAAAAGTGTTTTGTTTTTATTTTAGTTGAGCACCCAGAGTTATAGGGAATGGTCCATTCCTCCACTGGTATAATTGCTGTACAGCAAAGGATGACAAGGTTTTGGGGTTCTCTCTGGGTGAAGATATTGACCTAAAATAGGAAGCAGCACATTATCTCTTTAATTCTTTCTCTTAAAAATGTAGGACAAAACCATTAATTTTTCCTGTGTGGCTGAGATTCCAGCCCATCAGTGAGACATGTAGCCCAGATTTTCCTATTTCCTTTCAAAGCCTGTTAGCACAGACCTCATTTCAGTCAATAGGAAGTGCTGGAAAATATTTGGGTTTAGTGCAAGAGACTGGTTTATTACGTGCTTTTGAGAAAAATTTTAAACTGAGATTTCTATTTTTTAAAGAATATTTTGCACAGGAATTGGCTCCTTGTTAGGTTCTTCTTACCAAAAGGGATGCATTTTCAAAGATGGAGGGACGAGTGAGAGAGACAGATCACTTACTATTCTCAGCATGCTCTGGTCTGAAGAGCCTGTTCCAAAGCCCAGTGAGGCTAATGGGAGTTTTCCATTGACTTCAGCAGGTTTTGGATCAGATCCTGTGGCTAGGATTTTCAAAGGAGTCTGAGAGTTAGTTACTCAACTCTCATTGAAGTTGAATGCCTAACTCTCTTAAGTGTCTTTGAAAATCTTAGCCTAAATGTATAACTAATACCATTTAGGTCCAGCTGATTTTGATCTTCAGTGGGTTTCTCACGTGAATAAGGAGAATTGGATTTGGCTCTTAATGTCTCCAAGTTGTTAACTATTAGCTATGCATCTCACTGCATAGATCTGCAGTTCACATTTGGAAAATGAAGATGTCAAGAAGACCTATGTGATTCGTTATTTTCTAGCCAGCTTATGAATTGGGCAAATTTTCAAAAAATGGTTCAGTCATTCAGATGATGAGCTATTGCTGTAGTTAAATGCTTTTTAAAAAAATCTAAAAAGATCAACTGTAACATCTTGCTGAAGGATTGATTAGATAATGTTTGTGCTTTGCGTATGGAAAGTTGCATATTAGTGCAAAATGGCAGTAGTAGTAAAGTTAGACCAGTGACATCTTACTTTCAATGGAATGTTCAAAAACAAATAACTAAAAGAATATATTAAAATTAACACAGAGCCAGATTTTCAAAATTGCTCCACACACATCATCTCATATTGTTTTCAAAGTGAATTCCTGGGTGTGGAACATTTTTCATAATCTGGCCACTTATTTAGCTGCCTAAATCTGGCCAATGATCTCTACATACAAAATATATGTTATATACATTGACAGGTCAGACTGTCAAAAAACGTTTTTCAATAGTGTGTGTGTTCACCTTATTAATATAGTAAATTTCCCATCACACAATTACATATATATATATCTGTGTGTGTGTGGTGTATAGTATACACATATGTATGTAAAATGACTGAAATGCTCTAGGAGAAATGCTCTAGTACAATTTACCCCAAACAGCAGATCAGATAAAGAATTAAAACAAATATCCATCTGTTCCAAAGCTTTGATCTCTGTTAGCTACAAGTTTTGCTTATGTGATTAAACAAATGCTTTGTAGATATATAACTAAGATTTGATTTTTTTTTTAAATTTAATGTGCTCCATAAATATATAGAAGTGTGTCTATTCTCCCTTCGTAGACTTAGGGAAATTCAATTAATTAGATTGCTTTTTTACTTCAATTTACAACTGCAGAAAAGGCATGAGTGAGTATTTCTTGACACCTAACATTTTTGCAGGTGACTCATGGTGATATCAACCAGGTGTACACATAAATGATGCCGCTTTTTCTTTTTCTTTTTTTTCTTTTTAAAGTAAATGAGTAGAAATGGAAGAAGACTTGGTTGGAAAATCCCAATGAGGATCTTTGAAAATAAGTTTCACTGTTCTCAAAGAGTCATTTGGATTTGAGATACTATGTACCATTAAAGAAAAATGGATGTTCTTTCTGGGTACATGTTGAAAGACTGAAATTGACACTGGGACAAAGAACCAACTGATGCCAAGAACCTTGAAAAAGATAATTGATTACTGAATGCTAAAATGCCCTGATACAGTTTGCCAGCCTACTGTAAACTTTCACTTGTGAATTTATCCAAGCATCTTAAAATACAGTGAAATGTGTTTATACCTTGGCTTGAAGGTGAAGATTGCTATTTTCAAATACCACCACCAAATGAAGTTTGTGAAACTGAAAATGTAGGTTGCTATCATAGGTGCTAACAACACTTCATGACTGATATCATAATGGCAGAAAGGTATTAGAATCCATTTTTAAAGAAATTTTAGACTCTCTGTATAGCAATACCAGAAAAAATATCAATTTCTTGACCAAGGGCATGTGAGGCTTTAAAAGACAAGAAAGGAGTATTAAAAAAAAAAACCAAAAAAAACCCTTGTAACTATGTAGCCCAACTTTCTGTAAGCTTTTGTGATGGTGGCCATTGATGAAACATGAGGCAGGTCTATTTCAAATGTTTTTCTCATTTTCTCTATTTTTGGCAATAACTGGATTTTCCTGAATGCCATATCTCCACCATATAGCAATATGCTCTGTGCTCCACCCAACCCTGCTGATGAGGTGAAAACTTGACATCTGAAGCCTAGACCTTTCCAAAGCCTTTATAATCCCTTTATATAAACTCACCTTTCTGCACCCAGGCTTCACTTCCACAACTATTCTCCATGCAGAATAGCTGAACTGAATTACCTTCAGCACTCTGTTAATGCCGGTCTTTAATGACAAGTGGGTGTCATTCATCCACACTCAGGAAATGGCACCGTGGTTTCCACAGCACTCCAGACACCCTGCCCTGCTCATGAACTGAGAGATCCATTTTGGGATTCAAACCTTGATATTGTGATTGGCAGTTGAGTGTACCAACCTGTGAGCTCATACAAATTGTACTCTTTCCTACTGATCTTCACGAGCATCATGTGCATTCACATTTACATCTATCTTTGATTATAACCTTCCTAGAATCTGACAGGATGAAACCAATTTGAATGGGAGCTAAGCTAGAGGGTTCCAAATCTGCTGAGTTTTTTCCTTTAAAAAAAATTATCTTGCAGCAGCATGGTTAGTGCATTAGTAAGCGTCCATTGCTTGCCACTTCAGTTATAAATGAAATAACGGAGTATGAAAATATGATGGAAAGTGAGTGGTGACTGGAATAGGGAAACAGAAAACAAATCTGATGAAAATCTGTCAGTGTACTTGTGTACATGTTATACATGCTAAATACCAGATTATCCAGAAAATGTGAATGGCCTCAACTGTTAGTATCATTCTGTTGTGTGTGGTTTTGTTTTTTAGCTTCATTTTTAGTTTTATGTTGACAATTCTTGTTCCCTTTCCCTGTTATCAGCATTATCTCTGGCTTTGCCAGATGAGTTGAGTCAAGATTCTTGGGCCTCACTTCAGCAAAACATTGAAACGTGTTTAAATAGATCCCTATTCAGAAAAGTATTTAAGCACATGATGAAATCCCATTAATTCGAATTGAATTTAATAATGCTCTTGAAGTACAAGATTTAGGAGCATTGCTCAATAGGGATGGTTTGCTGAATTGGAACCCTAGCTTTCCTACTGGCTTGCTAGGTGCACGTCATTTAAATTCTCTGTGCCTCAGTATGCTCATGTGTAAATGGATATAATACAACCTGCGATCTGTACTCAGCCAAAACTCCCTTAGACTTCAGTGGCAATTTTGACTGAGTAAAGACTGCATGACTAGGGTTTTCATAAGGGTGTTATTCAGTAATTACATAAAAGTATGTAAAACATTTTGAGATCCTTGGAATAAATTGAATGTTTTGTGTTTTATATTTGATATATGTATCTACCAACATGACACAACATGTGCTGTATGACTGCTGAAGCAGTTAGGTGTGGATCAAGCTGCTAAATGGGGGTGTTAATCCCAAGACAATTTTGCACATACTGTGCATGGTCATCACATTTGTTTGTGTCTATGGTTTTGAATGTACATAGCCCATCTACTATATAAACAATAGAGAAAACACTTGAGTAATATGAATCTGTAGATCTCCAGGATATTTTATTTCAAAGTGACCTTTTGTGATAAAATGTTGGTGCAGTCAAGTGTGGTAAATGTGTGGGTGCTTATACTGCTCTAACTCTTGATCATATTAAAAAAGCTATGATGTCAATGAAATGTTATAGTTGAATACTTAACTATCGCATTTCCTTAAATGTTTTGAAGTTCCTCATCCAAAAAATCATTGATTATATTGCACATTGGTACATTCAGGTTTATTGTAATTCATCTATAGTGCCATAATTTTTTTTTAACATTGGGAAAAAAAAAAAAAGACTCACTTAATTCAAAGGCAACTGAAATATATATAATATATATTAAAAGGAGAAAATATCTTTGGATAGGGACCAAGCATGCAAAATCTCAACTTTCTGAAAAATTCTGATTTGGATTATCAAAGAATGAAAATACAGGTTATAACTGAAACTCTTTTTTGCAAGATAATGCTACACTGTTCACTGCCAAATGGATGCTATGAGAATCCCATGTTTGCAGAAAATATTTAATTCTAAAACTTTTGATAACTGAACATGCTATACTTTATATTTTAATAAGTACTGGCCTTTTGGAGACAGTACTTTAAATGTTCATTAGCCTAAGCAATTTTGTAGGTCAAGGGCAAGATTTTCAGCTGATATAAATCAGCATAGCCCTACTAAACTCAATGTACCTCCATTGACTTGCATCAGTTGAAGGTTTAGTCCATGCATGCTACCCTATTGAAATGAAGAAAGCAAGTGCTATAGATGCTTAGGGTCTTTCAAGAACAGTCAATTAATTTAATGTGAATACATATTTAGCATTTCCATTCTTTACTCCCTTCTTTCATTGTTTAACATATTCCTTGGTATCCTGTATATTGTTGTGCACTTTTGCCCATTAAGTTCTTTCTGCATGACTATTAAGATCTATATTTGCCAGTCTACTACATAAAGTGTAAATGTATTTTGAAAAACGACTTTGCAAAAATGTTACCTTCTTAGTCAACCATTTTGCTCCCTAGTTCTATTTTAAATTATGTCTAAACAAAAATTAGAGGCAAATTCTGTTCTCCTCTATACTGGTGTAATTCCAGAGTAACTACTAAAATCAGTGCAGATATTTGGATTAATATTAGTGTAAATGAGAGTAGAATATACTTAGCACCACTATGTAGAATTGTTAGCACTGCTGTGGGAGAGGGAGCTAGATTATTTTGGCTCAGGAATTAAGCGGATTGATGATAAATCTGGTTGCAGGACCAAATTCTGAAGGCAAAAGCATTGCATCTAAGGGCAGAACATGAAGACATTGTGTTTGCATACGTTTAACTGGGGACAGATTTTGGCCTACAGAATCTTTATTACTAGAAAAGATGCATAAGCCACAAAGAATTCAGCCTGACTTTCAGATTAAATGGCGAGGTTGAAGGTAGTAAAATTACGTTTTTACTAATAAACTGTGAATCTTTGCTCTGGAAGTCATTGAGTGACAATATGGAACCACACTATGCTTCTTTTCAGATGAGATTCATACTTTAAGGGAAGATAAAAGACTAAGGGCTTGTCTACACTTACCGGGAGATCGACAAGTGGCAATCGATGCATCAGCAGTCGATTTAGCGGGTCTAGTGAAGACCTACTAAACTGACCGCAGATCGCTCTCACGTCGACTCCTGTACTCCACCAGATCGAGAAGAGTAGGGGAAGTCGACGGGAGAGCATCTCCTGTCAACATCACGTAGTGTGAACCCCGCGGTAAGTAGGTCTACGCTACGTCGATTTGAGTTACACTATTCACATAACTCAAATTGCGTAGCTTAGATTGAATTTCCCCTGTAGTGTAGACAAGGCCTAAGAGTGAAATCCTGGCTTCATAGACATCAATAGCAAAATTTCCGTGAACATCTAGGGGGCTAAGATTTCAATCTGAATGATCACATGCAGACAATGAACAATACTAGTTAGAATCTTTAAAAGGCAGTCATTTAGAATAAGAACTGTTTCCCATTGTGTTATACATTACACCTCCCCATACTTCCCCACTTCTGTAAAAATACTTTGTAAAAAATGAAATAAACAGAGCGTTGTACACAAATTCCTAATAACTGGTGTGTAACTATATTTAAAACTCAAAGTGTCTTGAGCTGTCCAAATATATGGCTCTTACAATTTTTTTTAAATAAGGTAGATATGCAGTATTTGATTCTGCATCCCTAGATGATGGTGCCTAGCATTTACTCACACAACTAGTCCCAAGTACTCCATGTATAAAGATTACAGATTCAGGACTATAGAACATTTCTCCTAGGGCAAGTACAAGACTTGTAGTAACTTATGGTTATTATGATTTGATTTACTTGTATGGTAGCTCAGAATCCACCCTATTTACTGAGTGTTCTGGGCACAATAAGGAATGATCTGCAACACAACAATATTCTGACACAGAGATGGGGTTTATGAAGACAACCCATTTTTCAAAGAAATTTAATTTGGGAATATGAGCTCATTTGTCTATAATGCACACATACAGTTTCTCAAGTGCAGACTGAATATATCTTTATTCACTAGAATTACATACAGCTGTAATTCAAGCACCTTTCTAAGAATGACTATATGATGACATGGTTAAGCCTGTGTGATAAAGCAACAGGCATATGACACATTTTGTTCAATCAGTAGTAAGCAACTAAATGCTTAATCACATTATAGAGAATTATGGTTTCATGATTTTCTCCTGTGTTATGGGTGATGCCAATGGCCATAAGACTTCATGATTGATGTTACATACATGGATTAAAGACAGTGACTTGCTATGGTGTCTGAAATATATCAAACAACCGTGCTTTGCTTTGGATGCCAAAATAGACACATAATGCAGGATGTCATTAAGACAAGATTGATGCAAATTATAATGCATGGGCTAGCAATCCAGTATGTCCATGCAAATATAACACATTAGCACATAAAGTGACAAGATTTGAAACACTGACTACATTATAATGTTATGACTTTGACAGACAGTAACATTAGAGTGCTTAGTCTTGGGCTTCTTTCCCAGATGAAGAAGGAGGAAAAAGAGTAGGAGAAGGAAGGTTTTTAAGGAGGTCACTTGTAGGTAATAGTCCAGCAGGATGAGGTATCTAGAAAGCAGAGGAAGCACCTGTCAAAATGTGAATTTTATTGTAATTCATAAAGGTTTAAGCCAGAGGCACTTGAGTTAAATAATTTTCAATGGATAATTTATTCTGTTAATTTGTCAAATGTTTCTGCTCATGGATCATGCACAAGTAGATCACTATTTCCTCAAATGTATTTTTTCACATTTATTTGATAAATATCTTTGTTTTTTTTCTCTCTTCATTGATCTTGGGGTGGTTTGCCCATGATACAGTGGCTACACTTCTATTTTTAGCATGCTAGCTTGATGAGAGATAGCACAAATATATCCACTCAGGCTGGGAATCACACCCCCTGTTCTAAGTGTAGATGTAGCCCTACTAGAGGGAATATTCTCTGGGTATCCCTGAGCATGGAAACTGCAATTATCCCTGGTCCATGCATGCAGGGCATACAAGGGAGCTAGAAAGCTCCTTGCATTCTCTTACCGCCTGTGCATCAGCAGAAGGGCCTGGGACAATGTAGCCCTGAGTAAACTTTGCAGTCCCAAAAGTAAGTGGGTTTAGGGGGATTTCTAGATGATACTGGAAGAATTGATGACTTATAAGTGCCTTTTATGTTTTCCTTGGTTCTTTTAAATCAGACTCAGTGGAGAGATAATTATTACGGTATACTAATGTCTACATTTGAATCTCAGGGAAAATGTGGCATTATTTTGTTATTGGTTGTTTATACCTGGTACTTAACCTGGATATGATTTTATATCTCTTCAATTTATTTGTTGTCTTTATTTTGGGCCTAGCTGATACTGCACAACTCAGTCAGGCAAAAACCTGGAGGGAGAAAAGGAGGTTGAGACTCCTTTGGCCAAACTGTACTCTGTTACACCAGTGGAAGGGCATAATCTTGTTAATTCTTAGTGTATATTTACACTTTGAGCTGGAGGTGTGATTTCCAGCTTGAGCA
The DNA here is from genome assembly GCF_028017835.1 of Emys orbicularis. NCBI lineage: Eukaryota > Metazoa > Chordata > Testudines > Emydidae > Emys > Emys orbicularis. The sequence continues at coordinate 89,294,501 of NC_088690.1, forward strand.
AAACATCTGCACTAGCTCTGATTGAGCTAGCACCTCAAAAATGTGGCAGCGTGACTAGCAACCCTGAGTGTGTACCTGTCCAAGACCCTAGGCACAAATCTGAGGCTAGCCCCTACTGCTGGTTGCACCGCCATAGCTCCACTATTTTTAGTACACTGGTTTGATCAGAGCTAGCACAGGTAATGTCTCCATAAGCTGGGAACCTACCCACAGCTCAAAGTGTAGACAGACCCTTACTCCTGTAGTTCCAGCATTGCAAAGCCTGAAAGCAGCTGCCACTTCCACTTCTCCATAGGGCCTGCCTGCAAAGACCAGGAAATTCTCTGATTCGGCACATTCCCTTTGTAGCCTCTACTAGCAGGGTACTTATGGCATCCACAGCATAACTTCAATTGTTCTCCCTGGATAAATCAGCCAGGGCCATGCAACTTCCTCAGGAAAAGGACTTTGTCAGCATGGTTGAATCTGGCCTATTGTCAGCCATTACACCCCATGTCCAATATGACCTAAGCATGAACTTAACATTTACTTCCCTGCTGTATTCTGGAATTTATGCTATTAAGAAAAAAGAAATCAAACATCCAAAGAACAAACACAGTCAAGCAGATTGTTATTCTAAATCAAACTAAATTAGGAATAAAATTTTGCACAAAGTGCCCATACACAGGCTCTGAGTGTCTTGCCAATTATTTAAAATGAGATTTTGGTATTGGCATTTTAATTTGGCTCATCCATTCTTCCAAGCAACAGCTCATACTGTAATAATAATAAAAACACTCCCATGTATCAACATATACCTCACTTCCTCTACCTCTCTTAAAAGGCCATGCAAATCAAATGCAACATGCCCTAAAAGTTGATAAACCTTGGTTATATCAGACCAGCAGCTGGAGGGCATTCCAAAGACCCAGCATCCCATATGGAGAATGCCCTGCCAGCCACCCGAATTCTGTTATATCTAGGATCAATGCCTCTACTGATTGCAATTTTAGTGGAGTGTCCTGGGAGAAGGGTTGTCTCTTGGACAAGCTGGTCTCATTGTGGCATTACTTTTGATACAGAACTTATCACTGATCCACTACAAGGACTGATGTTATGATGTGGTCCATTATCAGTGATATAACAACCCGGGTCTGAAAACCCTAAAGGGTTAAACCTGGATTTCCATGATATAATTCACTATGAGAAATATACTATTTTCATAATCTAAAATGTCATCCCACTATATGAACTGATCCTCTAAATCATGTTTCCTTTGGGGGCCTGGTGCTACATTGCTCTCAACTTCTATCTATTTCATTGGGAATTGAAGGGCACTCTATTTCCAAAAAGCACCTGACAAGATAAGTCTGTTAAGCCTTAACACTGCAAGCACTTCTGCATGTACTTAATTTTAAGCATGTCAATAGTCTCATTGAGACTAAAGTCAGACACATGTGTAAATGTCTGCAGAATTGGGGCCTTAATTTTTAAATCTTTTTCCTGAACATCATTTGACAGGACTTAATTTTGAAATAAATAGAAAAGTGTAAAAAGTCACCAAGAAATCTGCTATTATTGTTTATAACATTTCTATAAAAATATAGGCAGGGTATTATCCATCTATATCCTAATTCTGCTTCAACTGGTTTATTTCATTAATTAGTGCTGGGGGGGGAAACCCTCACAGTTTTCTGCTTGGCAAATAAAGTATCATACACATAAATCATTCCAGGATAGGAATCTATTACTGAAAATAGCCTGATAATGGCAATGTTCTTGTTCTTCTACTTTATAATAATGCTATTAAAATTCTTCTTGGCCTCGGTGGATGTAAGATTCAGTAGGGCTCGACATTACTACATAAGGTGTGCTTTTCATTTGTCTTATACCCCTGTTGCATTCCAATAAGTGTTTCCAAATGATGCATTCATTTGTGTGAGTAACAAACAAATCTCTTGTAATAAATCCTGTACTGAAGCAGAAAACAGAGTTGAGGCTTATTCATGCCTTAGGGTAGAAATGATTTTTAATGTAAAATATTTTTACCTACAATCATTCTGGTTTTACGTATGTTTATGAAGGTCCTAATTTTGAAAAATGGCTTCTCCCTTCTCCCCACAATTTTGAAAGTGGAAATAATTGTGAGATCAAATATTTATGGGTATGGTATGATTAGACCCTACTTAATACCTAACAATTCAATTGCATATACAAGTGCTATAAAGTGTGTCTATTTGTTTCTGGGCACAAAATTGCATATGCAACATCTGAAGTGAGACTTTAAAAAATGAATACCTAAGGGTCTAACTGAAGAATCATAATGTAAATAAATAGTTTCAGAATTAATATCATGCTTTATTTCTTTGTTAACATTATGTTAATTAATCAAAAGTTTATACAACACTAGTTTACTGACTATTCATTTTGCTTTCTAGAAGTCTCATAACTATCTGTACCAAAAAACTGATAGTAGAATGTGCCAGAACTTGCTACAAACTAAATCATGTGACAAGACTAGTTTCTATTATACTAGTAATAAATGCCAAAATATTTAGCCCTTTGTCAATTAAAAAATCCCACAAACCCCCTAGACATTGTGCACTGAAGATAATCACTATTAGACAGTGGGTGTGATATAGCCCGCAATTCTGAACACATACACATGCTTAACTTTGTGCATGTACATTGTCTGACCTGGGACATGGGTGGCCTGACCTAATGGTCAGAGTCCAAGCCAGGGGTCGGAGTCAGAATCAGAGTCCAGGAACCAAGCCAGGGTGAGAGGTAGTGCACCAGCTAGTCAGGAGGTGTCACTTGCTCAGACCGCTTCCTATGCCTCCTTCTGGCTTAAATAATATGCGCTGGACAATCAGTGGAGCCAGTCCTTGTCCCGAGTCAGAATCCTTATGGGTGGTGCTTCTCAGAGGGACCAGAGTCCTGCTAGCCCCTCACTTCCAGTTGTTCTGGATGTGCTGCCCAGTGGCAGCCCAGTGTGACGGTGGCTTGGGAACGCATGGGCGCTTAGATAAGTAGTCCTATTGACTAGGGTTACCATATGTCCGGTTTTTCCTGGACATGTCCGGCTTTTTGGTAATCAAACCCCCGTCCGGGGGGAATTTCCAAAAAGCCGAACATGTCTGGGAAAAATACTCCCAGCTTCCGGCATCCCTGGCTTACCTTAGAGCAGGCTCCGGCGGCTGCTGTGCTCCCTGACTCCTCGGCCCTGTAAGAGCCGAGCTGCCCGAGCGCTACTGGCTTCAGGCAGCCCCCATGCCTCCGGACCCTGCGCCCCCGAAGCGGAAGTGCCCGGCCGGCAGCGCAGGGTCCGGAGGCATGGGCGCTGCTCGAAGCCGGTAGCGCTCGGGCAGCTCGGCTCTTACAGAGCCGAGGAGTCAGGGAGCAGCAGCCGCCGCCAGAGCCCGGGAGGGGAAGTGCCCGGCCGGGGGTGCAGGGTCCGGAGGTCTGGGGGCTGCCCGAAGCCGGTAGCGCTGGGGCAGCTGTTTCACGTGACTGGGAGGGAGGAGGGGGAATGCGGGCACTCAGGGGAGGGGGCGGGGCCGGTCGGGGAAGGGGCGGAGTTGGGGTGGGGGCGGGGCCAGGGCCCCGTGGAGTGTCCTCTTTTTTTAATTTTTAAATATGGTAACCCTATATTGACGTCAATGAAATTACTCACATTCATAAATTTAAGCGACTGAAGCAACAGGGCCATATCAGTGGTCAGAAAAAACAAAAACATTTCTTTATGAGTTCCTGGTCTCTACTAATTCTCTCTAATGCAGGGTTGCCCTCTGCTAGGAACTGTTTTCCAGCATACCTTTCTGGTGCTGGCACTTTATTTTTGGCAGGCCAATCAGCTGCAGGTCTGAAGTGGCTATGTTGTAATTAGCCACTGCTTACATTCCAGTTAGTAATTGTTAACTCTTGTTTTGGGTTCTCCCATATTGCCTCATCTTCCTGAAAAGATGGCATGTTCTTCTATTGAGACTGAACTTAATAGTACCATCTGATATAGAATTCTCATACTGTTTTTAATTAGAGAAATGCCAAAGTATGTGATTAAATTCAGTACTGTTGGGTCCAGAGATTTACCACAAGAGGAGGATTTATTTTAGCAGGATGGTTTCAACTTAGATTTAAGAGTCCTATGATCAGTATGAATTCAGTGTTCAACAAAGGGCTCAACTGGAAATGATAGAAAAATATTGTTGCATACTTACAAAAGTTTGCACAGTGAATCAATTATATGTATTTACAGAGTCATTCGCAAATATGTCTTCTAGAGACCTTTCAAAAATGAATTGTTTTCAGAATCAAGGCAGTTGAATCTCTGATGCTTAGAGAGAACTTGATGGGGAGGACGTGTTCATCAGAGATTTCCCAATAATTACATCTTTAAAGTGCAATCTTAATTTCAGAGTGTCCACACTAGTAAAATGTTTTGAATAGCACCTCTCAAAGAGAAGTGATTTAAAGAAACATTGCAATAAGGGGGAAAGGCTGACAATATGTCAACGACCAGACCAGTCAGGACCAACTTCTGGCCAGCTCCCTGACTAACTGCACTACTAGGCAACCAGGAAGCCCACTGCCTTAGAACTAAGAGTGGCCACAGACTCTGATTTGACTGGGGGGAAAAAGTGACCCGGGTAACTACAGGCCTGTTAGTTTAACTTCTGTAGTATGCAAGGTCTTGGAAAAAATTTTGAAGGAGAAAGTAGTTAAGGACCTTGAGGTGAATGGCAATTGGGACAAATTACAACATGGGTTTACGAAAGGCAGATCGTGCCAAACCAACCTGATCTCCTTCTTTGAGAAAGTAACAGACCTTCTAGATAAAGGAAATGCGGTGGATCTAATATACCTCGATTTTAGTAAAGCGTTTGATACTGTGCCGCATGAGGAATTATTGGTTAAATTAGAAAAGATGGGTATCGATATGAAAATCCAGAGGTGGATAAAGAACTGGCTAAAGGGGAGACTGCAGCGGGTAGTACTGAAAGGTGAACTGTCAGGTTGTAGGGAGCTCACCAGTGGGGTTCCTCAAGGTTCGGTTTTGGGTCCGATTTTATTTAATCTATTCATTACTGACCTCGGAACCGAATGTAGGAGTGGGCTGATAAAGTTTGCGGATGACACAAAGTTGGGAGGTATTGCCAATTCGGAGAAGGATCGGGATATTCTGCAGGGAGACTTGGATGACCTTGTAAATTGGAATAATAATAATAGGATGAGATTTAATAGTGAGAAGTGTAAGGTGATGCATTTAGGGATGACTAACAAGAATTTTAGTTATAAGCTGGGGACGCATCGGTTGGAAGTGACGGAGGAGGAGAAGGACCTCGGAGTCCTGGTTGATCGCAGGATGACTATGAGTTGGCAATGTGACGTGGCTGTGAAAAAAGCTAATGCGATCTTGGGATGCGTTAGGCGAGGTATTTCTAGTAGGGACAAGGAGGTGCTGCTTCCGTTATACAAGGCGCTGGTGAGACCTCATTTGGATTACTGTGTGCAGTTCTGGTCTCCTATGTTTAAAAAGGATGAACTCAAACTGGAACGGGTACAGAGAAGGGCCACTAGGATGATCCGAGGAATGGAAAACCTTTCCTATGAAAGGAGACTTGAGGAGCTCAGTTTGTTTAGCCTAACCAAAAGAAGGCTGAGGGGGGATATGATTGCTCTCTTTAAATATATCAAAGGGATAAATACCAAGGAGGGAGAGGAATTATTTCAGCTCAGTACTAATGTGGACACGAGAACAAATGGATATAAACTGGCCGTGGGGAAGTTTAGGCTTGAAATTAGACAAAGGTTTCTAACCGTCAGAGGGGTGAAATTTTGGAACAGCCTTCCGAGGGAAACGGTAGGGGCGAAAGACCTCTCTGGCTTCAAGAGTAGGCTAGATAAGTTTATGGAGGGAATGGTTTGATGGGATAACGTGATTTTAGTCAATTAGGCATTAACGAGCCATCGCTGGTAAAATAAGGGTCCGGCTGTAGAATCTTGCCTGTATGCTCGGGGTTCTACTGATCACCATATTTGGGGTTGGGAAGGAATTTTCCTCCAGGGTAGATTGGCAAAGGCCCTGGAGGTTTTTCGCCTTCCTCCGCAGCATCGGGCAGGGGTCGCAGGCTGGAGGATTCTCTGCGACTTAATTTAAAGACTTCAAGGGAAAGTGGGTGGGTCAGCTTTTGTGTCCTGCATCATGCGGGAGGTCAGACTAGATGACCATATTTGTCCCTTCTGACCTTAAAGTCTATGAGTCTATGAGACTGCTGGTTTAGCAGCCCTGCTTATAAGCAAGGCCTCCACAGCACCTCACCAGCTGCTCAACACATACCATGCCTGCAGCTGTGCTTGCCCTTCTTTCAGTCCCTGCTCCTGCTTTGTTCCAGCCCCTACTTCCCTCTGCCTTCAGTCTTCTGGCTTTGATCCCTGGCTCTGCTTCTGGTTTACAACCCTGGTTTACCCCCAGCTCTGGCATTTGGCCTCTGTCCCTCTGGTACTGACCCTTGGCTCATTTCCTGGACTCTGCTCAACCTGGATCCAGCTCTAACCAGAAGGTCAACTTCTTGATTCCACCACTAGGCCTGACTGCCACAGCCTGGTTGGCTACACAGGGGAAAAGGGTCCAGACAAGAATTTGTTAAACTCTTTTACAAGAGAAAGGAATCAAAGGGAGAGAGGCAGTCAAGTGTAACAGGGATGATCCTTATAAGAACTGGGCCTCTTCCATCCATAATATACCAATTGTTACAATTGAAATCCAAACAAGAACTTCTTAAGAGCCTATGGAGCCATGTGAAATCTGAAAATATCCCATCTATCCACAATTTTAAATAACCATGTTAATATTACATACACAGAGCTTTCCTCACAAAGAAGGTAAACACTTATTTAGAACTCTCAAAAGGTGACCTATGTAATTTTACTGATTACAACACAGTAAGGATCCAGGAGTTAATACTAAGATCATCTTGCAAAAGAAATAAATCAGTAACGGATTTTGGTGTTGCTTGTTTTTGTTGAAATTGAATTTTTGAAGCTGTGGGTTATGAAAAGAAGCTAAGCTATTGAGGAACAATCTAAATATGGTTTAAGATATGAAATGGGTAGGAAAACAGAAACATACTCTCCTACTGTGCTTTATAAACAAAAAGGCTGAGAAGGAGAAAACTGACAAGAGAAATAACATGGGCTTTCAGCAGAAAATGTGCTGGAGTCTTCCATCATTGTGTGAATGCAGCAGCACGTATAAGGCAGAGAGGTTGGCCTGTCCATGTTGCCTTGGATCGAGATCTGCTAGAAATGGCTGGTCAAAACCTATTGATCTTGATCTAACAGGGTTTCAGCCAGCATGGATCTTCCACAGACTTAACCAGCTCCATTTAAGTTGGATCAGTTCCTTTCAATCCTTCCTTTTATCACTGCACCATCACCAATTTAAGTAGCAGGTCTCCACCTGTTCTGTCATTGGTTCACCTAGTGCTGCCTCTAAAGCAGGGGTTGGCAACGTTTGGCACGCGGCTCGCCAGGGTAAGCACCCTGGCGGGCCGGGCCAGTTTTATTTACCTGCTGACGCAGCAGGTTCAGCCGATCGTGGCCCCCACTGGCCGCGGTTCGCCGTCCCGAGCCAATGGGGGCGGCGGGAAGCGGCGTGGGCGAGCGATGTGCTGGCCACGGCTTCTCACCGCCCCCATTGGCCCGGGACGGCGAACCGCGGCCAGTGGGGGCCACGATCGGCCGAACCTGCCGCGTTGCCTGATCTAAAGTTTCATCTTATGCATAGGGATGAAGCTATGAAGGGAGAGTTAATGCCTAGCCAGTCGCTGTGAGAGCAGACACTGTACCATTGCTTTTCTCTTGTTCTGCTGGCCCCATCTCAAGGCACTACCTGCAGAACTCTGCATGCTCATGTTTGGTGTGGGACTGCTGCTGTTGGCAATGAAATGAAAGGGGCAAGGTATAGCCTCTGTGACTGCCTTGTCACAACGCTTTTACAAATGAATGTATGACAGCTGATTTTTTTACATTTGAAATGTACATCAATGAGCACCAACTTATTTATACTGAGACAAATGTGCCAAGTTAGTTTAAAAGATGTCATTGAAGATTAGAGAAGCAACAGGAATCTTATACACAGTAGAACATGAGTGCAAGTATTAAAACACAAAACATCAGAGGAACCTAACAGAAACACCATCTGAGCATGGCTGGGAATGAGTAGATGTGACTAGGAAGAGCTCATTCCTTTAAAAATATGGCTAACCATGGCCCAAACCAAAACCCATTCATCTGGCTTCTACACAATTGTTAGGTTCTTGGCAAACACTGAACTAAGTTCTTCTGAAGTAATCCAATATAAGAGCATTTCTAGTGTGAAAAATCTACTATAATTCCAAGTCCTTTATCTGAGGTTCTGCAAAAGCTGCAGAGTTGTAAGTAAAAAATTATGTTGGAAAACTTTTGCAGCACTGTTTATCAGGCCTGTCTCTGTGCTTTGCATCCATCATTTTCATAAACTATGAAATTCGCTAGACTCTGCAATAGATGATGAACTTTAAAAGAGAAATAAACCTCTTTATATAAGTGTAATCCATTAATCATAACTAAAAATAACACACATTTACAATTCTTAGTCCTATCAGGGACCGTGTCTTGAAGACTGGTCTATCAGACTCGTAGGCACAAATAAGTTCCAACCTACCACCCAGCGGTATGTTAACAGTTGCCAGAATAGAAGCTGAACCCTGACAGATGATGCCGATCCTGGAATTTGATTGGCAGAACACTGGGGGCCCTTATTGGTTCACAACCTCTATATAAATCCAGCCCAGAAACAGGATGTTGTCCTGCAACTGAGTTCTCCCTGCTTAGGACTGCTTCTCCTGCAATACCTTTTCCTGATGGCCTGGCAACTGGACCCTGCCTGCTAAATGACTCCTAGTTTGCCCTCTGGCCTGTCTCAGACTCTGTTCTCCTAGTAACCTGACCTGGCCTGATACCTGACTCTTGGTTTTGTCCTTGGGCTTGCCTCAGACTCTGACCTGCTGGTAGCTGACTCAGCCTGACTCCTGAACCCTTCTCTGACCACTAGGTCAGACTGTCTATGCCCTGGTTGTGACAAGTCCTTTGGAACCATTTATTTTTGAATTATTAATACACGTGATTAAATTAAATATTAGGCAGCAGTACCCCTGCTCTGTAAAGTGGGCAGATTTTTCATGTTGCAATACTTTTTTGCCCCAGCATATTACATATTATCATTAGAATAGAAAGTACTCCAAATACAGTAGTTAATCCAAATACTTCAGGTGCTAAACAACTGAGGTCAAATCCTGGCCCCCATGTAGTCCATTTTACCCTTGGTCTTTTTTTATAATGGTATCTCCTATAGCTATGTTTACCTTCAATCCCAGGTTATTCAGGATCTCCTTGAATCAAGGCTCAAGAAACTCAATGACAGAGGTACATAAATTTCATGGGATCATGGCCACACTATGAGTCTTACCCTGCAAGGTTTCACACCCTTTCAACTCTCCTTGACATCAGTAGGAGTTGTGAGTGTTCAGCATCTCATAGGATGTGCCGTTGTATTAGTTTTCACACAGCTTTGGTCAAACTCCCAAAGTCCTGTCGCAGGAGTCAATATAAAATTTTTAATGGATTATCTGGGGGCCAATCTCTTCCGTTTTTCCGCAAAGCCTGGGTCAAGAATCTGGATCAGGACAGCACAGGGTGATGAGTGCACATGGTATCATTGAGTCCTGCCTCTGAAAAAAATATCGACTGTGCTTTTTAGAAGTGACTTCACAAAAGTTATAACATTTCCTGTCATTCAATAAGAAAGAGAAAAGAGACAAGACTATTTACAAAACACAAAACGTCCCCTTGTTTTTAGCAGCCTTTACAGCTACAAACAAGACAAACTCTGACATATAAACCACTACATTTAACAAATTTACTTCCAAATTACTTCATCATATGCATCATTACTTGCCGAGGCTTGAGTCTTCTGTGATTCTAAATTATTAGGCCACATAAAGTGGTGCAGGAGCCATAAATCAGAATTATATTCCTGCCTCAAAGCAATCTGGAGCAAGCATGCAAACAGAGGCCCCTCACTGCCAATTCTACACATCAACATCAGGAGTCTGTCTGACATTGGCATCCCAACTGATGTGATCAGCCAATAAAGTTTCACTAAAGCATCAGTACAACTAGGAACATGAGACTGATGACAATGCATAGAAACCTCATTTATATTCCAGTTCTTTGCCAATGTACAGATGAGAACATTACCAAAAATATTTCCAAGATCTCTGTTCTTTCACAGTAAAATTTTACTGCGACTTTTGATGCAGGGACCTGTATCTCCTCCTAGTTAAAGGAGAGAACCTGATATATGATTCTAAGTATTGATTGTCAATGATCATGTGATTTGCATGTCAAGATATAAAACTTGGAGTATAGATTAGCACTCTTCCTAAGAGCATTAGTTTTCAGAGACTGGACAAATGGGGCTATTAGTCTAAAAAAAAAGTGGATGACTTTTCAGAAGGAAAGGAAATATTTCTACTCTGAACCCTTTGCAAAATATGTGGACCCCTTCATTTATCTGATCTCATTTCTAACTGAGTGCATCCGAAAATATTGAGATAAATACCATAGGACTCAGCCTTTCAGAGTCTATCTCTAGAATCACATCATTAGTACTTCCAGGAAAGACATTAAAGTGTGGCAGTTTGAGGTTCATCTACAACATGCAAACTCCTAAGGGATAACTGAGCAGTTCTTTGAAGTATTTATTTTTTTCAACTAAAGGAAATTCCCAGGGTAAAAAACATTGTTCAACTATAATTGAAACTATAAATATGTTTATAGAAAGGTGTTAATAAAATGCTTGTTATGAATTACTCACAAAAGTTTTTGATATGAAATGTCGCACTGAAAATTAAAGAAAGGATTTGCCCAAGGGACCCCATAAAAGTTGGTTGCAGCACCCATATCAGGATGGTCTGTAAGTAATTGTGTCAGGGTTAAGAACCCTCTTTTGTCTGTATAGGGAGCCAGCTCCAGTGTCTGGGGAATTTTTCTTGAGGTTCTGAGCCTCTTACAACAGATGTAAAGCCTAAACATCAAAGATGCGATCAGATAAAAGGATCATAAAAGCCATCAGGTACTGAAGAAGATGGCAATCAGACTGATCTCTGAGGACCCCCTCACAAGCCCTGGAGTAGATTCTAGGCAGCACTGTGGCCCAATGAGCATCCTGGGGAGGCTGCTGTACCTTAGACAGGCCCCCGGAACTGGCTAAACTACATTCTGGACCTCTGCAGACCCTGGAGCAGTCCAGGTTCATGAGGGCATAAAGGTGGTTTACAGTCACCACAGCCCCCCTTCTCCCTGTGTTGCGAGTTCTGTGCTGTACCTCTGAGGCTATGTCTACACTTGCAGCTGGGGTGTGTGATTCCCAGGTTGTGTAGACATACTCATACTAGCTCTGCTCAATCTAGCTTGCTAAAAATAGCAGTGTAGCCGGGGCAGCATGGGAAGCTTGGGCTAGCTGTCCTAGTACGTACCCAAGGACTCCAGGCAGGTATCCATTATTGAGAGTAGACATTGATTCTGAAGATATCATAAAAATAAAATGTTCTGCCCACAGGCACCCAAACCCACATCTCTACCTTCACCTGCACACTCACACAGTGTATACTTATACATCATGTTGCTTAGAAATGCCCATATTTTCCCATACCTATTGGGCTTATCGCTGACTATACCTTCTGCAGTATATTTGGTGGATTTAGCTATGAATTTATAAACTGAGCACTAAGACCCTCTTGCTAGTTGGACAATAACCTCATTTGTCTTTACTTAAAGACCAATACATATATAATGTTGTTACATGGCATATAGTATAAGCATACAGTACAGATATATTTATATAAATTGTATAGCTGTTGTGCTTCTGACCCATCATGCAGCCAAGATGTTGCTTATCATACTGACTACCTTGCTTGAACAATCAGTTTTAAATTAACATTTAAAAAAATCCTACATATGCTCTTTATGTTTCTAGAATGTAAGCTCATGTCTTTTTCTAACTTAGGATTGAATGTTATTTCATCTAAACTTTTTTTTTTTACATCATGTGAGCATGACAGTATTAGGGAAAAAATACCCTTCATGATAGTCAAACCCACACATTCTCTAATTTATTCTGTTCGTAGGAGAAATTGCTCAGGTTAGGATTTGTTTTCACGAGAGGCAGCAGAGGTTTTAAAGAAATTCCTAGTTTTGCTTAAAACAATTTTCCATTATCTCTAAACTGCCTCAATTAATCCTTTGCAATATTAGTGTGGTGACATGTTCAAATGTATATCAACTACCCCACTATCTACTTAATATCGCACTATTTGAAATAACTCCTTGGAATTTTGATATTGAAATCTGCTTTCACAGAAGCTTCTCTCTCTCACACTCACTGGTTTGTTGCTGGTCAATTTTTGCTTGTAGGCTGTTGATTATATTTAAAATTAGAGCTCTGAAACATTTTATTCAAAATAAAAATATAGATTTTACCAGTGACCCAAGCCTGCAAACCCTTATGCAGCTGAATATTTGTATTCAAGTGAGTAAATAGCGCCATTGATCTAATCACTCACATGATTAAAGTAATCAAGTGCACACCAGTTTGCAGGATCAGATCCAGACATCAGAATAAAATCATAGATCAAACATGGGTTTACTAAATTTAAAACAAAATATGATGTTTTAAGTACTTCCCAATCCAGGCACTGGACAGATGGAAGTGTTCAACTTAAAATGCAAATTCTTGATGCTTAAATCTGTGATTATACAATACCATAATTAAAGACTGATGAATGATTTATTATTTCTGTTAAAATATGTATCATTGCTTTTAGTTTAGGTTCTGCTTTCTGTTTCATTTGCTGTGCTGGCAGTAGATTTGAAGCTTGGAGGGTTGCCAATTTTTTTCGATATTTATTACACTTTTAAAAATCCAGTCAGTGTTTTAAAAGGTAGACTTCATTAAGCATATAATTGTGTCCTAATATTCTTCCATATGCTACCAAACTAGGTCCTCAGTCTATTCTATTCTAATCTAGTCCATTCTAGATAGCTTCTTATACTTAAGATACTATGGTAATGAGTATAACACCTCCCAGTAGTGCATTAAGCAACATGATTAACATTATTTAATTTAATTTAATTTATTTATTTAATTGTATTACTGTAGCACCTAGGACAGTGGTGAGCAACCTGCAGTCTGCGGGCCACTGGGAGCTGCGAGCGGTGGTGCAAATATAAATAAACGATCTGGCAGCCCGCCAGTGGATTATCCTGATGGGCCGTGTGTGGCCCATGGGCCGCAGGTTGCCCACCACTGACCTAGGATCTTCAGTCATGGAGCAGGACCCTGTTGTGCTAGGAGCTGCACAAACACAGAACAAAAAGAGAGCTCCTTCCCCAAAGAGCTTACAATCTAAGTATAAGACAAGAGAGAGTAGATGAATACAGAAGGACTGATGAGGGCATACAAGATAATAATGAGACTATTGGTCAGCATGATAGGCTGTGGTCCCAAAATGATAACAGCCTCACCATTGTCAAGTTTTTTTTGTAGGCATCACAGCAAAGGAGGGATTTGAAGGAGAACAGTGAAGCGGCTTGGCAGATGTTGGTGGGCAGTACCACCCATGCATGAGGGGGAGCATGCGAGAAAGCAGAGTTCCTTGTTCGAAAATGTAACATGTGGGCAATGGAAGCTAAAATCATGGGTAAGTAGGAGGCAGGTGATTTGTTCTCTCATCCTCCCCCCAAGGAGGAAAATTATGAGTATACTGGAGTGTTTTGATTTTGGGGAAGGGGGATAATCATGTGCTTAATTTTAAGCATGTGAATAGTCCCACTGAAGACAATGGAACTAATCACTTTTTTTAAATTAGGCATATGGCTAAATTCTTCCCAAACTGGGGTCCTACTTTGAGACAATCAGGAAGCTCTCTGCTTACTTGTTTTCATTTTTGCTTTTGTTTCTGTTTCTATTTTGTATTGGCTTGATGTTGTGTATAGTGGGAATGACAAATGACAAATATAAAATGCATAGGGTGCTGTGTAAAGAATTCTGAATAATTCAGATTGCAGTTAATAGCTAACAAAGTATATAATCTATACTGTATAAGAGAATGAAAAATGGTTATTTCTCCTGGGATGTAATTTTAGTAGATAAAATTCAATCTTGTCATTAAATCAAACCACAGATTCTACCCTACCCTGATGGTACATAAAAGAAATGATATTCAGAAAACTCCAGTCCAGGATTCGTATGACAACCCTCAAGCATATGTGCGCTTGCAGCACAGTAGGAAATATATGTATATGTTAATTTCATTTTTATACCTTTCATTAATTCAAAGCAAATTGTGATACAGATATGATACTGATTCAAGACTACTTTAACTGGAGACCAAATTTTGCCACTTTTAAACACAATAAGTATTCTACCAATAGTTCTATTGATTTCAGTGGGACTGCATCTGGGGAAAGGTGCTACTAGTAAGGGTGGCAGGATCTGTCCCTGTAATTGTAATAAGCTTACAATGCACCACAGAGTGAATTGTGATTATGCACTTTTTCAGAAAGTATAGTTTATTGAGAAACCTGGAGAAGATTGGCTAAATGTTTTAAAATTACTAATTAGCTTGGCAAAAAATAAACGACACAGCCCCGTTATTTTTTTCTGTGTAAAATGTTAACCTCCAATTGAAGTAAAATGGACCCCTTTCTGCAACATCATTTGTGATTGCCGTATCGCTGATATCTTCCCTAATGCTTTTTGGATACAACAGCATCTCTGCCCACAACCTTTATTTCTCTGCTGTATCCATTGTAAGTCCATTTTAAGCCCATTTTAAGCATGGCTGTAATATGTGTGTAGTGATGCACTGCCAATATTTTACCTAGCGGCACCCACAAAAACATCCCCTTTAGCTTGTAATAGCATCCATCATCCATACTGGAGGAGTCACATGCTCACTGGGCCGGATCTAAAACTCACTGAAGCCAATGGAAAAACTCTCAGTGATTTCAGTGGGCTTTGGATCAGGCCCACAAAGAGATAAGCAATGGGGAATTTATTCATTTGTTTTCACATTTTAAGAAAAAAAAATAAAAGGGAAGAAGCTTTTCTATAACCATAACCAAGGAAGGAGGTAAGGCTACTTACCAAACAAACTTACACGGAGTGCACTTGCTGGAAATGTTTATGCTTTCACATGAACATATGCTGAGCCTGTGAGATTAATAGCCTAAGTGTTCAGATGGTGTAGTTTGAAATAGAAGGAGGGTGAAGATCTTGTAGTAAGGGTATTTTCCTCTGGGAACATATAGTTTGAAAATACCTACCATTTGGTGCAGTCTGATACATTCTGAAAGCAAAAGATTTTTTTTTTCATAATTCTTTTCATAAACCTCAGGGAAAAGTCATCTTTGCAGGATGATTAAGCAGTATCCAGAGAGGGGTAAACTCCATCAGAGAAAGGGAAATCAACCCCTTCCCCCGACCCTCCATTTGGTGATGGTATTTTTAGAAGGGGTTCCTGGAAGCTGCTGTGGGAGCCCTCCAGCACATTATGGTGTGTATGGGTGGTATGTGTAAAACAGAAAGGCAGTTGTTTTGGAGAATATACTCTTGCAGTTAGAGATTGCTCACACTGGTGCATAGAAACTCTATTTCTTCATGCTGTTGGTAACATATTTAAATTCACTTGGCAGTCAGGGCACATGAGTTCTTTCTGAAAGAGGTTTGCTGCTGAAGGTTATGCTGTGCTTGTCACTAAAACATAATTTTTTTGGCTATTAAGGCTTTAGGACAGTAAAACTACAGGCAATTGTTAGTGTGTATGGTCCAATGGAAAATGTGAACTGGTGTTTTTTTTTTTTTAGAGAGAGAGACAAATAGATTAACCTAAAGAAGATGGTTTGCACAACTCCATTACATTTATTTTGCAGAGGAATTTTTTTTTACTTTAGCTCCATCTCTGGATTGTGTGCCAAGTATCTCCCCTCCCCCACCATCAACTTTCCCTTTCAATTTCAGAGCATAAGCAAAATCTGTACTGTACAGCCTCAGTTTGCCAACCATCGTAGAGAACATTTAAAATGTTTGCTAAAGGAATTAGGAAAACATTAGAGGACACGGGCAGAGGTGCTGGCACTAGGGGTGGTGGGGGTGCAGCAGCACCCTCTGGCTTGAAGTGTTTTCCATCATATACGGGATTTACAGTTTGAGCCAATGGTTGTCAGTACTCCCAATATAAAAACTGTGCCAGCAGCACTGGACATGGGTCTGCTATTGGTAAGGTCGATAACTGAGGCACTGATGACCAAGATTGTTCTGCATTTGTCCAGAACATGTTTCTAATAATTGATCTATTTGCATCCATCCATGTGAAATAACATGTCATGAATTCTTTTTTCTCCTCACTAAATTTTCTAAAGAGTGTTAAGCCTGCACAACTTAAGTGAACAACACGATGTATCACAAGGTAGACCAGAAAATGTAGAGAGAGCTGGACTATTGAAACTGACATAAAATCCATAAAACAAAGGAAAGATGGACAAAGAGATAAAGAGAAAAAAATTAGGAGCATTGCCCGCATCGTCCCTCTGAAAAAAGGAATAACAATGCAATTCCAGTTGCTTTATTGCTATATTTTTTGTGTGGAGCCTACCTGAGAGAAAAGTTAATGGAATTTGGAATTTAAGACCCATCTCATCTCTAATAACCTTGTATTGAAAGCCAGTAATGTCATTTATTATGCACTTCCAAATACTGTCTACTAGAGTTTTAAGAGTTACTTAGCAAAGTACCAAAACTGAACAAGGAAAGTGATGGGGACCCAATGTGCATAGTGCACATGGTCCCAGAATTCATTAATCTATCACTATCACCAGCTCTAGAATTTCCCAGGTAAATCTTCCATTGATTGGGACCCACTACAATAATTTAGGAGAAAAGGGGGAAATTAATCACTGTTGGAGGTTCTATACTGGCAGTTTTTGTAGCTTTTGTTTACATCACTCAAATTTTTCAGAATTATGGGTTTGATCCTGCAAGATGTTGAGCACTCTGACCCCTATCCAGCAGGACACTTTAGTACCTATTTAACTTTAAGCATGTGCTTACATGCTTTGCTGAATGGGGGCCAAACTACTCAGAACTTAGAAGGATCAAGCCATTACTCTGCTGCAGCATCTCTGCTATTGTGTCCCAAGCTGCTGTTAGCAGACATGAAGTCTCTTAAGAAACACACACATCCCAGTGTATCATATTGTTGAGTACTCTTATGAGTAATTGAAATGAAAAGTCCTAATAAGAGCATGTATTGTTTATGATTGATCATAATTTAATTTTAACTTTCCATCTGTAATGAAATCTTTTCATTATTATTTTACGATACAATAGCACATAAGAAAGTAACATTGTGACAAATAACAAATATTTCTCATTCTTGTATTGAAAGCCAGTAATGTCATTTATTATGCACTTCCAAATACTGTCTACTGTATGCCTATCACAAAGGATGGATTTAATTCACCTTTATTTTTTACCTATTGTAGAGAGAAAGAGAGAGACAGCAGGTTGGATACCACAACACTTGCCTTGTCTCTCTCCTGTATTATAGTCCTTTCTCAGTAGCAAATGCTATAATTTGCAAAAGATTTTCCATCATAATCCCCTGTTTATACATTCTCATAACTTCCGAAGCAGTTACCTTTGAAATTTTCTATTCTTGGTGTCTGGCTAAAAGTGAATTTATTTGGTAAATATGAATAAAATCCACTTTGGAAATCTATGAGGTTAGAAAAAAATACACTTTCCCCATTTAAAAAAAATCAATATGTAGTTTGTTTTCACATGGATAATCCCCAAATGGCTAAACACTAAAATCTGGAATTCATTACATAAATAATACTCAATGAGGAGTATGTCCTAGGTCAAGGGTTAACAACTAATTGGGTGTTAATAATTATGAATGGCTGGAAATTGGCTAATGTTCTTACATGGAAGTGCTCTGTCTCTGGAGATAGTGGGGGCACCTTGTGAGAAGGGGATAGAAAATGTCACCCTGCCTATGGTGTGTGCAGGAATCCCAGCTAATCCTGTAGCCAATGGGATATAACAGAGATAGTGGAGTGGCTAAACCGTTGCTCTGTGCCAAGCCACAGGTTTGTGGGTAGGATTTCTTCCTGTCCCAGCAACCCCGACACCCTGTTTAATCATTCTTTGCATGAAGGTTGAGTGTTTCGTCCTAAGGATTTAGAGTGGTTTAATCTCATATGCTGCATTAAGGATTTATTATTTATTAAGGATGGTCTTAAAGCATTTTAAGCTACAAGTGCTGCCTTAAGTCCTTAAAGTAGCGTAATCAGGGATTTTAGACTTTCCTTTAAAAAGAAAGAAAAGAAGATGGGTGGAAACCCATGTTGTTAATGTAATGTCAATTGTAAGCTCTTCGGGGCAGGGACTGTGTCTCCCATAGTTTGTCCAGCACAAAGCACAATGGGACCTTTACGCTGAGTAGAGTATTTATTTTAGTTTAAGTATTAGTTTAAGGGACCCTCAATAGTCACAGAATCATAGATGGAATCAGGTTTTGTCAAGCAGAATCTGGATCAGGTACAAATGCAAATGCAGAAATCCTCTTTGATACCAGTGGGAGAAAGAGAGACCTAATCCAACTCCCAGACCTCTGTGGCTACCTTCTGAGTTCCTGTTAAAAATATCTGCTCCTCTTGCTCCTGTTAGCGCTGTTTCTCCCACTCTGTCTCCTTATTTCTCTCTATAGATGTATTTTGAGTCTGGTACACTTCACTTTTTCTGATGCTCTATATGCCCTGTTACCCTTCCAAGCTTGCAGTATTTTCACCTAAAGTGTTAGCTGAGTCACTACTGAACAATCTTTCCCATTGGGAAACACACCAAGGAAAGCAAGGAGAGAGAAGCAGCGATGAAAGCAATGCTCCCAGGACCTCCCGCTGACTTCCTTGGCACTGCAACCCTGAAGACCTGCTGCCAGAGACTCTCCAGCTGATCTCACTCCACTACTAAGGAGGTGAATGCAACAGGAGTTTAGGGTGATTAATGTGTGTGGAACTATCAGAGGCAGAAGTAGAAGCTGTAACAATGAACATATTACAAGAACATTAAAAGAAACACTTAGAAGGGAGCAAAGATTACAGTGTACAAGTGACAGACTGTGATTTGTTTGTGAAATTCCTAGACAGGCGAAAGCACACAAAGGTATCTGAGCTGCAGACCAAGGTACACAGAGTTTCATAATATAGTTAGCGAAGAATAATACAAACCACAGAAAGAGACAGAGGAGTGAAAATACCTCCTGCTGATCTCTTTGCAGCCCTGAAGGAGATATCCTCCCAGAGACCCTCCTGCTGATCTCACTCCATTATTGAAAAAGTTAAATACAAAAGCAAACACTATCTCAGTCAGACATAATTTTATTGTAGATTCCCTGTCATCTTGATGGGGACAGGATAAGCATTTCTTAGACCACCCTAACCAACTTTCCAGGGAAAGAGGATGAATGCTGGTGCAGAGATGTCTCCTAGATGAGGATCCATACAATTTTTATCCCCTCCACTTTGAGAAGTGGAAGGAAATATTTTGCAATATAGTCTCAACAGAGATTCTATTATGTGGGAAAAGAAATGAAAAATACATGTTAGATTAATAAATCAAACAAAGAATAATAATACCTTTCACTCGTATACAGCCTTGCTCTTTAGAAAGGGGGCTACATATCATACTGACACTATTCAAATCACAAATAATATAACTTGTAACACCATTTTACAGATGGGAAACAGTCTTAGTTCCATCTGGTATAGGGTCTCTTTCCTCCCTCTTTGTGGTTCTTTTTACATTCTCCCATAAGTAGAACATGAACCTTATTGTGCTAATTCAAACTGAGCTTTCAAATCCATGACATTTGAGTGGGTACAAAATTTGGCAAAACGAGTGTTGCAATTCCTTGTTTCTATGCCTGCCTTTCTGTCCTTGGATTCCAATATATATATTAGAAATGGTCAAAAACCAAGGGAAAAATAATGGGAAAACCATTTCTTTTTTTGTTTAACAAATATTTCATGGAAATGTTCTGAGCATCTCTAATAAATATATTGATATTTATATTGATATTTTATTTTATTTTATTTGGTTAACAATAGCTGTGTGCTATTACTGATATGACAAAGCCATGTGTTGTGGGATAACTGTAAAATAAATCAAAAAAGTTTTAGATTAGAAAAGGAGACTGAGGCATCATGATTTTGAAATATGCCATACTTTAGAGTGGATAAAAGATAGATGCCCCAAAACTTGGTAAGAAAATAAGAGACTCAAAAATAACAGAATGTGAACAGAAGCAAAGAAAGAACAGGGTTGAGGGAGTTTAGGGTGATTTATGTGTGTAACTGACTACTGGAGGCAGAAGTAGGAGCAGTAACCATGAACATATTCCAAGACCATTAAAAGAAACACTTAGAGAGGAATAAAGATTACAGTGTACAAGTGACAGACAGTGATTTGTTTGCAAAATTGATAGATGGAAGAAACCATACAAAAAGTCTCAGAGATGCAGAATGAGGTAAACAGAGTTTCATAATATAGTTAGCAAAGAATAATACAAACCACAGAAAGGTATATAAAGGTGAAAATATTTTCCCAGGCTGGAAGCTATTGGGCACTAAAAACTAGGGAACAAACAGTTTATAGGACAGAAATTTTCACCTATCTCCATTATTACTGAAACACTAGCACTAAAGTAGTAGATCGCCTAAACAGCTACATGGCTTTCAGATGCAGAACAAAATGCGCATCTATCATGGTTCTCAATGTCCATGAAGATGGCAAGTTTCCTTGGCAGTCATGGAGGGATTGGCCCTGTTGCACAGCTCATGGCAGAGGACATGGGCAGCACCCATTCTGGGCACAAATGGCAGCCACAAACCTGAATAATGGATGGACAGTGATTCAAATCTAGACCAGGTAGTGATGAAGAGTTGTTATCATTTGGTACTACTGACCTATCTGGATTTAGTTGTATGCAATGTAGTGGTAGCTGTGTTAGTCCCAAGATATTAGACAGACAAAGTGGGTGAGGTAATATCATTTAACTCACCCACCTTGTCTCCCTAATATCCTGAATTAGCTTAGTTCCAGTACATAAGCTTTCCTATTAAAAAAATTACTACCATATCCTTCATTAACTGGCAAACCTATTGGTAATCTCATTAGAGAGGCCTAGGAATACCCCTGATCAAAGTCTCTTTGAAATCAGTAGGGATTTTTCTATTAACTTCAGCAGTTGAAGGATCAGGCCTTAACACTAGAGATGATTCCCAAGGAAGGACTGAGGTGCCTTGATGGGTTTGTTTGTGGAAAGTCCTATTGACATTGGCATATCTCTTCCATGGATAAAGGCAATTGCAGTTTCCCTGGCTGCAAGTTCAGCACTTTTTTATACACAATACATTTATGCAAAATATTTTTAAAACGTTAAGGCCTAGATTTTCAGATGTTCCTAACACATTTAGGAGCACAAGTCTCACTGAAAGCAAAGGTTCTTGTGCTATCAGGCACTTCTGAAAATTTCACTCAAAGCCAATAGTTAATATAAAGGGCAAATATAAGTTTGTTCTATCTCCATGTGTCCGGCTAAGCCTGGATTAACCAGTGTGCACTTGGGGTATTTGCATAGGGGGTTCCCATTTCAGAGGGCCTCCCAACTACTGAAAAAATAAAAACAACAAACACCACACACACACACACACACACACACAAAAACCCCCAAAACTTACCTGTGCCAGCCCAAATCAATGATGCACATACATGTGGTTATGGTAGAAGTGGCTGGGGGAGGTGTCAGGTCATAGTGCCACTCAGGTTTGGCCTGGCTGACCCTCTGTCATAATGGAGGGGTGACCAGGCAAATTTGAGTGAGTGACATTGTGACCTGGCACACAGGGTCACAATGCCATTCTGTTTTGGCACCCTAGGCAAAATCTCTGTCATCAAAATCAAAATCTGCCTCCCTGGGCAGCTGCCTAGTTTGCCTATGGCTAAAGCAGCCCCTGAATACCTGTATGTAGCATGTACAAAAAAAATCAAGACGCACGCACACTATAGTTAAATTGATCAATTAATTTTAAGTAAGAAATAGCATCTCGGAAACACATGAGAGGCTCCTCCAAACAAAAATTATTTAAAGAAAAGGAACTGCGGGTGAAAGAGTTACTGAGCAAGGAACATCGGGGCCGGGGTGCAATCTCCATAGTGCACAAGGCCCCAAAATTCTTTAATCTGGCACTGATCCCACTCTACAGCACAGAATTCCTCCTTTAAGGAATTCTTCTCTCATAGCATAGTGTTGGTGCAATATCTGACTGTGGGGTGTTGATTTCCTCTGGTGCATTTTCCAGGCCTTAATACTTGGTGCCATAGGGTTGGGCTTTTCATTGCTACAGAGGACAGCTGATAAAAGGTTTCATGGCTATTGTTGATTACTATGGCCACTGGAATTGTACCATCATTCAGGGTTGTTCAGAATTTGTTGCAGCTTCTGGGCATGAATCCCTGATGGTTAGAGTTGGGCTTGATAAGTCGTTTGGCTGAAACTTGGTTGTAAATTGGGAGCAAGTGGGGCACACCTTGGAGGGAATCTGGCCTGGCCATGGACTTTATGACCATGCACCATTATGAGGCACCCCCACAGAAAGACTGACTCGTAGGAGAGGTTAGGGTTTAGGACAGGGGTCGGCAACCTACGGCACGCGTGCCAAACACGGCACGCGAGCCGATTTTGAATGGCACGCGGCTGCCTGCCGCGGTTCCGACCCCCAGCCACACTCAGCCCCCCCCGCCCACCGCTCTCCCCTGCTGGGGCAGGAGGCAGAAGCTTTGTCGTGCAGCAGACAAGCTCCCTCCCTCCCCCGCTTCTTCCCACAGCCGTGGTGCAGCCTGCTTTTCTGCCCCTCGTCCTCTCCTTCCCTGCGCCGGCCCTTGCAAAGAGAGGGGGAAGGAGTGGCAGTGTGCTCGCTGCTCCGCAAAAGCCCCGCGGCCCCGCTCTCCCGGCCGGAGCTCCAGCCGGCGCGCGGCAGCCCCGCGGCCCCTTGCTAAAGCCGGCTCTGGGTAAAGGAGGTAGAGAAGAGGTAGGGCCGGGGCCTTGGGGAAGTGGGTGGAACAGGGCATATCCCTTCCAGCCCCCTGCCATGAGCCGCAGAGGGCAGGGGGCTGGGAGCGAGCACCCCCATGAGCCGAGCACCCTAGCCCTCTGCCCTGACCCACCCCACCCCCAGCCTTCTGCCCTGCACCCCCCCACACCCCTCCAGCCCTCTGCCCTGACCTCTGAAGCCCCCCATACCCCCAGCCCTCTGCCCTGACCTCTGAAGCCCCCACACCCCCAGTCTTCTGCCCTGCACCTCCACACACCCCCAGCCCTCTGCCCTGACCTCTGAAGCCCCCCACACCCCCAGCCTTCTGCCCTGCACCCCCGACACCCCTCCAGCCCTCTGCCCTGACCTCTGAAGCCCCCCACACCCCCAGCCTTCTGCCCTGCACCTCCACACACCCCCAGCCCTCTGCCTTGACCTCTGAAGCCCCCCACACCGCCAGCCTTCTGCCCTGTACCTCCACAAACCCCCAGCCCTCTGCCCTGACCTCTGAAGCCCCCCACACCCCCAGCCTTCTGCCCTGCACCCCCCCACACCCCTCCAGCCCTCTGCCCTGACCTCTGAAGCCCCCCACACCCCCAGCCTTCTGCCCTGCACCTCCACACACCCCCAGCCCTCTGCCCTGACCTCTGAAGCCCCCACACCCCCAGTCTTCTGCCCTGCACCTCCACACACCCCCAGCCCTCTGCCCTGACCTCTGAAGCCCCCCACACCCCCAGCCTTCTGCCCTGCACCCCCCCACACCCCTCCAGCCCTCTGCCCTGACCTCTGAAGCCCCCCACACCCCCAGCCTTCTGCCCTGCACCTCCACACACCCCCAGCCCTCTGCCCTGACCTCTGAAGCCCCCCACACCCCCAGCCTTCTGCCCTGCACCCCCCACACTCCTCCAGCCCTCTGAAGCCCCCCACACCCCCAGCCTTCTGCTCTGCACCCCCCCACACTCCTCCAGCCCTCTGCCCTGACCTCTGAAGCCCCCCACACCCCCAGCCTTCTGCCCTGCATCTCCACACACCCCCAGACCTCTGCCCTGACCTCTGAAGCCCCCCACACCGCCAGCCTTCTGCCCTGCACCCCCCACACCCCTCCAGCCCTCTGCCCTGACCTCTGAAGCCCCCCACACCCCCAGCCCTCTGCCCTGCACCTCCACACACCCCCAGCCCTCTGCCCTGCACCTCCACACCCCCCCAGCCCTCTGCCCTGACCTCTGAAGCCCCCCACACCCCCAGCCTTCTGCCCTGCACCTCCACACACACCCAGCCCTCTGCCCTGACCTCTGAAGCCCCCCACACCCACCCTTCTGGGGGTGTGTGGGGCTTCAGAGGTCAGGCCCCACTCAGCCCGCTGCCGGCCTAGGTGAACAGAACGCCAGGCTGGCAGCGAGCTGAGCAGGCTGGTGGCGTAAGATCAGCATTTTAATTTAATTTTAAATGAAGCTTCTTAAATATTTTGAAAACCTTGTTTACTTTACATACAACAATAGTTTAGTTATATAATATATAGACTTATAGAGAGAGACCTTCTAAAAAACGTTAAAATGTATTACCGGCACGCAAAACCTTAAATTAAAGTAAATAAATGAAGACTCGGCACACCGCTTCTGAAAGGTTGCCTACCCCTGTTTTAGGAGCTGCTGCAGCCTCTTTAGCAGGATGTAGGCTTTGGGTATGTACGGTGCTGTGGGGTTAGGGGGTGTCAATTAAACTTGATTTGACTCATTCAAGAAAGCTATGACCAGAGGTCTTAAAATCCTAAACCCTTATCTGTGAGCACTAGCAGTTAATACTAAAGAAATTAGAAAACTGATCACCTTTAAAATCACTGTGGTGGTCATCCCATTACATTGTTTGCACTATAAGATCTGTCTATGACAAATAGTAACAGAGAATGGCACAGCAAAAAGTAGCTTATATACTGCATCGGATCCTCGTTTATTTTGAAAGTTAATTCATTTCAGAACAAGCAGTGACTGGAATGAATACCAGTAATGTAGGCCACTAAAGATAGTTTTTCACAAATGGTCTCTACAAAATGAATTAGGCCTTTCTAAAAAGTACATAAATAATAGGAAGTAAAACTCATTTGTGTATAAGCCAGATCCAAAGCCTATGGAAGTCAATGGGAGTCTTTTACCTTAGGATTCCTGTGTTTGCAGGAGAGAACCCACGCTACAGAAAGCCCATAGCAATCAATAAATAAATAGCAAAGCAATCATTATTCTTCCCATTGTACAGCATTAGTTTTGGGTTGCTGTGGCTGTATAATAAAATGGCAGAGATACTTTAGTAATTCACTTTGAGCAAATAAGAATCATCTAACTCATTCACAAAGATCAAGGATGAGTTCTCATATCACTGCAGCTCTATAGTCTAGAAATTCCTTAAAAATAGTCATAAAAAAAACATAAAATGTCATAGCAGTTGTCCATCTAGTCTGATATCTGGCAGTGGTTAATTCCTAGAGCATCAGAGAAAGGAAAAATCAACAAACACATACATAAATCTAGCTTGTTGTGGTATACTGTGTACATGGGAAATGGGAAATCCTTTCCTCGTTTCTGTAAGTGATCATTCTATGTCCAGGAGCATGAGATCATATGACTATGTAACCATGTGAACTGTCCCCTTTAAGATGTAGTGCGGCTCAGATCCAACCCAGTCTGTTCCATGACATGGCTCCTTTAAGGAAATGGGCATTTTAGGGAGCAGCAGACAAGCTGGGGTATTAATCAGGGTGCTATCTCCTGAACGGGATAGAACTCAGCTGTTAGCTGGCCCTGGGAGAGAGAAGAGTGCTTCTGTGGAGTGGGACTGTGGGGGCGGAGGGCGGTGAAATCCCTTAGCCAGGGAGTTGGTTAAGAACCAGGGGAGTAGGCGGTCTGTGAAAAAGACTCTTCTGAGATGCCATGGGTTGTGATGGGACTGGCAGAGTGCTCTGGCTCAGAGGTAACTGGAGGGGCAGCTGGGAACCTGAAGTCCTGATGTGAGGGTGGACTTAGGCTGAAGGGTAAATGTATTTCTTAAAGACTCAATACATTGAACTGCAGGAAGCCAAATGGTACTTTAAGTACTCTGGGCTATGAACAAGTTATTGGGAACTGAAGGTGAGATGCCTGGCAGAGCCATGCTGTGCCACAAGGGGTGCCCTGGAATGGGACCCTGCCACAGACCCTTATTGTTTTATCTTGTGTTTCTAGAAATGATATTAATGAGGATAAAATTATCTAACTGCAGCCTACAAAGGAGATGAATCTATTTCTTTTTCAGCGTTAGGACTGAACTAATCTAACAGGGTTTTTTTTCTAACTTTGTCCCATGTGGAAAGCTGTGTGCTCTGACTTCCACCAATAATTAATTAATAAAAACCATGCCAAAAGAGGACCATGCAATGATTAAAGAGTGTATCTGTTCAAGGAGCAGCAGCAGTAAGAGGTAGTATAACAAGAGAAGAATAAAAACTAGAGAGACCTCAACAAAATCCCCTATAGCAACACACAGGCTCAGCTCAAGCTTTGAATTTTACAAATGGCTCCCATCTTCATAGTGGGCTGACCTGACATCTTAGATCCAAAGGCACCCCACTGTGTAGGTACTCAGACTCTAATTTCAAATACAAATTTTGTGTCTTGAGACTCTCTAATGTAATCTAGGATTGTGTCAGGAAGAGATACCCTTGGAAAACAGAGTACGTCCTTAACAAATCATACCCATACTTTCAGCTAGTAGAACCCCATCAATCTCTTCCCCAAGCACAAGGGGACTATGCTGGCTGCATCATCCAGTACATAGTGTAGTTTGCTTCCTCCTTCTCCCCTCACTGTGGCTAGCCCAGCTCATGGACTAGTTTGAAGGGGGAAGGCTGCCTTCTTGCCACTCCCCATCTCTTATGAAGCACCGTGCACCCCTACGATGTAAAAAAGGAACAGTCCCTCTATAACCTTCAGTGCAAGGACTGCAGTTTTGACCACCACTTGCACATGCCATGCAAGGTCTGAGGAAAGATTCCTTGCATTGTCTCCATGTACTGTGAAGTTCTATGACAATTTAGCCCTTAAGGGGCAGATACCTGTGAAGGTTTGTTCTTATTAACAAAGGTAACACATGTGCTGCCAGAAAATTCTAAGGCAAAGAGAAACAAGTTGCTGAAATATTCTCATGTATAGTGCTGCTATCAGCATGGTGGCAGAGATGATTGAATGGAACAAGAAAACCTCCTCCATTGACATGAGGTGGCAAGCAGAGGGGAGCATGAAGAAAGCTGTCACACAATCCTCACTGTTTAAAAATAAATGTTACCACAGCAATCGTTCTGGGTTTCCTTTATAACTCCCATCTGCTTCACTTTCTCTTCCAGCTTCAGATGTAGAGAAGCCTAGGATTGTGATCCGAAGGTGACAATGGTGCACAAGTGCCAGAAGGGAACCTATCATCTCTACATCTCAAGTAGTGGAGCTGTGACTGCAATAGTATTCTTATCACACGGAACATGATAAAACTCCACCCTTCTGGCAGGTCAGAAGAAGGGCATGGCTATCATTGAGCTTCCTTCCTTAGAGAAGAACAGACAAGTGCTTCAGCTGGCTACTGAATCAAAAGGTGTAAACATGATAGGGAGGACAGCTACTGTATGTACAACTCATTAGTGGCTTTCATAAAAATGAGCAGACTTGTTTTATTTCCAGATTGCACTGTGATGGAGGTCACTGAGTTAAGTGAGTCAAATGTGGAGAGGGTGGTTCATGAGAAAAAAACAGTCTTTTGCCCAAGCCCACAGATGTTAGAACTAGAGATGGAACTAAAAAAAATAAATCTAAAGCTGTTGCCAAGACTGGCTTTTATCGGTATTTGTCTTTTGTCATTCAGTTCAGTGAATTAGTTAATTCCTAATGGTTCACTAAAGAGTGGCTAAAGCAAAGTTCATGTTCAAATGTATTTTTCAAAAGTAGGAATGATAGCTACCTTGGCAAAAGGACATATCTTGATGCATGCAAAGTTAAACAAAATCTTTCTTTCCATATGGTGGTCATAGTCATGATTTTGAACATCTCCCATGCCCCACAACAGTCACGCAGGAAGCTTAAAATAATGTATAATGTCCAAGATCCTCAGCTGGTCTATACCGACAGAGCTCTGAAATCAATAGAGCTATGCTTATTTATACCAGCGGAGCATCTTGCCCTTCTATGTCTTGATTTTACACTTCTGAAGTAAGTAGGTTAAAATAAGGATGATGATGATTCAGAGCAGATACCTCACAAGAGCCAAAGCAGTATTTTTGAGATCCCATTTTTCTCTTGAGAGGCCAGCAGGTTCAAAATGTTAAGTTTACAGCTATAGAAAATGCTAAATTCTTCCTTTAGTGTATGTTTGTGGGGGATTTTATCACTTATTTCTCTCTTTGTCCCTGAAGCAGAACTTCTCTTTTCATGTTCACTTTTATGGGTCATGTTGTGTGACTGAGTGACAGAAAGATTGGGAAAGTGTTCTAGTCAGGTACTTCCCTAACAAGTTTTAAGTCATGACAACATAGGTTGATTTCATGTGTTCCTGCCTCTAATGTCTACTTGAGCTGACTACTAAGAGCTCTACACATACATTCCTGTAATAGTCTGTAGCTGTGCAGTTGGAGTCTTAGGCCAGGTCTACACTACCGCGGTAGTTCGACAGCTGGCAATCGAACTTCCGGGTTCGATTTATCGTGTCTGGTCTGGACGCGATAAATCGATCCCGGAAGCGCTCGCCGTCGACTGCGGTACTCCAGCTCGGCGAGAGGAGTACCGCGGAGTCGACGGGGAGCCTGCCTGCCGCGTGTGGACCGCGTCTGAACCGCGGTAAGTTCGAACTAAGGTATGTCGACTTCAGCTACGTTATTCACGTAGCTGAAGTTGCGTACCTTAGTTCGAATTTGGGGGTTAGTGTAGACCAGGCCTTAGTGTACTCCAACTGCACAGTTTTCCTGCTAACGGTAGCTTCTGGAACCTCTTATACTGACAGCTCACTGTAAAAATAAACAGAAATAAGGGCAGTTTACTGTACAATGGCATTTACATGGAAAGAAAACACATGCATCCTACATTTTAAAAATACATTTCCTATAAATAGAAACATGCAGTTCTTAACTTGGACAGTGAGAAACTAACTAGCTAGGCCAACATCTTCTAAAGTGACCAATTGCAGAAAGGCACATGGATACTGAAGGACAAATTCTGCTCTAACTAGTCTATATCAGTAAAGTCAGTAGGATTGCACAGGTGTAATCTAGTGCAAAATTTGGCCCTTGATATTTCAGCCTCTTTTTAGCTTTGTTATCCACCCACCTGGACTTGTGATTCTTTTCACCTCCTAGCCAGCTTTTCAACTTCCTTCCCGTGGTTGGTCTTTTCTCCTTCAAAATTTCCCCATAATCAGGGCAATACCCTGAACTGATAAAGGTATACATCCTCTGGAAATTAATGAGAGCTTTTGACCGAGGACTGCAGCATTAACAAGAGTGAGATGTCCAGCTGGTAATCATAAAGGTTACATGGAACTAGCCAACTCCTGTGGCAACAAGCAGAATTTACCTACTGGCGTTTGGTTTTCACATCTGATTCTATGATGTGTGAGTTCAGTATTTCCTGCCCCCTCCCACAATTAAAATCCTCCAAAAATCTGTTTGGCTTTTTTCCCCTAATGGTGAAAAAAAATATATACTTCCTGAAGATTTTATTTTTCTTCTTTCCACACAAATAGCAAAATGATAAATTCACTGGAATTGCTTGACATACCAAATGTTTTATACACTTTCCACAGAAGGACATAATGTTCTGTTTACCACACATCACTTTAGAAGCTTGAACTAAGGAAAGGATGGACAGATATGAAGGCCTAGACCCACAGGGCTAATTCTATCCCTACAGGGACCTATTTTCGGGTTCCATATTAAATGCAGCAACCTTTCAGGAGAACAGCTAATCTTGATCTCATGAGATTTTTGGGGTAGAAGACAAAATTTTAGTGCTGTTGGGTCTACAGCCAACCATAAACCTTTTACCCTGATTTAATGACAAACCCAAACCATGAAATCTACTCTAAACTGGATCCAGATCAGCCCATCTCTAATATCTTCCCTTTGTGCTATGTCTCATACCCATAAGTTGTTCTAATTACTTTTACTTTTCTGCTGCAGAATATAGTGAGAAGTGAAGTCTGCCCTCTGAGCTGTCTTTCAAGCTTCTTTATACAGAGTAATAGCAGCAGTAGGAGTTCATTGCTATTATTTTAATCTTACTCTACATTTTTCAAGATATTACTTTATTACATTATTTTCAAAATATTATTTATTTTCAATAAACATTGTATATTTCACAATGTTGTTCACATCTGCAACAACAAAATATCCATTTTGCCTGATAAAATGTGGGGACACAGAAATTGGCATTTCACCCACTTCAGTGACCAGCTACCAGCCATATAACTATGGAGGGGAGAAGGAAACTCCATAAAGTCCACTATGGTCCTTATGCTGTAGACCTAAGATATCTTTGCAGTGCTTAACTTCGGTGATAGGCAACATGGAAAACTGAGATAAATCAGTCAAATTGCTACTAATATAGGGATGTACTGAATTCAAAAACACTTTTAACCATCAGCCTGTTAGACTCTTTGGCTGTCTAACTATTCTGCTGATATCTCACTTCAGATGAGATCTGCTGGGGCTTTTCCCACCAGATTGTTCTACTGTCATTGGGGCATCGTCTTCCCTTTGCTGCATGAGTGGAGGGAAGATAAACCAAGGCAGAACCACCGGGGTGGGGACATGATGCTGCAAAAGCATAATCACTTCACATCCACAGAAACCCCTCTACACAAGCTCCAGGAAAACTTATGGACAGAAAGGTAGAAGCTAAGGAGCAGTGTGTGCTATAGGCCTTTACAGAGGCAGCTGATCTGTAAGCAGATAACTGCACCTAAGTTAATGCTAGTAGAAGCACAATTGTCTTAGGATTCATGGCTGAGCCCTCATTGGGAGAGTAGAATGGGTTGTGGGGTGAGATATTTGCACAGGTGCAGGGTAGGGGACAATGGAAGCACAGCCCTTCCAGGAGTTGTGCTGAGAAGGGAGAGAAAATTATGATGTGGCTCTTTATGAGAGGGTTAGAGCAAGTGTCTGGAAGTCATGAATGCAGGGTTCTATTCTTAGCTTTCCTAGTGGATCTAATGGGTTCTTGCACAAGTCATTTAACCTTCCTGATCCTGGGTTTACCCATCCATACAATGGATATAAAAATGTCTACCTCCTAGTGGTACTATGAGACTTAAAACCAGATTGTGGCTCTGATCTTCCCCATGCTCTTTCAAGAGGCTAGTGCTGCCATGGACACTAACCAGGAGCAATGCCTCTGCTTTCCAATAGGATTGAGCTTAACCTCTCTCCACTGGTGAAAGCGGGGAGGAGAAGGTCCATTTCATGTCTCTCCCCTTGCATTCTTGTGCAAAGCTAGGCACTTTCTAACCCTCAGTTATTCAGTACACATACTGTAAGAACCTATTGCTAAAAAGTACTATGGAAGGGCAAAGGATCATATTAGTTGTTGTTAATATACCTGACAATTTTCACCACTGGTTAAAAAGTTTAAAAAACTGTGGTGCTTTACAGCAGAGGTCTTTAAGCATCAGATATTCTAAATCTCTATGCAGCATCATTTATAATAATAAAAGCTCTTCAAATATTTTGCATAGCAACCGTTGCTAAGAAAAATCTGCAGCCTAGACCAAAATTCAAATCCTATCAGCATTTCCAGCAGCTGGAGAAGACTAAATAAACATAGTTCAAATGGCTGGCTTCCTCCAGAAATGATATTTTTAGATGTTTCAAAGAGTAATACTGATTTAGTACATAGAAATATTCTTGCTAAATTATAAATATAGGTGGGGTGAGGAGGCTGGATCAAGACAGTACCAAAATTTGAATTGTGTATGGTTCAGGTGTTTACCAGTTCAGATCTGAAATCAAATCCATCTGCTCAACCAAAATAGCACGTCTTGTGATGAAGTTTCTGCACCCTCTCTCTGACCTCATCCCTTCTGCCTGCAGTCAAGGTTGCTGAACAGCTCCCACCCTGCAACGAGTACCTTCAGAGAGGCTGCTGAGTCAGGACACAATCACTCTCTAATCATATGAGGCCCCATAGGGTGAGTAGCCAGTTCCTCCCACCACTCCTGGCTGCAAATATCTATCCCAGTTGCTCTAGCACAGACACCTAGCAGCTCCCAGAAGTCCTCAAAGGACTGGTAGACACTGATGGATCCTTCCAAAGAGAGATATTGATGGGGAGTTCCTAGCCAGCACCTCAAAAGCCTCCAGGAAGGAAAAAGATACTGAAGGGTTGAAGTTTTGAGAGTTCCCCCTACTTGAAGACTGCTAGTGGTGAGTGAGCAAGTGGAGGAGATGTGGGAATGGTTTGGGGTGGGACAAGGAAAGACTAAAATGGAGAAAAAGATTTTGGTAAAACCTTGCCTATATAACTAACCTGGCTCAAAGGGGAGATCAGATTTGTGTAACTCGTCAGTGCGGACACTCATAGATTCCAAGGCCAGAAGGGACCATTGTGACCCTCTAGTCTGACCTCCTGTAGAACATAGGCCAGAGAACTTCACCTAAAATAATCCCAAGAGCCTATCTTTTGGACACACCCATGGAATTCACATGTACAGCTGATGGATTTTAAAAAATGAAATACTTCACCAATTTTTGACTAGTTCTAATCATCAGTGTCTGAGGATGTGATAACACAACCCTTCCCTATCAATGAGAGGGGTGTGAATTAGTCCCTGCCTTGGAATGGGTGATGGGGTGATTGAACTATGCCCACACACTGACCTCAGTCTCTGACTACTAAAAACAAGAGGCATGTTTAAACATCTTTGTTTAAAACAAATATCTGTCAAGTAGACTCCTTTATTTCCTGCTAAAGAAAAGATAGTAATTCCTTCTTTGGACATTGGGCACAAACATCTTGTTTTTCAGAAGACTGACAGACAAAAAAAAATGGCCTCTAATGGGTTAGTCTTTCTAACAGTTACCATGCGATATTTTTAAAGAAGGGAAATTATTATTTTTGTTGCTTCAAAAGTTAATATTTCACAGCTAACTTTTCAATAATTTTCATAGGCTTTAAATAAAACTTCTGTTTAATAATCTATGTAAAATGTGAGAGTGACCTATATCAAGGCACCTGGCCAGTCTTTAATGGCTCTCCTGTATCTGAACAAGAACGGTATCCTGCAGCACTTTGGAGATGACCATTTTGATACCATAAACAGGCTATTTTGATCATAAAACTCCTGGGCTGTGCCTGGAACATTAATTGAATAATTTAGCCACCCATTCCTGATAAGCCATAAAATAGTCTGCATTTGGCTTGTGGCCTTTGCAGCCAGTTGATTTTGTTCTAGCTTTCCAGGTGAAGATATTGTAGTATCTATAGAATTGTAGCCATGACATCAGCCCCCAGGTCACTGACAATAGAATGGTCCATAGGAAAACTGCACAGCATATCTGTCCAAATTAGAATCCTCAGAGATAGCAACAAGGTCACTTTAGAAATTATGTCAACAGCTGGGCTGTGTCTGATTGGGTGAGTCCCCCACCCCCAGCATTTCTCTCCTCCTGCCGTAAACTGAGTCCACTGCTGGGCATCCCAGTGCAATGGGATTGGCATTAACACCCCATTTATATAAATGTGCCAGTTCACCTCCTAAACCAATACAGGCAGATATTGCTGGTTTGGTCACATTTGGGGCACACTTCCAAACTTTTCTTCACAACCATGAGGCTAGCAGCTTACTTTTTTCTTCTCATGAAAGCTTAGGATCTGATGTAATCACATGAATCCAGGACCTAGGGCCTTATGTTGGGATTTAGCAATGTATTTTAACAAATCAATCAATTTTAAGACTAAAGTGTTATGAATTATGAACTTAACTCGCATCCTTTCCTATAGGGAAGGGAATGAGGGAAATCCCCCAGACTCTATACTTTCCGAAGGAAGGGGAGATAGCAGAATGATGTGGGACTCCAAAGATGCTTGTTGCACATCTGCATAGCCCAGAAAGCAATGAGGGGGAGGGAAAGAGGCCCCAGTGGCAATGAGGCAGACAGGGAAAGGGAATTTAAGAAAGCTAAGCAAAGTGGATACAGACCTGCCATGTAAATCATGTGACACTCACACATTTGGCAGGCCTGTAACAACATCCCACAAAACTGGTAAAATGGCAGGCACTTGTATGTGTGTGGCCCTCTGACACAC
Organism: Emys orbicularis; assembly: GCF_028017835.1. Taxonomy (NCBI): domain Eukaryota; kingdom Metazoa; phylum Chordata; order Testudines; family Emydidae; genus Emys; species Emys orbicularis. Next base: position 89,329,048 of record NC_088690.1, read on the forward strand.
ACCACCCTGCAATTTAGGGGAACATGCTCTGAACTACAAGACAGGAGTCTAAAATCTAATCCCAGTTCTTCTACTGACACCTCTTAATATTTTTGTTCACTTCACAATCCTTTCTAACCAAGGCCTCAAACCCCTATCTTAAGGAGAGCAACAAACAACCCTTTTACAATTAAGGTGGCTGAAAAGTTAGACGAGGTCAGTGCAAGTAAATGTAGGAATATAACCCAGGCCTGTAATATGGCAGATCAAATTTTCATCCACTTTGTCACACAGCCTGTCAGAAGAAATGGTCCAGATTATATGCTTGTCTAATCTACACTAACAATGTGGATCTTTGTCCCTCTCTAGTATCTAGAGCACATATACAGGTTTTAAGTCTGTCAGTACCTCCATGCTACTGTGTGTTGCTCTTTAATTCAAGTGGTAGAAGCTTATACTTTTAAATATAGAGATTGCAGGTTGAACCCCAGATGACCCAAACATGGGCATTGTTATACTTGGGTCTGCTCTATTTCCAGTGTTTGTGTTTTGGTTAATGGGAGTTCTCTTTAAGTACAGTATGGGGTACATATTCTAGGTAAGAAGACTAAGAGCAATGGGTGCACATAGTGGAAGATCCTGACTTTTTTGAGTGAAAAAAAAAATCAGAATGTGATTTAATGAACATATCATTCCAGAAAACTAGCTTCACTCCTGAAGGTATAAAAGTGTGTAGCACTTATTAGGGGACTGAATGCTTCAGGATATTGCGAATGCCATTCAGAGCCTTTTGTCTGTAGGCCACCAGTATGAATCCACCCCAGTAAATATTAATAGTTGCTCCCATTTAATGGATGTTTGATATCCCTTATATGCATTGAATTTGGTAGATCTCAGTTCCAGCACTCACCTGACAAACTCACTACAACACTTTGCACTAAGTGGTAGATTTAGCAGAGTGGCCAAGAGCTTCATGGGTGTGACAGGGTGGCCCTCCCCTTTAAGGCCTGAGGCCATCCTACCCCTTCAATTAACTCTGCCCTGCAACACCTGGGAAGGGTGGGAGACTTAAAAGCAAGAAAAGTCCAGCTATAGGAAGGTAAGAGGGGAGGAATGTGGGTTGGTTCCTCTGACTTGAGCCCTCTGTAGGGGCTGGCTGAGGAAGAGACCCAGGGGAGAGCAGGGAGTCTCTCCACTAGAAGATCTGACGGATAACATATATGGCAGTTTGGTCTCTTGGCAAGATCCTGGAAGGAGCCTGAGTGAGCCTAGGAGCAGAGGTCAGTGAGAAGGCCAGAGTTTTCCTAGGATTTTTGTGGACACCTGGAGCTAAGGGGGCAAGGACAGGGGCAGAGGAAGTTTCACAAACCCTGATGAGAAGCAGAAGTAATGAGAAGTGAGGAGGAAGAAGAAATGGGGTGTGCCCTGATGCAGGGAAAGAAGAAGTATTTACAGACTTGAGTGCAAGGCCCAGAAACCTTAATACCCTGGAAGGGGTGGGACTAGCTGGAGGGCTAAATCACCAAAGCAGTCTGGAAGGCATTGGTGCCTGGGAAGAGTTGTGGAAGATCAAGGGGAAACTTAAGACTAAGTTGCTTCAGTGCTTTGCTATACGCATGTCTACACTGCCCTCTAGTTCGGACTACGGGGGTGTGAATAGCCAGGCTCAGCAAAGTGCGGCTCTATAAAACTCCCCTCTACTCTAGTCCTCTGCATTAGTGAAAACTAGGGACCTCTAAGTTTGTGCTGGCAGCATCTACATGGGGGAGTTACAGTGCAGCACTTTGCTGAGCCCTGCTATTCACATCCCCATAGTCCAAACTGCTTGGCAATGTTGGGACACCATTAAAGCAACTAAATATCAAGGCCCTAAAATTGAGATGCAACACAGGAAAATTTCTAATGAAGTTTTTTTTTCCCTAATGATTCACAACAAAACTGGGCTTTGAATAAAAAGGGCCTTTTGAAAACCGATGTTTAAAGAAGATGAGATGTTGACAGAAAAGGGTCATAATGGTTTGAATAATTTGCCCCCTCCAAATAGATGAAGGGGTGCAGAGTATGATAATATACATATAACTAACAAAGCTTTTAATTTTACCATTTAGCACACCTTTGTTTTTATATTTCAATGCTGTAAATCGGTGTATGTTAATAATTTGTAATTATCAACGGTAATGAGTACAGATGAGGTACCACTCAGGCCAAGGTCTGGCTGACATAAGTGAGATTTTTCCAATTCTTCTTTTACATTGAATTGTTGATATGCTTAAAAGGATGTTATTGCTGACAGAACAAAGGTAATGGAAGTTTTGAGGTAAAAACACAAACCTGTAACAACAAGAACCTTTTTTTACTGGCAAAAGTGAGGAACCGGGTGAGGAAAACATGACACAAACTGGATAAAGAAGCAAAAATGCAGAAGTGGGATAAATTGAAACTTGCCCTTGTATAAATAGGGGTTACATAAAAGCCAAAAGCTTGATGTGCTAAAAGCTGACTGGGAGAAAGTTAAGGAATATGGAAATGCGAAAAAATCCAAGTGAAAAAGGCCCAAATTAGAGAACACCGGAACAGAAACTGAAGGAACAGGTCTGAAGGATCAGAACAAGGGATCAGAGGAAACTACAACCATCAAGAAATGTAGGAGAACTTTCCAGTGCCCCAGAATGTAGTAACTTGGGTCCTCTGCCTGTTCCATCTTGTCAGTGGTTATTGTCTGGCATAAATATTTATAAATGTAAATGTTCAGATACTATAAGTGACAATTATCAGGGGGTAGCCGTGTTAGTCTGTATCCACAAAAACAACAAGAAGTCCGGTGGCACCTTAAAGACTAACAGATTTATTTGGGCATAAGCTTCTGTGGGTAAAAAACCCACTTATTCAGATGCATGGAGTGAAAATTACAGATGCAGGCATTGTTATACTGACACATGAAGAGAAGGGAGTTACTTCACAAGTGGAGAACCAGTGTTGACAGGGCCAATACAATCAGGGTGGATGTAGTTCACTCCCAATAATAGATGAGGAGGTGTCAATTCCAGGAGAGGCAAAGTTGCTTTTGTAGTGAGCCAGCCATTCCCAGTTCCTATTCAAGCCCAAATTAATGGTGTTAAATTTGCAAATGAATTTTAGTTATGCAGTTTCTCTTTGAATTGTTTCTGAAGTTTTTTTGTTCAAGTATGGCTATTTTTAAATCTGTTATAGAATGTCCAGGAAGATTGAAGTGTTCTCCTACTGGCTTTTGTATGTTACCATTCCTGATGTCCAATTTGTGTCCATTTATTCTTTTACGTAGAAACTGTCCGGTTTGGCCAATGTACATGGCAGAGGGGCATTGCTGGCAAATGATGGCATATATCACATTAGTAGATGTGCAGGTGAATGTGGCCCTGATGGTGTGGCTGATGTGGTTGGGTCCTCTGATGGTGTCGCTTGAGTAGATATGGGGACAGAGTAGGCAACGAGGTTTGTTGCAGGGATAGGTTCCTGGGTTAATGTTTCTGTGTTGTGGTGTGTAGTTACTGGTGAGTATTTGCTTCAGGTTGGGGGGCTGTCTGTAAGTGAGGACTGGCCTGCCTCACAAGCAGGGCCAGCTCTAGGCACCAGCAAAACAAGCTGGTGCTTGGGGCGGCACATTTTTAGGGGCGGCATGGCCGGCGCCAGAATGCCGCCCCTAAAAATGTGCCCCGGCCGCCCTAGCTCACCTCCGCTGCTGCCGCCCGCGCACCACGGCGCGCGAAACAGCTGATTTCCGCGCCGCTGCTCCCCCTCCCTCCCAGGCTTCAGAGCCTGGAAGGGAGGGGGAGATCCTGAGCGGCCGCGGCGCGCGAAACAGCTGATTCCCGCGCAGCTGCTCGCCCTCCCTCCCAGGCTCTCAAACCTGGGAGGGAGGGGGAGACTCTGAGTGGCCGCGGCGCACGCGCCGCTTCTCCCCCCTCCCTCCTAGGCTTGAGAGCCTGGGGGGAGGAGGCAGGGCTGGGGATTTGGGCAAGGGGCAGAGCTGAGGCGGGACCGGGGGTGGGGTAAGAAAAAAACGGGGGGGGGGGGCGGCCAAAATTGTTTCTGCTTGGGGCGGCAAAAATCCTAGAGCCGGCCCTGCTCACAAGGTCTGTGAGAGTGAGGGATCATTTTCCAGGAGAGGTTGTAGATCAGGGGTCGGCAACGTTTGGCATGCGGCTCGCCAGGGTAAGCACCCTGGCGGGCCGGGCCAGTTTATTTACCTGCTGACGCAGCAGGTTCGGCTGATCGCGGCCCCCACTGGCCGCAGTTTGCCATCCTGGGCCAATGGGGGCGGCGGGAAGCCGCGGCCAGCACATCCCTCACCCACGCCGCTTCTTGGCGCCCCATTGGCCCGGGATGGCAAACCGCGGCGAGTGGGGGCCGCAATCGGCTGAACCTGCCGCGTCAGCAGGTAAATAAACTGGCCCGGCCCGCTAGGGTGCTTACCCTGGCGAGCCGCGTGCCAAACATTGCCGACCCCTCTTGTAGATCATTGATGTGCTGGAGAGGTTTTAGCTGGGGGCTGTATGTGATGGCCAGTGGTATTCTGTTATTTTCCTTGTTGGGCCTGTCCTATAGTAGGCGACTTCCGGGTACCCGTCTTGCTCTGTCAGTCTGTTTCCTCACTTCCCCAGGTGGGTATTGTAGTTTTAAGAATGCTTGCTAAAGATCTTGTAGGTGTTTGTCTCTGTCCGAAGGATTGGAGCAAATTCGGTTGTATCTTAGGGCTTGGCTGTAGATAATGGATCGTGTGATGTGTCCTGGATGGAAGCTGGAGGCATGTAAGTAAGTATAGTGGTCAGTAGGTTTCCAGTATAGGGTGGTGTTTATGTGACCATCACTTATTTGCACTGTAGTGTCCAGGAAGTGGATCTCTTGTGTGGACTGGTCTAGGCTGAGGTTAATGGTGGAGTGGAAATTGTTGAAATCCAGGTGGAATTTTTCAAGGGCCTCCTTCCTGTGGGTCCATATGATGAAGATGTCATCAGTGTAGCACAAGTAGAGGAGGAGCACTAGGAGACGAGAGCTGAGGAAGCGTTGTTCTAAGTCAGCCATAAAAATGTTGGCATACTTTGGGGCCATGCGGGTACCCATAGCAGTGCTGCTGACTTGAAAGTATAAGTTGTCCCAAAATCTGACAATAATTTTGTCCGAGACAAGGTGGATGAGGTAATATCTTTTACTGGATCAACCTCTACTTGTGTGAGAGAGAGAAGCTTTTGAGCTTACACAGAGTTCTTCTTCAGGTCTGGGAAACTAACTCAGAGTGTCACTGCTAAATAGAAGGTGGAACAGATTGTTTAACGTAAGTAGTTAACACATATTTCAAGGGACCATTCAAGGTGAAGTGGTCCATTAACACCCTTCTGGTCACAGGGAGCAAAGGAAGGGAGAGAAGGAAAAACAGCTGGGTGGGGGAGGGGAAGATGCTAGTGGGTTATATATTTTTGTAATAAGCCATAAATCCATGTTCATTCCATGATTTTTAGTGTTTAGCAAAGTTATGAATTTATGCTCCCAGGCTTATCTTTTGAAAGTCTTGTGCAGGTTTCCTTTGAGGATGAGGACTGATAGGTCAGATATGGAGTGATGACTTCGTGAAAAGTGTTCACCCATAGATGATGTGGTGTTTGTCTTTCATCATTTTCCTGTGTGAGCTCATTCAAGAGCATAGTGACTGTCTGGTTTTACCCAAATAGCTGCTATTGGGGCATTTAGTGCACTTGATGAGGTACACCACATGTTGTGATAGTTATCTGTAGGGCCCATGGATCTTGAAAAGTGTGTTGTGGGAGATGGTCATCAATAGTTCTGTCTGAAATTCTGTAAATAAAGGTGAAAATTGTTTAAGCCTAAATTAGGTGGACTTGTGACTCATTTCCCATCCCACCCCCAAGAGTGCCCTAAATTGTGAGAAAGTGCTGCAGGGTGGTGAGTTTTGTAAAATGGGTTATGGAGAATGTAGTACCTCTGTTATACCCGGGGGATGTTTTGCCTCGGTCAGGATTGAGCTTGAGGCATGATGATAGGAGAAGAGTCTGGGGGGAGCACCCGCACCCCTCTGCCGCACAAACCCTGGGCTCTCACCCCCCCACCCGCACCCCCCTGCCGTCCCAGCCCTGGGCTCCCCCCTATCCCCCTACCATTGCCCCCCACACACACCTCCTGCCGCCCCAGCCCTGGGCTCTCCCCCCCCCGACCTGCACCCTCCTTCCACCGCAGCCCTGGGTCACTGGTAACTCGCTCCCCGGGCAGGTCATTCAGCAGGAATTTTAGATGTGCACAGAACACAGACAGGATTGGTTCCCATATGGTTACAGAACTGCAGTAAAGTGGAACAATTTTCAGCTTGTGTGATTGGAGGATATCTGGATGCATATTATAAGACTGTCCTCCATAAATGAGGAAAAGTTGAGGTGCCTTTATTATTCTTTTGTTCCACTCTTTCTTTCTATGGGGAATTTGCCAATGCGATATCACTGTCTTCCTTTTAAACAAACAAACAAACAAAAAAGGCAATGGCTGTTGAAAATAGCAATTCCAGTCCTAATAACCACTGGGAAGCATTTCTTGCTCAATTTTATCCTACTTTTTCTACAGCAAGTTACAGTGGATCAGTATATTTGATTTGGGAGAAATGAAGTAACTGAGCTTGAGCACTCCTGAATTTTGAGGTGTTCAAATCTGGAAGGCAGGTGCTGTGGGGGGGGGGGGGGGCTGTGGCTCCACAGGGGAGCACGGCAGCATGTATGCAGCAGCGTGTCTGGCACTGCGCGAAGCCAGACACGCTGGTCTGAGTGGCACGGTAAAGGGGCTGGGGGGTTGGAGAAGGGGTAGGGGGTTCCGGGGGGGCAGTCAAGGGACAGGGAGCAGGGGGGGTTGGATGGGGCAGGGAGAAGGGGGGGTGAATGGGGCAGGGGTTCGGGGGGGGCACTCAGGGGACAGGCAGCAGTTGGATAGGCATGGGAGTCCCAGGGGTTTGTCAGGGGACAGGTAGGGGGTGGGGTCCTAGGGGGGAACTTGGGGGGGGTGTCTCAGGAGGGGGCAGTTGGGGACAAGGAGAAGGGAGGGTTAGATAGGGGGTGGGGTCCTGGGGGGCAGTTGGGGCAGGGGTCCCGGGAGGGGGTGATCAGGGGACAGGGAGCAGGGGGGTTGGATGGGTTGGGGTTTCTGTGGGGGGCAGTCGGAGAGAGTGGATGGTGGCAGGGTGGGGCTACCCTCCCTCCCCGTGGAGTGTCCTATTTTTTGAATATTAAAATATGGTATCCCTACCCTTCCCAATGCAGCTCTCCATTCAAAGCAGGCTGTAGAATGAGGTCTCAGCTTCCTCACTCCCTCCCCCTCTTTCCTGTTGGTAGTGGCCAAGGGAATGCTGGGAAATGTAGTTCTTTCCCTGCTCCAGGGCTGGCTCTATAGGCAGGGAGCTAACCAAGGAACTACAGCTCCCAGGGCCCCCTGTTGGTTCTCAGCTCCCATGCTGGATCCCTGCCGCCCCTGCAAATGGGCTGCCCCAAGCACGAGCTTGCTTTGCTGGTGCCTAGAGCCGCCCCTGCTTCTAGCCACAGCATCACACTAGGAGTTCATGTTCAGATGACTACTTAGCATGACCCTCCCAAATCTTTTTCAGAGTCACTGTTTCACAGTGCACAAAATGCCACACGTGGAGCTGCACAGAATTTGGCAGCTAGGTTAAAATCTGCTGTAATTTTCATTTTTTGAGAGAGGTCATTATCTTAGAATCCTTGTCAAAATCTACTCTTCAATGTGCACATCTCAATTGTTCCAAAATCAATCACCAGGTCACATGAAGACCTTACGGAAGGACCTATGGTTTCATCTTCTCTGTATGTTCTTTGGCAGAAAAGGACAACCGTACCACCAATTCCAAGTGTAAAATCATGATTCAGATCTCCGAAACCATGAGATTCCTAAAAATATAATAAATTGTATGTTCTTTTATTTGTTTTTGAGCCTTTAGGATTCATGTTTTCAAGCTTTTCTCTGCAACCATGAAGGAGAGAAATTTACCTTTTTGCCTCACATTTTAAATAATCACATGGCTCTAGGAACTGGGGCTTTAAGAAAAACACCCTGTCTTGTGAGAAATTCCCATTGGTAACACTGGGGCATCTTTGTGTGTAACATTATGATTTATGGCAGGAAGTGTTTATCAAACTTTAGAATACTATCACAATTGTCTTTTCCTGGGAGTGTGGGAGGAACCCACAAAAGCAGGGTTGCCATCTGGGCCAATCTGTGGGCACATCTAGGTAGAACTTATCTGTTGCATTGGATGTAGGCATCTTTCCTTTGTCCCTATTGCTCTTCCATTGGAGCTGCTATGAGAAGTCAATTTTGTCAACATGGCATGTAGGATGGTAGGACACTGAACCAATTCACTTAGGCCTGGTCTACACTAACCCCCAAATTCGAACTAAGGTACGCAACTTCAGCTACGTGAATAACGTAGCTGAAGTCGACATACCTTAGTTCGAACTTACCGCGGTTCAGACGCGGTCCACACGCGGCAGGCAGGCTCCCCGTCGACTCCGCGGTACTCCTCTCGCCGACCTGGAGTACCGCAGTCGACGGCGAGCGCTTCCGGGATCGATTTATCGCGTCCAGACCAGACGCGATAAATCGAACCCGGAAGTTCGATTGCCAGCTGTCGAACTACCGCGGTAGTGTAGACCTGGCCTTAGTCTTCTATTGACTTTCACCCTTCACACAGTACTTTGTTACTGCAATCAAAAGATATAAAACTACCCAAGCATGCTGAAGATTTTGTACTATTAGGGAAAATATAAACAGACTCCCTATTAATATCACCACTTACCTTGTAATATTTGCTATATAAAAGCTAATAACAATATATTGTGTTGAATAAATTCTTAGGCCAAAGACCATTTCTGTTTTTGTTCTGGAGTATAGTTATTATTAAATTAACAAGGAGTACTCACAATGGATTAATAGTGTTATACTGATATATGCTCCCCCTCTCTCTTAACTCTGGTCTTCTGAATCTTTATGATTATTAGGAAGAATTACTACCTTCTCTCATCATACATTTACATTGTATTTATCTGAAAAGCTCACAGTATTCCTTTTATTGAAGCTGGAATGTAGGTTAACAACATATCCAGAGCCCTCCTTGTGAACCGCAAAGCCTTCTGACAAGGAATATCAATGCAAACTACCTTATAATGTAATGCAAATGTAGTTCTGTGTGTGGGTTCTTTCTTTAGGACTCTCCTTGCACTCTATTCACATTGTCATCAGAACACTTAGCTAGGCACCTATGTCATTAAAATTACAATTGCACTGAACCTTTTTAATTGCCACAGAAATATACCAAATATAGATATGTAAAATCCAGACTTTTCACATTCCTGCAGATTACAACTGGGATATTCAAAGTTTTTACTAATATGAGACCACCTTCAAACTGAGGACTGAAATCCAATGGTAAAATTTCTATTAACTTCAATGGAAGTTGGGTTAGCCCATTAAATAATTGGTATTTCAACACCATGATATTCTGCTGAGGTTTCATTTTTTTAAAAAAGGAATATCACATACTGTATTGTCAAGCAGACAAGCAAAAAATATCTTTAATAGTACCTAGATTTCAGTTCAAAGCAACAGAAAAATTCAATTCAAATACACTTTAAAAAAGATTGGTAAAATAAATGTTATTATGGAACTTCTTCACAAAAAAGCCCTGGAAAATAAATATTTCACAGTTTGCCACAGGCTTCTGTAGGATGGAAGCCACACATTATTTTAATAACATTGGAAACTTTACTAAGAAATGTAAAGTAAAGGTAAATGCAACTTCATAAATACATAAGATACCAGGGAAGTTGTCAGTCAATACAAACTACTTGCAAAATCAGGCAGGTTGTGCAATGAGTAGATACAAAATGGTGGTGCTTTTGCTTCAAATTCTCAACTAGAGGAGTGGCAGATTTTGTCTTAGAACATTCTTCCCATTGTATATTTCTTGTGTGGGATCACATAAATTTTGAGGGAATCACATAATTTCTTGGATTATGTTCTGCATCTTTATTCTCCTACTGCTGTTTTACCTTAAACTTCCTGTTTAAATAATGTCCCTGAATCCAGAAAGTACTTTGTGGACTGCTGGGAAATATAGTCAAGTTCATTCCCAGGGTGTCACAGTTTGTTCGTACTATTCTTAGTTCTAGAGGGAATTTGAAAGAACTCTACAGGAGCAAAGTAGAGCTCAAAGTTTGGAGAGAGGCCCTCATGTTAAATTCTGCTTTTAAGATTTGTTTGGCCTGAACAAATCTATGGTGATCACTTTCATTTTACAGAAACAAAAGGTTAACTGTTTGAAAAGTCTGCAACACATTTCTAGAAAAGCAGCTAACAATGTTTAGCTAGTGGAAAAAAATTATACATGCCTATCACAGTATATGATCCTTTACATTATTATTATTGCCTGAAAATATATTTTCAATCTGATCTAGTGCTTTTTAATAACTCCTGCACAGATACAAGTCATGGAACATTAGCTAATAATAATGTCATTCATTAAAGTACAGAATGGCTGGTCATTTGTGCTGTGAAATTTCTTGACAATATTGTGGCTTTGATTAGCTTCTAATTTCTGTGCAACTCCCCTGCTCTCACTACTAAGAACTGGAGTAGCAAGAAGCAGGAGTTTTGAATATGGCTAAGCAACACCTGTGTTGTTTTGTTGTTGTTGTTTTCTAAAGGAGGATTTTCTAAGTGCATAGAATAGGATAATTTCATAATCCCATCACAAAGTAGCCTCTGTTGCTCTGTCAAAAGAATCAGAACTTTTCAACCAGCAAATTCTTTCTCCTTATTTCTTCATGCTGTGTCGAAAGGTACATCCAAACAGCACATAAAATAAGGGAGTAATTTTACCTCTGATTTCTCTCGATATGTAGAAGCCATTTAAACTTCACCCTCAAGGTTTGTATTCACAGGAGAAACCTCTGATTAAAATATAGCCTTGTAGTGTGCAGCTGAGTTCTTTATTCTCTGTGCGATAAATGAATGATGGCAATAAATGTATAGAAAGCCCTACTTTAGAAAAATCATAATGAATGATTCTAACACCAGGGGAGTCATTAGCTGTTGATCCAATAGCAGGTTATGACTTTAAGTCTTTATTCCAATTATAAAAGTACATTTTAAAAAAAATTCAAAGGTAGCAAAATGGCCTCCTATATTGTGTAAAATGGAGCACTTCAGAGCAAAAAGTTTTGTAATAGCAGAGGATCAAAGTGCCAAGAATTAACACAAGTTGCATATAATGAACAGTCAGAACATGAGGTGGTTGATGGGACTGATCAGTTCATAAAACAAAATAAAATCATGAAGCTAGTTTTGGGGGAGGGAAGGAAATTAATGCTGCTGAGGGACTGTGGTTTGTGTCATAAACCAGTTGAATCTCCCTTATGGTTTAATATGCAAATATTGCTTATTTCTCTGTATATTAAAGTGCACTTATTTTCATCTTTGGCCTCCTCACCTGAAATCTACTCACTTATCCATTGCCACAAGGGACTATGTCTATCACCAAAATATTTCTTGATTTCCCCCACATGTGAGTCAGGTAAAAGCAGAGACTGAAAATTACACTGGGATGAGGCCCTGATTTTCAAAGTTCAATCCTGGATCATGTGCAGTGTTAAACTTCACTTTCCCATAACCTGCCATGGCTAAGGACACATATTTTACAATGCAGGATGATGGGGATTCAAGGTTGCCCAGCAATCTAGCTTTCAATCTTTCACTTCCAGTCCTGGCAAGTTGTAAAGTACCCTTAAACTTTGTAAACTGGCTAATACCCAAGTGCTTGTCAAAGGGAAATTTCTAGACTTATTTTGGAGCTAGTAGGGAGTCCTATGCCACAGAGCAGGAAGATTTGTGACCCAGGTATTATAGTATAAAAGGATCAGGTAGGACTCCTTTCTACAGTGAGTTCTCTCTCGTTCAGTTTCTCCACATGCAGAGGAACCAAGCATTTCTTCTCTGCCAGCCTCAGACTCTAAGCTCCTTGTTTTCAAATCCTGACCCCTTGTACCATGCCTCACCCCTTCCAAAACTTAATCAAGGAAGCCACAAGAGTCAAGTGACTCATTTTATCATTAGCCACTGGGGGACAAAAACCTCCTGATATTGAAACCATAAAAATTACACCATACATATACCATAGCGCATGCATGCAGATACACAGGAGCTATATTTAGCTGGTGAGCTACAGGGAGAGTTTCTATATGGGTGAACATCAGGAAAGCAATCAGCAGGCAGAGAAACCAGGTGGTGGAGCATTATTTTAAAATGATTAGAGCTGTGTGTTGGGTAACAAGGTTAAATGAAAGTGGAAGAGTTAGGAGAACTCATACCTTAACATAATCCTCAGCTTGATGCACTGATAAAAAATACATGCATGGAGTGTGCTTAGAGAAAATGTGTCAATGGTATGTACAGTGCATTGTCTTTTGGTCTGACTTTTTGTCCTTTTGGACAAAAGTCTCTTCCCAAGTCTTTCATTATCTGATTTAAATCCTAAATGTTTGAGTCGGAGACTCTTTGGCTTTACTTAGAGTTCCTCAGAGGGAAGCATCTATTCTTAGGCAATTTGCAAGCCCTCCTAGGGTAAGACGAGTTGTTTATCTGGGTTTTACTTTTGAAATGGGTGATGATAATGAGGTGTAATTGAGAATTGCTTTGGGCTCATTAATATGCATGTTGTCATCCACTTGTTTCCCTGTTTCCTTTAAAGTCACCTTCTTGAGCTCTTGGAATATGACTTGTAGATTATCATAGCACTTTTTCTTTCTTGAAAAAATAACAGGAGTACTTGTGGCACCTTAGAGACTAACAAATTTATTAGAGCATAAGCTTTCGTGCATCCGAAGAAGTGGGTTGTAGCCCACGAAAGCTTATGCTCTAATAAATTTGTTAGTCTCTAAGGTGCCACAAGTACTCCTGTTATTTTTGCGGATACAGACTAACACGGCTGCTACTCTGAAACCTTTCTTTCTTGAGTAATATTGCTGGGGGGGGGTGTTATTTTTGTTTTGTGTGTTTTGTTGTCAGAATTGTGGGTTTTTTAATGATTATGATTTGTTTTTGTTCTCTTACAGAGTTTCTGGTTTATTTTTCCTAACTGATTTTCCATTAATGTGGGTTTTGAATTTTCTAGTTGCCCTCAATGCACTGCTACTTAGAAGTATTTTAATGTACAAATAGGAAAACAAAAAGTCCTCCCTTGCATTTTAAACCGTTTTCTTCAATTAGACATTCACTAATATCTTAACTATGTTAATGGCTTGATTTTTTCCCCCAGAGGTTCTTGGCACTTCAGTAGCAGCTTGGGGTGCACAGCACCTCTGAAAACCAGACTTTACATATTCAATCTTTATTTTGTCTTCCCATAAAACATCACAATTAAATACCTTGTTGTTGCATAGCAGGTCCCTGCTAGCTATTAAGATAGTTGCTGCTGTATTTGAACTTCCTATTTTTTTTCCAATAAATCTTTATGGCCAATAGGTTAGATCTTTTGCCAAATACTTTTCCCCTTTCCAGTGCAGCCACCCTTAAAAATGATGTCTTGGCCAAGGAGAGCTAAACCTACAGGTAAACTCCACGTCCAGTACGTACCTCTGAGCACCAACTGAGAGAGGATGCTTACACAAGATGAGCTTCTTATCCCCCAAGGGTTCAGCATGTGGAATTGAACTCAAAATCCAAACATGGGTCCCAGTGTGACAATATTTCCTTTTTCATTTTCTCCCTTCTAAACAATCTGTTTTAGTGTTAAATCTCCTCCTCCTGCACAGAACTCAATAAATCAGATTTTTCTGCAGCAGATCCAGTCTTGTGGTCAGTGAGCAGTACTAGTGCATAGACCAGTGGTTCCCAAACTGGGGTTCCTGAACCCCTGGGGGTTTGCGAAATGTTACAGGGGGTTCTCAGGGGAAAAAAATCTCTAATGGCAGTCAGAGCTGTCCCTAGGGATCCTGGGCAGCATGGGGCCAGCAGCCCAGAGCCCCTGGACTTCCAAGAGCTAAGCAGGTCAAAGCAAGCATAGCTATCACACTGAGGAGATTTAAACTTCAAGACTCCTTATAAGAAATGGCAAGAGAGGTGGATATTTTTTGCTCTTTTTAAAATTAAATAGGCAGCTAGTATTGTTTTTAAAATTATTATGAACCATTTTAAGCTTTGCTGTAACGTGCATTGTTTGCCTGGACTGCTCAAGACCTGATGCTTATGTAGGAGAAACTCTTTGTTTTGAGTTGGCTTCTTAAATGCTTTCATGCTGTTTCACAGCTGATACTCCTTGATGAAACATAGGAGCCTTGTCTTAGAACAGGCTTATTCAAAGTGATACAAGCTACGAAAGTGAAATCTTGGAAGAGTGTTGCCGTTTTCATAATGTAATAAAAATACTGTAATGATAACTAATAATTAATAACAAATAGTGTGCAATAAACGTCATAAAAACAAATTTTATATTTCCAAGATCACTGCTTTTATAATTTATACTCAGGTAAAGGAGAAAATCCCTAGAAATATTCATTTTTAAGAGGGGGTTCAGGAGACTTGACATTTTAGTGAAAGGGGTTCACAGGTTGTTAAAGTTTGGGAACCACTGGCATAGACCAACCTTCTGTGACTGTTCTTCCAACTTATGCAGCCCCTCTGCACCAAGGAAACTGGATCCACATAGATTCTGAATCCCACAGTCTCTTCTCCTGGCATGCTCCAGCTCACTCCTCTTTGCTTTCCAACCTATGTGGGGTAGCATGTCATTCCACAATGGGTAGGGAGAGGAAGGATGGCCTTGTGCTTAAGGCACTGGACTATGATTTGGGAGATTGGGGTTCAGTACCTGGTTATTCAACAGATTCCCTGTGTAACCATGTGACAGATTTTTTTAAGTGTTCAATTTTGCTATAGGCAGCTAAATGGACTGACCGGATTTTCAAAAGTGCTCAGCACTCAGGAGCTTCTATTGTCAGAGTCCCAATAGTTTTGGACCCTGCATAGTTTTGGGTCCAAGGGGCTGAGGGGAGTTGGATGGCCTCTTGCCTAGGCCCCATCTTTCCTCCAATCCTCCTATTGCAATACCTGCTAAGCTGCTTCAGTGACCGCTTGTGCCAGCGTGACTTTCTTTCTGGCCCCCGGAGCTGGCTCATCCCTGACATTTCTTTCTTTCCCCCTCCCCAGTCCACATGGCTGCCTTAAACAATTTGTCAGGGGGGGAAATGTGCAAGGATATTAAGTCTAAACGGTTTAAGGCAGTGTTGAAAAAAGTAGGAGCCCAGTCCTGCAAGCTTTTGACTTCAGTATGTCTAATCACATGAGTAAAGATTGCAGGATCAGACCATTAAGAATACAAACAAGTTTCTTTCATGGGCATTCATAGTTATATGAATTTATCTAAGGGTGAGCAGAAAATCAACAAAATAATAGGTGCAAATAATATGAAATTTCTCAATTTGGTTGGTCAAATATCTTTCAAATGTATCTGTTCATTTTAGACAGGGTATTTAAACAGATATTTTAATATAACACATTTGTGTGTCATATTGCTTGTTGTTGACTAGGCCAGATTTTCAAAAGAATTCAAGTTATTGTGTGCTGCATTCTGTCCTGTACAGAGGCAACTAAATGAGAGCTGCACTCTTCTGAAAATCTGGTTGCAATTTTCAACTCTGAGCACTTCTGAAAATCTGTCTCAAAAGGTACCTTTATCTGTGGGTGCGCCTTACTGATTCATTAAGGCTTAATTAAGTATTCATAGCTTGATTCATAATTCTCAATCATATTTTTTAAACTTCAGGCTTGATACTTGGAGCCATATACTGGATACTGTCCATAACATTCACTCTCCCGAAACTATCAGTAACTTCTATTATGATACTGGTGGAAAGAACTGCATACTTGATTCTTCTATTTTATTTGCATCAACTTCTAGCTCTTAACATTTTCCTTTCATTGATTTTAAAGTAATTTTTAATCAGTCTCCTTTCTTTTGCTTTTTACTGTCATATACAATCAAATGAAAGAAGCAGGGTTTTTATTTCCATATAGTTTAGCATGACTTAAATCCATGTGATGTCTCTTGTTTAATTTAGAGTTTGTGAGAGACTGAGCAGTGGCCTAAGATCTTGAGAAGGTACACTAGCAAATAAGTCATTTGTGGACTGACTCAGACCCAGTTAGGGTCCAGGGGAAGGTCTATTGAAGTCAGTGAGAGGTTTTTCACTGACTTCAATGGACATTGGGTCAAATTCTTGCATGAGATTCTCACATCCACTCCAGCCCCTTTTTTACTCTGGATAAAGAGGTTGGAATAGCAGAAAGGGGCTCTTAATGCCCTGTAACCAATTATAAAAGATATTAGGTATATTTAGGATATAACAGCGAAATACAAGTATTAATGTTGTAACACAGGGCCTTCAGGCATGTAAGATATTTAGCTTAGCCAAACAAGGCCACATCTCGAAAGATAGACTGACATGAGCAGCTAACCAATGAGTGACCCTATGTCACCAGATGAAATAGTTACAGTAGTAGACAATGTACCAGTTAAAGCTGGTTAGAGTATTTTGGGGATTATTGCAGACGTAGGGTGTCAGCAATGGGCTAACCACAAGTTGTTATGGTGATTGAGTGACATATTTGTGAATGAGTATAAGAGGCTAACTTGTTAGTTACCATGAAAAATGGGGCACACCAAATTTGGTGGGGTGTGGAAGTATAGATAACGAAAGGGGATTGAAACCTTCATAAATGTGTCTGAACCCCAATGGGTTTCAGAATAAACACTATAATAGCTTGTGTGCCCTGGGAGACACTAGGATGACAGCCACTGGTAGTGGTGGCAATGAGGAGGACAATAATGACTCACACTTTGAGTTTCACAGAAAGAGTTGTGAGTGATGCTAATCATAGGACTAACCACTTTGTATTATCTATCTGCTGTGGTATTTCCATGTTTGTGGGATTGCTTATCTGCTTTGTGGATTTGTTAATAAAGGGATGTGTGATAAATTGCAGATGTTTCTTGTGTGGTTCTCAGGTCTCTCATTCTAATAACATCAGTGGCAATCTTCCTGATGTGGTAGCCATTCAGGAGACCAAACACTTATTGACAACTGTGGTCTTAAAAAATTAATCAGTACACCAAGTAGGCTACAGGCACATATCGGGCTGGGGGAGAATTCCCTTGGTGCAACAACTGAGGAAGATAGATATAAATTTTGAGAACCCACTGACACATTGTAGTGTAGGGGATAGGACAGGGTTGGAGCTGCCGATGGGAGGGGAACATTGGGGACAAGACTACAGCACAGAGCATTGTGAAAATTCTGGGCAAGGTTGTTGCCCATAGGGCAACTTGAGGAGTCTGCTATAACTTGAAAATTCCCTCAGGGCTGGAGCTGCTCTGGGCTCTGGACCAGAGCAGAATTGGGAAAGCACAAGCATAATTTAAAGCCGACATAGTCCCTCACTCCTTTGGCTGTAAATTCTGTGCCTCTAACAGTCATATCTCAGAATTCACCTCTTCCTTATGACTGAGAGGATCATGATAAAGTTTATTATGAAATCTGTCCCTTTGTGATTATACGTTTCCTCTCACCGTTTGGTTTCTTAATTGCAGTCTGTCTATCGATTTAGTTCCTTTGTATGAAATTACCAGACCTCATAACTAGACTGGGCAGAATTTGATTTATATATACAGTAACTCCTCACTTAAAGTATCAGAGGGGTAGCCGTGTTAGTCTGAATCTGTAAAAAGCAACAGAGGGTCCTGTGGCACCTTTAAGACTTAGTCTTAAAGGTGCCACAGGACCCTCTGTTGCTCCTCACTTAAAGTCATCCCAGTTAATGTTGTTTCCTTGTTACGTAGTTGATCAATTAGGGAACATGCTCATTTAAAGTTGTGCAATGCTCCCTGATAATGTTGTTTGGCAGCCGCCTGCTTTCTCCACTGCTTGCAGGAAGAGCAGCCTATTGGAGCTAGGTGGTGGGGGCTTGGAACCAGAGTGGACTGGCAGCCCCCCTATCAGCTCCCCGCTCCCCTAAATTCCCTGTGTGGCAGCCACCCAGCAGCAATTGCCAGGCAGTTCAGCTGTCCCTCCCCCCATTGCCATGTGTTGCTCCTGCCCTCTGCCTTGGAGCTGCTCCCAGTAGCCTCCTGCTTACTGTGCAGGGGAGGTGGAGAGCGGGGCTAATGTCAGAGTGTCCCCCTCCCCCGTGCTCCTGCACCTTATCTCCACAGAACAAGGGGGGGACACGACAGGACTCAGGACGGAGGGAGCTTGCTGGCAGCAGCTGCTGTCTCAATTTGCTGATCTACTTAAAAAAGTGGTGTACTTAGCGGGAGGTCAGCGTACTTAAAGGGGCAATGCTTGTCTCTCTCTCTCACACACAGGGTGTGTGTCTCTGTCTCTGTCTGCCATGCTGTCTCCCCTACCTCCATTCGTGCTGCCTTGTAGAGTGTGAGGCTACATCAACAACAATGTGTTAACCCTTGAGGGCTCAGCTGAGTGCTAGTTCATCATTTAGCAGTAAGGCATTCCCTGGGAAATATCCCACCCTCTGACTTCACCACCTTCACAATCATCATTGCTGTGTACAGTATTAAATTGTTTGTTTAAAACTTATACTGTGCATGTGTGTGTGTGTGTGTATATAGATATAAAATATAGTCTTTTGTCTGGCGAAAAAAATTTCCCTGGAACCTAACCCCCCCATTTACATTAATTTTTATGGGGAAAGTGGATTCTCTTAATATCATTTTGCTTAAAGTAGCATTTCTCAGGAACATAACTACAGCGTTAAGCAAGGAGTTACTGTATATGTATTTTCAAAGGCTAATACTGCTGTTTATTTCTAAGCATTTTTTTCCAATTTTATAGATTAATATTTTCACAATTGTGGAAAGTTGGGTGGGAGGTGTCAGACAATTTAATGACAGCAGACGTGATTCAAAAAGTTAAAACTTTATAAATTATTAAAAACACAAATTGTCAACATCAAATAGCAAAATATACAAAGTAAATATCCTTATTCAACAAATCATATCAGTTTTTACTATTCATTCACTAGTCCATTTGAAACAAGCCTAATTCAAAAGTCTAAATCACTGGATTTTTACTCTAATAAATTCCAAAACAGCAGTTTTCTCCCTTTGTCTATCTGTAAATTTCTGTTATCGATGGAAATATATTTTCTGTGGTTTGTGTGTATGGTGCAATTGATGTTTGCCAATAAATATGTAATCCTTCCAAACCCATACGCATAACTATTTTTGTTACCGTTGGTGGTGATGGGGAAATACATTTTGATTCTTGGCTCCCTTCTATAATAAAGACTATAATTTGGTCCACGTGCTTAGTAGTTAAAACTAATTCTAAGTGTGCTAATTTGCCCTGTTTTCCAAATGGAAAATGTGCTGGAGACAGTGAGTGTATAATTGTTAAATACACATTTCTATCTCACCTACTGCTATGATAGCAGATTGCCACCATCATTCTTCCAGGTGGAAGAACAGATGTTTCACAGTTGACATCAGTGCTACTCCTTGGCCAGCTGACAACGGAAGTCCATGACTCCCTCCCACTTCAAATCACAGATGTCACTTTTGAGACATTCCTTTACTAGGAGGGCAATCAAACTGTGACAAGCTTGGCACTACCATGCAATATTATTTTGCACTTTGTGCATGTGTTCCTGCACATGTCTGTGTCTGCATGTGTGTTGATAAAGATCAGCAGAATTGTACCTGGGAACCGTAAGTGCCGTGGCAGGGATTTAAATAAGTAGTTATCTGGGAATGGGATTTTTCTAAGGGATGAAATCCTGTTGGGACCACTTTCCACACCAAAAATAGATAGCATGTAAGCTTTGTTCTTTTTAAGCTAAATTTGACATTCTTGCTGCATGAATGCTTCTCCTAGGCTTCCAAATATTGTTTATAATCAGGCCAAGTTCACACAGATTTAGTTCCCTGCTGCCTCAAACTACTTTGACACTCATTCCCTCTCCAGCTTTGGAAGAGGAGGAGAAGGTGTAAAGAAAACAGAAGTGTTTTGAAAGAATGCCAATTTGCAAACACTTGTGACAGGAGGAGGTTGTGTCTCCTCCTCCATATATTTTCAAATGTGAACAGTATTCAAAATGGAGACCAGATGGATAATTACAGCTCTCCAACATGCACTGCATCATTTTATTTATTTGAACCCCTGGTTGACAAAGTTGCAAGCAAAGATTGTTTCAGTTTCTCCAAGCACTAACCTTTTTTTTTACAGTTCTCTCTCTTTTTTTTTTTTTTTAAATGTATGAAGTAATTCAGTCTTCACAATAACCCATAATTTGGTCTGCTCTTGCAAGTAGCAGACTGAATCAGGTTCTATGAAATGGCTGTAATGTAGTTTTCTGTGACTGCAGTTAAACCATGTAGATTCTACATACAATAAGCACTTTGAAATAGAGGGGCGGCGTTTAACATATGCATGGATGTACAGCGTATCGGTGGTCTGTCCCTCTTGCAATCATTAGCTGTAAAACATCATGTAGCTATATCATCTGATTAACCCAATAAGCATTAGCAGATGCTATGGTATCATTTATTATTGGAAATTTCAACTTTGGAGCTGCACTTTAAAGAATGGTAATTTTTAAATGGTTCCCTTTCACTAATACCCATCCTAGCAACAGGATAGGCAAAATAAGAGGAGGTAAAGATTTTTTTTTTTAAATACCTTCCCTCTGTTTTTTTAAAAAGTGATTATATGTGTATGTATTGGCATGTGTCCTTACAGGATTTAGCTGTAACGACAGTTAATCCTGTATCCAATCTTCCTTGGCCCTATCCACCTCTGGCTCGCTGACTTTCTCTCCAGCTGTTTTCCCTTCTGTCCTCTCCTGCTACTCAGCAGCTTCAGGAACTTAAATGCCATGAAAGTCTTTACAACTCACTGCAAACATTTTGGTTTCGGCTGGATTCGAGAGGGTAGGAACCGGGGAATAGGTTAATTAAAAACTGCAGTAAAAATAAAATAAAATCATTCACAGAATCTTTAACAGTGAGAGAGGATCTGAATAATATTGATAAACAATGTATATTTAAAATAATATAGAAACTGTATATGGAATCTTTTCCCTAGTAAGTATTTTCTCAGGAACCACTTTTTCATAGTGGAAGGATACATGTCATACAACTAATGCATTTTAAAACTTTTTCTAATGATATGTTAAAGTAAATAGCAATGTACCAACAATAAGATACTGGTATATCTTGTGCATTAGTATGGTATTGATTCACTTCTTGATGCCTTGAAATCACTCAGTCTTTAGTTTCATTCCTCATACTACAGCCATGTACCAACAGCCTAGTAAAGCACATCCTGTTGTGACTTATTGCTATACTGGCCAGTGATGTGACTTTATTCATGATGCTTTAGACGTCATGCTTCTGGAGGTGATATAAAAGCATTCCGGCCACCAACTATTCAGCATAAATTTATGCTGATGTCAAATAATTGGAGGACTGTATTGTGCAACCAAGCAAATTAAATATTTCAAATTATAGTCCCTTGAGGTTGGGACAATCTCTTTGCTCTCTGGTTGTGCAGCACCTAGCACAGTGGGGTCCTGCTGTATGACTAGGGCCCCTAGGCACTCTGGTAACACAAATAATACTAACTCAGTCCATCTCTAAGACTAAAGTATATTTCATTGCATTTAAAACACTCAAATGAAGCAAAAAGTAATAAGCGAGATCCAGCTCTAGATGGACACGTACCCAAGGGTATTTAATGAGAAATACAGCATGTGGGACGTGAGGAAAGCTTTCTCCAAATTTACAGGCTAAACAGTTTACAGGGGAGAAATCCTTCCAAGCTTTCCTCACGTCCCACATGTTGTAATAAACACATAACTGGAAGTGATTTATCCTGCAGGTTTTACGCTGCCTTCTCTTACAACTTTTAGGAGTAAAGAAAGTACGTTTTCCTCCTTAATTAGTGTTACTGTCACTGGGAAGAAAACAAAACAAGGGGTGGAGAGCAATGGGCAAATCACTTCACTTCTCTGCATAGCTGAGCCTATCATTAACATAACCAGGTCATTATCCATAAAGGCCTATCTCTTTAAAACAAATAAATAAAAAAACACCCTCCCCGGCATCCACAACCACAGAAGAATAAAAAATATATGTAGTGCCGGATTGCAATCACTCCTGTGGACTCACGGAGCAGATGAGTGTACAGGAACCACCACTGCCTTGCCCCCAGGAGATAGTCTATCTCCTGAAGCACAATCTCCTATATCATTCCCCTAGGGTTGTGCAACTCTGCAGTTGTTTACGCCTCATCCACAAAAGTGTATGCAATTTGTATAATCCAGCCCTGAAAATGGATGCCTCAGAGCAGGAAGCATACCAAAAAATTCACTCCACTCTACATAGTGAAGGGATTCATAAGCAAAATTTCCTTTGCACAACACAAGCCAGGCAACGTCTACACTATGGTGTGATTTCCCAGCTCGTGTACACATACTTGCGCTAGCTCTCAACAAGCTAGCGTGAGTATAAATAGCAGTGTAACCATGGTAACATGGGCAAAGGCAGCACAGTTTAGCCATTGCAAATACAAACCCGCTTGAAATCAGCACATGTGCCACTGCTACCCATGCTACCCTAGCTACAGTGCTATTTCTATTCACGCTACTCTCATCAAGCTAGCGCGAGTCTGTGTACCTGAGGTGGGACACTCACTCCTAGCTCACAGGAGTAGCCGTAGACGTAGCCTATGGAAAGGTGTTTATTTTCCACTGAACTGCTAGGAACAGCAATGATACTTATCTAATGACTTGCATTCTCCTTGAGGTATATTGTCTATTCATAGTAATTAGCTGTGACTTAGAATTTATCTTGAATTCTCTTTACTGCACTTGAACTGATTACACACTCCCACGGTTAGAGTCAAAAGTGATATGACTGCATTCTTAATAACAGCTGCTGATACGTGTATACTTAAAAATATCACTTCTTCTGAAAGGTGTTTCTGCTCACAGCAAGCAATATGAATATCTGAACAACTGCAGAATAGCTATGATGAAAAAACTCTGATATTAGCTTTAACCAGAAAGGACATTAACATAGACTTTTATGGTCATGGACAGATCATATTTTAATTTATTATTGTTTGTTATATGAATTACAATCTCACGTAGAGGCCGCAGGCAAATTGATACCTCATTGTGATGGTCTTCAGTCAAGCACATAGTAAGAGAGTTTACTGTCTAAACAGGAATGAAGCTGGGAAAAAGAAAGTTATCTAATTATTTACATCTCATGGACTGAGACACAGAGAGATTGATTTATCCAAGGTCACACTGGAAGCCTGAGGTGGAACCAGGAATTTAAGCCAGATTTCCTGCATCCTAGTCTAGCATCTTAACCACAGTGCCGTATCTCTTCTCAAGGGGACTAGTCTCCCTGTTGTAGGTGCAAATTAGACCAATCTTTTTATACCTGCAATTGGATTGTGAGTGCAAATCTGCTATAGGTGTTAAAACCCAATCTGTGTATGTGCAAATTATGTGGTCAGATGTGCGAATGTTATGACTTGCCCATTAAATTCAATTTGTGGGTGCAAAAGTAAAGTTGAATAACAGAATCAATAGAATTTAAAATAAAAAGGTGAAAGTACGTGCATCAAATGGAATATTTTAGAAGACTGTGATACATCTGAATGCTTGGCAGAAGTGCAGGCCTGCAAAGACCCTCCAGTCTTCCAAGATGCCTGTACAAACCTACATTCACACACACACTGTTTGATTTGTGTACACTAATCAGGCAATTGAACAAAGGCTATTGTTAGCTCCAATGTATAGTAGTTAGAGGTGCATCAGTGGTCAAAAAAGCAAACAACATTCAGTGGGTGAGTTATCAGAGTCTGGCTATATTGTTAATGTAATTCTTATTTCATTTTCACTATATACAGCCGTCCTTGAACAGAGGTAGTCACAAACAGTATGCAGGCAAACCCCTCATTCCAAAGGTTCATCACTTAACGCCAATGCACCATATCAAAGAAGCCACAATGCATCAAAATTGACTCTAGTTACAGTTTGTCAGAAAGGAAACAGTCTTGCTACTTGCAACAGCTCCCAAAAAGAAACTTAATCACAAAACTAGCAATAATATATCATTTCATCTGAGTGAACAGTGCTAATGCTAAGAAATAGAAATTAAAAGACTGTAACAGTACTGTCTGGGACTTCTGCCATAACAATCTTACAATGCCATTATCTGAATTAGTTGTATGCTCTTGTGTGGTATACTGTGTTCAGATCTGATCAGCCCATTAGAAAAAAGGTGGTTGCAGAAACTGAGGGGTTTCAGAGGTGGACAACAAAAATTATTGACAGGGAAAGTCTCTTATATGGGGAGAGACGGGGACTGCTTACCATAGAAAGAAGACATGATTAAAGTATGCAAAATAATGAGTGGTATAGAAAGGTAGATTGGAAATGTTCTTATGTGATGTGAAAAATTCATATACAAGAGACAAAGGTAGCAAATTTTAACACAAAGCAAAATTAGCATGTGGAATTCATTGCCACAAAATATCACGATGCCAAGAGGCACTGGATCTTCAGAAAGGATTGGCCATTTATGTGGATAACAAGAACTTTTAGAGTTACAACAGTTTAAAAAACAAAACAAAAAGTTTCAGAAGAATTCCAAATCCCCTGCATCATGGCACAAGTCAACTTCTAACTAATGTGGGTTAGGAAGAAATTTTTTCTTGGTCAGGATATTCCATAATTGCCTTCCCTATGGTTTCTTTCACCTTCCTTTGAAGCAGGTGGTATCTAGGAGTGCTGGCGACAGGATAGTGGACTAGATGGAATACTGGTCTGATCCAATATGGCAATTTCTATGTTCCTATGAAATTGCTATTTGGGATTTGACCCTGTGTTCACTGAAGTGTCTGGCAAAGCTACCATTAGCTTCAAGGTTGCAGGAAATGTTGCATACATAGCTATTTACCCACATACATATGCAGGGTTTTTCGTTTTCTCTCTGTCTTTAGGACTAAGAATTGCTATCTAAATCATGAGTGTAATAAGCACATCATTGGTTTTCCATTCCTTGTGCTTATTTATTAGTAGTACCTGACATTATTTTAATAAGGCAGCTAAGTGAAAATGTATCCAAAAAGTATGTGTATGTATGAGTCTCATAATTATCTGCTCATGTTAACAAGCACAGCTGACAATTTTTTATTTAGCAAAATGAGTGAAGCCCTTGAGCCCTGCCAACAGTGTTTTTCTGTTAATTAAAGTGCGACTTTCCCACCCGGCTTTTTGCTCCTAGTAGACAGCTGAGAGTCTTGCACATCTTTCAAGGAGGTAATGAGATGGAAATGTAAGACCAAAAGGTCTCAAGCAAGAACACATGTTTTTCATAAAGTCAATGGAAAGGTTAGGGTCCTAAGTCACACAGGATGAGAAATGTTTTTGAATTAACTATCATAAATAAGCCTCCAAAACATTATTTGGTTGGCTTGATTTTTTGGATGGAAGCCACTTAGTTCTAAAATGCTGGGCTTCATCCTCCAGTATGATCAACCCACGTTATACCGCTCAAGGTGGCAGAAACAATCTCTGAGCAATATCCCAGTGAGAGGGTCTCCTCAGGTGACAGAGAGCCTTTATGTCAGCTCTATGTTAGCTCCCCTCCTAGTACAGGGGACATGTCAGGCGAGGGAAGGGATCTTCCAGGAGCATTCTGGAAGGAAAGAGAGAAAGCAGCTGAGACCCACCACACTTTACCTATTCTCAGCTGCCGGTTTCCTCTAAGAGTTGCTCTATGGCAAGGGACAGGCTTTGAAAGGTGTGTGTGTGTGTGTGTGTGTGTGTGTGTGTGTGTGTGTGTGTGTGTGTGTGTGTGTGTGTAAAAATAGTATGAATATATATAAAGAAGATGGGACAGTTTCCATAAAAGTCCCCTGTTTTCTAATTCCCGTAACTGCTCAAAACATTTACCTTGAGGGCTGAAATTTTCCATGCTTAGTTTCTGCTTTAAGGATAAGTTGTAATAATAAAGTAATGTGCCTTCGCACTTTTTTGGGAAGGAGGTTGGGTTATTAGCAGGGGTGGACGGTAGAGGAAGTAAAACTTTCTGGCTATGTCTCTACTGCCGTGCAGTTCAGACTACTGGGGTGTGAATAGCAGTGTACACCAAAGTGCTGTACTGTAACTCCCCTGTGTGGACTGTTTGAAGAGGAGGATTATATTAATGTGAACAAGGAACCTTTTAGTTTGCACCTTCAGCATGCACATGAGGAAATTACAGAGCAGCATTTTGGGGTGTGTGCACTGCTATTGACACCACTGTACTCCAAACTGCAGGGGATTGTAGATGAGCCCTCTGTCAATGGGAGCTCTGGGTTCTTAACTTTGAAAATGAGGCCACCTGTTTAGATGCCTAAATATGAATTTAGATGCCTAACTTTAAACACTTGAACTTCAAAATATTGTGCTATATTTATGCTGGTAGCATATAAAGATATACACCCATTGCAGAGTGTAATCACAGTAGTGACACTATAATTTTATAGAAGTTGATCTTTAGAAAGCGATTTTATACAGTTGATCGTGTGTGTCCCCACTAAGCGCATTAGGTTGGCAGAGTGCGTCCTCAATACTGTGGCTAGCATCGACTCATGGAGTGGTGCACTGTGGATAGCTATCCCACAGTCCCTGCTGCCCATTGGATTTCTGGGTTAAGCTCCCAATGCCTGATGGGACAAAAACATTGTCGCGGGTGGTTTGGGGTACATGTCGTCAGTCTCCCCTCCCTCCCTCGAAAGCAATGCCAAACAATCATTTCGCACCTTTTTTCCTGGGTTACCTATGCAGATGCCATAGCATGGCAAGCATGGAGCCCGCTCAGCTCACTGCTGCTGTTGTGAGCATTATAAACACCTCGCGCATTATCCTGCAGTATGTGCAGAACCTGGCTGGGAGACACCAACACGAGGGTGATTGTGAGGAGGACATGGACACAGACGTTACCGAAAGCACAGGATGTGGCAATTGGGACATCATGGTGGCAGTAGGGCAGGTTGATAGAGTGGAACGCTGATTCTGGGCCTGGCAAACAAGCATAGACTGGTGGGACCACATGGCGTAGCAGGTATGGGATGATTCCCAGTGGCTGCGAAACTTTGTGAACTGTGTGAGTTGCTTTCCCCCGCCCTGAAGCGCAGGAATACCAAGAGGAGACCTGCCTGACAGTTGAGAAGCGAGTAGCGATAGCTCTGTGGAAGCTTGCAACGCCTGACTGCTGTCAGTCGGGAATCAATTTGGAGTGGGCAAATCTACTGTGGGGACTGCTGTGATCCAAGTAGCCAAGGAAATCAGTAACCTTCTGCTAGCAAGGGTAGTGACTCTGGGAAATATGCAGGTCATAGTGGATGGTTTTGCTGCAATGGGGTTCCCTAACTGTGGTGGGGCAATAGATGGAACACATATCCCTATCTTGGCACCAGACCACCTTGCTAACCAGTACATAAACCACAAGGGGTACTTCTCAGTGGTGCTGCAAGCACTGGTGGATCACAAGGGACGTTTCACTGACATCAACATGGGATGGCCGGGAAAGATGCATGACGCTCGGATCTTTAGGAACTCCAGGCTGTTGGAACAGCTGCAAGAAGGGACTTACTTTCCAGACCAGAAAATTACCGTTGGGGATGTTGAAATGCTAATAGTTATCCTTGGGGATCCAGCCTACCCCTTGCTCCCATGGCTCATGAAGCCATACACAGGCAGCCTGGACAGTAGTAAGGAGCAGTTCAACTATAGGCTGAGCAAGTGCAGAATGGTGGTAGAATGTGCCTTTGGACCTTTAAAAGCTCGCTGGTGCTGTTTGCTGACTAGGTTAGACCTCAGCACAACCAATATTCCCATTGTTATTGCTGCTTGCTGTGTGCTCCATAATATCTGTGAGAGTAAGGGGGAGATGTTTATGGCGGAGTGGGAGGTTGAAGCAAATCACCTGGCGGCCAATTTTGAACAGCCAGACGCCAGGGCGATTAGAAGACCACAGCTAGGCACGCTGCGCATCAGAGAGGCTTTGAAAACCAGTTTCATGACTGGCCAGGCTACAGTGTGAAAGTTGTGTGTGTTTCTCCTTGATGCAAAACCGCTCCCTTTGTTGAATTTACTTCCCTGTAAGCCAATTCACCTCCCCCCTTTGACCTATTGTTTTGAATCCATGCATTCTTTATTTATTAAAAAAAAGTGAGATCACTGACAAGGTAGTCTGGGTGGGGTGGGGGAGGAGGGAAGGACAAGGCCACATTGCTTATTGTAGCCACACTACAAATCAAAGCTGTTTGAATGACAGCCTTCTGTTGCTTAGGACATCCTCTGGAGTGGAGTGGCTGGGTGCCCAGAGCCTCCATCTCCGGCCCCGCCCCCGCGTTCTTGGGCATCTGGGTGAGCAGGATATGGAACTTAGCGAGGAGGGCGGGCGGTTATACAATGGATGCAGCGGTGGTCTGTGTTCTTGTTGCCTTTCCTGCAGCTCCACCAGATGCCTAACCATGTCCGTTTGCTCCCCCATTAGCCTCAGCATCTCCTCCTTCGTGTTCCAATCACATTCACTGAATGCTTTCCTGGCCTCTGCCACCGAATGCCTCCATGCATTCAGCTGTGCTCTATCAGTGCAGGAGGACTGCATGAGCTCGGAAAACATGTCATCGCGAGTGCATTTTTTTCGCCTTCTAATCTGCGATAACCTCAGGGACGGAGATGATACGGGGAGCATAGAAACATTTGCACCTGCAGGGGGGATAAAAAGGGAGAGTAAAATTTAAGAAGATACATTTCTGAGAACAAAAGGGAGACTCTTTCACAGTGAATGAAGCAATTCACAGCAGACAGCACATGTGCTTTAGGTACAAGGTCACATTTTGTCTTTTATATTGAGCGCCTGCCAGTATGGTGACACATCACACACGGCTGGGCAACAGAATTCTGTTTCCAGGCAGCCATGGTAAGCCAAAGGGTATGCGGGATTGGCTTTTTCCGCCTTCATAACATGTGGGAATGGTTTGAAACTGCAGTGCCCTCTTTTCCCATAGCAAGCAATGCCATTTAAAAGGAGGGGGTTGCGGTTTTGGGTTGGATGTGCAGCACACCCATCGCCCCACCATGTGGCTATTCTCCGGGATGATCCCTTTTAGCCAAGTGCAAACAGCCCAGCATGAATGGGGTCCTTTTACTGTTTCCTTACAAAAATTCCCCTATTTCAACCAGGTGACCATGAATTATATCACTCTCCTGAGGCTGACACAGAAAGATAAAGACCGAATGCTGCATGAATGCGACCAAAACCCGGACCATTTGCTGCCATGCTTTGTGCTGCAATGATTCCAGACTACTTGCTACTGGCTTGGCGTGGTAAAGTGTCCTACTGTGGATGATGAAATAAGCTGCCCTCCCCAGAAACCTTCTGCAAAGGCTTTCAGAGTACCTCCAGGAGAGCTTCATGGAGATGTCTCTGGAGGATTCCCGCTCCATCCCCAGACATGTTAACAGACTTTTCCAGTAGCTGTACTGGCTGTGAATGCATCCCAATTCTTCAGGGCAAATCAAACATTAAACACAATTGCTTTTAACCCCTGTAGTGTAGTTACAAATGTGCATGCACCAGAGGTGCCTTCTCCGCCTTCAGGGTCTGGGAAACCGCCTTGGGAGGGTATTGGCTCCAGGGTGATGAAAGGTCCTGGCTGCTGGAGAGAATGGATTCTCTGCTTGCCTGCTGTGCATTCTCCTCCTCCTCTTCCTCATTCACAAAATCCTCCTCCATGTTGCATGAGACTCCCCCCTTGCAGGTGTCCACAGACAGTGGTGGAGTACTGGTAGGGTCCCCCCCCCCCAGAATGGCATGCAGCTGGTCATAGGAGCGGCATGTATGGGGCTCTGACCCGGAGTGACCGTTTGCCTCCTTTGTCTTGTGGTAGGCTTGCCTGAGTTCCTTAACTTTCACGTGGCACTGCTGTATGTCCCTGGTATAGCCTCTCTCCACCATGCCCTGTGCAATTTTGGCATATATATTAGCATTTCTTCTTTTTGATCGGAGTTCTGCCTGCACAGATTCTTCTCCCCATACAGCCATCAGATCCAGTGTCTCCTGTTCGCTCTATGCTGGAGCTCATTTGCAATTCTGGGACAGCATGGTCACCTGTGCTGCTGAGCTCGCCACGTTGACCAAACAGGAAATGAAATTCAAAATTTCCCAAGGCTCTTCCTGTGTACCTGGCTAGTGCATCGGAGTTGAAAGTGCTGTCCAGAGCGGTCACATTGGAACACTTTGGTATAGCTCCTGTAGGCCAATACCGTCGAATTGCACGATGCTGTGCCTGCACTACCCCAAATTCGACCCAAGAAGGTTGATTTTAGTGCTACTCCCCTCGCTGGGGAGGAGTACAGCAGTCGATTTTAAGAACCCTTTAGGTCGACAGAACGGGGTTGCTTGTGTAGCTGCATTGCTTATAAAATCGACCTAACACGGCTAAATTCGACCTAACCTCGTAATGTAGACCAGGGCTAAGAAACATTGTTATTTTTAAAGAATTACACAATTTTTATTATAATATAATTTATTATACAATATTATCAGTGATGATTTTACAGTAAAAATTCACTCTTGAAATCTGTGCTCTTTGTAGAGGAATATTTTCCCCCAACATTCTTGGTTTAACTAAGTTCAGATATAAATATATAGATAAATATTAAATTTAGCCTTTGCCTAAGAGAGAGATTAGTAATAACAATGACTAGATCCAAACAGTTTCCAGGTGTTGTGGAAGCTTCCCAGCATATCTGCCAATGCAAGTGTTTTGGCTCAGCTTGCAACATCTCTGCTATTTTAGTTTTACAGACTATATCTTCTGCATAACTACCCTGTCATAAGGATAATTAATGTGAATATTCATCAGGCACATGAAATATAGGAAACAGGTTTAACTTAATTTTATTACTTAAGTGCACAAGCTCTCCTATTTACCTGATAGACTGTAATGGCTCCAATGAGTGACTAAAGTTTTATGAATGAATAATCCATTCATTACCTGACCTGATAGACTGTATTGGCTATTGACCTGACAAACTGTAATGGCTCCAATGAGTGACTACAGTTTTAGTCAATAATCCATACACTATGGGTGCCTAATTGCATGCATTGACACAATAGATTAACCTGAGTTTCTCCATATAATGCAAATTATATATTCCTAAATTAAACATTTTCACTAACTTTTAAAAATACTGGAATGAAAAAGGTTAGAAGAAGCCAAAGTAGAAAGGTATCCAAGAATGTTCATATAATAAGGTTATTGCTCTTTCTAAAACAAGGATAGTTAAAATGAAGTCTTCCACTTGATCTCTAAATTTTCCTGTGCAAGACCAAGACACAACACAGCAAGTCAAATGTGGGCTCTGATTTATTTCAGATTTGTTCATTTAAATAAGATCTTTAACGTGACTTCAGCAGGCTTTTCTTTACTCTTAATAGATGTGCGTTACATCATTATCTATTTAGAAAACTGGGATCTATAAGTGGCCTGTTTTTTTTCTCATTATATGGTGCATTGTATGAGCTAACCACAGCTTTTTGATGGTCTCTCTTTCTCTGTTATCATCTTCTTAAGTTGTCTATCCCATGTTTAGAGCTATTGTTCTAAGCTGCTTAGAGCAGTAACAGGTAGAGATTGAAACAGTGGAGTGTGAGGACTGAGGGCAGAAGATGATGCTGACAGAAAGCCCAGAAGTAATGTTGTAAGTACTGCTGGAGCCAAACCATTTTCACTGAGCAGATAATATGCATTTTTAGCAACTGTGTGAGTAAATATGTATTGACAGGCACTCACAGATTTCTTCTATGCTTCCCTGTGACGTTGCACTCCATATGTTTTATGGAAATATGCTTATGAGTGTGAATATGATGTAACTGGAATATGCTTTATGCAAAAGGACTCTTGTAAGGTATCATAACAAAGGTTATAACCTACTGAATATATTCCTCCTATTTGTATGTATGTATGTATCATTCTTGTATCTGAAGCTAGAAATATGAAGTATAACTCTGTATAACTCCTACTGTAATTATGCAAAGTGTGGGCCATTAATGGTGGCTTAGAATCTTGATGACTCCCATTGATCAGGACAATTGGTTGTGAATGGGTTTATTTACCTCCAAGCCTTCCTGTGTATGTGTGCCAGCCCGTGGGTAATGAAGAATGAGGTCTCACAGGACATGTGGCCATGTCAAATGATACTGGACTCCATCTTAAAACTGGCACTTTTCCATTTAGAAGGAGGGGTGGGGACCCAGAGAGACAAAAGATTCCTGCCCTGTGCCAAAGCTATAAAAGGGGGTGGAACAGAACAAAGGGAGGCTTCAGTCATGAGAGAGCCCCTGTTTTCGACCTATGATGTCTACTGGAACTAACAAGGCCTGTACCAGGGGAAAGGATTGGGCCCAGACTAGGAAGGAGTCTAGTCTGTGAAAGAAGCTTATTGGAACATCTCTGAGGGTGAGATATTATCTGCAATCAGTTTCTTAATGTATTAGGCTTAGAATTGTGTGATTTTTGCTTTATTTTGCTTGGTGACTTACTTTGTTCTGTCTGTTATTACTTGAAACCACTTAAATCCTACTTTTTATACTTAATAAAATCACTTTTGTTTATTAATTAACCCAGAGTAAGTGATTAATACTTGGGGGAGCAAACAGCTGTGCATATCTCTCTATCAGTGTTATAGAGAGTGGACAATTTATGAGTTTACCCTGTATAAGCTTTTTACAGAGTAAAACGGTTTCGGGTTTAAATCCCATTGGGAACTGGGTGTCTGGGTGCTGGAGATAGATTACCTGCTGAGCAGTTTTTGGTTAAAAACTGCAGCTTTGGGGGCGTGGACCAGACCTGGGTCTGTGTTGCAGCAGGCTAACATGTCTGGTTCAACAAGGCACGGTTCTGGAAGTCCAAAGCTGGCAAGGAAAACAGGCTCAGAGGCAACTTCAGCATGTCAGGTGACAGTCCCAAGGGGGTTTCTGTGACCGAACCTGTCACATTCCCCAAGAAAATTTTATCTTTAAACCATAAAATGGATTAATCAAATAATACTGAAGATGTGAGGCTGGATTTAGTGGCATGACACATCTGGTGTAAATTTGTCCATAAAAGCAGTATAGACAGCCCCAAAGGTTCACCCCAGTGAAAGGGTGATACTTTACTCCTACTACCAGCACAAGGATGCCTATACCACTTCCTATCCCAGCTGCCAGAATATCAGGGAAAATTAGAAATGGCCAGGATCCACACATACTGGTACTCAACTTTATTTTCAGCTCTATGAGCCTATTTGCAGACAGCATAAGTTAGTTAGGACACCTTTGGTGCACTCTGACTCAGTGCAAAGGGACCAGACATTTTAAGACTGGTTAAATTGTCCATCTTCAATTGATCTGAGGTGCTCATCAGTGTTCCCTCTAATTTTTCTCACGCATGTGGAGAATGAATTTTCTTATGTGCACCAATATGGAGGTGATGTGTCACACATCACCTCCATATTGGTGCACATAACAAAATTCATGTGGCGGGGATGGGGCCGAGAGGTTTGGAGTGTGGGAGGGTGAGGGCTCCAGCGGGGGGTGTGGGCTCAGAGCTGGGACCGAGGGTTGGGGTGCAGGGGGGTGAGGGCTCTGGGTGAGGGTGCAGGCTCTGGGGTGGGGCCAGGGATGAAGGGTTTGTGGTACAGGCTGCCCTGAGACTACGGTGGGGAGAGAGAGGACTCCCCCCAGCTCTCTCTCCCAACAGCAGCACCTGAGCTGGGGGAGGAGAGGCACCTCTCTCCACCGTGGCAGGTCTGGGGCTGGGGCCATGGGATAGGCACCTCTCCCCTGGCCACACCAGGTCTGGGACAGGGCTGGGTTTGGACCGTGGGAGAGGCGTCTCCCCCCCAGCCATGGCAGGTCCAGGCCGTGGCTGGGTTTGGGACAGGGAAGGGGAGCCTCTCCCCCGGCCACAGCAGGGCCAGGCGAGGGGAGGACACCTCTCCCCCGGCCACAGCAGGGCCAGGGCTGGGATGGGGCTGGAGGGGAGAGGCATATCTCCCCACCGCAGCCCTGAGTGCCTGCGCAGCGCTTAATAGGCTGCTTCACAGCCACACAGCTCAGAGGGAGCTTAGGTGCTCATACAGGAGAATGAAGCCATGATTTAAATTTAAACCAGATAATACCATAAATAAAACTTTATATTTTCTAGGAAGAAACTATTGGGGGTAGGGGAATGCCATTTGTTCCCACACAGCAGAGTGCAAAGAAGGTCCTCGGTACAGCCTGGGAAATCTGTGGAGCAATGATAATTTACACCAGCTAAGGATCTGCCCTAGGAACTGTAGGGGTTTGTTTGTTTGTTTTTTAATTCTGTTTCCTGTTAGGCTTATCCCTACCCTAGATTTCAAAATGTTGGTTGACTTCTGAATCTCTTCAGTATGAGACTGAAGAATAGAGAGTAGAGCTGGCCAATTAGGGGAATTCTAGAAGCTCAGGGATGTTTTAGAAACTCTCACTGGCAGAATGGAGTCTGTCTGGGAACAGATAATCCATCAGTGCATTTAACCCAACACCAAGACTGACATTCTTGTCACTCATGCAAACACAGTCTCATGGGGATGAAAATTCAAAGGAGATACAGCTCTGAAAGTATGTGTTCCAAACCTGACAAATGCTCTGTATGCAGAAACCTCATCAGCACGTTTAGCTTCCAAATGTAAATGTAATGCTCTTGTATAGTCTCACTTCCTTTGATGTTTCAACATTATCCCAAGTCTTCTTGTGTACAGAGACTCATTAACTTCTTCAAGCACAAATGTTAGGCGCCTGGTTTTCTGTTCTGGCTAAGCTCTTCTCAACACAAGAAAAACAAAAGTGTGTGTCGGGAGGAGGTGGGGGAGGTGTCTTTCTGCCTACCTGACTCAGGATGAACAGTTACTCCCATTGACATAAACTAGCCTATAGAGAGAAAAGACATGTGAACTGATTTTCCACTTCTCTGCATCTGGTGCAGCCACTGACATCAGTGGAAAGTGGGTGTAAAATAGAGCTGTTCAAAACTGTTCTATTTTTCAAATTTGAAAAATATTTTTGAAAAAAATTAATTGAAATTCTTTTCAGGCTTCTTTCGTTTTTCTTTGTTTCATTTTTCAACCATCTTCTAGAGTGGCTCAAATTTTACAATAATTCAAAATTTTCACAAAATTTAATGTTTTTGCTGCATTTTTCAACCGGCTTTCTAGTAAAGCACAAGCAAATGGGAACACTAGCATTTTACACTCACTACACCTGTTACAAGATACAGGATCTGATTTTCTCCTATCTTGTAACCCCACAATATAGTGGAGAATCATAATGCAATCTCAGTTGGACTAACAACTCTTGTCAAATGAACATACTAAGTAGTATTCTTCCAAAATGAAGCCTGACACCAGGGGTATAAGTAGCACAATTTTGATGTTTATACAGACATCAACTGATTCATTGCTCCCTGATCATAGCTTGCCATAGTCTTGGATGCAAATGGATATAAATTTAGCATTTAGTTAGTAAAAGGTCTCCTGAAGATTTAAAAACACTCTTCATCATAAGCAACATTAGCGCAGGGAAGTTTAAAACTGTATACTGTCATATGTTTGAGATACAGCTGTCTGCAATTCTTGCTCAGGAAAAATATTGATTTGATTGGGAGTGTTGCTTAAATAAGGATTTCAGATTTGGGCCCTTGATGGTCACCCGTGAACATCAAGAATAGAAAGAAAACTTCCCAAATTATGTCACCATTTTGGGGGCCAGACACTGACACTACAGATGCTGGTTCTATGGATGTTTACCTGTGGAATAAGGTGTTGTGCAAAATGAGTGTTTGAGCAGGAGACCCTTAATTATGAAATGATCAGAGCAGATAGTGAAAATTATTATTCATACAAAATTATTTGATGCTTCACAGAAAAAAAATGAATAAATTATTTGGCAAATCTTGTTCTGCCACCTGTACCTGCTTGAATAGTACCAAAAAGTTATTTGTGAATAATTTATTTGACAATTGACAGAAAATGACATGGAATAAACTATGCATGAATATTATTCACAGGAGAAGGCTCTTTATCATAACAAAGCATCTGTGTAGGAATCATTCTGCAGGAGTCTCTCTCTCCTTCCAGTTATTATTGAAGGAGTGTAACCTATATATTTTGGGAGAGGATTCAGTAAGCGCTATTCTCTAAAGCAATAAGAGAAAAATTCTGCAAGGCACAGTCCATAGAAATGTGAGGGAAATGCTGTGAGATTGATTGCCAGGGGCTTGAATGGATGACAATGGGTATGAACAGATTTACTTATTCTTCCAGTAAAAGGCACATATATATATACATGATATATATATATCATGTAAGTTGCAATCAGAGATGGCTTATAATGCTTTTTTAAAATGTTTGAATAAATCATAAAACAAGACAAAAATAGATAATGAAATGACATGCCAAGGGGTCCTTTATAAAATCTTCAGTGATCATGCAATCTGTTGTGCGGTAATGGCCTGGTTTTCAGAAGTGCTGAGCACCCGCAAATCCCTTTGAAGCCAGTGGGAAGCTGCAGGCACTTGGAGCCTTTTAAAATAGGCCATAAATCTTTACAGTTCTGTCTGCACATCTGCACTGCCATCTTTCTGATGGACTCACATATTATATATTATTAGATCAATAGTATCGCATTTCTAGCGAGTTCACTTGACATTTGTATTCAGTTTATATCATTTGTGAAATTCACATGGTAGTTGAAGATATATTTGGATTCTTAATTATATTGTATTAACAATTGGCCTGAATTCATGTGTGTCATACATATCTCAGTATGCAAGTATTGATTTGTAGAGTAATAGTATCCAAATCAGACTTGGTACTTTATTTTACCAAGATTTCTGCATGTAAAGGTTAATGATCTTCTGCATTGATAGTTTTATTCCATCATGACATAAAATGGCCCCCTTTTTATGGCTTGTGCCAAACCAGTGTCATTCAGACCGTGAGGGCTATTGAGCAGCACTAGCTGCAACAGCAGAGGAATTAAGGTACCATCTGCAACAGTCTAAGTTTGCATCGGATGCCATTTTGGATTTTGCAGTCCAGAGCCAGTGTATGCTGTATTGTCCCCATATTATATTGGGCAGATTACAGAATGCTGACAGTGTAATTAGCTTTTCTGATTGCTCCACACACGATATGGTGCACCAAGAACTCTTTGCTGCATTCTCATGTCAGAATGTAAATCTCCCTCATCCTGAAGAATTTTCTATCTACTATAATATAGCCTCTTATTTGAAATCTTAGAGGAAACAGCATCATCCAGTGGATAGAGTGCTAGACTGAGACTCCAGAAACCTGGATTCTATTCCCAGCTCTGCCACTGACTTGCTTTGTGACTCTGTTACTCTTTCACTACCTACCCTTTTCTACCTTCTCTATTTAGAGTGTAAGTAGGAGTGGTCAAAAATTTTCAGTTTAAACTGTTTTTTGTGTTTGTTTGTTTTTTACTCCGGTGCAATGTATTTATATTAGTGAACTGCACTGGTGCAGCTAGGTCCAGCCCTGTTGTTTTGCAGCCCAGGGAGGAAAATATTTCAGTGCCTGCAAGTGGCTGAGCCCAAAAAGCCCCCCAAACAAAAAGCAGAGAGGAGCAACTAAGTGATGTGGTACCTCTTCTCCCCCAATTCCCCACAGATTTGGCATCCCTAGATGTTGTCGGCCAGGGCAACTACCCTGATCTCCTGCCTCTAGTGCCAGCTCTAGAAACGTCACTATAGCTAGAAACAGAAAGGCCCAAATTCTTCCAAGTAATCTTTATCTGCCGTCTGCTTAAGCAGTGTGATCTGCTGTTAATACAGAATGCAGTTGCTTATGTGGAGATGATTTGGTGTGGTCTGTCCTAATAAGAACATAAGAATGGCCCTACTGGTTCAGGCCAAAGGTTCCATCTAGCCCAGTATTCTGTCTTCCGACAGTGGCCAGTCCCAGGTGCCCCAGAGGGAATGAACAGAACAGGTAATCATCAAGTGATCCATCCCCTGTCGCTCATTCCCAGCTTCTGGCAAACAGAGGCTAGGGACACCATTCCTGCCCTTCCTGCCTAATAGCCATTGATGGACCTATCCTCCATGAATTTATCTAGTTCTTTTTTGAACCAGGTTATGGTCTTGGCCTTCACAACATCCTCTGGCAAGGAGTTCCACAGGTTGACTGTACATTGTGTGAAGAAATACTTCCTTTTATTTGTTTTAAACCTGCTGCCTATTAATTTCATTTGGTGACCCCTAGTTCTTGTGTTATGATAAGTAGTAAACATACTTCCTTATCTACTTTCTCTACACCAATCATGATTTTATAGACCTCAATCATATCTCCCCTTAGCCGTCTCTTCCAAGCTGAAAAGTCCCGGTCTTATTAATCTTTCCTCATACGGAAGCCCTTCCATACCCCTAATCATTTTGTTGCCCTTTTCTGAACCTTTTCCAATTCCAATATATCTTTTTTGAGATGAGGCAACCACATCTGCACACAGTATTCAAGATGTAGGCGTACCATGGATTTATAGAGAGGCAACGTGATATTTTCTGTCCTATTATCTATCCCTTTCTTAATTATTCCCAGCATTCTGTTAGCTTTTTTGACTACCACTGCACATTGAGTGGATGTTTTCAGAGAACTATCCACTAGCCAAGATCTCTTTCTTGAGTGATAACAGCTAATTTAGACCCCATAATTTTATATGTATAGTTGGGATTATGCTTTCCAATGTGCATTACTTTGCATTTATCAACATTAAATTTCATCTGCCATTTTGTTGCCCCAGTCACCCAGTTTTGAGAGATCCTTTTGTAGCTCTTCACAGTCTGCCTGGGTCTTAACTATTTTTAGTAATTTTGTATCATCTGCAAATTTTGCCACCTCACTGTTTACCCCTTTTTCCAGATCATTTATGAATATGTTGAATAGGACTGGTCCCAGAACAGACCCCTTGGGGACACCACTGTTTACCTCTCTCCATTCTGAGAACTGATCATTTATACCTACCCTTTGTTTCCTATCTTTTAACCAGTTACCAATCCATGAGAGCACCTTCCCTCTTATCCTGTGGCAGCTTACTTTGTGTAAGAGCCTTTGGTGAGGGACCTTGTCAAAGGCTTTCTGAAAATCTAAGTACCCTATATCCACTGGATCCCCTTGGGCCACATGCTTCTTGACCCCCTCAGAGAATTCTAGTAGATTGGTGAGGCATGATTTCCCTTTACTAAAACCACGTTGACTCTTCCTCAACAAATTATGCTCATCTATATGTCTGACAATATTATTCTTTATTATAGTTTCAACCAGTTTGCCTGGTATTGAAGTCAGGCTTACAGGCCTGTAATTGCCGGGATCACCTCTGGAGCCCTTTTTAAAAATTGGCGTCACATTAGCTATCCTCCTGTCATCTGGTACAGAAGCTGATTTAAATGATAGGTTACAGACTACAGTTAGTAGTTCTGCAATTTCACATTTGAGTTCCTTCAGAACTCTTGGGTGAATACCATCTGGTCCTGGTGACTTATTGCTGTTTAATTTATCAATTTGTTCCAAAACTTTCTCTAATGATACCTCAATCTGGGACAGTTCCTCAGATCTGTCACCTAAAAAGGATGGCTCAGGTTTGGGAATCTCCCTCACATCTTCAGCCGTGAAGACCGATGCAAATAATTCATTTAGTTTCTCCGCAATGGCCTTATCATCCTTGTGTGCTCCTTTAGCACCTTGATCGTCCAGTGGCCCCACTGGTTGTTTAGCAGGCTTCCTGTTTCTGGTGTACTTAAAAAAAAATTGCTATTACTTTTTGAGTCTTTGGCTAACTGTTCCTCAAATTCTTTTCTGGCCTTCCTAACTGTATTTTTACACTTCATTTGCCAGTGTTTATGCTCCTTTCTATTTTCCTCACTAGGATTTAACTTCCACTTTTTAAGGATGCCTTTTTGCCTTTCACTGCTTCTTTTACTTTGTTGTTTAGCTACAGTGGCTCTTTTTGGTTCTCTTACTATGTTTAATTTGGGGTATACATTTAAGTTGAGCCCCGGTTATGATGTCTTTAAAAAGTTTCCACGCAGCTTGCAGAAATTTCACTTTTGGCACTGTACCCTTTAATTTCTGTTTAACTAACCTCCTCATTTTTGTGTAGTTCCCCTTTCTCAAATTAAATGCTACAGTGTTGGGCCGCTGTGGTGTTTTTTCTGCCACGTGGATATTAAATTTAATTATATTATGATCACTATTACCAAGCGGTCCAGCTATATTCACCTCTTGGACCAGATCCTGTGCTCCACTTAGGACTAAATTGAGAATTGCCTCTTCTCTGGTGGGTTCCAGGACCAGCTGCTCCAAGAAGCAGTCATTTAAGGTGTCAAGAAACTTTATCTCTGCATCCCGTCCTGAGGTGACATGTACCCAGTCAATATGGGGATAATTGAAATCCCCCATTATTATTATTATATTTTTATATATTTGAATCTAATCTATTTATGTGCTTATCTGAGCATCTAAAAAGAAGCATAGTATTAAAAACTAGAGCTGACCAGAGAATGACAATTCCATGTCACAACAACTTTTGAGGTTTTGAAATTTGTCTTTATTCAGCACTGGAAAGAAAACAAAACCTTTCAAACATTTTCACAAAACAGGGTTTCTGGTTCTGCATGCTCTCTGTCTAGTCAGAAGGGACCAGAGCGCTCTGGACCTCAGAAATCTTCCAAACACAGACTCAGGCGTGGTCTACACTGGGGGAGGGGGGCAGGGATCGACCTAAGATACGCAACTTCAGCTATGAGAATAGCATAGCTGAAGTTGACGTATCTTAGGTTGACTTACCTCGCGGCACGGGGTCGACTGCCGCTGCTCCCCCGTCGACTCTGCTTCCGCCTCTCGCCGCAGTGGAGTACAGGAGTTGACGGCAGAGCGATCGGGGATCGATTTATCGCGTCTACACTAGATGATAGATTGATCACTACCTGCCGATCCTGCGGGTAGTGTAGACATACCCTTAGTCTAAATCAATACTTCTTCAGGTGAAATTGTAGTTACTGCTCTATACCAGCAACATGAAAGAAGATATGTCTTCACGAAACATATTGGCTTTGATGACACACACCATGTTGAAGAAAGTACATTTTGTCAAAAGCGTGCTGACCAGCTCTTAATA
Source organism: Emys orbicularis (assembly GCF_028017835.1). Taxonomy (NCBI): domain Eukaryota; kingdom Metazoa; phylum Chordata; order Testudines; family Emydidae; genus Emys; species Emys orbicularis. The sequence goes on from NC_088690.1 coordinate 89,370,419, forward strand.
AGAACAACGGGCCAGGCCTAGCCCCCCCTCCCCTCCCCCCGATCCCTTTGTGCCACTCCATTGGTGCAGTGGGGTTATAAAGCTGCCCTAACCAGACAGCTAAGGGGTTCCCTAGCATGGGAAATCACCAGGTGGTACAGAGCTGATCTTCCCAGCATAGCTAGGTTTCCACAACCTCCTTCTTCAGCCCCCAATGTAGAGGGTATGTCAAGGGTGTGGCCAGTGAAGGAAGAGTAACTAAAGTGCTGTTGTTCTCCAGCTCATCTCTGAATGGCATCATGTCCCATTAAGGGATCACTTCCCATGGCTTAGAGCAGTCCTGTGGCTGGCCAAAGTGGACCCCAAGTGTCACCTCGATAAGAAGAGCACAAAGGTAGTATATAACCAATTTTGCCTCCTCTCCCTCAAGTCCTACACTGACTATAGATTTTTTAGACCCAAAGATTGGGTTCCATATATAATTTTGCAAGTTGATGTCTGTGAGACACAGATCTTATCATAAGGCATATATATTAGGAGATGCCTTTAGATTGCTGTAACTTTAAATGGAACTCTTAGTAAGTCAGAGTGTTAAGCTCACACATCTCTGACCTGAATATATTTCTGATGATTTGGGAACATAAAAAGGTGTTGATTATAAAAGTGGTGAGTCCTTGATTGGTTTAAAATTTAGTGAAATGGTACCTTGTGAGTGAACAAATTACTTCATGTTCCTAAAATAAATCTAGGTTGTTGGAATCATGTAGATATGAATTGCATAGTGCCGCTGGAATTAGAATTTTAAACCTTATTTAGCTTCTGTGGCTGTTTTATCGATGCTGAATGAAGCACATTTACCCACTGGTTTTAATTAAAAAAAACCCCACAATAATGCTTCTGCAACTGCTCTGTAAGGAGCTGTTAATGAACACATCTCGAATGCAGAAAGCCATTTTCTGATCTAGAAACTCTTTTTCCAGCCAAAGAATAAAAATAAATTAATAGATACATCATATGCAGAGTTTCTTATAAAGGCATTTGTGGTCTCTTTTGCATCTCAATTCTTGCTCCCCCTGAGGGTTTTGTCTTTTATTCACCATTTGAAGCGCCTCATGTTGCCTTCATATTGTACGCAAACCTTTTTTTTTTTATTTTAAATGTAATGGCAGGCATTTCTAAGTGCAGCTTTTAGAGACACATTTGCCTTAATTCATTTAATTAATTATAGTTGTCAATATTCTTTGGGCTTTTATAACTGATCTTTTTAGGGATTGCATTTATTCAAACATACTTATGTAATTTTTTTTGTAAATGATTGCCCTTTGCTAGATTTAGCCAACATCACCATTCCATTTGAGTTATCGCATAAAAATAAAAATTCATATTTAAAACAGCTTTCTTATGTAAGGCCCCACTTCCAATCTCACTTACATTAGTTTAACTCCAGACTAATTCTATTAACTTTAGTGGAATTACTCCTGACTTGCACTGTTATAAGTAAAATCAGAATCAAGCCCTAAGAAAGACAAGCCAAACTTTAATCTTATTTAGTCACATCGATTTAAATACTGTTTGAATAAGCTTCAGCTCAAATATCTTAAAAGCATGTGGTCAAGTTTTCAACTAATGTACATTTATACCAGCAAAGGTATATCTGGTCCATATTGTCTAGCAGGAAAAAAACATTCATTTCCATTGAGACAGATGTACAAATTGTACCTCAAGTGACAAATGCCAGAATGATTTCAGGCACAAGCCCAAACAGGGTCTGTGCCTATGGATTTCTTAAATTGGGGAGGTAATATCTCAAAAACATAAAAAAAATGAGCTTTCTGCTATGAGGAGTTTCAAATTCCTTAGTGGATTAATATAGCTAGTGCTATTCAGATCTCACTCTACCCATGAATCCCACTAAAAAATTCTCCTTGCCCAAACTTTAAAATTATTAATTGAAATAAGACTAATTAAGAACATGAGATAAGCCCACAAAAGCCAGAAAATTCAGAGGTAAAGCTTAACTTTCCAAGTCCCCCTGTTGTGCCTATATTTTACTGGTGCACAGATAAGGCCATACATTGTCCTCCGTGTATATGCTCAATTCCCATTGACAGGAGATGATATGCCCCCCACTGCATGAGTAATCACCTGCAGCGTTGTTTGTAGACTTTTGCTATTCCTGGATGCAAAAACATAAGGTATAGATGTGTTTTTATAACCTTCAATCACCGAATGCACTGTGATTTGAATATATTTTTCCGGTGACACTTTCTTTTTACATTCACGACTAAGTTAATTAACAAAAGAAAATCCTCTCTTGGCAGCATATACTATGGGAGTTGACACAATAGATTACTAGGTAATTTAGTGCTTGGGCTCTAGATCTGATATATACATATTTACAAAATTGTAAAAATGTTTGTTAATATTTAACCAGTAGATCTTGTGAAGGACATGGTGCTAATAATTCATGAATACTGTATGGTGATTGGGATAGTTACCATATTACTATATTAAGTCTTCGGGCTGTTTATAGTGTGCATATGTTGGTTTAGTTTAATAGCAGGAGGTTAGGAAATAAGAAGGAAGACCAGACAGTGGCTCCATACAAAACATCTCCTGGTAAATACCTGGGTTAAGCAACAATGGCTGAGCTATTAACTCAAAGGCACCTACTACCTTGGTTCCAGCCAAGTTACAAAGCTTGTTTCACCAATGGTTGAGATCCAACAGATCAAAAGCACTATAAACAGATACTCTGTAGCCAGAGGCCAGACAATTATTACAGAGCTGTTTGTAGGGAACAGACTGACACACAGAGAACCCAATGAGGGGACTAAAGCAGTCAGGCCTTCCTTGGCTTCCAATACAGGGGATGATAAGCCTTCATTAAGACAGTCATATGTGTAGCCTTTCCATTGTTTTAGAACACTCTTTCCCTTATGTTATGCTTCATTCCTACTGTTAAGATGAAACAATACTTTGATTTAAGAAGGCTATTTTGTGTCATTAAGCCACTTGGACACAAACACTTAGAGGGAAGAACCACAGGTACACAAATCCTGTTGCACCTGCTGGGTATGCTCAGTTTACCCACAGGGTACTTTAGTTCAGGACCTGGCCTACGAATGTGATAATACTGAGATTTCACCCTGAGAGATATGAAGGCTCAAGGCCTAAGACCTGAGAGGGTATACTCTTAATGACACCTAGGTACAGCTAGTCCTGTAACTGTGACAGACCTATAGCTTTCTTGACTTCAGTAGGGCTGCACTGTTTTACACCAGCTGTGGTTCTGTATTTAGGAACTTTCTTAAACTTGATTAACTCTATAATAACATTGGAGGGCTCATTTCAATGTGGTCGTGGACACTGCTCTTAGACTTGTTTTGTTCAATAAACAATATTAGCTAGAAAGATACTTTCATGTATGCTAACTACCTTCCAAATGTTAAGTACCTATAAGTTATCTTTATTACTTAAAAATATAACTTATGTGAGCTACATGCATACAAACTTTTATTGTCTAACATCTAGCATGTATATATATATATGTATGAGGAGTGAATCGGGGAACAGAAAAGCTTTGACTCCATTGCCTAACATTACAATCTCTTCAAGTTGAAAACTTAATATCCCAAGTTCTAGCCCCAAAGGAATTTTTATGACCAATTAAAACTTGAGAAGACATGCATTGATTATATAAAGGTTGATATTCTTGTTCTTACCACTAGGATTATGACAAGTACCACAGTAACTAACATATGGATTGCTAGCTTTATTAAATCCAAATTATTAACATCCTCGCTATAGAAATTTTACTAAAACACAGTGTGTAGAAGACAAAAAAAAATTTACAGCAAAGGTTGAATATAAAATACCCAATGGTATCTAAAATAGAAGGATCAGTTATTTCTTAAGAGAAGCATAGAATTTAGTGCAATGCTTGACTTCTGACTGACTCTAGTACTTAAGAATATATGAAAATGATTATGGATTCTAATATCAGTGGTAAAGTAAAAAAGTGGCTGCAGGGAACATGATAATAAAAGCAGATTGAATTTTCATGCACTAATGATCTCCTTGTAAAAGCACTGATCAGTAACACAGACCTATAGGACCAAGGAGCAAAGACAGAAATGTTATAATTCAGATACCAGTATAACTTCTCTCTTTTGCATCCTTTTTTCCCAGTTGAGAGTAGTCCTAGTTGCTGTGCCTATGTATGGTACCACATATGGTAAAATCACCCATTTTCTACTACTACTCTCCTTAGCAAGATATTATGATAATTACTGTGAAAGGTCTTGATTAAAGCTGGTAAAAAAAAAAATTCTGATGGAACATTTTTCCACCAGAAAAATGCCATTTCCTTGAAATCAAAATTCCTGGAGAAATGTGTGAATAGTGACAAAACGTATTTTAAAAAAATTGGAAAAAAGCATTTTGATAAGGTCTAAATGTTCTTTTTTGACATTTTCAGAGTTGAATGCTTTTGATTTTGAAGTTACTTTTCATTTAAAAATTTATTTTTATTATTTAAAAAAAAAATGAAAATGTTGAAAATGCACATTTTGATGTTATCAGAACAATGTTTCAAATGACATGAAATAGAATCTTTTCTGAAATGTTATTTCATGGGATTTTTTTTATTATTATTATTATTTTTCTTCATTCCGATTCGGAGTGAAAACAAATTTAGAAATTGCAGAATATCCCACAAACTGGAAAAGTCACACAGTTCTATTCAGTGGATGTCACGAGGTAGTGTTGCAGAGCAATTCTGCTTTGGTTTAGTGAAAATATACTTTTTGGTTTATGAAATACAAGTCTTGTGATACAACAGTTTTATATGATTATGTTTAACATGGTTGAAGATTTATTTCTTATTTGTTTAAAAATGTGCATTACTTAAGCATAAGAAAATGCAAGAGCTCTTTTTGGGCAGTTTGAGGCTGGAAGAAACACAGCATGAACTGAGAAGAGATATTGAAAGAGCACCGTAGCCAATCGTAAACACCAGCTGAGCACTCTTTATTTTTATACCTAAGGCATAAAAGTCCCTGGGTTTGAGGTTGAGACGTACAAGTAGAACCTATTCTAAAAACTAATTGGGGATTGAGGAGTTCATAAAACTGAACATCTCAAAATTATAATTGTTACTGAGCATAAATTGCAGTGTGGAGCACTGCATCAATTTCTTCTTGTCATAGAATTTAAGGACAGAAGAGGTCACCTAGTCTGACCTCCTGTATATCACATCCCACCAATACCACCCAGCACCGGCCCCCTAATGCAACAACAGAATTTAGACCAAGGTATTACAGTCCTCAGAAGACTAAACTATTATATGCCTCAGGCAGAGCATAGGAAGGACTGAGGTGCACCAATACCTTTACAGGAAATAGATTAAGTGAGAGATACCCAGATGATCCCAGCAAATGACCCGCATGCCACACTGCGAGGAAAGTGAAACAAACCCAAAGTCACTGCCAGTCTGACTTGGGGGAAAAATTCTTCCTCACCCTTCAAACTACTGCAAAGTTATGCATGCTAATGCACTGAGGGCATCAGAATGTGAAGATGTGAATGGATGTCGACTTATTCTTCATCAACATCACTTTTGTGATGTGATTTCTCCCTCTGAGTCAGGAAAAAAGGTTTGTAGAACTGATTGGTGTTCGTAAAATTGAGGTTCTCCTGTACAGCTGAATTTTGGATTCATTCTTTAGATCACTGGTTCCCAAACTTGTTCCGCTGCTTGTGCAGGGAAAGCCCCTGGCGGGCTGGGCCGGTTTGTTTACCTGCCGCGTCCGCAGGTTCGGCTGATTGCAGCTCCCAGTGGCCGTGGTTCGCTGCTCCAGGCCAATGGGAGCTGCTGGAAGCAGCGGCCAGTACATCCCTCATCCCGCGCTGCTTCCAGCAGTCCCCATTGGCCCGGAGCAGCGAACCGCGACCACTGGGAGCCGCGATCGGCCGAACCTGCGGACGCGGCAGGTAAACAAACTGGCCTGGCCCGCCAGGGGCTTTCCCTGCACAAGTGGCGGAACAAGTTTGGGAACCACTGCTTTAGATGATTCTAGAACTGTAGGATTCAGAAACTGGAGGCATCAAAGAAGTTTCAGGAACCGGAAAACAAGACGTTTCTAGACACAGAGGCTATACTATGCCCTGAAAATAATCACAGATCTTTCTCCAAGACTCAGATTGAAAATGCTGGAATTTATGTGTATCAACAAGCAGAGCTTATATCTGCAGTAGACCTGGTGTGTTCCAGAAGAAAACACCTGTATTAAGAAGCTTAACTGAGACTTTTCCCCTTCAACTCTTTTCTAGTTACTTAAGTTCAAGTTGAAGGTGCAGCTTAACTTTGGGGCATTTTGCTGTTGCTGTTAAAAAAGGATACGTATATGCTACCGCAGAGAGAATCCTACAAATAGGAGAAGTCATAAAACTGAAAAATACCTTTAAGAAACCCTGAAAAGGGGCATATGACTCCCTATGCAGCCAACCTCTGGCCTTCCCTCACCTTCTTTGGGAGGGCATCATGTGCCTTTAGCAAGTAAGGGCCTGATCCTGAGTGGTGCTGAGCACCTCCAATCCTCATTTAAGTCAATGGGAGTTGTAGGTGATCAGCAACTTACAGGATCAGACTCTAATTAAGGAAGAGTGCCTTACATGTGCCATTCAAGAGCACAAGGAGGGTCCTTTCTCTGTCTCTCCCCTTCCCATACACACACACACACACACACACACACTGCATACTTGTGTAAGAGGTAGCTAGGCCTAGCTCTTAATGAATAATTTTCCTTCATTCTTGTTATTACATCCTTGAGAAAGATACTTTCTTAACAATGTCTTTTTTTTTTTTTTTTGAAAAGTGTCCCTTCAATTCATGCTGTTCCATCGTATTCATAATGACTAGAGTGGTGTGAGAACAGTATCAGGTGAGATTAGGCAAGCGTGAGCTGATACAGCCTGCAGGACTGAGTTTTGCTTGGTTTAATTTTGGATTTAATTCACGTGATGATGATCATCACTTGGAAAAAAGCTAAAGAAACCCTTTTAAACCATGGTTCATACAGTGTCGTATACTACATTCCTTGAGTAGGGCATCAATCAAAGTCCTTTGGGGCAGAGTTGGGCATGCCCTTCCAAACTAGCTTCAAAAGGGGTTTAGAAATTTCATAGTGATAACTGCTTCACAACGGTTTGCAGCCTCAGCAGCTTGAACAGGCTCGCATCTGAAGAACACATCTTATTGTAAAACTACTGCCAAGATTCAGGTTAGGGGGAGTCACAGCTGGTCACATCTAGTCACCATGAGGTAATTTTAAATAAGAATATCAGTACATAGAAATGAGCTAGACCAGCAAGAATGGAAAGGACCCATTTCAATATTTGCATTGTTTAGAATTACATTATTTTAACAATGCAATGAGAGTACTCCTGCAGTAAGGTTGAGACAATTGCTCAATGTCAGAGTAGCAGAAGTCAGGCCCTATGGGAGTAATGCTGCTTTGTGGACCCTGTTTGAATTTGAATGGAGGCTGATTATGACAGTGTTTCAGTTCAAATCACACAGCTGACATCCCTCTACTTTGGACCGTGCCTAGTTTTAACTCCCATACAAATATGCAAATATCACTGCGTGAGGTGCTCTGTGTAATGGCTTTCTGACTTGCGGTGTATTATTCAGCCACTAAATATCTGTGTCCAGTATAGAGTTCCGGAGAAGGGTGGTGCCTGGTAAACAAGGGAGACAAAACTGGACCCTCAAGGTATGTGGAAACTTGCTTGTTTGCTCTGCTTTTTGTAGGTGACTTTTTTTTTTTTTTTAAGGAAATAGCTCCTGTTTAAGTGATGGTCTGAAAGATTTATTGTGTAATTATGGTCAGAAATTGGAATGCAAAAGTGGCATGGCTGTGTGTGTCATATTTACACTTTGTCAGTAACTTCTATGTCCAATGTATTCAGATAACACACAATATTCCAGCATGGGGATATCAACCTGATATCTGAAAATCAAGCAGTAATCTTTATACTTTGTATATCACCGATGCAACACATTTTGGAGTCAGAATTCAGGTGACAATTTAGCTGAGGATATGTGAGAGAAAATGGAATATAGCTTACTCTTCCCACAGCTATGCTGACTCTATATTGTGAATAACTTGTTTTTCCTCAGTAAACTTAGCAGATATGTTTCAGCAACACTGTGCATTTTTGCAGTCACTTTTCACATCTCTCACATGAAGAGAAACTGAAAAGACTGGGATTGCTTACCTTAGAAAGGAGATGAATAAGAGAGGACTTGATAAAAATGTGTTTAAAAAAATGAATGGCATTGAGAAAGTAGAACTGGAGCTTCTCTTCTCACTGCCTCAAAACACAAGGGAAGAGATGTTCAATGAAATTAAAAGGGGGCAAATTCAAAACAAAAAAAAAGGAAATACTTTTCACACAATGCAGAATCAGACTAAGGAACTGATTGCCACAGAAATCCATTGTGGCCAGAAAGATTCTAGATAACTCTGGATATGCTGTTATAATAAATGATAACACAAACTTTGGAAGAGACGTTAAATCTTGTACTTCAGGGTTTAAGCCAATCTATAACTATTAGAGATTAGGATGAGACCTAGTCTGGGGGTAGATTATTCCATATCTGCCTCCTGTCAGGTTCTCACATCTTCCTCTGAAGTTTCTGGTACTGACCACTGCTGGAGATATGATACTAGACTAGGTGTGCTGATCTACTATGGCAATCCCTATGTTCCACATTTTAAAACTCTGGCTGGAATTTTATTCAGTTTAGAAACCATGAAAAACACGGACCACCTATAACGGTACAGGTAACTTCTCTATTGTAAGGGGCTTTCCATTGTATCTACAATATAATTCTGCCCCATTCTCTGTTCTTAGTCATCTTTTTCTCCCCACTTACCATGGTTACATGCTTCCCATTCATTAATTCAAATCCACATCTTGAATAGTCAGTGGTACAAAATCAGAGCTCACTTTTTATTAGGACTTAAGGAACGTTCAGGTCAGTATTCATAGAACCTGTTTCCGGAGTGTGAAAACCCAGGAACTTTCTTCATTACTCATGAAGATTCTTGTGTCTTCTGGTCCGAGCATCCTGTTGGGCATATACATGTTCCCATCTCTAGCTTTTCAAAGTGCCTGTGCGAGGGTGTCTCAGGCCATCTTGGCCTCCCTGATGGAGGCATCTGTGTCCTGACTACCCCTGCTTAAGAAAAACCCACTTCAGCTGTGCTACCTGTGAGATTTAGTCCTCCAGAGGCCTAGAAGGGCCTGGAGGTGATACGGATGAATAGGGAGCCAGCAGGCCAATTAAGAAGGTTTACCTGCTTCCTTTGAGGGTAGTGCTGGGGGATACTGGGATGAAGGAGAAGCTCTTCAGCGCTAACTCAGAACCCCAGAGCCAGGCCAGGTCCAGTCCGATCTGGTCCTTGGCTTATAGCACTGCAGCCACATGTGTGTCTTTTATATTTGTTTGCCCGTTTAAAAGAATGGATAGCCAGATTCTAAGGCGGTTATTATTTAACCATTTAAAGATTGTATGCTGAGCTTATCGTACAGACCACCCTTGTCTGGACCAGTTGCTACTCCTTGTAAACTGAGGCAGGCAGCGCCTGCCATGCCACACCCCAGTGCAAGGGGGTGCAATAGTGGTGAGTGGAACTACTTACAGCACCACTGTCTAGTTCCTACTATTCCTATTAAAATGGTTCATGTCTTATAAAAGTAGTGTACATGTAGTAGTAATTACGAGCAGGATTGTTCCTCATTTAGAAAATGCAAGGAAAAATTAACTACTTCCCTTAATTTCTTTTAATTTGAGCTATATATGCTCAAGTGTCCAAGTAGATACACAGGGGCAACTGCTTGCTTCATCTTGCCCATGTAAGAAAGAAATCCCACTGAAGTCAGATGAACAGAATTTGGGCCCATACTATACGGAATGTATTTGGCTCAAAACCTGAGAGCTCAACGTCAGTTTTGAAGGCGCTAATACATTATTTCCAAGTTTAGATAAGTTTCATTGAACCAATCTATAGCTTAAAACACTGTAATCAGTGGGAGCTGTAGGTGTCAAGCAATTTTTTTCAAAGGCATTTGAAAGGATTTGTTTCAAAGCTTATATTTAGATTGAGTTGTTTTAACTAAAACAGAGTTAAATGCAAAATTAAGCTTTTTTCAGTTCCAGTTGAGCTTTCCCTTCACCTTTATACATTTATATTTTATAAACAAGGCTGTCCAAAATTATTTTGAAAACTGTGGTAGATTATTCACAGTGTGTGTGTGTGTGTGTGTGTGTGTGTGTATTATTAATATAAAATGTGTTTGTAAAGCAAAAATGAATATATTTACACAAGCCAAATATCCATTTTAAAATACAAATAACCTTTGGGCCCCCGGAGTTTAGTTTGTTCTTTGTCAAGTAAAATATATTTACAAATTATAAAATACAAAGTTGGGGGGAGGGGTCCGTGTTTAATAAAGATATTGTACGGAGACTAAAAATGGGGAAAGCTTTCACAATTCTGGTTTCAGAGCAAATGGGAAATAATTCAGTACACTTACAAGTACATTCAAACATGCCAGTCTGTTGCCTCTGGAATAAAATAAACTGCATATAATGACATCTCTGTGTGTAGGCTGCAATTACTATATTAGCCCAAGTGTACTGAGCATGAAACTTACTCCACCCACATAAAGTACACGCAGGTGGAGAGCAGGGAGGCTGAAATTGAACTGAGGATCTGACCTAGTGCGTTCTGTCTGGTTGCCAGACCAGGAGAAGCTACATACATATTAAAATAGGGGGAAAGTAGACAACGAAAGCCAGATCCTAAGATGGTGTAAATTGGCATAGCTCAAGTGACGTCAGTGAAGCACTGAGAACTTACAAGAGCTGAGAATCTAGTCCCTGAATATTAACTCAGAGTGATAAAGAAGTTTGGTTTAGATGAAACAAGAAATCCTTTGCAATGCTTAGGTCTGTGAACCACTGCAGCACCTAATCATCCCATTAATTTTAATTCCATTTAGCTTAACAACAATTTAATATAAATGTAGGAGTTCTTAGTTTATTTCTACTGCATGTTGTTCTCAATATCCACTGGGCTTGCTAGAAAGAAGGCTCAAGTTTTATTTCATTGGGTAAGTTCTCTCCAATTACGTTCTTAAACAAGGGTAATGGAGATGAAGGGTGGGTATATAATAAAATGTCAGAAAGCAAAGAAATATGTAACATAAATACTACAACAAAGACTAGACCTTTCTTTGTTACAAGAGTGTGAATCAAATTGTAAATACACCTCTACCCCGATATAACGCTGTCCTCGGGAGCCAAAAAATCTTACCGCATTATAGGTGAAACCGCGTTATATCGAACTTGCTTTGATCCACCAGAGTGCACACACCCCCTCCCCCACCGGAGCGCTGCTTTACTTCGTTATATCCGAATTTGTGTTATATCAGGTCTCATTATATCGGGGTAGAGGTGTACCTTCAAATCTAATGGTGATGAAAGTGACACCAAACTTGCTGGTAGTACTTTATCTGTGTATAGGCAAGATAAAGTGCAATATCTTAATTTACCAGCTCAGATTAATAAGCAGTGATTTACATGTCCTGTTCCATTCCCCTTGGCATATATTTTTTGGATTTTTTTTATAACAGTGTATGAATCTTCATTTAAATTTTACATTTAAACAAGATGATAAAAACAAGGATACAAACAAATGTACAGCATTCATCATGAAAAATTGATAGGGTTCAACCCTCTTTGACAGGACATCTCAACAGATATTAGGTGTAAATTGACAACAGCCCTATTGACTGCAATGGAGCTGAGCCTACTCACGCTAGCTCAGAATCAGGTTTTCATTAGTACCCTTAAAAGTACTTAAGGGAGATGTTACAAGGAATCTCAATTTTGATTCAAGATTTACCTTCAAACATTCATAATAGAATTAGAACAAGTATAATTCTCAGTCCTAAACCATTTAACAAAATAAGAACTTGAGCTTGCACTCTGAATCAACACCTTAGAACTTTGCACAGAGACTGTCCCTTCAAGCGGCCAAGAGTCTAAATTTCCAGATGGTGTCCCACATAAATATGCTATATTTTTCATTTAGGGCAGGCAGAGAGACAGACACTCATCCTTTGAAGTCACTAAGCTCCACAAGACGGTCAGTGATTTGTCAAACCTGTGTTGCGTACATCAGTTGGGCTGATAGTCATTCCGAAGATGCATTGCAGTGGGTTCAAAAAACTGAAAGAAAAGGAACAAGGGAAATTTCAGGCATGTGCTGCTAACAATGCAGTCAATCAATAACACAACTCAGCTATTGATTCCCAGCTGCCTCAGCAGGCTTAAACCAGCAACATATTGTAAGGGAGAATCTTCTCAGGATTAGAAGCAACATTCGCTACTGGGATCAGCAAAGCTCAATTCTAAGTATGTATGATAATGACTCTGGCTAGTTCTTTTGCAGTTCATTTTATTTTCCAGTGGTTAAAATGAAGCATGATATTATATACATTGCAAGGGTCAGCGAGGTCTTATGAATGTTAGCATATTATTATATATGGGAATGGGCGACAGGGGATGGATCACTTGATGATTACCTGTTCTGTTCATTCCCTCTGGGGCACCTGGCACTGACCACTGGCAGAAGACAGGATACTGGGCTAGATGGACCATTGGTCTCACCCGGTAGGGCCATTCTTATGTTAAATGCCTCTCCAGTTCTCACACTTCTTTCTGCTGGTCTATCCACTCTGCTGCTGCTAAAATCAATTCCTCACTCACATCTCTGTGTGATTTCTGCATCACATTCAAACTCTACATCTTCTCCTTTAAGCTCCTGCAAAACTTCCTTCCTCTATCCCACCATGCTCATCTCCAGGTAGGAGCGTAACAAGAACAGCAAGAGTTACAATATGGAGGTTCCAAAAAAACCCACAATTTGGGAAGGGATATAAATCCTCATTCTTCAGGTCATAAACCAAACTCTTATTGATTGTGAAAGATGGAGAAAGATTCCCTTGGGGCAGATGTTCCCATAACTGCCCACTGCAAGGCTTCTTGCACCTTCCTCTGAAGCAGCTAGCCAATGTCAGAGACTGGACACTGGAGTTGATGGACTGCTAGTCAAATTTTTAATGGCAATTGCTATCTTCCTAATACATTATTCATTGCACTTTGGTTTTAGACAGTATGTCTCATGTAGAACTGTGTGAACAAAGTTTATTTGGGTGAATTTATTATCCCTTGCATATTATTTCCACAGTTAGGGCTATTTCAGATCTAGGGCAGCTTTCACTGAAGCAACCTATATTTTTTTTCAAATTTGTTAGATTCTCCACTCATAAATCCCTGTATCTGGCTTGTCTGTCCTCGTGATTTTGGAATGGTGCCTCCCACCGTGCTCAGCAGATGAGTGTGTGCATGCAAATACAGTTGGCAGTATTCCAGTGTCATGTAGGTGTGATGAGGAAGTCACATTCTGATACTTTGCAGCTAAATTAATTACAAATTGACCTTACGTAGAAAGGGAATAAGTCCTCTTAGAGTAGTGGTTTTAATGCTTTGATTTTTCCTATTATAAATGGTACATCCATGCTGCTGCAGTTAAACATCTGTCAGCATTTCAGTTATAAATCTCTCTTTGCAGAGGCTTATAACATGGCTACCAAAATTCATTGAGCTCTAGAAACTGACATCTGTGGTTTCAGGACTCTTTTATATAAAACATTACAAACACTTCAATTTTCCTGTTATGAATTGCACGAGAGGAAAAAATCAGTGGGACTCTAATTATAAAGCCAAGCAAACTGCAGGCAGAACATTGTGTTAGCTTCATTTCACAACTCTGCTGATACAACTGTGGCCCTGCAACACCACTGCTACTCCAGCCCTGAACAGGTGTTGAGCAATAATGGCCAAGTGTGTCAAAATACCAAACCATGTGGTGGTTTTATGATATGGACAATTGCTATTTAGGGACAAAGAAAACTCATTTCCACTCATGATCTAGCTAAGATTTGAATCATTTCTCTTTACCCTATTTTCTTCATGAACAGAAAATTCCCATAATCCTCTTGTTTTAACTTGCATTTGCTTTTCTTTCATTTCAGAGGGTTTTGTCATATTACTTAAACGTAATGCAGGCCTGGGCATAAGTAACTTACTTGCCTCATTTCTTAGTGGGCATGACGGGCAAGGTAAATTGATCAGTTGGCTAGAGACACCATGTCTGCGTTAGCTGAGATAAGTGGGAATATCAGGATACCGTTTACAATGGACAAAATAAGCCTGGAATGTAAGATGAGGTAAAAAGTAGGTCGTGCGTGCACAATGTGTGGACAGAGCATGCTGTACAGGGATTGATTCCTGCAGAGTAACCAAACCAATACGGAAGCGTATGATGCAATGTATAGTTAAGAATGCATGTGTTATTAGTGTTGGTAATGATGTATATAAGGAAAACTTTTGCCTATACCCATCCCCTATACTTGAATCTGATCAACTCAGCATAGCTTTGATGTATGCAAAATAAAGGAGCCTGAGTGACAGGACTGGAGTCAAAATGAGTTCTTTGGTAACCAAGTGGAAGAGGTCTCGGGGGACCCCCAACATAGATCAAACCAGCAATTTTACAAAAAATTTGATAAAGTTATTTGTGAGATTCTCTGATCCAGCTGAGTCATACTTGGCAAAGGACCAGTGGGGGGAGAGGGTCTGACATTACACCATTTATCCAACCCCCACTCCTGATGTCATGAAGTATCAACTGCATAAAACAAACCAGCCTGGAAAGCTGCCAGGGTCTGTTCAAGAACCCAGAGTTCAGCTGGATTCAGTAACGTCCCAGTGCACCAACTTTCCCCAGCCATGCGCCATAATCCAGATCTTGGGAGGACAGTACGACATAGGACCTGCTATGTCAGCACTCTGCCATCAGTGGATTCCTCTCTCTAGAAGAAATCCTCCAATGCTTGGATCCACTGGGTTTATCGCTGCCTTGCACAGATGGATTGGTACAAAGGGGCCATAAATTTAGCCTATGGTATACCTGTGACCAATGGGCATAAATGCTCAGTTAGTTTTTAGCTTGTTGAAGTTGATGGGATTTATATATACATTATGACAACATTTTTCCCTTGATTATTTTGTTAGTATTTAGAGTATATTTTTCCCTTGTGGCATTTTCTATTGTTCTGCATATAGAAACAACATTCAGAATAAGTAAACATGGGAAGACACTTCTTTCAATACACAAAAATCTAATTATTGCATCTGTGCATCTAATATTTTTATTTTTTCCTTTTTAATTGCGTTTTCCAGAATTGTACTGTTCTCTAGAAATAATAATAAGAAAATTATTTAATGATAACGATTTAACATTTATGAAGCACTGCACCTCATTATGAATCCCAAAGTGCTTTACAAATTGTATTAACTGACACACCAGGCAAACTATACAGGGATCACTTCATTCACCCCTAAAATGCAGCCACTTATGATTTGGGCAATAAGCAGTAACTATTTGATAGTGCACAGCAATAGTTCCCAAAAGCCTAAGGGACAGATCTTCAGCTGGTGTAAATCAGCATGGCTCCATTGACTTCAGTGAAACTATGCAGATTCACTCCAGATGAGGGTCTGACTCCAGATCATGAGGTAAAGAAGAATACTGTAGCCTACTGAAATAAAAAGGAGAATTTGGGCAGACTATATAATGATCTGAATTGGAAAACACCCAAGACACCTGTGTTAACACACCTGCTCTTACAAAAAGTGCCATGGATCTTTATTACAAGAGATCCAGAGCTCGTTGTTATGTCTCATCTAAAAAATGGTTGGTCAGTTTCTCAGTTCGTACAAAGTGGCATCATTCCGTTGACCTTGCTCAATGGAGCTACACCCAGTTTAAATCAGCTGAGGTTCTGACCCAGTAGTTCTAGCCCCACACTCCACCATAAAACATACTGATTGAAATCTTGATTGAATACAGACTAACGGGGTAAAAGTACCACCTTCAGAAACACCAACACCACTTATTGCAACACATATTGTATGATTTCCTTAAAGGTCTCCCATCCAATTACTTATCCAGACTACCGTTGCTTAGATTATGAGATCTGATTGTACAAAGTGGATTTATTTTAAAAAAATGCAAACACACATGCAAGTTGTTATTCATTTGTGAAGCCCACGTGATAAATAATTAAAACTATACCTTCATATGGTTCATATTATAGGGATCCAGATCTCTTGTAGGCCCTAATCCTGCAAAGCATTTAAGCACGTGTGTAACTTTGCTCTATGATTAGTGGAACTATTCACCAGTTCCACAAAGTACTTAAGCACATTCATGATTGGGGACACTAGTCCCTGATAATATTACTATACAGAATGTGCCATAGTGTTTGCACATGTAATGGATATTTGGATAATATTAAGGTATTTATTTTTTAAAAAGATGTAATAAATGATTTTTTAAAAATCTAATAAAACTGGATTGTTATATAAAAATGTGCATAGGTTGCTACTTTTTTTGGAAATGTAAGGCTCTATGGACCGAATGTGCCACTTCCGTAAAGTAGATGCAAGTCTATTGACTAATCTCCATTGACTTCTTATACAAGTTATACACTGATCCAATGTAGTCAGGGTGTGAAAAATATTAATAACGTTCAAAGATATTGTGGCAGGATTCAATTTGTTAAAACAATTTATTTCGGTAGCGTATCCCTGTTTAGTAACTTTGCGCCTAACCCTGCAATTGAGTTGAATTGGCCTGTTTACATGGCCCAGGCTTTGCAGAATTATGCCTTAAGTAGAAAAGATTAATATAGCAAAATGACTATAGGCATTTAAGGCAATGAAAAGTTAGTGAGATAGTATAATAGATTATAATTCTAACAATGAATATCAAAGCCATCATTCTTCACAAATGAGTGAACGAAAAGCAAAATGTAATTTATGGAGTGGTGTCTGAAAAATACTGAAACACTGACCAAGTTCTGTAGTTCTGCTTTAGGATTTCTGCCATACCATAAGGCTAGTCCTGAAAATAATGTCTCAGTTGTGTGTGTCTTTTGGGAGCATTTAAAAGTGAAACATGAAAAATGATTTCACTCAGCACTATTTGAGAAGCCTTTAAAAAGTCTAGGGTTAATATTTATGGTAATATACCTGGTTCAACTTAAATTTTTCATAGCTACTGTGGGAAAACAACAATAGTCTTTCATTTTCCATCCTCAATTTAGAATTTCAGAGCATGATCCTCATTTGATACAAATCAGAACAGCTCCAATAAAGTCAGTGGAGTTTACACCAGTTTACAATAGCTGAGTATCTGCCCCGCAAACTCTTATACTACCAGTTCATGTAATAATTATGTATTGTATATATTTGTTTTAGGAGAACCTGAATATTTCTGATTGGTTGAGTGTGTGTGTGTGAGAGAGAGAGAAATACATATGTTTTCGCTCTCTGTTGTGTATTCAATATTGTTCAAATGTGGCCATTCTCTCTGTAACTCTCACACACAAAGCAAAGTATATTCATAACATCCAGTGCAATGTATTAGGTGGTTCAAAGACAACATGGCAACAAAGTAAACACCTCATGGTTTGCATCATTCTTTTGTCCCATCAGCTGTATTTAGGTGAAAGACGATAAGTTCAAAGGAGAATTTAAGCTATTAGAAGAAAGATTTAGGGTTTTAATGACTGCCTGGAAATGATAAGCTAATCATTGACAGATTATCCCAGGAGCATTCAATTTGCATCATATGCATCTTTTTCACACCACCTAGGAATGAGGCTGAGAATACTAAGGACAGGACATTGTGCTGTTTAATGCAAATAAGACTAAATCTTTTAAACAGAGTTATGCAAAGGGGGACGGTGTGTGTGCGTGTGTGTATTCAAACTTTATTGAGGTAAAAAGATGCACCAGGGATATATATATATATATATATATATATATATATATATATATATATATATATATATATATATATATATATATGATGGAGCAGTATTTAGAGAGTGTACAATGCAAGTGCAGCCAATTTTTTCCTACTGTTTAATGTTTAGAATGCATCTTAAATTTTTCTTTCTTTTAAGAGACCATGCAAAATAAACTCATCATCTTAAGGCAATCATAGGAGATATTAGGGTTCTTATCGCCTTCATTTCACTTCTTCAACAAATACTATACCATTCCTTGACACACCTAACAAGATTAAGTGATGAAAGAAATAAAATTTGCTAGGAATACTGTCATATACACAGTCTTAGACAACTGCCCCCAACCTGCCCAATGTAGAAAGAAAAGTTTTTAATTTCTCCCCTATGAATAGCATTACTTCCTTGTCTTCAATATTCCTTTCTCATTGGCTGCTAATGTATATTATTACAAATTTCCATGCTGCAAAGAACTGAGTAACTGAAATTCCAAGGCTGATTTAAAAAAAAATGCTGGCCCCTAAAGCATACTTCCATTCTGTAACAGTTGAACACAATTAAATACTAGTACTCACTTCCATAGTGTCTTTTGAAAGGTAAACAACCCAATATACCAGGTTGAATCCTGCAAATGCCACTGGAAAGAGGATCCGGGAATACTGGTCTATTTTACTAGTGCCTCCGATTGCTGGTGGTGGTGGTGGTGGTGGTGGCAGTGGTGGGGCTGGCGGGGGAATAGATGTCGGTTGACCTTGAGATGCACTATTGGACATTATGCTGGCTTCAGGGGACTGGTCCGTCTGAGAGGTTGTGGAGTTCAATCGCTTCTTCAGGTTACAATTGGAATCAGAATGCTGTAGGGAGAAAACATTACCAGATTCTCAGCTGTGAGATTTGAGACACATGTTTGCAATTTCTTTCAACATATTGAAATTAGGCTTCCTTCTGCCTTTCTGCTTGGTTTTCTGAAGGTTTTTTTTTTTTTTTTTGTATTCCTCTTTGCACAGTTTAAAGTACACACAGAACTATACACATAGACATGCTAATGGCCCGAGTCAGTTTTCTGGTGTATATATGTGCACCACTCTCACAACATGAAAGATGCATGCAGATATCTGAGGCAATATTTGGCTCAGAGCTTTGATATAAGATGATCGAAGAAAAAGTGTTCTACAAATAATGTTGTGTTACCATTATTATATATGTGGGTTCGATGAGGGAGGGAAAGACAATAGATCAGAAGAGAAACCAGAGAGAAAAGACAGATGAGAGAACACAGAAGAAAAGATATTAAGTAGACATAAATCCCATACTTCTCTTCTACGTCAGTGCCTCAACTTATAGGGCCAAATTCTACTCTCAGATATGTACACACAAATCCCATTGGCTCCAATTGATGTTGCATACAGATAGCTGAGGACAGACATTTTCTCTAACTAGGATTTTTCTGCCACTTTTTTATAGCATAATCTATGTTTAATAAAAATGAAACCCTGCTGTTTTTCATGCTTTGCAGAATAGCACTGACCATCACTGATCACTGACATCAACATCTGTTCCTCCATTGTTCCCCTTGCCAAACTACCCCTCTCAGAACTCAACCAGGCCATGAAATCCATAAAATTCAGCCAGATCCACTGATGCATTCTGTGTTTGCCTTCCCTATAAAGGATCCAGAGAATGCCCAGTTAATTGTTAAATGTTTTCCTATCCTGCTTGATTCAGAAAGACTGAAAACAGGTTGACTGTGCTTATTAAGCATGGATGAACTCTCCTGGGGCTCCTTAACCACCAGGGAGGTATCTATGCTCAGTTCTATCTTAATTCTCTCTCGATTCCTGCCACTGAAGTTTTTCTACCATGTGAGTCTGTTATTTATTATTTATATTACCGTAGCATGTAAGAGCCTCAGTCATAGACCAGAATCCTATTGTGCTGGTTGCTGTAGAAACACAGAACAAATGACAGCCCTTACCCCAAAGAGTTAACAATCCAGTGGATTCACTGATTCTGCTCAGTTCTGTCTACTATCATCATAGCTAGGCTTGAGGCTTACAGAATCTGAGGAAGGAAGGTGTCCCAAGAACCTATGTTTCAGGGTTATGGATAAAAATGTTGGCACTTAAATTGGGTATAATCTCTGTGGATGTGAATTAGTGAAAACCTAAAGACCTTTTTCAATCATCCTCTGCAGAAACAGAATGACTGGAACCAATGACTGAAGTCTTCAGCAATTTAAATATCATTAGATTAACAAGAATACTTGTATTGTAAAATAGAGTTGTGATATTACTTCTTCACACAATGCACAATCAACACACAGTCAGCTTTGGCAGGGGATGTTGTGCAGGCCAAAAGTATATCTGGGTTAAAAAACGAATTAGCTAAGTTTATGGAGGATAGGTCCATCAATGGCTATTAGCCAAGATGGTCTGGGACGCAACCCCATAATGTGGGTGTCTTCTAACTGCCAGAAGCTGGGACTGGACAATCTGAAGTATATGGCACAGGCCACTGTCGGAAGTCAGGATACTGGGCTAGATGGACCATTGTCTGACCCAATATGGCTATTTCTATGTTTTTATATTTGAATTGTATAGCACGGTAAAATGCTGTTGGATATCTAGTTTTGGTTTCAAAACTCTGCAAAATTCATTATTTGGACATTGATTTTTATGACAATCATTCATTTAAGAACATCCCAGTGTCTTATTGTAAAAGTTTAATGGCTTGATTCTTCAGCTGCTCCATGCAATGGACTTCATTTCAATGCAGAAGCTGCAGGATTGGGCCTTTAGCATATAAAGAGATGAACATGTGTTTGTGATGGGTTGGATCACAGAAACCCCCTTGAGAACTGCCAACTGATGTGCCAAGACTACTACTGCCCCTGCCTTTCCTGCCAGCTTGGAACCCCAGCACCCTGTCTTCCTGAGCCAGACACGCCCGTCTGCTCCAACAAAGACCCAGGGTCTGAATTACTTGTCCCAAAGCTGCAGACTTAACTGAAAGTAGCTTACAGAAGTGTTCTTGCCTTTAACACTCAGATGCCCAACTCCCAATGGGGTCCAAACCCTAAATAAATTTGTTTTACCCTGTATAAAGCTTATACAGGGTAAACTCCTAAATTCTTCACCCTCTATAACACTGATAAAGAGATATGCACAGCTGTTTGCCCCCCCCCCCCGAGTATTAATGCATACTCTGGGTTAATTAATAAGTAAAAAGTGATTTTATTAAATACAGAAAGTAGGCTTTAAGTGGTTTTAAGTAGTAACAGACAGAACAAAGTGAATTACCAAGTAAAATAAAATAAAACACGCAAGTCTATTTCTAATCAAACTGAATACAGATAAAATCTCACCCTGAGAGATGTTTCAATAAGTCTCTTTCACAGACTGGACGCCTTCCCAGTCTGGGCACAATCCTTTCCCCTGGTACAGCCCTTGTTCCAGCTCAGGTGGTAGCTAGGGGATTCCTCATGATGGCTTCCTCCTCTTTGTTCCGTTCCACCCATTTATATATCTTTTGCATAAGGCGGGAATCCTTTGTCCCTCTGGGTTCCCAGCCCACCCCACCCCCCACCCATCCCTTCTCAATGGAAAAACAGTAGGTTAAAGATGGATTCCAGTTCAGGTGACATGATCACATGTCACTGTAAGACTTCATTACCCACTTGCCAGCACACACCTATACAGGAAGACTTACAGGTAAAACAGAGCCATCTGCAGTCAATTGTCCTGACTAATGGGAGCCATTAAGATTCCAAACCACCATTAATGGCCCACACTTTGCATAATTACAATAGGCCCTCAGTTATAGTTCATATTTCTAGTTTCAGATACAAGAGTGGTACATTTATACAAATACGATGATCATACTCAGTAGATTATAAGCTTTGTAATGATACCTTACAAGAGATCTTTTGCATGAAGCATATTCCAGTTACATTAGCATATTTTTATAAAATCATATAGAGTGCAACGTCACAGTGTTGAAACAGTTATTCTATTCTATGGTAATCTATAGTTAATATCATGCACTTACGGATAACCAGATAACCTGGTATTGACAATATGTCTTATGTTTGGTAAACAAAAGGGATGTAAAAGAATTATCTTCTTAGTATTCGGTATCACTGCTATATGAAAGAGAACCACACACTTCTCACAAGAGGCCAGATTCTGCTCATGGATGCACATGCTGATTTCCCATTGAAATTGATGGAAGTTGTATATGTGTATCCACCTGCAGAATTTGGTCTAAGAAGACATAAACAGAAGGCAGTGGAGAAAAATAAGCTTCTATTTGCACAACAGATAATGCTTTCTCTCTCTCTCTCTCTCTCTGTTTCTACCCCTCCCCCCACCCATTTCTTTCCTGAATCCCAAGCCCCCTGCCCACACTATGTCAAGTAACTGAAGAGTAACATGTTTTGCAGATGGATTATAAGTGGCATACATACTGTGGGGCTATGTCTATCTGGAACACAGATGTTTGATTTTTGTATTTTCCAGTTACACTGCAAGCAGCAGACAGGTTTGAAGGGGGGATCATCCACAGATGTGTCACAGAAACAGAAAGAGGGTTATCCATGTGCACTGGCACTAATCATAATAATCCTTCTCTCTAAACAGACTGGCTGTTTGAGCCTGAGCCATTACTTTCGCTCAGAGTCACTATCCCATTCTGCTTTTGTGTCCTGCTTTCGAAACTGGAATTTGCTAGACACACAATGTGGTTTGTCTTTAGCTTTAGTACAAGAGGGCTTGGTCTCGCCACAGTACAGGAAAATGAGCAGAATTTTTTTTTAAGTGTTTGTTATTTCATCATATCACTTGTCAATAAACAGCATTCTGACATATATAGATCGGACCAAATTCTGCCTTGAATTACACAGGATTCAGTACACTGAAGTCAAGGAGATACCATGGTGTATAGCTGGTCGAAACGGGTATATCTACGCAGCCCAGGTAGACAGACTTAGCCTAGCGGGGCTCACACTAGTGTTCTAAAAATAACTGTGTAGACACTGCTTTGAAGTTGCTGCTCAGGCTGGAGCTTGGGCTCTGAAGCCCATCCCCATTTCTAGGCTTCAGAGCCCAAGTTCCAGCCCAAGCTGCAACTTCAAAGCGCTGTTTCTAGACCACTAGCCAAGCCCTGCTAGCCCAAGTCTGTCAACCTGGGCTGGGAAGCTCGCTCCCCCAGGCTGTGTAGACATCCATAGTGAAAAGAAAAATAGGCCCACTGTTTGCTGATGATGCTTTGGCAGAAGGTACATTAACATTCTTTCTATTGTTCCACTGTAATTGCAAGGATAGCAAATCCCTTTGTATAGGGAGTTGGTTGAGGGGAGCTGAGGTGGTGATTTTTTCAGTGGGTTTATTAAATCTTTGTTATATTTACGTTGCTGCAAGGGTGGGTTATCTGCAGGTACTTGTCGGAGGTTGTTTATTGGGGGACATATTTTTAAGAGTGAAGTATTCCCAGAGCATGGTGTGGGCAGTTCTTTATTTAGTATAGCACAAATTTTAAGAAATAAACATCCCTACCCATAGACGCTGGAACTAGGGGAACGAGCGGGGGAGGAGGGAGGGGCGCAGGGATGCTACCGCATCCCCCTGGCTTGAAGTGGTTTCCATCATATACAAGGTTTATAGTTTGATTCAATGGCTCTCAGCACTCCCACTATATGAATTGTTCCAGCACTCCTGTCCCTACCATGCTATGAAGGAACATGCTCTTCACATCAGATGATGATAAATGTGGGGAGGTTTTGCCACCACAAGATACAGGAGATTCCTTTTATTTTAACTTCTCCCTTACTTTCAAGGGCCCACCTGTATATTTTCATTTAGCATTGCAGTCACAGAATCCTTGATCACAGATTCAAGGTGGAATATATTAATTAGTCCCAATTCTTGGGTCCCATTGAGCTGTGCTCAGCAGAAGACATGAAAGGAGAGAGACAAGATAGTTTTAGGCTCCCAACCCTGGACCTAGCCAGTGGCTGGATAGCACTTAAATTAAAAGGAGCATCAAATTGCTTTAAGTTACACCTCAATGGCCTATTCCAGCAGCCAGGACACATTATGGCTCCAGCCATTAATGGCCAGTTCCTTGGGCATGCCCCATACACTGAGGAACATCAGGTAGAGCTGGT
This sequence comes from Emys orbicularis, assembly GCF_028017835.1. Classification (NCBI taxonomy): domain Eukaryota; kingdom Metazoa; phylum Chordata; order Testudines; family Emydidae; genus Emys; species Emys orbicularis. The sequence goes on from NC_088690.1 coordinate 89,394,579, forward strand.
ATAACTCTCTGGAGGGGAAACCTCAAATAGCTGCTTAAACCAATTTAAAGATCCCTGTTTGCTACTTAAACAATGCAAAAGGGGCAGATGGAAGCCTAGGACTTGGTCTGTTGTGGTGCAATGGACTGTCTTTACCAACACTATCATTGTAAATTATTCTCCAATTTATAATACAACTTTTTCTCAGCTACCAATGAAGACTCACCCAGAGACACTGGCCAAAGGAACAGCAGCAAGAGGATGCAACAACCTGTGGCTCTCATTCAAATTAAATTGATAAAGTTTGTGCGTGAGGACGGGAGCTCTGAGTAGTTGCTGTAGTCATTAATTTTCTCTACTTGGATTTTCCCTTTTGAGTGTTTTCTTTGACAAAGAGCATTGAGATTAGGATGCAGTGATGAAATTTGCCAAAACACTAAACAGAAAGAAAATATATGAACTATTACAACTAGCAAGCTATGTTAATCCCTGCTTTTATGGGATATAATAAAGCAAACTTGTCCAGCGCACCTAAGACAAAATCTCAAACATTGTTAGTTGAGTTGACAAATTTCAAAAGAAACTGGCTTCTTTATGTGGCCTCTTTGCTGACAGAGCACATTTGTGATGTTGCAGCACAATGAAAAAAATTGCTCCATGCCTGCAGTCTGACCCATGCGTGTGGACCTTTGCACGATGACTCAAAATTAAACAGGAGGTGCTGTACTGCATAGAGCAGTAAGGTGCTGTCTAGGACTAACTAAGGTCATACAACTAAACTAATTTATACCCTTTGGATGCCCACAAAGCAGCTGGGAGTCTATTCCATCCAGATACTTATCTCCCTCCGTTCTCATTGACTTTGCTAGGGTTTTCTTGGCACAACTCAGGAGGCTCTCAGCAAATTGCAGCATCAGGCCCTTACCTCCAGTTAGAAAAGATAGAGCAACTATCGCTTTGGAGTGTATGTAATTCTGTATTCTAGCCTTCTCTGTTTTTATAGGGATGCTGTGTGTGTATTATTAATTTTGTGTGTATATTTTTCTCTTCATATTTCTAATTAAAATTCACTTTGAAATTATCTATAAATCTGCCTTCCTTTGTACTGTGGATATGTGTTTTTGCTGTCAGTGCAGCATGTAGCATGGCACTAAAATGAGCATCTTATGTATGTGCCTAGATACCAACAAACTTTAAAACAATTTGTACTTGTTCTAATTGCTGTCTCCTTTGCTCATTTAAGATTATGTACTTTTTCTGTTAGTACAGTGAAGGCAAAAGAAAATAATGGCAATAAACTCTAAACTTTCAGATAGAAAAATGTGATATTTCTTATTTCCTTTGTAATTTACTAGGCTAAGGATATAGAATTTTGTTGTCATCACACTGGAATGAAAATGAAATTAGTGCCAAAGCTCAAATATGCCTGGACAAGCATTAAATAAGAAAAAAGCATATCTCCTACTCTTTTCCCGCTTTCCTCTTATTAATATACCTATGAATATGTGACATTCCTACCAGTGCTACACAATATAAATTAAATCACTAACTAGTGGCCTTAAATCCTCAAAGATTATTCAAGGGCCTAACTTCCATTATGGGTGTTAGGTGCCTGACTACTTTTGAGGATCTGGACCCTAGACACTACAAAACTTAGATAATAACAATAATTAATAATTGATTATTATCAATTATTAAGAGCTTTTGTTCTTATTTTTGTTTGTTGACCTAATGGCAAAAGGACTCTAAGGACACTCTTTTAGATCCCAGTGACACAGATATAGATTTAAAACCAAAACACCATTGAAAATATTAAATCTACTTCCAATTTGGGCCAGATTACTGAGCCTTTACTCACACTGGTGAGTACTTACTCATAAGAGTAATCCCAATGAAGTCAACGAGACCAACTTTATGAGTAACTGCTTACCAGTCAGCATAAGAGGTTCACTGTCTGGCCCTCGATTAGTAACCTTCTCTCCAAAGTTCTACATTGCTCCCAACATCTGTTGATTCCATCACCAACATCTAAAACAGGTAAGGAATTGGCACAACTGGGCCCACAGCTATTACTAATGCTATTAACATCTGCAGAAGAAACACAGAACTCCAACATCACATCTCAGCAGGTAAAAAAAAAGCTCTTTTAAAGATTTATGATCTTGCTATCTCAATGCAGTTCCATGATATGACACATCAAAATGCAGACTGACACTGCAGGGCCTTTGAAAAAAAATATTTATTTTATGTTATTTATGTTAAATGTTTAAAGCCAACTTTTGCTCTTAGATACACTGGTGCCAACCCAGCAATTTAAATGGAATTATTCTGGAGTGGAACTGTGAGCAGAAGCCAGTCTCTCCACTTACTTTGTGCAATCTTTGCAGCTTTTATACAAAAAGAAGTGATATTCCTTCATTTTACTGTGCAATCACATTTGTTTTGTCCTATTTTAATATGTGCTGCTGTGACTACTGAGATCAGACTGCAATACTGTGCAAAAATGTGTAAATGCTAGTGGGGAAAAACCCTCATATCATACAAGACATTTAACATATATTTGTGTATGATTTCAACTCTCTCTTCTCTCTCCCATCCCTATCGCCCAGCTCTGTAGCTCTAGGAAACATTTAACTCATGTGGATCCAAATGATCATCAGTTACTTGCCCTCTCCTTTCAGCCACATCAGGATACTCATTAAACATGTCCAACATATTCTGATTGATGTAATCTCAGGGAACTAAATCCTTTATACTGGAAAACCATCAGGCTCCTCTACACTTGAGGAATGTTGCTTAAAGACAGAATAAGAATCCTCTGCTGTCGGAGCCATATCACTTTGTGGCTTAGGAAAAAGAGCTGTTTGAAAAAACAAACAGCAAAATGCTTTCACAAAAACATTTAATTGGAAGGGGTTTTTATTTGTTGGTTTTTTCACATTTCATTTGTTTATCAAAATGTCATCAAAAATTCTGACCAGCTGTATAGGAAATAATCCCTGTTAAGCTCTTTGACTGTCATGCTGCAAAAGCTCTTGGATACTGTACAACAGGCACCCATACTAAGTGACTTAGGTCCCTGTCCTCTAGTGTACTGGGGGACTCTGGCTCCCTCTTGAAGTCAGTGAAAATCCAGAGGGTTCTAGGCACCTAGGGACCCGTGCAACACTTTCAGGATCTGGGCCTACTGAATAAAGAGAGGTGTGAGGAAGAAACAATATGATTCATATTTAAAACACAAACACATATTTTAAATGGAATAAAATCTAAAAGCTGCACTGCTTTCCTATGCTATAGATTCTGAGTTTGTTTTTGATATGCTGGAACAAATGTAATTACTGTAAGAATAAAAATGGGCTTCCATCAGGGTCCAGATGCATTCTCAGCTTGTTGCTGTCATATTTTGGAGTGGAATGCCCATAGTTTTGTATTTCACACAGAGATCACCTGCAGCTGACAAAATACAATGAGCCAAATTCTGCTCTGAGCTACCTGAGGTAAATTCATAGTGACTCCTTGGCAACCAGTGAAGTCACTCTGGGTTTGTATCACTTCACTGAGAGCAGAATTCAGCCCACTGTATCTGACTGAAAACAATGGAGTCCAAGGACTTAATGGAAGTTTGTAGCAACTCCACTGAGAATGACAAAATAGAATTTGGCCTTGTGCCTTCTCTATTTTTAGAGTACAGAGGTTTGGTGGAGGATTATGTAATAATATATTAGCAAGAGATTTTGAATAAAAGAGGCATTTGAACAAAATTAACTATCCCGAAGGGTGAGAGGGACACTTCTACTGTATTTTGAATGATTTTTGTAGAAGACAAAATTAGATTTGGAATTGTAAAAAATTGAACATATTCTGAATCCACTTTAACTTGACAGGTTTAAAACTATTCAACCAACTAAAGCTTTTAAATGACTCTTTGAATTTTCATCAATACTAGATCTTCTCTCTGGTCTTGTCTGCTACAATGAAATGTTTGGGTGCAACTATCTCATTGTTACTATATCACCAATGGAAGTGTTTGTGTAGACAGGGGCATACACACTACCATATCACTTAGACTGGTTGGGGCAGGCTTAGAGGACATGATGGCAAAAATGCTGGTGTCTTATTTACACTGTAACTCACCCCATTAATACCACTAATGAAATTGTATTGGGAGCACTGAAAGATTTCCAGTCTAACACAGACACAACCCTTTTATATTTTCTGCTCCTGGACACTTCAGTAACTAGCCCAACCTTAACATTCTCCATCAGCTTTCACTATCTAAGGAGTAAGTTCTATAAAGACAGAAGGCAGATAGCACTCTTCCTTCTGACACAAACACTGCTCACTACATTTCTCCTAAAACTCCCAACTGATAAACCTAAACCCCTGGCAATCACCAAAAAACAAAACAAAACCCACCATTATAGTGGAAGAAAGGTTTTTTTTCACTCTGCTGGAGAAATAATAGAACTGAACAGAAAAGGAGACAAGAAGATCTGAGGGCATAGGAGAACGTGAAGATTTTTCATTAAGGGATTTCTTTTAATCACGTGAAGCAGAGAACTTGGTGGCTACTTAGAAAGGTGGGGGGTTAGAGAAAAAATGTCCTCTTTAAAACATTGTTGAGGGAGAATAGCACGGGGCCTGGTTTAAAAAAAAATTCTGAGACACACAGAAGACATCTTAGAAAAGACATAAAGTCCTGCAACAATATTATACAAGGATCTAGAACAAGAAGAAATAGACCTTGCAGAAATCAGAGAGAAAAGGAACTGTAAAAGAAAGCAATGATATGACTTAGAATCAGATAAGGAGTAAGGAACCAAAGCATAGGAACTGAATAAAAAACAGAAGGGGCAGGGTTCTAGAAAGAAAAGGAAAAAGAGACTATACAAATAGGAGAGTGATATAGAGGCAGTATACAAAACACACACACACCTCCTTTCCTCAAAACACCTTCCTTAATGACATTCTAGTGCCTATTAACTCCCCTTGAAGCAGGGCTGCCTTCTTACAAGAATTTTTCCCAGCATGCCTTTATGGGGGTCAGCCCTTTAAATCTAACAGAGTCAAGCAGCTGCAGTCCTAAAGAAGCCACTTTTGCAACTGCTTGCTACATCTCCTTCTTCTAGTTCGTAAGAACTCTTGATTCTTGTGGTTTCCCTTGGTTTTCCCTTTCCTATTCCTGAGGAGATGGGTACATCCTTATGCTAAACCAGCAGGGTGGAAGTGGAACAATATTCCACAGGTATAAACAGTGACCGCTGACTCTCTGAAGATACCAACTCTGAAGTTCTGCTTGGGGAGAAGTTCTATGCACTGCTGTCTGCAACCTTTTTAAATTTGGAGACTTTTGTATAGGGCTTATATTGTTTGCTTGGTTGGTTTTTGCTTCTTTCCTAGTTTTAGATGCCATGTATTATCTGTAAATAGCTCTGTTAAGGAAAATATTTGTAGACTGTGTTTCTTAGATATTTTACTACGCACTTGCTAGGTTTTAATTGCTAAAACGGTGAAAAAAGAGGGAAGTATTGATTGTACTTACTTCTACACTTGAGAGGGAAACTTTAGAGAGTGCGAATTTCAAACTTCTTTGTTTGCTTTATTGATTTCTTCAAGGTCAGACTTTTAGCCTGTGTTCAGATTGGGCTGCAGTGGTATGGAGAATATGTAAATCCCTTCAGTAGCTGTGGGAGCTGCCAGGCTTTTTAGAATCAAGCCCTGGCATGACTGGGAAAGCAGCTATGGGGAGCAATGTCCTCAGCAGCCAGGCGCTCACTTCCTTTGCTTTGTAGCATCTGTTGCAGAGTCATCCCACAGCAGACTATGCAGAGGAGGGCAAACTGCAAAAAGTCACTTTCTGTAATTGCTCAGTGTGAAGTTAAACTGTCTGAATATGGGCCCAGTTTTGGGGAAGCTGAAACCCCACTGTGATCTGCACTAGCGCTAGAAAATAAGGGAGCTCCTCTGTGAAAGGCAATGGTTCTGCCTTATATGGTTCGGATTTTGCACCTTATAAGAATGGTGCAAAATCCGAACTTCACTGTAAGAGAGAGCAGAATCCTACCCAAAATCCTGGATTGTAAATTTCTGAAACCCAATATGAGGACTTTGAGAACTGATGAAGAGGCTGAGAATAATGAAAGTGCTGATTGGATTTTGGTATTTGATTGAACAATTGCAACATGAATGTAATGTTCTTTTCACTAGAGACTCTTGAATTAAAAATGGAAGAGTTCTGCTAAACTCTCTGTTTTGTGGGAGCTGAGGGCACTCAGCACCTTGCAGGATCAGGCTCATGATGCCTTTGGCAACCAGTGCTGTGGGTGGGCCTCCTCACTGCTACTTCTGGGAACAGCAAATAGGAACTACATCCGGCAAGTTTTCCTGCCAGGCCTCCTTGAGCCACCTTGTCTTATTCAGGTTCCACTGTATGTATTGGTGTCTTCAAAAAAAAATGAGGCAAAAGTTTGTCTACCTATGAAGAGGAGTTGGATCTTCTAATATAATTTTTTTCTTCTGGGATCTCAGAATTTTAATGACTGCAGTACTTAAGTAAGTGTTTTACTGGATATAATTTGATGTCTCTGCCTACTGTGTTTGGACTCTAAATTGTGTAAAATTATATTTTTGTCCTTCTCCAAGAATGCAGGACTTTATGGACCATTATCACATTGTTCTTTTCTCCTCCTTCTGTCCTCTATGAATTAATTTCATTGTTTATATATAATGGACACTCTATAGATCATATTATATTTTCTTTAGTATTCTACATATTTGGGTCTTTAAATGAAACAAATGATGAAGAGGATTATTCAGGGATTCAGACCCGAAATATCTTTCCAGTTTAGGGTTCTTATTCTAAGATAGGGATGTGCTTTTTGTTAATATTTTCTTTTGCTATGTCATGCCAAGTGATCTATTTAACTTAGTATTTTGATATTTGCCTGAGTGATTTCCTGTGAAAAAGTTATATTTGAAAAAAAAAAAGGACTTAAAATCTTTTAAAGTGTTTCTAGTCTTTAGATCTGTAGCATTTTACTTTGTAGCATTAATGTGCTGTTACAATATACAGCCCATAGGGTATGTAATGTCCTCAGTCAAATAATAATAATTCAGTCATAACAACTGAGCCTTTCTCAAATGTCATGACATTTGAAAAAAATTACTTTATCTGAACATTAACAAACATATTATCTGTTTTTGTTGTAAGTTTTGATGAGGCAAATTATTATTAAGGTTTCCTTAGAATAATAAAAATGTAAATATTGGACGTGCACATCTATATTTACTTTACGCTTATTTATTTACAAGTTTCATCAAAATTGAAAATCTACTTTTTCATTTTCCATTATTGCAAACTTCTGCAAACTCTATCACACATTACTAGCTTTGCTCAAGTCAGTCTTGCTTGAGTTTTTGGGGGGATTTCTTTAACCTCATTTTACACAATCTGGGCAGGAAAAAAGCACTCGTTTTCTGAGTTGTAATGTGTGATACAGTTTCTTTAAACTTTTATGAAAGACAAAAGATGTTATGAGAATAATCTGCTTTTCTTTATTTTTGTCCGTCTTTTCTGGAGTCTCATATTTTTTTCCCAGTGCTAAAACAAATCTTTACTAAAATGCACTGAGGGCTTTTCTAGACATGCAGTTAGTGTGCGGCAAGCTACAGTATGCTAGTTGTCCGTGTACACCATGCTACCATGCACTAAAACTTCCCAGAACACTTTAATCTACTCTGCTTTACAGGAGTATATTAAAGCACACTAGGGAACGGCATACCAGTGCACTGTAGACTTGCACCCCAGCTTGCCACACACTAGCTGTTTTTCTAGACAAGCCCTGAGATTTATGAGCCCAATTCTTCTGCTCTGATGTCAGGGAAAATGTTGTTTTTTATTTCAATGGGGAGCAGCAACAGCAACAGGCTGTACAACTACACCTTTGTTAGTAAATGTACCCTACTACTCAAAATGGTTTTGGGTACACCTAACCTATTACAGTTTTAGCTGCACTAAAACATATTTAAATAGAAATGTTTTAGCGAGGGACTTTGAGATTTGACATGGAGAAGAAGGATGGCTTTGTGGTTAAGGCAGTGGAATGGTATTCAAGAGAACTGGGTTCAGTTGTGCTACCCTCTTTCTGGGTCACCCTGGGCAAGTCCCTTAATCTTTATGTGCCTCAGTTCCCTATCTGTAATCGGAGATGATAATAATATTAACTTAGCTTGGATTAGTGTTGTGCATATAAATAAACTGAAGTTGGTGATAATGGGGGCTGTATCATTACTTAGGGAGACTTGGTAGTGAAAATATTTAAAACCAATTTTCAACCATTTAGCATATCTTGCTTTTGATAAGAGAAAGCATTTCTGTCTATCGCATGTGTTGAATATTTACCACTCTTCCTTTAAAACTGTATCTCTGTGTCTTTCTCAAAGCTTCCACCAACACAGCTCTTTATGCAAGTAACAGATGCCAAGTTTATGTAAAAGCTAATTCCCCTTCCCTCAGTTGACCCACTTATGGTATGTATATTACAGTGATCCTGTAACCATCTAGCCAATGCACGCTCTCACTCTTTTTTGAACAGTGTCCTGCAAATTCTGCAATCTTACTATGATATAGTCCGCATACTGGTGATTATTTCCCTGAATCACAGTACTTACAGCATTGCTTGAAAAAAGTATTTGTGTGTAACACTCTAATGTTGTTTTTCTTTAATTATTTTGCTTTATATAAATCAGAATGACTGAAGAAGAATATCTCCACTTAATACAAACAACTAAAAATGAACTGCTTTCACCTTCTGACGTTAGAGCAATAACTTCCTTGACGTTTGAATTGATGTGACTCAGTTATGTAATCTGTTCCAGACTAAGATCACTTTAACATTGTTCAATTGTTTTGCATTCACTACTTTGGCTGTCTCTTCCTATATGACGCTTATTATTAGAAAAATGAGCAATTACCGAGACAATCTCGTCCTCTGCCGGTACAGTTGCTGCTGATAGTGCTGCTGCTAGTGCTGCTGCCCGGGCTGCCTTCCTCATTGCTCTCTGAGTCTGAAGATTGGTAAAGTAGTTGACAGCTGCAAACTCGATAAGTGCAGAGAAGACAAAGGCAAAGCACACAGCTATGAACCAATCCATGGCAGTAGCATAAGACACCTTGGGCAAAGAGTGGCGTGCACTGATGCTTAAAGTGGTCATTGTTAGAACTGTAGTAATCCCTTTAAAATAACAGAATGAAAATTAAGGTATTAGGATTTTGCTTACATCCATATTGCTTATAAATTGTTATAAATATATAGATTATACTTCCTATTGTTTCATTACTATGCTCCCTATCAGCTGATTAACAGATTGCAAAGTACTCCTTGTGCTTCAAATAGTTCATATTTGTATATCTAACCATAGTGAATAAGCCACACTAGACTGTATGCCATATTTTAAAATGGTACACAAATGTAAAGTTAAGATACCCAGCCAGTGAGTAAGGATTCTTTCTAGAATGATGCTAAAACATGGACATAACAGCATGCCTGGAAGCACCACTTTCTAGACAAGGTAGTTGTAGGAATGACATGAGGACCACACAAGGCAATTCCCATATAAGAAGGGAAGAGCTCAGATTTCAAAAACCTATTTTACCTATGGGTTAGTGAGCACTATCTATTGCAATAATCCAGGTTAAAATACTATAGTTTAGTAACATGTAATTTCAGCATCCTTCTCCACCCACCCCACTTTGGGGTTACATTGAAGGGACATAAGATGTCATACAGAACTCATGGGAGTTCTGCATGAAGACCAGTGGCAGGATAGCTTCCAAGATCAATGTTCACTCTCTACTGTGGCAGGTGGGTCTGAGGATAGCATATATTGAAGTAAATAGATTGCAGAACACTGTTTCTCTCCTCCCAATGATCAGGAAAGGGTGGGTGGGAAGGTAGAAAATGTTATGTTATGTTATGTTATGTTGTATTCATCATCAATATGCTATGAATGATGCTTAGCAATGAGAATGCAGTGTCATCACATACTGATGTAACACCTCACTGCAGCTTCTGGACTATGTGAGTTGATTATTTTAGGGCTCTCTCTGCAACTCTCTCTCAAGATGCAGCTTGTCAACTATCTGCAGTTGAGTACCACAGTTCCAATGTCATAAACTAACCTGCTTTTAATAAAATACAAATAGAAGATTAAAAAAAAACCAATATCTCCCGTCCCCAAAATCTGGCAGATATTTTTATAACAGAAATAGAAATAAGCCTGAGGTATAATTCAATGTCAAAAGTCCATGTCTGACATATGCACACGGGTGAACTTTTCAAGATTATATGTGCTGAGATTAGAACATGGTCATGTGCTATTTAGCAATATTTAGTAATGTAATGATGGATTCAGTGTCTGTATAAATACTTATCACTACTGGAATTTAGATATTAGGAATCTGGAAGATTCCTATCACTGAGGGCTGTATGATTTTAGAAGGTGATTTTCTTGAAATGCTCTGGACTGACAAAATCTGCCTTATCTTGCAGAATGCTAACATACAGTTGAAAAAATTGTACAATTGATATTTGTTTATCTTTGGCTGTAGATTTTGAATATTTCTCAGTAAGATTTAAGAGAGGTCAGTTAACATAACTATGTAAAACTCATTTTATTTCACTACTTGCATTATAAAATTTTGCTTTAAGAATCTGTCCACATCTGAGATTTTAATGAATATGATAGATCAAAGGTCAAATTCTGGCTCCCAGTGTGATTCGAAAACAAGAGAAAGCTGATCATATCTATCTGTGCATAAGATTTTCCATCCTGAATCTATTAGCTAAATATTCATATAGAGGGGACTCTTTGTGAGGACTCTGAGACAGACATGGCATCTGGATGAAGTGGTGAAACCATGAACACAGTGGGTGTGAGCTAAAGGATAACTTACATATGACTCTTAATGAGGCATAGTTAGAAATACCCATGTTCTTTATTCCACTCCAGGCCGGGAGTAATACATATATAGGGAAATGCACATTGGGAATCCACTGCCCTTTTTGAGTACATAGCAGTACAAAGGAATATTACCGTACCTGAGATGGTTCTGCCTACCACACTGTTTCTTTCAGAAGTTTCTAGCAAGCAGATCTTTATGGCCCCTGCTTCTCCTTCATCTTGGGATCATAGCATTCCTTATATTTGTAGACTGTAGTCTTGCACCCCTTTTGGGGGGATTCAATCTGCTTACAATGTTGCCCCATTTATATAATATTGGAATTGGTTTTCGCAAACTAGCTTTAATCTCCCATCATTAATTTCTCCTTTCCTCCTCTTTAAACCTTTAATTTGGGGAAATTCAGATGACTTTTCTAGCCAAATTCACTTAGATAATAATTATAACATCAGTGTTTTCCAATGTTATACATAATGGGATGTCAGGTCTTCCATTTTAAACCTCTGATTTGTCACTGGGCCCGATAATTTGCTCTAGGTAGTAAGGAACTGAGCCTGCAATCATTTTCAGGTGAAACTCTCTGGAGTCAAGGGCGTTTTCTCTGAATAAAGACTGCAAGTTCAGGCTGTAATGGGGATAAATCCTTCAGTCCTTACTCTGCTGAAACTTTCAGTATAATCATTGGACTGAATGCCCTGAGTAAGGACTGATGAAGTTGGTATATTTTTTGTACAAGGTGTCAGGCTTGCTATTACTAATTTTCAGCAAAACTGGCAATGGCACTTGCATTTACTGTGTTTTCTAAGAATATTCCTCTGTTCCTAATTCTGTATTTACTCTTCAGTCTGAAATGGCTCATAAGAGCTGTCATTTCAGATGTTTGTAAATATTTTTTAAAACATTAGTCTGAAGACCTATTTACCCAATAGACTGAGCAGTTCCAAATCACCCATTCAGCCTGTCAGGTGAATAGTATACATTTCTCCAAATATGCCATGATATGTTTCCGATCATCTGTAACTGTTCCATGAACTACACAGTACTGGGAGTGTTATATTATGATGTCAGATTGTCAACCCACATTTGTTCTATACACACTGCACTTCAATAGCAATAAAGCACCCTTTAAAATCTATTATATCAACTCATCCCACTACCTGATTATTCTTTACAGTTCTGTCTGAATACTTAAGACAATAAAAATTAATTTCCAAATTTTCAAAAGTGGTCTCTAATTTTGGGTTCCACATTTTTGTTTTTTAGGGTGCCCAACTGCAGTTGGGATTGTAAGAATGAACAAGCACGCACAACTCTATTTCAAGTCAATGAAAGTTGTGTGCGGTTGGCATTTCTAAAAATTGGGCCCAAGGTGTCCAGTGGCTCTAACATGCACATGAGTAGCTGTACATATATTAATAGTTCCATTGCAGTTAAGTGAGACCCATAAAAGCCAGTCCTCCTCTCCCCTGAAGTTGGGCAACCAACATTTTTTAAAATAAGACCCTAGATCCTGCAGTCTTAGTATAAAAGGCAAATACAGGAGTTTGGTCTGTACAAAGACTACAGGACTGAGCTCCAAGGAATTTACAATAATATACCTGGAGCTGGTTGAAAAATGATATTGGGAAAAACGCATTAAAATTTACAATTTTTCTCCATTTTTCACTGTAAATATTTTTGATGAGAATTTTTTGTCCAGCTCTAATTATACTCCAGTCCTTCTCAACCATTTGGTTGGTGGAAGTTTTGTCGTTGATGTTGATAGGCACAGTACAGGTCCAAAATTAAGAATGAAGTAAACAGAAGAAGAGTCTAACTTACAAAAGCAAAAAAAAAAAAAATCAGAGATGAGGATCCAAAATATACAATTGATAGTCCACCCTTTAACCCAAGCCATTGGAGAGAAGGCAGCCCAATGTCATGAGAGACAGGCAGAGAAAAGAGCTTGTGATGGGGGTTTTGTTTGCGTTTTGTCACTCTTTTAACATAACTTTTCATAGACTTCTCCAATTTAACACTATACATTTAATTTTCATTAGTTTTATTAGTAAACCTTTCTTTGAATTTAAGTATTGGTTTTAACAGAATACAAATCAAGAGAAAACCTCTGTTCTCAAATCTGAATGGTGGATCTTAACTCTGAAATTCTCCGTACACGTATGCCTGGAATGTCTATGGATACCACACAGCAGAAACAGTCAAAACTGACCATGTAACTTTTCCAAGAACAGAATTCTGTTCCTAGTAGGATTTTTTTAACGTTATTTATTTGGTTTCAATACAATTATTTATTTTTGTTCCCTGGGATCCATTAGCTTTTTCTTTCTCTACTTAAAAACAAATTCCCATCACACTACAGTAGCTGTTCAATACAGTGGATTCAATACAACAAATGAATTTCATGGTAAAAACATTAATACCAGCCACAGTTCTTGCTGGAACAGATTCTTTGTTGATCCAAAACACAACCTGAGACAGGACTACAGTCATGGTGCATGGAATATATGTCTGAATGAGATAGTAGCCTATTTTCCTTTGCAGATGAAAATAGAGCAGCTGAAGTGAATATTCACCTGCAACAAACAAGCAATGAAAGGCGATGAATAAATGGAATGATGACATGAGCTGTTGCAGAGACTTTAACACAGCATACCAAAAACTGTTCTAGCTGGAACAGATTCCTTATTAATCCAGAAAGACACCTGAGAAAGAATGACTGTCATAATGCAGGGAGTATAAATCTGTATCATGAAGTAGCCCATCTTCCTTTGCAAGTGGAAATAAACTGTCATTATTACGTATTCACCTGTTAGGAGACAAGTATGTCAGCATTATTTTGGCAATATATGAACAAACATTACTGGAGTAAACTTTGGAATGTCTTAAATTAATATGCTGTGTTTTGAGGAAAGCAGTGGCGAATAATGGGCCTCCTACTATATGATAAAGTTTAGCTGATCAATAGAAGCTAAAGTGAATCAACCGAGATAAAGAGAAAAGGTGAATCCGTTATTACTTTGGTATGTTGTTCTGCTACTGAAAAAGCAGTGTTCCTGAAAGTTACATTAAACTTTGCCCACCTATGAGCAATATGTTGAAAATCAATCTTTTGCAGGAAACAAACAAAACCTTTTCAGCAGTTTTAGTTAGGGGAAGAAGAGTAAACAGTTAAGAGATAAAAAGAAAACAATTTAGTTTGTTTCCAATGAGTGTTTTATAATGTGTCAATTCTACATGAGGCTATGTCTTACCTGTGTTAGATTTAATTGTTTCACTAGACACTGTTTGTCCTATAAGATCATACTGGAGGAGACTGGAAGACTCTTGTGGTACTTCTACTGAATACAGAGGTCCCTTTTTCCATGTGTAAATGATTTCACTTTTTGGATAGGCATCTGGGGTATCACGGAGAAAAGAATCAATAGTATTAATTATATTACAGTAATGCCCAATGGCCAAAATAAATACTATGGCCCCATTATGGTAGGTGTAGTACAAACAAGGAGACTTGGTCCCTACCATTTCAAACTCTTTCTAATCTAATTAAAATTCAATTCTAATTAAGATTCAACTCCTGAGCATAATAAACAGGAGCAGGGACAGGAAGGATGAGGGTAATAGTAATAATAGTTTCTCCTTCTCAACCTTCCTCTTCCGCCCTGGCTCCCATGTAGCTAACATCTCCACAGGACCCTTTTCTCCCATTTAGCAACATAGGAATGGCAGACGGTGCTCATGCCCAGGTTGAGAACCCATAATGTAGACTAACAACATGCCTCAGCTTGAGGGTTTTAAATTACATTAAGGTTCTTTTTTATTCTAATTTTAAAATTCCCTATCAACTCATAATGCATTGTTCTCCCTTAATATTTGTCTTGTTTCCCTCCATAAATAAAAGGTGATCCTGTACCCATGGCCTTTGTATTTATTTCCCCCGGCGCTACATAGATTACAACCACCACCCATCTACCTACCATTAAAGAGCCTTATTAAGAAACATAAGCTATCACTATGGCTCCCTGGGATGATGGGTCCCCCTCTCTCTACATAAGCCCCCTCTTGATGTGGTATATCTACCACATGTGGGTCTCTGAGCCTGTCAGGGCCCTGAGAGTTATCCCACTCACTCTGCTATTGCCCACATTGGAGGGGTGGTTCCCTCCAGCTGAGGGCAGAAAGTCTGTTGATTGCAAGTGGTCATTTCAACATAGTTCTTCATTCAAAATATACCAGTTTCTTTAATACATGAGGGCATGTAATGATAACCTTTCTTCACTGCTAAAACAACAGATTTGTTTAAAAGGTACCAGTATAGACTTGGCTGTGTCAGAATAACAAAAAGCAATACAATTTATAGCCATGAGCTTGCAATGAGATCCACTAGCCTGGATTCCACTGACTATGCAAAGTCCTGGTCCTAGTGGTATGCATGAGCAGATTCTGATGTGGGATATGGGTCTATAGTTAGTTAACTCCTATTAAGGACTGCCCTAAGACCCCATTTTATGAATATATATATATATTAAAAAATCTGAAACTTTTACAAAACTTACAGCTCCCAAACTTCAATGGACAAGCATGCCCATCCATAGGGAAGTTTACCAGCCGCATGGGACAATCAGCATTAATGGTCAGTCTAAAATACATTAAAATAAATTGTACTCAGTTCCTTCATTAACAGAAGAAAACAAGTTCAACAGGAAACAGCACAGCAGAATCTTACCTCATCGTATAGAGAATAGTTCCATTCTGCATAATTCTGAAAAGTTTGTTAGGAGTTGTCATATTATGAGCAATTGACTTTTTTCCATTTCTAAAAAAGGTGTCTGGTGTCCAGATCTTACTGACCATTAAATTGTTCAATCTAAGAATTTCAGTTGGCCCACTAAACTTCAACCTCTCATCAGTCCAAGTCTGCCGAAAGAAAACATCCATTGTGTATTCCTACAGGAAAACAAATCAATCATAGGTCATGGCCAAAAGTACTGACCTAATATAACTCAGTGGAGGACATAACACAGGTGGTAACCACATTTCATTCACCACTGCTTAATCGCTTTAATCCTATTATCAGTAAGTAGTTGCTAAAAAAAAGTCAGTCTATGAGAAAAATATCCTATTTTCTTACTATTTTAATAAAGAGCTGCAAATTAATCATTGAACAGATAATTTGATACGAACACAAAGAAAGTTCATTTTGCTCTCACAAAACATAATTTAATTCAAATGACTGCTGTTGTAAGGAGATACAACTGTCTAGTTTTATATGCTTTATAACCGCTAAAAGAAACTCTCAGTACTTAGTGACAGTGAACAAAAAAAGACACCCTCAATATCTCTTATGCAAATTATTTTGCATATTTGCTACAAAAATCTTATACATATTCATTATAGTGTGATTACACAGCATGTCAAGTTACTTCATAGTGCTATTGCAAATTAATGCTTACAAAAACTTTTTCTAATGTTCGTGTCAAACTTTTCAAAGAGTAGCGTCTAAAGTTAGTCTCCTAAATCCATATTTAAGCACCTAAACAAGTTACTCAGAAGCCCAAATATAGACACCTAACAGTAACCGCCCAAGTTAGAGAATATACAGCCACTGTGACTCATAGCTGGAGAGCGAACACCATTACTAGAATGAAAATATTTTTCATAATTATTTGGGGAGCATGGGGAATGGTTTAGTTTCGATGGGTTAAACTCTTGCTATTGGTCTCTATGTACGTTGTTGTAAACGAATAACTTTTATAGGAGTCTGCAGCTACCTGTATTCGGGTGCCACGCCTGATAGCTTCGACTGCTTTACTGAGAAAAGGAAAAGGTTGAGCTCAGCAGTATTCCTGAATTACTCATGTCTTTATTTTATTACTCTGTTTCCTAACAGGCGGCCCTGCTGTAAAGCTATGCATTGTAGCACACATTCCTACAATCTTCTTAATGGTGCTTATGCATCTTTAACCAATCCTTCCTTTCATTCAACACTCAGCAAATCAACAATTGCTCTCGTTGCTTTAGCTTGGGAAACAAACTTATTTGCAACACATTTCTCTCAATTTTTCCTTGCAAATGCTGCCGAAATTGCATGGCCCGTTAGGTTGACACAATTGTGGAACTCGCTATATGCGAACCAACAGTAAAATGCTCTCTGCTCGGTCCCTCAGAGACAGAGATTGTCAAGAAGATTAAACCCTAGTAATCTGCTCTAATGACAGTCCACTCAGATGCCACCGTAATGAATCCTGAAAAACAAGACCAGGGCCAGGGACAAGCGAAGCTCCCATGCTGGAAAGATCCCACGGTTTGTGTGGCGAGAATGTCAAAAAAATGGAACTGTTACCGAGCCCCTGGTGTATGTAATTTATAATGAGTCTTACCATCTCCACGTCTGACACGGGACCGAAGCTGGTCACATAGATATCCGTTTTGACTTCTGTAACAGCACCTAGCGGACATTCAAACAAGCTCTGAGCACTGCCAGGGTCAGATGTAAAGAGATGTATGCTATCGACAGGATTTCACTCATCAATCCGCATACCTACACAGCAACTTGTCTAGTGCATGAGCGTGGCCCCGGGGCACAGCAAAACTGCTGTTGAGGAACTTGTTCCCTAATGCATTACAAAACAAACGGGGTGTACGCAGGGAACAATTTTCACTTTGACCTCCTGCTTCTGGATTGCTACGGTTTTGTGTAAATCAACAGGAATTGTTTCTCCTGTAAACAACTCCATTATGAAGGGGGTAATTCAGATGCAAACTTTCTGCAAACCGCCCCGTATCCGTTTGGAAGAGACACATCTATATTGAAGGGGGTGGGGGGAGGACACCTTCCACTGGTGTGACTCTCCATAGGAGAAGGGGATAGGAATCCAGGGCATTGAGCTGTTTCCTCTGTAAGATCGATTTTCAACAACAGATAGGACACAAGGGGAGGGGAGCGCTACAGTTAAAGAGACTGGGTTTCCTCTACCTCCAAATCCAGGTCGGAGCCTGTTGTCATATCCATCCAACAACTTATCCAGAATTCGGGTGATGTTTTCAGAGTACAGTTTCCCTTCATCAGTCTGGCTCCCCAGCGCCTTGTCTACACTGCAATTAACACACCAACAATGCCATCATCCAGCCAGTCCTTCCCCTTCCGTGCAAAGTCAACAGTTGCTTTTCTTTAGCCAGGGCCGTCAGGGAAACACCAGGAAACATACACTCCACCACCCATCCCCTTTTCCCCATTGACTCGACTCCGGGCAGGGCAGTTGGGTTGCTTAGTCTTTGGTTGTCTTTAGTATTGTTTAAGAGCTTACTCACCAGATAGTGATGCACATCCAAGAGAACAACAAAGCCATACTTCAGCACTGCGGTCAGGACTCCCAGATAGCCTTCTGCCTAGTCAACTGGAGCAAGTTCCATAGCCCATCTTTTCCTCTCTCCCCTGGTAATTCCCGGTGGTTTATGATCTAAAAGTGCAGTTGTGCGGATGGAGTTGTTTGTTTTCTCCCTCTTCTGGTTCTGCACCCTCTCGTGCGTGTGTGTGCGCGCGGTTTGATTTCCACGCCGCGGTTCAGCCTCGTCTGACTGTTTCAGTTGGGGAATTAGAGTTTGAAAGGACGGTGCACGGTCGGAGAGCAGTGACAATAATCGAATAAGGCATTAGGGGAGATTAAAAGGAAGAAATCCACTGCTAGTTTTGGCATGGAATTAGCAGGGACCCGTTAGGAAATCTGGAAAAGCGCTGGCATCTTGCTGATAGAGATTATGTTAGAAATGGCCTCAGCTTTTATTATTTTTGTGGTTCACAGAGAGATTATTATGCAGCTTCTGCATCATTAGAACTTTTAAAAAAATCTACGATTTTCCAGTAGGCTGTTTTCTGACCTTTCCCAACAGATTTAACTGTGACAAGACCTTTCAACCTATCATAGGGTTTCTTGAATCCCCCATTAATATGTATATGTTCACCCTTCAAAGCTGGTTTTCTTTTTTAATACTGGTCTTTACTGGGGAGTTGCATGGAACTATTTATATTCAGATTTTAAACCAGAGCATTAGGAAACATGCTACTTCTGCCAGGGTTGGTGCTATCCCATTTTAAATACCAGAGTTTATGTATCGTTGCTAATGTTGTAATGATAGGTATTACGATTGGATCATTAAGGATCACATTCTTCAACAATTGTGTTAATATAGCCAGATCTAAAGGAAAGTAAGATCAGGCCTCTCTTTCAGTGATATTATTACTTCTTCTAAAGCCACTAAATGATATAGCTGGCATGCATGCATTTAGCTCTGTTATAAATAAAACAACTAGATGTCTTGTCTCCTAATAGCAATAGGCGGGGACAACAAGTCACTGGATCAAAGCAGACTAATTCTTTGTAACATTCTGTTGCTTAAAATACATTTCCTTCACTGAGGCCGTAAGCATATATATTTAAATTCCCATTGATAGACCCAATGCAGTGTGATTCTATGAGGCTGGTGGAGGTGAATGTTCATGTCACAGTAGAGATCTTTCTTTAATTATATGTAGGCCAACAGTTGGTTTGATTATTAGGTGTTCCCCCACCCCCTTGAAGTTTTGGGTTCAACAAAAAAGGGTAAAAATTCTCTAAACTATATAATTGCTAACAAAATGAATGATCTATTGTCATTTAGAGACCTTTTTGCGTGAAATTATGTGAGAATGGGACTATCTAGCCTATAAACATCACAGTAAGTGTATTAAGTATTCAAGGGATTCACTGTATGGAATAGAGAAATCAGAAAATCAAAGCTACCATGCCATGGGGGTTTTATTCCCTCTCAGGATCGCTAACCAGGGTTACAGGCCCACCACTTTGAACGTCCCCCTATTTCTCTAATACACTTGATTTCGCTGGCATGTTCTCTACAGCTTTTATGTGCATCCACTCTAGTCAGAACATTAAAACTGCATTTAGCCTTTAAACACTACTAATACCCATTTTTAGCAAACATGCTTCCATTAGTATTAAATATGTAAACACCTCTGTCTTAACAATTTTTTTTGGCTCTGCTGTGAGACTTTGTTATATTCAGTGCACGGCTATTTATACTCCCTGACTTACATCAGGACCACTGCCTGGAATGGTATCTTTTCACCTGCTGCATAAGGAAAGAAAGCAGTTGCTCCAAAATAAAAGCAAGAGCACCTTCTCAGATTGCTCACTCCCTGAGTGTTCAAACAGAAATCACAAAACGACTTGAACCTTGAGATGATGGCTAAAGCACAGGGCATTCATTCTCCAGAAATGCCTTGTACATATCAACTGAAACTACATCTCACATAAAAAATACATAAATCCAATTTTGGCTCTTTCTTTTTTTAATTTATAATAACAGCTACTTCAAGGCAAGGCACTTCCTGGGGATTAATGGTTCAGTGCTGCAGTGCCATTGGCTCCTCCCAGTCGCTTATTAATCCCCAGAAATGCCTGCACCTTGTTCTTATTGCTTAAATAGAGCACATGTTTTCTTATTAATCAAATCAAGTACTGCAATGTTGAGTACTCTTCAGTCCAGTTCAAAACAAGGCTTTTAATGTACAAAGTGGAAGGACAAGGCGATTCAGGGTGGGTCAGGACATGAGTTAGATGAAGGGGAGAATGCTGTCTCCAGAAAATAGACATGACTAGTATTCTCGCTTCTTGATCCAACTCTAACTAGTACCAGTAGTCAGGCCATTTGTAGTATGACTCTGCCGTCAGTGGAGCAGTGATCAAGACACTAGTGGCCTCCCTCTCTCACCAATCCTGCTTTGTCCATATGGCAGGAGCTACCAGCAGTTTTCTCTATTAACGCTCCATTCCTCTGGGGAGCCAAACTCCATTTGTTCCCCTTAAGAGACCTTCACTGCTACAGATCATGGTGACATATACTACCTCGGTATATTTAATTCATTAACACGGTTAGACCAATGTCTTCCAATGTGGCCGCTGATTTTGGGGTGCCTCAGTTTCATAAGCCTAGGGCCTGATTTTTCAGAAGCGCTGAGCACCCATGACTAATGGAATTTTGTGGGGGCTGCAGATGCCCAGAACTTTTGAAAATCAGGTCTCCCCAAAACTGAGACACCCAAAATTTGTGCATACTTTTGGAAATTCAGTTTTAGGTATGTCCATGATATAGAAAAATTATTAGATCATTTATTGGTCGGAAACATTTGTAAGTTGTTGATGCAACATGTGAGCAAACTAAATTAATTAAAATCTTATGAGATAAATTTCGGTAGGCATAATGCATATGTCTCTCTATTTCAGGCAACGACAGGTGAAGGCACAGAAAAGGCTATGGACAGAGACAGAGTAGAGAGTCAAAAACATCTCAGTATTTGACAGAGAGAGAATTCAAATTACACAGTAATTTTAGCCCAAATTTGAAACACCTCCTCACATGGACTATCCTTAATCATGTGAGCCATCCTACTGACTTCAATAGTTTATTTGTGTGAGTAAGGTCTTCTCATGTGAGTAGCAGTTGCAAGACAAGGGCCTACATTAGTAGTGCTGTCTGGAGGAGCATTTCCTGGTTTTGACTGGCATGTAGGGTAACCAGATGTCCCAATTTTATAGGGACAGTCCCAATTTTTGGGTCTTTTTCTTATATAGGGTCCTATTATCTCCCACCCTTGTCCCAATTTTTCACACTTGCTGTCTGGTCACCCTACTGGTATGCTAGCTAGTGAGAGCGCTCTGCTCTGGTGCTTTTGTTTCTATTGGCCTTTTCAGAGCATGGGGTATTTTTTCTCCCTTTTTCCTATTGGAAAACTTTCCCCCCTTCTCTTCCTCAAAACCCTATGTCATGGCAAGCTTCCTAGGTCAAGCAGAGCTGGATGAGATTCCATTCAATGCCTACTCACAACATAGCCACAGAAATTGACGCAGAGTTACAAAAGGCATTTGATTGAATGTGCTAGCTCTGCAGTGCTCCAAATCTCTGCCAGCTGAGAGACAAAGAGATCCTCAGGGTCAGAGCCTGCCCTGCACCAGGGACTGTTCCACAAATCCAAAGTTGCCCTAAAGCTGTCTTACACAGTCACCCAGCATAACTCCTATGGTTCCTTTCTCCTTGCAGCAACTGCAGGGAGGATGGCAGGGAAAGAGGGAGTATGAACATGGCCCTTGGCAGCTGGCACAAGTTAGAGCAGCATTAAGTCTGTTCTAACCTGCACTAACAGACCAGCCCAACAGAGAGCAGCCTTGGGATTACAAGAGCACAAAGCCTTCTCTGAACCAATTCTCTCCCTTCAGTTGCACCAAACACTCCTCAGCTGTTGCCTAAACCTGTAGGTGCCTACATTCCCTAGGCACCTAGATATCTGCCATTAGGCAGGCGCACAGCTGCCCCTGTCCTATGCCCACTTGCCTCACTCACACATAAACCATGGTAGTATTAAGTATTCCTCTGCCTATCTTGCCTGCAGGACCCGATCTGGTAGGCCTGCTCAGAGGCCATGTAACTAGTTGGCACGTGTACAAAATGCCAGAGGAGGAGATGCTGTTATAATCTTTAGCCCAGTGTTTAGGGCAGGGCTTGCCAGGGCTGAGGCCTGGCACCCCTAAGCTTGACTGTTCATAGCCCTGGCACCTCTGGGCTTGCCATGTCAGTTATAAAAGTTGCTTGAGCCCTGGCACCTCTTTCATTACAAATTAAACACTGGGTGAGGCCACTCATCCAGGATGTGGAAGAGCCGGGGTTGCCTGCCTGATGTAGAGCTGGGATTTGAACTCACATCTCCCATTTCTCAGAAAGTGCCCTACGTCTGTGGGATATTCTGGGGTGGATGTTTCTCAGTCTTGCCCGTTGAATATGTTCCACTTTGTATAAATAGTCATTGGAGCAGAGACATTAACTGGGGTTTCCCACACCCCAGGTAAGTGTTCTAACCACTAGGATACAGCATCATTCTCTGAGGCCTTCTCTGGCCTAATGACTATTTAATTAAGGGTGGCACCAACCCCTCCATTTTTTTACAAAAAAAAAAGGCTTATGCACCAAACTCCAGCAAAGAGCTGCTGGCTGTGAATACCAAGCGGAGCTAGGCACTTGCTTCTGACTCAGACTTAAGTATCTAAATCCCTCTGAGGCCTCAGTCCCACCCCTCTCCTCTTCTGTTGGTTAGGTTAGGCAGCTCTTCGCTCAACTTGTTGGCTTTTGTGAATCCTATTCTTAGTTGCATAACTCTCCCATGCATTCAATAGGGAGCCTCGGCACCTGCTGTGGAGTCCACTAGGCAACAGGGCGCCTAAAGTTAGGCATTGCAACTTTGAGGAAAGGTCTTTTTTGTCAGTCTAGCCCTTTTTAGACCAAAAGTTTGGAAACCTGATAAGAAAAATGAACTGACTATCTGGGAAACTGGCAACAGCTGGCGCTTTGGATAGCAACATTGTAAGTGTGGAGGCACAGTTTCACTCTCCAGCTGTCAACGTTATCACCTTATGGAACATCATTAAAACTGTGATGAAAAATAATGCATCTGAGTCACTAGAGCAACAATACTCCTGAAAGTGAATGAGTTTCTTGTCTGCCTAAAGGAGGTGCGGGAGACAATTGGACATGTGCAGACAAGTTCCTAACTTCCTGAGAGAAGGTTTTGGAACCAGAGCCATGAAATGGAAATCTATCTAGATGACTAGTCTGACTGAAGTGATTGTGGCAGCTCATGGGTTAAAGTACCAAAACTGACACAAAACCCACAGGATTCCAATTACGTTTCCAGTATTTGCTGTTATAAAAATGCTACAGGTGGCTAATGTAGGAGCCATTCATCTCTGGAGAAAGGAGATGCCTACTATTTGTTTTTCCTCCTCCATCATTTACCTTGCAAGGAAAATGATTCTGCACGTACCTGTATTTAAATAAGGGGCAAAGATGGTGTCTTTTCAGATCACAAAATTCATTTGCTTCTAGAGTTGAAGGAAAAAATGGGAAAACTCTTCATGAAAAATGTGTCCTTTTTTGTCAACATTTTTCAGAATTTGAAATGTTTGACCAGCTCTATTTATTTACCAGTGAAGAAACCCCTCTCCATTTTAGATACTGTATGGTATACATGTAGCTAAAGATCAAGGTCCATGCTTGTAAAATTCCATGTAAATGAGATTCTTGTTCCTGTTCTGGCTTCTTTATGTCACAAAACAGCCTTAAAGCTTTACGGTTTATCCTTGCTTGTGACAGTCCTGAAGTGTTATATAGCTCCCACATTGTCTCCTATGCCAGCTTACAGCTGGAAGATGGTAACTGATGGCAGAATGATCATGCTGCCATGGGAGGTGGAGAGAGGGCAAAGCAAAGCAAGCTTTTAATATGTATAAACTTGCTCCCTCCCTAAGACTGAGCCGAGCCCTTGTGACATAATGTTGGCAGACTGTTTGCCTCCCCCCCCACATTTGTTAAACAGCTTCTGCCTGAGTTTGTGAGACAGACACAAAGATATATTTGGTGGGGATGTTCTTTCAATACTACGGTAACGTAATATTAAATGGGGGAAAAACTGTTCCACCAGCCATGATAACTTGGCTGTGTGTCATTAATAATTTATTATTATTATAATATATAGTGCTGTACCTTTACACAGGTTTCAGAGTAGCAGCCGTGTTAGTCTGTATCCACAAAAAGAACAGGAGTACTTGTGGCACCTTAGAGACTAACAAATTTTAAATTTAAATTTGTTAGTCTCTAAGGTGCCACAAGTACTCCTGTTCTTTTTACCTTTACACAGCTCTTCATAAATACAGAATAAGACTTGGTCTCTATTCTGAATTGCTTAATCTGCAGGGGAGCAGAAACCTAGGCATTATGATGGAGCAGGAATGCAAAGGGGAGAAGATGGTTCTACTGTGAATTCTCTGTTTCCTCCTGAACCTAAGTAAACTATTCATGGTGGCCAGAAAGCCCCAGCTCCACGGAGCTAGAGGAATTGGACTCTCTCTATATGATTGTTGGCCCAGCATAGGTTAATGCTGATTCTTCTTGGTAGTCCATTGAATCCGATGATGACAAATCTGTGCAGATCATCAGTTGCTGGTCTTATGGTGTGCCCTCTGGTGACTGTACAAGCCAATTCTAGAGGTGCACATTTTGCTGCAGATGGTGCATGGGAAGTTTGCGGTCAGTGGATTGTGCGCTGCTGATGCTCTGTGACGTCGTTTGCGTGCCTCTTGTAGACGCCGGCTGCGGTCTTCCTCAAAGGCGATGCAGGTATTTCTGACTGTTGCACGCCACTGTATTCTGTCGCTGGCGGCATCCTCAAGGTCCCTAGGTTTGATACTGCTGTAGTGCAGATTGGCTTTGATGGTGTCCTTGTAACGTTTCCGTGGACGACCTATATGCTGGATGCCCTGGGAGAGCTCACCATACAGAAGCTGGTGGGGGATTCTGTTGGCATCCATGCGGCTGACATGACCAGTCCAACGTAGCTGTGACTTCATGATCATCATTTTGATGCTTGTCATCTGGGCTCCCTCGAGGACCTCGAGATTGGGCACTTTGTCTTGCCAGCGGATCTTCATGATGTTGCGGAGGCAGCGCATGTGAAATGCTTCGAGCTGCTTGATGTGACACCTATATAGTGTCCATGTTTCGCACCCGTACAAAAGAGATGAAAGAACAACAGCTCTGTACACAAGCAGTTTTGTTGACATCCGGATATTGTGGTGATTTAAAACTTTGACACACAGACAGCCAAGTGTCTGGCTTGCTTTGGATATTCGTGCATTGATCTCATTATCCAGTGATCCATCACTGGATATGTCACTACCCAGATATTTAAAGTTCTCCACTACTTTCAGCTGAGTGCCATCGATGGAGATACTCGGGACAGAAGCATTTGATCCAGGTGCAGGTTGATGGAGAACTTCTGTCTTTCTGAGGCTGATAGTTAGTCCGAAAAGTTGCGAGGCCTCAGCAAACTTGTTGACAATGTGCTGAAGATCATTTTCAGTGTGAGCCATGAGGGCACAGTCGTCAGCAAAGAGTGCCCCAAGAAAGAGTTTCTGCACTGTCTTAGTCTTTGCATTCAGGCGACGGAGGTCAAAAAGTGAACCATCGTGCCGGTATTTCAAGTATATACCTCGGTCCAGATTTTTCAGTGCATGGTTAAGGACACATGCAAAGAACAGGTTAAATAAGACAGGAGCGAGAACACATCCTTGTTTCATGCCGTTGGTGATGTTAAAGGGGGCTGATGTGGCTCCATCAGACAATACTTCGCCTGTCATGCTGTCATGAAAAAGGCGTATAATCTGGACAAATTTTCTTGGGCAGCCAAGTCATGTTAGAATGGTCCAAAGGGCTTCCCTGTTGACGGTATCAAACGCCTTTGTCAGATCTATGAAGACAGCATACAGGTGCATGTTCTGTTCAATGCACTTCTCTTGTATTTGTCTGACAGCAAACACCATGTCGACCGTGCTCCGGCCAGGTCGAAAACCACATTGACTTTCAGGTAGATTTGCCTCGGAAATACTGGCTATTAGGCGGTTCAAGATGACGCGGGCGATGATCTTCCCTCCAACAGAGAGGAGGGATATGCCTCTATAGTTTCCACATTCTGCTTTGCTGCCTTAGATCTTGAAAAGAGAGACAATAGTAGCATCGCAAAGGTTCTGTGGTATGTTTTCATCCTCCCAGATGTTGATGATCACGCTGTGGAACGCTGCTAGTGCTGCTGGACCTGCTGCTTTATATATCTCTGCTGGTATCCCATCTTTTCCAGGAGCTTTCCCTGAACTCATCTGGCTAACAGCTTTCTTAATCTCATCTATAGTGGGCAGAAAGTCAAGATCTGTCAGAGCAGGTTGTTGTGGAATTTCATTAAGGACATTATTATTCACGGTTGATGGTCTATTGAGAAGGTTGCTAAAGTGTTCTCGCCATCTTTCGTTGATGCCTTCTTTATCTTTAATCAGCATTGTGTTGTATAATGAGAGCAATGGGGTGGTCCTTGGTTTAAAGACAGTCCATAGACAGTCTTAATAGCACTAAAGAACATCTTTAAGTTGTGGGTCTCAGCATAGTGCTCAATTTCTTTGGCTTTGCTCTCCCACCAGTTGTCTTGTATCTGATGGAGGTCTTTCTGTGTTTTGCTCTGAAGGTTCTTGAAATGGTCCCGTTTAGAGACTGAGGAGGGGTCATTCTGCCATTCGATAAAGGCTTTTCTCTTTACTTCCAGTGCTGAGCATATTTCTTCTTGGTTCTCATCAAACCAATCCTGATGTGTTCTTTTCTTTGGTCCAAGAGATGTTATTGCTGTGTCAGTCACTATCTGCTTGAACTGGTCCCACTTTTCGGTTACAGTACCGATCAGTTGTCCGTGGGCTGTCAGTTTGTCATCAAGACTCTTCTGGAATTTGTTGAAACATTGAGCATTCTTCAGTTTGGCTATATTGAAAGCAGGTCACACATGCATTGGGCGTTTGTGCTGAGAAGGAACGATGTAGAGTTGAAGAGACGTCCTGACTAATCTGTGATCTGTCCAGCACTCTGCGCCTCGCATTACTCTGGTAATCAGTATGTCTCGGATGTCTCGCCTTCTAACAATGGCATAATCTATCAGGTGCCACTGTTTGGACCTAGGGTGCATCCACGTTGTTTTGTATTTGTCCGCTTGTCGGAACAGAGTGTTGGTAATGGTCAGGTCATTTTCAGAACAAAGACTCAAAAGAAGTAATCCATTACTGTTCATTTTGCCTACACCATGTGGCCCGATTACTCCTTTCCAGTTCTCGCTGTCAGCCCCGACTCAGGCATTGAAATCTCCAAGTAGGAGTAGTTTATCTGTTACAGGTGTGGCCTTGATCAGTCTGTCGAGATCTTCATAGAATTGTTCCTTTGAGTTGTCAGAGCATATTAAAGTGGGTGCATATGCACTGATGATGGTGACATGACGTTTGGCATTTAGTGGGAAGCATAGCTTCAGCAATCTTTCATTGATACCCACTGGAAGGTCTGGGAGTTGATGCATCATTAAGGTTTTTATTGCCAGACCAACTCCGTGTATTCTGTCCTCTGTCTCAGTCTTACCCTTCCAGAAGAAGGTGTAACCACCTCCTGGTTCACTCAAGAAACCTTCCCCAGGCAATCTTGTTTCACTTAATGCCGCTATATCGATGTTATAATGGACTAGTTCTCGAGCAATGAGGGCTGTCCTTCTCTCAGGTCTTGCAACAGCTTCTCGATCCATGAGGGTACGAACATTCCATACACCAATGGTAAGTTTTCTCAAATTTTTCTTTTGGTTTCGGCCACAGATTGGGTTGAACTGCCAGCCGCGGCTTGCTGGCCAGTTGTTGTAGGGCAGGCAATTTTTAGGCCACCTTTTCTAGGCCCCTCCCTTACTAGGGTGAGCAGTGCTGTCCTGAAGAGGGCTGCTCAGACGCCTGGGATGCTGCCAGGCAACTCTGCTGCCCCACGTACAGAGCTGGACGACCACCTATCCACAGGCCGCCTGCATGCAGGATTGGGACTACGACTCCCAGTGGTAACCTCCACCTGTCGCTTTGCCCCTCCCCCATCGCCGCAGGACTTGGGTAGTATGATGATGATGATGTTTGATGATTTGCACAGGACCTGTGCGTGAAAGCTTTTGAGTGGTAGAGCCGTTGCACGGGAGCAATCCCACTCTCTCGACCTTAGAAGCCAGACACCAATGGTACGAAAAATCGTCACTACTGGTAACTTCTTTGGTTGCAGTGGATGGCCATGACGTCTTTCGTGCCTCGTCAAGTCCTTCGCTTTCCACAAAGCGTTGCAGAACCGCCTTCTTGGCCGTTGGATCTTAGTGATCTCTTTCGCCCAATCCGCCGGAGCTGACGTCGCAATGCTGATTAAGTCAGGATTAATTTGTGCAGGTCCCCCACGTGTAATCTGTTTATCTACTTAGATGTGTAATGCCGCAATCAGCATGGTACTTGGGCACTAGGTGATGGGGAAAGCCTCCCACACCTCTCAGGTTTATGGCAACAGCAACTGTTGTGGGAGGCCCTAACAGCCCAGTTTCATTGTTAGGCTGCCATAGAACTTGATGCAAGCTGAAGTAGTGTTAAGTGGTAGCAACCCCTGTCATGTAACAATGCTAGTGGCGTGGCTTTCTTTTAACATGGGGCTGGGACTGTATTAGAATATAGGAAAAGGTATTAGTCCTAGAGCTCCTCCCTCTCTCTCTGCTTCACTGCCCATCTTCAGCCTCGAATTTTCCCCAGCCACTCCAGCTATTGTCATACTTCAGATTTAAAGAAACGGTACACTTACTCCACCCCTGCTCCCATTCCCCCCTGGTACCACCCCCTCCCCTAAAGATCTGTGGTTTTATGAAGTCAACTGTCCTGCCACTTCTGCTGGGAGAAAACCTATACACATACAGCAATGAAAGCGTAAAATGAATGAATCCAAACTCAGTTTCTGATCCCCAGGTGACAATGGTAATATGGGGCTCTCAGTTTGGTTACAAAACATGTTGACACTTAAAAATTTGAAGAATGTCTCTCTTCTGTTCATATTTGCAACTGTAGCTGTATCATTTATGCATAATATAAAAATAAAACATATTCAGTACAGAATCTGAGACAGGGCAAGATACTGTAGTATGACAAGAATTCAAGTGTTTCCTTAACAGATTACTATTCTTGTAAGATACTCTTTTATTGGATACATTTTTCCAATAGATGTGCATTTAGATATGGAGACGTAAGGGCCTGAAAATTATTTTGTGTAAGCAAGATCTTTATTAATAAAACATTAATCACCATGTTTTTACATAATATCGCTTTTTTATACATAATAAAAGCTTACAGTTAAGTTTTCAGAATGATTTCATTTATTACTCTTTTTTCAGATGCTAATAATTTTCTCATAAATTTACCTCTTCAGATCAAATTTTCTACAGTTGGTTTCTGTCCAAAAGTATGAGGGAAACCCTTGTAGCCTTAGAATTGGAGGAAGGTGAAATAGATTTCTTTTTTTTTTTAAAAAAGAGGAAACAATTATTAATTCTAAAGCACATTTTTTGAGACATTGATCTGAATAAAATAGACTTTTGAAAGTGGAAATTAGACATCTAATTAGTCTTCTACAGGAGTCATGTTCTGCTGGTTCAAGGTAAAAATGATTTTAATTAGGTAAAATTAAGACTGTTTGGAATCTGACCATGCACACAGCAATTTTTTTTAAGTTTACAAGTGAATGCTTCCAGATAGATTAATTACACAGAAAGGCAGAGGGTGTGTTTCAAAAGTGCCTAAATGACTTAGGGGCCTAAGCCTGTATTCTATATATATTTTTATACCATGCTCAACACCATAGTATCTGAGTGCTTTCCATGAGTGCATTAAACACCATAACTACACATCCTCTCACCAGAGAAAGAATCACATGGAGTGAAGTGTTTTGTTTTGGTAAGTTATATATATCTGTTGCTGTGTATTTATATTAGAGAAGACAAGTTCAAATAAATGAGCCTTCCACTTGGAGCAGAAAGTGCTGAGATTTGTGATAGTCCTTAGTTCCTGGGGGGGAGTTCATTCCATAGTCTTGGACCACCCCTGGAGAAGGTTCTGTCTCCCACACAAATGAGTTTTACTCTTATTATTGAGAGTTCTATTGCGTCAGAAGAGTGAAGTGGTCAACAACAGTCTTTGTCCCACAACCTTAAACAGTCTTAAGTATCCAGGGCCCAGGCCATGGAGCGCTTTGAAGATAAAGGACCAAGGCCTTGAACTTGATTTGAAATTCTATAGGAAGCCAGTGAAGAAAGCTGAGGACAGATTTGATGTGCTCACAGTAGCCTCTGTTCCTGAGGAGACGTGCTGCAGCATTTTGTACTAGTTGGAATTTCCTCAGTGCTGAAGATTTCATGCCCCGCTATAACACATTTCTGTAGTCCAACTGAGAGGTGACAAAGGCATGAATAACTGAGGCCAGATCTTCATCCACCAGTGTGGCACAGATTCTCCTAGCCAACCAGAGATGGTAGATAGCATTACTCAATGTGAGAACTGAACTTCAGTGAGGAATCCAAGAGTACTTCTAGACTACGGACTGAATTGACTGACTGTGGATGTGAACCTTCACTCAAAGGAGACTGCACTGTCACTGAAAACTCCTCAAAATACTTTCATCTGCCCACCTGCATCACCTCTCTTTTGCTCATGTTCAACTTCAGACAGCTTTTCTTCATCTATGAGCTGATCTCATCCAAGCACTGGGCTGATAGTGGTCTGGCTTTATGTGGTGAAGGATAAGTAGTGCTGTGTGTCACCCGCATATTATTGGCACTTGAGTCCATGTCCTCTGACCAATTCATCTAGTGGTTGCATGTACATGTTGAAAAGGACCAGAGAGAAAATTAATCCTTGTGGAACCTCACAGTTGCAGGGGTCTAGTGGTGGAGGTGCAGTTTCCATCACTATTCTTTGTGTGTCCCCCCTCCACCTCAGGAAGGACTCAAACCATTTTAGTGCATTAGTCTAGACTCCTGCCACTTTTCTCAGATGAGACAGTGGTATAATGCTGCAGAAAGGTCCAGGAGGGTAAAAAATGCAAGTCTGTCCTCTACCCAATGACAGGAGAAAATCATCCATCAGTGCCATAAAGCAGACCCCTATCGTGTCTTGAATCCAGATTGTGTTGAGTCTCAGATGTTATTTTCAGTTAGATGAGCTTGTAGTTGGCCTTTGGGTAGCTTCTCTATGTGCTTGCTCAGGAATGACAGGTTTGACACTGGGAAATAGCTGGCTAGGAGTGAAATATCTAGGAGCTAGATATCTAGAGCTCTCCAACCTGGAGACTTTCATAAATAACCAACCCTCCGCACAAATGGACTTTACTAAAATAAGACAGGAGATCTACATTACACACTTCACCTCTCTACAAAGGAAAAAGGACCGTAAGCTGTCTAAAATCCTACCTGCCACATGGGGCCACAACAGGGGTACCCCTAACTCACCCAGCAATATCGTCAATTTATCCAGCTACACACTCAACCCAGCAGAAGAGTCTGTCCTATCTCGGGGACTCTCTTTTTGCCCCAGCACACCCACGAACATGATACAGTTCTGCGGTGATCTGGAAGCCTACTTTCGCCGCCTCCGACTCAAAGAATACTTTCAAGATAACACTGAACACCGCACTGATACACAGATACCCTCCCACCAACAACACAGGAAGAAGAACTCCACATGGACTCCTCCTGAGGGTCGAAATGACAGTCTGGACCTATACATAGAATGCTTCCGCCGACGTGCAGAGGCAGAAATTGTGGAAAAACAACATCGCTTGCCTCATAACCTAAGTCGTGCAGAACGCAATGCCATCCACAGCCTCAGAAACCACCCTGACATTATCATCAAAGAGGCTGATAAAGGAGGTGCTGTTGTCATCATGAACAGGTCTGACTACCAGAAGGAGGCTGCCAGACAACTCTCCAATACCAAATTCTACAGGCCACTTTCCTCAGATCCCACTGAGGAATACACTAAGAAACTGCACCATCTACTCAGGACACTCCCTACACTAACACAGGAACAAATCAACATACCCTTAGAGCCCCGACCGCGGTTATTCTATCTACTACCCAAAATCCACAAACCTGGAAATCCTGGACGCCCCATCATCTCGGGCATTGGCACTCTCACTGAAGGACTGTCTGGATATGTGGACTCCCTACTCAGACCCTACGCCACCAGCACTCCCAGCTATCTCCGTGACACCACAGATTTCCTGAGAAAACTACAGTGCATTGGTGACCTCCCAGAAAACACCATCCTAGCCACCATGGATGTAGAGGCTCTCTACACAAACATCCCACACACAGATGGAATACAAGCTGTCAGGAACAGTATCCCTGATGATGACACAGCACAACTTATTGCTGAGCTCTGTGACTTTATTCTCACACACAATTATTTCAAATTTGGTGACAATATATACCTCCAGACCAGTGGCACCGCTATGGGCACCCGCATGGCCCCACAATATGCCAACATTTTTATGGCTGACCTGGAACAACGCTTCCTCAGCTCTCGTCCACTCACGCCCCTTCTCTACCTACGCTACATTGATGACATCTTCATCATCTGGACCCATGGGAAGGAGACCCTGGAAGAATTCCACCATGATTTCAACAGCTTCCACCCCACCATCAACCTCAGCCTGGACCAATCTACATGGGAGGTCCACTTCCTAGACACCACCGTACAAATAAGCAATGGCCACGTTAACACCACCCTATACCGAAAACCCACCGACCGCTACGCCTACCTTCATGCCTCCAGCTTCCACCCCAGACACACCACGCGATCCATCGTCTACAGCCAAGCACTGAGGTACAATCGCATCTGCTCCAACCCCTCAGACAGAGACCAACGCCTACAAGATCTTCACCAAGCATTCTCAAAACTACGATACCCACACAAGGAAATAAAGAAACAAATCAACAGAGCCAGACGTGTACCCAGAAGCCTCCTGCTACAAGACAGGCCCAAAAAAGAAACCAACAGAACTCCACTGGCCATCACCTACAGTCCTCAGCTTAAACCTCTCCAACGCATCATCAGTGATCTACAACCCATCCTGGACAATGATCCCTCACTTTCACAGACCTTGGGAGGCAGGCCAGTCCTCGCCCACAGACAACCCGCCAAACTTAAGCATATTCTCACCAGCAACCACACACCGCACCATAACAACTCTAACTCAGGAACCAACCCATGCAACAAACCTCGATGCCAACTCTGCCCACATATCTACACCAGCAACACCATCACAGGACCTAACCAGATCAGCTACAACATCACCGGCTCATTCACCTGCACGTCCACCAATGTTATATATGCCATCATGTGCCAGCAATGCCCCTCTGCTATGTACATTGGCCAAACTGGACAGTCACTACGCAAGAGGATAAATGGACACAAGTCAGATATCAGGAATGGCAATATACAAAAACCTGTAGGAGAACACTTCAACCTCCCTGGCCACACAATAGCAGATGTAAAGGTAGCCATCTTACAGCAAAAAAACTTCAGGACCAGACTCCAAAGAGAAACTGCTGAGCTCCAGTTCATTTGCAAATTTGACACCATCAGATCAGGATTAAACAAAGACTGTGAATGGCTATCCAACTACAGAAGCAGTTTCTCCTCCCTTGGTGTTCACACCTCAACTGCTAGCAGAGCACCTCACCCTCCCTGACTGAACTAACCTCGTTATCTCCATACAGATTTATACCTGCCTCTGGAGATTTCCATTACTTGCATCTGAAGAAGTGAGGTTCTTACCCACGAAAGCTTATGCTCCCAATACTTCTGTTAGTCTTAAAGGTGCCACAGGACCCTCTGTTGCTTTATATCTAGGAGAGAGTTTCTTCAGTGTTTGAAGGAGGAAGGGAAGATTCCTTCTCTGAATAAGGCATCGGCTATTTTGGTCAGGACTGGTATCGGTTGTTCATGACTCTTTCACAAGCCAGGAAGGGCATGGGTCAGATTCACAAGTCTTGGGTTGGGACTCTTTTAGGGTATTCAGAAGAGTTCCTGAATGTGCATGATCTTTCAATGAAGTAGGATGACTCATGTGGTAGGCACTCAGGATTGCTGGAGCAATTTACCCGCCAGATAGCTTCTTGGGTGGGATTTGGCAGCCTTGGTGGAGGCTGATAGGAAGGTTCTCTTGGCCTGTAATACAGCTTCAGCATAGGCTTTGAGGAATCCATTATGTTTCATCCTGTCTGAATCAACCTCTGTTTTCCACCATTGATGCTTGAGTTTCCAACTCTCTCTCTTCATCCAGCATAGGGTGTCAGAAAACCAAGGAGAGATCTGTGTGAGCAACGAGGAGGAAGGGGCAGTTTGGGGGACAACGTGTCAATGTCCAAGGCCAGTGTAGAATGGTAATGATTCACCCGGTTCTCAACTCCTTATCCTGTGGATGGGGTACTGTTGTACTTTAGCAGGCTTTCAAGCTTATTGGAATCCATGAGTCTTTGTGATCAGATCAGGATCTTTCTTGTTGCCTGAGCATTGAAAGGTCTCTGGTTACTGCCTTTATGAGGTAATGGTTTGTCTAAGACAGTGGGTGGGTTGTAATATCCTTTATCTTGATATCTAGGCTGAAGTTCGGGCTGTGTGTATTGGGCCAAAGATGACTCTGAAAACCCAAGGGACACAAGTGAGGAGATGAGGTTTTGGGTTTCTGCATCTGCAGCATTGTCAATATGAGTGTTGAAATCCCCCACGATGACAAGTCTGGGGTATTTCACTACCATTGCCGACAAATCCCATTGGACTTAGACTCCTAAGTGACATAGGTGCTTTTGGAAATGGGATATAGGCTCTGAAGTCATTTAGGATATTTTCAAACATGTCATGTAAAGATTTATTTACATGAATGCATCCCAAAAAGCATGGAAAGTCCTGAAGGATCAGCCCTTGTGTCTTGCTCTTCACTATAGTATCAGAGTGTCTGCATAAGTGTGTGCCACTTGGGAAGTGTGCATATTTATTACAGTGTATTAAGACAGCAGCTGTGCAAAGTGTACAGCCTGTCCAAATCCTGCATTTGAACCTGGAGTCTTCTGGCCCCAGCTTCTTAAGTTTTCCCCAAAAATATTGTTTATTTCAATGTGCAACCACTGAATTTCCTGGACTCTTTGTCTTTGCACAACAGAATGCACTAAGATATCTGGTGTCAGAGAAATGTTAAATTGTTGACTTCACAGTGAGTCCTCCAGATGCTCTGTGGCTTCCCCAGTCTCCAAGTAGGTCCCAGGTCAACCCTATGTCAGGATCTGAGCTAGCAGACAAAATATAATGCGGTACTTCTTATTCCTGTTTTTCTTGTTGTCTTCCTATATGTCTATTTATTTTTAAATAAATACATATACCATAAATTACACAGCATGTGCAATGAAACCAAATTAATGTTGCTGCAGGGACACCAACTTTTGAATCTTCTAACTTCTTATTTTATTAGTACAACTTAATTTTTGCACTAATATATAATATTGAATTTATAATTCATAATGGAGATCCATTGAATTAGTGCAAAACTGCTCTGAGGCAAGCAAAAACAAATGCTTTGAAAACAGAACAACCTGAATACACAAAAGTAATCATTTAATTATTACTATTAATTTGTCACATCATTGGACTCAATTTGTCTAGTCTGAAGGGACAAGCACCTCAAGTTTTTTCAGGTTTATGAAAGATGGGAAGCAATGTAACTTTAATCCATCAAAAACAGTTCCTCAGAAGTGACATACTTTTAAATCCAACTGCTAATACTAAACATTTATTCTGATCTTTAGCTATATAAAACATTTCTGAAGTGTTTGCAAATTCATTGCCTACATATTTTCCTGAATAACCAATCTTCTGCAGACAAAGTTAATTTCAAAAAAGAGGATGATCTTATTTTCTAACAAGGATTATGTACTATTTATGCTCTTTTATTTAATATTTGTTTCCCGAATAAATCAGTGAAGATGCATTGAGGCAATGTTTGCTTGTACTGTATTTCAGAAATTAAATGTATGGATTGAATGAATTATAAATATGTTTACACAAATTTTATTCAAACATACTGTACCATAAAATTCAAAATGTACGAGTGATCTGACTACATAACATGATTTAGGAAAGGTGAAACATTTCAACATTGTAATACATTTACAATTTATGCTCCCTTTAAGTGGAAATCACATTCAAAGATGTACAACATATCTGCTTTATATTTTTCTGTTTTATATATGAGTAACATAATTGAGTATTTCTCATAATATTGCACATTTTTTAACTGACTCATGCAAGCCAATGAAGGCTATTCAGAGTGAGCTATTCAAACAAAGTGCTCAAGGATCCCAAAAGGAGACACTGACACAGTTTTAACAGGAATGCTTCATTAGATCCAATAATATCTCTAACCCACATGGCTGACACTAGGCCTGCACCTAATGTTGAATTGCCCAAGGCTCTGTGATTTTTGGGAGGGGCGGAGGAATGGCTGAGGGAGCATTTTGTCAAGACCTCTTCCAACCACTTCCCCACACCTTCAAAGGTCAATGACGGCAGCTCATCCTCTCCAGCCTCCCACTAATAGCATGCACGCTGATCTCCTCATGCTTTTAAACCCTCCCCTATCTTCAGAACAACCCCTGACCTATCCAGCTGCCAAACCCTACCACCCTTTGCTGTGGAATGCAGATTGTGGAAGTGCAGGAAGTGTTGTATATCTTATTTCACACAGGGCCCTGCAAAATCTAGGGGTGGTGCAGCTATCCGTCCCTGCCACCATCCTCACAGTGTATGAACGCAGAGCTTCTATTAGTCAAGGGTCAAATGTAAGCACGGGTATTCTAGAAGAAGCCATAATAGGAGAAGTTTAAGGGCCACCGTGAAGTTAATCCTCAGGGCGGAGATGGCAGAGCTCCCAGATGTTTCATTTTAATGTCTTAGATATACACACGCCAGGTAAGGAGAGCACAGAAATGGGGAAGAAAAAAAAACGTATGCATCTGATTCCACCTCCAGAAGTGACACAGACATTTGTATCTCAAGATGCAGCCCCCTGAGCTCCTTACATTGATATTGACAGCATATTAGTCTCTAATGCCTGAATAATAAAGCAATTTTAAAAGTCATTTTTATCCAGGGTGTTGGTGTTTGATGTTGCATGTCTTGACAAGATACTAGTGAATGTGACCGTGCGTAGGTCCAGTATGGCAGTTACTTATAGTTGGCTGGGCTGTTTAACCAATGCAACACATACGTAAGCTGTATCTGAGAAGAATGCACCTAGAACTCCATAGGACCAATCATATGTGCAGTAGAATTTATTACTGATTTCTTAGAGTAATTGAATGTTAGAACCTTCAATAAAATTGTTTCATTCACATCCTTGGGAGTTTTAGAATATATTGTTATTACCTACATTTGCAAAGAATTAAGATGATCTGAGGTTACCAGAGGTTGCTTGAAGAAAGATAATGTTGTACAATGGAAAGAAAAGAAGCACTGAAACAGAGGAGAGATATTAACTAAATATGTAAGGAAATACTCATATGAGTTCAGAGGGTGAAAAATTAATAAATGCAACATATTATACACTATATTTTAAGACATTTCTAGCCCCATATGTGTTCATTATATTCTGACCTAGTATAGTAAACAAAATAAGCATATTATATATCAGGGGTTGGCAACCTTCGGCACGCGGCTCGCCAGGGTAAGCACCCTGGCGGGCCGGGCCAGTTTTATTTACCTGCTGACGCGGCAGGTTCGGCCGATCGCGGCCCCCACTGGCCGCGGTTCGCCGTCCCGGGCCAATGGGGGCGGCGAGAAGCGGCGCGGGCGAGCGATGTGCTGGCCGCGGCTTCTCGCCACCCCCATTGGCCCGGGATGGCGAACCACGGCCAGTGGGGGCCGCGATCGGCCGAACCTGCCGCGTCAGCAGGTAAATAAAACTGGCCCGGCCCGCCAGGGTGCTTACCCTGGCGAGCCGCGTGCCGAAGGTTGCCGATCCCTGTTATATATTAAATATCAAAAGGATTTAAGAGAAACCAAGGGAAAGATATAAGAAAAAAGGAAAATCCATAATTCAGCTGTCAGTAAAAATACAATTAAAAAAACTTCATCTCCCAATCAAATAGTCATTAAAAAGCTAACTTGGTTATATAGTTTTACATCAAAGGTTATCTTCTCCCCTAATGCTATGCTGGCATCTTCCATTGACTACAATGGAAGCAAAACAAGGAAAGACTATTTTAAATAATGTTTAAGCATTTGCTACGTTATATTTAAGTTAAAGGATATCTTGTATACCCTATTTCTCAAGGAAACAACTGTTAACATTGGAAATAATTTACCAGCTGTATAAAACCATTAGACCACTCTGATGAAATTTTAGGATCATTTGCCACACCAGTAGAAATACATTCAGAATTGCTGGTAATTTAGCCCAAATTGCCTTTTTCTGTGAAATACATCCATGCTTTTGTACATTCTACTTCATACCAATGTTTTACGGTGGACAAAAAAATTTCTTGGATGAACATATTAGATTCAGTAATTTATCATTGGTTATAAAATACCGAAACCTTTATTGTAAAAAATGCTTTCTAAATATTTATAGGCATAACTACAAGGGAGAACTGGCAAAAACTCAGAGAGGAAAAGACAGAAATTTGTTTCCTTCAGGGTAATTGCTAAATGCTTATTGTTGTGGTTGTTGATTTAAAAATATATTCT
Organism: Emys orbicularis; assembly: GCF_028017835.1. Lineage (NCBI taxonomy): Eukaryota > Metazoa > Chordata > Testudines > Emydidae > Emys > Emys orbicularis. Next base: position 89,433,771 of record NC_088690.1, read on the forward strand.
GGAGGAAAAATATATAGTTTTCATTGATAGGCAGATCTGCCACATCTATTCACCTTTAGTAACGCCCTGTTGAAATCAACAGAACTCTTGCAGAGTATATACGTATATATACTGACAACCCCCCCATACACAAACACTTGATCTAATGCCTTCTCATCATAAGCTACAATAATCATTCATAAGCTACCTAATTATGTGGCTATCAAAAAGTACTTAACATTAAGAGCAGTAAAATGCAGCTATAAAAACTGAGCAGCTATTTGGATAAATTAAATTAAGAAATAACATTTTGACCATGTGTCGAGCTCCTCTAACATTCCTGGGGCTACGTGACTGCCTCTGGTCTACTGATCTCTACGGTAGGTTTATGCAAAGATCAAATGGAGTATATGACTTGAGGGAGGGAATTCTAGATTTCAGGCTCATAATGCATAATATGAAACTGTTGGGTAGCTAACTGATCCATGTCTGGACCTTGGAAAATTGGAAAGTCTAAATCAGTGGTTGGGTTCCCCCATACATAGGGTATGTGCATTCCTGTGCCAAGGAGAGTGTGTATATCAGTAGTTGGAACATGCCTCCTTACCCCAAATGCACATCTACAGTTCCATTTGCATGGGGTCTTCTGAGCAGCCTCTTATTACTGTTTTAGAAAAAGAAAAAATTGGGCCCTTTAAGCTAGTGCAGTCCTTACATGGCTCCAGCAAATTACACATTATATAAATCCCAGCCTAAGCCTTCTCCACATGCATGGCTGCTCATAGGCTCCTTTCCTAGCCTAAACAGTCTTTCCTTTCCATTATATCCAGGCTTCGTGGTTCTGAAGTTTTTTTCCCTTTAGAATATGTCTATTCCAGAACCTAACTCTCACCTTGTTACAAGATCCTAAACTGTGCATCATGGATTTTCTGGCTTCCAGCACTGAGAAACACCAGCCAGATTTTTGTTCATGTGTATATTAAAGATGAAGGGCTATTTAAAAAGACAAAAAGAAAAAAGTCAGATAGGTTACCAGTTGATACATGCCCGGAAAAGTAGTAGTATGTTGTACTCTCAATGACTCAGTTATATGGCTATGGCTTCATAGTTTGTGGAATTTGTATTAGTTTCTTATGCCTATTTTTTTCTCAAAACTTTGATTCAGATTTAAATCTCCATCAAATTGTTTTGATCCTTCTTCTGCAAGAATACCTTTTCCACTCTCTCTCTCTCTTTTTATTGATGAGTTTTTGCCTTTTATTCCTTGTCCGCAGCTTAGCCTGAGTTTTACTGTCCATTCTCCAGTTCCCACATTTATTCAATTCAACACAGATAAGTCCATGAAAATGGCTGTGTGAACTGTGACTGAAAACTCTGAACTATTTAATTAGATGTGAAGTTTTCATGTGTAATTTTGTGTTCACTGCCCTCATCCACCTCTTTAACAAAGTATCTCTTTCACTTTTCTGCCATATACACTACAGCACATTTCCTTCATTTTTCATGCACAGTCATAACATATATCAATTTTTTTCACTGATTGTAGTTTCTGCATTCATTGCTGTCAAGGTTTATTCCCCACTCTGAACTTTAGGGTACAGATGTGAGGATCTGCATGAAAGACTCCGCTAAGCTTATTTACCAGCTTAGGTTACAGTAGCTGCCACCACCAAACGATTTAAATCTTAGGGGAGAACCACTTGGAATTCTGCCTTCCCCCAAATATTTCCCCAGTCCCTAACTCCCCCTTTCCTGGGCAGATTTGAGACTAATTCTCCCCCCCCCCCAAAGTCCTTACACCCCTTTTCCTGGGTAGACTCAAGAGAATTCCCTCATCAATTCCTGGTGAATACAGATCCAAAACCCTTGGATCTTAAAACAATGAAAAATCATTTTTTTCGGGTTTTTAAAAGAAGAATTTCAATTAAAGAAAAAAAAGGTGAAAGGAATACCTGAGATTAGCATGCAAGATAATCTCCCAGACAAACAGATTTAAAACACAGAGGATTTTCCTCTGGGCAAAACTTTAAAGTTACACAGAAACCCAATTTGATTCTCCCTCTATTTTGCAAAAAGAAATCACAAATAGAAATAAAAGTAATTTAATACATTCCTTCTCTAATTACTCATTACCCAGTAGGAGTGTGATGGTTCCTCTCCTCCATCCGGCAAAAGCACACACAGAACAGACAAAAGGACTGTTTTCCCCCCTCCCAACTTTGAAAGTATCTTGTTCCCTTATTTGTCCTTCTGGTCAGGTGTTAGCTAGGTATTGTGAACTTCTTAACCCTTTACAGGTAAAAGAGGAATTAACCCTTAACTGTCTGTTTATGACAATTGCCACTATTGGCATCAATGTGTCTTAAGTGATGAGGATGTAGTGAAGATTCTTCCATTGCATTTCTATTCAACTTACCTCTTTTTGATTCTACAAGTATAAACTTGGATGCCACGAGTCCAGTTTTTCTTATGTGGTTTTTCTGTTTGTAGAGGAACAGGTGCCCAGTTGTGAATTCCAGTTGTTTTTCATTGCCCAATCTTTACTATTAATGTAATTTTAATTAAATGTTCTTCAGCCAAGCACTTCATCATGGGCATAACTTTAAGTGCATGAGAGTCCCATTGACTTAAGTTGTACTGAAGTGATTTGCTAGATCAAGGGACCTTTATTTTGTTCATCTACATAATCAGCCAGGAGATTTCTATAAGGATCAAGGATCAAGTTCCAATAACAGTCTGTCCAAACCCAGTGCTTTGCACTGTCATAACCTTTGATCCAAGCATCACTGTAGTGGGACACAAAAACACTGGAAATTGAGAGCTGATGTACATATTTATTGATTGCCATCCTATGACTATTTGTGAGATGGATGCCATATTTCTGTTCTCAGTTACATATTTGCAATTCAGTATAGTCCAGAGCAGTGCATTCTCCACTAAAATAATATCTACACCACAATGCCTTAGAAACTGCTCCTTGTATGTTCATAATGATGTCTCCTCCATCTTGATGCCTTCTCTACTACACTATGGTAGAACCTAACCCAGTTAGCTAAGAAAAAACTCTTCCTCATGAAATTGACCTATAAATAAAGCCTGGGATTTTCAAAGCGGCTAACATGCCTGTTAATCTTGTAGCTACTTTTTTTTTTTAAATAACCCTCTTTCTCACTTTCCAGTTCTCAGAAATCTGACTGGTCTTCAATGATATGCTACAAAAAAAAGTCTTAAAAGGTCATTAATTTTGGTTCTCATTTACTTTAGAAGTGGGGATCATAGCCCTAATTCTCTAAGGTACTTAAAACACATGCCTAGCTTTAAGAATCTGATTCAAATGACATCAATGCAGCTGATGATGATATTGTAAGAAAAGCCCACTGTTGTAATCATCATCATTTTTTTCTGACATTTACAGGTCAATGATTTGTAAATGTATTAAAAGTTCCTATATAAATAAATAGATTAAAAAATAAGCACATATGAAAGTATTTATTTTGTAGTGGATATTTGGTCCATCTAAAAAGTTTCCACTCTTTTCTCAGCTATTTCAATTGTTTTTTGCTTACTAACTCTTCTCTAATATGTGTATACATATGAGATGTCTAATATAATCTACATATATATAAAAGATGAGACAGCTGTTAGACATCTTTTTAATCTTTGTTATGTTTAAAAACAATCAAAGTAAAATAACAATTTAATGACTGCTATTTTTTATCCTCCTTATCTGATTTTCCAGTATAATCATTTGTTGACCAATTTCCTCTTTTCCACATCCTGCCTGCTGTGAATATATTCTATTTTCTCTTTGCAGTAATTTATCCTTTTAATTTGCTTCTCTTGATTTTTATAGCTATCCATATCCGGCTCCTCACTAGATTGTTAGTAACTTTTTTTTAAAAAAATACCTCCTGCTTAATGTTTATATTATTATTTTAGATCTCCACTTAGCCACCTTAGCCTCTATTGCTTTTGAGGAGAAATTTCCATGTCAGTGTTTCTAATTGGATCTTCAATTTTCCATATACTGTAGAGTTACAAATAATAAAAAATTGGTTGATGCAGCTCCCAATTAAGTCAATGTGAGTTTTGTCACTGAGTTAAGTGCACATAGTATCCAAAATCTCTACAGTATTCTATGAAATTCAGCTTTCTAAAATTAGATTATTTGTACTGCTTACTCTAGCACATATTTATTAATTTATAAACTAACAATATTGTGATCATTATATACTAGACAATCTCTGGCTGCAACTGCTTTATCTTGCTTGGCTCTTTTCCTCAGATTAGATCCAGAATAGTCCTCTGGCCAATAGACTTTCAACAAATTGCATAAGAAAGCAATCCTGAAATACCTTGTGGGGTGCATTTCCCTACTTATTTTTTACATATCTGTTATTCCAGTCAGCATCTGAGAAATTAGAATCCCCAGTATTCAAAGTGCTGGTTTTCTCATGAGCACCTTCTTTAAAAAATACAATAAGTCTGTTTTGAAGGGCAATAACTATAATCAGAAATCACTTAATTATATTTATGTTCTGAAACTTCCATAAAGTTCAATAACTTGTATCAACTTCTATCTGTCAACCAATATCATTTTCCTCTGCAGACTCAGCATATTCTCCTCCATGATATTGCTTCAGCCTCTCCTGTTTTAGTTTGACTGTTCAACAAACTCTGTATCCTGAAATGTTAACTCCGCAATCATCTCCTTAGTCCAGCAATGTGTGTGTTAGTCTACAGATATCTTGCTTAGGATCTGATCCTGCAAGCACTTAATGCATGTGCTTAAAGTCACTCAAAGGGATAGTCCAGTTGAACTCTAGTTTTGTGTATGAGGTAACTCATGTATAAATGTTTGCATAAGGACCCTATTCTTGAAAGAAAGATAAGATGGTCTTTTGGTTAAGGTACTGAATTGGAAATAGGGAGATTCCCAGCTGACCGGCATTTTTTTTTTCATGTGATACTTTGAGCTGGTCACTTAATTGCTCTGTGCCTCAATTCCCAACCTCCAGAAAAGGTGTAATAAAGAGAGTTGGTTGGAAAAATTCTGACAAAACAATCTTTCATTGGAATTTACTAATTTGTCGAAATCAAAACATTTTGCTGAGATGGTTGGACTCTGACAATTGTGACAGATTGCAGGCAGGATTCTATTGGAAGCCTGCCTGGTTTCCTGCCAGCTCGCCTGCCCAGCTCCTCAGCAGTCCAACTGGCTGATTGATGGGGATCTGAGAATCTGGAAGCTCTGTGAGCCCTGGCTCCCAAGCTCCCAGAGACCTGCAGCTCCCTCAGTAGCCTGGGCTCCCAGGACTTCCAAGGTCCACAACTAAAGGACAGTTTGCCAGGCAGACTGCCTTAGAGTCGGGGATCCTAGGTTTCTAGGCTCCATGGCTCTTGGGCAGCTTTCCAGACAGATTGTCCCAGAGTCACCATTCGCTTTTACAGAGAATTTCAAATTTTTTGGATTTCATTGCAAATCAAAACAAAATCATAGTTTAAAATGCCAAAATCCTCTCCGAAACAGAATTACCTTTCCCTGCCCAGCTCTAATAACAATACTTCCTTTCTATCCACCCATCATCTGTCCTGTGTGTCTATCTTGCCTGTTCAGACTATAAACTTTTTGTAGAAGGGCCAATCTCTTAATATGAGTCTATATAGTGTCTAGAACAACTGGGCCTGGAGCCACTACTGTAAAAGAAATAACTATCAGTATAATTCATCATTCTCATTAAGGCTGGTCAAAAGTTTTCCACTGAAACATTTTTTGATGGAAAATTGGATTTTTGACTACTGGAAAAAAATTATGGAAAGTGTCTGCTTCTCTCAAAACTTTTTCATTGGAAAACTGAAAACCCCCAAACAAAAAAAATGTCACTTGAAAACCATACTTTTTTTTTGAGAGGGTAGTTTTCATGTGAAAAAAAAATCAGTTCTGAGCAAACAAAATTAAAAAAATAAATTCAGTTTTGAGAGTTGACAAAAAAAATTCTGCTTGGAGGGTGGGAGGGAGGGAGAGATGGGTAGAAAACATGTATGACCAGTTCTATTTCTTATTGTATATCCTAATAGCCTTTTCACAGACATTACTTTGCTTTCCCTTAGCTGTCCTTTTATGGCAACTTTCCATTACACCCATCTCTTAATGTATCACTAAACTACAAAAAATAAATATGCAATTTTCCATAATAGTAAACTGTCACTTTGTTCCTCAATGGTAGAGACACAATCCAAATCTTCTCAATGTAAAAAATTAAAGAAGTCTAAACGCTGGAAAAAAGAAAAACCAAAACACTTGTTATTGAGCTCAGTTTTGTTTTGTTCTGGACTTAAAACTTGTCTGGTGTCATCAATTAAATTCTTACCATATGTGAAACCTCCAACCCATCTCTAATGCTGCTACTTAGCAGACACATATTGCTACAATCCTCACAGAGAATGACAGCGAAGAGACGAATGAGGGGGGATTTGATAGCTGCTTTCAAAAGGGGGTTCCAAAGAGGATGGATCTAGACTGTTCTCAGTGGTACCAGATGACAGAACAAGGAGTAATGGTCTCAAGTTGCAGTGGGGGAGGTCTAGGTTGGATATTAGGAAAAACTTTTTCACTAGGAGGGTGGTGAAGCACTGGAATGGGTTACCTCGGGAGGTGGTGGAATCTCCTTCCTTAGAGGTTTTTAAGGTCAGGCTTGACAAAGCCCTGGCTGGGAATTGGTCCTACTTTGAGCAGGGGGTTGGACTAGATGTCCTCCTGAGGTCCCTTCCAACCCTGATATTCTATGATTCTATGACTTCCTCAAAACTATCAGGACATTATGCTCATGTCCAACCCTCTGAATAATTACATCATCATCCCTTTGGGGCAAATTAATCAAGAGGCCAACCTTATGGCGTACAACAAAGGATGCAAACTTATTAAATAACCTGGAAATCAGCCAAACATTCATACTTATGCCTAGCTAACAGTAAGAAAGATGTTCTTTTGTGGGCATTGGTCATATTATTATTATATATTAATTTCAAAAGTGCTCGTATTCAAAAGTTTCTGAGCACCAGAGGGAGGAAAATACCATAAAAACTAAATTTATAAATAGGCAGCTTAATCCAAAATCACATACTAGAACTGGCAAACATATGAATCCACAAACCCAACAATGCCTAACTGGTTTGCTCAACCACAGCAGTCCCCTTTTAAAGTTTCATTAGTTTTCCTATCTCCATCTGCTGGTAGGAGGCCATATTATTTGCTATCTAGGCTGGCGTATTTGGTCACCAAGGAACATTAAAGAATTAAATACAACACTTTGGCATTCATCTGAATATTGATGTTTGATTAGATACACCATAATGTGTTTGTCTGCATTAATCTAAAAGGTGTATGCTTATCAGAGGTGACTGACTTTTGTCAACATGTTAATTGCATACAGCACTATCCATTTTTATTGATAGTAACATGAACTCATTATTAAAGCAAAACATATAATATTTACAAATATACTTTGCACTAGCAACAACCAATATAAATTCATTTATAGCAATACCAGTCCATGAGACTAAAATAGTAATCCAAACAAAAATAGATGCTATTGTCCATAAATCTAACAAGATGCAAATCATTCTTAATTTTTTATCCAAACCTTCAGCAGAACTACTTTACCCCTTCTGCCTTTAAATATCTCCATTGCTGTGGAAATTTGTCCCACATTTTCTTCGTTCATATGACTAGGGTATTATGACTCTCTTTATTCAAAACCACTATCAGATTAGGTGGGACCTGGCATCTTTGGGATCTTCTTGGTGATGGTTGCTTGTTTTGTATTGTCTGGAACATTGCTGGGCTATTTTCAGTGGGGAAGCTGCTGGAACTTTCTCCCTCTGATGTTTCACCAGAATCCCCGTTGGGTGAACTGAAGAGCGCAATGCCCGTCCCCGCAGTGACCAGGGGAGAACTTTCAGTGGACAGAAGGGAAAGTACACAGTGCCTGGGTGGGAGATGGCATGAAATGTGAGTGAGCATGTGTGGCTGGGGGAGGGGTCCTCTGTTTTCCCATTGGATAGAGTTGGGAGAATGAACTAGCCAGTCTGTTTAAACTTATTCAAACTTTTCACAAGCCTATTGCTATGGCTGGCAACCCCACCCTCCCTCCCCTTAATATAGCATTGGTGCTGTGTTATTTAGGATGCTGCTGATCACTTGTTAGGGGATTACAAGGAAATTTTTCCCATTGAACCAAATTGGCAAGAGGTGTGGTGCGTTTTTGCACCTTCCTTGCAACATCATGGAAGCACAGTTAGGTCATAGCACCAGGACTTAAAAAGTTTAACATTAGGCAAGTACGAAAGTTTTAGCTTGTCACAACTTGCGGCAGGTATCCAGCGCAGACAAGGATAAAAGGGACCGACTCCCACAGGCCAATGGAGACCCAGGATTGCACTCCTGGCGCTTTTGCCTATGGGAAAAAGGGAGACAAAAGTTCTCCCTTAGGAACCTCTACCTCTGCAGGAGAGGTGGAAAGGATTCAGAAATGAGCTGAGTCATAGGGTGGGCCTAGGCTGGTCTACCCCAAGTTATTGGTTGTGTGGTAGGAGTCCTCAACCCCACACTGAACCCAGTAAATGCCTGATATGTGAGAGCAGGGGAGTGAGGCACATAATGCCCACTCCAGTATTAGATGAAGTTACAGCCTGCTGCTTAAAATCCATCCCCTGTGTCTGTCATTTGTTAGCCCATCTGATCTGATAAATGCAGGGGGCATCTGTTTGCACACACCCTTAATTAAAAGCCACATTTAAATGTAATGCCTGATGCTGAGACAAGAATGGGGAAAATATACAGAATTGTCACCTTAGCTTTTGGAGAGCTCCTCCTCAGTACTGTTTGACAGGAGAGCGTGAGTAAGTGTATCTATTGAAACTCGCTTCTTGTTTGAACCTTTCAGAATATTTTTATGATGTAAAACCAAAACATTGCTACGTGAACAAGTTTTTCTTATTTGAGAGTCCTGATCTTGATTTCTCTTGGGAGAAAGACTGGACTTTATGAAAACTATACAAGTAAAGATGATTATGATCATTCTCCTCTGCTTCTGCCTTTCAGAACTGTGATCAAAGTGGAGTTTTTATATGTATATTTTTGTCAGTATTAGGGCACTTCACTTCTGGTTTTTATGACGCATGGACATGAATTTACAAATGTTGATCAAAAGCCAGTACCAACACTATAATAGAAACCTATGATGATGAAGGTGACTATATTAGGTTGTAATCGTCTCCTGTTGGATTTCATGATTAATTTTATTTCAGCAAGCGATGGATCAAGATGGACATCATAAAGCCAACATAAAGGCAGGTTATCTTGTATCTGCCACCTTTCATTTTCGAGATACTGAGCAGTAAAACAGCTCTTTCTGGTTCTGTATTGAAAGATGGTAATATGTACATCAGAAAACTAAAGAGGCTGCAGGAAAGGTAGAGAGTGTAATAAGAGCGCACCAGACAGAAATTCTGCAAGAACCTGAAATTTTATTTCCTGGCCCCAACAGGACAAAGGATCACATACTCAGACAAGTTCTGCAACCTGGGGCGGAAAAAAAGTCCAAGTCATGTTTGTCCTCCTGTAATTCTAAATAACCAAACTGATCAAAAGTGAGCGAAGCAATCTAATATGCTATATTCATATGCATTATTAATAGTGGACAATTGTGAAGCATTGTAGTACAGCACACGAATGTCACCTTTTTTGGAAAAATTATACCTTATTACAGTGCCTATAAAAAATCAGTGCACTGAGTTTTCTTCTGGCTTCAACATTTGATTTTATGCCAAATAAGCTTTCTGGAGAAGGGTTGCTAAATCCAAAGACCTTTTGTTTAGAAGTCAGAGAAGGTTGTTTTTTTGGTTTAGTTTGTTTTTTAAGAAAAAAGCACCCTGAAAAATCTTCACCTCTTAATTTCTTCTATAATTTCCAAGTTTTTAAAGAAACTATGATTTAAGCTATATAAAAATAGCTTGAAGAATGAAGAAAAAGAAGAAACAGAGCAAAAAATAATAGAATATGTTTCTTGACTCATTCTGAAGAGATGTCAGACCAAAAGCCAGTTTTAGAGGGAAAAGATGCAGTTACTTGGAAAGTGATCTTGTCTGAAATAGGAGAATTAGTCTACCTGTATGATCAGTAAAGGGAGATGGACCACTTCTGTTGCTAGGAGCTTGCCATACGTATGAGGGAAGAGGCTTGATGTGCTGCATAGTGAAGTGGTACTTTTAAAAGAATCATTTCACTGCAAGGGAAGGTTTGGTATATTTGGAGTTGCTATTTGCACATTCATTGCATCAAAAGTCCTGTCTGAAATCACTGAAACTCAAAATACAAGTTGTATTGGTCAGTATCAACTGTTCCATTAGGCCACATGGTTATGTTTCTGTTTACTGATTGGATGAATGTAACTTCAAATCAGCTTTCTCCTACAAACCCTTATGTTTACGATTAAAAATCAGCAAACACTATTGCAATGGATCAGATGTATTTTGTGATATATTTCATTAGTACAAGAAAAATATAGAAAATCTATAAAGGATGCATTCAGAAATGCCAATGTCATCTGAAGGACAAGTCACTGGCCCATGTTGATACAATGCTTAAAATAGCATTTCTATATATGTTTCTTTTTAAATAATATTTTTGTTTTCGTTATGAATCATTCAATACTTTCCATAACATAATATGAATCCATATATTCAGTCTGTCCATGTGATTTTTAAGTGACTTGAGTAGGAATTACTTGGAGGAGGACTGTAGCTTGAATTCAAGAGTACAGAGCATACTAAAGTAAAGAATCTTGAGTATTCATTGTGTCATCTTTCTATTTTATGGTTAGACTTTTAATTCAGTTGATTCAAGTGCTGGTCCAAGGAACAAATATATTTTTATGGTGATGGGCTCACAACTGATTCACTTGATCCTAATACTTTGAATGGTTTCAAAATTTCTTCCTGTTCCTTTTATATTGTTCTCTTATGATTATGGTAACATCTCCAGAGCAATGGTATCCTTTACCTGAAATTCTTTATGCACCGATCTATCCATGTACCCTGCCACATATATCATTAATTTTTTGTCTACAATAATTTTGTTCTGCACAGAAACCCAGCATTAAGTTTTTTGGATCATACATAACTGTTTCCTTAGTGACCTTAACAACTGTTTTTAACACTTGGTATCAGAAATATTTTTCCCCACAACAATATATGCCAGTAGATCTACACATTGTATATGTCCAGCATGTACATACACACAGGCACATCCTGGGATTTTATAAGGGGCTGAGCAAATCAAGGGGAGTTCTGAGAGCTCAGCACTTCTAAAAATGAAACCAGTTTTATTTAGCTTCAGGCACCCAAGTTTTAATACAGTTCAAATAAAGGAACTTTTTGTAATTCTCATTTCCAGCAGCAGCTCAGGTCAGCGCTCACCACGCATGTTGGAGAAATTCCTTTCCACCTGATGCATCTGTAAACTCTTGCAAATTTACCCCAGTCTAAGATGGTTCTTGACCCATCCAGCCACATTTTCCATTTAACTTTTCCAAAAATACTCCCTAGACACATTTTACAATCTGTTATCCCCGTAAAATAATTAAGCTTCCTTTTCTCTGCAATGGCTGTTGCTAAACAATATAGAAAACCTCAAAATTCTGAGATTATCCTGCTGGCAAAATTGAAATGATCTACCAAAAATTACATCCTTTTTTTAAGTGTAACTTTCTGCCCTTCCACTTTTCCCACTAGGCTCTTTAACATCTCTGTAACGTTTCCTCTAAAAGATGTTTTTTTTCTCCTTTGTTTTCAAGAATCTAACACAATTAAAGTATCCTTGAAGATGAAACTAAGGAAAATAAATTAGGAAATTAATACCATGATCCAATGAACCATCAGACATTGAACACAACTAGGGATCAGTAAAATCATTAGCTGAGCCACAATGAAGATAATATAGGATATAATTTAACCTAACATCTCCAGTGTCCTTTTAAGAACCATCTCATGTCCTCCAGTGCAACTCTACCAAATGAACCTCCTTTTTGCCCCTATCTTATTTCCTGTTCTATTTTCTTTCCATCTACTTTGGAAATGATTAGGCCCTATATCCACAAATATCCCAATATGGATGCTAATAGTTACTGAGGGAAAATTAGACTTGGAATGGACCAAGCTTACAATGATATGTGCATAGATCGATCATTGACACTGATAGAAGTTTTCAGGTGGATTAAGGACAGAGTATATGACTCTTTGGGATCAATTTTAAATATTTAGGGCTATATCCACAAAAGGGTTTGTGCACCTACCTGTCATATTAGGCATATTAGATCAACCTCCCTCCTCCACCTCACTGAACTGCAACTTAATCTTATTGACACCTAAAGTCCCCTAGGTGCCTAAATTTCTGCTCGTGGGCATGCCAAAAGCAGCCTATGTCTTCATGCCCAGCTGATGTCTAAGTCTCGACAGCATCCGCAAATTAAATGTTGCCCCCTCCACTCTGCCTGTGGGGCCCAATTCAGTAATGTTCAGAGCACGCCTACTGGATGGGTCCTCACCTAAAACAGAGGAGGAGGTGGTGGTGCTCCCTCCACCCCCCATTATAACTTACATACAGTGGTTAGAGCATTCACACAGGATGTGAGAGACCCAGCTTCAACTTCCGGTGGAGTAAGAATTTCAACCCATGATCCTAGCTCTCAGAAGAGTGCCCTAACCACTGAGCTATGGGATATTCTTGAGTGGGTCTCTCTCCATCTCTCCTATTGAAGCTGTTCTGCTGTGTATAAATAATTATTCTTCGGATCAGAGGCAGAATGAGAACAACTCTCTAGGCCCATTGTCAGGGCACTCTTCTGGGTTGTAGGAAGACCCAAGTTCAAAAACTTGCTCCAGTGACCATTTAATTAGTCATACAAAGTGGGACATATTCAACAGGGAGATGGAGAGACCATGCCCAGAATAATCCATAGCTCACTGATTAGGGTGCTGGGTTCAAGTCCTTTCTCTACATCAGGCAGAGGGGGGATTTGAACCTAGGTCTCCCACATCCTGGGTGGGGGCTTTAACAACTGGGGTAAAGGTTATAAGGTGGTGGGGAGCACCTCCTCTTCATTTATTTTTGAGAGAAAGGGCCTAGGCACCTAATTCCAGGAGAGGGTTCATGGCTGTGAATACCAAGCAGAGGGAGATAGCTGCATCTACTCTGGATTTAGGTATTTAACTCCTTTTGGGAGAAGGCCACCCTTCAGCATTTCCTATTGGTTGTTTAGGTGTTGGCTCCCTACTCAGTTTGCTGGCAATTGTGATTCACATTCTATGCCATCATGTGCCAGCAATGCCCCTCTGCCATGTACAGTGGCCAAACTAGACAGTCTCTATGCAAAAGAATAAATGGACACAAATCAGACGTCAAGAATTATAACATTCAAAAACCAGTCGGAGAACATTTCAACCTCCCTAGACACTCAATTACAGACCTAAAAGTCACAATTCTTCAACAACAAAAATTTAAAAACAGACTCCCAATGAGAAACTGCAGAACTGGAATTAATTTGCAAACTGGACACCATTAAATAAGGCTTGAATAAAGTCTGGGAGTGGATGGGTCATTACACAAACTAAAAACTATTTCCCCATGCTAATTTTTCCCCTACTGTTACTCACACCTTCTTGTCAACTGTTTTTTTTCTCCTGCTGGTAATAGCCTACCTTAATTGATTAGTCTCATTACAGTTGGTATGGCAACCCCCATTTTTTTCATGTTCTCTGTATATATATATCTTCCTACTGTATTTTCCACTGCATGCATCTGATGAAGTGGGTTTTAGCCTACGAAAGCTTATACCCAAATAAATTTGTTAGTCTCTAAGGTGCCACAAGGACTCCTTGTTCTTTTTGCTGATATGGACTAGCACGGCTACCACTCTGAAACCATTCTTCAGTACCTAACTCTCACCATGCATTGTATAGGGAGCCTGGGAGTCTTGCTCAGGGCTGTGGATTCCACTAGGTGGCAGGGCTTCTAAATGTTAGAGGTTGCAGTGCTGATCTTGCCCGTGGTATCTACATATATACACATCCACAAGTCATTGCACATTAAAAAATAATCTGTACATATACAGCTACCTCTGAGTGCTCAAATATCCTTTTTGCACACATGAGTATAATATAGTTATGTGTGCATTTAAGGCATAATCCAAAGCTGAATGAAGTCAATGGGAGTCTTTCAATTTACTTCAATGGGTTTCAATGAGGCTCTTGTTTTGGATGGAGCTTATGGACTTAACTTTTCAAAAAACTGAAGGTATAGGCATTCTTCATTTTTTTATTCTCAAGGGAAGTGTGGAAAATAATCAATTTCTACCTCTTGTTCTTTTCTTTTTTGAAACTGTGTTTATGGGATAAAAAGGGACCAGGGCAAAAAAAAACCCCAAACAAACCCAAGATGACTTTTTTTTCTTTGAAGCTGTCCCTCAATATGTGAGAATCAATACGGTAGGATATTTTTACATATACCACTCTGGACCATATCCTTTTAACCAATACATCTTGTTTCATGTGTTTATGTGACCAATGGAGGGAAGCAGAGCCAGAGAAAAGATGATGAATGTACCACATTCTTGAGAGCTGCATAGGACAACTAAACAGTACACAGTGTTAAAAAACCAGCACTTCTTGTACTCCAGGCACCAGTTAATAATACTAGGCCAAGATTTTCAAGGGTGATATAATTTTTCATGCCCCTGTTTTCAAGTATTCAACCTGAAACCATAAAGGGGCTTGATTTTCAGAGGGCCACTGTTCAACACTTTCTGAAAAATCAGGTCTCTCCGAAGTGTCCTAATTGGGAACCCAAAATCACTAATCACTTTTTGAAAATTGTGGCCATTATTTGAACAAGTAGAAGCAAGCTACTTATTAGAGCAGGCAGTAGAAGCTTGTAAAGGGATGCGAAAGTTTGGTACTCTTGAATTTTTTTTTTTGGTAGATGAAAAATGGAGAAGTTTGCTTTAATATCTACTTTTTTCTGGTCATAACCAAACCAGTAAACAATTCTGTAATTTTTAAAAATTAAGGAAATAATTGTTTTGATTGTTAAATATGGAGTCAGGAAAAATTAGACTTGTTAGTTTGAGGACTAGGTTTTCTATAAAAATTGTTGGGAGCTTAAGCTTTGATTTGTATAGGTTTGGGCTTTGGAAGCCAAGTGCACACTGGGATGTATATGGGATCTGCTTCTGAAGTGTTGTTGTGGTACACCTCTACCCCGATATAACGCTGTCCTCGGGAGCCAAAAACCGTACTGCGTTATAGGTGAAACCGCGTTATATCGAACTTGCTTTGATCCGCCGGAGTGCGCAGCCCAACCCCCTGGAGCGCTGCTTTACCGTGTTATATCCGAATTTGTGTTATATCGGGTCGCGTTATATAGGGGTAGAGGTGTATATGTTTTGGAGCAGAAGGACAAGAGGCCTATTCTTGGAAATATTTTCTAGTAGGAAATTTGGATGTTTCCACGGGAGAAAGACATAAATAGTAAAAAGAAACCATTTTCAAGAATTACCACACAGTCCAAAATAGGAATTAGAGGGACTCCAGAATTGTCTCTGTGGTGTGCTTTTTCTACATTGGAATTGGTCCAAAGTAACAGAGAAAAGAAGGATGTACTAGATAAGTGTTGGTATGTATTAGTTTACTCAGATTAGGATATACTTAGTGACAGTTTAGCCTAAAAATAAAGGATGTATTTTGATATTGCTTCATAAAGAGATTCATCAGGGGAGACAATGTTAGTTGCCTTGACTCACACAGTACTTGATCCGTTGCAGTGCTTAGTGCTCTCATTTGCACAAGTAGTTCTTTTATAAGTAACTTCTCTGAAAATAATTGGGCTGCTTGCAAGATCAGTGGTTTAGGACCTGATCTAAAGCCCATGGAAACATTTCCATTGACTTCAGTTAGAGCAGTGTCAAATCATTAAACCTGATATAGATCACAGTGAAGTCAATGCCAAATTTTCTATTTACATTTAGTGGGAGCAGGATTAGGTCCTTCTGTTTTATTGCCATGAGAATAGACTTAACCTCCTTATTTATAGCCTACCAAGGTGGGAATTGTAGCCAACAAAAAATATTGTACTGATGTTATTCATCCAAAGAAGTGGCAAGTATAAAATAGTAGTATTCAGTGTTTTTATAGCCATGTTGGTCCCAGGATATTAGAGATGTAAGGTAATATGTTTTACTGAATCAACTTCTGTTGGTGATAGAGACAAGCTTTCAAGCTTACACAGAGCAGTTTCTCAGAAGAGCTCTGCGTAAGTGTAACACCGACAGACCTCAGTTGTCGGTGGGCGGGATCGAAGCGGGGACCTCTGGAGCTTAGTACATGAGCCTCACTCAACAGCATGAGCTAAAAGCCAACTGGCTCTTAGCTAAGGCTGTAGAGTAGACTCATTTAACTCTCTCTCTAAGTGGTCTCAGTGCCAGTAGCTGGGACAGAACACCACACCCAGGCGGTTTGTGGGTTACATAAGCTCAAAAGCTGGTTTCTCTCACCAACAGAAGTTAGTCCAATAGAAGATATTACCTCACCCACCTTGTCTCTCAAATATAAAATAGGCCACTTTTGAGATTAATTGTGGATTCATCAACAGAACTTTGATATTAAGTTCAAGATGATGCTGTGTTAAAAGAACATAATTACTATGGGAATGCTTGTGTGTTACATATGCTGTTATGTACATGGGGGTTAAGGATCTTAAATTTGGAACATTTCTATTTTATATTTCCTATATCTTGTGAATCAATAATTTGAGTTTCCTAAAATTCCTAAGGGATGTGCATTAATGCATCTTTCAAAAGGACAGGTCTAAAAGGGGAAAACAAAAATTCAGAAATACTAATGGTCTACAAATTTCCTTGTGTCTGGAAAAGAAAACGAACACAAAATATGATCCATCTTTTAGGTATTTTTTTTATACCTAAAAGATGGTATAAAAATTGGTCATTCACATTTTTCAGTGCTGACAACGATTTGTTGCCCTATAGAGAAAGGGGGAATTGTTATACTTTATTTATAAACGTTCCTAAATAAAGGCTTTATGTTCCCACTAATACGGATAATAAATTCCATAAAAACAGAATTATCTTTATAAGTGAGAGGGAAAATTACAAAAATAATTGCAGTGTAAATGTTGGTTTCCTTATTAAAAAGTAACTTATGATGGAAGTAAGAGCCCTACCAGAAATTTTCCTCATGACTATCATCAATTTTCCAAAGCTGTAGACTAGAAAAAAGAGAACTGATTTTTTTCCTATATTGTTTCCTTCCTTTTAGTGAAATAATATAAAAGTTTAAACTGCAGTTGCATTGTGTAAATACTCCACTCAGTGTAAGGTTTACCCATTCCTTGTGTTTATGCCTTTTATTTCAAAGAAACAGTGTAAAAGTGAAAATCCAAAACTGTAATTCAAACTATTTTATCAATAAAAGTTTAGTGTGGGGCATATGTGTTCTTTGTGATGATTGTAGGCTGATGGAAATTCCTGTACAAATTCCTGTACAAATCCTTAACTGCTTAAGGATTTTTGCTTAGATGACATTTATTGCTTATATTTTTAGAGATATGAATAGGCAACTGCTAAGATAATGAGGGAAGAACTTGTTTTAACACTACCAAACTCCTCTTAAATGCATTTAGATCATCTTGGAATGATCAACTACCCTACTATTAAAAATGAGATTTTTCAAATATAAAAGTTCTCCTGAGAAGATGAAAAATGAAGAACATAAATTTCAAAGCATTTTTCGAATTACAAGACTCACTGAATCCATCCACCAGAGAGTAGAAACTAGGTGCCCCGAGCAAAGTCAGCGGCTGTGTGGTGGGGCAGTGCCCCATCCCCTGAGGAAAAAGGGCTGAACCAGGCCCGAGAGGCTGCGCAGATCAGCAGCCAATCAGCCAAGGCCTGGGGAAAGCCAATCAGGGCAGGGAAAGAGGCAGCCAATCAGGGCCGGGCTAGGTCCTATATAAAGGCTGCCTAGCAGAGAAGAAGTCAGTCACTCCCTGACTAGTGAGGGAGAAGGACAGGGTCCTGAGCTAAGGAGCAGTACCTTGGACAGAGCAGTGCTGGGCAGGCTTGGGGGAGCAGAGCAGAGCTCTGGCCCAGATACCTGCCAGGCTGCAGCCCTTGCTAGAAGGGGTCAAGAAGGTGCATAGGGCCAAAGGGGAAGTGGCCCAGGGAAACTAGGCAGATGAGACGGGAGAGAAGGAGGACAGAGGGAGGCTGCTGCTAGACGGTCCCTGGGTTGGTACCCACAGTAGCAGGTGGGCCTGGGTCCCCTCCTTCCCCCCTTGCATTGCCCCTGGCCACCGAGGAGAGGGGCCGAGACAGACCATGACCTGCCCCTGAGATGAGGGGCTAGACTCTAAGGTTGTGGTTGGCCACTGAGGCGAGGCAAACAGAAGGACTGCTGTTAACAACCCTCTCCCCCCCCCCCCCCAGAAGGGGGTGAGACCAGAGTAGTGGGCACTGCTGGAGGGCAGTGTCTTGAAGCAGATGAAGACTG
Source organism: Emys orbicularis (assembly GCF_028017835.1). Taxonomy (NCBI): domain Eukaryota; kingdom Metazoa; phylum Chordata; order Testudines; family Emydidae; genus Emys; species Emys orbicularis. The sequence goes on from NC_088690.1 coordinate 89,452,371, forward strand.
TCCTTAAGAGGACACCGCTAAGCAGGGAGCAACACAGGTCCCAGGGCAGCAGAATGGAGACAACGGGCGAGCTACCATGCAGCGAGGATGCCCCGGAGCAGTCAAGAGCTAATTCCCGGAGTGACCGGGGGTGCTAGCGGTGGTGAGTTGAACCCCGTCACAGGCTGGTACAAAGTAATATTAAAGTCCCTAGGCAAACTACAAGGCTCACTTCTTCTCCCTTGCCTGTGAAGAATTGTGTTACATTGCTGTTGAACTCTAGTGGGGATTATATGGGGAAGGTTGATTCATTTTTGATTTAATTACATTATCACGGGGCTATTTGATTTGATCCAGGGTATTACAGGGTGAACGTGCAGCAAGCCCTCTAACACTTTCAATTATACAACGTTCTTCTTTATTTGAGAAGTTCTAACCTCTCCATTGCTTATAACAGGTCTTTGATCAGAGAGCTACCTTCTGCTTGAAATTTTGTTCCGATTTAGCCGATATAAACCGAAGCAAATCATCATTTTCTTGATCTGGCTTGTGTTGCTACTGTTTAATTTTGGCAGCAAACCAAATGTCTTAAACAACCTAAGGCTAGGCTCCTGCTGAAACCATAGTAGCATCAAGTGTTGCACTGGGAATCCTTGGGAACAGAAATCCAGCCCAGCTGCTGCAAAAGCACCTGTAATAGAGGAAGATTGGAAGAGAAAGCTGGGCCAGGCTCCCCTAGACCACTGCACAGATCCAGCACATGACCCAAGTAGTCTGGGCCCTCCTCCAGGGTATCATATGGGGCAGGATCCCCCTCACACACACCCATCCCAGGATTGGTATGAGAACCAGTGTAACCGAAATGTACAAATAATAGAGAATCAGGAGCTCATGAGTTCTAGATTCACTTGTTCTGCTAATAAGGCTGTACCCTTCACATTTTTTGGTATTAACCAATGCCTCAAACACCAGAGAAGTCACACAAACTGAGATTAGAACTCTGCGTTCTAACACACCTGACCCAAATCCCATCTGTTTAGCCACACTGCTTCTTAGAAAGAGCATACCATAGCTCTCTTTTTGGCTATGCTGTCTGTAAAATGGGCTCCTGCATAGGTAACCCACTATTTCAATGTGTTTTGCTTCCTACTCTAGTGTCAAAGAACGTGGTGGAGAATGCTAAGTTGCCCCAAACTTGCCCAACTTTTGAGGACACCGGAATTCATCTAGCAAATGCTCCAATGCACAGATCTATCTCAATGCCTTTATTAGCATAGACAGAACCCTAATGTCATTGCAAAGAGCAGTCAGCCAATGGGCGTATGGCATAAATGTAAGATACCTAAAATGGACACTCTTCTGTCAGATACAAACAGTTTTGATAGCCCCTCCAGCCTCAGCTCCTCAGTACTGGGAGAAGGCATTTGCTTGCTTTTGGGCTGATTCTTACACATGGTATAGGCTGCTAGGGACCAAACATTCAGGCTGCTCTCTGGGCCTGCACCCAGTCTTGAGCTCAGGCTCTCAAGCCAGCTAGGGCCCTGCAGCACATGCTTGCTCCTACAGCCCCACAGTTCCTTCTGCAGTGGCAATGCCACCCTCCAATCAGAGGGAGAGTTAGCAGCAGGCAGTAGGAGTGGGATTTCCAGCCAGCTGTCTAGCCCATCAGGGCTCCATGGGGGATGCAGAAGCCAGCTCCCCTTCTCTAGCCATCCCCAGCCAAATGAGGTTCCTAGGGCAGGGCCAGCCTTCACAATATTGATGCTGATCTGTGGAGTAGGAGATCGACACAGAGTAACAGCTGTTTCCTGTTATCCACTTATGTAGATAGTCTGGTAGATCAACTGGTAGAAGTCAGGGCCAACGGCTGAAGGTTCAAATCCTGCTGCAGTTACGGGGGAATGGGACAGAGGTGTTCATGTTAGATTTTCTTCCGCCTGTTACCTTTTATAAAATATAGGAAATTGTGTGTGGGGGGGGGGGTTAAACCTACATTAAAAAAAAATTTTGATTGCTAAGTCAAGCGCTTTTGAGCTAGACAATGCCAGCTTTAAAGTTGCCTGTGCAACCCTAAGTCAACCATCTTGTGTGGATGTATTATGCTACAGTCTTTAACTGCATAATCACATACTGTGTTTGCCACAGGTCCTCTCTCTCATACAGTGGCCAGGAAAGATGGTGTAAAATCACCATTGAAGGTGAGATGGTAATAGTGAAGTTGAAGTTATCAAATAATTATACTTTATCAAAATATTTTTGGTTATAAGCCAATAAACAGAGCTGGTGACTTTTACTGATCTTCCTTTCACTAAATTGGAGGAATTGGCCAAGATTTTCAAAACTAACTAGTAGTATTAAGAGTTCTTGGTTACTCAACTTCAGATGCCCATGTAGCCTGATCAAATTACTGAGTGTTGTTACAGGTTCTTTTCCAATTCAGGTGGTTACTTAGAGTTAATTAAGAAGATGAAATTGGTGGAGCACACACAAACTCCATACAGACAAATATAATTGAAATCACAGGAAAAATTAATATACATACGTGTAAAAATAAGATAAATACAGCAAAGTGGTTTCCTGCATTATTTATATTTGTTTATACAGCATGCATACTTTAAAACCTTACGAAGACATTACCAAAGATGGAAGGAAAAGTAAGTGGAGATCACCCCAACAGGAAGCCACTGGGCCAAGCTTTCTACTCAGTTGTCCCACATTGTTTTCCTGGTGTCCCAACAACAGGTTAGATAACCACATCTTCTATACATCACTTCCTATTCCACTCAGAGATGTTCTGAACCATATTTGATAAGGTTTTGGCCCCTGCCTATGAGTGGTATCCCAGCCAACCTTATGTGGTATACTGGCCAATAGTAAAATTTCTGACTGTTAACATCTCATTTGTGTCAATTAATGACTCAGTATTTTGATATGTCAATGCAGTTAGCTCCATGGTTACCTTATTGCAAAAATACCTAAGATGCTACCATGTGTGTGTTTGTGGTTTACCTATTTAACACAATTATGCATATTGCAAAATTTTATAACCTTGGGACAAACATGTATCATTTAATAACCTTCTGTCAAGCATATAGTACTCACGCTAGCTTATGCCAGCTGCCAACTTTTCTGGGCCTCACTCTGAACCCTTAACTCTTAATGCTAAAGATGTATAGACAAGCCCATTTTTAATACATACATTTTGTTTCTTCTACGTGCTGTTATAGCTTCCATCATTATTTCCAGAAGCATACATAGCAGATAAATTATATTTTATCTCAAACTATAGACCCTCCAAGATTAGGTCAGGGGTCAATGGTCAGTACCTGAAACAAAGTTTCAGAGGGTGGGGTGCTCTGCATTTTCTGAAAATCAGATCCTTTTTAAGATGTCTCAGATTGGGCATGTCTCAGAATCACCAGACACTTTTGAATTTCTCACACCTGACATGTTCACTAACCAGAAAAAAGAACTGTAATTTGTTGTAAATTGTTACCCCTGTTATTGAAGACAAGGGGCCAAATTTTCAAAGGTGCAGATAGGTGCCCTAACCTGCCCAGGCAATTATCTGCCTCTAACTTCCATTGACGTTCAAATAGGCACCTGGTGGGACTTAGAGAAGTACCTATATGCATCTATAGGCACCTAAATTCCTTTCTAAATCTGTCTCAAGGGCAATTGAATGGTTGAAATCTGGTAAAAACAAATGAATGGCCTTCTGTTTTCTTCTGAAGGGAAGATCAGATTTGGAAGGGTGGCTCCTAAATGATTGAGTTTCAATTTTGATACTGTAGCTCAATAGGAATATGGAAATTAGGAAGTCTGTGACCTATTACAGGTGTCTGTACATATTACATTCTGTGAACACACTGGATTAGTAGGAGTTGTAAGCATTGATATGGTAACACTCATCTGTTTCTAATGATAGGTCACACAGACACTAAGTTGTGGAACATTTCTAGCTTAATACCGATACTAATTTATAGTAAATCTTACAAAAAACAAATCATAAATCTAACTAAGTATCAATGATTCCATGTAGAAATAGGACTCAGTTAATTTCCTCTGTAATACATTGTACAGAATAGATAGACCTAAATTATACTGGGATTTTTTTATGCTAATGTTAATCTTTCCAGTGTTTTAACCTCATATATTAGCATTGACTACAGATGGGGAAAAAAAATGCAAGTAAACCACAATAAGTCCACTACCAATGCTCATGACTGAAAAACAAAACTCCAAATCCTTTGATGGGTTTAACAGATGACTTGTATAACCAACACAATAGGAAACATACCTTCATATATAAATATCTTATGCTGCTACACAAGAAAGCAGAGGTTGTGGTTTTTTTCAATTTAGCGTTGTTTTTGGCTTCTTTTGATGTTATCTTACTAAACATAAAGAGACGCATAGGTTTCAAAAGAGCATCCCGTAATATGTTTGTACCGAATATGCATGATTTTGTAATAAACAGTAAAAAAAAAAAAAAAAACATATATAAATTTGACTGATGGTTCAGTACAAAACAAGCAATACAAAGACACCCTATTTGTGGACTTTTAGTTAACCATAGATTTTTGTATTCTGTGCTGGTAATTGTCAAGAGTCTGTTCAAATGAGAAGAGACATTTAGTCTGAAATTTGCAAGAAAAAGTTGCAACTGCATGTAATACTTCATTAACAAATAAATTAAAAATGACCACTGTGCTTGAGGTGGCCCCCATAGCACGGGAGAAGGAAAGGGTTAACACTCTACTTTCCCTTTGATCACTGCACCTTCCCCAGACCTAGGATTCTGTGGGCATAATGGGCTCCCTACCTCAACTGCACCCAGAATGAGAGTCAGTAATCCACTTCTGCCATCACTGTGCCCAGATGGGCTACACTGCAGGAATGTGGCCGTAGGAGATTACTCAGTGAGCAAATTTTAAAGTACTACCCAAGTAATTAATTGCATTTATATCCAATTAATAGTCAATAAACTACAAACCTACCCATCTTTTAGTATTCTGTTTTCAGACTCAACTGGGCAAATACTACAAAAAAGTCTCTGAGATCAGCCTTTCAACTAAAACAGAAAGCAAAAGTTTGTTTTGCAATAACATTTGTGAAAAGGGAACATGTAAATATTCCACAACCACATTTTTGTGGGTTTGGGGGTCATTCAATCAGAGAGCAGAAACAATATCAAGTGCCTCAGGTGATGACTGATACAGGGCAAAAGCGATATGAACAGTGAGTACTTGAAGCAACAGGTTGTGCTGAGTAGCTTATTAGCAAATCATAGGCTAACATACGTTTGCATAAAAAAAATGTTAAATTATTGTGAATCACTAACCAATTAGTTTAAAAAAATCAATCTATTCATTAATTATTTGCAAACAAAAACAAGGCTTAGATGTGTGAACGGATCACCAGCTCTATTTCAAATGTGTAGAACAGACTGGATTGATATGAACAGCTTATGAATTCTTTCTAGTGATGAACAAGGGTAAAGTGTTCATGGTGATTTTATTAACTCTGTCAGCAGCTTTTGGGTAATAGTGACCACATAGTTTTCTTGATCCGACTGGAAGAACTTATGGATTTGCATGGTGTGTTCTTTCAGCAATTTTACTCCTTCTTAGAGGACTCCTGGAGTGTTGCTGTTGGTAATTACTCATCTTCCCTGAAGTTATCCTATATCTAGTCCCACAAGGAGTCACTCTTCCTGTTCAATGTGTATATAAAGCCACTAAGATTGTGAAACCTTTGGACTTAATTTGTATGCCTATGTTGATGACATGCACCTCTACAACTCTTTTTCATCCAACTCAGAGTTAACAGTTTTGTTGTTCTTGCGCAGCCTAACTATGATAGGGCTCTGGATAAAAGTGAAATGGCTACAACATAATCAGAATGAGATAGAAGCAATGTCTGTTTGTTTGTGTAGTAAAAAGAGAGCCTGAGACATGAGGCCTAGTTTAAGGGGCCTCTTGTGAGACCTAAGACCTAAACAAAAGTCAGGCCCTGCTAATTAAAGCAAAGTTAGCAAGAGTCAGGTTATGAGCAAAAGTCAGGCCCTGTTACAAAACATGCTTTCTTGCAGGTTCACTCTCCGGAACATGAACTTGATAAGTATGGGGCTAGTGTTGCAAAAGCACAAACACTCCTAAGACGTGCTAGGCACAGGATACTTGCATAAACACCATAAAAGGCACTAATACCGTGCTTTGTCGGCAATGAACCTGGCCGAGTGCCTTCGCCATTCAACTGAGTCTGTAGTCTTCTTGGACAGTTCAATCGAAGTCTGCTGTATGGGCTATCTGGCCAGAGCCAATACAGCATGCGAAGAGAACACACACACAGTCAACAACTGACATGAGTTTGTTGGCTTTTGTTGGTTTTTTTGAAAGAGGGGAGATATTTAAATGAAAGGGTGAAATATATCAGCACCATATGTTGAGGGTCTTTGCCCACCTAGCACCATGGCAATTCATGGATTCAAGGTTCTATTGGATCCTGGATTCCCAGGTAAGCAGTAGTGACCTATGAGGCCTTTGTTGCTCTCTGGCCAGTGAGAAGGTTTCTCTCTAATGCAGTCCTTGTAATGATCTTCCATGCCTTTGTAGCCATCGGACTATGCCTCAGTAGTGGACTGAGCACAGGGTTACTTTCACAGAGGCTGCTCTCCACCTGATGAATCCTGAGGAGTGTCCATTCCAAGAGTTAAATAGGAGGGAGTAAAATTCCCTATTCTGAAAAGGGCTATAAAAGAGTTAGATGTTATTAGGGGGGGCATGGATCAGCATTCACGTCACACTCCCCGTCAGTACCCGGCCCAAGCCAGCGAAGCTAATGTTCAAACCAGCAGGCCAAATTCGGTGATGAATCCTAAAAGCAGAGGGAGAGCTACCTCTCTTTTCAGGCAGGTGAAACTAAAATGAGAGCAGCCGGGTTGCTGCTTGATAGGGAATTTCTGGGGCTACCAGTCTTTCCTTCCAGTAGGAGGAGCAGCAGCAGCCCTGTTAGGCAAAGAGGGGACTTCCAGTTGAGAAACCTCTAAACAAAGGTGCAGGGCAGGCTGGGTTGCAGATCCCCATCTGGCTCTGTGCCGTGGGACTCGGTGAGGGCAGGATTTATCCCCTAGTGCAGAGAAGCCTCAACATTTTCACCCTGTGAGTGATGCAGAATAGGAGAGCAAGTAGTCATCACAATGTTTGTTGTTGGCTGATAGGGAAAGAGAAATGCAATTATTGCAGAACTTTGGATGCACGTTATCCTCTGACCACACCACATCAGTGGATTGCTCAATGACCGCTCTTTTTCCCCAGATAGACAGCCGTTTGCCAGCAGCAAGCACCTTTCCTCTGAGTAGCTCTGCCAAACTTGCTCCAGCCCGAGTGCCAAAATGAATAATATGGAAACAAAAACAAAAGCACTGAATATTCAGGTCAAAATGTTACAAAATCTAAAAATGACATACGATGGGGCAGAAGCGTATACCAAATGATTAAAGGCAGGGTGATAATGGAACAGAACAATCTGCACCTCCCCTGTTGTTTCAGCTTCCACAGTGGGTAATGTCTTAGTTTTCAGAGATATAAATACTGAGACTTAGCATTGTTTGTTGGTAGGCACAGATGCATCAGTGCATTTAAGAATGTTTTCAGTACAACTAGTGGCTTGGGGAGAGAGGGAGATGTCCTATGTATTCATAGCAATTTATTATCGTATACCTTGAAAAATCAGTGACTGTGCTTACAGACTCAGCAGGTGATTTGACAAGATGCCTAGGTTTTGGGGGCCTGTGTATTAGAGGGCACAAGAGACCACACCAATGGTCTGTTTTCCAATCCTAGTGATTGATTACCTGAGAGAATATCTAAAAATAGCTATTTTTATTTTGGCAGTTTACAAGCAGAAATAAATTATTTAAAATCTCCACCTTAAAAGAAACCAATAAATACATACAGTAGTATTTCTATGAGCCTCATATACTGTGCCATAGAAAAAACTCCATGGTATTTCTAATGAACTTATTTTACCATTTAAAAAAAAATTCTTTACCTTGACACATTCTGCATCAGACTGTATATACAAGATTTGACATTTTCATGAGGCTCATGCTGATTGCATGGGAAACAACATGCTCCATTCCAGCTAATATAATCTATTTTGGTAACAGACATTTGGGTCAATCTGTTCTCATACAAATTCTTAATAAACACATTCTTTTTTTCCAGCTATACAATTTGAATGGATGAACTAGATCTGAGTAAACAGGCAAGCTAGAAGAATCATTTTTATATTTCCCACAGATTTTATTATTTACTATTATGTTTTGTGGGGATTTTTAAATGAAGCTTAATTTTTAATGTATCTCAAGATTATTTTAGGCTATAATTTCATGGGTAAATTTTTTTAAATGGGCAGGTACAAGGAATAACTTTCTAAAAAAGCCTGTATTTCTGTAGCTAGAAGGTTAAGCATGCATATTATCCAATTGACATATGGGGAAAAAAAGGTTATGATCTCATTGCATGCACCTTCCTTTGAAAATTTGACTTTCATTTTATTTACAGAGCTGTTTATTAAATATAGGCAGTTGACTCCACTCCACTCCACTTTTTTTCATAATATTTGCAGAATTTAAATTAATCAGTATTGTGTTCAGAAAGTATTTTATCGCAATCGTATATAGCAAGATTTAATGTGAATTACATGGTATTAAAATTACACTTTGATAACCTGTTTTTCATAAGCTATTGCTTATAAGCTTGGTGACATTTAAACAGTACTAGTATTAATTTTCCAATAAGTAAAAAAAATTGCATTTTAGAATATTTAGCAACTACTGTGCAGTTGTTAAATTTAACAACCTAACCAGATTTACTTAAACCATTAAAAGCCTATTAGGTCTGCAGCATATTTCATTTCACCCAGAGCAATCTGCAAGCCGAAGGGTCAGTTTCACAAGCAGTGTCAAAGCAGCTTTTGTCTCATCCAACACTTAGCAAAGGCTAATTAAATTCTTTCATGAAAGATTCATCAACATGAATATTCATTTCAAAGTTGCTAGAGATATGCTAACAAACCAAAATGATCACCTCAGAATTGCCATGGAAGAATTATGCTGGTCTGACAACAGGAAGATGATATTGGGTAACTTTCTGTATATTGCTCTCTGTCCTTATATAAGTAATGTGTTTTCCTGCGGGCCTAGTAGATGCAGTGTGTTGCTATACTATCCTTTCATTTCTGGAGGCAAAAATTTCAATTCTGGCTGAGTTCACAAGTGAAAGCAAATTTGTTGGTCTCATCCTAGGCCCTAGTGGACATGTTGTGTAGCCACCCTACAGTTTGGTACTAAGTAACATAACTAGAGGACTGAAATATGTTTTCAAAGCTGTTTAGGGAAACCTTCTCAACTCAAAGCTATGAGCCTGTCATCTTCTGGAGTAACATAGACATGACAAAAACACTGAAGATGCAGCTGTAGGCTTGTGTAAAATAGTCACACCTAGAATTCAGTGCATCTGTGCATAACTTAAGCCTTATTCTGAGGATTTAAGTAGTGCATAGATCTTGTGTTGGCCCTCTGCACAGGAGTGAATTTCACCCGGATGAGTTTTTCCCCAATACTTAAAGCTTGTCTACATAGCAAGATAGGGAACAGCAAGCCAGGGTGTGAATCTACAGCACACCAACTTGCTGTGCACTAACTCGCCATGCAAACAAGCCCTTACGGATATTTTAAATTAGTCAATTTTTAAAATTAGTAAAATTTGAAGCGGGTGCTCAGATGCTGGTGAGACACATGGGATAAATAGATCCAAGTTATTTCTTACCACTCCTCCTACTGTGCTTCCAGAATGACAAGGTGGGGAGGGGGATATTGGTTGGAAGGGAGAAGATGGAAGAGAGCGTTTCCAATGAGCAGCTCAGTGGCTCCTCCCTTAGACTAAAGAAAAAATGATATATTTCTTTGTATTTTATAGCTGGCTATCTAAGATCCTAGTACAAATCTGTGTACAAATCAGAGTGTCACAAACTGTATTGTGACATAATGATCCACACTGGAGTGACTAACCAACCATCCAAAGAACAAATGTTAATTTAATAAAAGACTTGGGGGGAGAAAACATAAAGCTTCTGAATCACTAGAGACAAACGTGCTTTACCACTACCTCTCAGTTCTGTATTTTTTATGATACCATGTTTGTCAATTCTGGTGTCTTTGCAGCATTTTACAATATGCAATCAAAAGTACTGAAAAAAGTGGAAATGCTGCAGCTTTTGGTTGTTTTTTCCCCCATTTCTTTCTACTGTGTGCAGTCCATGTCAGTATCTTTGTTGGTTACCTAGGAAACTATTGTAGGATGGAATTTGATTGGCTGTGTTCTCAGATTGATTACTAAAGTCGTGGGCAATTTCGAGTGGCAGACGTTTCATACGTTGCACAAAGTAAGTAGCACTAAATGATTTACAATTTAAGATTCTTTTATTTAGAAATGAACTGTATGGAACATTAGATATGTCAAATCGTTGAAAACTTGGATCAGAAATGAGTAATAGTTTGAAATTTTGTCTTCTCTGCATTATAGTTCTTGTTTCTTCTAGACATTTTAACTCTTTTATCTTGAATTGTCTTCAGCTTATTTCCCGATTTTATTCAGAGGTGTCTGGTCAAGGGCAGGCAGGATACACAGTGGTTACCACTGCTTGAGAAGACCAAAATCACAGGAGATAGGAAGAGGGGCAAAAATACAAGAAAGGGAACTATCCTCTAGATGGAACTGTTTATTACAAAAAAATCCATATTTTATGCTGTTTGGACATGGGTTTGGGGCCCATATCTCCTACATTCTAGCATTTTCTTTTCCCTTCATCTTGCCCAATCATTAATTCCCTGCCCTATTCACAATGGATCTGGTTTTCATGACTGCATCTGAGGCCAGAGAGACCAAGCCAAGAACCTGGTCCCACATGGCCTCCACTCCCATCCCTGCGCTCTCTAACTTGACTGCTGGAACTCTTCCCATCTTTCCCTTCATACTACTCGGGCTCCAACCAGCCTGTAAGATGGCCTGCTAGCATCATGAAGTCTGACTTTCGGCAGGCATATTCAAAAGGTAGAGGGAGATCTGTGGCTCTGAAGGGAAGGACAGCAAGAGGGGAAGGGGGAGGAAAGGATGAATGCCAGAAGAACATCAACAAGACAGGAGTGGGGGAACATAAGAAATAGACAGATGGAGAAATGAGTAACAATGACAATGAGAGGAAGAAGAAGATGTGTCAACAGAAGGAGAAAGAGACTGCTAATGCTTTTTGTTCATTCTAAGCAAACTTGTCTACAGAAAAGCCTGCTAAAGCACTGGAGGCATATGTTTGTTTTCTTTATTTGTTGACATTTCTGTGGCACTCGCCACAGTCAGGAATGTGACGTTTAAGACAATTCCTTTAATTATTTGTGTTATGTTACTGCCTAGAGGTCCCAACTGAGATTTAGCTTATTGTTGCTACTTTTCTCTCTCCTTTTGTCTTTGGAAGTGAATGACATATGGGCCCTTAGCTATGTGGCTGTCAGACTTTCCGGCCCTCAAGTCAGATCTACCCTAGTCAATAAAAATTTGTATAAGATGTTTAATAGAGACTTAAAGATTCATTCTGTCCATGCTGAATCACATTGCACCAATTTTTGGGAAGTCATCCAAAACTCCTGTAAGACCATCATACAAACTTTTCCCACACAGGGGGTGAGGTAGGCTTGCCTGTCCCCATCCTTCACTGATTTTATTAAGTCCGCTTTTACAGGTTCAGATGCCACCTGTATGTTTCATAAATCACTGTATGTGTTCTTCCAGAGGATAGAACTTTCAATACATTGCATTTCTTTCAGTGGGATATTGGGTGTTGGACATAACTCATTCACCCAACAATGATTGCTAAGGTGCACCCTCAGTATTCCAACACTGCATCTGGATCTCAGTCATATATTGCTCTAATGAATTCATGGTTCTCTATCTTGAATATGTTTTTAGTTCTGGATTTATACCATTTCCCTAAGAGCACCTTCTGTACTTCACATTACTGCATCTGCAACGCATTCTTCAACCACACAAGAACAAATAGTAGAATTCTTTTGAAAAAGAAAGAAAGCAAAGATTTCGAACTAGTTACTCTCTTACACCTTTTCTTCTGAGCCAGATGTCTCTTTGCAGATGCTTACAACAAAAGTGCAAGCTTTTTATCCTGGGAGGAATACAGACTTCCTGTGTGACCTGTGCAAGTCACTTAATCTCCCTGTGCTTCACTGTCTCAATTTGAAAAACAGAGAATATTTCCTTTTCCCTCATCCTTTCTTTATATTGTCTTTTGAAACTGTAAGCATTTCAGGGTTAGTACTGTCTCTTAGGTATTCATACAGTGTATTATTTATCGTATGGGTTTATCCTGTCACCCATCACAATAGTATCTGTGCAGTTTTCATGTAAAAACAATAGCAGTAGCAAAGTAGGGATTTTGTTTGATTTGATTAATTTCCTGTTTTTGTTTTTTGTTTGGTGGCAGGGAGTGTTAGAAGGGTTTTTCAGGCAGGAGGGGATGTCAGTGTTGCAGGTTTACAGGTAGAAGGGGCTGTCAATGTAGTTAGTGTTATTCTGTTATTCTTTTTCAAATTGCAGCATCTCCTAAAGATAGTCACACTCTGGATTTGCCTGATTTCCTCAAAGAGGCCCTGATATGGCATGGGCATTAGGCATTATTGTAATATAAATAATGATAGATCAACTTTAATCACTCCATAGAAGCTCATGATACTTTTGTGCAAGTGCAGCAAGTTAAATTTCCTGTTCAGATGAGATTCAGCTTACTGTGCTAGAACACATTCGAGATTTTAAAAAAATCATTATCTAATACCTGCAGATACTGTTGCTACTTAATGTCCAGTACTAGAAACACTTTTTTTGTATCAAGCATCTGAACTAATGAGGAGCTTATCTAAATCTCTGAATACCCTTACATTCTGCCATTGGTTGTACTAGCAAAAGAGAATGGTTGTAAAATAGGTGTACCTGCGGTCAAGTTTACTAGACCATACAGGGTTCTGTTTACCATCTTCATTCTCAGCGGCAGTTCACCCTGGAACAATTTCTGTTGCTTTTTCATCTTATTTATTTTTAAATGGAACCCATGATCGTTTCATAAAAATAGACAGTCTTAAAATTCTTATGGTGACAAACTTGTGGAAAAGTGTTACTTTGTACTGTGTACTTTGTAATGTAATTTTGTGGTATGGTGGATTTGTTGGTTAAGTATGCATGGTCTCTTACTTGCCATTTGTATACCCTATTTTTTCTGATTAGAATTAATTCTTTGGATAATATTTTGCTTATCTGAGACCTTACTACCTATTTCTGAATCCCAGTATATACTGAGGTATGATATGCACCTATATTATTATTTTCTGGTTTCCCCAATAGGTAACCTCCACTAAGAATTATGTGGACAACTGTCTCTACCTATAATGGGATTGTGTCCTACCATGGTCAACATGTTGCCTAAATTATGTCTTATGCTATTGAAAGTTTTTATTCCATAATTATTTGTGCCTATTATATATCAAACCAAAAATCTCTGTCACACTACTAGTTACTGGGTCAAGGGATGGCCCTGGACTTCAATGATATTCATAGAGTGTAAGGCCATAAGTGACCATTAGATCATCAAGTCTGACCTCCAATGTGTTGTAGGCGAATACATTTCACCCAGTTACTCTTGTATTAAGACCAATAATATGTTTGGCTAATACTTATCTTCCAGAAAGGCATCCAGTTTTAATATGAACACATCAAGAGATGGAGAATCCACCACTTCCCTTGACAATTTGTCCCAGTGGTTAATCATCCTAACTGTTAAAAATGTGTGTCTTATTTCTAATTGGAATTTGTCTGGCTTCAGCTTCCAACCATTGGTTCTTGTTATGCCTTTCTCTTATAGATTAAAGATCCCTTTAGTACCTAGTATTTTCTCCCCGTACAGGAACTTAAACACTGTATGGAAGTATTTATGCTATTCCTCTCAAGCTTCTTTTTTGATAATCCAAACAGATCAAGCTCTTTATGTATCTCAGTGCTTTATATTTTCTCCAATCTTTGAATAATTAATTTTTCTGGCTTTTTTTTTCTGTACCCTCTAATTTTTCAACATCTTTTTTTAAGATGTGGACACCAGAACTGGATGCAATATTCCAGTATCCCTCTCACCAATGTCATATTTAGAAGTAAAATCACCTTGGCAAACAGGAGAATCCCTGAGAAGTTCTCTTCCTCTTTGTTTAACTCTTTTCCAAGAGCCCTGAAGTCTTCTATAATCTGTGTGATTCCATGTTATGTGATGACATTGATTCCAAATTGTACAATCACCAGTGAATACTGGCCAGATAACATCATAATCCCATCCAATCTTGTAATTACAGCTCATATTTTTGCTTCAGGGAGACAGCACACCATCCACCGTCTTGCTGTCCTTTGCTGAATTCTCTTCTTAATATGGATTACACCTGCTTGCCTTTTTAGGATGGTTGAAGAACCTCTCTTGGTAGCTACCTACTTCTTTCTGCCCATAAGTTATGTCTTCTGTAGCTTTCTGTTCCATTCTTCCAGAGACATGTTCTTTGGTAGGTGACTTGCTGAATGACATAACAATTTAATATCTTTAGCCTGCTTGACTGACTCCTAGTTCTCTTTCCCTTCTGGTCACAAATCACCAGTCCACTTGTTTGGTTCCTACTCTTTCCAGTTCTCTTACTGCTGATCCTTCCCCTTGTGGTAGCTGTGGCAACACTTTCAGAATCTTTTGATTCATTGGATGCTACTCAATGTTGAAATTAGTGCTTCCAGACCATGCTTCTTGTCCTCCAGTATGTCTATCAGCTTTTACTTCATGCGCCTCATATCTCTTCTGTCTGTTGGCAGAAAGGATAACCTAGAACATTCAAGGCAGGTCATAGCAGTTGTTCCCTTGCTGTCCATATCCACGATATGGTGTATGTTTAAATCAAAAAACAAAATGAAAGGCAACAAATGATTCTTCCCTTCTCCCATGCCTTCCCTCCCCTCCTTGCTTTCCCTGTCTTGCCACACACACACATTAAAAAAATATTGAAATAATCTTGTCTTGAATTTCATTTAGCAATATTAACTTTAGTTTAAGATTATTGGGTTGGAATTTCCTTTATTTGTTTTAAATCTTTGATTTAATGCTTCAGCAGGGTCCTGCTGCTTCTTATGACAAGTTGTACATATGTAAAACTGGAATGGTGGTTACAACTTTCTCTGCTGGGCATTTCAAGAGATGGGGCCAGATTTTCAAAGAGCTCTGTCAGCACTAGATTTTAAGAAGAGCTCAGCCTGTTGATTGCTGAACTGTTCTGAAAATCTCTCCATAAATGTTGTAATGGAAGCTGCTGGGTGCTGAGCACTTCTGAAAGTCTGGCTGTGTGTGTGAGAGTGAGAATAATGGGCTGGTGGTGCTTTGTACTGATATATATTTTACTGATCTTGCTTCCTGTTGCTCAGAAAGACTACAGTACTGTTACCCCAACCAATTCTTGCTCCCCAGTTGTAGCCAGCCTCCATAATATGCTGGTGCTATCATTCTCTGTTCCCTAAGGTCTTTTTTTGTGTCGTTGCAAGAGAGAGGATGGATGGTTCAGTAGTTAGAGCACTAGCCTTGGACTTGGCAGTCCTGGGTTCAATTTCCTGTTCTGTCCCAGATTCCCTGTGTGACCTTGAGCAAATCACTTAGCCCCTCTATGCCTCAGTCCCCCATCCGTAAAATGAATATAATAGCACTGTCTTACCTCACAGGAATGCTCTGAGGATAAATACTTTAAAGATTGTGAGGTGCTCAGACACCACAGTGATGGGGGCCATACACCTGCCTTTCTCCATGTAGTTTGTACGGTCATAGGTAATGTATGGTGGTTCCTATATACAATTATATGGAGAAATAATGACTCCTGTATCATTTCACCTGTTTCAAAATGGGAACTGCTAACTGGCAGGTTATGCCAGCATTCCAACCAGACATCCACTAATTAACTCAGCTGTGGAATTCGCAGCCTGATTTTACTTGCTACCCACACAGCCTACTACTAGGAAACCTCACTGTGACAAGCTGGTAGATGCAGCAGCTGGTAGAATAGAACAAAGGAATCTGTTTAGATTGAATATAAAGTAAAAACTGCCTGCAGCCCGAGTCTAGTCATAAAACTAAGTCTTGGGTAATTCTGGCTTGGGTTCACATAAGAAAGGGTATGTGGGGGCTTCCTGCAGCACAAAGTCAAGTGTGGGCATAAATAGGAAGCATCTAACTTTCAATGTTCTCATCTACCAGTCCTTTCCCTGTT
Source organism: Emys orbicularis (assembly GCF_028017835.1). NCBI lineage: Eukaryota > Metazoa > Chordata > Testudines > Emydidae > Emys > Emys orbicularis. The sequence goes on from NC_088690.1 coordinate 89,468,749, forward strand.
GCTGGTTTATAAGGGAATCTGTGCATGGTACGAATTATGTTTCATAAGGCAGCTGAGCAATTTCTGACAAGCCTACTAGTTGGCAGCAGCTGTAGGGATTCTGCTTGCCTAGGACGTGGGTTTTAACCTCCGTTTTTCCAGGCATTATGCAAAGTTCATCCACCCCATCAGACTGACTAAAATGTAAGTTTAAAACACTGAAAAAGATAGCAAATGCTACATGGGTTGCTACGAAAGTACCCTTCTGATGATTCAGATACTACAAAAGTATTTCAGTCTATCATGAATGTGTTAAGCAAAGTAATGGACAGTAATGTGCATTTGTCATTTCAGAATTACAAAGCTCTACATTTTCTTGGACTGCCCTCCCTTTTTTTTTTTTGTGGGTGTAATTTTGTACATGTGAAAATGTGTGTCTGCATTTTTGCCCTCTTTTATCTAACTACTGATTTTGGCATCCATGAAGGAACACATTGGGCAGTTTTTTGCAGACACAAAATTACACCAAAGGAACTGGAAGCTTGGATTGATGCCCAGATGAACATTTGGTCCAAAATATATAAACACTGCCTAAGCGCACAATAAAACCTATTACAGAATTGCAGGGACCTTGATAGTAGAATGGGACAAGGACATCTTGTTTCTCTTTACCGCTCTTGTTTCCCTAGTTATACCCAATCTACTACCATTCCCTGCTAGCTGAAAATTCATAGCACTGCTTTTGATTAAGAAATTCCAGAGGATTGTCTTCATCTGAAAGGGATATTCCAATATAGCTCATCATTGATGGGCAGGATGCACTATAGGAAGTGGAGAGATCGTATGTACATACAAGACATGTTTATTTCCTAACTTTTCAAAGTTGTGTTCCGAGTTTTAGCTGCTGTTTTGTTAATGATGTGACTAAAACCTCAATGAAAATACATCACTAACTGTCTCTAGACATAGTTAATACAAAAGTTGTATGGAAAATAAATGCAAAATATGTTTTGACTAAAATGTATTGGCTTTAAATAGTATATTACCATGTGCAAGCAATAATCGTGGCTTCCTTTTGTGATCCTTAATCAAGCAAAGACCCAGCAGGCCAAATCCTGACTCAGGTGTTCACTGTCCACACTTCCCCAACATAATCAACATCCAGGCCCATTTTGCACTTTGGAATCTCAAGGGGGAAGTTGAAATGGGCAAGGAACAGCCTTGTGTTAGCCTAGTCTTGCATCCTGGAGTCCCAGGCAATTTAAGACTTAAATCCCATCGTCTGGGTATACCGCAAGAAGGACAGTAGACTTGTTATGGGTTTTAATCAGGCCGCAATTTTATTATACAGATGTCTGGAACTACTCGGCAGATAAAGTGTACAGTGCAGGCAAATCCATGCTTATTCAAATCAGTTCTCCGCGGCTTCCACCAGCCCCTTTTGTTTCCATCCAGGTCCCCCAGCCGACCCATGGCTTGGACCCTACCATCCACCAGCCTTGCAAGAGGCTTAAGGAGGGCTATGAGAATGGGGGAGAGGGGGCTTGGCTCCCTGCCATACCGGTCATGGGAGTCCCTGAACCCACTCCCCCGTTCTGTTTCTTTATCCAGTACCTCCTTTTAAGTCCTTTACCAGGCCATTTATCTGGTCACTGGCTGCCCTCCCTATGGTGTACCTGCACTGAACATCCGCCACAAGGGGGCACCAGCCATTTGCTTGGCTGCATCCCCTCCAACCCCACCGGGTTTCCAGACATCTGCAAATGGTCTTTTGGCTAGCAGCCCTACTGCGGAGAAATAACCCATTGTCCCATGTGTGATCATTGAGGAACACCAGCAGCTGCATTGTCCTTGACCTGGTACTGCAGCAACCACCCTTAATGGAGGGCCGCATAGGCGACCCATTCTCTGGATCCTTGTATTGACAAGACTCCTTAAAAGAAAACAAAATAAACAACTTGTAAGCTGGAGCCAAAAAAATCTGCATTTCGCCAACCGCATGACATTCCGAGGTTCCAGAGAACCCGTGGCAAACTGGAAATGAGACAAGGTGTCTGCTATGCCATTATCCATGCCCAGCACGTGCTTGGAAGAAAAAATAGATGTTGAAGGTTAAGCATTGGAGAACAAATGCCCTTACCAACTTTCCAATCCTGTGCGATTGGAAGTTTGGCGATTGATAATCTGTGCTACTGCCATGTTGTCACACCAATGGCACACCCGTATATTAGACCCAAATTCTAACCATTTGTACCTTCACAATGATACCCCCTTAAATTGAGCTAGAAAACTTTTCCACAATCACAAGTCTTACTACAGATGTGTAGTGACTCGTATGTAATTGTGTGATCTGGCTATGCTAGCCAGTGCCGCTGCCAGCAATAACCCTGCAAGCAAAGTTCAGCTCAAAGCCCAAGTAGGTTAATGTCGTGAAAGGGGCCTTCTGTTTTGTCCTTCGCTAGGGGTTTCCCCAACCACTTAGCCAGGGCCTGAAATGTGTCCAACAGGTGAAAACACTCATTTGACCCAGCTCGCACCTGCGAACAAAAATTGTGCAAATAATGCACTATTTGCTTTAGTCCCATTGACTGCCCCATTGTACTACATTTCTGAAAAGCTGCACAGGATACTGAACAGCCCATGGGCATAGCCTTGTCGAAATGAAATTGCTGGCGGTAGGTGTCTTAAACAGCCACCATTATTAAATGGCCAGCAAATACTATTACGTGCCCGGGGCCCTTTTCGGGCTTGTTGCGGTATGAACAAACCCCTGGCGCCCTTGGTGTTATGCCCTTGAACCCCAGTGTGTGGTGCCACCTATTCCAGTTTGTGTTGCTGCCCTTAATGGAAACTGCTTCTGACATGCGCCCAAACATATTGGGTGCCCGCCTAATTATATTCGTATAATTAACAAAGGCCGGGCTGCTGTCTGGATAGGCCTGTACCATAACACCCGCCTAGATGACGAGGGCAGCCTCCCAATTTTTTCATGTTCTAGGCACCCTTGGTCTCTTGGGCAGTTCGCTGTTTTGCTAGCCTTGTCCATGTTTACTGTCTGTGAACCCTTCCTGTGCCAGGGGGATATTACATGCACAGTTGCCTGTGAGGATTCTATATTTAGTTGCACTGAGTAGGTGAGCTGCTATCGGGTAAGCTACCGTGGCATAACCGTACTGCAGAGCCCTGCTCCCCCATAAACCCTCCCCGGGAAAGTCTACCCTGTCCCCTGCGGTTACATGCCCTGATGGCCAATGAGTTGCCATGTGCCTCTTCCTTGTCCTGCTGCTGAAACTTGAGCCCATGCTGGGCCTACCCTGTCACCCTGTGCAGACCCCTCACATCTAGCTGCCTGAAGCTGCTGTTGTAATTGCAAATTAGCTTGCAGCAGCTGTGTAATACTGTCAGTGCCCCCTACTGAAGGTGCCACCCCTAGGTGGGTCTGCCCAGGCTTCTCGACCTTCCACTCCTGGGCCCAGAGTATTTAATACCCCAATCAGCTGACTCCTGTTCCCCTTAAGTGAACTCACTGGGTGACTGGTTGAGCACGGTCCCTGCACCTGGCTGTGGCCCCTGCAACTGCCACCCTTTGCCAGGCTGGAAGGCTGGATACTACTTCTGCCACCCATTTCCCCAACCTTTGTGTGGTTTAGATTACACTCACCCCTGGGATCAGCATTAAGCAGCCTTGTGTTAGCCTAGTCTTGCATACTGGAGTCCCAGGCAATTTGAGACTTAAATCCCACCCCTACTGTCTTACATGATAGCGTGGGCCTTGGGAAGGGATGCCAGAGTTTGTGCCTTTCCTAGCATCCCTGCACGAATTGCTAGTTCTCCTTTCTGCATTGACACATCTGAGCTGACTAATAGCAAAGATGGGGTGTCAGCTGGGAATGAAGACTCAGTACATCTGAAGATTTCCTCTCTCCCTGTGCCAGGCAGGAGGAAGAGGGACACAACAGGAATCCTGAAACCCTTGTCAATCCACCCACACATAAGTTAGCTTTTTGGGGGGTCACTTGAAGCCCCAGTTCTCTTGGTGCTTATCACCCCACATACCATATCCTGTTCTGCATGGTACCTGGAAGGAGGAGACAAATGAAGTAGGATATGTGGTGGGCACAGGGCCGGCGCTTCCAATAGGCGACCCTAGGTGGTCACCTAAGGCGGCAGGATTTGGGGGGGCGGCATTTTGCCGCCCTTGGCGGAAATTTGGCGGTGGGGGGGGGGGGTCCTTCCGCTCCGGATCTTTGGCAGAAATTCGGCAGCGGGTCCTTCACTCGCTCCGGGACTCACCGCCGAAGAGCCCCGAAGACGCGGAGCAGAAGGACCCCCGCCGCCGAATGCTCAGAAGAGGAGTGCTGCCGCCTAGGGCGGCAAAAACCCTGGCGCCACTCCTGGGTGGGAAGTCACTCAAATGAGCTCTTTCTCTACTTCTGTAACTTCTCAGATTCTTACCAAATAACTGTTGTTCTAAAGCACTGACCTGCCTATCCTCGGGTTTGCTCACGGTATCATAAATGAGCAGTACTCCAGTGCAAAATGAATTTAAAAAATCATTTGTCCATGGCTAAGGAGAAGTTGCCACTAACTAATTTGACCTTAGAAGCTGGAAGATTAAACCTGACATACTATGTTAGATACTCGTAGGTAATTGTAAAAGAAATGTGCTGTTTCTGACAGGATCCAAGCCAAAATATAGGCATAAGAGTTTAGAAGAGATGCTTAACATGTGACATTTATTATTTAATGGGTATGTTGTTAATATGAGAGCTTTGTATAAATCTGTGCTGACTCATCCAAAATTGTGACATGTTTTCAGTAATGGAGTTGACCAAGTTTTACTCTTTAATACCAGGTTAAATTTACAGATACTAATTTAAAATAAATAGTAATCCACTCTGTGTCTGCTCTTAAAAGCTTGTATATTGTGGATCCTGTAGGAAGTGGGAGGCAACATATCCATCATTTTTTTTAATCTTTGATTTCACATCTAACTTTTTAAAAGAATTAACAGGATACAAGAGATAGGATAGATCCATATATTTTAAGGCCAGAAGGGACTACTGTGATCATCTAGTCTGACTTCCTGTACAACACAGGCCATAGGATTTCCCTGAATAATTCTTGTTTGAAATAGATCCTCTCTTTTTAGAAAAAAAAAAATCCAGTGTTGACTTAACTGCAATCCTTGGTAAGCTGTTCCAATGGTTAATTACCCTCACTCTTAAAAATGTATGCTTTATTTCCAGTCTGAATTTGTCTGGTTTCAACTTCCAGCCATTGGATCTTGTTATACCTTTGTCAGCTAGATTGAAGAGCCCATTATCAAATTTTTGTTCCTAATGAGGTTACTTACAGACTGTGATCAAGTCACCACTGGTTCTTTGTCAGGCTAAATAGATCAAGCACCTTGAAGTGCCCATTACCACTTTTTCCCCCCATGTAGGTTCTTATAGACTGTGATATAGTCACCCCTTAATCTTCTCTTTGTTAAACTAAATAGATTGAGCTCCTTGAGTCTATTGCCATAAGGCATGTCTTCCAATCCTTTAATCGGTCTCATGTCTTTTCTCTGAACCCTCTCCAATTTATTAGCATCCTTCTTGAATAGTGGGCACCAGAACTGGACAAAATATTCCAGTAGTAGCACCAGTGCCAAATACAGGATAATAGAAACTCCCTACTCAAAATTATTTTCTTTATATATTCAAGAATTGCATTAGCCGTTTTGGCTAGGAGCTCATGTCCAGTTTATTATCCACCATGACCCCAAGTCTTTTTTTCTTAAAATAGGATCACCTAGCCTATAAGTGTGGCCTATATTCATTGTTCCTAGATGTATAACTTTATATAGACAAAAACTTCCCTTTACATTCAAGGCCCGATCCCGCAAGCACCAAAGCATGTGCTTTGCTTCAAGTATGTGTGTAGTCCCACAAGCATCAACTGCATTATTCATGTGCGTAAAACGAAGCAAGTATATGTCTGTAGGATCAGGAGCCAAGTTAACATTATTGGTAAACATCAAGCACATCTTTATTTAAAATTTCTGGTAGAATTATTTCTTGGGGTTAGGGCGGAGGAATGGCAGAGCACATGAAATATCTAAATGAAATAAATGTGGGCCCTGATCTAGCAAAGCACTTAGGCATATGGTTAACTTGTAGGTAGCTCCAATGAATTCAGTGAACTCGTGCTTAAAAATAGGTACATGCTTAATTATTGTTTGTCTGCATAGCAGTAGGGCTTAGGAACCCTGGCCATAGATCACGTTCCCTTTGTGCTAAACACTTACAAAAACGGAACAAAAAGATGGTCTCTGTAACTTCCTTGGGACAATCTAAATATAAGAAAAGAGACAACAGGTGGATACAGACAGAGAGATGCTTAAAAGCTTTATTGGATGGGGGCCGTAAAACCCAAATTTACTTCGTAGTTCCAGAAGGGTGTCCACTTTAAGTAGCTATCCCAATGTGCTAACGAAGCAGAGTACAGAAAATCATACTCATTTTGTAATGGTGGGAGAAGGGAAACACTAGTGTCTTCTCAAGCCTGTAGTCATTAATAAGAATTAGATTGAACACATTAAAGGGGAAACAAAATGCTTTTGAGTGTTGCAAAGCTACCTTGCCTTCCCATGCATGCTGTATATACTTGAAGGGGGAAAAAATAACCAGTGATGATGTGTATACAGTAAACTCATTTTTGTTTGCCTCAGGATTTTACCTTTCAGTATTTTAATCAAAATGAACACGGGACTCTGTGTAAGTATCTAAAACATCCTCCAAATACCACATTTAAATTTGGTATGTTCACATTTTCAGTGTAATGTATTTTGTGAGTAAAATGCTATTATAATAGGCAGAAGGCATGCATTAATGGAAATGATAGGGACAACTCAATATAACTTGCAATTAATTTTAGGGGTCATTAAGCAGAGAATGAGAGAAAGCATGCCCCTTTAACTTTTTAAGCCATCTTAAGCTGCAGTTCATTAGATTGCTAGCCTTGAATTATTTTGTCCATCCCCATCAGTGTATTTGTTGTTAGCGTTCATTTTTAATGTGTGCATTCTTATGTACTGATTCAATATTTAAACTTCCTTCAAAGGCCGACTTCTCTAAAGCAATCATACTCTAATTTTCTACAATTTGGAGAGTTTAGAACTCTCCCTTGTGTTCCTCAAGCTATTTCTAATGCCAATACAGCATTTATACATCAATTCTTATATTGTTTAGGCATTTTAAAAAAGGCTTTAATTTTTACATATTGATTTGTTTGGTTCCAATAGAGCTGCTACTCTACAATCTTGAGCTTCCACGAACTATGTAGCATGTGCCCTGAACAAAAGGTAGAGAGAGAGAGAAATTTACTGAATGAGAAAATGAAAGCACTTAATATAAAGTATAGCCTCAAAGCTCAATAGGACATCTGTTAATCATTCAAGATATAAATCGCCTCATATTCAAAATGGGCTCAAGATGGCCTCTAAGTTTGCATGTCCAAAAACGTTTGCACAGACAAGTGGAAGATTTTGTATTCTAAAATGTATGTGTACCATTGGCACAAAGTTTTGGCTAAGCAGAAATTAGGACCCCATTTTGAATTTGCACACACTTCACAGTATTTTGTATCTCAAAATGCTTCTAAATAGCATTCATTTTGTGTAGTACCAAATATAAAGTCAATGATGTTATTCACTGTTGAAGGATGGCAATTTTGGTGAAGAGAAGAATATTTCATTTAGTCGGAAAATGTCTGTAGTGCTGTGCTTAAAGAGTTTTTCTTCAGTTACATATGACAGGTAGCGATATTGTTAAAGAGGGTCTGACTCCAAGTTTTACCAGTGACTTCAAAGGGAGCAGGATTGAGCTCAAAGTTGGTAGGCCTAAAAAATTGTGCTACTCTACCTTGCTACTAGTCCTTTAGAGTGCAATGATTGTTGCCTGTACAGCCCCCTGAGTGTATGTGGAACCTCACTAAATCATGAGAACAAAATACAGGGATATGGGTGTATGGAGCTCATTGTAAGATAGGGGCCCCAGATTTAAATATCTATTTGGGTACATCTTTACATGAAACAAGAAACTTCTCATGCTGTTGCTCAAACTATGATGAAAGAGGTATATGCCCAATAATATTACTACTAGACCAATAGTACATAAATCATCCATAGCAATTAAATGCTGCTGGGGTTTTGTTGTAATACTAATTCTATGATAAGGTCCCTAGAGCCTTGTTATAGGTGTATTTTTATTATTATTTTAAATTAAAATAAAACAAAAGTAATGTGCTAGAGACAATTTGCATTTACTGAATGGTTTCCTGTGAATCTCACAGTAAGTCATATCTCCATCTGTTTATTTACTTATTTGTGTAGGGGCAGGATGGATCAATATACAAAATAATGCAAATATGGACTTCTTAAGGGTCAGAGCTTACAGATGAGACTACTGTCATGGGAGGTCATATTTCAGAGCCAAAAATCTTTACAGTGTCCCTTTAACAGAATATGTGATGTCTTAGCTTTTGATTTACTTTGCAAAAGATTTACACTGAGCCTTCTAAATACAAAAAGCTTCTTAACTTAGAACCTATCTTTCCTACATTGTGTGTTGGATTTTGATGGATTCTATTGACCATATAGTGAGTGGTATGTACCTGGTGAATGGTTACCAGTGCTTTGATTGCTCTATATCTAATAAATACAGACTGATTTGTCTGCCTCATTCTTCTGAAATACATAGAACTATTTGCAGAAGTGTGGATTAAGAGCTACATCTTGTGAAAAAATTTATATCACATTGCACACAATCGTAAAATATGGGTGTCCATTTCTGTAGCCTATTTCATAAATAATGCACACCACTTGTATACAGTATACATTTATCTGAAATGTCCTATCCTGAAGTCCTTAACCAGCCCTCAATTTCAGTCAAGGTGTTTTGCCTCAGTAGACTCCAGGATTGAGTATAGTTGTTATATTTATGTGTGTGTCATGTATACATCCACCTGGTGTTTAATAATCATATCTATTGATCTTTTCTTCTTTATTGCTGATGCATGCTGAACTAAGAATCTAAATGCTGAGTCAGTTAATAAATGATCATGGTATAGTGGGGATGGTTCTGAGAGCATCCAGTAATTAGGAGATCCTTGGCTGTATAAACTCTATATGAAAGACTATCTAGGGTCCATTAGAAGCCATTGGGGCCTATGTGCACAAGTGGCCTACGGGCAGGAGTCACCTATCTTCTCAAAATCCAAGCAAATCTTGGGAGGTGTGGTGGTTGAAACACCTGTCTTCTTTAATCAAGGAGGAGGAGGAAAATTCCTATTACTCCTCCGATTGCAGAAATTCACAGGTGGACGGTGGGGGATGGATCACTCAATGATTGCCTGTTCTGTTCATTCCCTCTGAAGGACTTGGCATTGACCATATTGGAAGACAGGATACTAGATGGACCATTGGTCTGACCAAGTATGGCTGGTCTTATGTTCTTATCTGTAAACTGAAACTCAGTGCTTCCATTACTTGATGGGGTTATTTATATATAAGTATTATGAGGCACATGGATGTTAGAACTGTCTTAATTTTCAGATCATTTTAGAAACTTGTTTTAAATTTGGAAACTCTAGTCACTGGTACCCAATCATCTGGTACCACTCCAGTATCAAAGGCTTTCTAAAAAATAATTGCTGATAGTTTAACTATTGAGTTCCTAATCTCATATATCACCTGTGGATGCCAACTCATCACTACTTTTAAATTTATCTACCGCTGTTTCAATAATCTGTCTTCACCAGGACAACGTGGAGAATACTCACACACATCCTCCACAGATGTAGTGTTAATATTCTCCTTAAATACAGATACAAAGAAACCTTTTTATTTTCTCTACCAATTTTTTTTTTTTTTTTTTTTACAGTAACTAATACTTGCTTACTTTGATGCCTTATTAATGGTCTCCAAAAGGTTTTTTTTAGGATAAAAATCTTCAAAACTGAGCCCCGCCACTGAGAGTACAAAATTAATACATCACATTTTTGTGTACAGTTTTAAAGATATACACTTTATTTTTCAGTTCCACTAATATATTAAAATAATGATTTATCTTTATATTATTAGCTGTTTCTTCATCATTTTCCCTTTGTTTTTCCTTTTCCCTCCTCAGTTCTTAAAAACCACTCACTATGCTGCAATATTTTTATTTATTTATTTGCTCCTTGTAGCATTTTAGAGCCCTGCTTAAGTTTCCATTAACCAGCTTACCATTCACCCACACTGAAATTAATTTTGTTTAGCTTTGCATAAAGGAATATGGTATCCCTGAACATACTCTATTCTCTCTCTGTAAAATTTAGTTAACTTTTGCTTATAGTACCTCTTACCAATAAATATCACTGATCCGTTTTTGCTCAGTATAGATGGAGCAGTGGCTCTCAACCTTTCCAAACTACTGTACCCCTTTCAGGAGTCTGATTTGTCTTGTGTACACCAAGTTTCACCTCACTTAAAAATTACTTACTTACAAAATCCGACATAAAAATACAAAAGTGTCACAGCACACTATTACTGAATAAATGCTTACTTTCTTATTTTTACCATATAATTATAAAATAAATCAACTGGAATATAAATATTGTACTTACATTTGAGTGTATAGTATATAGAGCAATATAAACAAGTCATTGTCTGAAATTTTAGTTTTTACTGACTTCACTAGTAGCCTGTTGTAAAGTAAATATCCAGATGAGTTGATGTACCCCCTGGAAGACCTCTGCGTACCCCTGGTGGAGAACCACTGGTATAGAGTATTTCTCATTTTATCAAATTGAGGTTTAGCCTTTGGCACATCCTCCAGTGCCTTGCTGAATTTGGGCCTTTATTTGGAACAGATAGACATTCAATGGAGTTACTCCTGAAACTCAAACTGGTAGGGACAGATGTGAAACAGTTGCCAGGATTCAATGGTTACTTTACTTCATTAAAGTGTTTTATAAACTAGGCTACAATTTAGTAACTATAAGATATAAAATGCATCAGAACTTATTTGCCAAGAGTCAGTAGGCTCTATTGTGATTGTTACCTTAGATAGAAGTAACATATTGACAGAGATGCATATTTAGAAGGCATATGGTAAAGAAAGCAGGGAGTGCTGCATACTGGGAGATCTCTTCCTGTTTTCCCGCAGCACTGCATTGGGAGGGGGTGGACATACATCTGTGGCTCTCCTGAAAGTGTATTAAATGAATAAGAATGTATTTCATAATAACTCCTGTGCTTATTGAGCTTTTTTTATTTACACAATAATACTCTAGAATAGTCAGTGTATAATAATTGCTGGCCTCTATTAAAGGAAAGCTAAGTAACACATCTTTGTTATTAGTGATTAGTTTTTTGTGAGAAATAAACAACTTTCAGCTGAAAATGCAGAAGCAAAAAGCTTAGAAAATGCAAAACAGACTATATATTAATCTTCAACTATGCAGCAATATTATATTAATTACTGCATTATTTTGCAGTTAAGGTGGAAGCATTTCATGGCATGTGACATGTGTCTTGTTGAAGTGAAAGTCCTATTCCACCTGATATTTTTGGCTGTGATATACCACTTAGACTGTGGCACATCTCAGTCAAAATCTGAGTCACATGCTTTTAATTTCATTCAAAAGCAGGCTAAGTGCCATGACATTTTACAATCCCTTTACATTTTTATAAGCAATTCCCACGGTCTTGTGTGTTACTAAACAGTGAAATGAGAACCATTTGTCACATAGGACAAGTAGCTCACCTACTTCAGTGGCTTAAATCAGGGGCTTAAGAGAAAAGTGTAAAACCCACATAAAACACCTAATTTTACAATCTACTCCCATTGGTATAGGAGCGGGATGTTCCAATAGAGCACAGGCCAGGGAGGTATGAACTCCTTGCTTTTATCCTGACTCCCACTGCAACCTTGGGCAAGCCCTAACATACCTGTCTCCATTTCTTCATCTGCATATTAGAGAAAAGTCATGCTGATAATACTACATTATTAATTATTATTACATTAAAGTCCCCTACAGCAAAATAATGTTAAGACTACAAAGTTAAAAACTCAAAAGTCAGGAAATAACAGAGTTAATCTTGCTTGTGAAACCTTAATTAGGTCTCCATGCACATATGAATTGTCTTGTCCAAATTCCTATAGGAAGTCTGTTACAGAATCCGAAATAGAACCCAGCTTTCCTGGGTTCCAGTCCAGTGCCTTAACCAAAAAAAAACCCACTGTTTTTTTTCTTACAGGCCTCTGACTCATGTGCTGTGCGCTGAATAAGGAAAGAGTCCTGTAGAACAAATGGTATTTCATCATATAAAGACTCTATCATGATATAAATGCACAATAGGGCTGAATCAATATTGCATGCTCAACCTTAATTCTTGTATTTCCTAACTTCTGCATATTTGATCTTGGAACTTTAATGTTTTTACTCGTTTTCTTAAAATATGTAATTTTAGGGGTTTTTAAAAGACAAATGAAAACTGAAAAAAACAAAACCCAGAAGTTCCATTATGTGGAACCATATTGACCATCTTTCAACCCTCCATGGGTCATCAGCAGAGATGGAACTACAATACAGATGTCTGCCACTTGACCTAAAAAAGTAACTGGTAGCAGTAGCGGGCTATTATCCTTTATGTGAACCACCACAACAAGGGTATATGACATACACTTGGCCAATGGCTTATATAACTATTTATTAGATAGAAGGAGAAAGTTGAATAATCCTGAGTTCTATTCCTGGCTCTGAAGTGGGTGCTGTTCATTCAGCCAAGTACTTATAGGTGCACTCATTCTTAAAGGCAGTGTGCTGAAATGGATGAGACTTAATTTGCTATGTCAGAGTCTAGGGTTCTGTTGCAAGCTCCCCCATAAATAACCTTGTACACTTTCTTACCCCATTTGCAAAATGGGAATATTTATCTTCAGCCTAAGGTTGGAGCATGAGGCCTTGCTCAGTGGCAAGGGATATGAAGTGCACAGAATCACCAGACAGTGGAAGAACTGAAACTAGAACTCATCTCCTCCTGGCTCAGGTGAGCGTGCTCTTCCCCCCCCCCCCCCCCACACATACTCCAAAGGGGATGTTGATACTGCTGAATCCCCTACATGTGTAGCTCCAACTCTGTAATTACCATAGAGGGAGGCTCAATGAGGGCTGTGAGCCTCCTCAGTGCACTGGCATGCACAAGGCTGTGTGGGTTTCAGCATGCTCAAAGCAGATGGAACGTTCAGAGACTTTACCAGTAATCCTCTAACACATTCTACTGAGTGTATTGCTCATGTGGAAATTTTGGGTCCAATATGGGTAAATTTTCATGGAGACAGCAAATGGAGATTATGGAATGGAAATTTGCAGGTAGACTGAAGAACAGAATAGATAAATGGAGGCAACAGTTGTGGGAGAGCTACATATAGCCCAATCAATGTGACTCACTTTTTATTAGGTGGTTTCACTTGCTCACAATCGTCTATTGTTTGACTGTATGATAATGTCTTTTCCTCAAAATTTCATGTCTCTCTCTTCAGCCCCATTCCCTGACTGCTTTAAACAAATACATTTGCATACAAACCTTTAGTGCTACCTTTAATCTCTCCTCATGCCAAAGACTGGTCAGTCATTCTTACTTTTCACCTCTTAACGTGTACTTGTTTTTAATGCAAGACAGGGCTTAATGTCTCACCTCATTATTACCAAGTTTCCTTTATAACCTCCTGTAAAGGATATTTATCCAAATCATTGAGAAACTGTGAACATCTTAAATCTACCAGTTCTCCATTTTTCCACTACATTGTCAATCATTTAAAAGAATTCTAACAGATTATAGAGGCACAATTTATCCTTACAAAACCCATTCTCATTTGTTCTTATCATTTTGTACTCATCATGAAATTTTACAATTCTGTTTTCAATGAGTTTCTCAACTGTGCTGCCTGGTCCTAAAGTAAGGCTCATCAGTCTGCCAATTCCTTGGGCCATCATTAGCTCCTTTTTAAAAAGATGGACATACACCTCTACCTCGATGTAACGCTGTCCTCGGGAGCCAAAAAATCTTACCGCGTTATAGGTGAAACCGCGTTATATCAAACTTGCTTTGATCCACCGGAGTGCGCAGCCCCGCCCCTCCGGAGCACTGCTTTACCATGTTATATCAGAATTCGTGTTATATCGGGTCGCGTTATATCGGGGTAGAGGTGTAGTTGGCCATACTTCAAGTGTTTCTGTTTGGTAGCTGATAAATTATGAATTTTTATGATAAACATGTTTGTTAGCAGCTCACTACTTCATTCTTGAGTTATTTCAAAACTCTTGGTTAAAGGTCATCTAGTTCTGGTGACTTATTGCAGTTGAGCTTATCTAGTTGTTCCATCGGTTCTTTCTATACTTTTTTGACGCCTCTATTTCTGACAATGTCTTATCCTCAATACCTATAAACTTTTGTAGAATTTAACATAATCTCATCTTGTCAGTGGAATCACATCAGTTGCTCTTAATAAGTGAATGCAGACTAGGACCTTCCATATATAAAGGCCTAAATTCTGGCATCTGCAGCTAGAGGCACTCCACTCGGGGGTGGAGTGAAGAGATGTAGGGACAAGAGGCGGTTCTATGAAGCACAGTGCCTACATAGCACATAGGCAGAATGCATCAGAGACATGGTGAAATGGGCTGTGAAAAGCATGTTTACACCTTCTGCAGAAATGTGCCATGTATTCTCCTGTCTCTGGACACTAGCAGGTACTGGGGTGACTATGAGAGACAGGGCCCTGGCATCGGCATGTCCTCAAACCAGCTGGCCACACCCCAAGTCAGAATCTCAAGCAGTGGTTCCCAAACTCTTTTTTTCCCCCCTGAGGGCCCCTTTGGCATCTGACTAGATGTCCCAGACCTGGCCAGACCCAGACCACCCCCGCCAGTGTGGGAACTCCCCAGCAGCATGACTTCTCACGCACGGTGAGTGCAAGGTCACGCTGTGTGGAGGACGCCATTGAGAACAAAATAGTATCCTCCATGTGACAAAAGCACCTGAATGCTGTTCCAGCCTGGCTCCAGGGACAGACCCCTGCATAACCCATGGTTGACTCCCAGGGATCCAGGGACTCCACTTTGGGAACCACTGATCTAGAGCATTGCAGGGAGCACTAGCTACCTGCTTTTGCTCATGGAATGCTAGAAGCAGCATTCTGCTTGGCTCCGGCATACAAGGAGAGTAGATTCCCTCAGCTCTCTCCCCTTCTCAAACACCCATAAAGGGCCAGCCATAATTTTGCTTATGGTAAATTACAAACCTCAGTTCTCATAGTTCCTATTACAAAATAATGATTCAAAAAGCAATTGGAAGACAAGCAAATGACACTAAAGTTCACCCATTACATTTCTCCTTAGGCTAAACTCCTTTTTAATATGGACTCCTCTGCTTCTGACCTGGCAGCTTTACTTAAGACTGATCTGGGAAGATGTGTACTTGTTTGTTCTATCAAGTATATGGAATTCTAGTATTATCTTTTCAATCAAATATTTTGCATTTCTTAAAATACACCAGTTGAGGATCAACCCCCAACAACAGACTGGCCACTGGCATTTTTACCTTTGATCTATATACGAAAGTGCTATATAAATTAGATTGAAAAATGCTTCCTGATTCACTCATTTCAGATTAGAGTAATTTGAATAATTCAGTCTCAAACCAGAGACTCTGGGTCAAGCCATATTCCATGTTTGATTTCCTAGAGCTCAGGCTCCCCCATACATATTTTTAGAGGGCTGTCTGTATCTGGACAGCGCAAACATTTTATGCCGATCCTGTGCCTGACCTCTCAGACACACCGATTATTTCACTTTTGGGAAATTAGTTTGACTGGAGACCTAAAACAGTAGTTTCCAGCCACATTTTTCTAGAGCACCCTTTGAAATGCTCTGTTAGAGGAATGACCCACTGTGATAGGCGGGGCCTTGCTGGTCAAGCTGGGGCACCCCCACATCAATCCATTATGGGGGTGGCCTGCTCTGCCACTCGGTCATGGGCTTTCCCATTAAGCAGGTGATTTCTGTCAAGTGTGGCCCGGCCCCCAAACAGGGTCACCTAAAGAGGTATCCATGGATTCTGAGCAGCAAAACAATCAAACAGTCTGTGGAATTAGCCCCCTGGTCCGGTCAAAGCAGCAAGCAGGCTGCAGCCCCTGGGCAGGGCAAAG
Source organism: Emys orbicularis (assembly GCF_028017835.1). Lineage (NCBI taxonomy): Eukaryota > Metazoa > Chordata > Testudines > Emydidae > Emys > Emys orbicularis. The sequence goes on from NC_088690.1 coordinate 89,484,969, forward strand.
TAAGCAAGTAGTCTATAGCCCAGCAGCCTCCTGGCTGGGGCAGCAAACAGGCTGCAACCCCAGGGCAGGGCGGAGCAAGGCAAACAAACAAACAGTCTATAGGCCTCACGTGTCTCTGGGCTGGGGCGTAGTTTAGGAAGCTTCCTCAATGGGCGGTGGCGTGGCTTCCATGGCAGTCTCCGCAGCCAGCGGGTCATCTGGCAGGTAGTCCAGGTCCCTGGGCTTTACCTCTGCAGGAGCCAGCAGTGTACTCCCTTCCTCCTGCATCGCCACCCTTTATTGGCCTGGGCTGCCTCCTTTTATCTGAGTTCTCCACTTGGAGCATGTGCAGCAGGGAAGAGGGGGCGTGGCCTCCTGGGCTCACAATGATTGGTCCGCCCCTGGCGGCCCAATGCAGGGCTGGTACACCCCATCACACTCTCCCCTTCCTGTGGGCCATACCCTGGTACGCCTACCCCTGGTCTTTTCTTTCTTCTCTCTCCTTTCTCTCCCCTTCTTGTCTATATCCATGCTAAAAATTTTGCTTTTCCTTGGATTAACTCCTACCTTCTCTACTGGCTCCTGTTCCTAATTTCTCCTTTCAGCAAGAGACTTCATAATGCTCAGAATAAAGGGGATTCCATTTGTGATTCTGGGAGATTGAACTCTATGTACTTTCCCAGTTGAAATGAGTGTTGTGAAAACACAGACGCTAAAATATTTCTGGTGGTTGACATCTGTTTTAGTCTTAAGATTTGACATATACAAGTGGCCAGCACCTGAGAGCTGGTTGGGAAAAAAAGAAGGAAAATTCACAACATTTCACTTCTGTTTTTCATCCAAATTTTCCAACCAGCTCCAACTATTTGCATAATCATTTATTATTTATAATAGTACCCAAGATTGCGCTGGGAGCTCTAAAATAATGTAAGAAGGCATGATACTGCCCCAAAGAGCTTGCTAATGAAGGCCCAATGCTACAATCAATCCATGCAGCCAGAGCCCTGCATCCCTATTGAACTGCCCTGACTTTAAATGGGGCTCCATGTAGTCATGAGGCTCTGCCTACACAGGTCACATATCAGGGCTGGGGCCCAAGACAAACAACAGATGAGGGATGGGACAACGAATTCAAACATACACACACACAGGAAGTGAGGTGATCTTGGCACACATCCTATTGGTTCATGGATTTTTATATTTCTTAAATGTTTTTATTACCCTTCCTCTCTCCCCTACCCAATTCCTCTATCTTCACAGCCCTGGTCTCCTTGCTTTTAAATGTCAAAGGTAAGTTGGTGGCACAAGCTAAACTTGGAAAATTAGCCTCTGAAATGACCTCTCATCTGTCCCTGTGGTCCTTGGTCCTATTTTAAAATCATCTTAAATGGTTTAATCCGCTCTTACCCAGTTACTCTGACTCTCTCATCTTACTCTGGCTCCCAGCCATCCCCACCCCCCATTAAACAGCTCTTACTTGGTCAACAAAAACCCCTCTTCCCTGCCCGGTATCACCCTAAGATCCACTTCCCACATCCCTCCCCAACCCCAACAGATAGTCTCCCAGTCTTGCATCTCTGGACCAGGGAGCTTTCCAAGGTTCTTTAACTACAGCTCCAAGAGAACATTTGGGATGAGGAGGCACAGTATACCCAGGGTCAGTGCAACTTTCCATGGTTCCCGCTGGCGAAATCTGATGCCAGTGTAGTGAAAACTACTATCTGGGATGGGGCTCACTCCTGAAGTTGAAAACACTGAATGACTGTGGAACTTCAATTTTGCTGCCTACATCCCGGTTACACTAATTTATTTACTCCACCACTTTGAAGGAAATAACATTTTTATGCTTTCATGATTTGATAAGAAGAGTTTTAGATTTCCTTTTGTCATAATTCAAGGTGCCAGACGTTTTGCATTTTGCTCCAGTTCCTTACAATTGACACTTTTCTGCAATCATAGCATTTGGGGATGTCTCACACAACCATTTCACTTCCATTTTTATATTATCAGTAATTTAATTTTGTATTATAACCTTAGTGCAATGTACACCTAACATCTATTGATCCCAGGCAATGCTAAAAGGTATGTTTGTTAAAAGACATACAGGAATTCAGTACCTTAATGTTTCCTATCAGTTCTTTTCACTTATAAAATACAATCTGGGTCATGACCTGGGTTTTGCTCTTACATATACTATACTTTAACTCTGAGTATAATATACAGTTTGTCCTACAATGAACAAATCTGAGTTCCAATTACCAAAACTCTACATACAGAGGAAAGCTAATTAACATCTACGCTTTGCTCCCCTGTCCCTGCTTTCCTCCTGCAATTAAGTACAGTGAACACCGTATTAATGTTACTTATTCTCTAAACAATTTACCAGACCAAATTTATGCATAAGATTGGTCAGTTCAACTTTCAAACATAAAATGATAAAAAGAAAACCAAGTGGTAGAACACATTGCAACTTTAATGTTCATGTAAAATAAGACATGTTCTGACTTAAATTGAAATTCAGTAAAGTCTCATCTTAGAAAAGTTAGAGGTGGAAAAGAATTATTAAAACAGATCATCACAAACATTCGCCTGCAATGGCTGCAGGACATATTCAGTCCCCAAGACAAAGTACATATCAGATGGTAGGGAATGTGTCTGATATTAAACTCATAAAAACAGATTTAAAAAATGTATTAAAGCTAATGTTTAAAATCAAATTTACACAAGTTAAAAAGGAAGGTACTGTACGTCTGGGGTCAGGCTTGAGTTATGAGAGATTACAAATATCTGTTACAAGGGTCACAAGATACATACATACATACATACATACATAGTACATAACCAGCATAGACCCAGATTGGGGTGCAGGAGTTTTTAAAGCGTCAGCGAATAGGTGATCTCGGGTATGCCACCCATAGAATGTATTTAGAGTCCAAGTCAGTATTGGTGTAGTGAATAGGTACATGGGTGGGGTGCGTCCCTTGGTTCGTCAGGGAAGGAAGTATTATACTTCATCTTAGTGAAAAGGCCAAGAAAGAGGGGAACTGCACTTGTACAGGTGTGTGTGTGTATGTAAACATGATAGTGAGGAGAGGTATAAGGGTCTTGTCAGCATGCCTTTGACTTATTACTCACAAGTGGCACAGCCCTGAATAAAGAAACAAAGGGGCAGATTCTCAACTGGTGTAAACTGGCATATCTCTAGCTCCATTAACTTCAATTGAGCTACACTGATTTATACCAACTGAGAATCTGGCCCAAAACTCTTATTTCACATCACAGCACAGTATATTCTGTATATTCTATATATGTTACAGGGAAATAAAGATTGCTTTAGAAAATTAACATTTTATGGGGACTATTTTTTGCATCTCTTTAGTTGTGAAGCCGGGTGTTTTAGCTACCAAGAGTACAAATGTAAAGAGATCAAAGGGAGTCATAACCTCTAAAAATTACCTACAATACCTTGTTTATACACAAAATTGTCATGTTTTTAAAGTCGAATATCTCAGGTCTTTCCAGAAGTCTGGCAATCTGGTGGTCTCCACTATGGTATAAAATTTGCAGAATCATGAGATGCCAGACCTTAACCTCATCAATTGAGTAGGACTAACTCCTGCCAATCCAAGTGCTTGCACAAGTAGGTAGTCGATCCTCAGCTGTCTTGCATTCAAGATGGATTCAGGAAGGGACTATGCACCCAAGATCAGGCACTCTGTCTCACTCAAGACATAGAAAACCATTTGAGTCAGGAAAGAAAGTTGGTGCAGCCCTTATTGACCTGATGTCCACCTATGACATTCTGTGGCACATCAGGCTGACTGACAAGATGCTGTTGAAAATTATTCCATGTTGGCTGAAGGTGTGGTTCATCTGAGAAATGATTATTAACCGAAGTTACATCCTGCAAGTCGGGCAGAAAATCAGTCACCTTAAACATCTCTGCAAAGGGCTTCCACAAGGGTCAATTTTGGTTCCCCTTTTTGTTCAATATGTAAACATATGACCTTCCTGGAACGTGGGCTGAGAAGTATGTGTATGCTGCTGATGTCTGTATTGCTGACACAGGAAACTATAGGATTGAAGTGAATCTCAGTCAAGACGTGGACATTTTGACCACTTATTTCCACTAATTCTTAGTGAAACCAAGACAGTTGCAACTACTTTCAATCTAAACAATAATCTTGCCAACTGACCCAGTTTGATCTGTGCATAGGGATGGCTGCTGCCATTCCAACCAGTTGTCACTGCAAAAGTTGTCAGGAGCAAAACTCAACCATAGCCTGATGTACTGGCCTCACTTGAAAATGAGCATCTGAAAATAATATCTCTTCCTGTTCCACCTTGATACAAAAACGATCAGGAATCTCCTGGGGAGCAAACCCTACATCTGTAGTGACCCTCATGTTTGCTCTAGCTGAATAGTGATCTATGGTCTGGGGGTGCAGTCACCATACTCAGCTTGTCAACATGGAGCTGAATTTGGCCACTCATATTATTAGTGCAGCATAGACACCAACTTCTAGTTTTCCCCGGGGGTGCTCCACCCCGAGGCCCTGCCCCCACTCTGCCCCTTCCCCCGAGGCCTCGCCCTTGCCCCACCCCCTCCCCAAAGCCCCAGCCTCACTCCGCCTCTTCCTGTCTGCACTCCTTCCCCTCCCCAAGGCCCCTGCCCACCCTCCGCTGCTCTCCAACCTCCCCCAACCCCTCCTGGAGTCGCCAAACAGCTGTTTGGCGGTGGCTGCTGATCAGCTGTTTGGTGTGGCCAAACAGCTATTTGGGGGTGCCCCCGATTAGCTCAACAGGCTACTGTCTGGATTGTCCAGAGTAGCCACAACTATGCACCTGACTGGCTGGGTTTCCTATTCATGTGACTGTGGGGCACATCTGGATGGCAGTTTATAATGCTTAGTCTCCCTTGATACAGATCTTATCTTCTGGATATGGAACCTGGACATCGAGCTCTGATGTCTGCATATGAGGAGGAGGTGGTCATCACAATGCAGTTTCTACATCAATAGAAAGGCCAACTTGCTTTAGGGCCTGATCCCATGGGGTACAGTGCACCCTCAACTTCCACTGAAGTCAGTGTGAACATAGGGATCTTGTGCCCCTGGTTACTGTATGGTGTCATCAGGTTCTTAGATTTTAAAATAAACTTAAGTAGCTTCTGTTTTTGTAAAGTGTTTGTTTTTAGTTGCTTGTCCATACTTTATTTTTATATACAGTTTTGTATCACTGTTTTAAAATTGATATTTATAATAAATACATTCATAAACAAAACAAACTTTTCTATGTGTAAGGATGTCACTATTTTGAGCTGTTATCTATTCAAATGCCAAAGCTATGTACAAATGCTATCTACATTGTCGTATAGAACTATATTCACTTCTGTATATGTCTTGACTCCTTTGTTTCTAGCCCTGATGTCACATGGTATTAGACTATAAATCTTTCCCTAATCCAGCACTGAATATTGCCAACCCTGGACCTTAGATCTTTCTTTTTATCTGATTCACATTTTGACGGGAAAGAAAGAAATATTTTAATAGCAGTTCAATATAATAGCAATATCAGAGAGCTGAAAATAACTTAGGAATTTGAAATGTCAGATGTGGTTCCAACGTAAATCCTTATGGGTGAGAACAAAAGTGCACAATCAATGCCTTTTACTACCAGACTGCAGGTTTTATCATGTGGTTGCAGAAAAAAAGAAATGCATATCATACATATATCTTAACAATACAGGATTAATTGTACAAATGAATGTCCACCACCTGCTTTGAGGGCCATTTTTCAAGTGCTTTGAAAGTGAAGCATTCCAGCTGTGAGAGAACAGATACCTTCGTTGGTTAACATAGCATCCATCATGCCCTAAAAAAATCCTATTTCTCAATCTTGAACAGCAAAAAAAAGGGGCATTGCAGTGTGACAAATTGCTAAAAAATTTTTTTACTCAAGCGTGATTATTTTTAGAATACATAAATAAGACATTTCAGAGCTCCTGAAAACTCTTCTAGCCTGTTAACCTTGTAGCGTTCATATGTATGAATTCTCCTTATACCATAACTCCAACTGCCATAATAGAAAAGAGTCTCAGTCCTCTTAGCAAGCATATTACCTCTTTTTTCCCTACTCTGGCCCTTCAAAAATAATTTGAGTCTAATATTTTTCAGAGGAACCAAAACCAAATAAATACACAGATCTCATAAAAAGGCTTACTTTGTTGGGGATGACATTTGAGGGTTGTGGTGGTAGGCTGCTCAACCCTACCTATTTCCTATAAATATGATTTACTGTGAGAGTGTAGCAGACAGGTAGATCTGCATGTGTTGCCTGTGGAATGCACTAGACTGTGGTAAACTGGTATCTGTGTTACCTAAGGAATATTTTGAAGGGCAGGTGGAAGACATTTTGACCCCCTACAAGATTTGACTCTGATCCTTCCCACTCACTAACCTTCAATATATGAACTTTGATTGCATTTTTTTTAAACATACCTGCAGAATTTTGTTAAATGGATGCTGGGCTTTACATCTATGTCTCATGTATTCAGCTTTTCCTCCTTTGCATCCTTGCTCTTTCTTCAAGGTCTCCTAAACTGCACCCCATCTCCCACAAAGTATCTGTGCTTTTACCGTCTGCCTGCAATCAAGGCCAGCTTATTTGCACTCCTGGTCCATGCCCCTCCTTATGTGCACCCCCTTCCCATGCGCCTTCCTGTATCCCCTTGCCATTGTTTCCTCGGACAGCTGCACTCACTGCCTATAATGCCTCTCCTCAACTGCACCTATTTCCCATACCATGCCACCTCAGTTGCACCCTCTTCCCATGCATCTTATTTGCTCGGGTGCTCTTTCTCGAGCCCCCACCCAGCCCTTCTCGCTCGTGCCCCAGTTGGTTTGGGGGAAGGAGCGGGAGCGAGGCTCCCCTCCCAGCAATCTGCCAAGAGCAACCCGTGCTACCGGGACCCACTGCCGGGATTCGCATGTTGCCTGGCGTCACGTGGACCTAGCCGGGTCTGGGGGCCACTCCAGTTTGGCTACAGCTGGCTGGCGCACGCTGCAGCCGCAGCTCTGCTATTCTCACTGCTGCACCTCCAGCCAGCCAGTGGGTTTGGTTTTTAAATGCAGTGCATGCCCAGGGAGGCCGGGGACTGTGCTCTGCCTCTTCACGCGGGGCTCAGCTACCTCTTGCTTCAGTTTATAAAATATATCCATACGTCTAAAAAAAAACCCTTGTCCAGGCGATCGGAGGGGTTTGTTTGTTTGGTGACCGTGATATGCATGCATGTGAAATGGCCTTTCACCAGGCAACGGGCTTTGGTCTGTGGAGAAGGGGGGCATAAGGTTTTAAACCATTCCCCTTTGGGGGGAGGGGGGATTTAGCAGGCCTGGAGCTCCTGTCATTTGCTGTGAGTGGAATGACTAAACGTTTATTGAGGGGAAATCGGAGGCTTTCAAAGCGTCTCTGCCTTAGCCATGGTTCACATCTCTCTCTCTCTCTCTCTCTCTCTCTGCAACACTCACCCTTGTTGCCTTCCTCCTCCCTCCCTCCCTGCCTTCCTTCCCCTTGCAGCGAATTAAATATTGCTTTTGTGAACTGAGGAATTAAGTGGCTCTGCCTAATTCCCTTCCCTGTGCAATCCAGGGAAGGCGAGGACGCGTGCACACCCCAGATCCGTTCAATGAAGCAACACAGATCCACGGGTCCAAATGGGTATTTGGAGGAGGAGGAGGTGTAAAAGGAGCTACAGCAGCGGGCAGATTTGCAAGGAATAATTTAAGTCCTCTCTTTTCCCCCCCTTCCCTCCTCCCTCTCTCTCTTCTGCTCAGGATTTAAATGTCACTCAAAACATCCTCAAATCAGTTTTCTGCTCGTCTCTGCTTTCTTCTGAAGCATTAATTCGGCCCAACACTGCATTTCAGCAGCTCTGGTGTTTTACTCAGAAAGGTAAGGAGGGTCTGTGAGTGGAAATGCACCGGGTATGGAATGGTCACTAAAAGCCCAGTTTTCTTTGCAGGGTGTCCCGCTCCCCGACCCCATTCCGTAGCCAGGGCTAAATCTACCTGAGGAATTTGCATTCCCTGCTAAAGGGAAAAATAGCATGATCCCCTCCCCCCCAGCCTCCCCACACTTGCCCATCCTTGCCAGCCATTGCTGTACGCTTTAGGAGCCACGCTAAAATACAATGGAAACATAAAAGGGAGACGTTCGTTGTAATTGCCACCCTTTTAATGTTATAAATAATCTCGAGAATTGCCTGGCTGGTAACGTCATAAGGCGAGTCCCTCTCTCCCCTCCCCAATTCCTCTGACCTAGGAACAGCTCCTGCCAGGAGAGTAGGAAACATCCGAATCCCTTCTTACAAGAACCTGGTTCGTCATCATTTCATTTTCCCCCAGGAAGATTACCATAGGCTCAACCCTCTCCCTCCCCCCCACCCCGCCTTGCAAATCTAGGTCCCTTTTTCTGCCCCTCACCTTTCTCCACGTAGACTGATGTTTCCGGGGAGCGTAAAGTTAAGCTACCCCCCGCGTCTGCCTCTCGCACGGTATGCACGATTTGCATCCCCAGTTTCTTTTAAACCTCTTTTCCCCTCTGTTTCGAATCGGATCCTGCACATGCCCGCCCCCCTTTAAGCTGGGTTGCAAAACTGCTGTACCCTGCAACTCCTGAAACTTCCCTGCTTGCTGCAGTTTATATTAGATTGTAATATATTGACAAAAAGACAAAAAATACACTTGATCCTCCTGTGGGATGACTTTTTAAAAATAATGCATTTCCTTCTTCCCCTTTAATTTTTTTTTTTTTTTTTTTGGGCAAGGAAATTTGCTCCATCTCCAGCAGCAACCACTGCTCCTTTTGATGTTGTGGTACGCCGTGCGCATGCGCCTCACATTAGAATTACTGCACTGGCCAGAATAAGTTGGATCTCTTCTCCTCTTCACTGAAACCCTAAATCATATCAAAAGCTAAAGGGATGTTGAGAGTCCGGAAAAGGGGCTACTTTGGGATTTGGTCATTCTTCTTAATAATAGCAATGGTGTGTGCACAGAGGTAAGTGAGCGAGACATCTCTTTTCCTTCACTTTGAATTGCCCTGTTTGCCACTGTTCCCCGAATGGGGAGATTGGATCTGAGAAATAAGAAATATGTATTATTGTTTTTTAGTGTCAATGACCCTAGCAATATGTCGCTGGTAAAAGAGACCGTGGATAGACTGCTGAAAGGCTATGACATTCGCCTGAGGCCAGATTTTGGAGGTAATTTGATTGCTTTTTGAATGAGAGCTGTTACATACCCAGGCTGTGTATCCTCTGTGTGTGTTTTTCAACGTGTTGTGGGTGCTGCTGCTTTGGTGTGTATGTTGCCATTTTCTCAAGCTGACCCAAAGTTAAGCCAATTGTTACTCAATTTTCTTAGCACTGGATGCTCTTAATGCGATCATTGAAATCTCCTGTATATTTGTAATCGGTCTCATTTGTGAGAGTGTGTGCGGATAACTTATTACCCCATAATTAAACCCTCGGTTAATTGGCTTTATTGAGATGCAAATCTCTTAAGTTTATCCAGCGTTTGTTCTAGTGAGCCTAATGTGTCTGTGACCACAGTTACTATTTTTGAGTACAAGATATGCTGTTAACTGATACAGAAAATGTCACTTAACCCAATGTTTGCTGCAACTTTGAACTAGTTGTGTGCGTGAATGTGTGTGTACTACTCCAGAAAGCAATCTTAAGAGCCGGGTATAAATCATTTGAATCTCAGGTGAGATTCTTTTTTCTCAGTTTGCATGTCGCATGTGTCGAGTAGAAAGAGTTAAAATGTGCAGTCCAATCTTTTCTCCCCCTCCCCCACGTACCGATTCGAACTGGTTCATACAATAATCGATTTGTGTGTGTCTATCTATATAGCCAGTGTCTATAGAGCCCCCGTTATTAACACGTGTGTGCATGTTACATAAAATGTCCCTACAGCTGACGGCGGAGGCAAAGGGTGAATACTCTGCAAACGGAGGGTTTTCCAGGTATCAAAGGAGAGCCTGTTTTGTTGTTACCAACACTCGTGCCATATCGCCCTTTGATTAGTCTTGATAACTCTGGTAAGAATGAGTTAAGTTCTTAGAGATCACATTGCGGACCATCTCGTTGGTTTGCAGGTCCCCCAGTGGCTGTTGGCATGAACATAGACATTGCCAGCATAGACATGGTATCAGAAGTCAATATGGTGAGTATTTAGTTTTTTTACCCCCCCTCTCTCTCCTGAAGATTGTGGTAATAAGCTTGGGGGTTGGGGGAGAAATGTCTGATTATTTCTCATCTGGCTACATTGTGCAATGGCTGGTACTCCCCGACCGGTGATCAACCAACTATACTCCCCATCCCCCACTCCACCCCCAAAATCTCCTGCTGTTCTTTGTGTGCATTGTAAACCTATTAAGGACTTGTTCTCCTCTTTGGCATTACAAGACACCGCCTTTGCCTATCTGCTACAGCAAATGTTACCAGTCCAAACTTGCATGCAAATTTTGGGGAGTGAAAAAAAATCCATGAAAATCTATGGATAAATGCATTTAATCAGAGGGGGGTTGGATTTAGGGATGCTCAGGTTTGTGCCTCCTGCCCTCGCCACCCCCCGGAAAAATCCAACAAATTAATAATCTGCAATATAGGCTATAAGGATTATTTTTATATTATGACTCACAACATGTTCAAAGCTTGTACGATTTATTGACAGTCTTACTGTTTAGTAGCTACCACTTCAGACGTACTGTAAGCGCTATTGAGCGGGCCCTTGAGTTTATAGTCAGTGGAACAACGTTAGTCTTGTTTTGCTTCATGCAAGAGCGCCCCCTGCTGATAACGGGGTTCCACTGCAGCCGAAAGACAAATTATAATACCCTTCAACTAAATCCCCGATGTGCTGTTCGTTCTTTAAAAGAGTTTAAATTTATTTTTTTCTTTGCACTTTGTGCCTATTGGGGAGCGAAGGGACCCGCAAATGCTTCAGCTAGCAAGGCCACGTTGGACTGCCTGCAAATTATTTGATGCAATTACAAGACCTACATGCTTTTTCATGTGCCAGTCACTGAAAAGTGCTTAAATGTGCGGAGGAAGTTTGTGAACTGAGTAGAGAACTAGGTCTATTCCCAGCCAGATTTCCTTACACTTGATCTCAAACTAAACTAGATATGGAACCACACTGTGCAGCTATCTCTTCTCTTATGGATGAGGTGATGGCCCATTAATACATAGTTCAAAAATGTCACAAAGCATTGTGCTTTACATCAAAAATGTCTTTCAGATTATGTGGGTGGGAATTGAGTTCAAATGGAGGTTTTGCTTACAGACTTGTTTTTCTACCTAACTTTTTTTTTTATAAAGCGAGTTGCTTCACAAACAAACTATACACACAAAAATCAGCCCCAAATAAACATTTTATTTCGTTATGTAAATCAAAGCTATTCCTGTGCTCTTCATTAATAGTCTATACTAAATAAAATGTTGAAGTTGCTGAAAGGATAATAAGAAGTTAACTAAATTATTAGTGTGTTTTGCTTCCATTATTTGGGGGTCTAATGAGCTGTTGAGAAAACAGCAGCATTCCTGAAACTAACATCTGAGAAGGAGCTCTTCAAGGGTTAGGTTGAACTTTCCTATTAATGTTATGGACCAAATTCTGCAGTCTTAACCTTAATTTCAGTTTTATTTGGTTAAGGGAACTGGTTTGGGCCCTGAATGGTGACATACAGACATAAAACATTCTAGCAGCAAAGGCAACATGGTAAATGTGTATTAATGAAATGTATGGACTGGGAAGGAGATAAGTATCCTGTTTAAAAACAAATTGTCCAACATTGCTGGCACTTCTAACTATACATGCAAAATTATTTTTCAAAAAAGTTATATAACTGCCACTTTGCAGTATCTTGACCTTTGTACCCATTAAAATATATTTTGCTTAATGGTTCAATCGTCTGATCTGAATTAATACTTTCCAAAAATGCTGTTCTGCCTGGGTAATGTTGTCCAGTGCACTGGCATCCATTTGTGGTTTATTTTCGTAACTGAAGGTGTTCTGTGACTTACAGAAAATGTTCCATAATATAAAATGGTAACCTTAGGATTATAAGAATATTAGCTTTGTTTTTGGAAGATTTGCTAGTTGAGTGCTTGGTCCTGCTGTCATTGGAGGCAATGGCAAAGCTCCCAATAACTTCACTAGGAGCAGTATCACTTCCTAAGTATTAAGTTTTAAAGTAGCTGCCTAAAATACAATCTAAAAATCTTTACACTGAACTTCTAGTTTTGTTATCATGGGATACTTTGGTATGTTCTGTTCAGGAAGTTTAGGTGCTAAAGAAACAAAATTACATTTTATTTTAAGCAGCTTCCTTTTAATGAAATCTGGGTAGAACAGATATGGCATATATGGAACCTTTATAAACATCCATTAGCCATTTGAGAGTGGTGAGTTTCACGTGCTAGTGCTGTGAGTTAGAACTGTTAGGTTAGTGTTACATCCCAAAATCTCTGCAAAACTGGACATTGATGCCAAATCTTTTTTTCATTTAAGGGGGTGCAGAATCTGTTAAATAACTTCCAGAAATTTGATCTCTGTTGAAAAATGATAGTCACCTGTGTAATGTGGCACAGCACACATAAACTGAATATTGTTTTGAAAACTTTTTCTGTATGTGCCTTGAATATTTAAGTTTCTTTAATGAAAAATTTACTTTAGAAAAACAATGAAGTCTTTTAAGGACTTTGTTGGATAATTTGGCAAAATGGGCAGGCGGGTTTGTTGTAAAGAGATTTATATATTCAGTTTTACCAATCACAATTGGCTAAAAGTGTTATAGAGTGAATATTATATAACTGTATCTGAGCTTAAATAATTGGAACATGACTAATTTCATTCTTGAAACCACAAGTTTTTCTTCAGTATTTTTTTTTATCTTTTAGTATGAGGACAGGGGTTTCCTAATCAACAATAGTAAGAATTATTTTCTCAACCTATTAACTGCAAAATAAGAAACACATAAGAATGCACTTACAGTACTCTATAAACCACAATGGATATATATCTTGATAGATTAACAGTGAATGAGCTTCTAGAAAGACAGGCATACAAGAAGAGAAGGAGAGAAATACATAACATATAGGGTCGTGTCTTGCTCCTCTTGAAGTAAGTGGGAGTTTTGGCCTTTGATAGAATTTCTTTGCAGCTCTCATTACTTCAGAAAGATTCTCATCTCATTTAGAGGTCCTTTTTCCTGCCTGTGGACCTTCTGCTGCTCATACTGAAGTCAATGGCAAAGTTCCCATTGACTTCAATTGAAGACAAATCATTGCCGATATGTGTTTATAGCTTGTACTAACTTTTTGCCTGCAAGGGAGACTGTACAACCTGGGACATTAACACGAGACGATCACTGATAACTGCAATATGAACTTAGTTTAAGAGTCCCATCCTTTCCAACAGAAAGACACACACACACACTTCCATAGTCAGAAAGTTTTTCTATCATCACCATCCACAGTAAATCAGGCTTTGCAGTTGCCTTCAAAATAGCTACTCTTGTCGGTAACAGCATTAAAACTGGAAGCAATTCATTTACGTCTAACCTTTCCTAGTTAGAAAGTTGGAGATATATTCATAAGCTTAAATTATTTTTTCAAAACCTGTTGGTAAAGAGTATGTATGTACTTGACTTTCCAGCTCTGGGCTATACTGAATGAACATAAAGGGAAGTAGTGAGGCCTTCAGATACATTTGGGAGTTGATAGGTTTCATGTCTGAATTTGCTTTCAGGCTTCATATTTTGCACAGGAGTAAAATACTTCAGGTAATGTTTTTGTGCAACACAATAGTAACCATAGCTAATTTCATTGACTTCTTTGTGCTTTGAATCAGGCCCTGTATTACCATTGTTGAGAGTATGCTTTGTGCCAGTCATGCTGCAGCTTTCCTTAAAGGTTTCCTGGTGCAGGTGAAAGTTGAAAATAAACATGAAGAGGTGTAATAGCTACTTAAACCAAAATGGTTTTCCTGTCATAATGAATTCTGTGTTACATAAGACGAGCTGTATTGCAGTGAGCCTAATGCAACGTTCTCAAGAGAGTTTCCAGGTGTTTGTTACTATACTTGAATTTCCTTCTCAGCTTCCTTTTTCCCTAGTACTAATCAGACTCATTATAAAGATAATATCTCCAGAGGGCTTAATAGTCTATTTTTAAACAACTAATGCCAGCTGAGATGTCAGATTTCCAAATCTGCACCCTCTTGATTAATAATTGGAGCAGAGACTTTGACACTGACACAGCAGCTAAGATTCCTTCTCCCTCCCGCAATATTTCCATTATGTTTAGAAAACAAACTTTAACCTACACATTTGTTTGGTGGCAGAGAAGGAAATTTGGGATATATTTTTCCTCTGAAGTCTTCACTGAGTGTCCTCTATAGCATATTCTGCATTTGTTCTGCTTGTTGACCTTCCATGGATGATATACTGATCTCAGAAGAGACTATTGGACTGGAATTAGGTTCCAAATTTTTTTTTTTTTTTTAAATAGTTGGAAACAATTTGTGTGTGCGTGTGTGGCTCTTTTGGGATTCTGATACAGAATATCCTAAAAAGAGAAAGAAATGCTTGATATATTTTATCCCCCAAATTAGTTTTACTTTAAGTGATGTGTTATATTTAATTTAATTATAGCTATTAATCCATGCTGAGGTGAGGAAGGTGGAATCTAAACAAGTGACTTGGTTCAAAATGTGCACTTGGACATAATTTTAAAGAGCAACAGTATTATGTAGATATTGGCATGTGGCTTTAGTACACATGCATGGAGCCAAATTAATACATTAGACTGGTTTGTCTTATTGGGAGTCGTCATGGTTGAGTGTATAATCCTTCCATCAAGAAGGAGTTACGGGATACAAAGGCAGTGTTAGTATATCAGGGTAAGATTCACTTCTTACAATCTTCTGAAGTTTTTACGACAGACCCTAACAGCATCTAAGCTCTGTAGAGAATTAAGTTTAATATTATATTGCAACTTCTGTACTCAAGGTGCCCCAGAGTTGGTTACTAAATGCAAAGTAAGATACCGATAAATCAAGATGTAGTGATCCCAGAACTGTGCTGTTGCACTTTTCTTGATAGGACAAAGCAGTACTCTGTTGGTGGACCTCGGGTTTTCAGTTTCCGTCACTAGTCCATACTCACTGCTATGTTCTCTTAAAATCTGCTACACTTCCTTGAGGTATTCCAGGTAGGGTGTTATGAAAATAGTCTGATGAGGGTTTTCAGACTTCAGGTAGTCAGAAATTGCCTCTGGGTGTGTGAAGTGGGAGCAGGGCTGATGAAAGGGAGGTAAAGGGGAGCAATTATACTGGGCCCCCCAAAAGGTCTATAGTCTCTGTGCAAATAAAGTGAAATTGGACAGGGTGGGACCCCAGTGAACATGATGTACTGCAGCCCAAATTTCTCTCGATGGGCCTGGCAGGGAGACGGGCTAGGAGGGACCATTTGCTTGTTGGGGAAGGAGTGTGGTGGGTAACGCTGATAAGGGGAAAGGAGAGAGGTTGGAGCCAGATGAACCAGAAAAGGGCAGAACAAGAGAGGGATAGAGCCCTGTTAAAGTAAAGAGAAGGAGAGGAAGAAAAGACAAATAGAGAAAGGGGAAAGACATAAAACATGAGGGGAAAAGGGGAGAGAGAGAGAGAGCAGGAGGGAAAGAGATGAAGAACATTGTGCCTGTTGGCAATAATCCCCTCTTATTGTTTACATACAGGAGATACTGGCAAGGGCAGGAGTAGTAGAGCATGGCCATTTCATATGCCTTGATATAGGGCATCTAAACATGAAAATTAAAGTCACATATTGGGAGGGCATCACTTTCTTGATTTTATAATACAAGATTACTATTTGTTCATTACTGGTTTATTATTTCTGCAGTGACATGGGTGTGCATGGAGCTGTATGAACAAAAGACAATGGTCTTTTCCCAAAAAGCTTCTAGTCTGAGTCTTCTGTTGAAAATATTTCTGCAGATAGATTTAGAACTTTTGCACTTCCAAAATTATCCTGACTGCACACCCCAGCTGGTAGTGCATGGCTATATAGATAAATGTAGCAACTCCTATGAATGCAGAAGTAGCTCCCAAACGTCTAGGATATGACAAACTGTCTTACTGAAAGAAGGAATTTTGGTCTGAATATTGAGATGATCCATTGCTCATTTTGAATAGTATAATGAATTCTTTAATTTCCTGGAGAGCGCAGGGTTCAACAGATGGGACCTCAGTTTAGTATCTTGTGTGAAGGATTTGTGCAATGGCCTCTCCCAGGTCTATGGTATAAAAACCCAATAAGAGCTCAAATGATGGTAAAAGACTTGAATTCATGAGCACCTGGCTCAAAAGTGAGAGTGCTGCCATTAGTATCATAGGCATGGGTTAAAATATATGAAGTAGATCTGTATAATGTGCATATATTATCATGTGATTTTTTTAAATTTAAAACACCTACATATGAATTGAGTTAAGCTTTAAAAATACATTTTTAACTGAGTACAGTACCAAATATGCATTCTTAATATTATGTATTTTATGTTCAAATAGTTCCTGGGAAATGGACACCTACTTCACTCAAATTAAAGCTGAGAGTGAGATGTATTTTATTTATAGGAAATGGTCACTTTGCATGTCTACATTTCCTGTAGTAGCTTTCTCCATTAACTGTTAACTCATTGGCTTATGTTATGTTTAGAGAACTCTGTGTGCTGGTACCAATCTCTGTCTGATTATCTGTAGCCACTCTCAAGCCCCTCTTTCTACCTTCAAATGGTTGATATATTAGCTTCCACCTGTGTGCTCTTCCTCCATACAATAGACAGGAAGCATTTGTTCCTTCAGCATTAGCAATCAAATCCAAATTATAGTTGTGGTTGAATACTATACTATTTATTTAAGAAAGAGAGGCATGAAAGAGATAAAAATAAAGAAAAGTATTTAATGCAGAGGCAGTGACAGAGATGTGTGCTACTATGGGCTGGAAAAACATAACTTACAAAGGTTAAAGGGTGGTAGCTATATTCTTTATGCTATTAGCAATGACCCACTTTATAAATGCTCTTTGGAACTGGCTGTCTTTTTGTGCTTCATCTGAATGTCAGTGTGTACCCTGCTTCCACGTAACGCTGTTTTAAATAGTGAAGCCCTGACTTTTCTCCTTCCCCCCCCACCCCAAAGACTACCTCCTAGCCACTTCTGAAGGTGTTCCCTTTGACTTTCTAGGGTGTGTTGCTCTCAACTTTGTGGCCCAGGCTAGCACTGAGGTTATTCACACAACTATTATTAGCACTTTAGCATGAGCCTGATTCTGTAGACCAGGCTCTGAGAGTCGTTGCTGTGTTTTGTTTTGGTTTTTGGTTTTTTTGCCATACCCATAGAGACTTGCACAGAGTTTCAGAAATAAACTTTAGTAAATGCCCATGACCTATAAATCTTGAGTCCGTAGAAAGGCGCCTCTTACAGTGTCATCACCAGCTTCTATGTAAATGTATGGTCTTTGCACTGACCTTTAAGGAAGAGAGTAAGTGCCCAGTTCAATGGCCTGATTTCAGTGGGAGATTTTCTTGCTCAAGGAGTAATGAATTGGACCCTACAGACCTGATTCTGCAATTTCTTTTATACAGAGGGACAGCTGTGACCATTCATTGCTCCACTGAAGTCAGTGAGGCTCTGGGTGCAGCAGTCCATCTTGTGTGCAAGAAATTGCAGTATCCTGTGACTTAAGACATTTAAGTCAAGGATTTTTTGTAATATCTTTTCTCATTTTAAAACGGATGCAGCATTTCTATACGATTATCCTGATATCTTTTTCTTTGCTTTCCTTTAACAAATTAAACATACTGCATTGGACATCACTTTTTCTATGCTGCAATGTTTTAGTCTTTTTTTTCAGTAGAAGTAGTTTATTTTAAATTGATCACTTTGGATTTATTCTTCAGACCAATGGATAGTTGCCAGAAATTTAAAGCGATTGCCTTGAAGATGATCTGTACAGCTGAGTTAATAATTATTGCCATCTTGTTTCCTGTTAGTACTTATCCATAAATATTTTAACTAATTTGGCTTCTGCCAGAGAAGAGAAGATGTATTTGTATTTACCATGTTTTATGGACAATGTCTTATAGTGCTAAATCGTGGGAAAGGACACTCTATGCATTTTGTTACCTGCTAGTACATGGCTTGCTGTATTTCATAATTTCGCTATTGGCAATCCCATAAAATCTTTATAAATTAACTGTAGTGGAATGAAAAATATTTTTATATCATGCTCTACAAACACGTCACTAACCGTTTTAAAGAGGTATCTGTGTTCGTGTTGGTGCCTCCGAGTGCTGCTAAAGTTAAGTCTATCAGTATTCCATGACAAAAGCCACCCTCTTTGTGCATGGTTTATAGTTTGTTTTTCAATACTCAACTGGGATGAAACTTGGCATGAAAAGGTCTCAGAACAGATATGACGCTTGCTTGCCTGCCCCAGTGAGGCCAGTGGAACGGCTTGTGTGAATAAGGAGAGCAGGATATGGCCCCTTCTGACAAATCCATAAAAAGGGGATGTTTTTCTTTGTTTTTGTAACACCTCTTTAAAATAATGAAAAATTTCATCGTGTTACATTTTAAGCAAACCTAAGCCCTTAAAAACAAAACATAATAAAATGCATGAGTTATTAATATTCAAAATTGACTACTGAGGATTCACAGAAACTTGTAATTAAAAAATGCATATTAATACGGTAATAGTGTCATGCCATGGATTGACAAAAAGATAAACAGCACAGAAGAAGCCTTTGTACTTTATTATAATTACTCTTCAATATGCATCTATGAGCATTCCCACCTCTCTAATTTTATTTTAAACAGCAGTATTACCAAACGAGAGATGTAACCGCTCGTGTAGAGATAATAGTGACCACTAAAATGATAATAAAACATTAAGGGAAATACTGTTTCCTCTGTGCGGATGATCATTTGGAGCGCCACCTGTGGCTAAGGGCCAGATTATCAAATGAAGGTGCCTAAATTGTATCTGCAACAAATATTTGCATGCTGTTTGTGCTGCATAGACATTATTTACATTTGCAAATGGCGAAGCTTGTTGAAATCAATGGGTAGACTCCTACTGGCTTTGGGTTGGGCCCTAATTGCACATCTAGGGGGCCAGATTTTGATTTTGTACATACAAATGTGTATGCTCATTATTGTCAGCCTTTACTGAAAATGTGGTGTTATGGTCAAAATTCTGTCCTCAAAGACACAATTTCAGACACTTGACTAGGATGGCACAAGTCTGACTGAAATTAGAATTTGTACATTAGGCTCATGCAGTTCAGAGGTAATGTTCTGAGTCTGAATCCTTCCTGTGTCGTCAGACATCGCTTGGGGCATGAACAAGGTTCTGCCATCCCTGTGTATCCTGGGATGCTCTTTACATGTCCTCTATGTTAAATCCTATAAGTTTTCCCTCACTAAATATTGTTTGACAGAGTAATTCTTTTGGTCAGCCCCTTTTACATGTTCCTCCAGCAAAACAGCTATGGTAATGGTGTCAGTCATGGAAGTGCAGCTGCACTTGTGTGAATTTGTCCTGTGAGATTTATCGTTTATATTGATCAAATAATTTGAAGACCCCTGACTCTATAACAGCCAAATTCTGCTCTCAGTGTTATCTCTGTAGGAAAATCAGTGGAATCACTCTGAATTTACAGAAGTGTTGCTGAGAGAAGAATTGAGCCCTACTTGTTTTTAAACACATGTTGGCTTTATTCTTTTGCAAAAAGATTAACACTGAATCTGAAAAGACACATAGCATGGAATATTGAGATGATCTGACAAATGCAAACTCAAAGGCATCTACATTCTCTTACCTATATTTATTAATTTCCATAATTAATTAATGCCTCATATGTAAACAGCAGTTCAGATTTCCACACTGTCTTCCCCTCAGATAAGCTTCAGTGGGTACGTCTACACTTACCGGAGGGTCCGGCGGCAGGCAATCGATGTTCTGGAATCGATTTATCGCGTCTTGTCTAGACGCGATAAATCGATCCTGGATCGATCCCGGAAGTGCTCGCCGTCGACGCCGGTACTCCAGCTTGGTGAGAAGAGTACGCGGCATCGACGGGGGAGCCTGCCTGCATCGTCTGGACCCGCGGTAAGTTCGGACTAAGGTACTTCGAATTCAGCTACGTTATTAACGTAAATGAATTTGCGTACCTTAGTCCGAAGTGGGGGGTTAGTGTGGACCAGGCCAAAGACATTTAGATAGTAGCAGGAACAAGCCAGACAACAGAAGTTAAGCAAATGGCCATAATTGAAATGTGAAAAAAAAAAGCTTTGTGAGCTAAGAAATGTTTTGGGATTTTTATCTTGAATTTTCTGGTTTGGGTTAGTTTGTCTGAAAACTGCAGCATCTTATGGGCCAAATTTTTAAAAGTGCTCATTGTGCTACATAGCCATTATTTCATTTGCAAATGTCTAAGGGCACGTCTTCACTACCTGCCAATCTGGCGGGTAGCAATCGATCTATTGGAGATCGACTTATCGCGTCTAGTGAAGACGCGATAAAATCGATCCCCGATGGCTCTGCCGTCGACTCCGGAAATCCACCACAGCAAGAGGCGGAAGCGGAGTCGACAGCAGCGCAGCAGCGGTCGACTCGCTGCCGTCCTCACAGCCAGGTAAGTCGACCTAAAATACGCAACTTCAGCTACGCTATTCACGTAGCTGAAGTTGTGTATCTTAGGTCGACCCCCCCCCCCCGTAGTGTAGACCTAGCCTAAGCCCATTGAAGTCAATGAAAAGACTCCTGCTGACTGTGATTCAGGCCCTAATTGCACATCAAGCACCTAAATGAAGTGGCCATATTTTCAGAAGTTCTCAGCATCCCACGGCAACCATTGTTATCAAAGACATAACTACATTGTTTTAAATGGGAACCCTTGAAAACTGGCCCACTTTAAGTGCCTGAATGGGATCTGAACTCTTTTGGAAACCTGTCTCCAATTCTGGATATTGCTTTTTTTGAAAATCTGACCCTTTAATTTTATTATGTATTAAATCTTTAATGGGAGTTTAAATTGTGAATTATTTAGTTGAGTCACAGACCCATTCTAGTCTACTGAGTAGTAAAATATATCTTTAGGCTATGTAAATGTTGTATTTAGGCCTTTAAAAAGGTATCTTTAAGATTAAATACATACTTCATCACACCCATTTAGCCAAAAGAGTAAAATAGCTTGAAGTCTTTATGATCCATAAGGGTAAATATGTATTTTCATTTGGATAATACTTATTACCCAATAGTCCAAAAGTCTTTATGGTTCATTGTGTAATCCATAGTTATGTTCTCTTTTTACAGTGGATATTTTTGAATGAATAGATCTAGCCGCCTCCAAAGGAGTTGTTGCAGACTATTGTGGAAATTCTTCCTATTTCAAGGACTATTGAAATAGGAGGCTCTATTGGCTCCCTTGGAGCTGTCACAGTGATTAGCGCTCATCTGTGTTTGGCACACGTGCACTGAAAACATCGATACAGTTTGAGTCCCAATTAGTTTCCATGTACAGTAAATGGATTTTCCAAATAAAATATTTCAGAATTTTTTTCATATTTTTTTTATTTCTGTTTTAAAATTATTTTATTCTTCTAGTTAAAAGATAGGGAGGAGGGAAACAGGACTAAATATGTTTATGCATGTCATATTTACAAATGAAATGTAACATATTGTAACTAACCCCATCACTATTATACTAATCTTGTAACTCCAGAAACAATCAAAGAAGCCCATCCAGAACTAGCAGTTTCTTTTAAGCATGATGAAATCCTCTCCAATTTCAAGAAAACACTCATTCCATTATACCCTTCTGTAGTAGGTATTTAAGCTAGCTGTGGATTTTTTCACACTATATTGAATGCTGGTATAAGCGATCCTCTAAAGAATTGTTTCTCTGATAGAATTAGGGATGTAATGCTTGTTTCTGGAAATATAAAGATCCTTAGGCTTCTTGGGATAAAATACTTTTAAACTTGTTCTCATAGACAAATGACTTGCAAAAATACCCTTTTAAAATTTAATAAAAAGCCCTTTTTAAGATTTAGGAACATTTGTAGAGTTAAGCATAACTGAGACCTTTATACCAAGTTTCAGTAAGACTATATTACAGTGGCTGATGTGTAAGCCCCTGAAAATAGGTTTGCAGTGGAAATACCAAGAGACCCTTAACTATAATCATTCTTGTTAGTTTAAATGCCTAGAAATGAATACAGTTTTCATTGATCTACTATAATGTGACAGAAGTGACTACTCTCAGGGAAATTCATAGTGATTCCAGTTACCTTGCTGCATTAGGAAATGAAGTTAAATGTTATTCACCCTGTGCAGAGGACTCCGACAGTGCACCTCAGAGTGTACCATTCAGGTCCCATGTAAACTTTATTTTGAGGGTTTAAAGTGGTACTGACTGCATGGGGCTGAGTTTCACCCTGTGTGCCCATCATAGGTGCTGACTCCATGAGTGCTCCAGGGCTGGAGCACCCACAGAAAAAAAATAGGGGGTCTCAGCACCCACCAGCCACCAACCAATGAGCTGTTTGGCGGCGGGCAGGAGGCACTGAGGGGGGCGGAGCAGGGGTGGGAAGAGGCACAGTGATGGCGGGGCACGCTCTGGGGAGGAGGCGGAGCAGGGGAGAGGCCTCGGAGGAGGGGTAGGAGCAGGAACAGGAGGAGGCAAAGCGAGGGTGGGGCCTTGGGAGAAGGGATGGGATTGGGGTAGGGCTGCGGCGGTGGAGCACCCACCTGGAAAGTGGAAGTTGGCACCTGTGGTGCTAGTGGGTGACTAGATGACTCGAGATTTCCAATGTGAGATGACTCCTTTCCTTTCTAAGACATGTGAGTCTGAACTAGGTCAATAATGTCCGGAATTGTCCAGTGTCTTTTGTGAAGTCAATGGGTGGTCTCAAGACTTACTGTTGGACAAATGAACACATCACAAAAAACATAATGGCTGTTATTGGCAGTTTCAATGGAGAGTCTTAAGGAGACCAAGCAGTCTTGGCATGGAGAATGAAGTATTTTCTCACTCCTAGGATTGGTTCTTCAGCGTATGTCTACACTTAAATCACTACAGCTGCGCCACTGCAATGCCAATGGTAGGGTTTCTCCTGCTGGCACTGATAATCTATTCCCCTGAGAGGTGGTAGATAGGTTGAGGGAAGAATTTTTCTTTTGACCTAGCACTGTCTACAGGGGGACGTAGGTTGGCTTAACTATGCCGCTCAAGGGTGTAGATTTTTCACACACCTGAGCAACGTAGTTATGCCAACCTAATTTTCTAGTGTAGATCAGGGCTCAGTGTTAGGGTTGAAGTATGTTAATGGGGTAATGGGAAGCCCATGTGGCTGCTGTCAATGCTAAACCAGTTCTTCCGGTACATGGAAGACTTCAGTCTCCAGCTGTGTCTTTCTGGCATCTTCCACCTCTTTGAATAAAGTAATACAAAGGAACTCTCTTGCTCTGAGTTACAAGACTGAGGTAAGGTGTGTGCTAATGAAAGGACTTGAGTGTCGAATTTAATTTTGATTAACTTTTTAATTGGATTGACTTTTTGAGAACAGAAAGATGTATCAGCACTTGATATGTCACTTGACATTTTAGTGATGAGACATCTATGCTGCAGTATAGAATGACTAGATAACCATCTCACAGCTCTGTAAAGGCAGTAATTATCTAGAGCAGATTCAAAATAAGAGATTTCTTTCAAAATAAAGATCTTTCTTTGAGGGAAAGTGTTTGTTTCCACATTTATCCGCTTATGCCAACTTTATAAGCATAATATATCTTTTAGCTTTGTTCGCTGAGTAAGCCCTGTGAAAAACAAGAAAAGATTTTTTTTGTCACCCACATAATTTATGGAGAAGAAAGTACAAAATGAGAACACGTTTGCACATGAATGCATGAACTGGGGTGGAAGTGGAATAAAGGATTCTGATGTTTTTCCCTATATGCTTTGACATTATTTGTATCTACAGTTATTCCTTTCAATATGCATTAAAAGCAAATTACAACCAAAAAGTAAAACTGCATGGAGATACCAAACCAGAATATACTAAAAATGATCATATTTTTGCTATCATGCAGTTAGTTAAATGTATTGACTGCAGTACAGGTAAAGATTTTATCATTCTCTTCATTATTCAGGAAATGAAATATTATTTGGAGAGAAGGGGAGAAGGCTGGATGTTCAAAACAAAACAAAAAACCTGCTCCACTCTTTTCAAACAATGGAATTAATGTATCTCTAATTCTGGATAATTCTCTGAAAACTTCAGCTCAGTGTGCAGAAGTGGCCGAAAAGGCTAACAAAATGTTAGGAACTGTTAGGAAAGGGATAGAAAATAAGACTGAAAATATCATAATGCCACTATATAAATCCATGGTGTTCCAACACCTTGAACACTGTGTCCAGTTCTGGTCGCCCCATCTCCAAAAGAATATAGTGGAACTGAAAAAGGTTCAGAGAAGGGCAACAAAGATGATCTAAGGGATGAAACGGCTTCCACATGAGGAGAGACTAAAAAAAGATTAGTGTTTGCAGTGTTGTTGTAGCTGTGTTGGTCCCAGGATATTAGCGAGACAAGATGGGTGAGATAATACCTTTGTTGGTTCAATAAAAGATGTTACCTCACCCACCTTCTCTCTAAAAAAGATTAGGACTATTCAATTTAGAAAAGAGCCAGTTAAGGGGGTGGGAGAGGATAGAGGTTTATACAATTATGAATGGTGTGGAGAAAGTGACTAGAGAAGGGTTATTTACCCTTTCACACAATACAAAACCAGGGGTCACCTGATGAAATTAATAGGCAGCAGGCTTAATACAAACAAGAGGAAGTACTCTTTTTACACAATGCACAGCTAACCTGTGGAAGTCATTGCCATGGATGTTGCAATAGCCAAAAGTATAACTGGGTTAAAAAAAGAACTAGATAAGTTCGTGGAGGATAGGTTCATCAGTGGCTATTAGCCAAGATGGTCAGGGATGTCACCCTGTGCTTGGGGTGACCCTAAACCTCTGACTGCCAGAAACCGGGAGGGGAAGTTGGGGTGGAGCACTTCAACTGCCCCGTTCTGTATGCTCCCCTGAAGCTCTAGTATGGGCCACTGTCAGAGACAGGATATTGGGTTAGATGGACCATTGGTCTGACCCATATGGCAGTTCTTCTTTGCACTTCCCTGCCTTGCTTCTTGAAAGATGGACAACTGCAGCTCCTGTTGGCTTAACATTTTTTAATAATGAATGGACATCAACATCACTATACTTTTGCAGCTGTTTGTGAATCATTCAGAATGACTGCCTCTGCCATTTTTGCATTTGTTTATAAAGGTGTTGTGCTTGATAAGTTTATGCTCATGAAATAAAGGCACATTACTGCACTGAATATTCAGTGCGAGTTGACTATGTACTTTTTCCTGTCGCTTTGGAGCTTGGTGCAAAAATAAGATATCGGGGGGGAGGAAGGGAAGTAAATTGCATCCCATGTGAGAGTTTTAGGTATGGTGGGAATACTAGATTTGGTTTCCTCAAACCTAAACCTGCACTTGGGTCGGATCCAAAACTGGATCTGTCTGTTTTCTTATTTGAGTTGAGACGCAGCTGAAATCTTGTTAGAACACAGGCCTAGTCTTCATCTGACCTTGAATCTGAACCTTTACCTATTCCTTACCTCGTTCCAGTTGCTGCTTCCTTGTCCCAACTCCAAAATATGACATATAAAATAACTCGGATGGCCAAAGGTTATTTGACATCATGGCTCTCAGTGCAGCCAAAACACATATATTGTGCCTTTGTGTCTGAGGGTAGAATAGTTGCCATTCATTTGCAAAAAAATCCAGACCTGCTTGTGGAACTGCAGCAGCGATTTACGGTGCCATATGGGACAGCTGTGTTTGAGTTTCTGGATTTCAGATTTTCAGCAAAGTAAAATGCATTCTGAAGCTAGCATGATTGATCTCAGCATTGAAAGGGTGCCAGTATTACACACTATCCATCAATCTGTAACTGTTATAACTGAGGAGGTGTAGAGAACTTCATGAAGGCCGGGAGTGATAATACCAGGGCATGAGTCTACAGCTGATTGTGCTTATGGAACTCCCATTGGAATCGACAAGAGCTGTGTGTGCAGAATAGCTTCAGAATCAGGTTTGAAGGAGGAAAGGATGGTGCTGGTGGTGGTAATTCTGAAGTAAAGGGGGCCAAGCTCTAGTTATGATAAGTTATCTGTCACTATCAGTGACTGAGGAGGTTGGGTGTGGGGAGACCAATATTAAATCAGACTAACTTTAATACAATTTAATAGCTCTGAAGATAATTGAAATAGAGAGACTTAGCTGACATAAAAGCTCCATCAGACTGCTTTTTTCAAGT
Organism: Emys orbicularis; assembly: GCF_028017835.1. NCBI lineage: Eukaryota > Metazoa > Chordata > Testudines > Emydidae > Emys > Emys orbicularis. The sequence goes on from NC_088690.1 coordinate 89,511,451, forward strand.
TCCATATCGTTCCTACCCAAATACCACAAGCACTTCCCCCATCCAGAAACAGCCTAAACAATGGGGCCTCAGTGGGTCTTTGTATCAGGATCATAGACTCTCTAATAAATCAAAAACACAACACCTGCAGTTCAGCAAACCAAACACATTATTTATTGGCATGTTTTCCTACAGAGAATGCAGATTAAAATGGCTGCAGTCAGCCTGTAGTTTATACGGTTGACTGTTAAGGTGAACTAACCAGTCAGTATAAAGACAAAGGTAGAAGCCATATTCTTCCCTGTCCCAGCTCTAAAGTCAAATTGGGAATAAACAAAAAATGTACTCAAGCTCTGTCCACAATCCCATACTCCACTTGCAATTCCATAGTAGCTTCTGTATGTTTCTGATCAAATGTTCAATAGTTAAAAATGTTTACATTCAGTTTTTGTTAGACTTGAGAGTTAACCCCTGTGGAATGAATGGGGTCTATTCATACTTCTCCAAGCTGCTAACCAGATGCTGCTCTCAGTTACATATCTATAATTATATTATTATTACCTCCACTGGTGTGACTGAGATCGGAGTTTGGTCTGTTGTTTCTGTTAGCAGCCTCAGGAACAGCATTGATTACTATTCAGTAATGTTTCATTGCAACCATGCAGAAGCTGAGGAGTCACCAGAGAAGTGTTGGTCTGGCATACCACTGAGTACTAACTGAATATAACCACCACTTCTGTCCCTTAATAGCATTGTTTTGTAACATGACTATCAACTAGACAGCTCAGGTAGGCGGCCTCAAATTTTGGTTCAGCCTGGTGATCTTGTTACCCCAGATAGTAAAAGAGTAACAGTGCTTTGCCTTGTAGGGAATAGAAGGAAGACATATGCTTAGTTTTTCAGCAATTTGTCTGGATTGGCCACACATTTATTGATATGAAACTATCAGCAACAGAGCTGAGGCAATCCTTGCAAGTGAACTAATTCTTGGGATGGGACATGCTCTGTTTCCATGACTACAAATCTGGAGACCACGAATCCCACTCTAGCTTGCTTGACCAGGACATAATGGCCACCAAACTGACCTGCTTATGTATGTCCATGCATAGGCGCCCACTCCTTTTGTCACTCTTGTACTGAGAGCACGGGCACTCCTGCATCTGGCTGAGCCTCCATCAGCTTTTAACAGTCAACTCTTTTGGGGTACATGGGCAGAGTGCATCATCACAAACACTCTAAGTTTGGGAGGGTGAATGTCTATTCCTCCCATCCTAACTGGTACTTTAATGACTCTCTTTTTCCCGTTTCCTTTGCACTGGTCCAGATGAAAAATACCAGCTTAAAGAGCTCAGCTTAATTAATAATAGTAGTCAAAATATTATCACACAAAAATCCTTCTCTATTTATTGTCAGACATTTCTATAAAGTGAGACTAAATTTCTCTTACATTGGCTGGGTCATTTATGCCTAGATATGTAGAACTGTTGGGAAGTTGATTAGTGGGGTTAGGTTTAATGTGATGTTGGGGAGTTGGTAGCAATAGGAAGGATATAATAGGTCAAGCAGGAGGTATGGTGGTAAATCTGGTCTAGTAATATAGTAGTATGGGATTTCTTATATGAATCTGAGTGCAGGCATTGTTTAGACATCCTATTTTAAAATGTTGTTTAAAAATAGCACTCGACAAACACAGCTAATACATTTGAATAAACAAAGAGCAAAGTCTACTGGTAATTGAGTAGAGTAGGATATTTATAATAAATGTATTTGGTTTAATCATAATGGGTTTTATAATGTAGTGTGGTGTAAGAAATTATTTTGCATATCTTAAAGATTATTATTATTATTTTTTTGCATTCAAGAAACCTAGAAGAGTTCAGTGTTTATGTATACTGGCAAGGTAGTCATAAAATTTTATGTTCAGAGAGGTCTTGGAGACTGTAATTTTTCATTATTATGCAGCTACCTTCATATAGATCGTTTTTAACACTGTGTAAATGGTTTGGATCATCTGCCTTCATCTTTAATTGAGTAGTGTCTACTTAAAGACTAATGAAACTTCAGGAATGATGATTGATGGACAGCATAAAACATCTGTTACAGCATAGAGCAGTGACAAAGGACTAACAATTGCATTTTTAGTGCCTTAAATTGAATTTAAACAACAGGCACTTAGGGATTGTTGGTTTTTTTTTTTTTGGTCTCTTGTCAAAGCTAAGTTCCATTTACAATGTGTATGTTAAATTAAGACAGTAGTTTGTTGAAATCAGAGCAAAATAAAATAATCTGTTAGTTTCTTTTTTTTTTTTTTTTTTGGCTGGGGTTGTTCATTTTTTCTTCTGAGAGCTACTTCTCTGCCCCCCTAAGGAAAACTCTATGTAGGAAAACATCCTTGGAATTAGGATTACTGTTACAAAATTAGAAATTAAAGCATCTGGGTGCTGCTTGTTACTGGGTTCCTTACTTATGGGTGTGATGGTGTTGAACTATCATTCTTCCTTAGAATGTTAAACCACCATAACTGGCATTAAATCTTACTCTTGTTGGCAGTTTCAGCACAGAGGCCAAATTATGGCATAAAATGCGACAAGAGATTGAAATATCAACCCTAGTGATAGACCTTCCAGGTCACAATTGAGACGCATTGGTGGACATAGTGCAGAAGCTTGCAAGATCAGGGGTTGTGGGAAGATGATGCTGTCTCTCTTGGGCTGTCACTCTTGTAGCTTTCACAAACCCTAAATTTGCAAAATCAAGAAAACAAAGAATATTTTAGATTCAGGTTTTTTTTTTAAGTGTAAGCTCCACATTGTGATTGCTTAGGATACGTTACAAGGCCACTTTTTGGGATGCAGGGGGAAGATAGTCTGGGCCAACTACAGACAAACATTAAATATTTTTTTCTTCATTTCCTTCCTTAGCCCAGCTCTGCTTCTTATCACACTCGAATGCCTCCCCTCTGGCCCCCAAATATGCCAGGGCAAGTCAAGCCCCTTGGATCACAGCTCTAAGGGCGTGCAAGTGTTTCTAGGTCCCAAGCCAGTCTACTGCATCCTGCCTCTGTGCATCTGAATCACAAGAAGTTCCGCTGCGTATTAGGCCTTTCACACTCATGGACTGGGTCTTCTTGAGGTGCTAGCTGATTTACCATGAGACCTAATGTTGGACATCCTTTTCCAAGACGTTAGCCAGAAGCATCCATTAATGGGTAGTAATTCTATGGTAGTTAACATGAGTTACTGTGAATGCCTAGATGTCCTGCAATGCAATTTTTTAATTCAGTGAGACTTTATTGGCACAATAAGCTAAAAAAATATTGCCAAAGTATAAGAAAGAGACCCCTGAGGTAGCTGTCTGAGGTAGGAGCCTTCTATGGTATGGATACATGCTGTTCAGGGGTAGTTCTCTATGCATATGTCTACGCTGCAGTTAGACACCCACAGCTGGCCCATGCCAGGTGACTTGGGCTTGTGGGGTTGTTTAATGGTGGTGGGGGCATTTGGGCTTGGGCTGCAACCTGAGCTCTGGAACTCTCTCACCTCACAGAGCCTGGGCTCCCGCCTAAGCCCGAATGTCTGCACCATAATTAAACAGCACCGTATGCCGAGCCCCCCGAGCCCGAGTCACCTGGCACGGGTCAACCATAGGTTTTTAATTGTGGTGTAGACATACCCTCAGTCCATTTTTCAGCAGTTATCTGTTCCTCAGATTGCTGGGTAGTGTGTTGCCACCTCTGCCATTTGTCTTTCTTCCAGGATCAGGCACGATTTTGCCTCCTCACTTTTTTTAAGAAAAATCTTTTTGTGATTTCTGATAATTGAAGGAAATGTGTCTCTGATACTTTCTACTGCACTATCCCAAATACAAGAAAGTATGTCTTTGTCTCAATCTCTTGTCTGTCATATTTGCTGTTTAGTCATTTCTCACTGGGTTTGGACTATGCTTTGCGCCTCCCAATTTCCACTTCTGGTTTATGGTTATGGATTCTGTATTTGGTGAGAATCATTTTTCACATTTCATTGTGATGAGGTAGTCTGCTAGTGTGTGGTGAGGTAGTCTGCTAGTATGTTAGCTCTGGGTAGAGATCTGTAGCAGTCTAGTTTACTGTTGGTTTTTGGTCTATTCTTTCCAGTGACTCATGTACTGGTATTGTAGGTGGCGGTCAGGCATCCTGAGCATTTTTCAATTCTAGGTGGGGTTCTTTGCTCCATTGGTCAGGAGGTTGGGTTTGCTAGGCTCAGAATGTGATATGTAGGAGTGGGTCCTGCTTCCATTTGAATTAAATTTTTGGTCTAGTGTGTTTTGGTGGAGGAAGCATTTGTTGCTTTGAGATCGGACCAGAAGTTGAATAATTTTTTCTGCATATTGATCCAGCACGTGGTATCGCCCCTGGTCTGCTCTGCAGTCATTAGTGCTGGAGTTCCTGTACACAAGGAAGATTTGTTTGCAAAATGGTAGATATAGGGTTTCTGGTGGGGTTTTATCCCAGTGAATTGTTAAAATTTGGGCCCCAGAGTTCACTCCCAAATAGTAGATTGGGTTGGATTATGTTGTTGAATACTTCTGATAATAGTTTTACTTGGGTCATATATAGTGAGTGGTTCTGTGAAGCCCCTAAAGGCCCACAGAGCTGATTTCCTGTCATGATTTGGTAGTCAGACTAAAGCTATTTGATACATTTCTTATGAGGCTTACTATGTGTAATTTAGGATGTATTCAATTTCAGTGGCTCTGTAATTAAAAAAAAAACATAAAAATCTTGCATAAGTGATATGACCAGGTCATAAGCATAGAGCAGCATTTTATCTCCGAGTCATTTAGAAGGAGTCTAGGGATTGTTTCAGTTGGACTGGTAAATCATTGATTTATGTGTTTGCAGTATTGTTGTGACGTGTTGGTCTGGGGATACTGGAGACAAGGTGTGTGAGGTAATATCTTTTACTGGACCAACTTCTGTTGGTGAAAGATACAAACTTTCCAGCTTTTATGGAGTTCTTCTTCATGCCCTGAAGAAGAGCTATGCGTAAGTTTGAAAGTTTGTCTCTTTCACCAATAGAGGTTGGTCCAATAAAACACATTATTTCACCCACCTTGTCTCTCTATTGATGTATTTATTGAAGAGGGTCATGCTGGGGTTAGATCCCTGTTTTATGGCCCTTTCTTGCTTGAAGAACTCTGCATAATGTTTTTTGCTATCCTGCATTTAATGAACTGGTTCATGGAGTTAATGAAGTCATACATTTTCCCATTATTTCCATTTTGTAGCATTTTAAGGATCAGTCCTGGGTACCAGACTGAGACAAAGCTTTTCTGAAGACTATGACCTGGGCAAATATTTTTCTATATTGTGTATTTGTTAATAAGAGTCTATAGGGTGAGGACAATGTGTTTGGTGGCTTGTTTCTAAGGGAGAAAGGTAATTTAGATTACATTGGGGATGGTCACATATAGTATTATTCTTTTCTTGAGGATGCTACAGAATAGTTTGCTGAAGTTCCTGCTAACACCGATATCTCAGTAGTTGCTGTGGTTCCTAGTTGCTAGTAAGATCCACCTGACCATACATGAGGGGAGTGTTAAGATGGAGGGTTAAGCTAAATAGTTTTAGGAGAGCTATCTGGTTTCGGGTCTCAGTGCTGTGCTTCAGCATCTTGGCCAGGCCCTTGATTTCCTGAGTTTGAGGTTTTGAAGATTTTCCTTTAGTAATATATTGAGAAAATGTCCCTCTGGACTCTTTAATGTGTTTATACAAGCTTTAGTAGAGAGCAGAAAATTAGATGTCCAGATTATTATATCAGTTACATCTGTGTCAATCTGGAGTAACTGCATTGAAATCTATAGATTTACTGTGGATTTACAGCATTTTAACTCATACCAAAATCTGGTAAATCATTTACAAATAGACATTGATACTAATGTAGCACCTTTCATGTAGGCTCTCAAAGCATTTTACAGCCAGTAATTGTGTAAGCTTCACAACATCCATATTGAGGTATTTCACTATTTTACTTATTTTATAGATGAGTAAATTAAGGAATAGAGAGGCTAAGTGAGTGGACCAAGGTTATACAGAAACAAATTGTGGCTCCCAATCTCTATCCATGAGGCCATCCTGTGAATTTCATTAGATAGATTGTATTATTGAAGCATACCAAACCACTAATTTCTGAACCCTACAGAATAGAATCTTGGTTGAAATTACTGTCTAAAATGTACAAGAAAGACTATAGTGAAAATACCAGACTGTGGAGAGAATGAGGTATAATCATTGTGACTTGCTAGTTAGTAAATATGCCACAATTTATCAGACATGGAAAAAAGAAAACGCCCTGAACTAATTTAACCTACTAAATAAACACGAGTTGTAATCACAAGCCTTGAAGGTCTTTATTAATGTCAACTGACTCAGAAATTTGTGCAGATATATTTAAAGTGCAGGGCAACTCAAACTTTTAAAATTCTACTACCTGATTGGAAGTGGAATGAGTTGTTTTTTTAATAGAAATTCCTAAAATGGCATTAATAAATGGAATAGTATTTTTAAATGTTAGGATAACAAAATTATCTGTAAGGGATAACATCAGATTTACTTAGTGACTAAAATCTGGATCGTCCTCCAGCATCTTGACACCGAAGGAGTCCTCAACCAATGCAGAATCATAGGAAGGAGGAATTGTACAGCAATGTTTTCCCTCTCCTTTTTTTCCCAATGGAAGTCACTCCACTGAGTTTTCGTGCAGAAGAGGCTTGGGGGTAAGATTGAGGGTAGTAAGGAAAGAGCCCCTACCTTAAAGGGCTTCTGTGAAGCTTCATTTGGCATTTGTGAAGCTTGCTGAGATCCTTGGATAAATGTGCTATGTAAATACCATAGTATTACAACTAAGACACAATAAAGTTCAGTTTTCTGTAGCATCTTTCATACAAAGTATCACAAAACATTTCCCAGAGAGTCAATCAAAAGCATAGTGGAAAATAAAAGCTAAATCTGAGGAAGTGGAGAGATACTTCATGAGGCATGGGAGAGCACATCAGGACAAAAAATATCCACCTGTACAGAAAAATGGAAGGGAACAGAAAAGCAGCCATAAACAAAATATTGAGAGGGTTATGAGTACAGAGAGGTAAAGTAATAATATTCCATGGAAAATGTTGAAGGCAATCCTGAGTTGGATTGGTAAATCAATAGGATGCCTGCAAAGTGACAGAGAAACAGAGTGATATGCTTGTTGCAATTACATCATTTCCATTCAGAATTGAGCCCCAGTAACTGTAGTGAAGAAATTGATGGGACATGGATTTTCTGATTCCCTGATGTTTCTGCATTCTGTACCTATGATATTTGAGAATAGGGGTTTCCAGAGACCATAAGAGAGAAATGCAATAGTCAAGACTGGAAATGATTAAGACATGAGTAAGATAAGTGATTTTAAATTACATTTATCATAAAGTAAAAACTGATATATTGACCCACCTTGCAAACTCAAAATGAGAGTACACATATTCACTTAGCCTGAAAGCACTTATTGTTTAATTTCAAAGATCTTGAAGAGAACACCAATCTAAATGACAGTGTAATAGATTCCTTTGATAAAGACGGATAAATAAGATGTCATTTTGTAATACGGTAGAATCTCGGAGTTATGAACATTTCGGTAATGGAGGTTGTTCATTACTCTGGACAAAATCTTATGGTGGTTCTTTCAAAAATGTACAACTGAACATTGACTTAATACAGATTTGAAATTGTACTATTCAGAAGAAAAATGCTGCTTTCTCTTTATTTTTTTAGTAGTTTGTTTAACTCAGTTCTGTATGGTCCATCAATGGCTATTAGCCAGGATAGGTAGAGATGCAAACCCATGCTCAGAAGTGTCCCTAGCCTCTGTTTGTCAGATGCTGGAAATATGTGACAGGGGTGAATCACTTGATGATTACCTGTTCTGTTCATTCCCTCTGGGGCACTTGGCATTGCCCACTGTTGGAAGACAGAATACTGGGCTAGATGGACCACTGGTCTGACCCAGTATGGCCGTTCTTATGTACTGTATTTGCTTTGCCTGTTTATTTTTTTGTTTTGTTTGGTCTCTGCTGCTGCCTAACTGTGTACTTCCGGTTCCAAACGAGGTGTGTAGTTGACTGGTCAGTTCATAACTCTGGTGTTCATAACTCTGAGGTTCTATTGTAGAAGAAATCACATTAGTTAATTGTGCTGGTAAACAAATTTAGCCTTTTTTTTTTTTTTACTAATTGTTCTTAGCCACGAATACAGTCTTCATTCTATTGCACATATTTGAGCTTAGCAATAGAACAGACATTTTAATCTTTATTTACATTACTTGTTAAAGATCTTAAAGTGAAAAGTTAGCTGAGTCATAGAAGAATTCTTATTTTTTTCTGTGTTGATGGAGAGTCAGTGCTTGGTGATACCAAAAAGATATAGTTTGGAAATTTTTATTTGGAGACCAACTGAATTCCCTTTTCTTTAAAAAAAAAAAGAAAAAAGGGATTACTGTGTACTAATGATCTGTTTATAGGTTTCCTAAAAAATAAGACCAGAATTTAACTTTGAAATCATAGTTATGTATAAAAACACTAAAACAAAGTCCTTTCTATATTGCTAGTTCACATGAAGCTTGATCGGTTTTAAAGGAAAAAATACGGTTCTTGAAATATATGGTGCCTTTTTAAAAATACTACCAGTTTATGCAGAACTTTCCCTTGTCTTGGTGTATGCTTCTGAACATTCAGTCTTTGCTGTTCAATCTCAATAATTGCAGATCTGTGGAATTCAGCACTGGTTATGACTTCTGTACTTTCATTAACTTTGCAACACATGCAGTAATAATCTGGGGTTAATTAAGTTTGGCTCAAGTATGTGTATGTGAGCATTTCTTTTAGTGTTTCCACTTCCTGATTCCTCCAGTATTCCTTTGGTTATACAAGAAAGCTTGAAATTTTCTTTATGACCTCCTGACTTTCAGAAATGTATTTCCTCTTATGGGATAGCCTGGTTCTAATTTCTCATTGAATTGCTTGATGACAAATTACAAATTTTGGTCTCTTCTATAAATGTGACATGGTTGACCCAAAACTCTGTCATATGCTCAGTTTCTTTCAGTTTTCTCTCCTATATTGGTGGTTGCTCACATAGAGAGCATTAGTGATATTTATTAAGATCCTGTCATGCACAAAAAAATTTAACAGAAAACTTTATTGAAATGAATGAGGAGTTTTGCTCAAAAATCAATGTCATGCCATGGCCCATAACTGGTTACAATTAGTGTAAATCACGAATAAATCTTTTTTATTAATGTATTTTAAATACAGCAGTATATGTGTATGCAGGGTAACTGTGGTACTTACTGCCATATTTGTGTACCATGTAACTGATTCGTTGCACAAATAGACAAGTGGGTGTGCACACAAATTATGTGCAACCACTGGCAATTTATAAAATGTGGCCTATTTTGTCTTGAAGAGCTGTTAAGGCATAAAACTTGGAAAACCTTTGGTTTAAAAACAAACCTATTTATAATTAATACATTTTTCTGTCTCTTGTCTTGTTCATTACTAAGAATGTGTAGAAACAAGATTGTATGCAGTGTAGTTGTAGCCATGTCGGTCCCAGGATATTAGAGAGATGAGGTGGGTGAGAGCTATGAGCTCTGTGTGGCTCAAAAGCTTCTCTCACCAACAGCAGTTGGTCCAATAAAAGATACTACCTCACCCACCTTATTTCTCTAGAAACAAGATTTGTTATCTTCCTCATGTGAATTCACTGATTTCTCTTCAGGCCTGATTCTGCAATCCTTGTTCACTTTGAATGATACACAAAAACATGGGCAATCAGGCTGATTCAACAAAGCGTGTAAGTGCATGCTTAACTGAAAACATGGTGCTTAAGTCTCAGTGAAGTCAGTGGGAATTAAGCCAATGCTTAACTTTAAGCAGGAGCTTAAATGCTTTGCTGAATTGGGGTTGTGGTCTTGGGTTCTTGGCAATATCCCAGTCTTTTCCATTGTAACTAAAGGTGCTGTCACAAACCAAGGATTAAGTTGAGAAGTGAGTTATAAGTAGTAGGAGCAGATGAACAGAGAAGGAAATCTGTTTTCATACAAATATTCTCAGTGATGGAAGAAAAGAAGAGAAATACAGTTGTATATGATATGTACACAGGATTGTTTCTATGCGGAATATTTTTCCAAATTTTCCTTGAGGCATCAGCTGTTCTGTGAACATCCAAGGAGATTATTGTGTTTCTAATCAGTTTCCCACTCATTTTGATCCACACCACTTTGCTGTGTCATCTTAGTATCACTTTTTAAATTCTGCAAAAGAAACATTTTGTTTATAATACAGACATAAAAATCTGGAGAGAGGAAAGAATCTTTTTTTGTCCTTCAGTTTAGCAGATCAAAGCTGAATCATATGTGAGCAGCAAATATGAAGTAAAGTAACTAATATGTTTAAAATGCACAGTGCCTGATTTTAAGTGAGGATTCATTTAAGAAATACTCTGAATAGACATTGACTTTCATAGATGACTGTTTTTGCATATGGTTGATCTTATTTTTAGAAAGTCCATCTTCCTGGAAACGATTACACGTAAACATATAGGAATTTAGCGGTTGACACACCACATGAAATCAGTGGTTTATTTAGTCCAGTATATACTGTCTTGGACATTGGCACCGGATACTTAAGGAGAAGGTGCAAGAATCCTTGTAATGGAACATTATAGATAAGTTACACAATAGAGGAAGTTTCGTCTTAACCCTGAGCGACTATGTTGGTTTTATGCACTGATACATGAGAGTTCGGTCACTGATAAATACTTTTATTCTGTCTAATGTCACTGTTAATGTTCTTACATAATCATTGTAATCATAGTTAGGTGGGAAAACTGGTTTTGGAGTGACAATTTGTTGAGTGGTTAGAGCAGGGGGCTGAGATCATACTGAGTTCTATTTCTAAATCTAGGCCACAGGATTAATTAATGCAAGTTCTTCTTCGAGTGATTGCTCATATGTATTCCACAATAGGTGTGCGTGCTCGCCAGGTGCACCGGTGCTGGAAGTTTTTCCCCTAGCAGTACCTGTAGGGAGCGCCCCAGTGACCCCTGGAGTGGCACCTCCATGGGGCGGTATAAGGGGCACTGCGCGCTCCCCCCACTCTCAGTTCCTTCTTGCCGCCAGTGAAGGTGCTTCGGAACTGCTCTGCTCCAGCTTTGCTGTAGCTCGTCCCCAAAACTGCTTGTTCGTTCAGTTTATGGTACCTGTCGTTAGTTAGTTGTTTAGTTTAGCTAGAGCGCCCGGGCCGGGGCATGCCCCGTGCCCTGGGTTTTCAGTCGTGCGACACTTGTAGGCGATCTATGCCACTTAGTGATCCGCACGCAGACTGTCTGCGCTGTTTGGGGGAAACCCATCTCAGCGATCGCTGCAAGATATGCAAGTCGTTTAAGCCTTGGACCAAGAGAGAAAGGGATATTAGGCTTCTGGCTATTCTGATGGAGTCAGCGCTGACCCCTGCTCCGACGCACCACTCCTGGTCTGCACCGGACAGCGCGGTGTCAGTGCGCGGCGACCCTTCATCGCCATTGACTAGTCGGCACCGCTCCCCGTCCACGGGGCACACCAAGAAGGCTAGAAAGAGGCCTTCTTTGCCGCGGCACCAGAGTAAACCCGGGACAGCGGCTAGACCCATGTTGGGCAGTTCTCGATCCCCACCAGCCACTAGGCCTCCGACTCAAGTCGAGCGGAGTAGCCCGGCCCATTCGGAGCAGGCCTCCCCGGATGTCCGGATGCCTTCCATGCCGGAAGCCCTGCAGGCGGCCCGGGATGTTATGCCCATCCCGGTACCAGGAGCACTGCCGATTTCGTACCCCAACTGCTTCCCGTTTGCTCCTTTACCGACACCTCTTTTTAAGTCCTTTCCCAAGCCATTTATCACTGTATACCTTCCCTACGGAGTACCTGCACTGGACATCCACCACAAGGAGGTGCCAGCCATTAGCTTGGCTATACTATGCCAGGATATGAAATTACTGCCCCTTCTGTGGTTCCCAAGGAATTTGGCCACCTCCCTATTTACATACCTCCTTGCCTTGTCCACCCTGGGAGTTGGGGGGTGGGGGGCTCATGCTCCCCACCAGACCCTGTGCTGAAGCATGTCTGCCCATACAATGTTAACTCCAGGAAAAAGTTGAAGGATTAGCCTCAAGTCTCTCCTTGCTCTGAGCATTAGTTCAACCCCTTTAAGCATTCCCAAATCATTTTCCCCAAGGTGCACCACAATTATATCTGGTGGCCACTGACTGGCCCACACAGCATACAGCAGCGGTATAAGTTGATCCCATAACATGTCCCTCTTTGCACGCCAACTGAGTACTGCTTCACCACCAAAGCGCAGCTGCGAATCCTCGGGTAACTTGGACACATGCCTTTGCGCCCAAAAGACAATACCGTGCCTGCAGATCCACACCACTGTCTGCATGGCTTGTCGTCCAACATCTGTAATGAGATTACAACAAATTAATGCTGACTTACCACCTGAGGTCTTACATACATTTGGTATGCGTCCGAATGCCAATGCCCGATTGCCTCTGCTCCCATACCTAGCTGTGCTGCCCCGATTCTGAATGAGTGGGAACCAAATTCATGGGCTGGCAGCCCCAACCTCGTCAGCCCCTGTTTCAACGCGATAACAATTTGATAAGTTGTGAGGGGACTCCTGTCACCATGCATAAAAAGGGGGCCTTCCCCCTCCAGCCATATCGCCAAGTAGGCCTTCAAAGTCTGAACGGGGAAGACCCCAGGCTCACCACCCTCCCAGAGGATAACAAATTTACCCTGGATGACTTGATCCGTCTTTGACCTTCACAAGTGTAATATCACTGAATGCTCATGCCATTGTATATGACGCAGTTCCAGAGCCCTTCCTGTAGAGTCCGTAACAGACCCAGGTACTAGCTCGCTGATCCTGAAAGCACCAAAAACGGAGGCTTAAATTACAGGGCTGTAATTTAAACCCTTTTAAACCCCTCATTCCCAGGGGATGAGTCAGACCCTTTTGCAGCAGTTTTCATCTTCCCGCCCCCCCAGCCATAAAGCATAGTTCCCTTTATTCAGCCAGCCAAATATCCATCCCTCTCCCCCCCCTCCTCCCTCCCGCTTAAAGGTGCAGGGCGGTCAGTATGAATAAGCAACAGATCTATTTAAATTTTTCATTTATTTTTAGGAAACCTGATTGGGTTTTTGATTGATTCAGCAACTTCAGTCAGTAGATAGTTGTATGAGTTAAAGCATCTTTGACTATTTATAGACAAATTATTCCTAAACTTCAATAGAGATTTATTTCTTTTCATGTACATAAAATCATAGAAATGTAGGGCTGAGGCAACACTAAGTACTATCTAGACCATCCCTGGCAGGTGTTTGTCTAACATGTTCTTAAAAACCTCCAGTGTTACCTTTAATTTGAAATGTTCTTTCTACTTCACAGATTTTTCACACCTGTACGTGTGTGATATGATTATAATATCCATCTCGTAATTGTGGATCTTTGCGATACTATGATTATTATTGTTTTTATTTCAGTAACGACTAGGAGCCCCAGTCATGGTCCTTTGTGTGTTAGGTATTGTACAAACACAGAACAAAAAGATGGTTCCTGCCCCCAATGTAGCTTATTATCTAAGTAAATAAGCTACATTTATTTGGGAATTATGACTTCCTCCCTTGCCTCTGTTTCCATTTCTAACTTTCCAACTCCCTGAGCAATTTTCAAGTTGTTGCTTCAAAAATAAACAAAAAACTAGCAAATAAAAATAACTCCTTCCATGTGTTCTACTTCATGTGGAATTTCCCCCACAAATTATGTGTCCAAGGTCCATCACTGACAAGTTTCATTCCTGAACTAGTGGCAGGTTTAGAATATAGTATTTTGTAAACAATCCAAGGTAGAAACAGGCACAGTAGAAAGTTGGGGTCTTCCCTTTTTTGAATGGTGTGTATATACTCCCTACAGTTCTTGCCTGGGTTGGTTACTAAGTATAGGACCATATAATCCTAACCACTTGGAACAAATTAGAGCTGTTCTAGGCCATTTGTACAGTTTTATTATGGTGTACATGTGATCTATATTTCTCTGTACCTTCACAGTTGGATTCATGGTAATAAGGGAACTTGCCTTTTAAAAATCAACTGATGTGCAGATTAGCACTGATAATATTAAAAAAAAATCTTAGAATAGTGCCTTCTATCTGAACATCCCAAAGATGTTTATGAACGTTAATGTCTCATTAAGCCTCAGAACACCCTTCTGAGGTAGATTTGTATAGTGACAGTTATAACATCACCACTTATGACTAATTCATCCTTCTTAAACTCATGCTGATAAAATATTTACCCCTAGATCTGGTTTAAATAAACAAACCAAAAAAACCCCAACAACGACCCCATTTTTTTTAAAGGATTCCTGTTTTTTGTCTCTTTTCCTTTTGTCAGTGAATCTACTAATGGGAAAAAATCATGGAGATGATAAAGCCAAACCATTACAATTAATGTTATTCATAGTGAGGGTAATATTTGATTCTTTCCTTTAACTATCAAAAATATTGTTTACCGTTATCTTAACTTTTAAATTAATAAATTTTAAAAAGCTGAAAAACATTGAAAGATGTGGTTTAAATTGCATCAACCTATCAGCCAATCCTAATTATTGAAGAAATCCTTTAAAGTATTTTATGAGGCTTCAACCAATACCACTACGTAAATGATCTAATAGTAGGCTTGTGTAGAAACACCCTCATCATATTCAAGGCTGTTTTCTCTGCTGCATGACAGAACTCCACTGGAGGCTGGAATCCCAAAGCTGCCAGCTTATCCAAGCGTTTTGCATGACACTGCCCTATGGTGCTAGTCATCAGATCACCTCTATTAAAATACACCTTTGACACAGCATTTTGCAAAGAAAGCTAAATTCTAAAAAAACATATTTGTATTTATTGACTACTTAGTGATAGTACTGGCTTCAGAAGTCTGTTCCCACAGTATTAAATATAGGAATTAACAATTGCCAATATCTCTCCTCCACAAATAAATACTGATTACTGATTCATAGCTGGAATTTACAGAGATCTTTATTTATTAAGGTGTGAATAGCTGCCATGTTGTTTTAGTCTCAAAAGAAGATCATTGGCAGCAGAATGGAATTGCTATGTCAGGCTGTTTCCCTCATGTTTTCTAAATATAACTCATCACCGGTCAGGTTCCTGAAGCCATCTGCATTAACATTTCTAGACAATTGAAATATAGCATATGTTGACAATGTAAATTGACAAAAATGGGGGTTAAAGAGATTTACCCTTGTACTTCATTCAGTTGGGAAATAAAACTTTACTTTTAAGGAGAGGTACAGTTCAATTGTAGTATGCTATAGCACAGATTTTTCAAGGTGACTTCAACTTATTAGTGTCCAACTTAAGGTAGCTTAAAGTAGCCTGATTTTCAGAAAGTGCTTACCATCCACCTTCCTCTTGATAATGGGTTGACAGTCTGTAACAGTTACAGTTATGAAGCAAGGTAAAAATGTACTGCAAAGAGCTAACAAGTAGTTTTCACAATGGAGCCTTTCTGAAGAAAAATACTAAATGGCACATTTTTTTTCACAAACTTGTACATTCTGTCAATATTATATAAATAAAACAATCATAATAATTTCCTTTTCTGCTGTCAGGAATCCTATCGAGTTGTAGCAGTGATGATTGAATTCCCTCTCATTTGTCATTTTGGGATTCTTTCTTTCTGTAGTCTTAAAAAGTGATGTTGAGTTTACAAAGATATAATTGTTTTCACTGTCTTTTCCATTATGCAGTAACTTTGATCAAGTAAGTCATTATTCACATCAATTCTTATCTCCTTGATACATATCAAATGGACCTTGGATGTGTCTTTCTAATTCCCTTTGTGGGTTATTTTTTTGGTAGTAACGTTTGCTAAATACTATTTACATTAGCAGTTCTTTTACATGCGATCACTATTATAGCCTTTGTATTGCCTGGCTACCATCTTCTGTAAAGTTGACACAGGAAAAAAAAATAACCAGCAACATATCTTTTCAGTAATGACGCAAGATTTCTAATCTCTTATCATGATTTTGTATTTTTCTGTGCTTCTTTTGATTTGTTGTTTTGTTGCATCTGCTTTATAAATCGTTATCAATGCTTTCCAGTCATCCAGATCTGCAAAGGAGTTCCCAGAAAGGCAGTCATTTTAAAGAGGCATTCCTTGTGTTACCGTCTGTAAGATTTTATGGACATGTGCTGCTGTATGCCCCTATTTTACTAGAAAAGGCCATGCTGTCATTACAAAACAAAACTCTATGCTGCAACTCCCCAAGGAATCTCTTTGTCTTTCATCTGCATGCTACAGTACCTCAAGCTGTTGTTTCTTTGCTCATCCACCCACTGTAATCCTTACTCTGCATTCCTTTGTGATGCCAAAGACTCTTTATGTTTCCACTTCATGTTGGACCCATCTCTCCTGCTTCTCTCAGGTGATTACACATTACTCAGGTTGCACAGTGGCATAAGGATTTGTCTTTTATTGCACAAATATTTTTGGAGGCATAAGAATATAAGAGCTGCCATACTGGGTCAGACCATGGTCCATCTTGCCCAGTATCCTGTCTCTGACAGTGGCCTGAACCAGAGCTTCAGGGGGAGTGTACAGAACAGGGAAATTTATGGCATGATTCACTCCTGCCTTTCACTCCTGGCTTCTGGTAGTCAGAGGCTGGCTAATAGCCATTGATGGAACTATCCAGCTGGAATTTATACAGTTCTTTTTTGAACCCGTTTATATTTTTGGGTATCAGAACATCCCCCAGCAATGAGTTCCACAGGTTAATTGTGCATTGTGTGAAAAAGTACTTCCTCTTGTTTGTATTAAATCTGCTGCTTGATAATTTCATCAGGTGACCCCTGGTTTTTGTATTGTGTGAAAGGGTAAGTAACACTTCTATATTCACTTTCCCTATACCATTCATGATTTTATTGACCTCTATCATATCCCCCCTCAGTCGTCTCTTTTCCAAGCTGAACATCCCTAATCTTTTTAGTTTCTCCTTGTATGGAAGCCATTCCATAGCCTTGATCATCTTTGTTTCCCTTCTCTGGATCTTTTCCAGTTCCACTATATCCTTTTTGAGAAGAGGTGACCAGAACTAGACACAGTATTCAAGGTGTGGACGAACCATGGATTTGTATAACGGCATTATATATTTTTTTTAATCTATCCCTTTCCTAACAGTTCTTAACATTCTGTTAGCCTTTTTGACAGCTGCTGTGCATTGAGCAGAAGTTTAAAAAAAACAACAACCCAAAACTGTCAATAGTGATCTCTTCCTTCATTGGTAACAGCTAATTTAGAACCTACCATTGTGAATGTATAGTTGGGATTATTTTTTTCAATGTGCATTACTTTGCACCTATCAATGGTGAATTTCATCTGCCATTTTGTTGCCCAGTTCACCCAGTTTTGTGCGATCCCTTTGTAACTCCTCACAGTCTGCTTTGGACTTAACTATCTGGAATAATTTTGTATCATCCACAGACTTCATGATCTCACTGTTCACCCCTTTTTCCAGATCATTAATGAATATGTTAAACAGCCGAGGTCCCAGTACAGACCAGTGGGGGACCCCGTTGTTCACCTTTCTCCATTGTGAAGCTGACCTTTTATCCCTCCCTTTGTTTCCTATGTTTCAACCAGTTAATGATCCATGAGCGGACCTTCCCTCTTATTCCGTGGCTACTTAGTTTCCTTAAAAACCTTTGGTGAAGGCTTTTTGAACATCCAAGTATATATCCCGGCTATATCGACGGGATTGTCCTTATCCATATGCCTGTTGACTCCCTCAAAGCATTGTAATAGATTCGTGAGGCATGACTTCCCTTTACAAAAGCTGTGTTGACTCTCCCCCAACAAATTATATTTATCTATGTGTCTGATAATTCTGTTCTTTATTATAGTTTCTACCAATTTGTCCAGTACCGACGTTAGGCTCACCGATCTGCAATTGCCAGGATCACCTCTGAAGGCAATTGTAGTGTTTAGTATAATAAAGGAAAAGTTGTTTGTTATTACCATTTATGAAATCCTATTTGATGTAAATGTTCTTTATGTTATAATAAATAGTGCTGTAAAATAATAGTGACTTTTTTTACCTTAAAAAAGTTAAGACCATTAATGTTTCTTTGTTTAAGGATAATTTGCCCCCAGGTAATGGTATCTGAGATACACCATTTATTTCTGTATACTTAGAATAGGGAAATAACGTTAGTACTATTTCTTAAGTACCGCTATGTGTCAGCTTCTGGTAAATGCTGCCTTTTTAATGGTGATGCTGTCCTTTGTCATATAGTATCACCTGTTCTGCATGCACAATAACATTTGGTAATAGCTTCGTTAGGCACATGTTTTATGGGCCTGATTCTTTTCTCACCGCAGCGTAAATCGGGAATAGCTCCAGTGAAGTCATATAGGTATACGTGAGAATGGAATCAGGATGTGTTTTATATCACTTTACAGATTGATACTCTAATAAATGTGAGGAGCTGAGCAACTCACAGGTTCAGACCCATAGATTTTCAAGTGTACAATACATTAATAATCACAGTTTTAAAAGTGTATGTTATACACAGAGAAATGGGTTCCATGTGGCTCCTTTGTTTAGCTGTGTTTAACAGGGACCACAGAGTCACTGTTTACACTGAGGAATATCCCCAGCTTTAGAGGGATTCCCTGGTAGTTTATGGCCAGCAAAAAGAGTCAATTTCCCCTCCCCCTCACACATTCCATAGAGGAGATTGCCAGTGTGTGGCCCGCAAGGAGGAGGTGTAGCTAAGTGCACTGTGTTCCAGTGGGCTGCTAAAATAGCCCATGAAGGGCTGTTGCAGCAGAGCTAATGTTAGAGGAGCACTTGAGGCTCCTCTGACTTGTCCTATGGTTCCACTTCATTCCTCTGTAAGCTTTGGAATTTGCCATTCTTGCTGTGAGCTTAGCCTGGGCGGAATGGAGAATTGGATTAGAGGTCTTGTCTCTGAGTATGTGACTGGGAACTAGGAACTTCCTACTTCAACTCTGGCTCTGCGTGGATTCCCTCTGTGCTTTGGACAAGTCACATAACCTCTCTGGTTCCGTTTCACTGCCAATAAAATGGGGATAATAGTACTTACCTCACAGGGCTTTTGTGAGATTCTGTTAGTTAATATTTCTAAAAGGGGATAGGTATGAAAAATGCTAAGTAGTAGTAATTTTTAATTATTATCTGTTCACAGCTGCTGCAGATACACTCAGCTCATAAGACTTTTTTTTCCTTTTGCCTTTTCCCCCTAGTTCTTCCCAAGCCTCTAACTAATAAACAGAAGCAATGGAAATAAAAAATACGGGGTAATAGAGCATTAAGGGTTTGATGTTAGCATACAATATTAACTCTTCCATACTGCTGTACAGACCTGCTGTTTCATTGATTTCAGTGGAGTGTCCATTCATAATGACTGCAAGAAAACAGATCCAGCAGTGACGGATTTAAGAAAATCTAGAGTGTAAGCTAAATATCTGGGTCGACAATTTGCTATTAAGCCATTGCTTTAAAAAATAGTGCAGAATGGTGCAAGCTAAGGACAGTGTGTCAGCCTTACTTCTGTGGGATTATCTCAAAGCCTTAACGTTACTGATTTTGTGCATGTGGCTTAATTTATCTTTTGAGCTGCTGGGAGAACACAATTTTCAGCTTCAACAGCCTTCAACATGCGAATATCTGATGGATCCTCTTGCTAAAATAATTTCTATGAATGTAGTTAATGTGCATCAGAAAGTATGATAAATGAAGTTTGTCACTTGGTAGCAGCATGTCTTGAGAGACTCTTACAATAAGCATTAATGTGCCTTTGATGTCTGAAGGACATTTCCTCTAAGTAAACAGTTTTCTCTTACAGTTTTTTAGAAAACTCTGAACATGGAATGTGATATTCAGTTCTTTATACCTAAAACTATAGACTATGTAGACATAGACCACATTGAGGAAAAGAGTGGAGTTTATTCTCTTTGCTGGGTTCTTGCTACTACAGGGGAAGGCAAACAGAATTGGCTAAACGTCATGATTGCATGTATTTTTATTTAAATGAAAAGTTAACAGTAAGGTGAATAAGGGAAAAATCCCTTGATTATGGAACTATGAAAGTAAATTAACCCAGTCAGCAAGGTTATCACTTTGCCTTTTTGTGTTCACCTTTTAGGTAAATGTCAGTTTACTTCCTAGGTACAAGTATTTTTAATGGATTTTCCTTGCCTTATTAGGATAATGAAAATCTTGTCTTGTTATGCTCCAAATATGTGTGGTTTTAAGTGTTACCATATTATATTATATATGTCCCATTTTTGAATGCTGTGGTTTTAATTACCTTCATATATTTTAAATCGAAATATTTTGCACATTAGTCTGTCCAGTGTGTGTGTGTGAATGCATCTATAATCCTGTGAAATGGAAGTACAAGTAATACCATTTCCAAGTTTCAAGATATCTTTTTCTCCTAATACTTGAATATTTGAAATGTCTATTCTCATGTTCTTGTCCTTGAATTAATTGTTCAATCACTTATGGCCCATGCTGTCTGTTTTTCCAGTATTTTTCATGTCTGTTGTCATCATTTTTTTTACAAAAATAATCTTCTCAGTTAACTGCTGTTTTAACTTCATTTTGGATGGCATTTTCTTATTTTTTACTTCTATCTAATAAAATAGCTGAGCAATACATTTGGAGGAAGCTATGGCCCCGGGTACTCCAACCCTTGTCTTTCTTTCCCTATACCTCCTTAATACATGTGTGTATGTGAAACTATATTGTAAATGCTCCAGAGCAAAGCCATGTCTTTCATAACCCCTGTGAGGTGTTTTGGGCACTTGACAAATAATAACTCTTGCAGCGCCTTTCGTCAAAGTTGCTGAAAGTGCTTTACAGACATCAGTTAATTAGGCACATTTCCTCCCTTATGTGATAAGGGATATGCTATAGAGGTAATTTCAGCCATTACTGAGATGTTGGAATGATGAGGCTTGATTGTGTAATTGTGAAGAGTAACACTATGGAACAGTTTAAGATTGGAAGTAACAGTACCACAGTCCAGTGAAACTGTGCAATGAATTTAGGTAGCCAGAATGTAATGATCTTTGTTAGAATTTTGATGGAATATCGGAGATAGCATGCAACAAGTGGATTGGAATATTTAATTACTATAACATGAGCTTTATACCCCATCTGAAAGGTGTGGTGGTATCATAACACCCACCCATTGTACATAGCACCTTAAAGAATATATACTGTCAATAGATATGATCCCTGCCCCAAAGAGCTTGCAGTGGAAGGGACATAATGCTGCAAATAGTAGATAAGGAAATCGGTGATTGGGTGGGTGATGGTTGCAAAAGTTACTCCTGACAGAATTCTGCGCCAATGCGGGGGCGCAGAATTCATATGGCCTGCATATTTCTGTGCCCCCCCTGCACAGAAAAATACAAAAGAAATCTGCGGGGGGGACACACGTCTCTTCCCTAGCAGCCTGGACAGTGTGTCTGTTCCAGCGTGCCTGGAGTAGCTTCAGAGATGCAAATCACTGTGGGGAGAGGGGGCTCGGAGTGCGTGCCTGCAGGGGAAACGTTGATCACTGTCAGTGGGCAGGGCTGGCCAACAAGGGAGAGAGACTCTGTCCCTCTCTCTTGATAGTGCGGCTCGAGGGGCGTGGAGGAGGGTAGGTCTTTTTGTTATGCAGGAGGAAGGCTCTATCCCCGAGGCAGAAGTATAGCAGCCTGCCTGCCTAATAAAATGTAACTTCTTGAGAACTGAAAAAAACACTTAATTAAATATTAGTATCATGTTACTGAAAATCGTTTGTTTTTAAGTTAAAGAAAATAGCTTTTGTATAAAAAATACATTTTGTTAATGTTGCTGTTGATGGTTAATTGATCTCATTCTCTGAGGCAGAAATGTAGCAGCCTGTCTGCATAGTAACATTGTTAATTATTCTATAGTTAGTTAACTGTTCCCATTCTCAGTCAATTCCCCCAGGAGCATAAAAACCTGTAGAAGTTTTAAGGCTCCTACATTGCCAGAGTGATGTAAAGCCTTTTAAATGAGAGTAAGGGAATCAGCTAGGAAGATCTATGTGCTTTCTCACTTTTTTCCTGTGCCAAAGTCGCACAATGGGGTTAGATTTTTACTTACCCATTTAAAAAAAAGACTTTGAGAGCAAATAAAACATTTATCAAGCAGTCAATAAAATGTCAGGACAATCAGAACCAAGCACTTCCCAAAGTACCCAGCTAGGTCCAGGACAATGATTAGCAAAATTTCAGGTGTGAAAGTTTGAGCAATTTAAAATGACATTCCTTTTTTTTTCTGTTTTGGTGTTCTGTAATGTAATTGTTATGCTCCAAATATGAAAGTCCAGGATTATAATTGGAATGCAGGGTATTAGTTACCAAGTATTTGTAACTTAACTTTCATTTGTTTAGGAAATGCTGAATAGTTATTGTGACTTTTTTTCTGTGTTGTAGTTTAAATAACTTACCAAAACAATTGAAACTGGTGTGATTATATTGCATTATTTTGACAAATAAAATTTGCAGAATTTTTAATTTTTTGGCACAGAATCCCCCAAGGAGTAGAAAGTAAGGTCGTACGTCTACTTAGAGGCAGATTATGATATCCTTATTCACAGTGAGTGCTTTCTTACTCCATGTGAAATCCCACTGAAGTCAGTGGGCCTGTTTACAGAATGAGGCATTACCAAACGTGAATAAGTGTACCATAGTCTGGTCCTCATTTGTTTGGCACACACCTTGTTCCAAAGTTTGTTCCACAATATTGATAATCCATTGGATTTTTAGTGAACAAATGAAATAATTTCTTATTTGTATGGCTATATCTGCACTGTTTGAACCTCCTCTAGCTGATTAACTGTCTCCATTAAGAAAGTAGATATAAGTACGATAGCATAGCTGAATGTACCCGCTATGAGCACATATCTTCATCCCTAGCAAGCATCCCAGAAAATAAGCATCCAGTCTTCAGGTTTGTATAGTTGAGCATTATAAGTCAGAACAAGATAGCTGATGTTCTAAAAGTTTGTAAGGCACTAACTAGGAGCCTGCTCACCAAATGTTTATTTATTTTTTATTTAGTCACAGCAAATAAATGAAGTGACCCAAGAACAAAAGAAATGAACTAAGATGAATAAAACAAACTAAAATTAGCAATATGCTAAAGGCATGCATGTTGCTTAGGGCAATATACAGCTGACAAATGATGTGATGACAGACAGCAGATGAATTTCCATTCTCAATCTAAATTCTGTTTGCTACACAAGGTCAAAACTTGATTAAAAACCAAAAAAAACCAAACACCACTTTGTCCAGCATCTGCATTGTGGAGGCCTGTGTTAAAGCAGTGTAATCCCTAGAAAACCCCTTAGTCCACAAACCCTTTGGTAGTATTAAGGTTTATTGACTCTGGCCCCAAATTAGTAATCTCAGTAATATCATTTTCATGATGATGAATTATTGTTGCTGTCCAGCTGTACTTTAAAGCGTTGTGTCTTTGCATGCCCTGAACAGCACGAGCAACTTCCTTATTAGGGATCCAATCCTGCAAGATATTTCATGACATAATTTATAGTTAAGGACACTCAGCACTTCACAGGAAATGCTCATCTCCTATCAGGATTTGGCTTGACCACAAGTGCTGAAATAGAGGATGAAAGTGATAGGGCTAGTTGCTGATACAACTATACTGGCAGAGCCCCCCTATTGAAGGCACAGCTTATACCGGCATCAAGAGATTTTTTGCCAGTATAGTGAAACCACCTCCTGAATGACATACACTATATCAGCAAAAGGTCTCTTTTGCCGTATAGCTGCATCTACACAAGGGGTTTTGCTTTCAGAGGTATTGTCAGTCAGAGGTGTGGATTTTTTATACTCCTGCCCAAAATAGCTATGCCAACAAAACTTTTGTAGTATAGAACTAGCCGTATTTATTAAAACGGTGGCAGCTTTTTCTGAATAGCTTGACGTAGGAAGTATTTGGAACTCACGTCAGCAGTGTAATTGAAGATCAATGGGGTTCAAAAGATCTTAAATCCATTTTGGAATTATTAGATAATTGAAGCATTCCAGAACTTCGTGTTTAATAATTAGATGGTTCTCCATAAAGAAAAGCAGAAGTATTTCAGTAATTCAGAGTTTTTCCTCCAGACTTCACCTTCATGCCATAATCTGCTCCCTCAGACTCCGAATAGTATAGTTCACTTTCATAGTCTGTAGGGTGGAAAATGTTGGGGTTTTTTCCACACTCCATTTTCATAATACCTCAAAGGAAATATTTTCCCTAAAAATGAGTAAAGAAATATTAAATACTCTTCATTTTAAAGCTATAGGGTTTTTTCCCCAAAGTAAACAGTATATTCAGCTAGTACTAAGTAAAGATGTTTGTTTAACCTATTGCATGCCAGGCTGCCAAGTGCTTTGTTTCTCTCTTTTTTTACTTTTAATAATAGCCAATAAGTAAACTGAACCAAGAGCTCTAAAGAATTGAATGAAGTTGAATAAAACAAGCTAAAATTAGTAGGGCAGTCAAGCGATTAAAAAAATTAATCATGATTAATCGCACGATTAAAAAAAAAATCACACTGTTAACAATAGAATGCCATTTATTTTAAATTTTTTGGATGTTTACTACATTTTCAAATATATTAATTTCATTTACAACACAATACAAAGTGTACAGTACTCACTTTATATTTATTTTTTATTACAAATATTTGCTCTATAAAAACAAAAATTATTTTTCAATTCACCATATACAAGTACTGTAGTGCAATATCTTTATCCTGAAAGTTGAACTTACAAATATATATAAAAAAAATTCAAAAATAAAACATAGTAAAACATTAGAGCCTACAAGTCCACTCAGTCCTACTTCTTGGTCAGTCAATCGCTCAGACAAAAAGGGTTGGTTACAATTTGCAGGAGATAATGCTGCTTGTTGTTTACAATGTCACCTGAAAGTGAGAACAGGTGTTCTTCTTCGAGTGATTGCTCATGTGTATTCCACAATAGGTGCGCGTGCTCGCCACGTGCACTGGTGCCGGAAGTTTTTCCCCTAGCAGTACCTTTAGGGGAGCGCCCCAGCGACCCCTGGAGTGGCGCCTCCATGGGGCGGTATAATGGGCGCTGCGCGCTCCCCCCACCCTCAGTTCCTTCTTGCCGCCAGTGAAGGTACTTCGGAACTGCTCTGCTCCAGCTTTGCTGTAGCTTGTCCCCAAAACTGCTTGTTCATTCAGTGTATGGTACCTGTAGTTAGTTAGTTGTTCAGTTTAGCTAGAGCACCTGGGCTGGGACATGCCCCGCACCCCGGGTTTTAAGTCATGCAACACTTGTAGGCGATCTGTGGAACTGAGTGATCCGCACGCAGACTGTCTGCGCTGTTTGGGGGAAACCCATCTCAGCGATTGCTGAAAGATTTGCAAGTCGTTTAAGCCTCGGACCAAGAGAGAAAGGGACATTAGGCTCCGGGCTATTCTAATGGAGTCAGCGCTGACCCTGGCTCCGGCGCGCCGCTCCTAGTCTGCACCGGGCAGCGCGGTGTCGATGTGCGGCGACCCTTTGGTGCCATCGACCAGTCGGCACCGCTATCCGTCCACGGGGCACGCCAAGAAGGCTCGAAAGTAAAGTAAACCCGGGACAGAGGCTAGACCCATGTTGGGCAGTCCTCAATGCGCTAAAGATTCATATGTCCTGTCATGCTTCAACCACCATTCCAGAGGACGTTTGCATGCTGATGGGTTCTGCTTGATAATGATCCAAAGCAGTGCGGACTGACATATGTTCATTTTCATCATCTGAGTCAGATGCCACCAGCAGAAGGTTGATTTTCTTTTTTGGTGGTTTGGGTTCTGTAGTTTCCGCATCAGAGTGTTGTTCTTTTAACACTTCTAAAAGCATGCTCCACACCTCATCACTCTCAGATTTTGGAAGGCACTTCAGTTTCTTAAACCTGGGGTCGAGTGCTGTAGCTATTTTTAGAAATCTCACATCGGTACATTCTTTGCATTTTTTCAAATCTGCTGTGAAAGTGTTCTTAAAACGAACATGTGCTGGGTTATCATCCGAGACTGCTATAACATAAAATATATGCAGAATGCAATCGCTAAGACAAACAAGTTTGTTTACATTGATGGAAGATACTGCTGCCTGCTTCTTATTTACAATGTCACCTGAAAGTGAGAACAGGCATTCACATGGCACTGTTGTATCCGGCGTTGCAAGGTATTTACGCACCAGATATGCTAAATATTTGTATGCCCCTTCATGCTTCGGCCACCATTCCAGAGGACATGCTTCCATGCTGATGACGCTCATTAAAAAAATGTGTCAATTAAATTTGTGATTGTATTCCTTGGGGGGGAGAATTGTATGTCTCCTGCTCTGTTTTAAGAAGTAGGACTGAGTGGACTTGTAGGCTCTAAAGTTTTACACTGTTTTGTTTTTGAGTGCAGTTATGTAACCAAAAAAAAAATCTGCATTTGTAAGTTACACTTTCACGATAAAGAGATTGCACGTCAGTACTTGTATGAAGTGAATTGAAAAATACTATTTCTTTTGTTTATCATTTTTACAGTACATATATTTGTAATCAAAAATAATAATATAAAGTGAGCACTGTGCACTTTGTATTCTGTATTGTAATTGAAATTAATATTGAAAATGTAGAAAAACATCCAAAAATATTTAATAAATTTCAATTGGTATTGTATTGTTATAAGTGCGATTAATCACGATTAATTTTTTTAATCGCAATTAATTTATTTGAGTTAATCGTGTAAGTTAACTGCGATGAATTGACAGCCCTAAAAAATAGTAACATTCATTGCTGTGCGCAACAGAGTTGATGCATGATGTAGTGACCATCAGCAGACAGATCCTCATTCTGATTTTGAAATCTATCTATTCCATGCATTAATAATGTTACTGTTCACACCATCCACAGCAGCTGCATTACCATGTTGTCTGCATTTTTTGTTGTGGGGTTGGCCCCTTTGCCTATCCAAGCTGTTGCAGTTTCACTGCTAACCTCCACCAATACAGTTTGATTATAGTACTGGGAAGTTATGACATGGATGAAACCTGCCACCAATGGACTTTGACCCGGAATGGCTAACTTAGGTACATTGTAATAGAAGATTCCACAGCGGCTGCCTCTTTTGTTCCTTTTCCTTTGCTGACTCTGCCCTCTGAGGTCCCCTGATTTGGCTGACATTGCCTCTTCTATATCAGCTTCTGCCCCAGGGCTCCTGCCCTTTTGTAGCTCCCCTGCCCCCATCACTGCTTACCAATCTATAAGGGCGTTTGTTTCTGCTGAAAGCATTTCTGCACTTGCCTCTGCTGTTGTTTCCTTTTCTGTATCTTCTCCACCTCTGCAGCTGCTCACCCTCTTCATCTTCCCCACTTCAGCTGATTTGCCTCTTCTGTAGTATCTGTGGCTCCTCACAACTCAGCAGTGATTGTGTTGAGGTGATGGATTTTAGGTAGGTAAATTTTATTTGGCCAATGAATTTTATAAATTCCATTACCTGAGCATACAAGTATTAGGACCCATCAGGGTGTTTGTGCATGAAAGTGGCATGCACATAGAAGGAGAGCTTCTTTGCAAATCAGGCCTCAGATGTGTCAGAAGTGTATAAAACTTGACTATTTTCTCCCCAAGTGTATTATTCTCATTTGCATCAGCTGCCTTCCTCCCAGATTCTCAATCTTACTGCTTGTGCAGACTGAGATGAAAAGACAGTGCAAGGCCAATTCTAAATGTGAACTATGTTCACCTTCAACTGTCAGACAGTGTCATTTATATGGAGCACTGTAGTATATGCGCAGAACTTCACAAATCCCTGCTCCTGTGATCTTGCAGTTTAATCCAAAGATATAATATAACAATTGCAAATCAAGAGAGCAACACTGTCTGTCTGTCTTAAGAAAGGGTTTTAATGAGCAAGCTGGTGCCTGTTGCACAAAATGCAGATGGCTACTTCATGACTATGGGGGCAGAGAATACAGAACAGTGGGAATGTAAGGAGCGGGGTCAGCTAGGAGCCGCGGTTGCTACTGAAAGCCAACTTAAGGGGAAAAAAACAGCTGCAGGCTTTGGGTAAAAGTCTTGTGAAGCAGTGAAAATGCAGTTTTGCTACCTTTGCTTTACATGCATCATGTTGCATAGTTGAACATATGAATCTTGATTGGTGTACGCCCTTACTCACCTCTTTGTGACAGAGACTGTCTTTTTGTTATATGTACAGTGCCAAGCACCATGGAGCCTTGGTATATGACTGGGGCTCCTGAGGTGCTACTGCAGAACAAACAATAACAATAATATTGTTGGTGCACAATTACTCAGAAACTAACCCTTCTGAAGTATTGAGATGGAAAGATCCCTCAGGGAAGAGACATGGCCTGCGTAATTGTCCATAAAGAGCAATTAATTATAATATTTCACTTTGAGATTTACTGACTGTAGACTGAGGTTTAATTTAATAGAATCATAGAAGTGTAGGACTGGAAGGGACCTTGAGAGGTCATCTAGTCCAGCCCTCAAGGTAGGACTATGTAATAACTAGACCATTCCTGAAAGATGTTTGTCTAACCTGTTCCTAGCAATTTGTTCCAGTGCTTAACTACCCTGACAGTTAAGAAGTTTTTCCTAATATCCAACCTAATTCTCACTTGCTGCAATTTAAGCCCATTGCTTCTTCTCTCATAAATTTAGAGATTAAGGAGAACAATTTTTCACCCTTCTCCTTTTAACAAACCTTTATGTACTTGAAAACTGTTACCATGTCTTCCCTCTTTCCCCCCACCCCCAGTCTTCTCTTCTTCAGATTAAACAATTTTTTCAATCTTTCTTCATAGGTCATGTTTTCTAGACCTTTAATCATTTTTGTTGCTCTCCTTTGGACTTTTTCCAATTTGTCAACATCTTTCCTGAAATGTGGTGCCCAGAACTGGACACGATACTCCATCTGAGGCCTTATCAGCACGGAGTAGTGCAGAAGAATTACTTCTCGTGTCTTGCTTACAGCATTCCTGTTAATGCATCCCAGAATGATATTTGCTTTTTTTCAGCGATGTTATACAGTTGACTTATATTTAGCTTATGATGCACTGTAATCTCCAGATCCCTTTTTGCAGTACACCTTCCTAAGCAGTCATTTCCTATTTTGTATGTGTGCAGTTGATTGTGCCTTCCTAAGTGGAGTACTTTGCATTTATCTTCATTGAATTTCACTCTATTCACTCAGACCATTTCTCCAGTTTGTCCAGATCATTTTGAATTTTAATCCTATCCTCCAAAGCACTTGCAACCCCTCCCAGCATGGTATCCTCTGCAAACTTTATAAGTTTGCTGTCTATGCCATTATCTAAATCATTGATTAAGATATTGAACAGAACTGGAACCAGGCCAACCCATGAGACCCCAGTCGATCTGGCCTTCCTGCTTGACTGTAAACCACTGACGACTACTCTCTGGGAATGGTTTTCCAGTCAGTTATGTACTCACTTTATAGTAGCTCCATCTAGGTTGTATTTCCCTAGTTTGTTTATGCGAAGGTCATATCAAAAGCATTACTAAAGTCAAGATATACAACATCTAACACTTCCCCCCCAAAGGCTTGTTACCCAGCACATCCCTCGGCCCGCGCCACTTCCCGCAGCCCCCATTGGCCTGGAATGTGAACCGCAGCCAGTGGGAGCTGCGATCGGCCGAACCTGTGGACGCTGCAGGTAAACAAACCGTCCCGGCCCGCCAGCGGATTTCCCTGACAGGCCGCATGCCAAAGGTTGCCGATCCCTGCTCTAGAGTGACTGCAGTATAGGAGAAAGGCAGCTGTTATCAACATTGTGTCATATTGTATGAACGTCAGCTAATACCTTCCAAATGAAACATGCGACTATTGATGTTTTGTAGGCTTTCATACTGTTCATCTCAGCTTTCTTATGTCTCTATACATTTACATACCATGATAAGTTTTTTTGCTCCATTTACTCCCCACCTGCATAAAGTATAGTAGTTGGGCAGCTCTAATCCTGGTCTTTCCAAACCTGCACAGTGAAAGAAGTACTCCTACAAATATTTGCATTCCCTTCACTGCAACAGGCTTCCTTCTTTCATGACTAATATTCAGGCTGGCCAAGTGACTGCTTTCAAACATCACAAAAATCAATATGCCTCTCCCATGTTGTTAGAGGTATTAAGATTAATTGACTAGCAATAGTTGCAAATCCAAAGCTATAGATAAAAGTAAAAACCAATTTTTCACTTCAGTGGCATTAAAGATACTTTCTGTGTTTGCTCCCCTCCTGTCTACACCAGCCCCCTGCTCCCATTCACTCACACAGTCAACAAGGTGAGAAATTCATAATGTTGATCCCCACTTCCCTGAGAAAGGTTTATGGTAGAATTAATTTGTGCTAAAAGATCTATTATGTTTCATTTCACCCAGATTTTTTTTAAAAGCACAGCATTTTTTACACCAAATGTCATGAAAAGGCCTATGGGACCACTTGTTCACAGAGCAGAAATAGATTCAAGAAGACAGATGGCCTGTCAGACCAAAGCAAGACCCATTAGCCCCACAGGAGCAGTCAGGATTGACGAGGTTGGACCTCCAGGGCTACTTCAACACCATTCTGAAAGGGTGGTTTTTAAATTATTTGTTACATACTTGGCTCTTTGGTTCACTTCACAATGCGTCTGTGGTTACTCTAGCTAGGATAAAAATTAGATGAGCATTGAATCCTGCTCGGAGGCAGAGGCTCATTAGCATCCAGGGTAGATGCATTATGAGGGGTTCTGTTAAGAAGAGATCAGCATAGAAGGACCATTGGTTTATTATAATATGGCCATTTTTATGTTTGATATGGTTTAAAGGAATTTTTGACCTCTCTTTTTCCATAAATGGCCAGGTGTTGGGCATGGCCCACAAATGTTTAGTTCTGTTGTGCAGCTTGGACAATCTATTGTATGAGAAGACCAGATAGATCCTTGAGGGGCAAATATTTCAGAGATGATACACAATTGATTCCTGTATTTTATGCATTACTTATACCACAGAAGGGCGGTTCCTGGCACAGAAACAAGGTTCTTTAGTTGTCATATCATCCAGTCATAGCCTTATTTGAAGCAGACACTCAAATCATTACCCAAACAAATCTGATTCAGGAGGAATCTGGACTCCCGTTCTCTCTGAGAAGCACAATAGCCTCACAGTGGGAGTTAAGTGGAGTGGTCCAAAATTGCCTAGAACAGGGAAGCATCTGCAGTTTCAAGGCAATTATAATAGAGAAAAGGCATTCGAATTTATGGTGTTATAACATTTTTATATTCAAGCTCTACTTCGATTCTTTTGCCTCTTCTTTTTTACTTTTGCAAGATTATGAACATTAAGTTTTACATTAATTCGGCCTACTTATGTAGTGGTTTGATAACCACTTTCTTTTTAGATGTCCTGCTGTGACTTTTTTTCTTTCTTTGATTTATGGCAGCGTATGGTGTTCTGCACCAAGACTAGATGTGTTAAATAGATGTTTTAAGTCTAACACTAGGCTATTGTTAGTCTCTACACACTCTACACACAGACTAACAATAGCCTAGTGTTAGACTTAAAACATCTATTTAAGTCTAAATTTTAGGGCAGTGATGTGCTTTCATAAGGTTTGTGTTTTTATTGTAAATAAAAGTTTAAATCAAATAAATGATTGACCCTCTTGTTTGTAATCTACCCAAGACAACCTGCATTATCCAAGAAGTCATTTCTCCAGGCCAACGTTAGGTTTATTGAGGGGCTGCCCTTGTGCCTGTGCTGCACTCTTTTGTAATTCATATAGGTAGGACTTTTCAGGGCTGCTAGACTTTCACCAGCACTGAAGTCACTGAAACAGGTTTTTGTACTAATGCTTCAGGAGTTGATTATAAAACCGTTTGTCTCCTGCATTATACACTATTCGGTGCAAATGCGATTGGACACAACATCTCTTGTGCTTTTACCTTAAGATCACTTAAATTTCACAAAAGACATAAGGGGAAAAGTACACAGTTCCTTAATATCTATTAGTTTGACATTAGCCATGGAATACTTACTGAGAGATAATCAGCATGCCATTTTATAAAGTCAGCAAAGATTACTGAGGAAAACTGCACTTAGCATTTTGGAAACAAACAAACAAACAGAGAAGGCTACTAAAGTTTTTAAAGAAAATACATCACCAGATGTTTCTTAGATCAGTGGTTCAGGGTCTAACACAAGGTAATTAACTCCGCCTTATATAATGTGAATTATTGCTTTTCACCCTTTGGATACTGCTAATGAAGAGACCTGTACTGAGCCTGAAATGAAGTGCAGGATCATTTTTTAAGTCTGTCTGGTGCTGTTTCCTTTAGCTATCACATTACCTTGTGCCATAGGGAGTGGAAGATGGTAAATAACAATTCTTTATCCAGACATACATGAGTACAAGCATGGATGCACAATTTGAGTCTCTTCCTTCAGACCTGTATTTGTAATTTCTTACTGCCCTCTTCCTCCCCAAAATGCTATTTCTGTAAGATCATAGGAGTGATTCCCATTACCACAGTGTTTGAGCATATCACAATCTTTTAATATTTTTTATTCTCACAACACCCTTGTTAACAGGAAAGCACTGTTATCCCCATTTTACAGAGGGGAAACTGAGGTACGGAGAGGCATGGATGCACAGAATAAATTAGGCACCGAAGTCCCTGTTTTAGGCACTTAAGTCCCATTTTCGGTACCACTGCAATGCACAAAATTCCCACTGAATGCTGTGGTGCCTAAACTATAAAAGTTCCCATGGTACCTACATTTCTGCCTCTGGGCATGGTGTTCATGCTGCTGCCTATCTCCCACCTAAGCCCCAGAGTGATTCACAAATCCGGGAAAGATAGGCATTTGGTCGCCTCAGTCGTGTGCACATCCTGATCCTATAGGTGCCTTCTGTGTATGCCTACTGATTATGCCCCTCAGGCGAGTCCACATAAAACACTGGAGGCGGAGAGAGGAGGACAAGAAGCTCTCTCATAACTTTTAGCCCAATAGTTAGGGTATGTGTGAGACTCCCGGTTGAAGTCACCCCTCCACCTAAAGGGAAGAAGGGTGAGCACTCAGTTGAGTGCTTTAATCATTCAGCTATGGGATATTCTAAGGTGGGAATCCCTCAGTCTCTCCTGTTGCAGCTGTTGCACTGTTGATAGTCATTGGAGCAGGGGCACTGGATCTTGGATGTCCAACATCCTAGCTGGCTGCGCTAGCCACCAGGCTATAGAGTCATTCTCAAGCTTGTGCTCCCTCTTGCTTTCTCTCTCTCTGGCCCAAATAACTCCAAGTATTTCTCCAAAGTGCAGTACCTTCAATAGGAGAGACTGAGGGAGTCCATATCTTAATATCCAATAGCTCAGAGATTAGGGCACTCACCTGAGAGGTGGCAGATCCCTATTCAAATCCTTTCTCCTCCTCAGATGGAAGGGGGCCTTGATCCCAGGGGAGTACCCTAACCACTTGATCCCAGGGGAGTAACCTAACCACTGGGCTAAAAATTATAGGGAGGTTCTGGTCCTCCCTTTTCTCCTCCACCTGTTTTCTTGCAAAAATGGCTTTGGTGACTAACTCCAGGAGAGGGTTCACAGCTGAGAATCACAAGCAGAGCTAGGCACCTCCCTGCAGGCTTGTTTTAGGTTCCTATCTCTGTGAGAGGGGGTGGGGTTTAGCACACACCCTTCTGGTTGCATAGCACATTGGCTAGCTCAGGTGGCTTGTTGTCTAGATTATCATTTACAAAAGCCAGTATGATAAAGTACACTCTCTCTCCACTCATTGTATAGGAGCATAGGTACCTAACTCAGGTTTTGTGAATTGCAGTGATTTTCTAGGCACCTAAAAGTCAGGCACTGTGATGCTCAGTGTCACAACACCTAACTCCTTTTGTGCCTCCATGCCTAAGTGATATTCCTAAGGTCAAACAGAAAGTCCATGTGACCTTGGCTCTGGCAAGTCCCATGGTTGGTGCCCTAACCACTACTCCAGCCTTCCTCTCTCCCTCTTCTTGGGAGAGGTGGTGCAAGTTCCTTTTGGATTTTCTTTGCCAAAAAAAACCCTTGCATTGAGAAGCAGCCAGGAACCAAGGTAGTTTGAAAACATGAAAGGGGCATGGAGAAAGACAGAAGAGCTGTGGTGGTGCACCCATTGTGCACTCTGTGCCTGACCTGCCCTCTCAGATTATCAAAGGGGAGAAAAAAGAGGAAGCATAAAGTACCAAATTCCTTGCAGTTTTCTTAGGGCTTGTCTATAAGAACAGTTATTGCATGGCAAGCTGAAGTATAGACCCTGTTACAATGGGCTAAAAGTTCCCTTGTGCACTTTGATCTACTCCCATTTCAAAGTGAGGAAGATCAAAGTGAACCTGTAGCATGTGGTAGTAGGTCCCCTCGGACATTAATGTGTGGCACGCTGGTGCAAGATCGGTTAACACCCCAGTGTGCTGTGCACCCCAGTGTGCTGTACATATAGACAGGCCCTGAGAGAGGAGGAGCATGTCAGGTCTGCATGTCAGATTGGCTTTAGATGTGTGCATTTTCCTGGTCTAAACTGGATGTGCACTGATGACATAAGCTATCCCCTGAATTGCTCTGTTTTCTGTGATGATTTTATATATAATGTTGTGTCTTGTGTTCTTATTTATTGTGAAAGCTCCCAGAGAAAGGCTCAGATATACATTGAAACAACAAATAATATAACAAAAATCTACTTTTGTGAGGTGCCACAGAGCTGAGTTTTCTGAAAGGAGCTATACAATTAATATAGTCACAGCCAATTTTACTGTGAAATCTATGCTAGCCAATCAGGTTGCTGACTGGATGACTATTACTAATAAAATAAAAGCTGGAAACATTCTGATAAAAAACAAATAAGGGTTTTAATGTCATTTATATCAATAAATAGTGCTCTAATTTGCTGAAATTAATCCAGTCTAGGGGTTGGAATGGGGTCATAAGAGTCTAGCTACTGGAATCTGTTTCTGGCCATGTCATTAAGCTGTACTGTTATCTGGGGCAGGTCACTTATCTTCTGAACCTCAGATGAAAGGTGTTATATACTGTTGAAATGCAAAGTTTTATTGATAGCCAATGCAAATGCCACTGGTTCAGAATAGTTCAATGAGCAACTGTCACTGTTTTGCAGTAGCAGCCATCAGATCAAATGATTAAATCAACATTCACAATTTAGAATAATGGAAAGAATGTCATTTGTTATAGAACATTATCACAGAATTAACGTCTCCTGCTTTGAAAATAAATGGCTTATCTGTGCATTGGCATTTATATAGCAAGCAGGAGACCATTGTCCTGTGACAATGCACTATTTCATTGTCATTATCTCTTAAGTAACACAATATTACTGAGAGAAATGACTGAGGGACAGATTGTTCCCTTCTGCACAAAACATGCCAGAAAAAACTAAGTTGGTCCACAAGATTGGGGATTCTGCTGATCCAGTGGATCTTCCCCTCATTGAGAGGAATGAAGTCAGGCCCTGAAAAGCTCATATAGGCTGGAAATCTGTGGGAAACTATGGATCCCTAATTAGACTGGTAGAGCAGAAGTCACGTCACATTCTGTCTTGACAACCTTCCTTCTCCACCACCCGTTTGCATGGCTTCTTATTGTTATAGACAATGCACACTTATTTTGCAGCTGTCCATGTCTTGTTCACACCTTTTCCCTAAAAAGTCTGCTTTTTCAGCAATGTAACGAGTGTTCCTCATCTGGAATATGAAGGTTTACAGTATGGTTCACCATACCCGTAGCATGTGGTAATCTTACAGCATATATGACAAGAGGCGATCAGTATTTTTTATGCAAACTGAAAATCGCAACAGGAGTGGACAGCAATGCAGATGGCTCTTCCACTAGACAATGAAACCAGCTTGCTCATTCATGCCTGTCATTTGCTGTGGGGTGGCTTCCCCTTTGTGGAATTTAAAATATAGTTTCCAGTCCTCATTTGCACAGTTAATTTGCCTGCACAAAAGGGAATCTTTTGCCGTTACTTAAAAACAGATGCTCGCCCATGCAGCTTTCCATATGCCCTCGTTGGTGATTATGGTTTTAGAAAATTGTTTATTACAATACTGCACACACAAGTTCACCTCCCTTTTCTTCATTTAAATGGCATGAGAATTACTCTTCTTTATTCAGGGATCCAGCACTTGAGAAAAGGAAGACTCATGCTTCTATATTCAGGTTTCTTGTCACATCTTGTTACGTGGTATCTGAAGGCCAAACTTCATTGTAATTTCTCTTGGCTGCCTTTCCTCATCTTTCCATCAAGCAACGTAGACATGGTAAATGAATGGTAGTCCATACAGCTTGAATCACCCATTATTTGCCTTTCTGATCTGGGTAAAATTTGAGCGAGAGAACTTGACAATCTGGTCCATTTGTGTGCATTGTGTTTTCACCTGGAGGTCTGCACAAGCTAGTGCAAATCCTCAGGGAACGTTCATTTTCTCCTAATCCCTGTCCATTCCCCATTCCCTCCGCCAAAGCTTGCATATGTAGTTGGTGGTTGTTCTTTCACAGGGCTAGCATTCATTATAGTAGTACTATATGTTCTGTGCAAATAGAAGGATTGTAGGCCATTTGCAGGTAACCTTACTTAAGATCAGAGAAATGACATCAGGTATTAAAGCCTTCAATATTTATACAGCAAGTAAAATTCATACAGGAGAGGCTAGAAACAATCTGCCACACCTCATTTCTAATATGCTAGTGCTGCACATGCTTGTTGTTATGCTTGCTGTCCAAGTACAAATTATGGCATCAGTTAATTTTCAAGCCACCTTTTCACAACAGTCCATAATAAAGTAAACTGTTATTTTAGGAGAATATCTGACTATGCAACTAAGTTGTTTCCCACCATAACCAGATACGCTGTCATTCAAGGTCTGTGACATCCATGATCATTGAAACATAGTTTTATAAAAAAAGAGGAAAGCAGATGTAAAATGTGAGCAGCTAATTAAAATTCCTGGGGAAACACGCACATCAGAACATTGCTGCTTGGGGGAAAAATGCTGAATATCCTTGTCCATTCTGGGAAAAAAAACCTGAGTCATGGTCTGATTTCCTTAGACATCAAAACATCAGTTACAGTTACTTTGTTATAAGAAAATTTCAGCATCCTTGATTAGATATGCATGTCCCTTTTAAATGTGTATGGGGCATAATAATATTATTCTTGATCTAGAACATCAGTTAGAAAATGCTGTCTTGCAAAAACAAAAATGCATAACATTAGTATGTCTTTACAGGCAAATAATTTGCTGTTAAAATTTGTCTGTCTGGAGGATTCTTCTATAAATCTAAAGGGGAGGTTTTTTTATTTTTTTATTTTGGCTTTGGTTGTGTAACTCTTTGGAAAGTTATGTGATTTATACTATATGTTTACTTTTGACCCTGTGAAATATGCATATGTATTGTGTTGTAATATATGGACTTAACACAAACTCTATCATCATGTTGACCTGTAATGCCCACTATGTGCCAAGCAGAGAAGGTGTGACCCCTGCCCTAGAGTTCTCAGACTTTAATACAGATACACAGACTAAGAATTAGGGAGAAGGACTTGGGGTTTAGTATTCCCAGCATACCCCTCAAATTCGTCATTGCCTATCAGTAACTTGTGCATAGGCATCATAATGGTGAAGGTAGGGGACTTATGAGTGAGATCAGTACAATCATTCTATGTGTAGCAGGCAGCCTGGACAAACACTTGGAGATGTAAAAAGCCAGCAAATCTGTGGATAAAGCTGCCATGATTGGAAAAAGTGTGTGGGGTACTCAGGCGTCTAGCTCCCATCAGTCTGGGCCTTGAGGTACTGGATTGACAGACCAGAGGGGAGGTGCTTATCTCTGCTTGGGATTCTCAACTGTGAGCATATCTGGAGTGAGGCACCTAAACCAGATCAGCCCTTTCTTGTGAAGAGGGAGAGAGACCTACTCCACTATAACCAATAGTCCTGTGGTTAGAGCACCCAGCTGGGATGTAGGAGACTCGGGGAAATTCCTACTCTGCCTTACTTGGAGCAAGGATTTGAACCCATGGGTTCCATATCACAGGTGAGTGGGTATGCTGGGGGAACACCTCCTCCAAAAATAATTCTCACCCTATCGTTTTTTTGTGCCCTGAGCCCACCTACTGAATCAGACCCCCCAGGTGGACAGGTGGGGGTATGCCTAGATTTAGAATCCCACCGGACCTTAGGAGTGAGTTAGGGTTCCAAGCAGCTTGTTAACTGTGGGACAGCATTAGCAGTTAAGCATCTTTGCCTATGCCTACTGTCAGAAACCTAGGCGCCATGGGGACTTAAAGCTCCTACAAGGTTAGGTGGCAGCTGAGCAGTGGTTCTGTGAAAGTCAGTCTTGCCTACACGTTGGACTTAGATGTCTAAAGAGGCAGCGAGGTGCTTTTTGTGAATCTAGCCCATGGTGCTTCCACTGTACTGTGTACCTTTGACTGACAATGGTCAATGTACCTCCAGTGGTCAATTTACCATGTACCAGTGAATATATTAGAAGCTTAAATGGTGTGTTTGTCTATAGTTAACCAGGTTGAGTGCAAAATAGACATGTTATACCTAGTCCACAGATATTAGAACATACCACAGACATTTTATTCCTTAGTATTTATAATACAGTCCACCCCCATATTGAGTTTCTTGGTAGCTTTCAAATTTCTGTTTCTCAAGAGAATATGGGGCGTGCATGACTCAGTCTGTGGGGGTAGTGCCACAGATTGTGTTGTCTTAATTGTTTGACTACCCAAAGGGAGAGTAGGGGAAAAATAGTTTCAAAAGAATCAAGTTAACCCTGAAATTACATTGCAAAGTTTACTGTGGACCCATGCAACTCAACGTTGGGGGGAGGAGATGTCAGACAGAGAAACAAAGATTTTCATCCTGGCTTTTTACGAAAATATCATCATTAAGAAGAGCTTTAGTGTCTTTATCTAAACCACAACCATAGATTTATGCTCCGAAATAATGGATCTAAAGGGTCAGAATTCAATCTTAAGGGTTTTGTAATAAATCCTCTTTTTTTCTTGCACCTTTAGTTCTAAATGGGCACCTGGAACAACATCCACAACAGCACTTGTGTATAAGTGCAAGGCTGCGAGTTAGTAAAACTTTAAGATCTCGAGAGTCTGCTTCTTATGACAAGCTGCATCGAACAGGAATGAAAGAGGCTCACTGTATTTGCCTCCTCCTGAGACTAGCTAGAGAAACATTCTTCAGGAGACATAGGACAGCCTCAGAAATTGTACAGTTTAGTACAGCAACCAAGTGCTATCCAAATGTCCCAATTTGAAACTTCAACAGTAAAACTGAAGCAGACAACAAATACAGAAAACTTAAAAAAAAACAACAACATTTATTCCTGGGATTTGTGTACTAATTTTCAGCCCAAAGTAAATTTCAGTGGCTGAGTATCTACAAGGAAAACAATGGCAAACATTTAACTTCAGTGTTATTGAGGAGGGGAGGGGTCTACACAGAGACTTATCAACTTGACATCTATATCCTGTCCCCAAACAATGCTGAAGAGCAAGTTAGTCATATGGCATTAGCGTTAAATGACTGAGATAGCCAATAAGAGCTGTGAAATCCCAATATGCAGATTCATTTTTACAGCTCTTTTTAAATGTTTGCTGACAGCAGCTAGAATTTAAGACCTAATTTATTTTGATTTTAAGGAAGCTGTTGTGTGTCAGACTTAACGTACCATTTTCAGTGGTCCAGAATGTCAAATGGTCGTGATGAGGGTATGAACTGTGAATGGATAAAGGAACCTAATTCTATATCGTAAAGAGAAACTCGCATATGAGTGTCACTGGGGGCTTGTTTTCACTGCAGTGTTAGCTTGAGGGAGAACTCGAGTGCTGCCTCTAACAGCTCTCTCATCCACACATAAAAGTCTCTAGTTTGAGTTAAGTGGTGCTTTAAACTCCAGCTTCCTGGTCCATCAAGGGCTGTGGGTTGAAGCTTGAGAGCTGTTGACTGCTGGAGCTAGTAGTGCAGTGGGAACTCTGTTACTCTGTATTGCTAATCCAAACATGATGTGTAAATCCAGGGGTGTTTTGCAGTTTGACTACTCTTACTTGAGGTAGGCTAACTTTATAGGAGTTAACCTAAATGTAGGTCACTTGAGTTACCACTGCAATGGGGCCAAATGTAGGGTGGAGTTGTGTGATGTAAGTGCTATGTTTATAATTTGAATCTATATATTAAAAATAAAACTCAGGTGCTATCTGTGGAGCGTTACATTTTCTGATAACATACCATTGGGAAAAATCTTGTGAAAGATCAACCTGGAAAAATCTAAAAATTATTTATTAAATTCCTTCTGCGTCGGTTCCCACAAGACAGAGGCTTTAGTATTGATAAATGTAAAATAATACTCAACAGGTATCCTCACCATAAACATGTTTGGCTTTGTTTTCTCCATGTAGAAATCTCTCTAGAAGTAGAAGAGGGACAATAAAAGTGGTCAAATTAAAACAGTATTTTGTAGGTAATTAAACTGAAATTCAGCCAGTTCCATGGGACTAATATTCCACTTTACTAGTTTTGCTTTCCTTCTCTTGTTCTCTTTTGAACAGATCTTGGTAAGTGCTGTGGTGGTTTTGAGACATGGACCAGACCACCAGATTCATTTTCTCTTGTGATCTAAGCTGGGATTCTGCCCAGGTCTCTTGTGGTGAAAGGCTAGGGCACCAATCACTGAAGTTAAGACGCAATAGTTTTAAAAATTATTCATGCCGATTTCCTTCTTTCCATGTGTTTATTCCCTTCCCATTGTATAAATGAGGGTTGCTATAGAGATGTCTTTGCTTGGGGGGTGAAGTGATAGCAAATGGTCCTATAGTTGTGCCTCCTAACCTCGTGGACTGCCTCCCTTGTCTTTGGTCACAGTGTTGCATAAAGTCCTCATCTCTGGCACTCCCTGCTGGGCTCTCAGTCAGCCCTGCAATGGACTTTCCCAGTCTTCATCTTCTCCTGACTCCCCTCTGGGTGTTCTGTGGCTTGGCCCTCCAACCACCCCACATGAAAGTCTAAATCCCTTCTAGGGTAACACAAGTTCAAATGAATGTCCAACCAAATCTTCAAATTAAAAGCCCATTCACCCCATCCCCTTGTTGGCTGTACCTCAGGAACGTAACATGCTCCTGTAGTGTTCTTCCTCCATGGTTTCCTCTGTTAAACCCTATCCTAGGGCTTCTATGCACCAGAGAGACCTATCTTCTCTGCAGTCTCCTGCTTCCCTCCCCACTGAGTTCCCTCTGTCTACTTATAAGGCCTTGCTCTGCTTCCTCTGGCCAGAAGGCAATTATTTAATTACCCCCTAAGTGCAGAACATGATTAATTGGGGTTCTTTTCCCTTGCCTTGCAGGGGATGGCGGGCAAGCCCCATCACAGGTCCTAAGGAGGAACATATTTGCTGTAAACATTTGTTCCACAAGTAATTTTAACTAATGCCAAATACTTATGAATCATCCTCTTATCACTTAACAAAAAATAACTTTTAGTCTCCCATCTGCTTCTCCTTAATTTTCAGCTTTATTACACATGCAATTACAATTTTCCTCTTCGAAATAATTCACTGCACAGTTCATTTCACACAGAAGGTAAATGAATAAAAATTTGTTTTCTTTAGCATTAGCTTTTCTGTTTTCTATGCATGGTTGGTGGCCAGAAATGCTAGATTTCAGCATCCATATTTTTTTAAAAGTGTCGTTCTTAGGGTTAATGATAGATAATATGTACGGGTGCTATGTAAACTATCCTATGATTGGAATCAGAATCCTCTTTTGCTGTACTTTTACCACTCCTTTTCTGTGCCTATTCTAAGCAAGAAATGGCTAGTTATGTTAAATCATGGCAAATGTATATGTGGTTGTTTTCTTATATTAATAAATGTCCCCTAGTTAATACATTGAGATTCCCTTGTCCAAAGCAAAGTACTTGAGTAAATTTCACTGTCACTATGAAGATCATGTGGGTCAGTCAAAAAAACTAGGAAGTGGATGACAACTGGGGAAAGAATGCTTGTTTCATACAATCCAGACTCTTAGAGAGAGATCTAAGAGAGGTTAAGAGGAAACTTGCCCTACAGCAGCGGTTCTCAAACTTTAGCAACCCAAGGACCCCCATTTTGATTTAAAAATTTTCTGGGACCCCCAAGCTCCCCCACTCCACCCCCTCCCCCAAGCTGTCCCACCCCACTTCTTCCCACTCCCCACTCACTCCATCCCCCTCCTTCTGTCGCTCGCTCTCCTCCACCCTCACTGACTTTCACCAGGCTGGGACAGGGGGTTGGGGTACAGGAGGGGGTGTTAGTGTGGGCTCTGGGTGGGAGTTTGGATGTGGGATGGGGTTCAGGGTGCCGGCTCTGGGAGGGAGATTGGGTGTGGGATACGGGCTCTGGGCTGGGGTAGGGGGTTGCGGTCCGGGCTCCGGCTGGGGGCGCTTACCTCTGGGCGGCTCCCGAAAGCGATCGACACATCTCTCTGGAAGCAGCTCCTAGGCAGGGGACCAGGGGGGGTCTCCTTGCGCTGCCCCTGCCTGCAGATATCACACCCACAGCTCCCATTAGCCACAGTTCCCAGCCAATGGGAGGTGCGGAGTCAGCGCTCAGGGCAGGGGCAGTGCACGGAGACCCCCTGCCTCCCCCCAGGGGCTGCAGGGATGTGCCAGCCACTTCTGGGACCGGCGTGGAGCCAGGGCAGGCAGGGAGCCTGCCTTAGCCCCTCTGCGCCGCCAGACTTTTAGCGCCTAAAATCTCCCAGTTTGGCTTCAGTAGCCTCCGGGAGACAGAGGGAGGGAGAGGAGTTGATTGGTGGGGCCCACAGACCCCATGGAGTACCCTCGGGAACCCCCAGGTGTCTGCAGACCCCA
Organism: Emys orbicularis; assembly: GCF_028017835.1. NCBI lineage: Eukaryota > Metazoa > Chordata > Testudines > Emydidae > Emys > Emys orbicularis. The sequence goes on from NC_088690.1 coordinate 89,554,566, forward strand.
GTTTGAGAAACGCTGCCCTACAGTATAGGCAATTATTCTATAAGGATTTCTTGTAACATCACTTGAAACGTCTGGAGACAGGATAGTAGATGAGAAAATGCACTGGTCTAATCTGATATAGCAGTTCCTGTGTTTAGATTATTTTTATTTTTCCATATCATATCATAATTGAAACCGTGTAGTCTATTAATAAAGGTTCCTGAAGCCTGTTTCTTTACAAGTAACTAATGTATTGAGTGAATATCATTAAGGGGATAATCACATCCGTCTCATTCTGACTTCGTATTTGGGTGGGAGGCGGTGGAACTTAACACTGTCATGCTAGGGCTTCCTCCCCTGCCCTCTCCCCCAGTGTGACGTTCTCATAGGTGAAGGCTCAGTTGTCTGGAGTGGAGTGTTATATGTCTATTAGGAAATTATCCTGATGGATGTTTGCCATTACGTGTCTTGTCAAAGCAAAGTATAGAGATAAATTTGTTCTTAAGAAATTTCCTTTAGGTAAAATATATTGGAAGGTGTATATTAGCTTATGTGGATTGTTTTATCATCCACAACATTTCCAGTAGTTTTTATTTTGTGTTTTAATGCTTCCTTCTGCATCACAAGCATATTACCTTGGCTTGTCTAATCCAGTGACTCCTGAATAGGCATTTAAAGATAATACATTAGAATAAAACCACTCTTTAATTGAGGAATTTTCTGACTTAATAGGGCAATAATTTCAATAAGCTGCAAATCAAATTAAATTGGTTGTAATCAAATAGAAACTCTATAGTCCTCCTGTGCCCCAAACTTATGGGAAATTTGCATCTGAATAATTTTGTATCTTAAGAAAATCTTTTTATAGAGGACCGAAAACTAGAGTCCTGAATAGAAACAAAAACATCTGAAATTTGGGGATGTTCAGACTCGGATCAGATTGATTACCATATATAAGTGTCATTTTCCTTTCCTTTTGTAAAACACTCAGGCCCTGATCTTGCAAGCACAGCTACAAAAACAGAGTACAGGTCTAGTCATAGACTTGATCCTGCACCTGGAATTTTGCCATTTACTTCAGTAAGTGCAGGACCAAACCCCATATGTCTACAGTTACTCATGTGTTAAATCTGAAATCAGTGAGGCTCCATGTGGGTGCAAAGGTACATCACATTGCAGGTTTGGGGCCTTACCTCTCATTTTTGTCTGAGAATTTACCTATCGTTTATCTTCAAAATCCTTCTTGAGGCCCTAATTCAGGAAAGTATATATGGAAGTGTTCAAATTTAAGCTTATGCTTACGACTTCAGTGGGATTGAGGCACATATTTAACATTAAGCATGTGCTTGAAGTATATACCTTCTCCCCCCATGTCAACGTTGCTATTATTAAGGTTTCTTTCTTCTTATTTGTAAGGAATAGTAATCCTCTCAGATTCCGTGAGGTTCTCCGATTATGCATTTTCCTCATCTAATGTCTAGAATGAACAGATATCAAGATTGATATTACAGTGAGCCTATAAATAAGTGTTTGTGGCCACGGGGTGTTGCTGCAATTTGTTAATTATAAACTGCTATAGAAAAAGCATGTTATGCCTTAGGCTGATTGAGGTCTCATCTTGACTTTTTGAACATTGCAAAAGATTAGGAGATAATTTAAGAGGAGTACTTAATTGTAATGCTCGATGACGTTAATAACATGATGTCTAATGCAAGAAATTATGCAATTAACTTATTGTGTGCTTGTCTAAAAATGTCCAATCAAAGCAAAAAAAATTACACCTTACTTTCAGAGAGAACCTTTAATTAAATCTGGATATCAACACCTCCAACTTCCAGATTGTGGGTGCACATAATCTGAGATGTCAATGCTGAGATGCACCCACAGTGTGTTTTATGGGAGGCCAGGCTTCAGCATAGGCAAGAAAATATGATTTTAAACAAAAACCTTGTGCATGAACTTCATAGGTGTTTAAAACCTCCATCTCCCATTGACTCCAGGTTTAGCACTTCTAAAAATCAGGCCCATGATTTTTAACCTGACAATATCTCTAATTATTCTCCATAAAAATAAATGTAGAGGAAATGATTAAAACCAATTAACTTTAAAGCTGGGACATGGGAAGTTAGCAGTCGGGTGTTAATAGCTTCTATCATATGTATTAAAAGAGATGCTTATTACAGTGGGAAAATTCAATTCCTCTCTTTTTGAGTTAATTTGATGTCCTATATAAACTGCTCATATAATTGTATTTGCAAAAACCTGAGAAGTGTCCCTCAAGCTCTTTCTCATATGTGTATTCCTATAGATATCAATGGGAAATGAGTAAGGATCTGCACAATCAGGGCCAGAAATTCCAATTAAAAATTGTTTTATCTTGTGTATTTTGCAAATATTCTGTATTTAATGGTATGAACTACAGTTTATTGTTAAATACTAAGGAACAGATCCTGTTGCAAATCAGGTGACAAACTGCCCTTAAATATTGACTTCCTTACGAACTGATACCTGCTGAAACGTTGGTGTCATCTTCTGCTTAAAATAGGGAATAGTTCAATACCACATTAAATGTGAAATCACAAATAGTCTACACATCCACTGTCTCTAAAAGTACATATTAAAATGTTTTAATATTTTAGCGACATGAAAACATGTATAAAGTGTCATCACAAACAGGAATCAGCAATCATAAAAGTGCTAGGTATGGCAGAAATGGTTTGTATTGACCAATGTTGTTATTGTAAGAGGAGAGCTGTAGCATTAGTTAGGAGGAACAGGCTTTAAATCTATATTTTAACTATACTGCAGGTTTCAAACCAATTTAGTTTGTTGCTTTATAAGTGACATGGGAACTACTACTCTGGATTTGTGACTAAAAAGATGATTTGGTTTGACAGCAAAACAAAATAATGTTAGTTCTGAAGTGCACCAGATGGTTACAGATTTACATAGTTTCAAGAAGAGAGTCTAGATGAGCGCTGCTACACATTTTTGGATGATTATTCTTTTTAAAGTATTAGAGTTGTGGCACTGACACATTAGGTGCTTAGATCCTGTCATGGTACTACAGTGATGAGGGCCATGCAAATGCCTGGACAGTTACATATATTGAGGGTGAGATATTCAAACTACTCTGTGTGTTCGTAATCCTCAGTCAGTGTGAGAAAATGTTACAATGTATCATGAGAAAATATTTTGGGTTTTGTCACAATAAGTAAAGTAAGAATCGGTTTGTACTTTTCTCAACTCCAGTAGGCTTGAACTAAAGTAATTTTGCTGGTGTTTAAAACAGACAAAACTCTTTATCCTTATTTTGATGTATTTTCTGAGATTCAACAATTTGGATGAAGGAGATACAGTTATAAGGAGACAAGGTGGGTGAGGTGATAGCTTTTATTGGATCAACTTCTGCTTGTGCTGGCTTGCTGCACCATGGATGAATTTTACCCAGTCTCAGAAAGAGGGAAACGGAGAGATCATTGGCATTTCAGCTAGAGGCTGATTGTGACAAGTACTGTACTTAAGTTTCACACTTTCAAGTTGGGAGAACTTCTCTGGATAAGGAAAACTGTTAACAATGACCTTTATATGTCACATGGAAATGTATCATAAGAGTCCCTTTTAATTTAAATTTCAACTACACTCTGTACGGCAGGATGAGACTACATAGGAAGGAAGCCATAGGATTCGGAGTGAGAAGCACTACTATTCTCATAACCGCAAGAGATGTGTCATAATCAAAGCCATTGAGTTGATGTATAAATGTGTGTGTTTCGTGCATGAACTAACCTGCTACTAACTAGTGGATTTCAAATCGATGTGCTCTACTCACCGATTAACCTGTTATGTGCTCATGCAGAAATACTGTATAAAACTTGTATGAACAAGAGGATAGAAATATATGGGGTGTTTGAGATTTTGCTTGTTCAACACCTGCTGAAGCCATGCTCTCATTTCAGTGATTTAAAAACTAATCATTTGAGAGAATAAACAAAATGGCGTTAGCTAGTCTCTTTGCCAAGCTGTTAAAACAAACATATTAAACAAAACTGACAACTGTATGGTGTAGGTGCAAAATCAATCAAATATATCAGTAGAATTTTTAACAGTGCTCGTCAGCATGACCTAACTCTGTTCCCATTACAGTCGATGGTAGTTTTGCCATTAATTTCAGTAGGAGCACTGTTAGGGCAATGCTGAGCACTACTGAAAATATCCTCTGTAACATTTTATATAGTATAGTGTATTTGTGTTGTGTTGATGTGTGTACAAAATGGATTTTCTTTTAATATATTATGAGAGTTTTCCACTGCAGGTGTGAAAAATAAAATATTGTTAGTCTCTGTGTTAAAGTTAATTGGAGTTATTTTATGGAATGCAATTAAATTTGATTTGAATGTGTGTTTATGTTCATTTCAGTGACTGGTGGCCACTTTTGAAAGTTTCATTACTTGGTTATGGATGCTTGAATTTCAGAAGGTGTACACAGGCAGTGAATATATGTTAAGATAATATGAAAAAGCAAGAAAAATCAGAAATAAAGTTAATAACTGGACTGATATATGGTCTATTTTTATCAATACAGACACTATTAGTACAATGAAGTCTTCATACTGATGGTTTTGATTCAACACATTCTGTAAAGGACTAGTGCAGGCTTTACATGTCTGTATTAATCCAGTTATTCTGTTTCTTTGACTTTTAAAATGCTGTAGATTACGAGACAGTCGTACATGTTTCTGTGCAGTTTATATTTGGTAATTCCATGTGAGCAATTTAAACAAAAGCTTTTATTTTCATCCTCACAAATATGCACCAGAAGCCTGACCATGGCTCGAACACTCCCTTATCAAACTACCCAATGAGGGAAGAGAGATTTGGAAGAAAGATTTGGAAAGGCTCCATGATTCCTGTTTCTGACCTGTGAATTAGTTGGCTTTCTGCATCCTCTTCTAGTCCTCTGTCAGAAACGAAGAAAAGAATGCAAAAATGCATTCATGATGCAGGAATGGGCTTGATATAAGAACCTAGAGAGATAGAAATGGAATTTCTTAAGTCCCCAAATTCTATGATCTTTTTTATAGAGCAAGTGCAGTTCATGGTGCCAAAATGAGACACTTTGATATTCACCAAACATATGAAGTAATTGAGAAATGGTAATTAACTCAGCCTCATGTGACGAGGGAGAGGAAGATGTAAACCTTTTGAGTGTTTGATTTATCTTGAATGACAACTGTTCTTGAACACACACAACTGGAGATTTGTTTTCCTTCACTATTAAAGAATAACCTGGTTAGACTAATTTGGGTCTAATTCTGAGAAAATGCCTAAGGGGAGAAAAGTGATTAATGGGCAAAAGATGGACTTTGTTTTCAACTCCCTACTCTGTAACATCAGAGGTGTTGATGCATCTCACACAGTACCACCGCAGAAACATTAAATAAATACTTGGACTGCTAAGTAGAGAGAAGAAGGAAAACTTAGGCTAATTAGATTTTCTTAATTGGTGGAAGGGGTAACATGAAACTGACAGTGCTAGTGGATTTCATACAAGACTCCAAATGTTAGACTGACGGAGCAGTTATGTGAGTTAAAAAGTTCCAGTGGCTTTCAGCAAAATCACCTTTCTGAAAGTTTGATTAAAGAGAAAATGGTTTTGGAAGAAATGAGAGAATGTCTGGAGACGTCAGCTGGATTCAGGAGTATATATGCTGAGACTGGATCGAAAAGATGTCATTCTTCATGCATAATTTCATATATTTAGGTGCTGTACTTGTAGAATCAACATCTGTCTTTAGAAATAGTTATTTGAGAAGGATAAAGGGAAAAAGGCAATAAGATTGATGCCATTGTCACTGCTATTTTCTTACTATAGGTATGACCTCCTAAAGCTTGCACATGCTAAAAGTCAAGAATAGTGAAGAAACTAATGACTACCTGGTTTTGTCTTTTTTTCTACTTGAGCTAGATGCCTTGAGCTGGAGGATGGAAATTAATGCTTTCTATAAGTCTTTTACTGCAGAGGAAGCAGAACCTGCCACTTAAAAAAAACAAACAAAAAAAACAAAAAACAGAACTAAAGAGCAGGCAGGATTGCAGTGTTCTCATCTGCTAGCGCTATGATCAATGTTCTGTTGAAAAGATTGAAGAGAGACAATTTCCCGTGTCTCTGAGAATGAGGAGGACCCAATTGTCATTATATCCTCTTTGATATGTACATTGTTATGAAATACAACATTTTATTGGAGTATTTGATCTATATCACATCAAACTCCTGATCAAGTGTCTGCTTTTCATTCTCTGTAATAGCTTGTCCAAGATGACTTGTTAATCGTCTAATACAGGTTGAATGTAATTGGGAGAAGCTGGATATAAATTTGATGCTAGAGTTGGCTGGAAATTTTTCAAATAAAAAATATGGCAAAAAAGAGTAAAATGTATTTTGATTCTCTCCACATTTTCTGATCAGCTGTGCTACTGTGTTTATGCTTCAGTTTCTGATGTGTGCTGAGCCACCACCTGTCCTGCTCTAAAATGGCAGGATTTGCACGTAGATACGCTCCTGCAATTTTCCAGAAAAGTATATTTTTAATTTCAAAATGATATTTGGGTTTTCATTGCTGGAGAAATCAGGAGATGACCAGATGAGTTTTACATATGGTTACGGACTGGGCTGATGAACCAGCCATAAGATTTCTTTTGATTTAAGGGAAGTAGCTCTCTGAGGTTGATGCAGATCATTTACAGACCAAATGAGTGATAAACTAATCGTGGATTGTCTTATTTCTACTTTTGTAGGTTCTCTAACACAGTTCTGAATTCAGTGTCTTCTGCCCAATTTTGTTCATATGTATTGCTTTTTGGGTAGTTGCAAAAATAACTCAGAGAGATTTCTTAAGAGAAGAGGCTGGTTTTGCTGTAGATTTTGAATCTTAAAAGTTTGAGGAAAATGGGGTCAGATAGTCCCAGGTGTTCCCTCCAAGGATTTAAAAAAAAATGAAAATAGATGCAATTGGAATTTGTGCTAATGCTAAATAAATAAATCTTCACTCTCTTGTTCCAATCAGTCATTTTTAGTTTCCCTTTTTTGGCTTTTATCAGAGGAATTGAGCTTCCATCTTGCTCCTGACGTTCCCCAATTGCTGAATCAACCCTTGTGGAGGCAGCACTTCCAGTCTGATTTAGAAGTTATAGATGCTGTTCATGATGCTGTTCTATTTACCTTTCCCCCAATTTTTTCTCCCTGTTCTTGCTTCCCTTCTGGTCTGTCCTGTTGTCTTTTTCCCTTTCTTCTTCTTCCTATAGTTGTTCTTTCTCGTCTAATTCCTGCATACCTTCTGCTGGACCCTGTGCTATCAACAGGAAAAAAGGAAGTACTGTATCTTAATTCAGCACATCATTTCCTACCTCCCCCCACACTGCGTACATCAGGCAGTATAAACACCATGTGAAGTCACAACAGTGGGACTGATGCAATGGCTGGTGTTTCATGTGGCAGTGACATCCCCCAGTTTTCAGTTTTTTGGTTAATCAGAGCTAATATTAAAGAGGAAGAGGAATAAAGAGTGATCCATTGGCTTGGGTACTAGCCTGGAATTTGAAAGATCCAAGTTCAGTTCCCCCCTTTGCCATATACTTCCTTTGTGACCTTGGGCAAGTCCCTTGGTCTCTTTTTGCCTCAGTTTCCCATCTTTAAAATAGGAATAATATTTCCTTATCCTCACCAGCATGTTCTGAGGATAAACAGATTAAAATATTGGCGAGACAAGCTTGTCTCTGTCACCAGCAGAAGTTGATCCAATAAAAGATATTACCTCACCCACCTTGTCTCTGCAATATGCTTGGACCAACATGAATACAATAACACTGCATAGATTAAAATATTGTTAGATATTCAGATAATACTTATATGCCCCCATTACTTTAGTATCTCATTGTTTCCTTGTACTCCCACATCTGTCTGTATTTTTTGTTCCATGTATTTTTTGATAATTCTTAAGGTTGAAATGATTTCTCCTCTCCATATTTACAAAAGTGGAATGCACATCCCAGATAGAGACTATACATTTTTTCATGGAGTACAGTGAGATCTTAAAAGGTTTTACTGTTATGGGAGCAGATAATAAGGCTGTTACAACTATTAAAAACTGACATAACATGGGACTTAGATGAATTTCTTCTCAGAATTATGATGGAAGTAGCAAGGGAAATGGGAAGGCCTTTGGCTAAAATGTTTGATAGTTCAAAGTGCGTGGATTGTATCTGAGAACTGTAGAATGTTTAATATACTGTGTTTCCTATATTAAGAAAAGGATCAGGGGAAGATCTAGGGAACGATAAATCCACAAGCCAGACTTTAGCTCTGGGGAAGATATTGAAACACAGAGAAAGAGCCAAAATTGCAAAATATGATGAGCTGAGATAATTGAAAAAGTAGATCCATATCTGGAAGAGGGCACCTGGTATTTTGATATTTGTTTTATCCCAAATCAGGACAAAAAGTTGAAATACTAACATTTTCACAGAACAAAAAGTTCTACAAATTTCAATTAAAAAATGGCAAAAAAGAAAAATGTTGACACTTTTTGATCAAAGCTAAGTGTTTTTGTTTTGAAAAATCTATTGGAAATAGCAACAGAGAGTCCTGTGGCACATTATAGACTAACAGATGTATTGGAGCATGAGCTTTCGTGGGTGAATACCCACTTCGTCAGATGCATGGAAATGAAATGTTTTGGTTCAAAATGTTGGTTCAAAATGAAATATTTTGTTAAAAATTTCCTGAATAATTGTAAAATGTCATGGAAATAGCATTTTTCTACCAAAAAAAAAAAAAATAGGGGAAAACCCCATAATTAGTCAGGAATGTTTTTAGTTGAAACATTTTCACTAGCTCTAGTGACTAATAGCATTGTCAAGTGATAACCCAACATAAGTTTAGTAGCCAGTGTGAACTGCCATTTCCACTGACCATTGTTTCAGAATGACAATGACTCTTCCAGCGATTCACAGTAATGGTAATATTTCAAAAGACATTTTTCATGAGATGAATGTAAAATGTTGAGGGATAAAGAACTTTCTGCTATTTTGGGGGAAAGTAACTACCTACACTTATTTCATTTATAAGACTTTCTGACTCTTAGTGCTCAATTAATTCTTTTTATTCTTTGTTTCCTATGGACTTCAAGCATACTGAGTTAGCACAATAGCTCACAATCTGTCTATTGAAATGTGGCCCAGTATTGTCCTGACAGGAAAGTTCACAGCAAGCTTAGAATAATAAGTGTGTTATGCCATCTCGCTTACCTCACTGGGCCCAAAGCAAAATTATCTTAGAACTCTGCCATATTTATTAGATGCTGGCATGCGTTGAGGGTTTTAAGCAGTCTGCAGAATACCTTTCATAACTGTTCTTTAGGGGTAGTGTGCCTTCCCTAATGCAGCACATTCTGTTGCACCAGTATTCAGATGCATATTTACTGTTTGAAGCATACACAAATATTAACACTTAACTGGCATAAAAGTGTATGTGGTGAGGAGACTAACCTTTCTGGCCATCATACATTTGCTACTGATACACCTTTGTTGCAACTGGTGTTGAGATTCAGGTTCTAGAACTAATGGAGCCTGCTTTCTGATGACCCTTTATGAGAGGTAACTATCCTCATCATGGTTGAGCCCTGGCCTAATTCCAACATAGGTTGGGATATCATAAAACGCATACATAAGTCAAGGTATAATTAATGAGGGTGCAATGACTGTTAAATATTTAGTGTCTAGGCGCCTGCAGTAATTTTTTTGCAGATTTTTTTGCCCTGCAGGATAATCACATTCATTCTTTTTCATCTCGGTACATCAGTTATTCTCTTGGAAGTGCCACCATTAAGTGTATTCTCTTTGCTGAAATGTTGGGTTGCTGTGCAAACTGGATTTCCTAGCAGCTTCCACAAGCTTGTCATCACTATGGAAGCAATCACATGTGCTTATTTAAAATTGTCTTTTTACTTTAATACTGTCAGCTCACTGCAGTGTCTGACAGTTAAGAGAGAATAAGCCTAGCACAGACTGTTCCTGTGGGTTTTTTTCCCATCCTCACACTCTTCAACCCCCATTAAATCTTTACATACAGTTGGAAGATTCTACAGGTTATTTGTCTGAGTGTAGCTGAACCAGATATTTTGTGTCTATTCCCATAAGATGTGTATGTAAATAGGAAATAAACACATTAGTCTGAGGTGCAGTAGGTAATCTCTGGTGTATTAGACCATGATATATAAATGCTTATAAGAACATATCTGTAGGAGATTTGTGCTCTCTGGAGTACATTGCCTCTTTCAAGGCATCAGTTTGTCACTAACAGATTAATGAACCATTTTAGAGAACTTCTTGGGAATCAGCAGGGCAGAGAAGTAGAAGAATCCGTGAAAGTGTTTAATAGTAATGAACTGCTGCTGGTGTTGATTCACATGCAGTTGAAGAATGACATTAAAAATAACTGACAGATTGCAGTTGCCAAGATCCATTTCCTTTTTTAGATCCACATTCAATGCATTTGGTAAGGCGCTGAGGAGATATTAATTTAAAGGGACACCGTTAATTTTAGGTTTAGCATTCAATTTTGTGTAAACACACATATACATCCAAAATCTGTGATCATGATTAATAATAATAATAATAATTAATTAATAAATACTAATGACTCTGTTCTCCCCTCTGTGGTTACAGGTTGTGTAGGGGAAAAGATCCTCTCTGAGCTGCTGCTTGGAATTTCATACTCATTTTCCATCTCTGTGGGGTTCCAGTACCCCAGTCCAAGTATTTCCCAATGCCAAGTTGAGCTTGTGGGATCTGAAGGAGGTAAGGAGCTCTAAGGATGCCCCACTTACCTCTGTTATGCTCAGTCTATTTAGCCTTTGTAGGAGTTACTCCTCCATGGGCTTCCCCTGCCATAGCTGTCCTTTGAAGCCATCCTTCCTTCTCCCACCCATAGACCGACATAAAGGGCAGCTCTACAGCAGTGACGGGAATGAAGCTGTAGGTGGCTGCCCTGTGCCACCCCTCACTCCTACCATACTCCTTGAAGTAGCTGGAATCCTATGGAAGCCTTCTGTGGCGGGTTCTGTAGGATACGGAATACAGCGAATGAACTTCTGGTAATGCAGGCTCTCCTCTGTGTAGCTCCAGTCTACATCAGATTCAAATAGTATTGTCAGGATAATCTCCTCTATTTGAGACCTCAACTTTATTTTTTGGAGATTATTATGATGTGACTGGGACTTGAGATGAGGAATAAGCAACAGAAATAAGTGTATTTTAAGGATTTAAAATTTATGCACATGCTTTTAGTTTTAAAGAATGGAACAGAAATAAAACCATAGTATCTGACACATGATCCAAGTTGTTTCTGATTTCATAACTTCCATGAGGCATCAGAGATTCTTTGGGGCCATTATAAGCTAATGGAATTAATTAAGCTAACTTTATTCCAGCTATATAGTACATTAGTAAAGGGAATATAATGAATAGTGATATTTTTATAGTTTTGAAATTAGCTCTAAATCTTAGAACAATTTTTGTTTTTAAATGATTTTAAATATAATACTCTGAGGCCCGTGCATGATTTTTCTTTTATAATTAACATTTTTATAGGGAGCTCACCCAGATAGGGCTGTATTCATTATTCAGTATTCATTGAACTCGTTCAAAACTCTGTCCTCAGCCTCTATCTCCTCATTTCCTCAACTGTAAAATGGGAGTAATACTTAGCAGTTGTACTGTGCTTAGCATGTGAAAGCACTGCATAAACAATAATATTTATCTCAGAGTGGTGATTTGAGGAGTAATTAATGTATTTGCAGGAAAGAGCTTTTGAAGTGCTTTGTGTATGACTAGCTGCAATATGTATTCATGATGGCGTGCCAACTTTTATTCTATATTACTAAGGGCATTTTCACAACAGTAAATTGTGATGTCAAAAGCATAGGTTGGTAACTGAGATGGGAAATAAGCTAAAGAAGCAGATGGATTCTGAAAACAATAATTCTGTAGTTGTTCCTAGACATACCAAAGTGTGTAAAAATAAAATAGAAAATGTCCTAGATCAGCAGAATTATTTTATAAAATAAATGGCTTTCAAAAATTTTCCAGGAGCATATTTTCTGCTGGTTAACTATCTTCTAGTTAATATTTCACCACTTTACAGTAAAATGGAGATATCCTATCTCCTAGAACTGGAAGGACCTTGAAAGGTCATCAAGTCCAGCCCCCTGCCTTCACTAGCAGAACCAAGTACTAATTTTGCCCCAGATCCCTAAGCGGCGCTCCCTCAAGGATTGAACTCACAACCCTGGGTTTAGCAGGCCAACGCTCAAACCACTGAGCTATCCTTCCCTCTGGCTACTATCATGTTTGAGACCACTGCAGCTAATCTTAACAGTAGAAACAGTATTCAGATATACTTTCTACAGTGAATCAAGGGTTAAGAATGGCAAAAGGGAAACCAGACTCTCAAAAGTATTTTAAATATGCTGTCCAAGTGATAGAAAATAAACCAAAAAATGGCTAAAATTTTCAAACTTGGTGCCTAAAATTAGGCACCAGAAATAAGTGGCCAGTTGATGCGGAGGATCTGAGCACCCAGACTTTGTTATGTTTCCGGATTATGGGTACTTTTAATTTAAAGTTACAATTAAATGGAAACGACACTTTTTCCAAGCAGAGCTAAGTGTTTTTTATTTAAAGAAAGGAAGAACAAGAATAGTAACACACACTTGAATACCCTTGCTTTAACTTTTTCACAGAGACAATGTTACTTGGAAGATTTTTTTTGAAGTAACAGTTTCACAGCCACCTCAGCTGTGATATGAAAATTATTTCACAAGTTGTGCTAGAATTAATGGTTCTGTCAGCTGTGTGAGAGTTGATAGAAAAGTTCAATCATGGAGATTAGAAAAGGGGGCTGAAATTTTTTTTGAGAAAATGAGCATATTCCCCACCTAACATGGAGTGAATAAAGTAGATTTCACTGAACATGTGATATGTGTCTATAGCAGTGGTTCTCAACCAGGGATCCGGGGGCCCCTAGGAGGCCTCAAGCAGGTTTCAGGAAGTTCTCCAAGAAGGGCCAGCATTAGACTCACTGGGGCCCAGGGCAGAAAGCTGAAGCCCCACCGCATGGGGCTGAAGCCCAGGTCCCTGAGCCCGGGGCTGAAGCCTGAGCAATGTAGCTTCATGGGGCCTCTGTGGCATGGGGCCCAGGCAATTGCCCTGCTTGCTATTCCATAATGCCGACCCTGGCTTTTATATGCAGAAAACCAGTTATTGTGGCACAAGTGGGCCAGGGAGTTTTTATAGCATGTTGGGTGGGGGGATGGGGCTCAGAAAGAAAAGAGTTGAGAACCTCTGGTCTATAGCACCATGCACATCATATAGGTACAGAAGAACAGAAAGAAAGTTTATTAAAGGAAGTCCAGTCCAGGAAAATGAAGGAAGTCCACAACTGCACCTGAATAACAAACTATATAAGCAGAGCATCCTGCTGATGATGTACGGTTCTGTTTTAAAGGTAGAGGGGAAAAATATACCAAAGGGCAGTAATCTGAAAAAAATAAACAAATTTAGGTAAATGTTGACACCACAGCATATTATCTAATGTGGCTGGGGTGAAATTTGGATAAAAGGACTATGTTGTCTCATGTAAGAGAATTATAATAAGAGAAATATATTAAATATATCATTTGGCTTTTGCTGGTTGGAGGATGTGCCAAGGATTAAATTCTTTTGTTATCCAAGACACTACTCCCTCTGCGCACTTCCTTTGGGAAAAGGAGGGCCAGATGGAGCAATTCAGTGGCACTTTTATATTGGCCAGTGTGTTCATCTCTTAGTGACACACATCCTCCTCCCCCGTTTCTCTTGCTTGTATGCTCTATAAGAGTCATCTGATGAAGATTATTTGAGGGCATGTATATACTACCCTATAGTTTCGATTATGGGGGTGTGAATAGCAATGCTCACCAACGTGCTGTAACTCCTGCGCTAGACCCCTCGAGTGCGAACTAAAAGTTCATGTTACCATCATATCTTTGAAGTCTCTCTACCTCTCTCTTCATTCTTCTGATTGCTGGCACTACATTTTGCCACTTTTCTCTGTCTCTGCTAGAGGAGGAGTGGCTTTCCTCTCTCGGAAGCCCTAATAGCTGTTTTCTCCTGCTTGGAGTGTGGAAAAGGGATATCTGGTGTTATGGACACTGGCCTTTTTTTGTGACCAGAGTCACTCTTGAGTGTTCAGCCTGTCCATTTGAAAGCGAGGGTGCAAAGGATAGAAGTTGGCTAGAGTGCTACTTGGCTCAATGAACACTAAAGAAACAGGTTAATCAAAACTTCCAGTCAGCTCTTTTTGTTTGTTTGTTTTTTAAACTGCTGAGCAAGTTAGGATTACGCAACCAATTCTCACTGAAGAGAACATTTGGTTGTTCATTTTAGCTCCTATAAGGGAAATTCTGCTTCAGTGTGCAGGATGCGCCACTTGGAATGTAGCTGTTGCCATGTGTTATATGATGTTTTTGCAAGTATTTCTAGAGTGTGCATCACTTTGTCACTAGAAAGGCATCAAGGTTCAATGTACTATCCTGAAGCCTTAAAAATTCTACCTTTCTTGCAGGAGGGGCGTGTCATTTGAACAGGAACTCACTGTTATGCAGTGGAAATTTCCTTGTGGGACAGATGGAATTGAACATCACCCACATATAATAAGCAAACACATTGTGACTGCCTTTGCCACACTGAGATGTTTAGGTACAGAGATGGAGAAAATCCTAGCTAGTAGGCTGAATGCCAGATAGAGCTAGGAACCTCCATTTAGTGTGGACAAAGAGATATATTCTGCAGTACATTTCATTGTAGCCTAGTCTCGTATGTATTTCTGGCAGTAGTGAATTTTAGAGGTGAGGGCCTGCTGAGAATGCTCTGCCTCCAGCACCTGCAAGTTTCACCCTTATATTAAGCAGTCCTGATGAACTATGCTGGGTCAGAGAAGAACAAGCAATCTGTTACATAAGTTAAGTCTAAACCAGTTAGGACTTTGTAAATGGCAATTGAAACCTTGAATTGACAGCCAATGCTGGGTGATGAGTGCAGCCGTCATGTGGTTTCAACAATTTGCTTCTCTGAAGTCAGGCAACTGCATTCTGTAGAAGCCAAAGCTTCCTCGAGCCCTTCAAAATAAGTCCAGGTAACCTGGCATAGCAGTAAAAAGTCATGGGTAAACTTGGTCTGTATCTGAAAGATAATGATCTTCTGGTCTGCCACATATAAGAGAGATGTTTGTCTGTCTGTCTGTCTCTCTCTCTCTTTCTCTCTGTTGCAATCTGGGACTTGAAAGGTACGTAGACTGCAAACCACTTTGACAGTAAATGGCCAGACAGCCATAAGTGAGCCAGTGCTTATAGATTTTATGAGCCATCATCATCTGGATTGATCTTTAGGCCATTTGATTTTCATTCAAGTCCCGATTGCTGCTAGAGTGAAGCATAGAGTGGAGAATTTGAAGTCTGTTACATATGGTCTGATGGAAAGAAGACAGAGACAAAGCTAATCAGTATATTGGCATACATAGTGATGGCAACGAGCTCACCATTAGTTTCACACACATCTTAAATTAAGGTATGAAAGGATTGCATCTCAGCAAGGCAATGTTTTGATGGATACCTGGGGCGTCATCCTGTAGCTCTTCTTCATGCAAAGTTTTGCAATATGCAACATTTAATTAAAAAAATATTATTTTGCTATTTTTAAATAAATACCTATCAATCTTTCCCATTGAATTAATTTTTCTAAAAAGCTATTATGGTTATCTAGAAGTCAACTTTTAAGAAAAATATGCTTTTCAATTTAGTGTTGCTTAGAAGTATAAACTTGACCACTTTAAGCATTCAATTTTTTTCTTTGGTTTCTTTACAATAAAAAAATCTCATTAGGAATTTAGTGTTAGGTTTACTTATTAGAAAATCAGTCATTGAAACAAACAAAATCACAGGAGTACACGTCTCAGTGTTCATATAGGAACCAATTCAGCTAAACACTGGAGCACATTAAGTGCTTGCTTAAAGGTAACATGGTCCTAAGTGCTTTGCTGAATTGGGGCAATAGGCTACAACTATAACTGGATGAAAAAAGGAACAAGTTTTTCATGAACTTTTTTGCGAAAAAAATTATCATTTTTGACCAGCTCTAGGCAATTATTACACCGTCGCAGTTTATGCTTTCTTCTTGTCCTTGAAATTTCTTTATATGCCACAGGTTTCCCTAATATTTCATTAAAAATGTCAATAAGGACTTCAAGACACATTCAGCATCTCCTGTTCTCTTCCTTTAGAGCATCACCAAAAGTAGCTTTTGCCAACAAATCTCTTTTCTTTTGTAAAAATCTGCTTTTAGCTCTTTCCAGTTCTGCAAGATCACATATTGTAACCACCACAAATAAACAACATTAGCATGTTTTTCATAGTCTAGAGTAATTATAACAAGTGGTCCTTCAGTCACAGCCTGTTAATGTTGATTTCCAAACTCAAATACTGTTTCTATTCTCTGACTTTAGCTCTCATCAGGAATTTTGTTATTGTAGAATTGAATAACCAGTAAATAACCTGTGAATCCAGAGTTCCTCCAACATCTTTGGCAGTTGGCCTTATAGCCAATTTTGTGATACACAACTGGGTTAAAATTCATCGTCAAAAAATTAGATACCCAAAGGGTTAGACTTTACATTTGGGTATCTCATGTGGATTGCTGACACTTTTTAGAGCACTTTGTAAACATGAATGTACTAATAGATTTTACAGTAAAACATGATGATGTTGTCTAAGGCAGAAATTTTTTTGTTAAAATAATTGTCATGCTGTTTAAAGAAAATGTACTAAATTAATGTTAATACTTTAATAATTTTAATTAATATTTTAAATAATTAATTTAATTAATATTAATGCCCAGACCTGAGCTCTGTGAATCTCAAAAGTTTGTCTCTTTCACCAGCAGAGGTCGGACCAATAAAAGATATTAACTCACACACCTTAACTCTCTGTTAATACTTCGCATTCACACACTGTCTTTCATCTGAGAACCTCGCAACATTTTATGAAGATGACTAACCTCTTTGAACAATTGGGAAAACTGTGAGGCATTGAGAGGTTTACTGACTTGCCCAAAGTCTCACAGTGAGTCAGTAGCAGAGCTTGATTTCCAGGCTCTCGACCACGTTCAGTGTACTTGATCACATTGCCTCTTGGTGTCAGGAGGCAACAAATCAGGGAAGTAAATGGCATTGTGTTTATGCTGCACATGCTTTTTGATTAGAATGACACACACATTGCTAGCCTGTGGTTAAGTGTGATGTCATGGTTCTGCCTGGGTGATTTGTTTGAGCCTAAAATCAAGTGTGTCTCCTGCTTAATTAATTGGCATGAGAGGAAATGCTCCAGCCCTAATTGCATGATATTGCAGGGCATGAAGGCGAAGAGTATTGTATTGCCCAGTTATATATAATTCAGTGTAATTATAATTCAGTGTAAGTATAATTCCGTAGAAACAATGTAAATATTTGATACTGAAAGCATTGAGGAAGGAGGCATTAACTAGTCACACAGTCTTGACACTGTAATGTAGCCTCTTACCCACAGACTTCCTGTCATCAGTGGGAATTGAACCAAGGGCTTTTTGCCCCCCAAGAGACCTGAACCAGTAGAGCTGCAATTATTTGTTAGCCAGTTGGGCTGGACTTGTGCCTTTGGTACTGAGTGTCCAGGGTTCAAACCCATCTGATAACTATGATGTTTATGTTCACAGCTAACATTCTTCATGTAAGTCTGTTGCAACACTCAGTAATGTGTGGTCCTTAGTGGTGTGCTGCCTTAGGTAGATGCCTCTTGCCTGTTTTTTTCCCCGTGCTTGCGATATGGGATATTTGTGGTACATATTTTCTGGACTAATCCCTCATGGAATAAACATGTGGGTTATATGTTGGAATCTGTGACTTTCAGAAGAATCATAAATGTGCTTCAGACCATGCAATTCCAATTTAGGAAAATGATGAGTTACCTTTTAGGAAGTTTGTTGTGTGTTTCAAATCCAGTGCAGGGGAAAAGGCTTTGAAAGACCAAAGATGTTCAAATCTAGCTCTATCAAAGGATTGAACACTGACCATGAACACTGACCATGTGTATTTGAACTAGAGAGTCACTGACAAATATTAGTACCTTTTGAAATGACATGAATTGGTAGAATTTATGTTGACATTTGCTTTGGAATATCCATTGGCACAGAGCCATTACATTGACAATACTCTCTACTCTTGTATAGGTCACTGTTAGTCTCTCTAAAGCTTCAAGGTCATGCTTTGCACTGTTTTCTCTTACCCTCAGCCCCAAATGAGTAGTTCCGATCAACAGGGATACTCCAATTCTTGGCCTTCAAAGGAGGTCAGGGACTGGAAAGGATTTTCAGTGGTAAGTCCTCTGCTATAGAGTTCATTCCTGAAAGAAATCTGTCAGAGCCTCACCATGCAAGGCACTGCATTTAGCCATATGAAGTGGAAATCCATCAACTTCATGAAAAAACTCATACAGATACAGACAGACATCCCATTTTTTCATGTTCTCTGTATAATATATACATCTTCCTACTGTATTTTCCACTGCATGCATCTGATGAAGTGGGCTTTAGCCCACGAAAGCTTATGCACAAATAAATTTGTTAGTCTCTAAGGTGCCACAAGTACTCCTGTTCTTTCTGTATCTTTTGCGTCCCATTGTATGATGCACCTCTTTAGGTTCTGTATTTGTTTTTTCTGTGACATTGGGTGGTGACACATACTGGCTAGTCCTCTGAGGAAACTGGCCTCTTGTCTGTTAAATTGCCAGCTATGTCTACTGAAGGAGTGGGATGATGCAAATTGTTTGCTCCATAAGGAAATGTTGTATTTTTAGTTTTCTTTTATGAATAGCACTTTAATATGTCAGTGATAGGGCCCCTTATAAATGCATGTAATAAATACATTATAGCATGCGGCAAAGTTCAGCTTCAAACATTTTCCAAAAGAGAGCATCTGGCCTTAAATATGTCATGGTGGGGACTGAAATAAACTTTTTATTTTTACAAGTTAGGGATAACCAGAAAACCTGTGAGAGATGGACCTAAACCAAGCTACAGATGAGTTCTTCAGTCATTTCTAATGAGAAGAAATAAATAACTTATTCTTCCTGCTGCTGCATGTTTTATTTATATGGCATTAAATTTTCCTCATACTCATTTATTTTTCTCCTCCTAAAATAGTTCAGTTGTATTATTTTCAAAGTGTTTCAATAGCTGTGTAGTCCCCTAAAAAAAATGTAAGTCGGTGCTTTTATTACTGTGAATTCTGTTTTTGCTGAATGTAGAAGAAAAAGAATAAAGCTTTAAATGTTGTTGTGCCTAGATTGGAATGTCCTCAAACTCTGAAGAACTTCAGACCAGGATCCGTTCTTTGCAGCTGAACCCTACTTCAGTTCTCAACATCCCTGAAATTTAGGAACTTCCTTGTCTGCCTTGGGCCCTTCTTGATTTTAAATGTTAGTTATTAATTGATTATGCCTGGGTCAAGTTAAGGCCTTCCCCCCCCCCCATAGTTAGTTTTTGTATTAAAAAGCATGCAACATACATTTGTGTTTTGATTGCGTATACAAGAGTCATGCTTTACTATTAGATGCGAAAGTTAATTAAATATATAGTGATGAAACAGAAAAAGTCACAGTGTTTATCCTTGATTTTTTTACCAGCCCAGAAGAATAAATAGATAATTAAAGTCTTTTGAATTGGGATCACCCTTATCAAGAGCTCATCACCCATGTGTCCCATAGTTGGACAGTTAATTAAGGTAGACATCTCAGAAGTCTTATTGCTGTTGATCATCTGGTACTCTAGCTGTACCAATTTCCAGCTACATTTTATGACATGTCATAATGATGTATGGCTTTTGTGGGTAAATTGTGCTATGGGTACAATAGTTAAAGACTATTCAACATATCTTTAAGGCTGGTCTTGTGGTTAAAAGCACAGGTCAGAAATCTAAGACAGATGGATTCTGTTTCTGGTTATGCTTCTAACTTGATATGGAACATACAAGAAGTCACATGACCTTACTGTGTCTCATTTTACCCATTTGTAAAATGGAGATGATAATACCTAACTGCCTCATGTGCATCCAGTTAAAATTTGTAGCATTCTCAGAGAAAACCATGCCAAAACAATGGCTTAAATAGAAGATGATCTGGTGTAATATGATTGTTCATTGAGCATAGCTTTTGGCACCAAAAATGTTAAAGCTAGTAAAAGCCATATTTAATCACAGTTGTCTATCACAAAAATCCCAGCGCTTTCAAAGGCAGGTTTCAGGCCAGAACATGGAATGGAAAGGGTATTAGTTAGAACTGTTGATAGATACATCTCTCTTCTCCATTGATGGGAGGAGGATATCTGTTCTCATGTTATTAGATCTTTCTGTTAAATTTAATACCATTAATCTCATCTAGAAAATGTACCAGAGGATAATTGAAAGTACAGAGTTGGAGGAGTTTCCTTCTTTTCAGGTCACTCTCAGAGTGATGACTGGCAGTTTTTCCTCTGCTATCAGATTATGTGTGTGTGAAGTATCTTAAAGCACCATATTATTGCCTACTGTGGCCATGTCATTACGTGATACACCTCTACCCCGATATAATGCTGTCCTTGGGAGCCAAAAAATCTTACCGCGTTATAGGTGAAACCGCATTATATCGAACTTGCTTTGATCCGCCGGAGTGCGCAGCCCCGCCCCCCTGGAGCACTGCTTTACCACGTTATATCCGAATTCGTGTTCTATCGGGTTGCATTATATCGGGGTAGAGGTGTAGTTCAGAGCACAATCTTCTTGCCAGTCACAGATAGAAGATGTTTTTCAGCAGCTGTAACTATTTGAAAGTCCAGAAGAAGATTATGAAACAATTTGTCTATTTCAGGGGAGACATCTTTATTAGGGGGTGATGGTGGCTAGTCCTTCAAAATGCTGCCTCCTTACCAACAGCATCACCTTTGGGTATGTCTACACTATGGTATTACTCCGAATTTACAGAATTCGATTTTTGGCAACCGATTGTATAAATTCGAGTGAATGCAGCCACACTAAGCACATTAATTCGGCAGTGTGCGTCCATGTACCGAGGCCAGCGTCGACTTCCGGAGCGTTGCACTGTGGGTATTCCATAGCTATTCCATAGTTCCCACAGTCTCCCCCGCCCATTGGAATTCTGGATTGAGATCCCAATGCCTGATGGGGCCAAAAATTTGTCGTGGGTGGTTATGGGTAAATGTCGTCAGTCAATCCTCCCTCCGTGAAAGCAACGGCAGACAATCATTTTGCGCCCTTTTCCCTGGATTGCCCGGGCAGATGCCATAGCACAGCAACCCTGGAGCCCTTTTTCACTTTCACCGTATGTCTACTGGATGCTGCTGACAGACGCGATACTGCAGCGCTACACAGCAGCATCCCCTTGCCTTTGCAAGTTAACAAAGATGGTTACCAGCCATACTGTACCGTCTGCTGCTCTCATGGGTGCTCCTGGCCGGCCTCGGTGAGGTCGGTCGGGGGCGCCTGGACAAAAATGGGAATAACTCCCCAGGTCAAGCTCTTCTTTAAGTTTTGTCTAATGGAGAGTCAGTCCTGCCTAGAGTATCAGGCAAGCCTACTAAAGAACCAGAGAGGCAAACAGCCGCTCCAGGTCAGAGCCCCAGACATCCCGCAGAAATGATGAGCTGCATGCCATTCTAGGGGGTGCCCCTACAACAAGCCCACCCGTTGCTTCCCTCCTCCCCCACCCCTCCCGGGCTACCTTGGCAGTTATCCCCCCATTTGTGTGATGAAGTAATAAAGAATGCATGAATTTGAAACAACACTGACTTTATTGCCTCTGCAAGCAGAGATCAAAGGGGGGAGGGAAGGGCGGTTGGCTCACAGCGAAGTTGAGTGAACCACCATTCTGCACTTGCTCAGCCTCTAGCTGAAAATGGGAATCTGTGATAAGCACTAGGATAGAAGCACAGGCAGGACTGAATCTCCATTTGTGTGTGGGCCTTTGGCTGACACTGGTAAAATACAAAATGTCCCAGGATATATGTATTGTGGGACAGTTCTAAACGGCAGCTTTATTTTTTTATTTGCAGCAAAAAGTATCTGCTTGTGAGCCCTGGGAGCAAGGGGTAGGTTGGGGTAGGTGCGACCACGCGGTGCTACCGACTGGGAGAGCAGCCTGAGGCAGAAGCCTCCAGCTGGCATGATATTCCAGGCAGGACTGAATCTCCATTACACAAAACTTAAAGAAGAGAATGACCTGGAGTCATTCCCTTTTTTGTCCATGCGCCCCCGACCGACCTCACCGAGGCCAGCTAGGAGCACCCACGGGACGACAATGATGGTTACCAGTCATACTGCACCGTCTGCCGTCCGCAAGGCAAGGCAAGGCAAGGCAAGGCAAGGAAAGGGGATGCTGCTGTGTAGCACTGCAGCACCGCGTCTGCCAGCAGCATCCAGTAGACATACGGTAACAGTGAAAAAAGGCGAGAAACGATTTTTTTCCCTTTGCTTTCATGGGGGGGGGGGTTGATGACATGTACCCTGAACCACCCGCGACAATGTTTTTGACCCTTCAGGCATTGGGAGCTCAACCGAGAATTCTAATGGTTTTCGGAGAGTGTGGGAACTGTGGGATAGCTACATTTGTCAGTTGCCCCTCCCTCCGTGAGCGTCCATTTGATTCTTTGGCTTTCTGGTACGATTGTCTCAATTCCTTAAGTTTCACACAGCACTGTGTTGAGTCCCTGTTGTGGCCTCTGTCCATCATGGCCTTGGAGATTTTTTCAAATGTTTTGGCATTTCGTCTTTTGGAACGGAGTTCTGATAGAACAGATTCATCTCCCCATACAGAGATCAGATTCGGTATTTCCCGTTCGGTCCATGCTGGCGCTCTTTTTTGATTCCGGGACTGCATGGTCACCTGTGCTGATCAGCGCTCCATGCTGGGCAAACAGGAAATGAAATTCAAAAGTTCGTGGGGCTTTTCCTGTCTACCTGGCCAGTGCATCCGAGTTCAGATTGCTGTCCAGAGCGGTCACAATGGTGCACTGTGGGATAGCTCCCGGGGGCCAATACCGTCGAATTGCGGCCACAGTAACCCTAATTCGAAATGGCAATGTTGATTTCGGCGCTACTCCCCTCGTCGGGGAGGATTTTTAAGAGCCCTTTATGTCGAAGTAAATGGCTTCGTTGTGTGGACGGGTGCAGGGTTAATTCGATTTAACGCTGCTAAATTCGAACTAAACTGGTAGTGTAGACCAGGCCTTTGTTTTGCTTAAGTTTTGTGTCAGCAGTTGCCTTTCATCCACTTGTTGAACTTGACCAGGTCCTGAGATAGCTGGATGGACTGTTATCAGTGTCCCCAGTGAACAAAGAGCAGAGAAGGGTGTTATCTGCATGTTTCAGAGTAGCAGCCGTGTTAGTCTGTATCCGCAAAAATAACAGGAGTACTTGTGGCACCTTAGAGACTAACAAATTTATTAGAGCATAAGCTTTCGTGGGCTACAACCCACATCCGAAGAAGTGGGTTGTAGCCCACGAAAGCTTATGCTCTAATAAATTTGTTAGTCTCTAAGGTGCCACAAGTACTCCTGTTATATCTGCATGTTGTTGATATTTGTGACCATGATGTCTCACAATTACCTCCAGTGGTTTCATTTGGATAGTGCAAACTGATATTCATCAATCATTAACTTGGCTGACTGAAACATGGTCTATTTGTGAAATGAGTTGTTATCTTCTAATGTATTTATATTAGCAGCAGTGAAAAGTTTCTCCAGATATCCTTGCACAAAGTTAATGACTGAGCCCAGTGTGATAGTCATATATATGCTAATTTTAATACACTAATCACTGAATTTTTATTAACACAAAGGAAAGTTAACTTCATCTTGAACTTGCTGTTCTTATGATATTTGTGTATCTTGACAGAAACAAAAGGCTTACTCAGCATAAATGTCTAGAAAAAGGGGACAGTAATGAAAGCTGTGCAAAAGGCTTCATATATACTGCTCACATGCTTAAAGATGAGCATATATTTATGTACTTTACTGGATCAGTTTGCAGATCTGGGGGGAAATGGTGGGCCTCCGATCCCACAGCCTGTCTCCCTTGATCCCTCCTCCCCTGAAATCGCTGTATTCCCAAGCAGCCCAAGTGGATCCAAGAAGAATCATGGAGATATCTAATACATAAAAGAGTAGGGCTCAGGGTTTGTTGGGAATGAAATGTGGAGGCAGGGAGGTCAACAAAATCAAACCTATGTAAGTTGGTTTATTTCTAACCCTTACAAATCCATTAGCAGGATTGGAACTCTGCAAGGTCCTCTCAGCTCTAAAAATAGCGCTGTTTTTGTTTGTTTTTTAAGAATTATTTATTGGAGCAGTAGATGAACTGGATTGAAAACAAGCTCCATGAAAGTTAGATGAGATATCCACTGTCTATGTATGTGCATAAATAATCTCCGTCTGTGTTGGCTATGTAGATATGGCACATACGCACAGAGGCAGAAATGATTATTCATTGAGCCTTCATTTCACATTTCACTCAACCCATTGTAATTATTGTTTTGTGCCAGGCTTTCTAAGTGCATTGGCTCCTGTTTCACCTACACATTCATTTTTACCTCCTAACAATCCTTACCTCTATTTCATGTGAATTTCTCAAGAAGGGACTGTCTTTCTTTTATCAAAATCCTCTTTCCTGTCCTCCAGTTCCATCTAGTTCTCTGTCCCTCATTTGTTCTGTGAGGACAAAGAATTTGCATGCCATTTGGAACTCTGTCCTTAGGGCACCAGGGAACTCCCTTATTAACTGTAAGATTAAGGCTCTTTTTCTTTTTCATATCGCTTCTAGCTGAACATGTTTGTAATCTCTTTCAAAGTGTTAAGTGCCTTGGGATGCTCACACGACAGACCTCTTTAAAACCGAGACTCTATTGTGCATTTGATTTCCTTACTCCTGTTTCAGTTCAGGTTTAAAAAATAGATTTTTTCCTTCCTTACTGAGCTGTGAATTGTATCTTATGTGACTAATGAGCTGGTGTGTCTACATTTTTGGATATGCTACTTAATATACCCTAAAAGGTCTGATTTTCTGAAAGTGAGAATTCTCATTGCTATCTAAAAATGATCCCTTTTAAGGTGTCTCAAGTTGAGCATCCAAAATCACTGGTCACTTTTGGAAAATTAAGTCCTTTTGATTAGAGATAGATCTGAACTACAGCACCAAATCTGAACCTCTCTGAAATTTGGATTTGCTTCTATTCTTCCAGTTTATGGCTTCTCTATACAATGCCACAGTGCGAAGTAGGGTGTGTGTGAACTGTAGAGTGCTCTAACTGTAGAGTTGCTCTCTAACTGCACCGTATAGACCCTGTTGTCAGGCTCTAAAAGGTACCTAGTTCATGTTGAGATAGCCCCATTTCAAACTGGATTATATTAATGCTCACTTGGGTACCATTTAGAGCAGGAGGTGGGCAAACTTTTTTGCCTGAGGGCCACATCGGGTTTCCGAAATTGTATGGAGGGTCGGTTAGGGGAGGCTGTGCCTCCCCAAACAGCCAGGCATGGCCCAGCCCCTGCCCCCTATCCAACCCCCCTGCTTCTCGCCCCCTGACGGCCCCCCTGGGACCCATGCCCCATCGACCCCTCCCTGTCACCTGACCGCCTCCAGACTCCCCGCCCCTGATTGCCCCCACCGCCTCATCCAACCCTCCCTCTTTCCTGACTGCCCCCCCGGGACCCCTGCCACCATTCAACCCCCCTGTTCCCCGCCCTCTGACTGCCCCGACCCCTATCCACACCCCCGCCCCCTACCCACCACCCCGAACTCCCCTACCCTCTATACAACACCCCCTGCTCCCTGTCCCCCTACTGCGTTTCCTGGAGCACTGGTGGCTGGTGGCACTACAGCTGCGCCGCCCAGAGCACCAGGACAGGCAGCCGTGCCGCCCAGCTGGAGCCAGCCACGCCACGGCGCAGCACAGAGCACCAGATCAGGCCAGCGCCGCGGCTCTGCAGCCCCGCCGCACAAAGCATTGCGCCGGCGGTGCAGTGAGCTGAGGCTTCAGGGGAAGGGGAACAGCAGGGGAGCGGCCAGGCGCAAGCCTCCCCTGCCAGGAGCTCAGGGGCTGGGCAGGAGGATCCCCCGGGCCGTAGTTTGCCCACCTCTGATTTAGAACATGGCAGCAGGTCTACACGGGGCAGTTACAGTGCTCTAGAACACTGGTTCTCAAAGCCGGTCCACCGCTTGTTCAGGGAAAGCCCCTGGCGGGCCGGGCCGGTTTGTTCACCTGCTGCGTCCGCAGGTTTGGCCGATCGTGGCTCCCACTGGCCGCAGTTCACCCCTCCAGGCCACTGGGGGCTGCGGGAAGGGCGGCCAGCACATCCCTTGGCCCGCGCCGCATCCCACAGCCCCCATTGGCCTGGAGGGGCGAACCGCGGCCAGTGGGAGCCGCGATCGGTCGAACCTGAGGACATGACAGGTGAACAAACCGGCTCGGCCCGCCAGGGGCTTTCCCTGAACAAGCGGTGGTCCGGCTTTGAGAACCACTGCCTAGAAAACGTGCCCCTCTAATTTGCACTGTAGTACCATGTAGACAAGCCCCAAATGGCATGGTCCTGTCTTTCTGATGAGCTGCATCAGAGCATCCACTCCAAAGATTTCGGAAGTTTGGAGTTGTTCAGATTCCAGGTTTTCAACTCAGTAGAGGAAGGCCCATCTCCTCTATTGAACATAAAGAAGGAAAGTTGTTCTTTGTTAATGTTGTGTAGGTAATTGGCAGGGAAAGATTTATCAGTACATGTAGGTCATAATTTAGAACATGCATCGAATTCACTATCCCTGATTTTCTAAGGGCATTGGAGGAGAGTTAGCCATGGCTCATAAACTTAGAAATGGGGTGTTATGTTACTGTGATGAAGAGTAATACATTTTCTTACTGGCAATGCATAACTGAACAGCTTTTGATGTCTGGTTATGGAACAAATTTTGCAGATCTGGTAATAGACAGAAGAATAAAATAGTTAACATGATACTGCAATCCTGTTTTTAAGGATCTGAATCTTTTATGGTGAACTAAGAAAAACATTTGATTTTGTTTAAAAGGCTTTTTCACATGTAATATCATAAACAGACTGTACGGATAGGTTTAACATTTTTAAAGGGAAACACATTTTATAATGGTTGAAAATTCCTTCTTCACTTACCTACTTGCATGGTCCTTAATACAGGAATGCATGTATCCATTAATATTAGGTGACTTCCTACCAACCAAAGCAATGAAGGGTGCACAGGAAAATATTTCTTGTTTTGTTTAGGTGTATGCGATTCCAGCAACAGGAGAAATGTAACACCCTGAACTAAGAATTTAGGCTAAAAGGTCTGTTCACCTTTAAATGTAGAATGCAGAGGGAAGAGGACTGTATGAAAGTTTCACTATTCCGTTATATGTGGAAGGGAAAGCAAGGCTATTAATATCATTCTGACTCAGAGCATGCTTTTAACCAGATGGGAAGAAAGACTAAAAAAAGCATTTAAAAACTCTCCTTGATGGACTCTACTGGGAACAGGAATGTAATCATTCATTCAAAGAGAGTTTCTGTGCTATAGAGAATGTTTCTTTCTCTTTACAAAAAAAGTGAGAGTTTATCCTACCTCAAATACATTGAGTTGTGCACTGCAAGAGAAGCAGGATCAGCTAACTTTCAAATATTGTATTTTAAGTATCATTCCACTAGTTCAGTGAATGGAAATGGAGGTTGAAAAAAAGCAAAAAACTGTTCCTGTCATATCTTCAAAATGCATGTATTTGCATGTTGACCTGGTTTCATAATCAAGTCAATAATTGCACCCACAAACCTGATCTCTGTGTGAAAAGATTAGCAGAGGAAAAAGTCTGGTCTAATGGGTCAGGCCTGGGATTAGGAATCAGGAAGTCAGATTAGGGTTTCATTTACAGTTCTGCCCTGGACTTGCTGTGTAATGCTGAAGAAGTCAGTTAACTTCTTTGTCTGTTTCCCCATCTGAAGGTGGGATTTCTAGAAATGCAAAGTATTTTTTTTAAATGTGAGTTTTGGGGAGTGCCTACATCACAAGTGTATTTTCACGTGTCCTTTGAAAGCTTGTCCCTTAAACAGTAACACTGGAAGTGGCAAGTGTGGGAGATGGGAAAATGTTAATAGACCTCCATTTTTGTGTTTTGTGAGGAATTATTCTTGCCTATTCTGTCATAGAGTGTACCTGTGAGTATTTCAAAAGTGAAATCTCATGCACCCTTGACAGTCCTGAGAGAGGTTAATTTCAGTGCTGCTAAGTTACAGAAAACTTTACTAGGGAGTTTCAGCTGGGGGGAAAAAAAGTAATTCTTTCATCTGTCTACTGTGGTACTAGTTTCCATTCTCAACCGTAGTCTCTTGCCATCTGGACAATAGCTGTGAAGTGTAGCTACAAAGTGAATTAATTGGGAATTAGTATAGCAGTTTGCAGAGTAACTTGTGTTTGTCTAAGTGTATCTCTAAGTTTCTCTGTATTAGCAGACAGATGGTGAAAGTTAACATGTGAGGCACAGTCACAGTAAAAGATCACTTTTTCAAAATAAGATAGTTTGGGGCATATGAATCTTTTCTCAGGCTGATGGATAGATACAAGCTCTCAGAAAATAATAAATTCTCTGACTGACTGGGTGTTCATAATCAAAGCAGCTTTATTGACTGCATCTGCTAAAAGGGACAATAATCATATTTCTTATGCTAACAATTGTCAAAAAGCAATGCAGATCATATTAAACGGGAATACTCAAACAAAACACTGTGAGCCTTCTTCTGATCTCGTCGAAAATTAAAGTTATGCCATTGTGCCTCTTCTGGTAGTTTGAAAATGAAGGCTGCCTGTCTCTGGCATTATTTTACAGTCATTGTTCCATGGACAGTCAGAGAGAGACTGTATATCTGTACTAGGTATTGTCTATGGAGTGAAAAGTTTTATGTTTAATATAATATACAATATATACTTAATATAGTTCCTCTTGTGTTTAACAATTCATAGTGATACACTTACAAGTATATTCTCTGCTCAATTATCAAAAGACCAGCACAGCACCAAAATATTCATAAAGAGCCTGATTCAAAGTCAGTTGGTTCCTAAACCTGCAAAGACATATACATGTGTGTAATGTTATACACTATGAATAGTCCCATTGCACTAAATGGGACTTACTCAATCCATAACATTAAATATATAAATCAGGGTGGATTTGATTTAAATCACTAGTCAGGAAGACTCGATTTAATCATGGATTTCTATATAAAAGTGCATTCTTGTTGGTTGTTATAACCTTAATACATATTCTTCACAACTCAGAGATAGATGTAGGTTTCATTTTTAGAAGGTACACACTACACATTTTTTAAGTGATTTATTTTGAAAACTTTTCAGATTAGTTTTACAGCTATATCAGAAAATGAATGATTGTTTGGTTATTTCATTTACCAAAGGTAATTGAAGCAGATATTTATGAAGTCTTCGGGAGGTGAACGATCTCCAAATCAACAGGTTAATCATTAATATTTGGAGGATTTTCTTGCCATGCTGTATTAGGAGGAGAACATCACCAGACAGACATTTAAATTATTTTATTTAACTAAAACAACAACGTTATGTATTCTGGATTTTTTTCTTCAACAGCAAACATATAATATTTTAACAAAATAAGCATATGAATTTTTGAATTTAGTTAAACATTCAAGTTTTTTAAAATCAGGTTTGTTTTTGTTAAAATTGTTTTTAACTAAAATAGTTAAACGAAATATTTAAAAAACAAAACAAAAATTAAATCGACTATGTCAGCCAGGTCAACATGAGCAACTTAAAATATTGGCTTCTGCAGCTAACTCAGTCGTCTTCACCTTCATTTTCCTGTTTGTTCATTATCTGGAAAAGGAAAAACAAGCTTTCCTGCTTTTTCAGGTCCCAAACGATTTCTCAATTTGGAATGAATTAGTCCAAAGGAGGAAAATGTTCTTTCTACACAGGCAGAAGAAGCTACTGCTGTTAAAAGTGAGATTATCACTTCAACAGTCTCTGAATCCAAGTGCTTAAGTGACTTCTACCAGTTCACTGGTGTGACTTTCTTTAAAACATCCTCAGCAAACATATATTATTTGAATGGTTCACCCTTAGCTCTGAAGTTTATTATAGTTGGCATTATGGAGGGATGGTTGCTGGATGTCCATGTCATAGCCAACTTCTCTTCTTCAGCAGTTAAGGTTTGACCCTGGTACCGAGTATTGAGAATATTTGCAAGAAAATGAGCTGGAGATAGTGTTTGTCCCATTCGTTTTTTTAATGCTTGTAATTTAACTCTGTCATTGCATATTTCTCTTTATAAGATCTCGCTCAGTTCCTTCCAAATTTCAACAGCGTCAGCAATAAAACAGCTATTTTTTTGTTCAGGGCTACAAAAATAGGCTTCAGGGTACTCAGCATGTGTTCAACATTTCTCTTAAGCCCGATGTTGAGAACTTTGGCTATGACAGTGCCATCTATTTTTTCACTATTTTGTTCACAAACTGTCATCAGATTAGGCCAGTTCTTGATATAGCTCAAAACAGTCCACTACTGAGTTCCATCGCACGTCTTGTGGGAGAGTTAGCTTGGTTCCTCCCACTTTTTTCAGAGCAGCTGCTGCAAAGTGGTTGTTATGGAAGTATTTTGCAATTTCAACATTAGCCTTTATTTCTGGAACACTGAAGTATTTGGCTAGGAGGTGCATCAAATGAGCACTGCAACCGTATGTTGTTAGCTTGGGACTCTCTTCACTCTCTTCTAAATTTCTTCTCATCTTGGATACATTTGCAGCACTGTCTGTGACCAAGCTGTGTACTAGACATTTGAATTTTTCTTCACAGTTTGTCATAGCTTTTACTGCTACTTCATGTAAGTATTCTGCTGTGTGTGCATTTCCTGATGTATGAATTGTTTCTGTAAGGAAGACATTCCCTTCTTCTGTTGTCACGCAAGCACATACAACAGGATCATTGTGGACATTGCTTCACCCATCAAGACTCAGGCTAACCATTTCACCCTCTAGACCTTTTGCACACTGCTCAATTTGTCTTTCATACACTTTATCGAGCAATTTGCCTGTGACATCTGCTCTGTTGGGTGGACTGTATCCTGGTCTTAATGACTGAACCATGTTAATGAAGTGTGGGTTCTCAATCATACAGAAAGGAGAGTTTGTTGCATAAAGAAACCGGGCAATTTTTTCATCAATTACCTCTTTTTGTAATCTGCTGGTTCTTATCACAAATTTATCTATGGTTGTTTCTGGATGATGGAGATTTTTTTTTTCTTTTTGCTACTGTGGCTTTGTGACATACATGATGTGACTGAAACACTATCATTGGCAGATAACTCTGAAACTATAGAAAATGATGGTGATCTTGAAGGTGGATAGTCTTCAGAATCCTGTATGTTTAGGATGGATTCTCCTAAACGAAATAAGTCAATGCAGTTATTTAATTATTATTACCATACTGCTCATTTAGTATTATTCATTGCATTCACTGACACTCAGTACTACTTTAAAGGTGAAATTGTAAAAGGAAGATCTGCCTATTTCAGCTATTTATTTTTTATCACAACTGCATCTAAAATGATAGCACCATAGAGTAACAACTATATTTTTTGCTCAAACATGAGAATTCAAGAATAGTCCAGAAGGAAGACAGGCAGTCCTTAAGAAAGAAGTATGAAATAAAAAAGTTTACCAACCTGAAGATCCTGCATGTTCAGACATGTTCCTTTCATCATCTTCAACGCAGCTTCCTCCTGAGAAGGAACACTTCTCATGATGTTGTTCATTTGGGAAACCAGGCCTTGCATGTCTTTGTTGCACTGTTTGCATTTTGCACGCATGCTTGTCTTACCCAGAGGTAGAGGAACTTCATTAAAATATTCCCAAACTGGGTCTCTTTTATGGCCTGCTGCCATTATAGTTTTTCCCTTCTAGTGAGAGAATGATATGGTAGATCTCAAATCAATGAAGGCTACACTCAGAAAGACCTCAAGACTTCTGGAATATGCTGCTCAAAACAGTTTCACTTTTGTTTCTACTGCCTGTCCCTCCCTTCTCACATTTATATCCAGACTTCTTCTCCTTGTCCAGATCTATTCTGTCCCCAACAATCTTCTATTCATTGAACTTTTTGAAACTTTGCCCTTTTAGAGAGAGGTAAGGGATTGACTCTGTGTATACAAATTTGCAGAGGGACAGTAGGGTAGAAGTCTGTTATTTCTCACCTCTATATATTATTTATTTATTTATTTATTTATTTTAAAACATTTTTGCTGTTAACAAGCATGTTATCTCTGGAGACAAATCCACAGTTTAAGAACTGCACAATTAAGCATCTCTAATGGTATCTTCTAGAGTCTGAGCACCGAGTCCCATTGGGTAGATAGAAAGATTAACCTAAATAATCTATACAGAAGCCCCTGGAACCCCATAAGATTGGGTCCCTAATCCATGAACTATTGAAACTCCATTTACAAAACTTTTCTTAAACATTACATGAATATATTGTCTCATACTATAGAATTAGAATGTATAATCCCTATTCCATGATGAGATATCTTTGAGCTACAATGTATCTTAATTAAAACTATCTTTAGATAGGGTTTTTCCTCAAAAAGCATTTTATCAAAAAAATCTGATTTAAATAAAAAAAATCCGATTTTTTTTTTTAAATCATTGATTTTTATCCACCCTGATATAAATAAGACTCTTTGGAATTGGGGCTAGGAGTCTTTCTTGTTGTTTTAGTGCCCTTAATGAAAGCTAACAGGGTCACAAGCATTTTTCATGTAGAAAAGAATGGGAAAAGGGCTGGGTGTATTTTTAGGAAGAGATACAGGGCCTGATTCTGAGTTGACACACATTCCTTGTTACACCATTGAATTCAGCAGAGATCATGGGATAAAAAGTCAACACATAATTTGGCTCAGATTCCATGTTTTGGAATCTCAGAATTTCCTGTGTTCTAGAACACAAAGACTTGTAGAACTCCTTGAGTATGTGTTCCATAAATTGTAGAGAGATTTTAAACAGCAGTGTTAAAAAGGGTTAAAATTTTTAATAGGCCCTCATATTCATTTCAATAACATTTGGTAATACCCCAGTCTACCTGTATTCCAATCCCTATTATTAAGAATGTACGTAGTCTTTTCCTCTATATATACACATAAATAAACAACCTGTGAAAATACAAACCTGAAGTTTCTGTGCGCAAATGCTGCCACAAAGTATAAGCTGCATTTTAATATATTTGCGGTATATGCCTACGTATATAGTCTGTTTCAGTGCAAATAATGATTCTGTTTTTAATATTGCAGGACTATACTTTGACAATGTACTTTCAGCAAGCATGGAGGGATAAGAGGCTGTCGTATAATGTAATACCTTTAAATCTTACACTGGACAATAGAGTAGCTGATCAGCTTTGGGTTCCTGATACCTACTTCTTGAATGACAAGAAATCATTTGTACATGGGGTCACTGTGAAGAACAGAATGATTCGTTTGCATCCAGATGGAACAGTCCTCTATGGTCTCAGGTCAGTGTCATCCATTTTTAACTACATTTTTAAATCAGTTTCAAACTGAAAAGTACTGTACATAGATCTTCACTACCCGTCTGGCTCAACTGCTGACATATTGCAAACAATGTCTTCTTAAATGTTTTAATAACAGATAAGACTATAAAAGCCTTTTTGGATAAACTTTGAGGATTAAGTGTCGTTTTTAGTAACATTTTAAGATGTTTGTTTTAATAACATATGAAGATATACAAGCTTTTTTTTAATAAACTTTCTGGACTAAGTGTCATTTTCAGGAGTGCTTCCGTAAAGGATTTGAAATAGAAAATATCAAGTGGAGGTTAGGGAAAAAAAAGAAGGTGGGTGCAACTGGTAAATTCATTATTTTAAAAAGCCAGATGCTCCATTTTATAAATCATTTTTGGGATGAGCTGCTCAGAATGGGCTGCACTTTCTTTTGATGGTAGAGACTTTTCTCCATTTTCCTGAGGTGCTGTTGGACTTGAAATGTTTCTTCTGTGTCTTGTATGTTATTATATGTGATATTAGGTGGTTATGCTGCTAAATGTGTTCTCAATGGTGTCATGGTAAAACAATGGAACAGCCTAATTGTACCATAGGAAAGCTCAACAATTCTTTTTTGTTGAAAACAGTTCCTGAAAATGGCAATTTAAAACTACAAAGCTGGTAATGACCTGAAATGATTGGAGTGTTCCTGCATTAGGGTATGTCTACACTACGAGAGTAGTTCGATTTTAGTTAAATCGAATATGTGGAATCGATATTACAAAGTCGAACGTGTGTGTCCACACTAAGGACAGTAATTCGACTTTGTCAGTCCACACTAACGGGGCAAGCGTCGACATTGGAAGCGGTGCACTGTGGGCAGCTATCCCACAGTTCCCGCAGTCCCCGCTGCCCATTGGAATTCTGGGTCGAGCTGCCATTGCCTTCTGGGTAAAAAAATGTGTCGAGGGTGGTTTTGGGTAACTGTCGTCATCCAACCGTCACTCCCGCCCTCCCTCCCTGAAAGCGCCGGCGGGAAATCAGTTCGCGCACTTTTCTGGTCAGTGACAGCGCGGACGCCACAGCACTGCGAGCATGGATCCCGCTGTGACCATCGCTGCAGTTGTGGCCGTTGTCAACGCATCGCAGCTCATCATCGACCTTTCACTGAGGCAGATAGAGAGAAATCAGGCGAGGAGGCTACGGCACCGCGGTGAGGACCTGAACTCCGAGAGTAGCACACGCCTGTCTGAAACCACGACACCCAGTGCCGAGGACATCACGGTGGCAATGGGTCTTGTGGATACTGTGGAACGGCGATTCTGGGCCCGTGAAACAAGCACGGACTGGTGGGACCGCATAGTGCTTCAGGTCTGGGATGAATCCCAGTGGCTGCGAAACTTTCGCATGCGGAAGGGGACTTTCCTCGAACTTTGTGAGTTGCTGTCCCCTGCCCTGAAGCGCAAGGACACCCGGATGCGAGCAGCCCTGACTGTCCAGAAGCGAGTGGCCATAGCCCTCTGGAAGCTTGCAACGCCGGACAGCTACCGGTCAGTCGCGAACCAGTTTGGCGTGGGCAAGTCTACCGTGGGGGTTGTTGTCATGCAAGTAGCCAAGGCAATCGTGAAGGTACTGCTGTCAAAGGTAGTGACCCTGGGAAACGCGCAGGCCATCATAGATGGCTTCGCCGCGATGGGATTCCCGAACTGCGGTGGGGCTATAGATGGGACTCACATCCCTATCCTGGGACCGGACCACCAGGCCAGCCAGTACATCAACCGAAAGGGCTACTTTTCAATGGTGCTGCAAGCACTGGTGGACCATAAGGGACGTTTTACTAACATCAACGTTGGATGGCCGGGCAAGGTTCATGACGCTCGCGTGTTCAGGAACTCTGGTCTGTTTAGAAGGCTGCAGGAAGGTATTTACTTCCCGGACCACAAAATAACTCTTGGGGATGTGGAGATGCCTACAGTGATCCTCGGGGACCCAGCATACCCGCTAATGCCCTGGCTCATGAAGCCCTATACTGGCGCCCTGGACACAGAAAAAGAACTGTTCAACTACCGGCTCAGCAAGTGCAGAATGGTGGTGGAGTGTGCTTTTGGCCGTCTCAAGGGGAGATGGAGAAGCTTACTGACTCGCTGTGATCTCAGCGAAACCAATATCCCCATTGTTATTGCAGCTTGCTGTGTGCTCCACAATCTCTGTGAGAGCAAGGGGGAGACCTTTATGGTGGGGTGGGAGGTTGAGGCAAATCGCCTGGCTGCTGATTACTCCCAGCCAGACAGCCGGGAGATTAGAAGAGCCCAGCGGGACGCACTGTGCATCCGGGAGGCTTTGAAAGACAGTTTCCAGACTGAGCAGGGTCACCAGTGAATTTTAAGTTTGTGGACTCAGAACCTGAACTTGCCACCGTTTCTTTACCCAGTTACCGTTGACTATCCTCTCCAGTTACATACCCCCTTCACCCCCTTCCCAAAAAATAAAATGTGTTCTGTTTTGTTAATGAACACCGTTGTCTTTATTACTGTTTTCGCGGGAATGTTTTAAACCTGGGACGCAGACTGTGGCGGGGTGCGGGTTTAGTGTTGTGATGCAAATGATGCTTCTAAACTCCAGGAATGACGGGTTCCGCAGTGGTGGACTGGTTGTTTCAACAGAGCCTGCCAGCCCTCCTGGGCGGGACAGCGTGTATGTGTCGGCTATGTGACTGTCTGGCAGGGGGAGGAGGGTTACAGCTCCCCTGCTGCGGGGCTCTGTGATGCATTAGATCTGTAACTGCCCTCCCCAGCCACAAAGTCACAGAGCAACCCCCCCCCCTCACAGAACATGAAAACCACCTCCCAGATTGAACAGGGTCACTAGTCACTGCACTGGGTATGTGTCCTGATCCTGGACCTGACCCCGCCTCTGTACCCTGGTAAAGGTGACTGTCCTGTCCAATTACCATGCCCCTTCCCCTCGTTCAGACAGACTCTCCTCCAAAATAAAATCATGGAAACAGTAATTAACAGAAACGAATATTTTATTATGAACCAGACATGAAACGTGGGGGTTGAAACTTGCACGGGGGCTTCTGTGAGGTGTGTAGGAAAGGACTTTTAAAATTTTGGGGAATGAGAGCCTTCTAGTGCTAGAGCAGTCTGCAGGGGTTGACTGAAAGTTTTAACGGCCCTTGCCGCCCCTCCTTCTTTGTACTTTGGGTGAGGGGGGTGTGGGACTTGGTGGCGGGGGAGGGCGGTTAGAGATAGACTGCAGCGGGGCTCTGTCCTCCTGCCTCCGGTCTTGCAGAACATCCACAAGGCGCCGGAGCGTGTCCGTTTGCTCCCTCAGAAGTCCAAGCAGCTTTTCAGTAGCCTGCTGGTCCTCCTGACGCCACCTCTCCTCCCGTTCCATGACTGCTCGGTGCATTTGGGACAAGTTCTCCCTCCACTGTGTCTGCTGGGCTGCCTGGGCTCGGGAGCAGCTCATTAGTTCTGAGAACATGTCCTCCCGCGTCTTCTTCTTCCTCCTCCTAATCTGCGCTAGCCTCTGGGAGTGTGCTGACAGGCTGGGTTGGGAGACAGTCGCAGATGTGTCTGTGTGAATGGGAAAAATGGAGTGAATTCCTGAGACAGATAAATGAAGTTGTGTACAAAGAACCTAGTCTTTCTCTGTGAACAAGACCATGCACTGCACCTCTCACATGCGCACTCAGGACAAGGTCGAATTTTCGGCCATCGCCTTCAGTGCCTGGGGTCCTGCAGTGGTCTTGCAGTTATCTGAGAAGCGTGGCAGGACACCTGAACTTCTGTAGCGTGCAATCATGGTAAGCCGTAGACTTCTGGCTGCTTAAAACTGTACTAGTAGCACTGGCCTCCTTTCACATTGAAAGCAATGCCAGTCTCTGCTGCCAGCAATCAGGACAGCATGAACTATGCCCCTGTCCCACCCCCTCGCGGCTGTTCCAGGGAAAGATCCCTGTATGCTGCCCCTCTCCCTCCACCGCGTGGCTGTAAAGCAGTCCCAATACTAACATTCCCCTCCCTAATTCAAAGCAGGGCGTAATGAGCGACATCACCCTGCTGAGGATCTCGGAGTCCCAGAGGGAAAGGATGTTTCGAGAAAGCCTTCAGAAACCAGGGCCGTTTGCCGCTATGCTCTGCAGGGCAATGATACCAGACTATCTGATGGTGTCGTGGCGCGGTAACGTGTCCTACCACGGAGGGCCCACTAAGATCGCCCTACCCAGGAACCTGATGAACAGGCTGGAAATGTACCTTCATGAGACCTACGAGGAGTTCTCCTATGAGGATTTCGCCTCCATCCCCGGCCATATTGACCGGATTTTCGCGTAGGTGCACTGGGACTAAAGAGTGGAGCGTCTTGGGCAGCATAATCATGACTTACCGGACATTGTAAAAAAATTTTTAAATACTTGGGACTAAATTGTGAAGAGCCTAAGGCAGACAAATCATGAAAAACCCTTTGTTACTATTGTAAATATTCCAGTTTTTTTGCAGATAATTGTTTACATGTTTAAGCACTTTAATAAACAGCCATTGTTAATATTATAAATATTTCAGTTCTTGTAAAAATAAATGTTTAGATATTTAAAGCACTTACTGCTTGATCCTTCCCCTGATTCTGTCTCCGGGGTAAGGGATGGGGACGGTTGGTAGGGGATCTCGGTAAGGGTGATGAAGAGATCCTGGCTGTCGGGGAAATCAGCGGTGCCAGCGCTGTCGACTGCCTCGTCCTCCTCATCTCCTTCTTCATCTTCCCCGTCCGCTAACATGTCCGACGAGGAACCTGCCGCGGACAATATCCCATCCTCAGAGTCCACGGTCAGTGGTGGGGTAGTGGTGGCGGACGCACCTAGGATGGAATGCAGTGCCTCGTAGAAACGGGATGTGTGGGGATGGGATCCGGAGCGTCCGTTTGCCTCTTTGGTTTTTTGGTAGCCTTGTCTCAGCTCCTTGATTTTCACGCGGCACTGCGTTGCATCCCGGCTGTATCCTCTCTCTGCCATGGCTTTAGAGATCTTCTCGTAGATCTTTGCATTCCGTCTTTTGGAGCGCAGCTCTGAAAGCACGGACTCATCGCCCCACACAGCGATGAGATCCAAGACTTCCCGATCAGTCCATGCTGGGGCCCTCCTTCTATTAGATTGCACGGCCATCTCTGCTGGAGAGCTCTGCATCGTTGCCAGTGCTGCTGAGCTCGCCACGCTGTCCAAACAGGGAATGAGATTCAAACTGCCCAGACAGGAAAAGGAATTCAAATTTTCCCGGGGCTTTTCCTGTGTGGCTGATCAGAGCATCCGAGCTCGGACTGCTGTCCAGAGCATCAACAGACTGGTGCACTGTGGGATAGCTCCCGGAGCTATTACCGTCGATTTCCATCCACACCTAGCCTAATTCGATATGGCCATTTCGAATTTAGCGCTACTCCTCTCGTTTTGGAGGAGTACAGAAGTCGAATTTAAGAGAGCTCTATGTCGAACTAAATAGCTTCGTGGTGTGGACGGGTGCAGGGTTAATTCGATTTAACGGCGCTAAATTCGACATAAACTCCTAGTGTAGACCAGGCCTTACAGTGTGACAAACTTCCTACTCAAATCTCTCAGATGTTGCCCTGCCCTCAGCATGTACTGAACTAAAACAGATGGAGTTTAACTTTGTTTCTACAAACGTCTTTGGTTCTTGTTCTGAATCTTTTTTTCCCCTTATCCCAGAGTGTTAGTGATGAAAAGTAGTTGTTATCTCAGGAGTATTCAGAGTCCTGTGTGAAATAAGTTCATATGTCCACATCACAAATGCCTCTAATTATTGGTGCTCTTGTTGTCAGTCTCAGCAAAGACATCCAGGATCCAATCGATCTGGGGATTCAATTACCTGCTTGTGGTGGCCTCCCAGATATTGCTTTCTAGGCACATTGAACAATGTGGGGACATGTATAATCCATGTTGTCTTTTCTGTACTTTGTTAAATGAAAGACTTCAGTCTTAATTACTGTGGATCTGCCTCTGTTTAATTAATAGAAACAAAAACAAACAAAAACAAAAAACCCCTACCACCAACAAAAAGCCTCTTTACATCTGGATCCAAGAAGGGAAAGGAATCAATATAGACAGCTATTATATGGGTAGTTTTGCTGACCAACTTACAAGTGATATGGGTGGTTTGTGGTTGTTGCTTTATGAACATTGTAGTTAGCATCCATCCTTGTACTGTGCAACAAAATTTAAATTGCTCTTGGCACTCATTACTGCAATGAAGAGCAGGTATCCAATTCCTTTGTTTTCTTATGAATGATGTCATGTTCAGTCTCGGCACGTTTGACTGCAGCAGGTCAGAATGAGTGGTTGTGATTAACAATATTTATTATTTACATACTATATGCTGAACTGCACAATGTGCCACACTACCCCGTCCTTGCCCCAAACACAGTATGGGGTGTGTTTATTGTAACAGCAATGCTTCAAGGAACAGACTGAATCTTCAGAAGTTTGGGAGGTTGAGAGGGAAGAGCATGTTACACAAATTGGAGGCTGCTTCAGCTGCCTTGGTGGCTTGAAAGAAGGATGGTGGAAAGCCAGGATGACACAGCATGATGTGGAAAGCCTCTTACGTGTTTGTTTAATGAGGACTAAACACACACCCTTTTTTTAGAGACTAATACGTGGATTCCCAAAAGAGAGCAAAGGGATGAGGATGGAACTGAGGCCTAGAGAAGCAGGATATGAGATAAAAAGGAAAGGGGAGCAGAGACCAGCAGAAACTGGACTGGTGGTTAGATGGCAGCCTGTCAGAGTTCAGGGAACAAGCAAAGTCCTTTGCTTTCTTTGCTTGGAGTGCTGCAGAGGCAATGCACTCAGCCACTGGCTCGAACGTGGCTTGTATTAACCATTTCAGGCTGACTGAAGGAGCAGCAAGAATGGGTTCCAGAGGGAAGGTCAATGCAATGCTTGGTTATGAGTGACTGAGAGTAGCTGGGCAAAATAAGAGAATCGGAGGAAATGCCTCTCACCCACAAAAATAAAGGATGGAGAGAAGAAAAAGCAGGATAGAGAGAGAAATGCAAGTGAGGGCTGGAGAAACACTGGCTGAAATAAGGGCATGGGGGAGTTGATAAATTTAGAAAGTAAATAAATACAGGATAAGGAATACATAAAAGAAAAATTAAATAAGAGTTCAATGAATGTATAGCTTTCCAAGAGGGTGTGAGGTGACAGGGGGAAAAGAGTAAGTTTATTGATGCTTTGGAGGAGAGCTTGAATTTAGAACTGATTGATGGTGAATTTCCATTTGTTGTAAGCTTATAGTTATCATGACTAGGAGTGTGCACCTAGCTCATTTGTTCTGTATAGATATGCTGCTAAAAAAAAAAGTGGTGTGTACCTGTTTATTTTTACTGTTTACTCTGAACTTGAATGTAAGCAGAAATAGCTTGCCACTTGAATATATGCAAAGTAGCTCCACATCTGCTTAGAAGTATCAACTGTAAGTATCCTGGTCTGAAAAATATTGGGGCATTTATGTTCCTTTTTTTTTTTTTTTGCTGATTTTTTTTTTTTTTTTTTTTGCATACGCTGTCTGATATTAGGCATGCAAGTGCCTCTTGAAATGTGGCTTTTAGTATAAAACTTGTCAGATCAGTGAGTTAGCTCAGCAAATGTATCTGATCTCCAGATCTCTCTGTGAGTTACTGTTCTTGAAAGTAACTCTGTTGGACCTGAAAATAGTTTAAAGATTTTCCCCTGAAAATCAAGGCATTTAGTTAGATGGTTTTAAGAGCTTAACTTTAGAGGCCCAAGTTTTGAAAAGTTTGGCTTCACTGGTTTTCCCAAAGCCATATAATTAGTGAGTAACAGAGCTGGGATTAGGATCCAACTTTTTTTGGCTCCCAAGCTCCATGCTCAATTCACTACATGTCACTGCCTCTTGTACTACCGTTTCAAAGTAAAGATTAGTATTTTACAGAAATAAAGAATCATTATTCTAGCCACCACAAAAAGTGATCCCAACTAGATATGTGTGTCGATAACAAAAGTGTGACCTGCATGAAATTATACTTTCCCTTTGGGGTGATCACATAATTTGCATTTGTAACTGCAATGGCATATAATTTCTAATGCAACATGAAATTGTTGAGGCAGTTCCACGAAAACTGCAAAATTCAATCCTGTTTTTTTGCTGACAGAAATCAAAGCAATGTATTTCACGGCTGGAACTTTAATGCAGACCAGGTATTGCCTTGTGAACTCTAGAGGAATAATTTGTCATGGGTAAGTGCAGGGAATTTAACTGATATTATGTTGTCTGATATTCAGGTTCAATTATGCCACCCAAAAGTCTCTACCTGCTGGCACATTATGGTTAGTTAGTAATATCCCTGTTGTGTTTTGTGCATGAGAACAAACTAAGATTATGCTTTGGAACCACGGTGGGTGTTGTGTTACTAGGTAGTAGTTTTGTTGTTGTTTTGGTGCATTGTTTTTGCGGGTTTTTGTTTGGTGTTTGGGGGTGTTATAAAAACAGAGGGTTTTTTGGTTCTTGGAAATAAAAACCATCAAAAACAAAAAATACAAGGAGGATAAAACTTCTTGCTCAGCAACAATGAAAAATCTAGTAAATTTATGTAGTCCCCAATAAAAACACACTCAGTATTTAATATTCTAGGATAGCAAAACCATAATTAAGGCTGTACCACAGTTTTCAGTTTAACAGGATTCTTAAACCTTCATATATATATATATATATATATATATATATATATATATATATATATATATATATATAGTATGTGTGTTCATATATATATATATATATATATATATATATATATATATATATATATATATATATATATATATAGTATGTGTGTTCATATATATATATATATATATATGAACACACATACTATATATATATATATATATATATATGAACACACATACTATATATATATATATATATATATATATATATATATATATATATATATATAACTAAACATAAGATTTGACTTTTTTAAGGTTTCTGAATTTTTCATGGCTTTTTCTGAAAAGCACCTTATTTTTGACGAAAACTTTAAAAAAAAATTATTTGAAAATGAACATTTCCTGAACAACCTTTTTTGTTTAAAAAAATTAAATGAAAATTTGACCAACTCTAATAATGTATCTAATTCTTCTGTCACACCAGCTTCATGTTAGCGTAACTCTATTCCCTTGGGTGGAATTAGTTTTCAGTTTCATTGGGACTAGAGTAAAATCAGGTCTCTTGTATTTGATAGTGTGATCAACAGTATTTTGTTTCAGAGCAGAGCCCGGAGCTGGAGCGCGGAGCAGCTCCGGAGCAGTGGAGCTGCAGGTTTTTGCCTGAAGCTGGAGCAGAGCTGGAGCACAGCTCCAAAGCCCTGTTTTGTTTATCTTTACTTGTTAACTTAGGCCCAGATTTTCTAAAGGTATTTAGGCCTTCATAGATTCTAAGTCCGGAAGGGACCACTGTCATCATCTAGTCTGATCTCCTGTATAGAACTTCCCCAAAATAATTCCTAGAGCAGATCTTTTAGAAAAACATTGAATCTTGATTTAAAAATTCTCAGGGATGGAGAATCCACCACGGCCCTTAATACATTGTTCCAATGGTTAATTACTCTCACTGTTCATAAAATTGTACGTCTTATTTCCAGTCTAAATTTGTCTAGCTTAAACTTCCAGCCATTGGATCATGTTATACCTTTCTCTGCTAGATTGAAGAGCCCATTAGGAAATATTTGTTCTGCATGCAGATACTTATAAACCAGGGGTGGGCAAACTACGGCCCGTGAGCCGTTTTAAGCTGGCCTGTGAGCTCCCACTGGGGAGCGGGGTCTGCGGCTTGCCCTGCTCTGGTGCTCGAGCTAGGGCACAGGGTCAGGGGCCGCACCATGCGGCTCCTAGAAGCCATGGCATGGCCCCTCTCTGGTGCTTGAGCCGGGGCACCATGGCCCTGCTCCAGCCCCTACGCACTCCAATGGCCACACTCCAATGGCCTCCTCCGGTGTTCCAATGGGAGCTGCAGGGGCGGTGCCTGCGGACGGGGCAGCGCGCAAAGCCGCCTGGCTGCGCCTCTGCGTAGGAGCCAGAGAAGGGACATGCCACTGCTTCTGGGAGCCGCTTGAGGTAAGCGCCCACTCGAAGCCTGCACCCCTGAGCCTCTCCCCGCCCCAGCCCTGATCCCCCTCCCATCCTCCTGCACCCCAAACTCCTCATCCCCAGCCCTACCCCAGAGCCTGCAACCTCCAGCCGGAGCCCTCACCCCCCCTGCACTCCACTTCCCCACCCCAGCCCGGAGTCCCCTCCCACACCCTGAACTCCTCATTTCTGGCCCACCCCGGAGCCCTCGCCCCCTCCTGCACCCCAGCCTCAATTCTGTGAGCATTCATGGCCCGCCATACAATTTCTATTCCCAGATGTGGCCCTCGGGCCAAAAGGTTTACCCACCCCTG
Source organism: Emys orbicularis (assembly GCF_028017835.1). NCBI lineage: Eukaryota > Metazoa > Chordata > Testudines > Emydidae > Emys > Emys orbicularis. The sequence goes on from NC_088690.1 coordinate 89,598,765, forward strand.
TTATAAACTGTAATGAAGGCACCCCTTAACCTTCTCTTTGTTAAACTAAATAGATTTGAGCTCCTTGAGTCTTTACTATAAGGCATGTTTTCTAATCCTTTAATTGTTCTCATGGCTTTTCTCTAAACTATTTCCAATTTATCAACGTTCTTGAAGTGTGGACATTAGAACTGGACACAGTATTCCAGCAGCAGTTGCACCAGTGCCAAACACAGAGGTGAAATAACTTCTCTACTCCTTCTCAAGACTCTCCTGTTTATGCATCCCAGGATTGCATCAGTTCTTTTGGCCACAGCATCAGACTGGAAGCTTATATTCAGCTGATTATCCACCATAGAATCATAGGGCTAGAAGATACCGCAAGGGTCATCTAGTCTAACCCCCTGCCAAGATGCAGGATTTGTTGTTTCTAAACCATCCAAGAGAGATGGCTATTCAGACTCCTTTTGAAAACCTCCTGTGAAGAAGCTTCCACAACCTCCCAAGGGAGTCTGTTCCATTGTCCGACTGTTCTTACAGTTAGGAAGTTTTTTTCCCCCTGTGATTTAATCTAAATCTGCTATGCTGTAATTTGAACACGTTGCTCTTGTCCTGCCTTCTGTAGCAAAAGAGAATAACTTTTCTCCCTCTTTTTTATGGCAGCCTTTCAAGTATCTGAAGACCACTATCCTATCCCCCCTTATTCCTCTCTTTTCCAAACTAAACATATCCAGTTCCTTCAGTCTTTGCTCATATGGCTTGTATTCCATCCCTTTGATCTTTTTTGTCACTCACCTCGATCCTTTCCAGTTCCTCTACCTCAGTGGTCACCAACCGGTCGATTGTGATCGACTGGTTGATCCTAGAGGATCCTAGAGTCGATCGCGATCTCTGGTGTTGTAGTGTGGCTGCCGCTAAGGCAGACTCCCTGCCTACCCCGGCCCCACGCTGCTCCTGGAAGGTCTCCCCCTGCGCGCTGCTCCTGCCTGCAAGCACCGCCCCCACATCTCCCATTGGCTGGGAGAGCTGTGGGGGCGGTGCTTGCAGAGAGGGGCAGCGCATGGAGCCACGTGCCCCCCGCTATCCCCCCGGGCCGCATGGGCAGGTTGGCCCTTTCCGGGAGCAGTGTGGGACCCGGGTAGGCAGGGAGCCTGCCTTAGCCTCGCTGCACCCACCACCGACTGGGAGCCACTGGAGGTAAGTGCTGCCCGGCGGCAGGCCGCACCCCATCCCTGAGTCCCCTCCCGGAGCCAGCACTCCATACACCCTCCTGCACCCCAAACCCCACCCTGAGCCCCCCACCTAGAGCCAGCACCCTGTACTCCCTCCTGCACCCCAACCCCATGCCCCAGCCCTGACCCCCTCCCACAGCCAGCACCCCATACCCCCTCCTAAACCCCAACCCTCAGCCCCAGCCCTGACCCCCTCCCACAGCCAGCATCCCATACCCCCTCCTGCACCCCAACACTCTGCCCCATCCCGAAGTTCCCTCCTGCACCCAAACTCCCACCTAGAGCTTGCACCCCTCAGCCCCTCCTGCATGTCAACCCCCTGCCCCAGGCTCAGCCCAGACCCCCCTCCCACATTGAAAACCCCTCCCGAACCCCAACCTCCTGCCCCAGCCTGGTGAAAGTGAGTGAGGGTGGGGGACAGCGAGCGACGGAGATTGGGGGGAATGGAGCGAGCAGGGCGGGACTTTAGGGAAGTGATGGGGCTTCGAGGAAGGGGTGGGGTAGATCCTGGGTTGCCCTTAGATTCAAAAAGTGATCTTGGGCCTAAAAAGGTTGGAGACCACTGCTCTACATCCTTTCTGTACATCAGTAACCAAAATTGGACACAGTACTCCAGCTGAAGCCTAACCAGCACCAAGTAAAGCAGTACTATCACCTCCTGTGACTTGCATGCAATGCTTCTGTTAATGCATCTTACATTTGTGTAGCATCTTACATTTGTCTTTGTTGAATTTCATTTTGTTGTCCGTAGACCAGTTCTCCAATGTTTCAAGATCCCTCTGAATTTTAGCTCTATCCTCCAAAGTATTGGCAGCCCTCCCAGCGTTGTGTCATCTGCAAACTTGATCAATATGCTCTCTATACCTACATCCAGGTTGTTAATAAAGATGTTAAACAACACTGGACCCAGTACAGATCCCTGTGGATCTACATTTGAGACCTCCCTCCAATCCGACGACATTCCATACTCCTTTCTTTGTGGTTGTTTAGCCAATTATGTATCCATTTAATGGTAATTCTGTAGAGACCACATTTCTCCAGCCTACTTATCAGAATGCCATGTGGGACTGTGTCAAAACCCTTGCTTTTCACCATGACTCCCAAACGTTTTTCGGAGTCACTGCTTCCCAGGATAGACTCCTCCATCCTGTAAGTATGGCCTCCATTCTTTGTTGTCAGATGTATTTACATTTAGCCGTATTAAAATGCATATTGTTGCTTGAGTCCAATTTATCAACCAATCTAGATCGCTCTGAATCAGTGACCTGTCCTCTTAATTATTTACCAGTCCCCCAATTTTTGTATCCTCGGCAAACTATCAGTGATGATTTTATGTTTTCTTCCTGGTCGTTGATAAAGATTGTAAATAACATAGGGCCAAGAACCGATCTGTGGGACCCCACTGGAAACAGAGCTGCTCAATGACAATTTCCCATTCACAGTTACATTTTGCAGCTGTCAGCATTGCAATACTAATCTGAGGAGCCTAAATCTCATTTTCAAAAGGGATTTAGGCACTTAAGAGTCTAAATGCCCAATGCCTAAATCCTCCTAAGTGCCTAAATGCCTTTTGAAAATGAGATTTAGGTTCCTAAATTAGTTAGGTGTTGCATTGTTGAGCACAGCAAGGCCTAAATACATACATTTAAGGATCTGGGCTCTAAAGCTGATATATAGTTTAATCAGATGGAACATTACCAATATTTGGCATTTCTGTAGCACCAGTTAGTGGATAATCCCCAAGAACTTGATTATTCTTATTGAATGAAGCCATGTGATATCCGTATTGGGTAGGGAATGAATGCAGAAAACAGACCGCACTTTGAAGCTTGCTGTCTCTCACAAAATTCTGTGTGGTTAGAAATGTCAGATATTTTTAACAATATGGTATCCAAAATGCACTAGGAATGTTGGACAGTAATTATTCTGGGACAAACTCTGCAAACTGCATGCAGCCCAGAGTGAAGAGTGGTGTGGAGATGCCCTTCGTCTTTGGAGCCAGGGGAAAAGTTCTGCCTCAGAGCAGTTCTCCGGTACCCAGTGGGAGCATACCCATTGCTACCCCCTTCCGAGGTGCTTCTTGTTATTCTTTGTGTTCCTGAGCTAGTATGGAGGGAATGGGGACAGCTCATGGCCACTTCCTCCCTGCCACCTTTTGGGTGGACTGCACCCCTAAGTGTGAACGAAGGCAGCGGCCCCAGTGTGTGCACCTTCCTCCCTACCCCAAGTGCAGGAGCTGCACTTGTGGCTGGCCCTCATGCAGCTATGCAAAGGGGAGATAGAATAGGAGATGAAGGGGAGCATGCTCAGATATGGTTCCAGATGGAAATAGAAAAGAATAAGAGAAAGAGAGGTCTAGCTTTCTGTCAGTGGATGAACCACACAGAGTCCATATTGCCTTCCAATGTAATAGTCAGCTTAACCCCCCCCCCTCCCCTTGGAAGACTGCTAGATCAAAGTAATCAGTTCTAATAATAGAGCAATGCTTAGGCCCACTCATATGAAACAGGGACTAATCATGTACTACATAATGGAGGGGGGAGAACCCCTCCTATTTCAGTCAGCGAACCCAAGTAAAGGCTCTGAGATATAGGAAACATAGCCCTCTCCTTCCTGCTAATAAGAAAAACCAATAAAAATAATAAGAGATAAAGGTAGCTGGGAATATTATTATTTATTACTGTTTTCTAACACCTATGATGTGTTAAGGTCAAGAAGAAAATACAAACCTGTAAGGGGTTCACAGACACAGTTCCTTTATTTAGGAGTCTTTTTTTTAATCAATTAAAATGTATGAATTGATTTGCATATACCAGATATTTGGAGGAATACAATAGCTTATAGAATTGCTAACCATCATGCTTTATGTTTGAAATATGCTTTGTGTTAAGCTTGTCTCTTGTAAACGTCAGTGAGGTAAGGACACTTTTCAAAGACCATAAATGTTAGATGATAGAACCGTATTTCTATATTTTTCTCTTTCCGCCCCCCTCCCTTGCACAGTGAGTACAGGGACTGCTGCTCCCTGAGGTGCAGTGTACCCTAAAGGAGGCAAGGAGGAATGGGATGGGGAGGGGCTGTGAGCTGCTCTCCTCCCATTCTTCAAAGCCATACAGGCATTTCAAATGTTCATAATTACTCTCAGGTAAACCTTGTGTATATTACTAGAAACTCCGCTATTAAAACATCTGCTTTTTTGTTAATGATTATTAGATATTTTTCCCCAGGTAAAGTGTACAGACTTTTCCCCCCACAAGCAGGGCCGGATTAACTCTCCTGTGGGCCCGCAGCTATTAGATTTTGTGGGGTCCCTGTATACAAGTCTTTTTCCTGGGAGGGAGTTTGGTGCAGGAGGGTGCTGGGGCAGGGGATTGGGGAGCAGGAGAGGGTGCAGGGTCTGGGACGGCGTTTGGGTGCAGGAGGGGATTCTGACCTAGGGCAGGGGGTTGGGATGCCCGAGGAGGTGCGAGGTGGCTTCCGGCTGCCTGCCATAGCCCCACACTGCTCCCAGAAGCAGCTGGCTCCTAGCACGTCTCTGCGGTCCCTAGGGGGAGGTGGACAGCGTGTCTCCGTGCACTGTCTGCGCCCGCAAGCAGCACTCCTGTAGCTCCCATTGGCAGGTTTCTGGTTTAGGGTTAGGGACCCGCCCTTCCCCCTCCCCCCCCCCCCCACCAGGGGCCGCAGAGACTTGCTAGCAGCCAGTCACTTCCAGGAGCGGCGTGGAGCCACAGCACGCAGGTAGCCTGCCTGAGTGCCCCACTGCGCCCCGGGACTTTTAGCGGCCCGGAGTTGGAGATTGCTGCCTGTGATTTATTTCTGCAGGGCCCCAGCATCTAAAGCCCCTGCCTTAATCCAGCTCTGCCCACAAGACTCATTTGACATCCTAGTTACTCACAGGTTCTGTTTGTTGTAATCCAGAATGTGATAAAACAGTAAGTGCTCAGCTTCAGCCTTTAATGTCTTAACAGTCTTTTAAAACAAAATTACATTAAAATGTTATCTAATGAAATAAAATGAAAGCAAAAGTCTTCCCAGGACCATATATTTTAATGCCTGGTTAGTATCCATTTGCACGCATCCCTGCATACATTGCTAGTATTCTGAAAATCTTTGATGTTGTTATTGCTACAATAGTGTATTTGATCTTACCTCTTGTCCACTCATATTTTCAGTGACAGTCTTTCACTTTAAGATGCATATTCCTAAAATTGGGGGATTTTTTTTTTAAGTCTGAACTCTTGTTTAACAAAAATGGAGTATTATCTTAATAAATACACTTTCCAAGTCAGTCATGGAATTGCAGTTGGTCTTCAGGTTATCAAGATAGCCCTAATTTTGAAGATATAAATTTAGCTCTCCTACCATTTCACTTCTTTCAGTTTGGTCCTTGTCTTTTGGTCCTTTGACGCTGCTCACCTTTATGTTTTTCCTAGTAGCACATATACATGGTATTGGATCATATGCATGTCACATCTAATTAGATTTAACTTTCTTAAGGTAAATTTCAGCAGAGATCAGGAAGCAGTTATGTAATCACCTGGCTTGTCCTATTACTGGAAACGAAAGAGAAAAAGATGAATGTAGACACCCCAGATTTTAGTAATTTTATCCTGTCCCTAATGTATTTTACCATAGGGTATTAGATGAGGACTAAACTGAATTGTAGCAAAGTGTGTGACAATGTGACAAAGAACCAGTGGGATATTAGCTGGCAATTAGCCTTCTAAAATAATTATTGTATTTACATTTCAAGAGAAGAAAAGGAATGGGCCCAGTTTTCTCATACAAGTTATAATATTTTAACTATGTGGTGGTGTTGTAGCCATGTTGGTCCCAGGCTATTAGAGAAACAAGGTCGGTAAGGTAATATGTTTTACTGGACCAACTTCTGTTGGTGAGAGAGACCAGCTTTTGAGCTTACACAGAGCTCTTCTGAAGACCTGAAGAAGAGCTCTGTGTAAGCTCGAAAGCTTGCCTCTCTCACCAACAGAAGTTGGTCTAATAAAAGATATTACCTCACCCAAATTGTGTCTCGAAGTATTTTAACTGTCATTTTTAAAATAAAACATAATGGAAGGAGGGCTGTCTGATGAAAACAAAAAGCAAATGACATTACAGTAGCATGTTGGTGCAGACTAAAATAGTCTGTTTCCTAAACAAACAAGGTCAGAGGAGGTAAGAACAAGTTAGCTTTGAAAGAGTTTGTTTTCATTAGTGTTTGTAAAGTTTTAGAAGGATGATGCTTTTGTGCATAGTGAAAATTTAGATGGATCTCAGAAAGTGTTGAGGCTAAAATAAATGGAATGTGTCTGGGGATACTTTTTTGTGATTTTAAAAGTAGTCTCAATAGACAGGATTCCCCATCCCCCTTTTTTTAACTGGTTGTCACTGCTGGGTTTGCACGGTCCATCTGGCAAGAAAAATCTCCTCTGCTGCCAAATATACCAAGTACTGCATGTCCTGCTGTTTTATTGATTTGCGGGGACATCAATCGAGCATGGTGACAAGGGAGCTGGAGTGCAGAACCATCAGTGAAACAATTAGCAATCAATTGATGTAATAGTTTTAAACAGAGAGATTGTGAGTTGAACTTGGTACAAAGAGCTCAGTTGTGTGCTGTAGATATGAAAATTAAATGTAATGACTATACTGAAGCAAACATTCAATCAATAAAAAATGGCAGATCTTTTAATTTATTGAAACCTAGCCAAAGCCAAGTTATGCAATATATGTAATTATGAATGTACTGCTTTGTCGAGGTTTCCATACATTAAAATATTTGCCATATATGATACCAGTAACAGAAACAGCCAGTAGGGTCAAAAGAGTTTATTTCATATAAAAAAATTGGGTAAGTATCCTTCTGCCTGACTCTTGCCTCAGAACTTTACTGAAATGCATCTTGTATCTCAGCAGATTTGGCAATCTTTGCTGGGCTAGTGGGTAGCTTAAAATCTTGTGTGTTCCAGGAATTCTATATGGCTGGAGAGGTCCGCACACTTCTGTGAAGTTTGTCTGGGTCAGAATGTTTTGCTGTTTTGTAGCCGTGGTGTTTGTGAATGACTGAATGATCAATGGGCCCAGAGACTGTGATGGGCGCACATTTATAAATAAAAAAAGAAAAGATGCAACATCAGTCTTCCTTGGCCAAGGCTTTTTAGCAAGAGGAGTAAAATGAAGTAGGTCCCCATAGTTTTGTCAGAAATGAAGAGAATTCTCCTCTCAGAATTTTATTTGCAAAGACCTAACTTACTTTACTTGTAAAGATCCAGTTGTGAATTTCCAGGAAAACCAAAAACGATTCCTAATTATTTGATTATTAGAACTTAGTCAAGCTTTATTGAAGCTTTATAGCTGCTATTCAGGTGCAGAATTATGAGGGAGGTTTATTCTGCCCTGCATTTATTTCTTGCTACTAATATTTAGTTACATGAATTGAAGTTATTTCAACTTTCTAGACTTTGCTTCCTTTTCCACAGCTCCTAATCTCCTCTTGTAGGTTAATAATTCAAATATTTTTTGCTGTATAATCGACTTCTTCAGCAATTTAACTTCTCAGATGCAGCTCATTATCTGCAAAATCTGACAAAATAAAAAGCAGCCCATTCATGAATGCCTGTTAAACCCTCAGAGGGGAGTCCTAATTCAGAAATGGCTAATTCAGATTGTTCACATCAGACATTATTGGGGGAAAAAACGATTTGGTCTTCATATTTTAACAATAATAATGGCCTCAGCAGCAGCAGCAGGAAAAACAGCTGTAAAAAGTGGGGCAATAAACATAGTCTGTTGAAAACAGCTTTCTGCTGCTGATGAGAATTAATATTATGTTATCAGTCCCTGTTTTGAACTTCAGATTGCCCAAAACTGCTCTGGTGGAGACAAGATAAATCTTAAATACATACCCCATTTTTGCACATCCAAAATATACTCAAAACATCTGGTCAAACATTTTTATTGCAATTTTTTAAATGAAAAATGGCCTTCAATTTTTCAAAGCAAAAATGTTCTCAGAAAATATTTACTCCTTTTTCAAATTTCTAGGTTTTTGGTATTCGTTGTTTTTAGGGGCGGGGACGGGACCAGAAAATTTCAGCAACAATTAAAAACCCCAAAACAACAAAAAAAACCTTTAGGTGTTTTTTGTTTTGATTAGTTGGTTTTCGGGGGGGGGGGGGCGGGGAGGATAAATATAGGGAGGTATGTTGTTTGAATATTAATCTCAAAGACCCATAAAACTTAAAAGTGTTTAATGTTGGTCAGTGAAAACGTTTATAAACAGTGATATGTAGGTTAGGGGCTATTTTAAACATTTTATTTTATTACTCGACAAACACTCAAAAAGCATTTATTCACGTTAAAAATGTATTGATTAAATACAAGATGGAATAAGAATTTAAGACTGGCATTTATATTGAAACTGTGGTTGAGTGATTATGCAAAACAAACTTGGTCAAAACCTTTAAAGCCTTTCTCCTTTTTGAGGCAAATATCACTCTCTCTTGGTTTTAGAACAACTTTTCTTTGATGAAAAGGAAAGAGTTAATTTTATTCTCAGTCCTGATGTGAGATGGAATTTACTTATCCTATTCTTAACAAACAGACACACACAAGTTGGAGGAGAGACTGGCTAGAAAAGATGGGTGAAATACAGACTTTACTGATGTTTTGGAACACTAGACCATTAGTTAGTTACGAGTGGATGCTTTTGGCTGGCAAGATGACCATGACATCTGCTGCTTGTATCCTGGTTTATGATCCGGTCAGGGATGTAATTTGATTGGATCTTTTCTTAGACAAGGCAGGTTTGGATGAATACAGCATAACAGACTTCAGGATTCAATGAAAAGCCAAGGGAGTGAGAGATAAGATAGAAGGAAAGCATGGGGGGGGGGGGACAGGAAGGGAAAACGATGCAGGATCTTACGTGCTTCTGCAGTGCTGGCAATTAGGTATCCCTACTGATAGGGTGAGGACTGGATGGCATGATAATGGGATGATTTTCAGCACTCAGAGATGAAAACAAAGCTCCTTGAACAAGATTAAGGCCACCCAGCCTTCCGCTCAAGACAAAAGTCCTTTAGATATCTTAAGCTGAAATGAGATGAGTTGCAGTGCTGGCAGTTCGGGGGATGAGCTGGGATGCAAGGTGGGACAGGAGAGAGAGAGCTGAACTGAAATGATATGAACTGATCATGTCTTTTTTTCAAAGTCTCTTTTTAAGAAACCCAGAAAGGGGAAAAGTGGGCATCACAGTTCATCCCCAACATTATTTTGTCTACCGGTTAAGCCTAATATCTGTCTCCCCCATTTTGGTCTATTAACTTCTGGTTCCATGACTTCTGTTTTTACCAAGCATAATATCAGCAGTCCTTGGATTATATCAGTGTGGCCTTTTTGGTTCAGACCAATACAGCTTCTTTGTCTGGTTCTTTTGCATTCGTTACAACGTTCAGCATCATAAACAACTTACAATAATCATAACAAATAAGTTAACATCTTATGAACACTCACATACCTTTTACATTTGAGCTTACAATGGAGATCGACTGTGTAGGCCCAATAGTCACAACAGTAGGGCTACCATACATCCGGGTTTCCCCGGACATGTCCGGCTTTTCGCTCTTTAAATAGCGTCCGGGGGGGATTTCTAAAAATCTAAAAATGTCCGGGATTTCCCCCCAGTCGGCTATTTATCGACTGAAAAGTGGCTGACAGGGCAGCCGAGCGCCGCTCACATTGGGGCCTCGGCAGCCAAAGCCCCTTCCCGGCTCCCCCCATCCCCTGCAGCCTTAGCACACCGCCCGGTAGCGCTGGGGGGTGGGGCTGTGCGCCTGTGAGGGAACGCGATGGCAGGGCTGGCAGCGGCGGCCAGAGCCCCTCCCCCGCTTCCCCCCTCCTCCACAGCCTCAGCACGCCGCTCGGTAGCGCTCGGGCGGGGTGGGGCGGGGCGCTCCTTGGGGTGCGGAGCCAGACACCTGCTCTAAGCCGAGCGGCACGGTAAGGGGGCTGGGGATTTGGAGAAGTGGGGCAGTCAGGGAACAGGGAGTGGGAGGAGGGGGTTTGATGGGTTGGGACTTCGGGGGGGATGTCAGGGGGGCAGGGGTGTGGAGAGGGGTTGGGACAGTCAGGGACAGGGAGCAGGGGGGGTTAGATGGGTCGGGGGTTCTGGGGGGGCTGTCAGGGGGCGGGAAGTAGGATGGAGTGGCTAGGGGGCGGGGCTACACCCCCCCCAATGGAGTGTTCTCTTTTTTGAAAGTTCAGATATGGTAACCCTACATAACAGGTACAACAGCACCGCTGTGGGATGTCACTGTGATCCACTCTCTAAATATCTCTAAGTAATGCTGCCAGTATTCTTGATAAACATCATGCATGATTCTCATGATAGGTATGAAATATAGCTGATTTCAGCAACAGCAGATCGCCACATGCCTGCTGAGGGCCATGAGACACTGAATTTTATCAGTGCATATCAATGGTGTAAACACCTGTGCTCAAACTCCTGTTCTTTGGCATTAAAACATATTTGAAAGTGGTGTACCATCTCTGGCAGTATGCCCCCTTCCTGCTGCTGTCACCATGATGTCACTTGCTGGCCCACTGAGAGTCACACAAATATGAATTTTAATTCAAATGTGTAAACCGAAGGTTATGAGTGGTAACAAGTGTTTCATGCCATGTAAACTTTCAGAGGCCTATGTTGAACAAAATAAGTGCAGTTATCTTTTGAAGGGCAAATTTTACATTGCCTGCAAGGTATATCTGTCTCCCCCCCCCTTTTTTTATACAATGTGTATTTCTTTTTGTTAGCATTTTTACTCAGCATATGTAAAATGATAGAAAATTGGTTCTAATGTCTTTTCTGATATGGTAAGAAGAACACACTGAAGCAGCGTAAAAGCTTTGTGGAAAAAGGTGTTTGAGGGAGCCAAGATGGCTTTGAACCTGAGAATTTCAGCACTGCAAAGAAGTGTTTTTCCATCATGTTAGGAATGTACTTTGTGGGTACATTTTCAGCTCCTGGTCTCTTTATGCACCTATATACAATCACCAAGCTTTGAGCTGCCAGCAACTGCGGAAGTGCTTTCAAAAGTCTCCACACTTGCGTGTAGAGGTGTTAGAATATGCACTTGGCAATCCCGTTGGGGTTTGCATATGTGCAAGCGTTACACTACTTCACGTGTGTACACAGGTGTAAGAATTCTTAAAGTATGCTCACAGGTGTTCGGAGGACCCTTTTGAAAATGGGCCTTCCGGGGTAATCAGAGAAAAATAACTCCAAAGGTAATACAATGTTGTATCCATAAATCATCAGTCCCAAGTGAACAAGTGCAGCTATCATTAAGACTGGCATTTTTAAGTCTTAATAAGAATACTTGACCTTTCCCCGTGCAAAAGAGAGGGTTAAGGCACAGGGCTGCCCCTTTTAAACCCCTCATGGCCAGGAGATGAGTCAGTGACCATGCTGACCCTTTTGCAGCAGTTTTCATCTCCCCCGTCCCCAGCCATAAAGCACAGTTCCCTTCATTTGGCCAGCCAGCCAAATACCCACACCCTACTCCACCCCTCTTAAAGGTGCAGGGCAGTCATTATCCTGTTACAGGTGGAAATACTGAGAGAGAGAGAGAGAGAGAGAGAGAGAGAGCAGGTACGTGACTTGCCCAGTGTCACATAGTGAATCCATTCCACAGTAGGGAATGAAACACAGGTCTCTTGATTCCCAGCTTGATAGAAGTAGTTGTAGCTTTCCTATTAATTAAGCAAGATGTCATCCATACTTGCAGATTATATGGGTCAGATCCTGCTCTCCTTACTCATCAAGGAAGCCCATTGAAGATCCTGATTAATGAACAATAAAGCCAGTCCTCTTATTTCTATTAATCAATGAACTGGAGGCCAGGAGACCTGAGTCTCCTGTGTGACATTAGGCAAATCATGAAACCCCTCCATCTGAGTTGTTCAATCTATAAAATTGGAATAGTATATCTCCCTGCTTCACAGGGGTGTTGTGAGGATTAATTAAGTGGTTTGTAAAGTGCTTTGATCCCATAAAATGCTACATAAGTGCCAAGCATTATTATGAAGAATTACAAAATGACAACCTTCATGTGCACCTCGGGATGGTTGTTTTATGGCTGTAAACTGTTTTATTCTCCTCACAAGCACATTTCCCCACTCTACCCACATAAGAGCAAATTTACAAAAGGAGTCAATCCAGGCAAGGGGCTGGAATAAACAAAGGGTTATTGAGTGTGACAAATACTTTTAAGACTCACAGGTCTCTTTCCCCTGATGCATTTTACTGGATTTGTTGTTGAAATCACTTCCATCAGGAGGAGGTGGGGGTGTAATCAAGCATTATACATCTCTCCCATCTGAAACAAGGCAGGTGCATCTTTACTCTTCCAGTTCTTTTACTAGGTCTTAAGTATGGGATAAGTATTCAAGAAGGGTCTCTTCCTTTTACTATATATGAAATGGCTGTGAAATCATAAGTATGTGAATAATTAATTAAATTAGGTGTAGTAAGGAAAAAATCTAAAGTCACAGAAATCTCTACCATTAGGGTTCTGTTATCAGAGTGTATTACATTGCAATGAAGAGAAAAAAGATCCAGAGTTTTATTGCCTAATGGAGAAGCTGTGGCATTTACTCTTTATTAGCAAGAAAAACTCCATCAGCTGTGGGATCATGTAATAGGTAAAGTTGCTCTAAAGATATTAGATAGATTTATTAAAAAAAAAAAGAGATGATCAAATACATAATCTTAAATTGAGATTTACATATCAGAGTATCTTAGAACTGCAGAAACATGAATGTATCCATAGCTGCTCCTAGGAAAATCTCCCTATAGTAGCATTTGAACTGGAGGTTGGTGTTGAGGAAGAACATGCACGATAACGTTATTAGCAAATGTTTCAACCAACAGTTTCCTAATGAGACTGGAATGTTTCTAATACACAATAGTGTAAAAAGTTAATTATCAGGAAGTTAGAAGAACCTCTGTTTTTAACTATACTTAATACACCTCTACCCCGATATAACGCTGTCCTCGGGAGCCAAAAAATCTTACCGCGTTTTAGCTGAAACCGCGTTATATCGAACTTGCTTTGATCCGCCGGAGTGCGCAGCCTCGCCCCCCCAGAGCACTGTTTTACCGCGTTATATCCGAATTCGTGTTATATCAGGTCGCATTATATAGGGGTAGAGGTGTACTGTTTTGTACACAACTCTGGATGCTTTATAGATCCAGTCTGTTGTTAACGTAAAACATAGTTTCGGACAGCCCCGTGAAGTGGTGGGAAAAAAGAACATGATGGGATAAGAAACTCTGGAAGTTTCTCAGGTGCGAAGTTTCCTTCAAATCAGAATTTGATGTAAGGAGGGTGGGAGAGGAGATCATTGTCAACCTGCAGAACAGGAATTCTTCCCCTTCTGCTGTGGATGCTACAAGATCAGTGTGAAAGTCTTGATGCCTGACAAAGGCACTGTTTCCACATTGGCTCCCATCTTATCACTCCCTTCCTCACAGCCATATGTCTTCTGCCGAAACATACTGCTGTTCTCAGTGGTGGCAGATGACAGAACAAGAAGCAATGGTCTCAAGTTGCAGTGGGGGAGGTCTAGGTTGGATATTAGGAAACACTATTTCACTAGGAGGGTGGTGAAGCACTGGAATGGGTTACCCAGGGAGGTGGTGGAATCTCCATCCTTAGAGGTTTTTAAGGCCCGACTTGACAAAGCCCTGGCTGGGATGATTTAGTTTGGGTTGGTCCTGTTTTGAGCAGGGGGTTGGACTAGATGACCTTCTGAGGTCTCTGCCAACCCTAATCTTCTATAATTATATACTGCCAAGACCTGATCACTTATAGTTGATACTCCACTCCTCACCCCTGCACACACACCTCTGCACTGGGATTTCGTACAGCAGGAGTAGAAACAAAATGTAATATTATATTCACTCTGCAGTATTGCAGGAAAAAGGGATGATGCTATGTAGAGCAAGCATCCCCCACTTTGGAGGGGATTGTGTATGCTCTGAGGGGTAAGGTGGAGCAAGCTACTGAGGCACTTCTCCACCATCCACACATCTGGGTGCTTTTCTACCTCATTTTGTTCTCCTCAGTCTAGCAGAAGGGGCACCCGTGTCCCATAGAAATTAGAGAAGGAAGTGGCCTGTTTAGTGTTGGTCTAGAAATGCAAGCTTGTTCCCCTCCTATAGAGTACTCAGACATGAGCTACTGTGGTACCTGCAAAATTGCCTTCATATTGTCTGCATATTGTATGAACTTGCATTTCCAGAAAATAAAGCTTCCCCAAACAAATCAATGAGCTACTCAGTTTGCTTGCACATGATGCCTTCTTTTTGTATGCATCTGTCAGACTTTGGGTTAGGCATCCTGGATGGAATAGCATCAGAGAAAATCTTCAGTGAAGTTATAAGGTTTTGTGAGTAATAGGAATAAAAATTGGAGAAGTTTGGAATTGACAGTGTTTGGTCTCATTTCCCCCTTCTTCTGTTAGTCCCAGATAGGCGGTCACATTCCTGGTTGTTTTTCTCAGTGCATAGGTGAGCGTTCTCTCTCTTTTATAAAGAAAGCTATTGCTAGAGTCTACTGAATAGTATTAATAAAATAAGATATTTGATGAATGTTATACATTTTTCACATCAAATGTTCTGTATAGAGCTGGTAGAAAAAATGAAAATTTCCAACTTAATTAAAGGATCATATTGTTTATGAAAATATCTGCAAACATTTCCCCATTTTTTCAACCAGCTCTATGAATAATTATTTGTCCAGGTTCAACTTTCCCCATTGTTTTGCCTTATTTTGTTAGAGATGTAACCAGGGTCTTTTATAGAAATGATAAAAGAGATTCAGGGGAAAGAAGAACTATCCCAAAAACGAAAAACCAAACCAAATATTTGTATGATTTAAAATAATATTAACTGTTATTCCCCCATTCCCATGAACTGTCTTTCATTCTCCCATTCCTTTTTCATTCTAAGTTCTGTGTGGGCCTGGATGTGCCAGAGTGCTCCTAGAGAGGTGTAACTAGAGCAATATTTCTGGCCTGCCCATAAAACAGACAGTAATGGAAATCTTACAAAAGATTCTGTTCTTGTGCTGTTTTCAGCTCAGTTTTGCAGTCCCAAGAGATTTGGATAAGCATCTGGAGTTGTAAATATTTTTGTCTTTTAATGTTCACCCACCACTAATCTCTAAGGCTATAATCAGGTGAATTATGCATATAGTAGGCATGTTCCCATCAGGTGGATTGAAGATGCCCATTCAAAAGTTCTTTAAAGGTACCACAAGGACTCCTTGTTGTTTTTGCTGATACAGACTAACATGGCTACCACGCTGAAACCTTTTCCCTTTCTGTAAATCATGTCTGTGTCCTACAGGAATACACATACTTTGTGCCATCCTCTATCAGTGCTTTTTCTCTCCTAATTTCAGAATTATGTAGGACAATCCGTGTTTCTAATATTTTAGGATATGCCTGAGCAAGTAGAAGAGATTGAATAAAGAGGATGTTTGGGACACCAGATCTTTTTACTTTGCTGGAGAATGCCATCTGCATGAACAGATGGGAAATATGTCACAGGGCTGGAGGGAGACTACAGGATCAAACCAGAAGGAAGGAACTACATGCAGATTTGTTTGTAGTATTACAGCAGAATGGATCCCAGTTGCTGGCATTACCTCTGTGATCTGACCCAGGCATTGGTCATTGAGAAGCTGCTGTTTGTGAAGCAGAAGAAATTCTGAGTGCTTGGTGTTGTAGAGCCCTACAGCATTCAATCTGTGGTCCCTCTCAGTTTTGGGCAGGGGCCATGAGCACAAATGTTCAGATACCTCAGTTACATTTTCACAAGAACTATAAACTCAGATTCAGCTTTGAAATGAGAGAAAGTGCAAAAATGTGGGATCTTCCCAGCTAATTTCTCAATCAAGAGGTAGTTAATTTTTCTCCATCTTCAGCAGTGATACGTATTTCCTGAATGCACAACCGATGTTGCATTATTAATCTTTTTTTATTGCAGTTAGAACAGACTTTAGAATGTACACACCACATCTCAATGAGGTACAAGTGCATGATGAACTGGGTTGACAGAGGAGTTCAGTATGCAAATGTCATATGGAAAAAAAGCTATGGCTGCTACGTACATTTTCCTTTGCTGACACAAGGTTCTCTCTTGAGACTGCTTTTTAAAAATCTGATATTTAACTTAAACATTTAAAAATATTGACTTTGACAGTTCTTCTTGAAAAGTGAAATGCAGGTGAACTTTTAAGAGACTTTGAAATTTATGAAAAAAACCTCTCATACTTTCTTCAAAGCTGTATATGGGGTTATAAAGTCAAATAGAGTCGCATGGTAAACACTCTGCACCGTTTAGAAAAATCTAGAGAAAAGATTTAGTTTGGGAGCTGCTGATAAGAGAACTAGTATATTTTGTTCTGCTGTAGAAGGTATAAAATGCCAGTTCCCTTCCTCTGTGGAAATGTTTATGGGAAATTCCTGTCAATAATTTGGAGCAAGAAAAAAATATGTATATAAGGGCAGATTCTCTCCTGGGTCAGAGCTCTGCTGTGCACAAGAAGTTGGGCGCTGAGGAGGTGTCATGAGGCCTGTTTTAGCTTTCTGATTCTCACGGCCAGCGCCGATGCTACCTACGGATAGGCAACTCAAAGTTCCACCAGTGGCTTGAGGTCCCTAGTGGACCATACACCAGTGGAGGATAGGCATAGCAGAGCAGAAATCCTCCATGCTCTCTCCAGCGCATGCCCAGTATCTTGAGTCATGGCAGCATGCCCAGTATCTTGAGTCATCTTGCTCGCATTAGAAAAGAATGCTCTATGCCAAGTGAATTCTCTGCTGGCTATCTGTGGCTAGTTTCCATTTTTCTGAGTGAAGCAAAGGGAGCAGCTCTGTTCAGAAAATCCAGTCCAATTCCTTTGGGTTTGATTCATCTCTATAGATTGCATCCCTGAATGACAAAGGTGGGCAGGTACTCTGGGGGCTCTCTGAGGAGAGCCGGTTGTGGTATTGGCTATGCCGTCCCTGGGGGTTACATCATTAAACTCCAACCAGCAGATGGTGTTTTGTTGTGGTTTTATATATATGTGTGTGTGCGTGTGTGTGTGTGTGTATATATATATATATAATAGTTTTCTGTGCCAATTTCTACCCTTAAATAATAGAATGACATTCAAGTGTGCTACTAACAGCCAGATCTTCATTTCCTGACTCCAGCCATATTGCACAGGTCAGGATTACCAAAAGTTAGACCAGGGGTTCTCAAACTTCATTGCACCGCCACCCCCTTCTGAGAACAATAATTAATACATGACCCCAAGAGAGGGAACCAAAGCCTGAGCCCACCCAAACCCCGCTGCCCTGGATGGGGGAGCCAAAGCCATAGCCCGAGCTCCACCACCCCGGGCAAAGCTGAAGCCCAAGGGCTTCAGACCCAAGCAGGAGGCCTGTAACCAGAGCCCCGCCACCCAGGGCTGACTCACTTCGGCTTTGGCCCTGGGTGATGGGGCTCAAGCTTCAGCCCCAGGACCCCAGCAAGTCTGTCAGCCCTGGCGACCCCATGAAAACGGTGCTGCAACCCACTTTGGGGTCCCGACCCACAGTGTGAGAACCGTTGGGTTAGACACTTGCCACATGCCACAGTGGCTCCTGTTATATTATTAGGCAGTCAGTGTTTTGTACTTGGCATGTCTGAATGTTCAGAATGCAAAGGCATATATGGCTCTGTAAGTTGACTGGTAGATAATATGGCTGTACTAAGTTGCTTGTGCTTCATCAAGTTAGAATCCTGATGGAGAATAGAATACAAGAGATTTGTTTACCATACACTATGTACCATACAATATGCACGTTACCCTGTTATCTCTGGCCACAAAGCAGCATTGCTTTCTTCCTGTCATATGGAGCCTGTTGTAGAAGTCTTGTGTCTGGTTGTTTATATTATTTTTAAATGAAAAATTAATAAAACATCGAACTACTATATGCAAGTTAACCCACATATATTGGGTTTTCTCTTTCCCTTCCTTGTGTATGTCCATTCTATCCTTCCTTGTCTCAGAGGCCTGAGCTACATTAGAAAAGTCACACTGATTTAATTAAATCACTCTAAACCAGTGCAAACTCTTGCTTAAGTTGGTTTAGCTCAATTTGGTCATTTATTGACCCAAGTGAAATCAATTTAAACAAAGGTGAAACTGGTTTCAGGATGTCTACATTAGGGGCTTGTAGTGATTTAACTAGATCAATTAAATTCTGATTGAATTAAATGGGTGCAACTTTTCTAGTACAGATAAGCCCTGAACTTCTAGCAAGTGCCCACTTCCCCCTGCTGAGCTCCCTTCAGGCCACAACTTTATCCCATGCTCTACTCCATTCTGTTAGATCTGCATATACCAGCTCTACCCCAGTTTTGGGCCAATTCCTGATCCCAGTGAAGTCAATGGCAAAACTCCTATTGATTTCAATAGGGTTAAGCTTCCACCCATCTGGTCTCTCCCAATTTCCTCCCCTCTTGGCTTTGTCATCTTCTTTCCCCATGCAGCCTACTCTTCCTTGCTAGTAGTAAGCTGCTGTCCAGGCAATGCCTGCTGTGCCCACTGGCTATCTTTGCCTCATTCGTGCCCCAATCTATTGCTGAGAATGGCTTCCTCTAGCCACTGGTGCCTTTTACTCTGGTAATCGTAGGTAGTAATTCTAATGATAGATTTGATCAGCACAGGATCAACAAGGAAAGGCTATCCAAGCAATATAGCTGATATTGTATGGCGGGGGAGGGAATCACACACATACAAAAACCCTTGAATGCTTCACCTTAAGTTCAGATAAATCCTCCAGTGAATTAAGGTACATTTTACACTGGAGCACAATAAAGAAATAATTTATAATAGAAATGAACCTCACAACAACTCATGAAATGGATTGTTTTGCCAAAGGGTTCATTTATTTAATAAGTCCTCACTTAGGGACATTTCTGAACTCTGCCAAATTCACAAGACTACAGAACACTCTCATGTGGTCAACTTAGGATATAAAGGATTTTGTGACTACTGTACATTTCTTTGATAAGCTCTATCCTTTCATCAGTGTGATCTTTTCATCTACTGTTTCATCCCATCATTATCTCTCCAGTGTCTGTTGTGTACTGTAGATGCCCATTTCTGTCCCATCTGTTTCTGTATGTGAATTTCAGAGTTAGTTTTACCAATACACAAATGGGAAAAAAAGACAAAGGCAGTAAGAAATGAATTGCTGCTTCAAGCATTTGTCTATCTTCATGTTTATTTGTTGTGCACTTTAAAAGTTACATTGCATTGTTGCAGTCCAGTTACTACATGTTATTGTCGGCTAATGCCAACTTCTACTCTGCTTCTTTAAGAATTAGTCTTTGGGAGTTTTTGCATGCAAAGTTTTCCCCAGGCTACATTTCCTTCTAGTGAGCAACTCATCTTCTATAGCTTTTTTTTTTTTAATGCTTTCAAGAATCCTTCATAGATTTAGAGAGTTGTTGGCAATTCTGTTACAGTAGAGAAATTGTGGTATTTATGATCCTGGCCAACCAGCATGGATGAAATGAGCAGAAGGGAGGAAATTCTTCTAAAGAGGAAATGTAATAGCCACAAGAGACACATGCCAGTTGGTGTTGTGTTCTTTTGCTCACGTTCTTTGTGTGCCATCAAGTAAATACGTTTTTTAGTGCCGAAGCATTTCATTGAAAAATTGCAGCATGTAAAGAACAAACTATATTGAGATGGATATTTCCTTCTGAAAGTAATGACAGTAAAAAATCTTAATAAGAAATATTGGAGTCAAGATCAATTAATTTTTGTAGGCTCTTGTGTTAAGTTTTTGGTAATGGCGCAATTAGCTATTTCATGCCAAATAAAGGAAACATTTATTATGTCATTGAACCTAAAAGATATTGAAAATGAACATTTTGAAAATTACTGACTTTTATTGCACATGTCCTATTGTTCAGGGAGGTTTTCTTAATTTCTAATTATACATTGCTTTTTACTTCATATAATTCCAGTGTGTAAAACTGACAGCCTAGGACTGAAGTCTTTTTCACAAAATTAGCCTGTGGAATTCATTGCCACAATTTATTAGCGAGGCCAAGACTTTAGCAGGATGTTTAGCTGGATAACAAGAACATCTGGATAGTGAGGATTGGGAAGCTTGGGCGGGGGGGGAGAGGAGAGGGACTGGAATGAATATAAACCTTCCTGCTTCAGGCTATAAGTCCGCTTCTAACTAACAAGGGTTAGGAAGAACCATTCTCTCTGCACAGCGTATTTCACTGCCATGTTTTTTGTTCCTTCATCTGAAGAGTATGATGCTTGCCTCTGTAGGATACAGATACCAGACTGGATGTACCACTAGTTTGATCCTGTCTGGCAATTCCTGTGTTCTCAACATACAGTGTGGGCCCCAACCTTGGATACCAGTGTATCAAGCTCCCATTGACTATAATAGAAGTTGAGGGCACTGCATATTGCACAGGAAGCATTCTGCAATCCATATGTGGGTTACATGACTGGGCCCTATATGTGTATGATATTCTGGCTAAAATATGAATATTTACAATGCTGTCTTGGAGGCCTGCTTTACACCATCTGAATGAGCTCAGGATCCCGTCTGTCTGTGTTATGTTCTTTCCTAGAGACTCTGATGTATGTATTTAGGTTGGATTTCCCTATTAGACCTATCTTTATTGGCTAATACCCATACTCATGTTCAGCAGCTAGAGAAGGTTTTGATTTGTTATAATCATAGCCTTATTTCTACTTTATTCTGAGCTACATTATCCCTGTCCCTAAGGCAGACATGCAGGGAAGTAAAGCCCTCCATTCCCTGGCACGATCACATAAGTGTCACCTGGATCTTGTGTCCAGTTCCAGAGTGTTACACAACTGATGCTCACCCTCCCACAAATGAGCATGGGGCTCTGCTCCACTGCGCATTTGTCAACAGAGTGGGCTGGGCAAGTGGGAGGAAATAAGCTGTTATTCCATCAAGAAATAATATAAATAGGATCTTCCAGCACCCCACCATAGCAACAGGAGGAGTCATAATTACTGCAAAGACCATTCCCAGGGTATTCCACTCTTTACACAGAGGTGTGCTTCAGGGCACAGTGTAGCCCATATGAGTTGCATATTCCAACAAGTATAAGAACTATGGAATTTGTACTTGGAATGCTTTGTATGAAAACGTCTTAAAATATAAATTTTCCATGAATGTTATTCTTTACTTACCAGTCAATGAGTTAAATCTCTACTCCCCGTCCACTCCCACCCACGCTCCTTTCATTTACAGTGGTGGTTGTTACATACAAATGAAATAAAAAGATTAACTATATTGTCCCAAAATATCCAGGAAATTGAAATGAAATATTATTTTCTCTTTTGATATACTTTGCCCGATTGACTGTTTCCTACCAAAAGAGACAAGGTGGGTGAGTGAGTAATACCTTTATTGGACCAACTTCTGTTGGTGAGAGAGACAAGATTTCGAGCCACACAGAGCTCTTCTTGAAGTTTATGCAAGGTGGAACAGATTGTTTAATGGAAATAGTTAGCACATATTCTAAGGGACCATTCAAGGTAGAGTGACCTTCAATCATAGGACAAAAAGAGGGGGTTAGTGGGTTACAGTTTTTTGTAATAAACCTTAAATCCAGTGTCTCTGTTCAGTTCATGATTTTTAGTGTCTAGTAGAGTAATGAATTTAAACTCCCAGGCTTGTCTTTTGAAAGCATTGTGCAGGTTTCCTTTGAGGATAGGAGTGATAGGTCAGATATAGAGTGATCACTTTGTGAGAAGTGTTCACCTGCAGGTGATAAGCTATTTTTAAAAAGATAAAGTTACATGAAAGGACTTTGGTGAGAAGTCAGTTACAATGTTGTTTCTGTGTGTGTGTGTGTGTGTGTGTTCTCTTTACAGCACTTTGTGTATCTGTGTTTGAGAGAGATTTCAACAATTTCATCTGGTCATCTTGTTTGTTTTATCTCATTTAATTTTCCCTAAGCTTCATCTGTTAATTTTATTTCAATACAATTTTAATTTCAATACAGTCTAAACCTGTGATCTGTATGATTGCTAGGAAAAGCTGCACTATACTGATCAGATGAGTAATGGAGAAACTCCTGAGAGGGTTTTCAATGGGAATAGTGAACTGAGCAATGGGAAAGGGGCATATAAAGTAAAATTAAAAGGTTGTTTAGTTAATGTTTGTAAGTATTTAAGGATGAAAATAAATGCTAAGTGTTATTATCATTATTAATTATTATAGGACTTGATTAGAGTATCATTTTAGGGAAGTTATACAAGCTGCCTCAATGGAGTATGAGACCATTAGTAATAGCAAATGGGAGGTTTAATAGTTGACTAATGTGTGCAATGCATAATTTCATGGACATGGTAGATCACTGGGGCCAATGAGGAAAAGATCATTATAAATTTACATTTCAAAGTAAAGAAGCATTGATTAGGAGTTTTTCTCCCATATAAACTCATCATCCCTTTCTGCCTTCTTAGACTCAAATATGTCAATGTTATATGTGAAAGAACCTGGCTTTTAGTTTTGCTATGTTAAGTAATGTATTTACTTGTATTCTGAGGGGTATCTGCCACTTATACATTTTTACTGGCATTAGTTATATTAGTGATAGGCAAGCTGATGATAAGTTTGGAGATTGCATTTAATTTGTATGACCGCCTCAACGTGTTGATGCAAATTTGAAGTATCTGCACCTTTTTAGGTCTGCAAAATTGGGTGTGAAATCTTGTGAACATACCCACTGCTTCCAGTGTGATTATAGCAAGGAAGTGCAAAAATACACCTAAAAATGAACAGTAGTGGAAAAGGGAAAAGCTTCATCTAATATTTTCAGACCTAAGTTTTGATTCAATTTCAATTTGAATGTAGAGCGAATGTTTAGGAGGTGAAGATTCACCCCTTCTCATTGATCTTTCCAGGAACATCGGCGGGAGAATTTTTTTATCACTTACTACTGTTGATTTTATAGTAGCCTTCTCTCATCCCATTGCCTTCTAGATCTAGCAAACTTGGTTCTGTTAAAGGATTTATCGTTTGAACGATGGGTGAAGGTGGTGATTCCCAGGCTAGGGAGAGACAATATTGGCAAATATTGCCCTACTGTTCTCCATCCTTGAAGTAGCATGCCACCCAGTGGGGCACAAGCAGAGAGCCCTTGCCCCTCCATCAAGAAGGTCTGCCCTGTGAAACCATTTCCCAGCCAACAACAGTAAGTTAGACTCTGTAGTTCCCATCAACTTCAGCAAAAAGGATTTGCAAGGAGAGAAATTCTCCCTCTCCCACCCCAGTTGGATTTCTAAGTATCACCTCTGGTATCGTTTCTAACTATGGAAAATAATTCTACATTTAAATATATCCCCTGACTGGGAGGACAATGCTAGTAAGCCAGCTTCCTACTGCTGTTATTGGAGGAATGTATTCATGTCTCTCACACACACCTATTCTGCTTCACTCTGTTGTTAAACAACTTTTATCCTCTCCTCTTCTGGCTTTGCTTAACACTACTATTCTGCCTCATCACTCTGTGCTCATCCAGCAATCTACTAATGCAAAGTCTGTACAATCTGTAAATCATTTGAAACGCGGGTTGTGTTTCTGGGGTCAGTTTTTCATTCAGTTACAGACTTTGTTTATCCCCTGAGTCATCATTTTCCTGTAAAATTTATAGTGTTCCTTTTTCTCTCCTCTAATGTAAGGCTGACTTGAATTCAAGGGGCTTTTTTGTCCCTTAAAGCATTAGGTGGTTGATTTATTTTGATACTACGTATAACCTATTTCTAGTTATTCTCTGCCTCTTCCAAGTGCATAAGTTTCACCCACCTATGTATATGTGGGATCAATTGAGAATAATGTATGAGCCACAGCAGAAGCTTCAGTCAGTGGTGGGCTTTAAATTGTTTGTCTAATGGAGATTAGGCTCTCACTTAATGAGTTATGTAGTCCTAAATGATGCTGCTACTTCTTCCTACATCTCTGTGCTAGACCACATTTTAATTGTACAGGTGTTAGCTTTGCCGCTCCTCTTTATAGTTCAATTTCCATCTTTTCATGTGGACTTTGACATCATTTAAATAGTTTTTATTAAAGATTTTTCACTTCTTTATTTATGGTAAATTTTACATGATTTAACATCTATCTTTGAAATCAAATTCTAAGGTTAGACATACAGTACATTTTGTTACTGGGAGAATTTGGATGCATACTTTCTTCCTTTGACCATCTGATTTCATATCTCTGCCACCAAGTTTGAAGTTTGAAATAGCCTCAAAATATCAAAACAAATCATTGCCAGAACCACTGGGTTTTATCTGCTTTCCTACTGAAAACACATGAAACTTCAGTGCATGATTTCAGTGCATAACCATAAGTCAGTCCTGGTTGGCTCAAAATGTTCACAGACCTGTCAGAGTTTGTAACCAAGCCCACAACTAAGCTAAGATTTATAGGCAGTTACGTTTCTCTGCAAACATTTTGCACAGCTCTAGTGAAGCAAGTCCATTTTGCATATGGCTAATGGAATTCAAAGTCCTGTATATTTCTTTTTGCCTTTTTTATGGATTCACTCCTACACTCTTTTTTTTTTTTTTTAACAGAGCAATAAGAAAAACAGCAAAAAAAAAAAAAAAAAAACCCAAACAAACAAAACCTACAAAGAACTTCGGTCACTAAAATTTCACCTCTGCTTTTGACCATTTTTTCTTGGAGCCATCTTGCCTTAGGAATTAAATTGGCAAATTGTACACTTCGTTTTCACTACATAATGTTAAAAGTATTGACCTTTTCTTGTTCAGAAATTTGGAGTTTGTATTCATAAAACATAAATCATCTACCCATGTTATATTCTACAGTCAGCTCATTAGAGGTTATTTGCCTTCATGGCTCATTTTTTTCCAGCTTTCTTGACCAGCTTTTACAGTTACTTAGGTTAGTTGGTACTTACCTTAGTACCTTATTTTGTGCTCAATTTGTATGTGGAAAATCAAAAATCCTGTATTGCAGATATGAGAGGAAGTAGAGGACTATTCTTAAAGAGTGCAAATCACCAATAGAACTGGGATTAGATCCCTGGGGTGAAATTTTAGCCCCATTGAAGTCAATGGGACTTTGGCAAGGGATTTCATTCCAGATCTTCTAATAACTCAATCGCTACCTAACCCCTAATCACAGAGCCTTCCAGGCAAGCCAGTTATCTCTGGGTCTGTTGCCCTATCTGTAGAATGAGGATAAAAACATAGGCAGACCCACCTTCTGGCTCTCTTCCTTAACACAGCATTGACACTCAGGTCACTAGTGTTCTCATTTGTTGACTTGGAGAAGTGGATGGGAAAGTCATTTAACCTCGCATCAAATATGTGGAACAGTTGGCAAACATTGACACTATTTGCCAGATTGTCATTAACCTGGCTTCCCTTTTGCTGGTGTAAATGAGTCAGAAACCACCAACAAGATTTTGCCGAGATATTAAATCTAGTTTTACCTTAAACTAGACATACGTAATTTCATAGATTCAAGGATTCCAACCCCAGAAGGGACCATCATCCAGTCTGACACAGGCCATAGGATTTCTTCAGAATTATTCTTTATTGAATTTGAGTATATATTTTTTTAAATCCAATCTTGATTTAAAAATTGGCAGTGATGGAGAATCTTCCATAACTCTTAGTAATGTTTTTCCACTGGTTAATCACCATTGACCACCATCATTAACAGTAGTAGCATTACTAGTATATAGTTAGTAATAAACACAACTATAACATAGTTGGCATCACAGAGACCTGGTGGGATAATATGCACAACTGGAATATTGGTATAGAAGGGTATAGCTTGCTAAGGGAAGTGAGAAAAGGGAGGCGGTATTGCCTTATATATTAAAAATATATACATTTGGATTGAGGTTGAGATGGAAATAGGAGACAGACTTGTTGCAAGTCTCTGGATAAGGATAAAAGGGGTAAAAAAACAATGGTGATTTCATGGTAGGGGTTTACTACAGACCACCTAACCAGGAAGAAGAGGTGGATTTTTTAAAACTACTAACAAAATCATCCAAAGCACAGGACTTGGTGGTGATGGGAGACTTCTACTACTCAGACATCTGTTGGGAAAATAACACAGCAGGGCACAGATTATCCAATAAGTTCTTGGAATGTATTGGAGACAGTTTTTTTCAGCAGGTGGAGAAAGCTATTAGGGGAGAGGCTGTTCTAGATGTGATTTTGAAAAATAGAGAGGAACTGGTTGAGAATTTGAAAGTGGAAGGCAGCTTGGGTGAAAGTGTTCATGAAATGATAAAGTTCATGATTCTAAGGAATGGTAGGAGGGAGAATAGCAAAATAAAGACAATGGATTTCAAGAAGGCAGACTTTAGCAAGCTCAGAGAGTTGGTAGGTAAGAACCCATGGGAAGCAAGTCTAAGGGGAAAAACTATTGAAGACAGTTGGCAGTTTTTCAAAGAGACATTATTAAGGTCACATGAGCAAATGATCCCACTGCATAGGAAAGTATGGCAAGAGACCACCCTGGCTTAACCAGGAGATCTTCAATTATCTAAAAATAAAAAAAAAGTCCCACAAAAAGTGGAAACTCGGTCAAATTACATAGGATGAATATAAACAAATAACACAAGTATGTAGGGACAAAATTAGAAAGGCCCAGGCACAAAACGAGATCAAACTAGCTAGAGACATAAAGGGTAACAAGAAAACATTCTACAAATACATTAAAAGCAAGAGGAAGACCAAGGACGCGGGGGAATAATAACAGAAAATATGGAAATGGCAGAGGTGCTTAATAACTTTGTTTTGGTTTTCACCAAGAAGGTTGGTGGTGATTGGACATGTAACATAGTGAATACCAGTGGAAATGAGGTAGGATCAGAAGAGGCTAAAATAGGGAAAGAACAAGTTAAAAATTACTTAGACAAATTAGATGTCTTCAAGTCTCCAGGGCCTGATGAAATGCATCCTAGAACACTCACGGAGCTGACTGAGGAGATATTTGAGCCATTCCATTGAAAAGTCATGGAAGAAGGGAGAGATTCCAGAAGACTGGAAAAGGTCAAATATAGTGCAAAACTATAAAAAGGGAAATAAGCACAACCCCGGGGAATTACAGACCAGTCAGCTTAACTTCTGTACCCGGAAAGGTAATGGAGCAAATAATTAAGCAATCAATTTGCAAACATCTAGAAGATAATAACAGTCAGCATGGATTTGTCAAGAACAAATCATGTCAAACCAATCTGATAGCTTTCTTTGACAGGGTAACAAGCCTTGTGAATTGGGGGGGGGGTTAGCGGTAGACGTGGTATATCTTGACTTTAGTAAAGCTTTTGATACTGTCTCACATAATCTTCTCATAAACAAATTAGGGAAATGCAACCTAGATGGAGCTACTATAAGGTGGGTGCAAAACTGGTTGGAAAACCATTCCCAGAGAGTAGTTATCAGTGGTTCACAGTCATGCTGGAAGGACATAAAGAATGGGGTCCCAAAAGGATCAGTTCTGGGTCCGGTTCTGTTCAATATTTTCATCAATGATTTAGATAATCACATAGAGAGTACACTTATAAAGTTTGCAGATGATACCAAGCTGGGAGGGGTTGCAAGTGCTTTGGAGGATAGGATTAAAATTCAAAATGATCTGGACAAACTGGAGCAAGGGCCTGAAGTAAATAGGATGAAATTCAGTAAGGACAAATCCAAAGTACTCCATTTAGGAAGGAACAATCAGTTGCACACATACAAAATGGAAAATGACTGCCTAGGAAGGAGTACTACAGAAAGGGAGCTGGGAGTCATAGTGGACCACAAGCTAAATATGAATCAACAGTGCAAAGCTGTTGCAAAAAAAGCCAACATCATTCTGGGATGTATTATCAGGAGTGTTGCAAACAAGACACAAGAAGTAATTATTCCGCTCTACTCTGCGCTGATTAGGCCTGAGTATTGTGTCCAGTTCTGGGCACCACATTTCAGGAAGGATGTGGACAAATTGGAGAGAGTCCGGAGAAAAATGACAAAAATGCTTAAAGGTCTAGAAAACATGACCTATGAGGGAAGATGGAAAAAATTGGGTTTGTTTAATCTGGAAAAGAGAAGACTGAGGGGGGGACATAAGTTTTCAAGTACATAAAAGATTGTTACAAGGAGGAGGGAGAAAAATTGTTTTTCTTAACCTCTGAGGATAGGACAAGCAGCAATGGGCTTAAATTGAAGCAAGGGAGGTTTAGGTTGGACATTAGGAAAAACTTTCTAACTGTCAGGGTGGTTAAGCACTGGAATAAATTGGCTAGGGAGGGAGATTTTTAAGAGCAGGTTAGATAAACACCTGTTAGGAATAGTCTAGATAATATAGTCCTGCCATGACTGCAGGGGACTGGACTAGATGATCTCTCAAGGTCCCTTCCAGTCCTATGGTTCTATGATTAACGATGAATTCTAGTCAACCCTTGACATATTATATTAAACTAGTATGCAAGTGAAATATTGAAAAATTGTGAGAATTGAAAATACAGCAGATGGATTTTTTCCCCTGTGCAGGATTTAACTGCATTCTTGGAAATATGCATGGGGTTGCTGATGAGTTGGAGAAGAATGCTGGATCTGTATTTATAAGGAACTGTCTTGCTAGTTCAGGACAAAGCAGAAATTATTCCATTTGAAAATCAAATAATAGAAACACTGAGGGGAAACCACTTGTCCATAAAAACATGGACCTCTTATTCTGCACTCTCCCTTCTCTCCCCATCCCTTCCTACTGTGTAAACACTAAAGATATTGAAGGTTGAAAATCCACAGCTATGCCAGGATTTTTCTACCTGTGCTCTTATTTTCAGCATGGTGTTCTAGCATTACTCCCATAAATACTATTCCCTAGTGGCTAGAGTGACAGGGGCCATTATTATTCATGGTATGCTATGAAATTGCAGGGATGCTATGATAAAGTAATTAATGCAGACAGTGGTGTGCTGTCACCATTGCTTGCCATCAGCCATGTGTTTTGACAGGCCAGCATTCATAATGTGAAAATAATGTAATATTTGAATCAGATGTCTAATGCTTTCTGTAGTGGAAGTTTGTTTGCTATAAACTAGAATTGAAACTAGTGCACCAATTCTAATGAGGGATCCTATGCTATCATTTTATAATGTATAAATCGAGGAACTGCTTCCTCTTTGGATGAAATCTCCCTTGCACAAAGTTCAATGAAACACACACACAGAAAATGACTTAATTCCTGCAAAGCTTGAAAGCAGCAAAATGTATTTCATCTCTTATACTGAACAGATATGACACAGAGGTTGTCAAGGGTAGATGTCCAACACTACAGCTGGTTTGAATTCTTCTAGAGCCAGGGAACAGAAAGGGCTGCTAATTTGTGACAGGAGGCATTGATAAGTAATTTATTTTTTCCTATTAAAAAAAATGTTTTGCTCTGCTGGCTTTGGTTATCCTGGCAGCAGCCAGACACCTCAAGGAAAAGGAGAAAAGGAGAGTTTTGCTGCACAAGAGTTTTTCACACAGACAACTTGCGAACTATTCTCTCTAAGAAAAACAACAATTTTAAAGGATAAAATTTACCCAATAAAATGTTCATCTTCGATTCAAGACCTAGTACCAGTCAAAAGGCTTTATTCATTAAAATGGATACTCTGTGTCACCTTTCCCCACAAATACAGCTATTCTTAAAATCACTCAGTACTTTATTTCTGTGCCGTAGGAGCCTGATCCAAAGCCCACTGAAGTTAACATCTTTAACTTGGACATCAGTGTGCTTTTAATCAGGCCCCACAAACCTTTCTATCATTGCAGTCAGTGGGATATCTTTCACTTAGGCTGAGTTGCTATTTAGGTCCTGATCCTGCAATAAGTTTGGTTTGGGGTGGAGAGACACCTCTCAGTTTTCATATGGCTGCACATGGACCCAAGGGGACAAGTTGTAGTATCAGAGCCTTAGACTGTAAGGGACTGCATCTTACTGTGTGTTTATATAATGTCTAGAACAATGGATGTCTGATCTCAGTTGTGACCCCTAGACCCTGCTTTGGTACAGATATATAAATTGTAATAATGGGCATTTGACTGCATGAAAATGGACGAAGTTCCTTTGTTTTTTGCCATTAGAGATTTTCTAATCAACATAACATTTTAAAATTGTAACAAATATATTAAGAGTTGTGTTAATGTTTTTATCCTCAAACAACTAAATATGCAAATATGTTGCTTGTATATTTTTGAAATTTCAGAATATTTTTTAAGATGGAAAATCAGAATAGACCAATGGGACTGACGTGCTATAATACTTTATATTTAATTTTCTATTTCAGTTTTTCTGCACTGATATTACATATTTTCAGTACTTATTTGATGTATTCCCTTTTTGAATCTGTTCCTTTTAAATTCAAAATCCAGCAAGATCTGTCCTATTCACTTTGATACAACTTGTAGGACTGATATCTCTGCTCATGTGCAGTGTGTGTGTCTCTGTCTGTTTATATACTGCATATTAGTAGTTCTCATCATGGTATTTGGCATATTATTCTATAATCTGCATTTCATACTTCAAAGATTTTTACTTACCAAGTGTGGGTTAAAAAAGGAAACCACATGCTTTATTTGTAAAGCTGCATATCATGAAGTTTTAACCATAATCTGTCCCATTCCTGAATTAGTTAAGTATATTTCATTTTAAATCCTGCATAGCATACATGCACGGCTGATTTGTCTGAATAAATTGGAAGAGTAAATGTGAGTACTAAATCCTTAATTAATAAATAATCCACTTTTTGTTTAAATATTAAACAATAGCCTGGCCTAGATAACAAATGACCTAATTCATTTAATACAAGCAAAACAAATTTTATGAAAATAGAAATAGCATTGAAACAAAACCAATCAAGTCTAACTTGTTTGTCATGCTGGTTTTTATTTAATGGTATTGCAGCCCATTCAGCTTACAGAAGGCAATATCAGCCTCTAATTCCAGATCTCAGCAAGCTCTGTTAAGCAGTATGGTAAATTTACCTTGGTCCTTTTAAATGCAACTGTATAAAGCTCTAATCTGACAAACACTTCAGCATGTGAAGAGTTGCACTGAACTCAACTCGCATATGTACGTTTGAATCAGGGCCTGAATCACTTTGGCTCATATCAAAAGCTAAAATCAGTGTTTATCTGTGATGCTCCCCATGGGTACCCAGGGTTCTGAGGCACCTCAACACCATCTGCCCTTAACGTGAGGTAGTCTTATGTGTGTCTGATATGGGTCAGCTTCCTGAAACCACCAGCCTCTGGCAACACAAGCGCTATCTTCCAGAACACCATAGGCCTCGCTCTCTCTGTACAGGTAACACTAGGCTCATACGAACTGCCAAGTCCTCCAAGAGCTCCCAGCAGTGTCCAGCCCCTTTTCCACTGAACAATCACAGAATTATGAGACATACTGTTCCCAAAGGAAGAGTATACCACAGCTTATTATTTATACCTCAGAACACAGCTCTGCTAAACACACAGCACTTAGGTATACGTATAGTGAAAACAAGGATAAGTTTATTATCAAAGAACAGAGATTCAAGTCATAGTGAGCAAGAATATTCGAAAAAACATATCACGCTTGCTAAAGACTAAACTTAACTAACAAGTTGAAAACCTGTCTAAAGAAGCTTATCTCACACAAAGTTCTCTCCAATTTGAGACCCCTCTTTCAGGAAGCAAACTCACTGCCCGTATACCTCTTTGGTGAAGGATGCTAGGGAGTCTGCCAAATATATTAAAACAAACCTTTGATGTGCCCCTCCAGATACAGTTCCCCTCCACAGTGTTTGCTTTTACTTTTCTTTCTTTGAAGCTCACAGTCCTTTATTAGCATTCGATTTAGACTGGTGGCCTATTGTGAACTATACAATACTTAATTTACATGTAGACAGGTAAACATTTCTTGTCTGAAAGAAAACCCATTTTTCACCTTTCTTGGTCACCAGGCCCTAGATACAGACCTTAAGAACATAATTTCCAGTATGTATACATAACTCCATATACAACGTCCATATGTGCATATTGCAATGATATTGATGACCATTGTGACACAGGCTTTTATTAGAACCCTGATACCACGTTCTAGTTCACCAAAAGAATGTCAATACCATACCCAGAAGAGTCCCTGTAACTCCTATGCATGCCCTTGTTGCCCGTGGCCAGTTGATAATAAGAGATTCCTGGGTCACAATATCCATTGAGGTCTCTAAAGCTCTTTGAGGTTCTTGGAGATTAGTTTGGCCTCTGCAAATAAGAGCATAGGGCTGGATGCATTGATAGTCTCCCTGTTGTACCACTAGGAAAACTCCTAGTTCTCTTATAGGGCTATGATTTACCTACCTCTCTTGAATTTTGTGAGGCTTAATTAGTTGATGTCTGTAAAATGCATTAAGATCCCTAGATTTACATGCATGATAAAAAGTGCCAAGTCTCATTATTAAAGATGCTACACAGTATGAGATTGGCATAATTATTTAAATTAAATGTTCTTGTGAAATATATGGGGAGCTCAATTTTCAAACCTTTGGCACCTAAGTCATTTACTTATGGGTTTAGCCCTTTAAAATTCTACCTGTTCTGCAGGTAGAGCTTTCCCCTCACCCTGCCATGCACCTTCCTCAGTATTCTTCAGTGATGCCCTGCAGGACATGAATAAATAATAACTTAGACCTTGTTCTGCAACTTGACTCTGCCAAGGCAGACCTCTGTGCTTGCATGAAGCCTCCTTTGATTTCACTGAAGGTTCCATGCAGGCACAAGGGTCTGTGCATATTGAGTCAGTTGCAAGATCATGGAGTAGAATCCTGAAATGGGTATTTACATTCTGAAGTGCCTGTAGGCACTTAAATTTGTGAGTAGGCACCCAAATGTGAATATTTGGCCAGAAGTGTGCACATATGTGTGTATATGTATATTGTGTGTGTGTGTGTGTGTATGCATGTGTGTATACATTATGATGCAAAATGATTGTGCCCTGGCATCTCTAACGCATCATCATGCCAAATCCCAAAGAGACGTGGCCTTCTTGCAAATTGAGCTCTACCTGGATTAATCTCTCTGGCAAAGTGATTATGGTGGTGTGATTGTATATTTAGTTTGTCCATCACCAGCAATCTTTTTGCACCACCAAAGCTTTTGGCTGTGTAGTGGCATTCCTTGGTACACACACTTTGTAATTCATTGGCTTTTAATTCTTATAACATGTCCATATCAAGAAAGCCACCGAAACTGAAACTAATGGACATGGTGGCTGGTTTTCGGCTCTTTTCGGCTCTTGTGCTGCCACTTAACATGGAGTAGCTGACAGAGACGAGAATCAGAAACATCAATCAGGTGTTCTTCAACCTTCCTTAGTACCCAAATTTAACTTCCATACAACAGAGTTGGTATAACTGTGGTTCTATAGATCTGCAGTTTCGTAGCAAGCTTGATGTCACAACATCCCCACAGAGCTCTGATGAGCCTGAAACATGGCAGAAGGGGCTGCTGCATGAGTGTCCATATCTCTCAAACATCCTCCAGCACTGTCAATGATGCTGCCCAAATATTTGACAGCTGCCACCTACTCAATGCCCCTCTGGACAAGTTAATATTGAGCTTGTTGTAATCTGGAGCTGGAGGTTGTTTGATGGTAATGGCAGGGACTTAGTTTTATCCCGATTAATAACCAAGCCATTGCACACTGCTACTTGCCCAACCAGGTCGGCCTTCAGCTGCAGCAGTTCACCAAACTAAGTAACAAGACACTGGGGTGTATTCAACATCTTGAAACAGAATGCTGTTCTGCTCCGGGCTTGCGTGCTTAAGCTTATCCATCAACCAATCAGTGCCGATATTGAACAATCCTGGTGACAGAACACAGCCTTGCTAAATTTCCATGGAGATAGGAAACCAAGCCATGTATCTGCCATTGACCCAAACACAGCTTTTCATTCCACAGCTTCCATAGCACTCTCTTATCAATGACACTATCATTCCAGGGACATTGAGATGCCTCATCAGATCCCACAAACTTGCTCGATGCACAGACTCAAAGGTCTGACAAAAGTCTGTAGAAAGTGCTGTGCACAGCTCATTAAATTCAGCCATGTTTGCAAAAGGCTATCTTGAGGTAAAGATCTGGTTGACATTGGAATGATCAGGTCTAAAGCCACATGGAGTATCCTAGCCTTTGCCATAAAGAACATTGTTAATTCTACTTATTAATACAGAAACAAAGACTTTCCCTAAGCCCTGGTCTACACTGGGGGGGTGGAGGGATCGATCTAAGTTACGCAACTTCACGTAGCTGAAATCGACGTACTTAGATCAACTTACCGTGGTGTCTTCATCGCCATGAGTCGACTGCGCCTCTCGCGGCGCTGGAGTACAGGAGTCGACGGGAGAGCACTCGGGGGTCAGTCTATCGCGTCTAGACTAGATGCGATAAATCGATCCCCGCTGGATCAATCGCTGCCCGCTGATCTGGCAGGTAGTGTAGACATACCCTGAGACCAACAATAGCACAATACCTCTGTGATTGCAACATTCCGATTTATTGCCCTTTTGAACGGAGGCAGAATAACTAGTCATTGGGGATGATATTAGTATGCCAGATGTGCTGGAAGGGCTTATGCAGTCACAGTTCAGTAATATTCTCACTGGTCTTCAGAAACTCAGGGGTAATGTTACAAACCCCTGGTACCTACCAGATTTCAGCTTGTGGACTGCAATCTGGATCTCTTCTTAGCTGAAAGAAGGTGACTTTACTGGAACTTCCTGCCCCTCTTCAAATGGAAGAGGGACTGCAGGCAATGAACAGTTGAGGAACATCTTGAAATTATCTTCCCATCGATGCATCTGATCCTGCAAACAAACTGATTTGTCCATCCCGATTCTTCGCTGGACAAGCTGGTGCCACTTTCCCCTGAAAACACCAAAAAGTTGAATAGAGAGTGTGGAGATTGTGCCTGTAGCAAGCCTGAGTTGACCACCAGGATTCCTTACCTTTCTTACACAATGACTTGTCGACATTCCAAAGTCAGACCCATTCATCCTTTGATTTTGCTCTTGATAAACATGATTTGAAGACTTAAATTGTAGCCTTGCTTTTTTTTTTTTTTTTTTTTTTTTAGCTCCAATGGCTGTGAGCATGTCCTTTCTGATCCATGGATTACATTTGAAGATCTGAGGTGCCAGCGCAGAGCTGGCAGCGGTCCACACTGACTTGACATCAGATGACAGAGTGAGACTTCAGTCTCTAATGCATCGATGTCCCTGTGAAGTTCAGAACAGAAAGCCATCTGATAACTTGGTTGTAATAAGAGCTTTTTGTGAAATTGAATTAATTTCAGCCCATTAACTTGCTGTCTTTGAAGTCAGAGGCATACTTTTGTCAGCAGAGGCTGATGCCAAGTGTCAAGTTCAACACCTCTGTAAACTCATACATCCATAACCGTTGACTGCCAATGATTGTTAATAAGGACATGATCAATAACAGTCCCGGTGAACCCATGCAGGCTGTACCTGGTCTGCTTTTGAATCTTTGGGTGATGGAAGAGCAGGTCAGCGATCACCATGTCATTGGCAGCCACAAATTCCAGCGGTGGCTGCCCTTTCCTGTTCTTCTGTCTGATACCAAACTTCCCAAGCATACTTGCTCAGATGTCATTGTCCTTTTCCCATCTGCCCAATAAAGTCATCCAGGAATGACAAATCTTCTTGGCTGCTGTTGCTGGTAAAAATTACCTGCAGCTGCATCATTAGCATAGGTGGTGGTGAGCCCATACGCTGCAATGATGGTAAGATGCCCACAGCCAGTATGGAACTGGATGCTAAGTCTCATTAATCACCCAACAACCCTGCAATGCGTGCCGGGCATTGCGTGAAAGTACAATAGCCACCTTTTGCTGGAGCAATACATCGGGGCTGCCTGAGAACAAAAATGTATACTCCTCAGTTCTCTTTTCACAGCTTTCTGGCAAGCACACATCAGATAAAGCACAAATATCAGGCCATGTCAACAGTTACCGGAGATTGACGCTGCTGTGATCGATGCAGCAGGGGTCAATTTAGCAGGTCTGGTGAAGACCCGCTAAATCGACTGCAGAGTGCTGTCCGGTCAATTCCGGTACTTCACTGGAACATCAATGCAGTGTGGTGTAGACACCGTGGTAAATCGACCTTAAGCTATGTAGACTCCAGTTACATTATTCACATAGCTGGAGTAGCGTAACTTAGGTCAACTTACCATGGTAGTGTAGACAAGGTGTTCACACTTTTCAACTGTTAAAATCTCCAGTGCTTTGTTACTTGCTGTACATTGCTAGTATGCAGTTAAATGTATCCAATACAACGTTGCAGTAGTATTCTGTAAAGCAAATTATCACTACTTCAGCATAATTTCTAAGAGCGACTTGTATGAAAAGAAAAACAGAGTGCAAATATAGCACTAATTTGAATCATAGTTTTAAAAAGGGAAGTTCCTATAAAACTAACCACCTTACCTTTTCTGAGATTATAAAGTTGATAATAGCACTGCATATGGCAATACATTTGATGTTTTTAAAAGCTTTTAATAAAATTACACATGATAAGCTTATGGTTAATTTATGAGCTATGGGAATACAGAAGTTTGTAACTCAACCGCCATTGTGAAAATAGATATAAAGCATGAAAAAAAATGAGGTCTGGAAGAGAAACTGCATAAATTAGTGAAGGGCACTAAGTGGGATCTCCTGGAGTTGTCTTTAGATCTGTGTTTTTGCTTTAGTTAAATATATAAAATTAGCTAGACAGACAATCCAACAGTGAAGTACAGTTTGTGAATTTGTTGATGATACACAGTTGCATGAAGTAACGGATAACAAAGCAAACAATATGTGATAATTCTAAAGCATTTGGACCCTGTTTTTATTAGTCTGTTGGGTAAGCAATGAAAATAGCATTTGGCTGAAAAAGGAGAAAATATAATTACAAAACTACTGAACACTGACATTGAAGAAATCTTGGAATAAATAGCAGAGCTATCACCACTAATAAATATTCAGGGGGGCTGCACATCTCAGGATAACTAAGGGAGAACATGTGTGGATGTAGGTATATACGTAAGTTATTTTTCACTCTTAGGTTACCATATGAACCCATCCCCTATCAATAGTGATCATTAGTTTTCATTTGGTATACTTGAAATTAATTGCACACTAGTACCCATTAGTGTTTTTAAGGTTTATTCTAAAAAAAATCCCATGCTGTTATATTGTATTATTCAAGAAACAATATAATACAGCTGGTGTTCTCAAAGAAGTTTAAAGCAATTACATGCCTGATTTCTATTGAAAGTCAATCGGATTTGGGTGCTTAACAACTTTAGGTTCCTTTGAAAATGCTAACCTTAAATGCCAAACTATGAAGCATATGCAAAAAAGGGTAGAGTTCAGGTTACAGCTGTAATTCACTTTCAGGCAAAAATCAGAGTACTTGCCCATGGAAGCGCTAATCATTTAATTAGAGATCCAGGTACTCAGAATATGCTTGCAATTAATTTTGTATATGTAAATATTATTGGTGCAAGATACAACTGAATGAAGATAGGCTGGCTCTTAGCCTGACTGAAAATGTACTCCATCGTTTTCTGTTTTGCCAATAGTACTGACATCTAAATTCCTTAACGCTGCAAGATGTCTCACAAATCCCCCAAGATATCTTGCAGTAGACTGAAAAAATAGCTTGGTACTACGATGGGGTGGAGTATTACCAACTGTTTTCTCCTAATAATGGTCATTGGCCACACTGAACCTTGAAATGATAGCTTCGTATCATTGTGTTATCTCAGTGGTGCTATTAGTGCTTATCACATAACGTGCCAATGCAATACTTTAGTTGTTGAATTTCCATGCTTTAAAACCTTCTGGATTATTTATGCATAATTTTTGCTGTGTTGTCAAAGGTTGATAATACAGTGATATTTACAAAGATAATGTCAATGGGATGGAACTGTGTTTCTGGGTAATTGTCTCCTGCTGCTCCATAAATACCAGAGCAAAGCTGAAATGTTTATTTGAGGAGAAGGAAACATTGATCCTACGACAATATTCAATTACAATCACATTGTGTCTGTTGTACCAAATTATAAGTGTGGATTTAATTGGTGTATTCAATAGATGCTAGTGCAATGGAGTCACCGTAACTCATTCCCATTATTGACTGTTGCATTCCAGTAGGCTTAGAGAACCAACCTTTTGTGTGTGTGTGTGTGTGTGTGTGTGCGTGTGTGCACTTCAGCCAATTACAGGGCAATAAATCTATAGTTGAGGCCTTTCTATCTAATGTTCTCAGTACATATATGAATAAACTGATTGCTAAGTTTTCAGCTTTCATCAAGGAATTAAAAACATAAGAAAAAGTCTCATCATTGTCCTGGTTTTATAAAGTCATCTTCTCTGACTGGGCTTATTCTCAGAGGTAGGAGGAAAGAAATGTATCGCTAATGGTAACTGCCCTGCATGCTGGAGCCATACCACCAGGTGATGCAGACAAAACGCATTGCAGCAAGAGCACCTAGGAAAATTCAAATTTAGTCACATGAAATTCTTCCTAGTGATCTCCAAAGTGACGTGCTAGAGCTGTAGCTCTGTCATTCTCAAGGACAGTGCAGGATGCTCCATTTCCAGTTCATTCTACTGATTGCTCCTCTCTGCTGCATTTTAGATAGCTCAGTCTTAATTCATCACTTTATATAACACCATTAATTTCAGTGGAGTTACATCAGGGATGAATTTGACTCTTTATACTCACTGGCACACTGTCAGGGAAAGCATCTCAAGTGGATCCTCGCCCTTCTCAAGAGAGTGAGGGGGGAGGGGGGAAAGCTTGTACACCTTGGCAGTGCCAAACAGAATCAGGTCTTTAAATATCAATATCTCAAAACTGAATTTCTGTGGGATAGCACTAAAGTGTTTCCACTCATCCAAACAAACAAAAAATGTAGAAAGAAACATGTTTCTTTCACTGAGGGTGTGTTGGCTGTAAAAGAAATCAGAGGAAATACATAAATAGATTCATAACCAGAGGCAGTGTTAGGCAAAGGGGAAATCAGGTGCTGCCTAGAATGCTTATAGAAGTGGATCACTAGAAATGTGCTGGAACCAGTGGCGGATTAATGATTTTGCCGCCCTGCCCGCCCCTGGCCCCGCCTCGACTCCACCCTTTCCTCGCCCCCATTCCAACCCCTTCCCCAAAGTCTCCACCCCCTCCCTGCCCCTATTGGATCCCTTCCCCAAATCCCCGCCCCGGCCCCGCCTCTTCCCCCAGCGCGCCGTTTTCCCCCTGCTCCCCCCTCCCTCCCTGCCCCACAAAACAGCTGTTTCGCGGTGCAAGCGCTGGGAGGGAGGGGAGAGAAACAGGACGTGGCGGCGCGCTTGCGGAGGAGGTGGAGGCGAGCTGGAGTAGGGGGGGCGGGGAGGGAAGGGGAGTTTCTCCGTGGGTGCTCAAATTTGCCGCCCCTTCAAATTTGCCGCCCTAGGCCTAGGCCTTGTCGGCCTAGGCGATAATACGCCGCTGGCTGGAACCATTATGGTTACTGGCTGAGATGGTTACTCGCAGTCGATTTTCCAAGATGGCAGAGCTTCTGCCCAAAGATGTGGCCCTTTCTCCACCCCATTTTTTCTGCTTTATGCGTAACACATTACCCAAAATATTTTGCTTCAGGACATCCTTCAAAAGGTTCCCCAGTTCTTTAAGGAACTTCAGGTTGCCCATTGCATATAGCTGAGCAGAAATGAAATACCATTTTGGAGGAGGAAGTGAGACAATGATAGAGGGCAAATTCTTCATAGCTAGATGTGGACAAACTCCCTTTAATCAATGTGAAGTAAGGAAAGAAATTTGTTGGGTTATTCTCCTGTTGTGAAAGTAGTGGGTCAGTTGCTGAATGGAAAAGATGGCAGAGTGGCATAGGTTGGGCTGAAATCCTGTCTTCAGCTAGGGCTAGTTTTGTTCACAACCCATCTATGTAGCTACAAATGCCTAACAATAACTGCTACAATAAACAACACACTTACCCTTTTTCTGCTGTGCAGGAGCGATGCCTCGGAGGACTGTCTGCCTCTTGTCTTAAATCATTGACTGTTGCATTGATCGACAGAATTTAAAGCATGATTGAAATTTAGGACAGTGAGAGTGCATTTCACTGTGGTCTTAGAATTTCATGAGGACACCTGCAGAGTGTGTTATTGCCCCATTGTAAAGATTCTTGGCAGAAGTACATGGTAATTTGAGATCTATTGTAGAGTCTTTTACTAGCCCTTTTTTTTCCTTTTTGGATTGGAGAGTAGCCCTGTTCACGAAGAGTCCATTTAAACCTATTTGTTCAATTGACTTTTCCCTGTGGAAAACCAGCCTTCTTGTTCTGAATCACAAAAGCCAGAAGAATAAGAGCTTTGGGCTCTTATCTTAGGTCTTCTATTAGAATTACTAAATAAGCTGCATTCATACGGCTAAATGCGCCTTTTCTTCCCAAGGTTGTTTTGACTTTCACATTAATTTTGAAATTCAGGTGAAGACTTGATTCTTTATGATATGGAAATATCATCTTGCCAGATCAAGCCCCACACATGTGGCTTTCCCCTTCCTGCACAGAAGGGTGGTCAGCAGCCTTCCTGGTGCCACTTGCTTCATGTGCTCTGAAATCCATTAATTTAAACAGTTCATTCCTAGGAGTTTATTAGTATTTTTTTTTCTGGCAGAGGCTAAATAAAGTTCCTTTGTATAAATGACCTGCAGTGCTTTCTCAGCTGCAAGGACTATGAATGGTGACTTGATCAGTAACGATATAAAATTGCAACAGAAAAGAGCAGAAAGGATGCATTCTTTATTTACTGTTCACCTTACATTATCAGAATGAAATATACATGAACTCTTTCCAAGTGGAGTAAAGAACATATTTTGAAAAATGCTTACAAATTCTTTCAGTTTTCCAACGTTGGTAATAAGGTAAGGGGTCAGTGAACTACATATTGGCGGAGCAGCCATATTGGTCCTTTACTTTGCTTGTTTTATTCAGAGTCACCCTGCTATCATTCTCATGAGATTCTGATGTTCTGCAAGCACTATGTGTATTACATATTTTTTTGGAAAGGATGAAGTGAAGTGAATGTTTTGAGACAGGTATGCATTTCTCAGTGATAAAATATTGAAATTTTAAATTGCTCTTCCTAGTTGTTCTGCATGGTTATCCCATTGTGATTATATGGATTTTATCATCTGGAGTAGACTGCAATAATATAAGGAAAGGTCAGAATAGCTACAGACCAAATCTAATGCCAGGGATGTTGTAGTGGTAGATTGAATTGTAGCAAAATGGCATACTATTTAGATGGATTTAAACAATGAACATGATGTTGTGGTTCTGTTCCAGGTTTCCAATTGTATGTTCAGGATAATGGTCAATACTACCTCTCTAACTTAGTTCTGCACCAGAGCGCTGTTGGTGGGGAGGCAGTGGGGAGGAAGGCTGATCCTGACTCTATTCAAATCAGTTGACAAAATTTGAACCAGTGACATTCATTCCTCCACCATGAAACAACATCAGAAATCACCCTATTTATTCCAGTTTTTCATGCTGGTGGCACAGCAGGGTAATGATCATTCCATTTTGCAGAACCAAAAAGAGCAGAACTGTCTCTTCAGCAGAGAGTAGCAGAGCTGCTTATTTAGGAGGAAAGCTAATAGACAGCTACTCTTAGGCTATATCTGTCTGCTGTTTGGACTATGCGGTTGTGAATAGCAGTGTACACCAAAGTGCTCAGCTGTAACTCCCCTTGGTGTGAACTAAAATATCGCTAGTTTGCATTACTTTGTCCTGTTTGAAGAAGACTGCGTTAATGCAAATTAGGATCCTTTTACTTCACACCTGCAGCAGCCACACGAGGGAGTTACAGCACAGCACTTTGGTGTACATTGCTATTCATGCTCCCATAGTCCAAACTGTGGTGAAGTGTAGACAAGCACTTATTGTACACTATCCAACATCTAATTCTTTCCCCCCCCATGGAGCTGTGGACTCCATTTCCAGTCTAGCTGTCTTAATTTAAAAAAAAAAGACTTGAATAGGGGTTCAATGCTCCTATTTCCCATTTTTTATCCATGCCGCAGTAGAACTGTGACAGTTCCTTTACCCTTTGTATCGCCATTTGGGTGGGGAACTCCATGGTTAGATGAGTCTGGCACCTCTTCTTTCCTGAGTTCATTTCCAAAGTTCAACCAGAGAGATGTCAGCTTGGGGCCTATCAACTCCTTCAACATTGCTTTTGCGGCTTCATAAATAAGCCAGAGAATGTCACACCCCCAGCTTTATCAAGCTGACTGAGTCCTCTTGAAGCCTGGTTCCCACATACAGAAATTATACAGGTAGAATCAGACGAGCACAAAATGTCTAAATGTTGTTTGGTGGCCAAAGGGGACTCGGACATTTCCTATGTGACTACATAGGCCAGGATGCCCATGAAACCTCTGTAGCAATTTTGGGTTCTGTGATAATCTAGGAATTATTGCCTCTCTCAGTTTACCATCAATAATTCCAGATGCTAGTTTTCTCTATAAAAATGTGTCAAGAAGCTCTCCACGCAGAAAAGCATTTGCACTCCAAAAATCTTGGTAGTTAGTTACAGAACATTCTGCTTTACCAATATATTTTTAGAAATGTCACTATTATAGATGCTCTGCTAAAGCTACCCCCTACCCCATCATTATAAGGAGGAAGCACTTATGACATTTTTTACTGGAGAGGGAAGGAGAAAACAGAATTCTATGGGCTTTGCCACTTATAGTTAACTTGTAAAGAGATATATTTTGGTTTAAAGATAGGTCAAATATTTCTAACAACCTTGATCATGTCTCTTTAAAGCTGATATTCCTGTGCCGGAGAGAGATTAACCACAATGCAGTTTTGTCTCCAGATTTCCACGTATTTGTAATTGGGTCTGCTGCCTACTGCTGCCAACATTTCCAACTGTCACACAGCAGGTCTGTTTCCAAGGAGTTGAAGTGAACACTGAGCATAGCTACAGTACATGGCTTAGATAACTAATTCAGATAGGGGAAGAGCCAGTGACTCTTACTCATCATGTGCAGAGGAGTCTGATAATGATAGTGATAAAGCGACATGGTCAGCTGCAGAACATAATTTACATCAAAGCTTTTGTGAATTGATAGTGGGATTGCTAATTAAGAGCCAGATTCTGCTATTGTCTTCAGTGGGAGTTGTGTGCATGCATCTGAGGGAAGAATTTGGCCTTCTTACTTTCCTCTGGTATAGATTTTGCCCTTTATTTAAATAGGAGCTGGATCAGCCTCCAAGCAAGCATGATAGCT
The DNA here is from genome assembly GCF_028017835.1 of Emys orbicularis. NCBI lineage: Eukaryota > Metazoa > Chordata > Testudines > Emydidae > Emys > Emys orbicularis. Next base: position 89,642,470 of record NC_088690.1, read on the forward strand.
AGGAATGCCTTAGACAGTTCTCCAGAAATACTCACACACTGCCTTACTCAGCTGCTTCGTTCCCTGTGTGTATTCAGTCATATCTACTTACTTAGGGGCCAAAATAAGTTTCCCCTATTTCTTACTTTGATTAGCCCCGCAGAGGCAATACAACTGTAGGGAATACAATACAATACAATACAGCTGTAGGGAAGGGTGTTGGCCTACTTCACACATCAACAGAATTGTTCACCTATTCTCCTCTAAGTACCTTTATTACTGGTGACATCAGAACTATTAAGATCCCAGTTTACGTTTCTGATACCAGGTGGAGTTTGCAGTGCTGACAAAACTGAGTAGTTGTGCTTTGTTTAAATGACCTTGAGAAACAAGAAGTACTGTAATTATTATTTTCTGTATTATTACTAGTTTGTGATGTATGTTAAAATCTAAGAGCCACACTGCACTGTGGATAGGAATGAACAAACTAGCTGGGTTGAAATAAATCATCATAAACTATTATTTAGGTTTGATTAAGGCCATACTCTACTCACCACCAACTATTCTTTCTTACTCCCATTTCTGAGGAAGCAAAATACTGTCTTTGTGTTCATACAGCATTATATGTGGGGCTTTGCTCCTGACTGATGCCTCTGGGTGCTCTTGTATTATAAGTAGTAATTACATACTCACACAAACATACACATTACATTAAAACAATGTTAAGGTTGCAAAGTCAAGCACTCAAAATGAAGAAATACCAGAATTAAAGTTGCTGGGGATAGCACACCTACAGATTGATCTGCACATAGGATGAGGCATGCTCAGTGCTGACAGAATCTTCAGAAAAATGTAGCTACCAAATTTTAAGAAGTCTATACTGAACATGTGTGAACTTATAATTTGGCAAATGTTGGACGCTTCCCTGACAAAAGAACAAACCTCCTGCCAAATTTCAAATCTCTTCTGTAAAGCCTGAAGGTGCTAGAACTTCTCAGACAAACAGTTGTAGGGTTTGTTTTATATTTTTAACATATGCAAAACATTTCTGTCCTTAGTCTCATTATTGGAAACAGCTGAAACATTTTTGCTGAAACTTTCCCCAAAATAATCAGCCTGAGGCAGGCACCCAGAATTAACACTTTTAGCCTGAATGGCAAAGTTAATAGCCACAGAAAACAGTCTTATAATGGAAAGTGTTGGACAATCTTAAATACAGGTGGTGCTACCTGCTCAACCTATAATAATCCTCAATGTCTGGACAGGTATTTTCTTCAGTTGTTTACCCCTTCTACTTCCGGGAGTTCCCCCCTTCATGGGACTCAACAGCTGTCTTCTGTCTCTCTTCTTCTTTCCCCTTCAGGCAGGTCTCTTCTTTAGGCTTCCAACCACTGCCCCGGTATTCTGAAGCAGGAAGTAGCTGCTGAAGCACATGCGGTGATGCCCATTGATTGAAAAATTGAGATCAACATTGTTGAAAACTTTGGCAGATGCAGAATAGCTCTTTGGGTGTCCATCTATAGGTTAAAGAGAGAGTTTAGTACGAAGGTGATTTTCAAAGGTTAGGTCTACACTGGGGGCGGGGGTCGACCTAAGATATGCAACTTCAGCTACGTGAATAGCGTAGCTGAAGTCGGCGTATCTTAGGTCAATTTACCTGGCCATGAGGATGGTGGAGAATCAACTGCTGCCGCTCCCCCGTCGACTCCGCTTCCGCCTTTCAACGCGGTGGAGTTCCGGAGTCGACGGCAGAGCGATCGGGGATCGATTTTATCGCGTCTACACTAGACGCGATGAATCGATCCCCAATAGATCGATCACTACCCGCCGATCCGGCTGGTAGTGTAGACGTACCCAAAGATGCTGCTTCTTTGTTCCTGAATTGTCTGCACAGTGGGCCAGGGGCATGGTCCTGGAGAATGGATGCCCACCTAGTAATTTTGGAAGGGGCCAGGAGTGCTGGAGAGCTGCTCCAGGTGCCAGAGGCACGTCAAACTCAGGAAATGTATGTTAAGATGCTCAAGCAGCATTGAGCTTGAAGTCTGTCTCCCCTGAACATAGACAATACATAGATTAAAGACCCACCTTCCACACTGTTTGTGTGCACAGATTTGAAAGAGACAGACAGAGGAGATTTGGTGAGTGTTTATAGGATCAATGTAGAGAAAAAGGAAAAGTGTCAGGATTAGAGCTGTGAGTAGGAGAGGCAAATGTAGGCATTATAAAGAGGCTGGTGCAAACCTAAAGTGAGGGGGTCACTGTAGTAATTAGGAGGAGTGTGACAGCCCAGGAACAGGCTGCAGTACCGCACTGGACCACATCTGGTCCCCTATGGATAGGCAGTCCCAGTACCAAATTATGCAGGAATTCTGGGTCATGGAGAATGTCTCACCTGAACTAGGCATTATAGATGGTACACATTGTGGAAGGTACTTTGAGAGATATCAAATGGTGAAAATGAAGCCTACAGAAATACAAAACATATTTATCCCATTAAGTTGATGGCTATATGTGATGCAAAGTTGGTGTTTGCTGTTGGGATGAGCATACCACAACAGTTACACCCAGCTATTGGCCCCCCAGCATTTATCCAGTTTACAGCCTGACATAACAGCCTCTGCTTTCTGTTGAGTCCTCACCCGGCAGCTCATGCTTGAAGGACTCATTCACCAGTAATGAGGTTGTCAATTTTAGAGTTTATGTAGCTGAGCTTCCTTTTGCTCTTTTTAGCATCTCTGTCGTGCTCAGGCAACTCTATTTCTGGGGCTATGATACCAAAAAGGGTGCTGGTGAGGTGGTTATACTGCCCCAAAGGCCATATTTGCCCCGAGAGGATTGCTAAAGGGTCTTGAGTGATCTTTGGGTCTCTCCAGGCACTGCTATGGTTCTTGCTTCTAAATAAGTCATTGGGACTGGAAGTAGGCCATGATGTTTAGAGATGGAAAAATGGAGCCCAGCAATGGAGGGGTTTCCTAGGTCTTGAAGAAGAGTCCAACTGGAGGAAGTTTAGGCCTCATGCCCTTTCCTATTCCTTCTCCCCATGGATATTAGCGCACGTACTGAGGGTCAGTACTGTGTCAGAGAAAAGAAGTTCTGTATATCTCACGGAAAAGTTTATCAATCTGTAAACTAATCCCGAAGGGTTCCCACATCCCAAGTTAGAAGGAGGATAGAACATAGCTGTTTCATGTGTATACTGGCAGATTCCAAAATGTACTATTTTTCAAGTGCAGTGGAGTTCTATACAACATTGTGTGGTTTGGGGGTGGGGGAGAAAGACCAAAAATTGATTTTGTCTACACAATAGAAAGATTTAAGAATAAAATATTGCTGCTGTGCTCTGTGCATTGGTTCACATTCAGCTCAGGGCTATTCCTCCCTGAAATCTAGCAGTAAATGATTTTTGATGGTACAGATGTTTCTAACAACATCTAAAAGGCACAATTGACGCATGTTAATGTTAGTGTAATGTCAAGGCACAAATACGTTCTAAATACTTTGTGAAAACAGTCCTGAAAATATTTGTTGTGCTGCTGTTGAGGATGCACCACTAAAATAAGCCTTCATTTGCACAGTGTTATTGAGTGTAAGAGAGAATGGAGAATTGAGTTTTATATGCAATTGTGCAGAATAAATATTATTTGTTAATTGTCTTTTATGCAAAGCCTGTTTTACGCACACTAATTTGGCACTATTCAGTGGCACTAAGGAAATTCATAGGATCACCCAGTTGGTGAGCAAAGAGAATCTGTGGGACGTCTGTCTGACTCATGATCCAGCTGGTTACTCTCATCTGGAAAATGAGAAATCAAAGCTGGGAATGAAACCATGGTGCCTCTCAAGGCAGCGAACAGCACTCCACTTGAGAAGAGGCAGGGTTCAGTGGCTAGGGCACTAGCCTAGGACTTGAGAGACCTGCATTCAGTTCACTGCTCTGCCACAGACTTCCTGTGTGACCTTAGGCAGGATTAGGTACAAGTGAATATACTGGAACAAAAGGTGTGTTCCTAACTTTGGTTAAAATGGCAGTGAAGACACAGCATCTCGGGTTAGCAGCTCAAGGCCTGGTCCACACTACCCCCCCACTTCGGACTAAAGTACACAAATTCAGCTACGTTAATAACGTAGCTGAATTCGAAGTACCTTAGTCCGAACTTACCGCGGGTCCAGACGCTGCAGGCAGGCTCCCCCGTCGATGCCGCGTACTCCTCTCGCCGAGCTGGAGTACCGGCGTCGACGGCGAGCACTTCCGGGATCGATCCGGGATCGATTTATCGCGTCTAGACAAGACGCGATAAATCGATCCTAGAACATCGATTGCCTGCCGTCGGACCCGGAGGTAAGTGTAGACGTACCCCAAGTAACAGCCTATAGGAGAGAATGGGGTTGAATTTGAGCTGCTAACCTGAGTTAAAAGTTGTCACCATGTCTTCACTACTATTTTAACTCAGGTTAGGTCACATGGGGTTGCTAACTTGAGTTAAGAATATACCTTTTTGCAGTGTAGACACCCCCTTAGTCTTTCTCTGCCTGAGTTCCCCATCTGTAAAATGGGGATAATAATATTGCCTTACTTCACAGGGATGTTGTCAGTATAACTAGATTGAAGATTGTGAGGCTCTGAGATACTATGGTGATGGAGAACATATAAATATAATAAACTGTCCACTTGTCCACCAAATTGGCATATGAGTTTGCTTCCATAAACTAGATTAGTAGTACCATACCCTTACGAATAGCCAGCACATGCAATAGCTTAGTAATAAGCCAAGAGGCAAAATTGCTTATCATGCAGAATCCATTCTCTGTTGTTTCAACTCCGTTTAATCAAACAGAGATATGAATCGCACATAATAACAATTGCCCTCATATATGATTCTCTTCTAGAATTACAACAACAGCTGCTTGTATGATGGATCTACGAAGATACCCGCTGGATGAACAAAACTGCACACTGGAGATTGAGAGCTGTAAGTACTTTTGTAAATCCTGCTTACTGTATGGTCAAACTGTTTCAGACGTTTTATTTATTTATTTATTTATTTATTTATTTATTTGGGTACATGTTACTAACCTAGTTGCCTTTCTGTCAGATGATATTTAGACCCTTGTAAACATGCACACCACATTTAGCTTGCCAGATGGATTAGTAATTTGTGGCACAAGGATTAGAGGAATTTATTTTGTGTTTTGATGGACAATTTTCAGCTTTAAAAGTCTCACTCAAATGGCTTGTTGTAGTTCATGTGAGGAGCAAGAGGATTACTATCATTTCTTTATCCTTCTCTGCTGCTGAACTGTGTTGTTGGTTGTTTTCATTTTTAAACAAGGGCTTAGATTTTTCTTTACAGTCGATGTTTTTTTATCACCGACACCGTAGTTAGACTTTCGGTGCATGTGTAATACAGTCTATTATATGTGTTGATTGAATAACTAGTCTCTCTGTTAAAGGTCAGGCTTTCCATACAACTAAGACATGTGCTGTGAAATAAAATTTAAAATCTGTTTACATTGAAAGCTCTTTGGAAAATTTTAATATATCAGGGAACAAAATAATGTATGGTCATATGATAAATACAATATTGCAGGCAACAAGTTATTTGACATAGTAATTAAGATTGCGTCAGCACTTCCATGGTGAGCTCTGTTTTTTAGTAGAACAGTAGATCACTCAACTGTGGTACATCATGAAGCTGAAATGTGACATATTTCACTTTCTCTGAGTGGAATTTATTGAGTGATTTGCAAGCAAACAAAAATAATTTGAATGTTTTAATATATGAAATTTGCAGCATTCGTTAAAACAGTTATACTCTTTATACTTTAAAACAACTTTGATTATATAGCTATATATGGTATATGTGTACGTTAGTTGCCTAGATTTACACATACATTTAATTCCCATACTGTTTCCCCTATTCAGGAAAGCACTTCAGAACATGCTTAACTTTAAGCATGTGTTCAAGTCCCATTCACTTCCATTTTATTTAAACATATTCTTCTATGCTTTCCTGAACAGGGATACTTTCCTGAATTAGACCCTCTGAGTATTCTCATTGAAATCATTCACAGTGCATAAAGCTAAGCATTATTGATGTTATAGTGGTTGTTGCTTTTTTTTAAATGTCCTTATTTTATACTGGAATATTTGAGTTGCAAATATTGTGACTGACTTTGCTTTTGGAAATCTATATATGGTAAAATCCTCCTTCTCTTGAAGTCAGTAGCAGGACTCCCATTGATTTCAATGGGCCAGGATTTCACTGTTAATTTGCAGTGTTTAAGCATCGCTGAACAAACTATGCTAGTACATTACTTAATAGGAGAGAAATACTGCGAATCAATTTATCTACTGGCATAACAGCAATGATCCTGTGGATTTAAGTCTGCGGAGAATAATGTTTTAGTGAAAGGAATCTCCCCTGCCTCCCCACACACACCTCCCGAATATTGTTCTCTGCTTCAGAAAATGTTCCAGCACAATCCATTAGAAATATTGCCAGCTCTGAACTTTTATATGGTATCATCAGGATGGCATGCCTTTCATTTCATTTAGTTTGCACCAACTGCCTGTGTGTAAGAGGAGCAGTAACTGTGCTCTGGTTAAGGTCGAGATTCGTTTATAAGCAAAGTGGAAAAGAACAAATCTGACAGAAAAAAAATATTGAAGCAGAGATGTATGAACAATGGAGAGTAAAAATCAAACATGGAATAACCTAAAAAATGCATTTCTGTGTGTGTCCTTGTTGGAGAGGCAGTAAAATTTGTGGTTTAAACAGAGATTTGAAGACCAAGTGCTCAAGAGTTCCAGTCTCAGCTTTGTCATTATCATATGGTTCAACTTTCAGCAAGGCACTCGCCCTGTCTGCGGCTCGGTGTTCCAAAATGTAAAATTGAGATGATAAAGCGGGACTGTATTTAACCCGCCTTTCAAGATATTATGATGTTGAGAGCCATATAAGAAAACAGTCAGACAGATGTTAATACTTTAATATGGTGTTCTGAAGCCCTATGTCAATCCTCCATATTGAAATTATTAATGGATCTGCATGTCCAGGTAGAAATGCAAATCTGTCCAACCGTTACAACTGCTTGAGTCAAATTTTCCAGATTGAAATTTGCTGCAGATCTAAAAAAAAATGTATTGTCCTGGGCCAAAGGATGAGTTTGATTTAATTTCCTGCAAACATGGATTAAGAAATTACTGTGATGGAGAGTTTTACTATTAGGTAAAATATGAGGCTATATGGTATCATCAATCAAGAGAAGCAGAAGACAGCATTTTTACAGTATCAGTTCAAAGAGTAGGATTAATGCCCAGCGTTATCTGTATACTGTAAGCAGAAAAAGCAATTAATTAAAATAGGGCCATAGTTTTTGACTGAAATATGAGATATATGCTACTGCCTTAGACATCTGTGGACATACCGGTACATTGTTTTTCTGTGATCATGGCTTGTACAGTTCATCCATAAAAAACTGAAATGTCTTGAAAATCTGCTTTCTATTTCTGTGATGCTTTTGTACTACTACTATCAAATAGCTCTTTCCTGGGTGGGTAAGATCAGAGCTTCCCTGTCTTCAATCTTCTTTCATCTCTCTTTCCTCTTCTCTCTTTCTGCTGGCAGCCAATGAACAGGTCATTGCTGAGTAGTAAAAATGAGACATTAGAGTAAAGTCAGCTGGTCATCACCTTCCCAGTGGGATAATGGCAACAGAGAGAGCTTCCTTTTCAATGAAGTGTTGATATCAGAAGGTAGATCACTCTTCTCTTCAGCCTTCTACCTCTGCTACTGCTGTATGAACAGCTAAGCTCCTTGTGGCATCCTAGATTAGTTGATCCTCCCACCTTCCATTCATTTGTGTGTTGAAGTTCTAGTGATTGAAAAGAACCACATGTGTAAGCAAATGAGTCACAAGTCTAGAAGGAGCTTGGAGGCAAACAGATGTTTTAGAAAGTACATGGAACATTGGTTCACCTAATTTAAAAACACCTCTATCCCGATATAACACGACCCGATATAACACGAATTCGGATATAATGCGGTAAAGCAGCGCTCCAGGGGGCGGGGCTGCGTGCTCTGGCAGAGCAAAGCAAGTTCTATATAACGCAGTTTCACCTATAACGCGGTAGGATTTTTTGGCTCCCGAGGACAGCGTTATATCGGGGTAGAGGTGTACATAAATAAATAAATAGAATACCTTCTTGCACATCTGCTGGACTCCGGATTTCAAGTGATGCCGTCCACACACAAATCTATTCTGAAACAGTGGAGCCTTTCACTATAAAATCATTCAGATTGATCATGGATTTGATCATGGATTTTTCTGAATATATTCAAATGCAGTTACTCTAGTTTCATGTGGTGCGTTTGGACTATTATCCATTTCAATTACACAATGACACTTACAGGCTTTAAAGTTCATTTCAATTCTTACTCATCTCATTACAAAATAATGTGTTCAGTACAGCAGTGTTAACATTCTGGCAATCACATCATGCAGGTAACCATTATCTATACTGAAATATCATAGTGAATCTGTCCACCTTATTACAGTACTGTATCTCTGTCCATGTCTGTGTTCTTATCCAACAAAAAGCAAGTACTGGTAATTGCTCCATAAGTGCACATAAGAGACCACCTTTTGAAAATGTCTCCTGTAAGGTTTTAAATATTTAGCCCAGTTGCTGCTGAAATATAAAACAAACAGAAGGGAAATTTCTGTATAATCTCTCTTTATAGGCTTATGATGAGGATATCACATATGCTACAAAATTTTGAGCAAATGGCTGCTCAGAAATACAAACTGATAAAAATAGATATTTTTCCATATATAATTTAAAGCTTATATATGTTTCTAATCATTTAAAAGTACAGATTGCGTAGAAAAAAGAAAAATGCTTTCAAATATTGTTTGCTTTTTGCATTTTCTTGCCCTTTTTTCTCTTGGCTGTAAGGATATTCTCCAAAGTGAGCAGTGTAGGGGTACATTTTTAATGTGCACTGAGGGAATTTCTCTCTGTAACTCCCATTGACAGGAAGTGTTGTCAAGTGTCGATGCAAGAGATTAAAAGTTAAGATCTTGGATTCTTTTCCACTGACTTATGGCATGAGCATAGGTAGTTCACTTAACCTTTCTGTACTATAGGTTGCTCACTTGTATTGTAAATATTTCTACTTCAGAAAGATGTTTTATGGCACAATCCTCGGCATCTCTTATGAAGGTGCATTAAGGAATAGCAGAAAATACAGGTAGCTTTTCACTCTCACCTCCCCTTAGTGTACCCAATTAAGAGCAGGAAAATATACTGACCTAAATTCTCCTTTGAGTGCTGGGCAAAAAGCCTGGCTGATGTGCTCAGCATACTCTGTGGTCCCAAGAAAGTTTAGTCAGCTGTGCTAAGGTCATGCCAGAACCCCACATACACCTAAATACATACTGCCAGTGCCATTGGCAGCATGTGTAGAGGGGAAGCCCATACTGCTCCTATTTGGAGCAGCAGTAAAAATAGCTACAGAATGCATTTGTCCAGACCTTACTGAAACAACCAGGATTAGAGCTATGAAAATATTGGATTTTTCAGTTCAGTTCTGAAAAATCAGAAAACAAATTGTTTTGGGTCAAATCAAAAATGAAAATTTTCAAAATTATTGGCACATTGAAAAGTTAAAAAAACAACAAAAATCCTTCATTTTAAGTAGAATGAGCCCATTTGAAATGTTTTTTTATTTTATTTATTTTTTTAAATTAGAGTAACGTTTGAAACAAATCACTCAAAATGTTGCATTTTGAAAATATTGAAATGTTTCAGTTATTTTGCAATTTTGTTCAGGGTTTTTCTGACCAAAACAATTTAGGAAAATTGGCACAAATTCATTAAATGTTTTGGTATCACCAAATCTGCAGTTTTTGCCAAATAAAGTTTTAAGTCAAAAAATATTGCTTAGCTCTAGTATGGAATATTCAGAAACTGCCTGCTCTGCAGGGCCGGCTCCAGGCACCAGCTTGCCAAGCAGGTGCTTGGGGCGGCCACTCCCGAGAGGGGCGGCACGTCAAGCTCTTCGGTGGCAATTCGGCGGACAGTCCCTCACTCCGGCTTGGAGCGAAGGACCTCCCGCCGAATTGCCATTGCGATCGCGGCTTTTTTTTTTTTTTTTTTTGGCTGCTTGGGGCGGCCAAAACCCTGGAGCCGGCCCTGCTGCTCTGCATTAAACCAGTGTTCTTACCACTATTCCCAACATATTTCATGCTACCAAGATGTGAGTTTTCCCCTGAATATTTGAAGAGTGAATATTTGAGATCTTGAAAGGAGATTGCCAAAGCCACAGAGGAAAACATGGTTTCTGCCCTGAGGAACTCCATGAAATGGTTCGCTGATACAAGGGTGGAATGCATTGCATTTACTTTTAAAATGGTACCTTTCTTCCAAAACAAACGGAAGTTCTGTACAAATTGTATGTACGTGGGTGCAGTGCAGCCATTTCTTCAGGGAAAGTGAGACAGCCAAAAGGACATCTTATGCATAGAGCACCACAACAGGAGGAAAAGGGAGTATTTTGGTGAAAAACTGAAAGACAATCACCTGTTCTTGAAACATGCCGTACAGTGTTTAGTGGTTATGCAAAACAGAGAGAACCTTGATTGTAAAGTTTTTGTTTGTTTTCTGAAAGCCCAAACACAGTAAACTATGTGGACTTCAGTTTATCTTCTCTGGAAGGATGAAAAGCTGAATTGAATCCCCCAGTTTGAACATGTGGTTCCTAGCGTTCTGAGTATTTGTAAGCTGATATTTAGACAGCTCTATGCTCTGTCTAAGCTGAGGAGTTACCTGCTAATAAGAGCACTGGCAGTAATAACATATCACAGTTAAAGTGGATTTTCTCTCATAAAAGGCCTAACATTCATATCAAACGCCTTGTGAACTGGTCATCTCTTTGAGCTATGTAGGTGAGTTATCAGATGTGGAATATTGACATGCTGACAAGTGTCTGAGATGTGCATGGCATCTGATATGAAATGGTTGCTTCTTTATGACCCTCTACAGAATGTAAATACTTTTTTTCTAAAATGTAGAGAAAATCTGGGTTGTAATTCAAACCCTTTAAACCCCTTCCTCAGTCAGTGTGTGATGCAGCCAGCATTTCTGGGATGAGCTAAATTTATCAGCAGTGTATTGCTCTTCCATGGTCTCCTATATCAATTTGGGCCCAAAAAGCAATTGCTGAGTCAATGTAAACAGAAGTCTGCTTACCTACGATTTTCACTTTGTGCCTGGTGCTTCTGAGACTGCCAAAGCTGGTCATTAATAAATGTAAAATCTCAGTTGAGTCCACACGAATCGCTTCAGGGGGCATAAAAATATATCCAGTGGTGACACATACTATCTTCCCTTCTAGCAATGCAAGACAGGTTATATAATACACCGTGGTTCATGGTAATAACAAGCCATTGTGTTCAAATGGCAACAACAGTAACTGGGAAAAACAGCTTCCTAATCACTGAATTAAAGCATCAGTGATGTCTTATTTTGCTTTAATGATGCTGTTATATTCACACTCTGTATAATACAGTATAGAGACATAAACATAAAAAGTAATATTAAATTCATTATTTATCTGTATATATCTCTGATATATATAAACACACATGGAGATGTGATATCCATGTGATCAATTTCAGATCATGTGTTCAATGAGTTTTTCACATGCTTTGGACAACCATCGTGCATCTCTGACCGCCTGTCCTACATACTCATCTGCTCTGAGACTTATTCTAACATTCCAAAGCAGCTTCAACCTGCCTAAGAATCGTTTCTTTCTCTCCCCCCAGTATGGAATTTCCACTGAAAAATATACCCAACTAAGGCAGAATCATCATTCAGCCCTAGGCCCATGACTGATTTTGATATACGTTTCACAAGCTTTCGAGTTGGCTACCTTGCAGTACTACAGGGCTATAAACAGGGAGCATCTTGTGAAAGGGAGCTTCCAGACTTTCCATTGAGCCATAGAAGCACTTAGTTCTAATCTTGGAAGATCTTAAAATAAGAGTTTAAAAGTATGACACATAGGTAATTGTAGAAGTTTGTGTGGCTCCCTTTGAGTTCTTTACCTTGGCTTCATGGTAACTAAGGCATATGACTTTCCAGATAGAGGAATTTAAAAAATAATATCTTTTTAAAACTCTCTAAAACTTTCCTAAGGTAGTTCCCCCCCCCCGTAAAGTACAGTAACTCCTCGCTTAACATTGTAGTTATGTTCCTGAAAAATGC